>NC_090941.1:274700598-275950598 GCF_040938575.1 Ambystoma mexicanum
AATCATCAGTTCCAGACCTGGAACATAGCCCCATAGGTAGACGTGAATATGTATTCTACCAACCAGATGTGTTCTCTGGGATGTTTCTAAGCATGAAAGCCTGTGACAGCCAATGACTAGCAACCAGGAAGACCTGAACCAGTTGGCTGTAGTAAATGAAGAAACTGGTAATGCCCTTGTACTGTGTGACAAAATGACTATTGCTCTGCAGGAGTGCAGGGATGAGTAATGGGTGCAACTTCTACTCATCCCGACACACCTACTAAACCAGCAGTTATCCCAATCATAAAGGTGAAACAGGCATGGCCCGACAGCTATAACTTCTCCATCTCATAGGTTAGCACAGGCTGAGGAAAGGTTATAGACTTCAGGACGGATGGGAGTTTGCACAAAAGCAACCCAAAAACAATAGTACTGGGGTACTGCAATATAAGAAATGTCCAACCAAGGTTCGATACAAATAGAAAACTTTAATAAAACTAAAAGTACATGGAACTAATAAGAACACTACTAACCCACACCTGTAGGAGAGAACATAGAGAATGCAGTCTTTGGAATAAAGGGGTACTCTGGGTTTTAAGACAGGGTAGACAGGCAAACAGTTTCTGCACCAAATGTTCCTGGTCAAGCTATTGTCTTAAAAAGCGAAGAAGTGCTGTCTTAAAGGAATAGTGCGCTCAAAAATATTATTGTCCCAAATGATGGGCAATAATACAAAACATGCATTACACAACATTTTAATGGAAGTTCCTATTTAAACATTTGAGCAAACGAGGCTCGAAGCGTTTAGGTGAGAGCATCCATTTTGCCATTTCAGGCAGCCTCAGCTTATGTTAAGCTCTGCCCTGGCGGCACTAAACAAGCAGCAAAAGCCCCCTTTTGGGAGCTTTTGCTTACTGCAGCCAGAGCAGAGCTGCATGAGCTGAGGAGGCTGCCAGTGCCTTCACTTTCATTTTACGTTTTCGGTGCTCCCCAAGCCAAGGGAAGCACAGAAAACGTAAAATGAAATGCAAAAAGCAAAGGTGCAGCAATTATAAATACAACGTTGTTGTATTTGTGATTGCCGTGGTTGGAAAGTACAACATTGTTGTATTTAAATATGCTGCGGTTTTCTTTCTACGTTTCTCGGGCTCCGGGAAACGTAGAAGGAAAACCGCAGCATATTTAATTACAACGCCGTTGTATTTATGTTTGCTGTGGCTTCAGTCGGGGGAGCCCAGGAGACTCAAAGCTGAAGCCACAGCAAACATAAATACAAGTTATAAATGCTGCAGTTTTCTTTCTAACTTAGAAAGAAAACCGCAGCATTTATTTTCCAATGCTTTTAAAAAAGAAATTTAAAGCACTTACCAGCAGCAGGTTGTGGTGATCTCTGCTCTCCGGCAATAATGAAGCAAAAGACACCCGCTGGTAGCTTTTGTGTATTGCAGATGTCTGGCTTTTGCTTCATTAGTGCCACAAGGGCAGAAATGAACACAAGCACAGGAGGCTCATCCATTTCACAAAATGGATGCCTCCTAGTACTTTAAATCTGTGACTTTGAGCCTTGTTTTCTCAAAAGTTTACATAGCAAATTTCTTAATGATTATTTTTTATATATATTTTTGATGATGGCCCATCTTTTGTGCCAATAAAATTTTTGATGGCACTACCCATTTAAATACCACTAGGGTCCTTTGAAGCAGGCCAGTGGGACAGAACCATTATAAGTACCTTAATTTCGTTTGTGTAGGCCTTTCAGTGTCAAAACGGACATCTGGGCATTTTTGGCAACGGGCTGAGTCAGGGAGCGTCATGAACATGATCCAACGACGTGGTGCGATTCGACAACGATTGTGACTTGTGGGTTAAAGATGCTTGGAAATAGGACTGGCTCACACCTAAGCTATCACAAAATGTTATTACCCTGCTTCATTACTCACTCTTTTTGTCTGCGGCACGCATGCCCTCTTCTCCATCCTCTTATCTTTACCCTGCTCATTTTCCTTTGATGATCTGGGGCCTGGCTACGCATGACAGAACATGCCAACACTTCAACAATCTCAGGTGCTCTGGCACTACTCTGGTGGTGATTTGGTACAGTGTAAAACACTCGTAACATAACATTGGTAAATGATGGCATTGTTAAGAACAGCCAGCATGAGTGTCCTTACAATGGGAAATGTTGCCATTACTAGCCACAACAAACACAAGTCTTCTTAAAGGGACAATAAAGCCATTACCTATGTTTCCATTCTCCGCCCCACATTTGTGGAATACCCTTCCGCTTGATCTCTGGCTCAGCCCTAGCCTTTCTATCTTCAAACAAAAGCTGAAAACTGTTCTTTTTGAATAATTCCCCCAAGGATGCCTGTTGCAACCTAGCCAGTCCTCCCTTCTACCTATCACTGTTTGTTTATGTTCTTTGTTGTCTCTCATGTTTCAGCGCTCCTATGCCTCAGGGCCTTTGTCTCCACCGCTTAAGGAATAAATTAAATAAATAAATAAATTACGGGGCACTTCCATCTCCAGCCTTCTAGGGAAGATCCAAAATCATTTGCATGCCAGAGATAGGCTGCATCAACCTCAAATCAATCATGCAGATGTGGTACATTTCAAACCATGACAGCCTGGTCCTTTCACCCATCACTTATAAATGATTAAGCATAGCATACACATTAAACCATGTGTAGACAGCCTATTGGCATCTTATTTACAACTGCTCAGGGGGAGAAAAAACAAGTATGCTGCAAAGTGCTGTGCTGTGCTTAGACATACATTTGCTAAATGCAGAAAATGGGACAGGGAAGGATGGCAACAATGAAACATTCCTTGAAAACGTCATGCTAAATTAATCAAATGCATGATTAGACCCCTTGTACAAACATAACCAGGGGGGGTCTTCATTCGGACTCTACTGCCTCATCTTTCCTCTCATATTGTCGCATATTATTTTTATCATACCACTGCGATACTGAGTGACGAGTCAACAAGCAGAATTCACTTCATCCCTAGAAAACAAGAGAAACCCAGGTTCAGTGCTATTTTTTAACGCCTCATAAGACATGTGTTACCATTTAAATTCTTGGTACTTACAAACTATTGTTATTCATTAATATGTTCTTACTGACTTTCAGACTTTTCATAAAGGGTTTAAGAGGACAAGAGTCTCTAACATCATTTGTAGGCTCCATCTTGATTTATCTTATTTCATTGATGTTAGAACCCTATAAAACGACCCAAAGAAAACCCTTTTATGACTAAATGGGCTCAAAGAATAGTGGCCTCATCACATGCATCAAGTATTTAAGGAAAGGCTCCTCCCTAACACCTACGTCCACACTCACTCCCCACCTAACCCGAGACTGGGTGATCCGCTCCTCCCTGTTTTCTCACCTATTTGCTGGTTGACCTTGTGCTGCAAAATTGAACGCCCACTCTCCCATTCCTTGTTGCTAGCTCCCTCTCCTTTGTATGTCTGCCTTCCTCACTGCGATCTTCCCCCTAAATATAGATGAATGTATAACATCGCGCCCCCAAAGTTGCACCATGGCGCAGATAACATCATGTAACACCTTACAGATCTAGCTGAGTCGAAGGAGAACATCTGCTGGAACAAGAAAGGTTTCAATTCTTTCGTAAATTCAGCATGTTCTTCCAGGAGGTTGAGTGAGGTGGGCAGGGTCAGAGGTGCCACCAAGGGGTGCCCAAGGGGGGCGACGGCCACCCTTATAAAAATGCTGTCCACTTCCCCACTGGCACACCTGCCGGTTATGTGTGTTTTGGTGTGCCAGCCCAAGATTTCACGTGACCTCATCAGGCCACCCCTGCGAAAATTGTCTGGTGGCGCCACTGAGCAGGGTATTTCATAACCTAACCGCCTGATCAGAGAACGAGTGCCTGCCCCAATTTTGGTACTTGAAATTAAGAACTGACAAAAGACTAACAGATGATGAGCTCAGATGACAATATGAATGGAGGCCACTTACGATGCTTCACGCACCAGGCTTTAAATTCTGTTCGTTTTCTCACAGATAACCAATATAGGTGGAGCAGGGCTGAAGAAATGGCTCTCTCCGACTCAAAAAAATGAATATTCTTTCCTCCGCATTCGGATATATTGAAGTTTGGCAACAGCTTTTTTGGGAAGACCTGGGTACACTGAATTACAATAGCCTCTAAGCGACTAGTCTCAAAGGCGTTCATGAATTGAATTTTTGCGGGAAAAGAAAAGTTATCCAAGAACCTTTTTCTCATTTTCAAAAAGCAACTATTTATAAGATTGCTAATCTCTGACACGATAAAACAGTCAGGATAAATCCAGATAACTAGATTACGAATGTTTTTTGCTGAAATAGGACATCTACATCTACACCTACATGTCTTCTAAAATATACAAAGGGTGGGTTTATTAGTGCTCTCCAATAATAAACACTAATTGCTCGTTCATAGTGTCCATACATAACACAATTACGCAGGAATGTTTTCGTTTCATATATCCAATTCACAGAGTTCCTGACAGCCCATTTGCAAAATTATGCAATCTAGTGGCCACTCTATTGTGCATCATTTACTCAGTCAAAATGGAAGTCGGCCATGAACATTAATAGCTAGACAATCACTGCAGCTTAACCTTTTTTGGCATCTATTGCTTGTGGCAAATACAGGCATTACTGGGAATGGGCAGTGCAAGTGTTTGTACATTGGCAAATACTGGCATTACTGGGCACCACCAACAACAGTGCTCTTACAGTGACAGATTACTGGGTTTACTGGGCACAACCAACACAAGTGTTGTTTCAGTGGCAAAAACTGCCATTACTTGGTACAGCCAACATGATCTTTGTTACATTTGCAAATGCTGACATTATTAGGCATAGCCATCATAAGTGTTCTTACAGTGGACATACTCCCATTAATGTCACAGGCAAAATGAGTGTTCTCATGGTGGAAAATATTGGTATTACTGGGCAGAGAAAAAACAAGTGTTCCAACAAAGGCAAATGCCGGCATTACTGTCACACCCAACACAAGTGTTCTTATAGAGGCAAATACTGTTCTTACAGTGGTAATACTTGCATTACCAATCCCAAAAACCATGTATGTACTTACAATGGCAATGCTGGCATTATTACATAAGTGTTCTTACAGTGGAAAATACTGTCATGAATGAACACAGCAAACACAAGTTTTCTTGCAGTGGAAAATGCTATCAGTACTGGGAACAGCCAATGGAAGTCTTCTTACAGTGGCAAATATTGAAATTACTGTCGCCCAGCTCCCAGCTCCCTGGTGGCGGTCACCATTGGTCCTTTGATGGCCGTGACCAAGCATGGCTCTGGGCTATAGCGGGTGTCAGTCTTCGTTAGCTGTCGTTGTCGTACGAGGACTGTTTGTCCTATTTTGAGTTGTGGCTCCTTTGCCTTCCTCTTTTTGTCTGTGCACTCTTTTGCCTGTCGTTTCTTCTTTGCATCTCGTTCCCAGATTTCTGTGTCCTGCTCAGGGTTATAGTCCTCCCATTGCGGTAACCGGGTCCATGGCTTGTGTTTCACTATATGTTCTGCCGGCGCTCGGCCTGTCGCATCATGGGGCGTGTTTCGGTAGCTCCGGAGCATGCAGCATATCGCCTGTGAGTGTGGCATTTGGTCCAGAATGGCTTTTTGCCTGCTCATTTTTATGGTTGCCATGAATCTTTCCACCATCCCATTGGCTTGGGGCCATAGCAGTGTTATTTTCTGATGGTGGAAGCCTAGGTGGTCCGCTATCATTTTAAACTCACGTCCTTGAAACGGAGATCCATTGTCGGTCTTTACAGTAGCAGGTAAGGCCCACTCCCTGAACAGTTCATCTATTATTGGTGCCACCTCATAGAATGACGTTGATGGTGTCTGTTTGAGAAACGGTTAACAGGAGTATTCGTCAATCGCCACCAGTAAGTGTCCTCCTTCTTCGAGGGGTCCATAGAAATCTACTGCAACTCTTTGCCATGGCCGCTCGGGTAGGGGCGTTGATTGCAGTGGGCTTGGGTTTGTTTTCTTTGCCGCTATCTGGCAGGGCTCACAGTGGGCTAAAACGTCTTCCACTATTGCGTCCATGTAGGGGAACCATACGTGGTTCCTTAAGATTTTCTTGGTGTTTACTATGCCGCGGTGTCCCTCGTGGGTTATGGCTACTAGTGTCTTCCGCAGGTCTTTTGGGGCGACTAGTTGGTTGCCTCTCAGTAGTATTCCTTGCTCTGTGGCCACCAGTTCTGTTTGTACCTTGGCTAGGCGGGATAGGTCTTTCTTGTGAACTCCCTCCCCTTCGTCTCCTTTTCCGGGTAAGTGCTTCCACTTGTTCCTTTGGGTGAGGTCTATTGCTGCTTTGATGGTGAGGTCAGCCTTGCTTCTGGCAGCAAACACCTCCTCCGAGATGGTGGGGGGCATGGCATTGGTGGATAAGTACACAAAGGGCCTCATTACACGGAAGGCGGTAATGGTTAACGGCCACCGTTAATGGTAACGGTGGCCGTTAACCATTACCGCCTTACTACGAGGTCCCTTAGCGGGTTGGTGTTTTAACGCCTGCTTTTTGCAGGCGTTAAAAACCAACCCGCTAAGGGACCTTGGAGCTAATTACGGCACCGCAAAATTGCGGTGCCGTAATTAGCGCCTTCCCCATTCCCATAGAGCCCTATGGGGCAGAAATGGGAATGGGGAAGGGCAATGGCGGAAGGGGGATTTACCGCCCCACCAACCTTGGAATGGGGCGGTAAATCCCCTTTCCGCCAAGGCGGTGCCGGTAATTTACCGGCATGGTCCAGGGTGCTAATAGCACCCTGGACCACCGCCTTCCGTGTAATGAGGCTAAATGTCATCTTCCGCGTCCCAAACTAGTGAGTCATTCGTAGTTGGCGGTGGGTTGTCGCGACAGGTAGTCAGCGGGGTTGGCATCCCCACCCGGTTTATGTATGATGGTGTAGTCATATTCTAGTCTTCTCTCGATTCTGGGTGGCATTTTTGTCTTGGGGTTGCCGAACAGGGATAGTAGCGCTTGGTGGTGCCTGACCAGTGTGAATCCTCTACCAATCACAAAGTGGTGGAATTTCTCGCACGCCCATACGGATGCTAGGCTCTCCCATTCTGCTTGTGAATAGGCCTTTTCTGTGGGAGAAAGGGCTCTTCTGGCATATGCAGTGACTGCATGTCGAGTGTTGTCTTCGGGATTGGTTTGGGCGAGGATGGCACCTAGACCTACGGGGCTGGTGTCGATGGTGATGATGGTGTCCCACCTTGGGTTAAAGTAGGCCAGTTGTCATTGGTTGGCTAAGTTCTCTTTGATAGCATGGAACGCCGCTTGGCATTGTGTGTCCCACGTGAAGGGGGAGTCCTTCTTTAGTAGGGCCCTGAGGGAGTCAGTGGTGGTGGCGTAGTTCGGAAGATATTGGGCGCAGTACCCTGCCATTCCTAGAAATGATCTCAGTTCGGCAGTGTTCACGGGGGCGTGTAGGTTGGTGATGGCCGTTATTTCTTCCGGGTTAGCCATGATGCCCTTACTAGAAAAGATGTGCCCAAAGAACCGTAGGCTGGTTTTGTTGACTTCACACTTTGGCCCGTTGAGGGTTAGGCATGCATCGTGTAGGATTTTGCAGACCGTAAGGAGTGCCTTGTCATGTTGTTCCTGTGTTTTCCCAAAGATGAGGATGTCGTCGCTGTAGTTTAGGGTATTTACTTCTGGCGATATTAGTCTCCTAATGGTCTCTTGGGACATTTCTGCCGCCGAGGAAATTCTGAAGTTAAGGTGCTTGTATCTGAATAGACCTTCATGGGTGACAAAGGTGGTTATTGCTCTGAGGGTGGGGTCTATGACAAGCTGATGGTATCCTTGGTTGAGGTCCAGTTTGGAGAAATGGGTGGCTTGGTTTAGCCTGATGAGCATGTCTTCTATGCTCGGTCCTGGGTGTCTCTCTCATTGTATAGTTTTGTTGGGGATGCGCATGTCGACGCACAGTCGCAGGCGGCCATTATCTTTGGGGACAACTACGAGGGGGATACCCATGTCGTGCGTCCCTCTACCTTTTCATTGATGTTGTTCTGTAGCAGGAGGTGTAGTTCCCTGGTCACATGTGCTTGAAAGTGGAAAGCCACTCTACGTGGGTGTTGGGAGACGGGTGTGACTTGGGGGTCAATGTGTAACTTGATGACTGCATCTTTAAGCATCCCTACGCCCTCGAATAGTTCGGGGAAGCTGGTTTTGAGGGTCTCCAGGCTGATGGGTAGGGTGGTTATCGACCTTACTTCCTGTCTGTCCTGTGGGTGCCCTTGTATATCTCTGCTGGGTTGTAGCCGAGATCGATGAGCGCCAGTGCTCGGGCTGTTCGGTAGCTGAGGAGGCATCGACCAACCAATGGGCTCTGTATGATGTGGATGGTTATTGGTGTGGTGAGTTCTCTGTGGGACAGGTCGCAGAGGAACTGGCCCTTGGATGCCAAGGGTAGTGCTGCTCCCCATTGAAAAATGTGTGTGCATGACTTGCAGAGGGGGTAGAGATCCGCAATGTTGTGGTACAGCTCTTTATTCATTACATTGACGTTGGCTCCTGTGTCAACAATGAACTAGTTTTGCGCCTCCCCCATTTGGATCATTACTCTGGGGGCTAGTGTGTCGTCCACAGATACAGAGAGGAGCCTGACGTATTCTCTGTCATGGCCATCTTGCAGGTATGGCGGGTGTTGGTCGGCCGTACTCAGTGTCCTGGGTGGTGAGTTGTTGTATGGGTCATAGGCTGCGATGGGGCCGGTTGGAAACCCCTCTTGTTCTCTGGTCCCTGTGTATCCTCGGGCATAGGCAGAGGCATCGTCATGATTGAGATGTATTTCACTGTGATGCGGGTAGTCGTATAGTTCATGTCGCTTCCTGTCTGGTTCAATGTGGAGGATTTCTAGGGCCCTGACAGTGTTTGTGCAAGTGTGCGTCGAGGGGTTTCAAAGGGTTGCCGGTCATACTATTCCATGGGTTGTTCTTGGTGCCGTGTAGGTGCTGGCATGGGTGGTGACCAGTGTGATCCTGGGTCAGGTAGTTTCTCTCCGCACATGGCTTGGAAATGGTTTTCTTGGCCGCAGCGCATGCAATGTTGGCCAATCGCTGGGCCACATCAGTAGTATTGTGTGTCGCTTTGGGTCTGTGGTTGGGGCCCTCTGAATGTTTGTCTTCCCGGCGGGGTAGGGTATCGGGTGTATGGTGCCAGGGCTGCGATCACATCTCCTTTCTTAGGGTTTTCGATGGCCGCTGCTTGGATATCCTCGTTCGTACACCCGTGCCAGATCTAAGATGTCCTGAAGGGACAGTGGTTTTTTCAATAGGTGCTTCTTGAATAGGGACGAGATGCATCCCTCAATGACGCGTAGCCTTATTGCCTCATTGTCGTTGAATTTGTCGAATTCACAGTTTGGGATCTTTCTTTGCAGGCAGAAGACAAACTCGCCAATGGTTTCGTGGGCTAGCTGGGCACATTGATTGAAGGCGTAGCATTCGTAGTCTCTGTTGGGAGCTATGACCAGTTTGTTGTTGATGGCGGCAAGAAGGCTCTGGTACGTGCTCCTCTCTTGAGGTGGTATAGTCCTGATTATCTTTTTTATTTCGCTTCCGGCCACATTTGTGAATATATTGATTTTGTTTGGGGTGCCCTGGTTTCCAATGGACCCTATGAAGTGCTCAAACTCTTCAACCCATTCCTCCCACCTTTGTCTTTGGTCATGGTGTGGGGTGAGGGTAAACGGGTTAGGGTGTCTCATGAGGCCAGCATGAGATGGGAGACCCATGTTGTGCAGGGTTGGGGCTGCTGTGTCCGCAGCCGCTTGTGCCTGTTCCGACATGGCGCTGGTCCTCTAGTCAGCTGGTGGTATGGGCGCTTTTGTTGGCAGGGCGACTGGTGTACGCTCAGCACAGTGTTCACTTCTTGGGCCTCGGTCAGTGGGTGCGTGATGTGGCTAAAGGGTGGTGTTCACGGCTTTGTCCTGTGGGCCTGCTAGCTTGTGATGTTGTCTGGTGAAGTGGTTGTACGTGCTGGTCTGTGGATGACCCAGTTATTTTCTTTTTTTTTAAGTCCCCCCCGCCTCGCGGGTCGTTTCCAAGATGTCTTCTTTAATTATTTAATATTGTGTTTGTTCCTCTTTTGGCCCTTTCCATGTGTTTAAGTGTGCTGGGTGGCGGTGGTGGGGGAGGGGCGCAGACCACCTCGTGGTGCTGGCGCTGTCCTTTGTTCACTGTGCGGCCAGGGGGGGAAGGGGCGTAGTCTCCTTACCCTTACTTGTGGCTTTTCTTCTGGTCTGCTCTGTTTTTCGGGGTGCGCTTGACCTCTTTGTTTCTTGCCCACCGCGGTGTCCCCTCTCTCCATGGCTCACGACACAGACAGCTGGGCCCCTTCCTTCTTCATGTAGTGTCCTCACCGTGGCACGACACGGTGTGGCGGGCTCTGCTCCTTCTTGCTGCAGGCGTCTACACTGCACCATCACTGCTGGTCACACCCCGAACTGCGGTCTTGCTTCTTGATGTCCCGTTCCCCTTCCGTCCTCTCCACAGCAAGGTCTGGCGATCCACCTCTGCTGCAGGCAACCGTGCCTGCTTCCTCCGTCTCCCGTTGCTGGGTACACTGCCCATCCTGCTGCACGTCTCAGGGTCCGGAGGCCTCGTCGCCAGTTGTTGGCCCTGTCCCTGGGTCCCGGCGCTCATGCTCTCATGAACCACAAAGAGCCTTTGTTCTTGATACCTTCTTTATTCGTTCTTGCTTCATGAATGAATTCCCCTCTCATGCCCCTCCTCTTCCTCCTGCCTGCCACTCCCTCCCACCCTGGCGTGCCCTCCTTTTCTCACTGGGCTCGCCCCTTTCAACCCACAAGAACTGGATCTTAGTTTATAGACGTACTAACCACCTCCCTAAAAATAGAGCTTGCTTTATTTAAATGCATACATATATCCTAATCGAAGACATAGTAAACCCAGAGTCCCCACACCACGACCATGAGAACCTGAGGTAAAACGTTTGCTTTGTCCCTGGGCTCTGGGCCCCATGGAGGCTTTGGGGCACTCACAAGGTAAAACCACAGAAGACCTGAAGCTAGCTTCTTTGCTAACACCTAGCAGTTGTACCACACTTATGTGATGTATGCACTTACAAATTATTATATTATGTATAATACAAGTCAAGGGGCTTAGGCAACCTATTTTACCTAACCTCTCTGTTTCCCAGTCTACGCACTCCCCAACTCTTGCCCTCCCTTCTCCATTTCCATCATGCCCTTGCATGTAGCACCTTCTTGCTATTTAATTATTTATTTGTTTGTTCATTATGTTCGGGAGCAGCAGAGCACTGTACAAGGTTTGGGTAACCAGCATTTGGGATGCTATCTTTTAACAGTAGCGCAGCACTGTGGGTTGCGTTTCCTTGAATGCATTGGGATGAGTCCATGGTCCGGTGCAATTTGAAAAAGCCACGTTTTGAGAGATTTGTGAAATTGGAGGATTTATTGATCAAGATACTTTAACTTATCACACTTATATAATTTGCACAGCACATTTTTAGTTCTCAATATCTGCATGATTGATCAAGTAGCTTCCTAATATTGACTATGATATTAACAAAGAATTACTGCAGTGCCATGTCATTTGGGAGCACATCATGCAGATGTATTATGTGCGTTCTGGTGATTGTAGTGCTGCATTTGTTTTGGGTAAAGTAAAAACTACAAGCACCAGAAGGCAAATGGAAAAACTGAAAGAACTATTCAAACCTGACGAGATAGCTGGAGATCTCTGTTTAAATAAATGTTTAGCGGTTGCCAGAATAATAATAATAATAAAATTGCCATAATAATAATAATAATAATAATAATAATAATAATAATAATAATAATAATAATAATAATAATAATAATGTCACCTTATCATATAGTCCTTCATAGTGAATTACTCAAGCGTCTTATCCAATTGAATGGTACGGAAGTTACTGTCCTCCCAAGTGGTGGCGGGACGCAGATGAATGAGGAAAGCACATAACTCGCTGAGCTATCTTAACAGCCAAAGACGTTCTGCTCAACAGTGCTGTAAACAATAGATTGATGCAGTAATTAATCCAGTGGTGCCCATTGTGTCAGCCTAAATGTGAAAGACAAGCTAGAGAGTTATCTTTAGTTTTTGAAATTGCGAGCTGACAGCTGCTGTAATTTGTAATCATCAACCGATTACGCTCTGCACCCAGAACAATCATGGCCATAGGTAAAAGTGTGCATTGAAAAGGAATTTCAAAAAATGAAGTAATCCTCATCAACATGTGGACCCCACTTGCTCTTTTTCGGACAAGTTCAAAATTTAAATTAATGATTAGCAACAAGAGAAGGGACTGCAGGATCCCCCCAGATTTTACTGGGGAACAAGATAAAAGCAGCGCTTTCCAATTGTTCTGACTGGCCTGAGTAGCTCATACAGTTTATGTTTTTTTTCTGTGCATTATGTGACTTGTAGTTCTGCATTCATAAAGGGGGAAAACAAAACTACACGTGCCAGAATGCATATAATAAAACAAGAACTAGACCATCACTTCCCATCTCAAATGGGACCTTAAACGCCCTGTAACAGCATACAGCAACAAACAAAATCGGTACTTACAGGTTGTGAAAAACATAAGCAAGCATACATTTATTCATCACTAAAATTGGCATGAGTCTTCCTACTGCTGCTTTGCAGGGTTACTTTTATTGGTTTAAAAATGTCTATCCTAAAATGAACAGATTCTCTTTGTTATTCAGTTTCCACAGATGCTCCTGCACTTTCCCCATTTTCAGTGACTGGCCCTGGGGTGATTGTGTCATTACAGCAATGTTTGAGAAAGGTGGCGTGACTGGGTTGCAAGAAGTTAGTGGATTTCTACATCTGTTAGAATAAACCACTGCAGCCGGGCGTGGTCCATTCAGTCCTGTTTTTATCTTTATTTATTTTTGCATTCTGAACTCACTGCATGCCACAACTGGCCCAAGAGCGTTTGATAAGATGGCATGAAAGTAAACAGGGAAGTAAACGAGAAAAAAAAATGGTATTTTCGTATTCGTAGCTTGCTTTTTCCACTATGTAGAGGAGAGGTAGATATGAGTTGTCCATCTGACAGTATACAGCCAATCACAATCCCACCCCTTATAGAAAGTATACTTAGATTTTCCCCTTGAACCTATCACAATCCCTTGTAGGTTTTTCTTATGTACCATGTAGTATGATGTCACGTCTGACGTATTTTCTGCATAAAAGGATATTTTTTAAGAAATGTATGGAGAGCTCGAGCGAACGTCCGTTGATGTCCGTTGTAACTCCTTGTTTTAGATCATTGTTAATAAAACAGCACCTTTGCCATCTTCCTGAGTTGTTTCGATAATTTGGGGTTGGAGTTATTCTGCATCCCCATCCATTGAATGCACGATACCCAAAGGACCCTACGCTCAAGTGGCAGCAGTGAGGATGGTTCAAAATCCGAACTAGTTTGTCCCCAGTCTTTCGGATGATCGAGCATCCTCTGCCATTACCCGGAAGATGGCAAGGTTTCCTGTGGAGAGCGACCGATAGAATTAAGCTTGCAGGAAGAACCGAGACATTGGGCAGGTCCCCCTTTGACGAAATCCCTGCCCGGTTTCCACAGGTGCTGTGGGGATGAAAGGCAAAGTGGTCAGATTGGAGGAAGAGTCGATACTGAAGGACTTGAGCTGATTAACAAACGAATGGTGAGTAGATTAAGGGTAATGGCAAATGAAGGGGATAGGATTGTGATACATTTTGAGTAACAGGAAATATTGAGTGAAGAGGAGATAGTGCCTAGAGTTGTAGCTCAAGGGAGTTCAGAAGGAGACGTCTCAAACTCGAATGGGAGTAGAGCAGAAATATATAACGTATAAACAGGTTTACGTAAGGTGACGTCTCAAACCCTGTATAGGGTGTAAGTAAAGGCGGGACAGCAAAAGGTTATCGCAATGTTTAATAATGTGTAATGTCGACTAGTCTGTATGTTGTTTGTTGAGTAAAAATATCGAAGAGCGATAGAAGTTGTGAAAAACAAGTGAAAAAATTGAGGAGCATTAGTAATTGAACATAGCGAAGCGGTTGCTACCAATCCAAAGGTAGAGATAGCTAATTAAGAAATGAGAGGCTTGAGAGGTGATTGATGGTGCATGCTCATATTTGTTGTTTTAAAGGCATTGAAAAAGTGTTGATTTAAGCAAAAGTATAAAGGTTATTTTATTAGACTGGTAAGTATTGACAGTCAATTGAGACTTGTCATTATGGGAGATACTCCTCTGATGCACTTATGTAAAACATTGACAAACCATATGCCCAAACTCAAAAAGTATAGTGTGGAATGTGTGAAAGGCACGGCAGATCAAATGTTCATGTCGTGGCCACAAGGGGCATCATTGTCAAAAGCGGCATCACAACACATGACTACATACTTGCATGCTGCGTACACGGGGAATACATTAGAGAAAAGGTTAGCGATTCTAGAGCTCTGGGAAATGTACCAGGAACAAAGGGAAGCTCCGCCACCTGAGGAGTGGATTATAGTAAGCATACGGAGGAAGGTGTTGAGCCTTCAGCTCCCATTGCCTCGCCCGAAGTAAAAGGCGCTAGTACGGAAGAAATAGGGTTATTTCATTTAAAGGAACTGAAAGCGGCAACGGTGTATAGTAATCCGATATACGACCCTGACGCTTATAGTAGCGATGGTAATCCAGAGGGGAACAACAGAAAAGAAGAGATATATAAGAACAAGCAAGACAAATAAGAAAGGAGTGAGCGATCGAATCTGTAGACAGAAATAGACAGGGAATATAAGAGCTGGAAAGGAGAGAAGGATAAAGCTGACGAGGAAGCGCTCGTGTAGAACGAATGGATGGGAGATTGAGGAAGTTAGGCAAAGTGAACATAAGGACGAACAAGAAATAAAAGACAAGGAACGAGAGAAGAGGTTGAAAGAAGACGAGCAGAAAAGAAAGAGCAGGGAGCGACAAGAACAGATGTATCAGGATGAGCAAGAGAAAAAAGAAGAACAGGCAGAAGAACAAAGAAATTGTGACAACAGACAGAGCAATAGAAGATAGGGACAGAAGAGAAAGGAAGAGAGAAGAGGAGGAAGCGCAAAGACTAAGGGGCAAAAGCAGAGGCGTTGCTAGGGGGGCTGAGGGGGCTATAGCCCTGGGTCTTTTGGTTGTAGCCCCGGATAGAAGCTCAGGTGCTACAAGCAAGATGCTAGCTAGCCCCGAGTCCCGCCAGACCAGAAATTATCTTAGCCCTTGATCTTTTCCAGACCTAGCAACACCCCTGGAGAAAAGAATACTGAGATGAAGGGAAGAAGAGGAAAGAAGGGAAGGAATAAGGTGAGAAGAACGAAGGCAAGAGGATGAAAGCATTAGAAGGGATGCGAGAAAGCAAAGAGAATTAGACAAAGAAATAGAACGAAGAAGAAGACAGCGAGGTCTTGATGCCAGTCTAAATCATAAGGAACCAGTAGGGCCAAGCCCAGAAATACGATGGGACAGAATAGAAGAGTTCCTTCCGATAAAGGAAGTAACGCCAGGGACATCTAAGATTGCGTTAGGCGAAAGAAGCTTTGATGCGGAAAGCATCGGAGAAAAGATTGATAAGGCATATCAAGAATTAAAGGAAGGTAGCAAGTGTGGGAGTCGAGGAAAGAGGGATCAATCCCTAGCATTTCAATCATGAAGCGAAGAAGAAATTCCATTCAGTCATTAACGTAGAGCCTTGTCCTTAAGCAGACTGCACTTAGACAAAGATGAGGAAGATAATAGTTACACTATTTGGGGACTAGACATGTCAGATGAGGAAAGAGAGTCTGGTCTTGGGGTAGAGGGAGGGAATGCATGCGCCCCTGAAGGAAGTCTGCAAATGGATAAAGAAGTAAGATGGTCGGATCTGTAACAACCTAAGGATAGGACGCCAGATCCCATAGCGTATCCAGAGCATCCCTGAGGATCGTCTAGTGCAGGGGTCTGCAATCTGTGGCTCTCCAGATGTTATGGACTACAACTGCCATGATCACTCACCATTCACTACGATGGTTAGGAGGGATGGGAGTTGTAGTCCAAAACATATGGAGAGCCAAAGGTTGCAGACCCCTGGTCTAGTGAGAAGGGAGAATCGCTGCCATATGTGAGTAGGTTACAGTTGTTACCGACATGGAGACAGACAGGGACGATCCCCCCTGCTGGATAGACTAATGGTGAGAACTTATTCGGGGTCGGGGTTCACACAGTTTCCCTTATTGGAAAAAGGGGGAGCAAGACCAGAGTGTATCCCATGGCTGCAGATGGACAAGGATAATTTAAGGTGTAAGCTCCCGAGTTTGACTTTGGGTGCTGAGAAATGGATAAATGGCTTAGAAAAAATGACAGAAGGAAACATGCTGGCCATAGGGGACTTAAAAGGTCTTCTGGCAACTATTCTTGGGGAAAGAGCTGATGACATATTGAGGAGAGCAGGATATTCAACTGTGACCACACAGAACACAGCGCATGAGATAGCGCCATTTAATAATTGTAGAACAGATGTGTGGAGGGCTCTCAGCGTACAACATCCCGATACATCAGATATGGGTGTAATCATGACACATAAAATGAAGGAAGATGAAGAGCCTGTTGCTTACCTTTAGGACATGCAGGAGAAATGGCAACTTGAAACTCGCGAGCAGTGGGAAAAAACAGTGGCATTATTTCACCACATTTTATGCCAGGTGTTGCCTGAGCCATTGCAGAGACAGATGAAAAAACAAGTAGGGATGGAAGCAAAGCCGTGGGCTGTTGAGATTCAGCTGACGATAGTACACCATTGTCGGTTATTACGGGTTGAAAAATAAGAAGGAAGTTGAGACTATGAAAATCGAGGAAGCCAAGTTAGTTCAGAAAACATTTTCTAAATGTGCCATAGAAGGGGCGGTATTGACAAGCGGAGATGGATTGGGAATGCAGGAAGCAGCGGGTGCATTGCAGGCGAGCAATCAGCACCCAATGGATCAAGGTGGATATGGGTTTGTGCCACGAGGCCGAGGTATGGGCTATAGAGGAAGAGGTGGATTCCAAAATAATCAAGGTGGGCCTCAGAATATACAGAATGAGAATCAGATTATCCAGGGAGGATTTTAACAAGGGGGACTTGTCAGATGGGCACCTACAGTAGGTTGGACTTGTGGGATGACAGGGTATATTGCACGCGTATGTGGGAGCCAGGGGAATGTACAGAATGGCCAATTTTCAAGAGGGGGGACAGCTTACCCTCCACCATATAGTACACAAACTAGCGAAGGGTTCCCCCAAGATCACACATTTTATCAGACAAAAGCGCTGCTAGTACAGCATGTACGGCAGCAAGAACGAGTGCAAATGAATCCACCACAAGGGCAGCCGCAACAAGCCCCTATGCAGACAGAGCAGTATGCAACCACAGGATAAGTGCTGATACCCAGAATAGGAGGTGCCACTGTGGTAGGAGGAAATCCTTTCACAGGGACAGTGATGAGCCTGTACCTACAATAGGACAGCTGACAGGGTGACTTGATGTGTTCAGTACTATCTGTGACACCAGACCCCCAAGAGAAACCAAGGGTCGATGTGACGATAGGAGGCAACTCTTTTTCTTTTCTAATAGACACTGCAGCTACTCGTTCTTGTATACGAGAGGGAGAATATCCAATGTCGGAAATTGCCATGTGTCGAGTTCCTTTTACTGATGAATTACCAGTCTCTATAGGAGAGTGTGATATGTTTGTTCCTTTGTTATATTCACGACAGACAACCGGTAAGTATTTTGGGAAGAGATTTGATGACAAATCTAAAAATGACGAATTCATTCACTGATCAAGGAATAATGTGCTCCACTCCAGGAATACACTATTTAAACATGGGCAAATGTATACTGGCGTTCTCAGGGCAAGTGGCTCTGCAAGGCATTCCAGTAGATCCAGAGGTTTTTCTGTATGGAGTGAGCATTCTATTGACATGGCTACCTGGCTTAGTGGGAACAATTGTGAGGATACCTGAGGAGTTTTTGTTTAGACCACAAATACCTATGGACGAAGAGGGGGGACAGACTATCCCAATAGAATTGGAAGCAGCCATAGTACGAAGGGAAATGGCAATGCTCAAAGGAGTAGACGATGAGGTGGTGTTCTTTATGAGCATCACATACTGGATAAGAATAGCAAAAAGGGAAGTCCCACAGCGAATGGCGATAATGCGGCAGCGTCCAGCAATTTTTCAGGAAGACTTGGAGAAAGTGGCAAGCGTCCTTTGGACCACAGGCCCTTATGACGTAGGTTTATTAAAGGGAATAGGGGAAGTTAAAATAAAGCTGAAGCCAGGAGCGATTTTACCTCGAGCAAAAAAGTACCCCATGTCTCGAGAGGCTGATGAAGATATATTACAGACCTTTTCAGCACTGATGAAACAAGGGATTCTGGTGCCATCAGAATCCTCGTGTAATACTGTGGTGTATCCGATTAAAGCCTCTAAGGGCGGGTTGTGGAGATTTATACAAGATAAGAGACTGATTAACCAGATTGTAGATGCAGAGTTTCCTTTAGTTCCTAATCTGGTGACGATACTATGTAGTATCCCGGTGGAAGCTCGATATTTCACAGTGATCGATTTGAAACATGCTTTTTTCTCTATCCCGTTGCACAAAGACTCACAAGACTTGACTTCCTTTACATTTCGCCAAACTCGACTGAAACATACTCGTTTGCCCCAGGGGTATTGTGAGCCTGCATCGATCTTTAACAGAGTCCTAGAGATGGATCGAGGCAACATTGATCTTAAGAGTGCGGTGATAAAATATGTAGATGACATTTTAATTAGTATCACCACAAAAAATGAGTGCAGACATGATTCTATTAAGTTGATGACTATCCTGGCAGATAAGGGATATAAGGTGTACAAGGAGAAGTTACAATGCTGCCAAGAAGAGGTGTTATACATAGGGCAGTGGATTTCACATGAAGGAAAGAAGGCGACACCTGAAAGAGCTGAGGCGATTATGATAACCTCAAAGCCAAATACAGTGAAACAGATGCAACAGTTTTTGGTGTTATGCAACTATGTTAGAGCCTGGGTGTTTGATTACAGTACATACACAAGACCGCTTTTGCAAGCTTTAAAGAAAGCACAAGTGGATAAAGTAAAAATAAAATGGACTGAGGAAATGGAGGAAGGGTTTGAGGAGCTGAAAACAGCAATTTGTACAGCCCCTGTTTTAAGAATTTCCAATTATGCTGAGGAATGTTATTTGTTTTTGCACACAAATGGGCCAGTCATGACAGCAGTGCTTATGCAGAGAACTACACTGGGGTACAAGCCTTTAGCATATTACAGTGGGATTGTAGACTGAGTGATGAGAGGACACTTTTCTTGCTAACAATCATTGGTAGCTGCCGCATTCGCAATTGAGAAGTCTACAAGTATTGTTATGGGCTGCTCTATAACTCTCATCGTGGAGCATGCTTTATTTGCCATTTTAGCGAAACCGAAAGGTACATTGACATCCCAAAGAGCTTCAGCTTATTAGGTAATGATTTTGAACCCAATGATTAGGATTGTAAGATGTAAAATAGTGAATCTGTCCACGATTGTAGCTAAGCCAGTAGAAGAAGGCAATAATGTGCATGACTGTTCTAATTATGTTGAATTTTATGACGATATACCCTGTGTGAAGTAGAATTCTTTGGCAGGAGGGGAAATTCTCTTTACTGTTTCTTCAAAAATTGATCAGACTAGTGGGGAAAGGCATCCAGGCACAGCGGTAGTGAGACATAGATTAAATGGAGAATTTGAAGTTGTAGCAAGAGCAAGGCTACCGTCTCACTTTTCAGCGCAAGCAGCAGAATTAGTGGTGCTTATTGTCTCACTCGAGAAACACGAAGAACACGAAGTGACGGTGTACAGTGACTCCGCCTAGTGACGTCAACTGTACACGCAGGATTAGCATGTTGGAAAAGGAGGGGCTACCTCCAGTGCAGCACGCTTCCTTATTGACAGGCTTATGAAGGCACTACAACTCCCAGTAGACATAGCGGTCATTAAATGTACAGTGCACACTAAGCAAACAGATTTTCTCACTTGTGGGAAGGAAACCACAGACAAAGGAGCCAAAAGGGTTGCATAGTCCCCAGATATTTCGAGTTTTTATATTGAGAGTATTATAGAAAAAGTAGTTACAAGTATGTTAATGCAAGAAGGGTTTAATATATTATCGATAACTTAAATAATGGAGATTCCGGGACGTGCATCGCAGAAAGAGCAGGAATTATGGTAGCGAAGGGGGTGTTCTTTATCCCCCACCGAAGCTTTATGGAGACAAGACAGAACTGGAAAGCCGGTGATGCCAGTAGCATTATTAAAGTTTGCACTTGAACAGCTGCATTATCCTGCATATGTAACTAGGGAGAGTCTTGCTGCTACTATTGCGGAAGACTAGTTCATTCTTAATTTATTGGAGCATGTTGCACTACTTATGGTAAACTGCATCGTGTGTCAGAAGTTTACTGCTGGGCATACACTAAGCACAGTTAGAGGGATGATACCTTAACCGAATGATCAGTGTCAGCATTGCTGCAAGTGTGTCATGGATATAGGATATTAGTGGTGGTGTGTCTCTTTTCTAGGTGGATTGAGGCAGGTCAGTGTACACACCCTGATGCTACTTGCACAGCAAAGTTTTTAGTGTGCAAAGTCTTTCTGAGATGGGGTGCGTGTGAAGTGCTGAGATCCGACAACGGGCCACATTTTGTTAATGAACTATTTGAGCAAATAGGGCTTCTATTGAATATTAAACACAAGTTTTGGTCTGCTTATCACCCGCACGCTAACGGGATATATGAGAGACTCAACAGCCTCCTTAAAGAAAGGAATGCCAAGATTAAATTGACTTTAAAGAAGAAGGGATGGCTATATTGCCTACCCTTAGCTTTATATGCCTTTCAGAATCAGCCAGGATCAGACCATCACCTCACCTCTTATGAACTAGTGACAGGACGGCGTATGAGAATGCCCCTCACTCCTCCATCTAGAAGTAACAGTAATGCCCAGAGTGTAGCTAAAACCTTAGGTGATGAATTGCATGATTATTTGATATGTATGACCTCTAGCATCTCTCTCATTTCAGATCAAGTCAAGCACCAGGGGGTTGGTCTCAGAACACAGAAGAAGACAATTTAACAACCGATCCGTTACAACTACTATCAGCACCTAAGTTATATGTTGTAGACCTAGTCCTTAAAAATAATTTTACTAGAAAGTGGCATGAGCCACGATTCAATTGTCCCTTTTACATTGAGAATATAACCCCTTCAGCTGTGAAGGTCTAAGGAAGACGAGCTTGGCTTCGCTTAGGGGCTGTAAAAGCCTATGAAGGTGAGACTCACCCTCCCACTTTTGCTGATCCACACAAGAAGAAAAATGTCAGCATGTGCAGACTTGATCGATGATGAAGAAGAAGGATGATAAAGCAACTGTCATTGAATAATGCAGATTTAGCATTTGAACAAAAATTCAGTGGCCACTCCTTATTTATATTCTAGCAGTGCATAGACTTGTCGAACATTTTTGAAAAAGAACTTTAGAAATACACATTGATGTTTCAAAGATATGCCTAAGCATCAGTTTGTAATAAGAAATGGGAAATGCGATCAGTATCCAGATTAATTTCTTCTCGGATTCCTTTTTGGCTAACTACATTGTACTTACCGATAGCGATGCTCATCAACTTTTGCTTGCTGTTTTTGTGTTTATACTTCAAGCTTATCCTTCTCTTGTTAGAAGAGAGATTGATATTCACACTTTTATACAGGATCCTAAAAATGGTCCAGTGATAAGAAGGCTCCTGATTGCGATAATTGAGCATATCTTACAGTTGCATGTATAAAGAAATTTGATGATTGTATTAAAAATTAGAAATATAGAAAATGGCACGGTACTAGAGAATGTACAAGTGCGACAAGTACCATGATGCTGCAAAAAGTGGATGTCTATGGTTTTGTGCATAACATATGCCTGTATGATTACTCTTTTTGTCTTTCTGTTTCTCTTGTTTCACACTCTCTATCATGTTAGTACTCCTGCTAAAATAGAGATCCCTATGGTTCTCCCCACTATGAGAACTGCTTTTCATTTGCTTCATGATTATTATACAAACTTTGCATATGGTAGATGTAAGTGAAATGCAGAGGAAGATAGTGAGTGGTAGTTAGGGGATAAATACCTATCGAGACAATGCAGCACACTTGGGTAATAATATGTGGTATCAGAACATGAGAAAGAGAGAATATCTAAGGAGAGTTACTACGTATGTGCTGTCATACCCTATGCCATGAATACAGTGCAAACTTTCATCTCCAGAAAAGTTCCAGAACACGATACCAGATGCCTCATTCACCTTGCAGCATGTATGACCAGAGGACATTTTCAGGGAAGTTGGGCCACTTTGCGATTTAGGTCGAAATGGTCGTTTCCATATCAGGATGATTACATCAAGACCACGCAGATGGAAAAGGAACCCGGATGGAAAAACAAGATGCTTGTGTACCCTGCAGCAGGACGGGAAGAGATGGTCATTGAAGAGATGAAGAAAATGAATTGCCCTGATGTGACAGAAATAACTGGACCACCTGGATGTTGGGAACACACTCAGGTCTTAATCTACAGAGGAGTGAAGTCCAAGAAGGGATGGGAAGAAGGACTGATGTCCTGTGCAGCTCATCTACTGAAGCCAGAATATGTACAAGAGGTACAGCGAGTAAACAATGGATGTTTGAAATCATGGGCTAAGCATGCCAAACTACTGACATGGGTAGAAGATGAATCAGGTCCAATGGTTGTGATCCCATTGGCGAATGAAACATTGTGCTTCCTGAGACATGGAAAGAATCATGTGGGAGTTATCAAACAACAGTTGATGTTTTCAGGATGGGAGCAGGGACAGCCATCCTGATGGATCGATATTGGGCTTGTGGGCCTAGGGCCTACATGAAGCTGCCCAAGGATTGGGGAGGGATGTGTTCCTTGGTGTTTATCTATGTTCCAGCATTAGTGATTCCTCAGAGTGACCGGAACATAGGATAATTTCCAAAAGTAGATGCCCATTTGAAAAAGAGAAGATCGCTTGTATTTCTTAATCGAACCAGAAAAGATAATTACTACTCAGTTAAGTCAATAGAATCATATGAATCAATTCCATATGAGCACAGGTTGTTCAGCAAGACTGCTTCAATATTTACAACTATCTTTATGCCTGGGATATCTTCATGCCTAGGATCCAGACGATGGGCAATGCCAAATGGTTGCCGATTACGAGGTGGGAGCTTCTACAGACAATCAACACCACCATAAAGGGATTCAATGCTATCAAGCAAGAGCTGAGGGCCATACGACTAATGACCTGCAGAACAGATATGTCCTTGACATG
This sequence comes from Ambystoma mexicanum, assembly GCF_040938575.1. Taxonomy (NCBI): domain Eukaryota; kingdom Metazoa; phylum Chordata; class Amphibia; order Caudata; family Ambystomatidae; genus Ambystoma; species Ambystoma mexicanum. The sequence continues at coordinate 274,724,058 of NC_090941.1, forward strand.
ATCACAGCAATGGAAGGAGGAGGTTGCGCCACAATCAGGCCATCATGTTGCACATTCACACCATCTCACGATGACGGGAATGGGACCTTGACAGAGGCCATAACGTTGCTGACGAGCCTGCCCAACAAGATGGAAGACGAGACAGATGATGTTGCAGATGACAGTTGGTTTGCTTCCATATTCTCATGGATTCCGCAGTGGATGGCAAACATCTTTAAGTTTCTTCAAGCAATATTGGTGATGGTGATGTTTGGATTCTGTGTGATTAGTATAATAATTGCACAATGTAAGAAGACGGTAAAGAAGACAGTGGGAATGAAGATATTGATTGATGTTGAATCAGGGTTTGGACCCAAAGAATTGACTGATGAAGATGCCAGAAAATACAAAGAGTACAGCATCACAGCACCGGAAGGAACAAAGTTCCTGTATCCGAAGAATCATAAGAAGTACGTAGGACGATGGGTCTATTGTAATCCGAATGGACAGTGTAGCTAAATGACCTGGAGTAAGGATGAACATGTTAAATCAGCTGGCACCCTGAGGGGGGTGAAGAAGATCTAGACTCTGAAGAAGCACTTTTTCAAGAGAAAATATCAAAATGTGGAAACCGGTGAAGAGGTGGTCGATGACTCGACCGGAGGGGGAATGTAGAGGAGCAGCTACATGACTCTGAAGGAAATCCCACCCTCCTACCTCCTATACGTTGAAAGCCTGAGATCATGCCATGCTTAAACCCAGCAGTTTTGCCAATTCCGCAGCATATATTCGAATGAAGGTACCCACTGAGAAAACCCTATCAAATCTATCCCCGAAGAGAATACAATCTGAGGGAGGAACTCCCCGAAGGAATATGAAAAGGAGCAGAAAGAGGAGCTGGCGACGTCATGAAAGACGAGCGTGACACCTTGAGAATACTGGCTGAAGAGGATGTATGGACCTTACAGAAACTGATGACGAAGTTTAGAATCAAGTAAACTTTCATATGCAAAAAGAAGATTGCATGTGTGAGAATCACTACAGAAAATGCAAGCTGTTCAATAACTTTACAGATGCTTTAACGAAAGTAGATTAAGTAATCTTAGAAGCTGGCTATATGTTGTAAATAGACTGCAGGCGAAGCCGCTGTTGTATAGAAAGTAGACGTTGGTGACATGAATTTTAGTATGCATGGACCCATGGAGAAAAAGGCAGAGAATTGTGTTGCAGCACAAATAAGTTGAGATTCTGGAAGAGCCTGGAAGGGCTGTCTGGCCTAGTGTCAATGCTGAAGCAGCCAAGGCCAGTTATCTATTCTTGAAGGCGGTGATCATGAGATACAGAATCATCCCTTGTTAAGGTGCAAAGAAACAACACCAAGTGTGCCAAGTATTGTTCATTTAAGACATTTAAATGCTGCAAAATGGAACAAATCATGGTCTCCTTTCACGTGAGCCAAGGATGGAAATAGAGCTAAGCATGGAGTTCTAGAACAACGATAGTGAATGCCTGTACTCCCATATATTCCCAGAGACAAGGATACTTTGCAAGGCCAAGTTCAAAGACAATCTTCATGGCAGAAGGCATGGGTGATGAGAGATGATGGGCTAATTGGCTGGCGAGGTAAAGTCAAGTCCACCTCCTGGCACCTGGATTTAAGCTTACGTGCTGCTAAGTGAGCCGAATGTTCCAGAATGGCACGAGCGTGCCAACCAATTCTACAGGGCATTATAATGAAGGGCCTTATAGTTTGAGAGCCAATGATAAACTGTGTACTTAATATTGTTAAAGATTACATATTTTAGAGGTAGGCATGAGTTGTCCACCTGACAGTAGACAGCCAATTACAATCCAACCCCTTATAGAAAGTATACTTAGATGTTCCCCTTGAACCTATCACAACCCGTCGTAGGTTTTTCTTATTTGCCACGTAGTGGACTTCACGTCTGACGTATTTTCTGCATAAAAGGATATATTTTAAGAAATGCATGGAGAGCTTGAGCAAGCGTTTGTTGATGTCCGTTGTAACTCTTGTTTTAGATAATTGTTAATAAAACAGCACCTCTGCCATCTTCCTGAGTTTGTTTCTGAGTTATTCTGCATCCCCATCCATTGCATGCATGATACCCAAATGGCCCTATGCTCAACTATAAAGGCAGGAGTACATGTCCCATGATGCACAGATAAAATAGGAATGGCTGGGGTATATCGTTTGACGTGAGTCTAGTTGAGAGCTATCAGCATAAATGCCATCATGCCCTATTCCATTCGGGAAATGTTTCCTCCAGTCCTGAATGCAACTTTGCATTCTGGGACTTGTAGGTCTGGGTCTCCCATTAAACAGACAGGACTACAACTCCCAAAATGCAAAGTAAAACCAGGACGGAACAAGCATCTCCCAATTGGAATGGGGCCTGTTGGCAAGTATGTTATGTTATATTATGCAGTATTTGTACTGCTCCCATTACCATCTTAATGGTCTTACAACGCCTCACCTTGTAGAGATGTGGCGTATTGTGATGCTTTCAGGGTGTCACCAGACCTTTGTCTGTGAATAGGAAAGAAGAGGGTTGGGACTGAGGTGATAGGAAAGGGTGATTAGACAACGGATGCGAGAACTGAGTGGGGGGAAAGCACTTGTGATGGGGGATGGGAAAGTGGTTGTGGACGTATGGATCCATGTTTTTTAACAGTGATTATTTATTGGTCAGCGTGCGAGAACATGTTTGTAATATAAAGCTTGGTTGAAAGAAGGACAATATCTAGTCAGATGCCTGAGGGTTCGTAGCACTATATAAATGCTAAATTATTATTATAAACCTTGCTTCAAAGTCCACTAGCAGAGACCATGTTGGCCTCCGGGAGCCGTGCATTCGACCACAATATATCTTACAGCATTTCCTAACTCATATCTACGGAAGGACTATATTAAAATTAAACTGAACTTAGTGGGCACTTTCGAGGTCATGGGTGCTAGAGTTGGTATTTCTAGGCAGTAGCGACTGTGCGGACTTTGTAGTGCATGCAAACTAGAGTCTGAAAAACATCGTCTTTGCTCCTGCCATACGTTAATTGAACAAATAACTAAATCCAATATTAGCTCTGGAGACGCTGCACATTTAGATGCCGACAGTGATAGTCTCGGGTTGCAATTCTTGACAGGTTGCAATATTCCGTTAATTTACCATCTCACTAAACTTTGGCTCGTTATCAGTGCCTGGTTGTCTAAGTTAAATAATGTCATGGAGAATCCAGATGTTAACCAAATGATTGGAGTTTAGACATCTGTCCCTTTATCAAAGTGGAAAGCCTGTGGGCCTCATTACGACCCTGGCGCTAAGTGTTTAACGGCGCCGTAAAAGGCTGCGGCACCGTTAAACACGTAGCGCCTTACTATGAGATCCCTTTGCGGGACCGACCTGAACGGCTGGTCTAGACCAGCCGTTAAAGTAGGGACCCGCAAAGGGACCTTTAGCGCCTTCCCCATTCCCATAGAGCCCTATGGGGCGAAAATGGGAATGGGGAAGGGCCATGGTTCAATGGGGAATTACCGCCCCACCAACCTTGGAATGGGGTGGTAATTCCCCATTGAACCATGGCGGACCCGTTACAACACCGGTACCAACCATGGTGGCATCCATGGGGCATCCACACATCCAGATGTGCCGCTTAGCGGCGGACATAATGCATGTTTCCTTGTTTCACTAGCACTTATAAGAAGGGGGTGTCCCGAGGGGGCTAACCGTGTCAGAGCGATGTGCTCGCTTTCGCGGTGCCTTTGAGCACCGCGGCGGCGAGACACGCGTTCGCTGTGCGGCTCCTTGGTAACCCAGCGTACAAAATGCTTAGTCATGCTTACACTAATAGCATGCTTACCCAATTTTGGAAGGATTTGGCAGCATGTCAAATGCTGACTCTGGATTTATGCACCAGAGTTTATTTGGCATCAATATTGTTTGGACCAACCATTTGACTTTACAATTCTTTATATTCTCTCCCCCCCGTTTTTCAACCTCACTCATGCAACCATGTATTTAACCATAACTATCACCGAGAAACGATTTTAAATCAAGTATTTTGTTCAGTTATTATGATAGCCTAAACAGTTTGCCCTTCACCAATGAATTGCTGACCTCAAACCTGACTTCCTATAGGGGGATTTAACCCGTGATTTCTTTCATGCACCAATCCTGAAGTGAATGAACTTTGTTATGGAGGATAGGTAAGGAATTGGGGTTTCCAACTCCATGTATCTATGGAATTTACATGGTATCACTATATATTGGCACTAACCAGATTTTTTTGGTCTTGATTTTTTCCCCCCTTTCTTTGCATTTTCTTATATATTTTTTATTTTTTTATTCTCCACTACCTCAAATCTCCTCCCCCTAAACCCCTCCTTGTTTATCTGTGTCTTGCAATTGCAATTGTGATGAACCACAAATTGTATGGTGTTGACATGTATACATAACTCCTGGCTACATAAAATGTAATTTCTTTTTTGATTTCTATGCTCTCTTTACTATATTTTACCAAATGACTGTACAATGTGGTATGATGCAATACTTTTTGATCAACTATCTTTGTTCTGTTGTATTAATATTAATATTCAATATTAGCCCTGATTTGAGAAAGACACTTGTGTGTCGGAACACGTGTTATCACAGAGGGCAAAGCAATAAATATTCTTATACTTTCTTTCGCCTTGATATTATTTGTGGCGCAGTTTTTTGAAGTGTGGAGCATTTTTCTTTTACTGCTTCACTCAAGGGGTCGGGCTGTGAGTCCCCTTCTTTGCACCAAACTCAACTGTGACGCATTTGGACTACAACAAAGACCTTAGCGCATGGACATACAAGTCGGTTCTAAAAAGCCCCAATCTTTCCTGTATATTGTGGAGTATAGTCTGTTGAGCATTAATGAGTCTTTGTCGTAAGAGCCTGTCAGGGGAAGAAGGATTTGGGTATCATCGGCGTCCTTTATGTAGGATATGCCGAGTTCGTCCAGGAGATCAAATAAGGATTCGGTTAATATGTTGTAAAGGGACAGGGAAACACATGGGGCCTCATTACGACCCAGGCGTTGGACCATGGTGCTAATAGCACCATGGTCCATGCCGGTAACTTACTGACTCCGCCATGGCGGAATGGGGAATTACCACCCCATTCCGAGGTTGGCGGGGCGGTAATTCCCCATGCCGCCATGGCCCTTCCCCATTCCCATTTTTGCCCCATAGGGCTCAATGGGAATGGGGAAGGCGGTAAGTACGGTGCCGCAAATTGCGGCACCGTACTTAGCACCAAGGTCCCTTTGCGGCTCCTTACTTTAACGGCTGGTAAAGCCAGCCGTTAAGGTCGGGTCCCGCGAAGGGACCTCGTAATTAGGTGCTAATAGGTTAACGGCGCCGCAGCCTTTTGCGGCTCCGTTAACCCATTAGTGCCTGGGTCGTAATGAGGCCCATGATCCTTGGGAGACTCCACATGGTATGGGGATGGTCAAGGCGCTGTCTGTGTCAGAAAAAAAACTCTCATGGTCCTTCCTTCTAGGAAGGAGGCAATCCAAAGTGAGGCTTCCTTGGAGAAATTGGCTGTGGTCCTGGTTTGCCCTCATCCCTGAAGGAGTCAATTTTAATCTTAAGGTCAAGTAGTGCAGTCTCGGTGCCACGGCCAGGAAGGAAGCCTGATTGTCGGATCAGAAGGATGTGATTGGATCCTAGGTAATGTTGGATCTGGCTGTATGCTGCCTGGTCTAGGATATTTAGCAGTAAGGGTACTGTGGTGATAGGGAAGTAATTATTGGGCGGTGTCGGGTCTAGTGAGGGTTTTTCAGCAGTGGGAGGACCCATGATTCTTTAAGTTCTGTTGGGACAAGATTCGTGGCTAATGAGGCATTGATGAATTTTGTGATAAAGGGGACTAGGGCTGCTGAGCAATCTTTTATGATTGTTGCTGGGCATATGTCTACTTTGCATTTGGTTTGCTTGAGGTTTTTGAGTATATTGGCTGTTTCCAGCTCTGTGACGTCTCTAAAGCAGAAGGTGGGTGCAGTGTGTGAACAAGTGGTAGGGGGAGTTTTAATAGGACTAGTCTTGGTTTGTTTATCTTATCTTTTTTTCTGGATTCTTGGAGCTCGGAAGTGAACCAATGGTTGTGTGGTCTGTAGGTTTCGTTTTTATGGTAAGGAGTGGGGCTACTGAGTCTATAGCTTTTTTAAGGTGCTTGTGTAGATCTCAGTTACATTTTTAGGGTCGTTTGAGGCTAGGCTTTCCAGAGCCAAGGGCACGAGGTAGGGGGAGATCGATTCTTTGGATATTTCTTTTGAGCTTCAGGACCAAGTGGGTGGCAGTGATGGTGGGGTGGGTGGAACTTGTTTAAATGCGAGGAAGGTAAAGGCAGGGACATGATGGTCCAACCAGGGGCAGGGTTTGTTTGAGGTGATGGTGATTTGGCTGTTCAGGTCGGCTATCCTGTATCTGCCTTTAATATGTGTAGGGGATGTGACACAGTGTTTGAAGCCTAGGTCTGAGAGGGCATTAACAACACCTGTTGCTGTGTGGTCTGGTGGATCATGAATGCCTAGGTTGAGGTCTCCTACTAGTATCGTTCTAGAAGTTGGTTTGATGTTTTCCCCTATGGTGTGGATGTGATTTTCCTTGAAAGTAGGAGAAGACGCTGGCTGGCGGTATAGGAGGTGTATTGTGATGGTATCCGTGGGTGCGGTGACAAGTTTAACTGATAAGCGTTCGCAGTGGCCTTCTGTAGAGGAGCTGCAGTGTCTTGTACAGATGGAGTCCCTATGGATGAGAGCTCCCCCTGCCCTTCGACAGTCTGTTCTATTGCATCTGAGAATAGTGAAACCTCTAGGTGAAGCATGTTTCAGTAATAGCCAGTAGGCCTAGATTCAAGCTTATGATTAGGTTGTTAAGGTACAGCACATGAGCGGAAAGGGACCTGGCATTGATGAGGGCTCCATTTAATGTGGGGCATTGTTGCAGTTCTTAGGTGGGTGTGGGTCGTGTGGGCAGGTGTGAGGATGCGGACAGGCTCAAAGGTGCGGGCAGTCTCTTATGTTGTTTCTCCCTTGGTGATTGACGCAGATGCTGGAGATCTCTTTATTGTTTGTGTTAAGAAGAAAGATGGTATGGAGAGGAGGGCACCTGGAGTTGTGGCTGGTTGGTTTCTTGTTGCTGGTTGCAAATTCCTCGCATATTGGTTATGCGACTTTGTGGTTGAGTGGCTGGCATGCGACCTTACAAAGAGGTTCCTATTTCTCCTCGTCATGCGTGCTGGGAGGTACGAGGGAATATCTCTGATGGTTCTTGTGCTAAGCCTACCGTTCCCTATTAGGACAGGTAATTGGGTAATGGTGCCCATGGATTTAGGAGTGGTATGCTCGTGTGAGAGGTTGTGGAGGCTATTTGTCCAACGTGGTTGGTCCAGTGCCTCCCGTGTGAGCTGTTGTGGTGTATGGGGGGATTCTTGTGGTTTTTGGTGAGGGCTAAAAGTTGGTAGGGATTTTGGAGATGGTAGTGTGTAGTAATTGGCTTTGGCAAGATGTTTCTGGTCTGCTTTATGGGGGGCACAGCTTCCTGCTGATGCTGGTCTCGAGTGGGATAGGCCTGGTTTCGGTGCAGTGATAATCAGCGTCTGGGAAGCGGTGCCGGCACAGGACTGCAGTGCTTTGCAGGGTGGGCAGTGAGGGACCAGCGCCTGCTGTAGGTGGATTGTGGGGGGGGTTCAATCTGGGAATCGTGGGGTTAGGGGGAATGTTAGGGGTAGATTTTGGGGAGGGAGTGATTCTGTGGACCGAAGGTGACATCGAAGGGGAGGAACGGGGTTGGGCAGGTGCTGGAAGGATGGCGTGGACAGCGGACTACTGTTAATACTACATTTTTACCAACAATATGAGCTCCCGCAGTGCACAGCGGTACCTCGTGCTTATCTACTGAGTTGTGGTCTGTGAACCTAAGGCCTACGCCTTCGAGTGAGACCAGCTTTACTGGCTCCATCTGGGAGCACAGCTAAATTTGGTTTTGTAAATGCAAGGTAAAACACAACAAAATTCAATTTTGGTAAATGCAGGCTAAAACACAGGTTAAAACGATTTGGTAAATGCAGGGTAAAACACAGCTACATTTGTGTTGGTAAATGCAAGGTAAAACACACTAAATTCGATTTGGTAAGTGCTGGGTAAAATAGAGCTACATTTGATTTTGTAAATGCAGGGTAAAACAGAAAAAATCGATTTGATAAATGCAGGGTAAAATACAGCTAAATTCGATTTTTTAAATGCAGGGTAAAACACAGCTAAATTCGATTTTTTAAATGCAGGGTAAAACACAGCTAAATCCGATTTGGTAAATGCAAGGTAAAAGACAGCTAAAAATTGATTTTGTACAGGGCAGGATGAGCACATCACTGCACAGGGGGTGTAGGTGCATCCAAAGTCGATTTTTGTGAAGGTGTGGTGATTACATATACTTTGTAGTTGGTGGGTGGCATGTTCTTAGAGGGTCTTAGTGCTGATGGTGCATCGGGATGGGGTGAGCAAGTATCTGGTGGGGACTTACCAGTGCAGGATCAGTGAGCAGGGGTTTCCTTAATGGTGTGTTTATGTGAAGTGCTCCCAGCTCCGGCACGATCGAACAGGCTCAGACAGGGGACATAGTGTGGGCCTTGTTGGGGGCCGGCTTTTGCCAGCGGGCTTCCGATAGGGCTAGTAAAATTAATCAAGGCCCAATAAGAGGGCAGGCTGCCCGATGAGGTGCTCATGATGTTGTGGCCTCCGCGGTAGTAGAAAGATCCGCTGGGCAGCAATTATTGTCTTTCGAGGTGCAGATGGGGCACACGAGGAGCGCTGGCTAGGCCCATTTACTGCATCAGGAGAATGCAAGTAGAATCAAAATGAAGCATTTTGCACGGAGGATATATCAATTTCATTGCAGCTTCCCCAGTGCACACACGCCCATAGGCCTTACCGTCAAGATGGTGGTGGAGAGCCTCTGATGACTCGTGGTGGTGCTGTGGGTTCCCCTGCACTGCTGCTGCTACTGCAGCATCATGTAGTGCAGTGATGATTCCTTCAACAGGGCAAGTGTGGGACTTGTTGGGGGCTGACTTTCACCAGATGGTTTTTATAGGGTGAGTAAAAGTAATCAATGCCCAATCAGAGGACAGGCTTTGCACGGTGGATATATCAATTTCATCGCAGCTTCCCCAGTGCACACAAACACGCCGATAGTGCTTACCGGCAAGATGGTGGTGGAGGCCCTCCGATGCCTCGTGGTGGTGCTGTTGCTGACCCTGCACTGCTGCTACTACTGCAGCATCGTGTAGTGCAGCAGTGATTCCTTCGACAGGGCCTAGTGTGGGCCTTGATCAGGGCTGGCTTTCGCCAGCCGGCTTCTGATCGGGTGAGTTAAATTAATCAAGGCCCAATCAGAGGGTAGGCTGACCATGGTTTAGCTCCTCCTTATCTCTTGTCACTTGTCTCTTTATAGAGACCTCCTCATGCTCTTCATTTCCAATTTCTTTTTCTTCTTGTCACTCCTAAACCCCCATGTACCCACTCCTTTGCGGCTCCTTCTCTCTTCTAGCCCCCAAACACAGGAATCACTTTCCCCTTTCTCTTAGCTCTACCTTTTCTACAAAATTATTTCAACTTAAAGAATGTTTTCTGTTATTAAGTTAGATTGACTATTCACTAGTTTGTACTGAACTGTTTGTGTACAGGGCATTAGAATAAAGCATTCTATACATTCATTAAACATTACATAATATAAACATAGAGAACCAAGGCACACCTCATTTTTGGCATCCAATAATGCAAAACCATGTCATGGGTTGGTTGTGGTCTTGTGCAGAAGGAATGTGATCTTGCAGCTCTGGCTAGACTGTCTTTTAAGGGGTGAGACCAAGCCTGATTTGCGTATGGTCTTTCCCCTCTGTTATGGCATGGAACGATTTGAGGGCTCTGATCTGGGATCTTGAGGTGTTCCATGTCCGGTCGGGTAGATCATGCAGTTCTACGTTTTTGTATTGGATAATTGTATTCCCAGGTTCATGATGAGGGAAGAAAATTACAACAACTTGTTATGTTTAACGCAAATGAAAAGTCACAACTAAATGAACATAAGGACATGAATGCAAGAAACTTGTCCAAAGAGAGCACAACATTAACACCAAAGCTACAGGACTAAGCAGCAGAATGGTCCAGAGGGAGTTCAGGCTTCCATTAGCAGAACATGATATAATTCAACAGGAGACCTAAGCTGGAAAAGCAAAATAAGTAAATATGTGCATTAAATAAAAAAAGAAGACCTAGAAAACTGTGAATGAACATCCAACCTACAATTCATGGGAATACCAGAATACCAGAACAAAAAAAAGTATAAGATACTCTGTGAACTGATAACTAAATATGTAAACCTATGTCATATAGTAATACATTCTTCATGCAACAGGAGGCCTTTAATTAATACAGACAGTGTAATGCCTTAGGAAGGCCATGAAACGACCACCTCATCTGCTAGCGTGCTCGTCACCTGATGAGTGCGATGCTTGTAAGAACCAAACAGAGGGAATGGGGAGTAGGTTTTACTATTGTACTGTTCCCAGGTGGGTTGCAATATTTCTCAAGGTCTCTCTCGATTGGCTTACTTGTGCATGCAACCCTTCCTGTAACGAGAGGTGCAGGTTATGTTGGAGGATTGTAATCAGTTCCTCCATATTCCCATCTCTCACATGTTCATTAATCTGTTTACCTGGAATGTATGAGAGAGCGGATATCAAGCTACTCAAAGGCAGAAGCGAGGTTGATCAAAAGCAGGCAAGCACAAATGCAGGGTTCACAATGCTAAGAGCTGGGTGTTGGCTCGGTCGCGGGTTAAATATCATTCCCAGCGTCAAAACATTTGGTGCAATCCTCTAGGTCTTGCATGGTTGTGCAGACTGTTGGGAGTTGTAGTCCTGCTATCTCTCATACCTCCCATATCCCCTGCAGTATCTCAAAAGTCGGGCCCATTGGCCTGTACTTGGACCCTGTATATACACATGGCTCTTCTCCACATGGTATTGCAACTGCCTACTAGGAGTGTAATGCAGGCAGGAGCATCATGACAGACAGCTCACTTTAGTATATCATGCATCCTCACTGGATCAATATTTAATTAAGCGTGTGCATTGTTTTTAATTTCAGTGAAAGAACTCGCCATGTAAACCACAAAGCATACCAGCCTACTTTGGTAATAACAGAACTAAATAATTGATTTTGGACAAAGTGCGGGAAAAAGTACATTTTAAATGAAGAAGGATTTTCTTTTTAAATATACAAAAAACTAGAGCTTTGAGACGACACGGTGCAAATAGTCATTCAAGAATTTGATGCTTGAAATCTGCAAAGTTGAGAATACTATTGGAAGACTCATTCAATTTATTGTACAGTGTCAGCCACAGAACATATTTATTTGGAACAAGTTAACAGATCATCAACAAGGAATATTAGGGTGAGATGTGATAGAGATGATGAGCTCATAAGAAATCAATAAGCTAATGTGATAATAGCAGACTCTCCTTTAAAACCAAAGTAGGGCATGTCACGTTATATTCCTTTATAGCTTTTCTCCCCACCTGCTTTCTCTCTCAATCAGGAAGAACAGAAGCATTGAAGATGTTTTTGGGAGCCGGAGAAATAGGTTCTAGGAGATGCTTCACGATCAACCCCTACTGATTGTAAGAGTTGTTAATTGAGCATGTTGGCTGAGGGCCAGAGCGGAGAGGAATATGTCATGGGAACATTGATCTAGATCTGGCGTATGTAGCCAGGGGCACATGAGTAAGCACCCTATTAGGAAGAATAAGGCACTGAATTCTGCTATCTGTACAGGAGTCGAGAGGGTGGGGTGCAGCAGGAGAATATAGACATGGAGCGGTCATAGGAAGAATAACGGGCAGAAAAGAAAAATTGGGGGATATACATATAATCAGCAGACAGCCTCCTGTGGGAAAAGGGAGTGAAGTTGAATGTAAGAAATACCAGAGCAATATAGTAATATACAATACATTGTATGGTTAAATAGGTTTTGAATTTAAGATCCATGATCTATGAATGTTAATGGAGGACACAAAAACAAATATTACCATGCACTTCCGAACATTTATACTAGATGTATTCGAGTTCAAGAGCCAGATTACCGTGTACCCATGCAGCACAAAAGTGGAATGTCTACTTTAGTCAAGAAAAATAAAGAAATCAGTGTGTCTAAGCCAACATGTAGTAAGTAGTAAGTGAAAATGTGTGGTGATGCTGATTAACGGAAAATGACACTAGCAAGTTCTTACGTTCCATTCAATGTGACACAGACCCGCTAAGGGAAGCTACAGCAAAATTCGTGCTTTACCCACATTTCTTTGTAGTTTGCAGTAATTTCAATTGAGGGACAAATTGAAGACTAAATACATCTAGAAAATGGCGGGCATTACACAAATCCAGAACAAGTGCTACAAAACCAGCTAGGAATGCCAGAATGTGAAGATATTAACATCAGATGTATTCAAATGATCAATGCTACACTTTCGAATCATAGCATAACAAATCAGCATCCATAGTTGATCATTTCCTGGGGTCATCAGAACTGTTATGCATCCCAACGGAAATAAAATGGACAGCATTTCCTGACCATTCCATGATCACAATGCAGATATAATTGGGCAAAATGATGGCTAGAAAAGACTTGTTATGGAGAATTGAATATTCAATGCTGACAAATGGCGAGGCTGGCACTAGCTTAGCCAAACTGATTATGGAGCAACTCGTATTGCGTGAGATCACAGCTGATTATGGCATGCGTGGGAAAGATTTTAACAGGTAGGAGAGGCAATTGCATATTTATAACAGCAGGATTCTACAAGGTGAAAGAGCGACAGCTTCTAGCATTAATTAGCAACAGAATAGAAATGAGGGACTAGAAGGAAGGGCACACACAGAAAATCAATAAGAGAGAAAGTGGAAATCATTAATGCAAATTCTTTGTTAGAAATGGTATATTGATCAAGAACATTTAAATGAATGTATTATGAAATAATTGTATCATAAAAACGGGAAAACAGGATGGCTTTGCATGTGGAAACAAAAATAAAGCAGAACTGCATAGTAGCAACCGTGGTGGGGGCGCAGCCAATCAGTTTACACGGATGGTGGGCTGAAACCAGCAATCTCAACCTGCGTTCCACGGAACCCGTAAGTTGCCTCCCCCACCCGCAGCTCCATCTTCCCCCACCTTCTTTTTTCTTTTTTGTATCTATTACCAACTCCCCTCCATTGACCCACTTACCTGATTGTTGCTGCGGCGGCCCCTGCCTCAGCAGCTTCAGTTCCTCTCGCTTGCCTGGCCACCATGGTAATGGAAGAGGGGCTCTGTAAACCCCGCCTTCTTAAAACATGGTGGCCATCTTGGAAAAGTATTTTCATTCATTGAACGGAACACGTGCGGCGTCCCATTCAATGAATGAAAATATTTTATTTTTTAACACCCAGAGTTAATGCTTTGGTAACACAGTGTGCTAATAGCATTATCACCCTGTTCCAAGGGCCAGAACGGGGGTAACATCCCGGTGCCCTCGTTATAGGCCTTCGAACGGGGTGCTAATGCATTAAAATAAGGCAAGTGTTAGATTAAGCACAAAGTATACTAATTGCACCATATAGGTGATAAGGAATACATTGCTACAATATTATTCCAAATGATGGCAGTTTTTATTGGTTGTCACGCATACTTCCTTCTATGAAGTAGTGCATGGCAGGAAGGGAAGGCAGGAGGAGATGGTCAGCTATTAGCCTTGCCAATATCTGGCTATGTCTTTTGGTTTGTGTCCGATCTTGCTAGGATGATTCGCAGGGCTGCAGACCTGCAACATTAGAAACTGGCCACAGTCCTCCCCTAATAGGCAAATGTGTTTTGGGATATGATATCCTATGGCATTATCCCTACTGACCGAGGTAGAGTGCGTTTTGGTACATGTGCTCAACCACACTGAGCACAGCATAAGTGGTCTTATGGGGCATGCTTCCACATTGGACCACTGAGCATTTTGGGACATGTAAGCTTCTGAGGGTCTCCGTACTGAAGTTGGCAGAGTTCATTATGTTATGGAAAGTATCCCGATCCACTCTTCTGGGCTATGCAGAGTGCACTGTGCAACCTATTAGTCTGTGAGTTCATCTTGTTGAAACTCCTTTACTGGGTGAGACAGGGGACATACTAATGTTGCCAATGGGATCTCTGTTTTCCATGTAGGAATGTGAATTCTGGCACCTTGTGGTATTACTTTACCATTTGAGGGTTTATTTGGTGAAAGAAGGGTGTGATGAATTGTGCACTCAGTGAATTGTATATAATACATTTAAAGAGAGAGTTAGAAAATTACGGCGCTCGCACCAAACATACAACCCAGTTAAATCCATTACATAGAATCAAATAACTCTATGTCAGGAAATTCTACCGTTTGGTGCACCCTTGCGATGGTGCAATGTACTTAAGACGTCCATGTGCTGTTAAAGGCTTCAATGTTATAATATATCACTGTATCTTTCTATGACAAAGTTTTTTTTTCCATTTGCATGGATCCTGAAAGTAAAAAAGATGAGGTTATGGCCCTGGACCCAGCAGCAGAAGGAGCCAAGATTGCTCTTATATCTTCTGTGTGGGGCAGGCCTTATGGCAGAGGTCTAGTCAGGATTGTCTAACCAGTGGGGCCTGAAGCTAATGTAGTTGGGCCCACCCCAGTGACATGAACATCTGTAAATGCCCACACAAATGCCCACACAGCGCTGGTGAGTGGGCATTTACAGATGTATGGGTGGGCCTTGCCCGCTCAGGCACTACCCTGTATACGCCTCTGCTTTATGGATGCCTGCATGCCGGTGTGCAGGTGTGCATGTGTGCTATGCAATAGTGTTTTGCTGGCTGTTGGTGTACATCAGGCCTGAGCCCATTGTCTGTGTGCAAGGTATTCTATGGTATAACAAGGTGGCTGGTGTGGGTGGAATAGTAGGAAAGTCAAGTGAGAGCTTTGGTTGTGGTGGTCTTTTGTCTGGAGAAAGAGGGGCAGCTTGAGGACGCTACTGCAGAGTTTGGTGGGTCTCAGGTTAGCAGGTTCAGAATTAACAGTTAGCAACCAAATATAATTGCAAATATTGTATAATAATGCAAGGTTTGTGGACACCACACCAACTCCATCAACTCCATCAGTTCACTGGCAATGCTCCTGTCCATATTGTAGTTCAGCTCATTGCAGTTCAGAGTGTGCTGTGCAGTGGCAGATGGCATGCATCAGAGTATGGCATAGTAAGCATTCTAGGGTATGTTGTGATGATTAGTGTAAGAAGAAATATTTCATATTTTGATACTTCCTAGCTTAAAAGCAAGCAGTGCCTAGACAGAATCATCACTACACATGCTATGCCATGTGGTTTATCTGCATAGACCATTCGGTGCTGTCAGGTGAGAACGTCTTTTCTCTTTAGGTTTTCATCTCTTTGGTTTTTCATAGCTACTCTTCTACAGTTGGGACTGTGTCTATTTGGTTGCCATGTTTCTGTCTTTGTATTACCATTTCTGGGTGCTATTCAGTGATTTAGTCTCGCTGTGTGGACTTCTAGTCTTTGGCTGTTCTTGTAAAGAGGTAGGTTTTGAATGCTATTCTGATGGTGATGTGGTCTAGTGGGAATTGGATTCTGGTGGGTATAGAGTGTCACTGTTTAGTCAGCATGATGGCAAAAGAGGAGCCTCCTTGTTGTTTTCCGTTGTATGGTGGTACCAGGAGTATGGCGACTTTGGCTGATATGTGGCCTTCTAGTTTGTAGCACTGGAGTGTGTTGTGGATGACATGTGCCCCCTTGCCACGATATGGGGTTGTGAGCTATACATAATGCCTTACAATGGATCCTGTGCCTGCCTGTTAGGCAGTGCAATGTTCAAAGCACTGATGGTGTGTGTTCCCTCTTCTCTATTCGCAGAAGTAGTCCCACAGCACAGTTCTTGCACTCTTTGCAAGAGTCTCAAGATGTCCTGGAATGAATTCCTCTGTAACGGCTGTCTGTGTATTGCAGCCTTGAGAGAAAACAGGGAGATACTGGTGAGTCCTCTATGTGGAAAGATCAGGACTGCAACTATGGGCCTCATTACGAGTTTGGCAGTATTTTTCCAGCAGTAAATCCACTATAATGCTACCAAACTACCCTTACAGCCACTCGGTCCCGTGGAGCAACACACTGGAAGTGAATCTGCCACATTTCCTCCGGAAATCGTCAGATTAACTGTGCAGTAATTCCACCAGCATTAAATCCACCAAAAATTATAATTTGGCGGAGCAGGAAAATTGGCGGTCATGGAAATACTGCCACTTTTTACCTGCAGCCCCAAACTTGTATTGAGGCCCATAATATGTGCCTGATTGATTTGAGATAGAAGAAGAATGTTCCCACCAGGTTCTTGATTCGTGGGTCCAGTGTGTGAGGAGATTGTATTTTAGGATTCCCAGGTTCTCAGGGTGACCATGGCATGGATGCAAGCATCTGTGTCCTGGTGCTGCCGATGCGTGTTGCGGTTTTGATGGGTTTCACTTTGAGACAGTTTGTCTTCATCTAGTTATCCACTTGGCTGTTGCATTGTCCATTCTTGGTGTTCTGATTGCCCCCATATGAGCTTGAAAATAATGGGGCGTCATCTAAGTGGTTATAGCATGCCAGATTGTGTTATCGGGTTCTGTGTGATTTGATCGAAAGGTTTTCGTCTAATTCTTTTTTTACTGGTCGATTTTGCCACAAATAAATGTAAGGGGAGAAGCCCCGCAACCCTCCCACCCACCCCCTTAACAGCCCTACATTAGTTATTCGCCTAAACCCACCCCCCAAATATATTTGGGGCACAATTCGATGAATTATTTTTGACGAAATCTTCTGCGGCTAAAATTCCTTCTCCCTGTTATCGGATGATTCCCACAAACAGTGCCATTTATATGCTAAACATGGAGCGCAGAGTCTCGATTCTTACGGCAACCTACACACAGCAAGATAGTTTACACCTTATATTATGGTGCATGGTAAACATTATGGGTGGTTTAAAACATGGACGAAATATATACCTTATACACTGTAATTTGACAGCAGAGCAGGCCATTTCCGTGGCTGCAGATAATTTCAGTGAGTGATTTGAAGTCACAGGAATGCAGCCAATTCAGGAAGAGCTCAGGTAAGTTAATTTATTTATTTATTTTCATTTTTATTACCCGCCAACTCGCCCGGAGGCCTAAGGGCGCACAAAAAAACAAACAAGACGTTAAACAGGTAATTAGTTCATTAACATATTCTTAAAGCAATTGGAACCGAGAGCAAGGAAAGCAATTACAAAAATGTTTTTGGACAGTATCAGCAAATAATATTTTATAACGCAATTTAACTTAGAGCAGTGTTCAGAGTGGCAGATGGAGTTTTTTTACCAGCATTCTCTTCAGCTGTTTCTGCTGCTTAACCTGTTCTGGAATAGCCGGACTAAGCAGCAAGCGAAAGCGTGCTTAGATTTCTTGCCTTTTCATAAGCCAGTTTGTTTGTTATAACTATTAACATACTGATTATTCATTCTTCTTTGCTGGGAGGTGGGATGGAGTGTTTTAATAAAAATACCCCCATAAATGTTTAGCAAATGAGGTACATGGTGTTCTAGATCCATATGTTCTCAGGTTCTTTGTTGAGAGACTCTGAATCTGGATGGCAGAAGTGAAAAATCCACTCGCAGTTCAGAGGAGGTTCGAAATCCCCTGTTCCAATATGTGCACTGCAAAAAACAGTCAGAAACACACTCAAAATGCTTTGTCCTATTCAGTGGCTGCAAAAAAGTTCTTATTATTCTGGATTTCTAAAAATGGAAATTGCCAGAGCTGGAGGTTGTGGAGGAAAAATATTGTGATCCATTAATCCCCTGGTGCGGTTAGATGAGGTGGGCTTTTAGGCAAATAGAGAACTTGGCAGGTGGTTGCCACCAAGGTCACACAAGAATGAGGCCATAGGAAGCCCAGCTCACTTGAAAATGCATGCAGGAAGAAACATAGGGTGGGTCCGTAGCCTGAGGTATGGGGGGTAGCTCAGAGAGTCTAGTTAGAGGCAAGTCAGAGAGTCAGGAGTGGGTGATGTTGGGGGGTAGTGCAGAGAAGGTGGGAGGAGGAGAAAGATAGAGAAAGGTAGTATTGGTAGCACATATCTTTGATATTTTAGAATAAATGTAGCTGGCAAAGTTGTTAGCTGAGAGTGAGGAGAACGTTGAGTGAGATGAGGCGGGCATTCATCAAGTTAAGCAACTGCTGTGCGGGAACAAGCCAATCAGCTCCCTCCAACACCAGGCATCAATGGACAGTAAAAGCCCACATTCGGAGGAAGTGACTGTACGGCCCCACGTGCCCCTTCATCGAAGGGAACCGTTTCTTCCTTTTTGAAACCATGCATGCTATCATCCACTGGAAGGCCAGGCTTGGGTGCTAATGGTGTTAACACCACATCCATGGGCGGACTTGGCATTAACAACCCACAGATTTTACAAGGCCTTGGTCACTCAATCCTACATTGGCTCTGGAGGGTTGCGGGGGGTCCAATAATGGCCAAGCCTGCCTGAAAACATGGGTGTTAACGACACTGAATAACATAAGGCTAAGCCCAGGGCCGCTGAAAGCCCTAGGCAAACTAGGCAGCTGCCTGTACTGCTGGCCAGAAAGGGCACCAAAGAGTAGGTTTTCCCTTCTGCATTCATGAATTACAAAAGATATGCAAACCAATATGTATTAAAGTATCTGCATAATGTCGTCCTGCAATTAGGAGGTGCCCTGCTGCGAATCACAGTGCTCACATTTCTAGGAGCGTCTGACATGGTAGTGGAAGCAGAGCCATTGCCTATTGACACATATATTTGAGCAGCACAGTACATAGTCTGTCTCAAATTCACGCACAGTGACATAGAAAGAAGAAATATTGATAAAACACTGCGACCAGAACCTGGGCACTCACAACAGGAAAGTCAAGCATCATTGTAGAACCCTCCTGGAACTTCTAGTTACAGAGCATGGTCCAGGGAGAGGACCCCTCTCAGGTAGGAGCCAGAGGGAGATGGGGTGGTTGTGGGGGCCTCATCCAAGTTCAGCAAAAAGGAGTTAAAGTGCCTCATCCACATCATCTCAGAAAAAGTTAAAGCGTGCTGAGCTTGCAGCAGATTTTGTCTTTAAACATGTTAGCTTGAACAACCTGATCTGATAGATGCAACTTTTTAAGCAATGCTGGAAGGGCTGACTCTGAGCACTGACCCCCAGAATTGACTTGTTTCAGCATTCGCTCTCAAGTGGAAGTAATGTTTATTTATTGATGCAACTTTAAAACAACCTCATGAATAAATCGACTTTATTTTGGGCACATCGCTATTTGAAGTTGAATTTCTTCATATCTGGGTGAATTCACAACTGCAAGCATTATCTAGTATTCCTTGGAAAGTTAATAAAGATGCCCAATTAATTTGCAATTTTCTGTGCTTACTTTAAAAGCAATACTGAACCGTTGAGGTCAAACCTTGCTGTCTTTGCCAGTATATTTATATCCCATGCAGGTCAAAAATCCAAAATAAGCTTGCTGGCTGAGGAAATGTGCCGGTTAAGTGTAAATGCATAGCACTCAACCTGTACAAATTTGATGTGGGCCGTCTGATGTCAGCATTTTGGTCAAATGTAAAACTTACTGTGAAAAGTATTAAACAAACTAAACAATTTGAGAGGTCATACCACAATTTGATGATGGAAAAAAAGGTTTTGTCCCCCAAATTGATGGCACTTAAGAGCAGGGCTGGGGCAACTAATAAGCCACCGTGGGTGCTACCAAACAGAGACGATACTGGTGGCACTCTCCATAGAGTGCACCTGCACTCCAAAGGGCCACAATTGCTCCAGCACTCTGACTGCACTGCCCAGCAGTCTTAGAACGTGCTCCCTGGCTGTCCCCTCCCCTCTCCTTGCACAGCCTGAGATTGGCTAGTGGTCATAGTGGGCAGACTTGGGAGTGGAGACTTTTTTGCGGTGGGTATTGGGCATTGGGCGTGCGTATGTGTTTGTGTGTGCGTGTGTGTTGTGCAGGCCAGCAACAGCTGGCCTTACTACCCCATCTTTTTCATCTCATCCTTCTACCAACACAAATTTAAGTCTGGTACTGAGCTATTTGGCGGGACAGAGCACAGAAAGCAGGTAGAATTGCACAGTGCACTCCCTGTGCCTGTCCAACTCCCCATCCAGCACACTGTCACTGGTGAGAGCTGCTGACTGGGTTATAGGGTCATATACAATATAAAAGAAGAGCTCGCCACATGCATGGAAGCTAACAGGCTGCATGGATCTAGCGCTCATGTTGTAAGTGTTAGTTTCAAGCCAAACCTGTACTGCCGCTCCCTAGGCTGTGAAAGTTATCTGTTTAGGGAGCTTGCCCTGGCTCTGAAAATGCTGCACATGCACTATCTCTGGCGAGGAACCTGCACTGACCTTGCACATGCTGTACCTGTATCAGTATGTGAGGAAAGCTTGCTCGGATCCTGGTTGTGCCAGAAATGTACCAATTTGACTGAAGTGTGCACAGGCCCTTGCAATCAGTTGCTCGTGAAAATGTTCTGAGGGAAACGTACACAGGCCCTGGCATGTTGTGCCAGTACCTGTTTGCCCAGAACTTGCACTGACCTTGCCCATGACATATTTGTTTGTGAGGGAAGCTTGCAGTGACCCTGCACATACTGTGTCTGTTTGTGAGGGAAGCCTGTCCGTCCCTACCCATGCTGTCAATGCTCCCATTTGTTAGGGATACATGTGAGACTTGTCCATGCTGTACTGTACCCACTTGTGAGGGAAACATGCACTGGCCTTTCCACCCTATACCTGTACTTCTTTGTGAGGGGAGCTTGCATTGGCTTTTCTCTGAGGTAACTTCCACTTGGCCATGCTGAACCGTTGGTAAGAGAAGTTTGCTCTTTTTGTATAAATGCTGTATTTGTTTGAGATGGAATATTGCACTAGACCTGCCCATGCTGTATGTATACTTGATTGCTAGAGAAGCTTGTAGTGACCCTTCACATCCTGTACCTGTATGTGGAAAGCGTCCACTAGCTCTGCCCAAGTGATTCCTGATGGATTTTGAGGAAAGCTTGCAAAAGCCTGGTCTATGTTGTACCTGGTTGAGGAAAGCCTGTGCTGGTCCTGCCTATGTTGTGCCTGTACCTGTTCTGTTTGTGGGGGAAGCCCTTGCTGCTCCTATGCATATAGTACATGTATGTGCTGTATTTGTGAGGAAATTCTGTACTTTTGGAACCCTTGCAACACTGCTGCCTCGACTGTGACTGATGCATGCATTTGAGGGAATTTGGACCGGCTGCTTCCCATGCTGTAGCTGTTTGGTGTGTTCTAGTAACTTGCAGTGTTGTTCACCATGATGTATCTGTGATGGAAACTTTCTATTCTGCTCCTTACAGTTCCTGTTCTTCGTGTAAGGGCTACTTGCTATGATACCCATTGTGTAGCTTTCCTGTATGTCAGAGACGTTTCAACTTCTGCTGCATGTGTTGTCTTGTCTTTTCTGTGTTTAAATACTGTCTTCATGGTTGTTGCCAGTAGTGTACCTGCTGTTAAGAAACTGGTGCCGCACACATTCATCAAACACAATTAATAACTTTATGCAGCAACCTGAGTAGTAACAGGAGGACCAGTTTGTGAGAAATTTGACATTTTAAAGAACATTCGGCCAGTAAAATTGATTAAACCTCCCAATTGCACAGTTCACTAAAGCCCCTATTTTGAAAACCTGATGGAAGCAGAGCTTTCACAACATCTTCACTCCATCGTGTGGTGACCTGGCCGGGAGGCAGAGCCACTGCCCCAATTTCATATCAGGCCCTAAAGGCATTCCATTGGTGGTCATCAGCCTGGCCAATGACATTTCAACTGGTGGATTTCCTGAAATGCCAGATGGTGATTTGAACCTGTTTAATGATGGCAGGGGATGTCTCACTCCTGTTCTTCTCTCCATCTCTGAGACGCCCAAGGAATTCCCTCCACTCACCTGCGAATGCAATGGAGCTAAGGGTATGTTTCTGCTATCCAATCTGGAAAGAGGATGTGAGGGAGCTACCAAACAGAGCTGGAATTCACAGTAGCAAAACTGACAGCCACTAACACCCTCTCACATTCAGTGACTCGAGCTGCGATTTCTGCCACCATATTTAGTGGAGGTGTAATAGATGCAGGTGGGGCAGAGGCAGAGATATGGCAAGCACGGCAAGTGGTAGCTCCACCTCCAAATCAGGGGTGCTCGAAGAGAGCTAGTGGGGTTGCTGGAAGGAAGCAATAACCTTTTTCCAATAAACTTTAAATTGATGCCTACCGTATGTAAAGCAAGTGGCTCACAATAGCCTAGAAAACTGCCTCATAGAGGCACGCACGTTTGGGGAGAGGAAGGGGGTTATGGGAAGGGGAGGTCTGAGGATCCATATGTTCAATTCCACTGATATCATAGGTTTTTTATTCTTCTGCCTTTTTGTATTGTTAATCCTTCCTGATCTGGACATAGTTTATAATCCAGCCTGTATGTTATATTATATACTGTGTGTCTAAGAGAGAAAGAAAGATTACATTTTACCTTGTTATGAAAAGGTCTAAAAACTAATGGAGAATTGCAACTTATGAACATGGTGGTCAAGACATGTGAAGTGGTGAGGACGCATTTGGGATGAAAGGCTTGTATAGTCGGGACACAGGATGTTGGTAGTGGGGGCGGCAAAATTACCTTTCGCCGAGGGTGCCAAATATCCTTGCACCAGCCCAGATATGACCAACTGTGCCAGATTCCTGAAAGATTATAGAAAAAAATTGATGTATCTCAAAAGCCACAATAATTACGAACAAAGAAATGGGACAAATATGCTTTCTAAATCAGGCCAAACTGCAGACTAGAGAGCAAGCCAAAACAAAGGTTACATGTATAGATCCCTCCAACATCTATGAAGCTTACACCCAAGAAGCAGCAAGCAAGCCTTATCCAGAAGGGGTGTCAGCTAGCGTGCTTTGGACACAGAGAAGCAGGATCAGATCAAGCTTGTTTTTCTCGTTCAGAGACTGAAGAATGAATAGACGCTATGCTGGATTTGTTTAGTAATTGAAACCCAGGTTAGGCTCTCAACCGACTTCAAGGAGACTATGAAAGGAGCATAAACACAACTGGGCATCATTGTGCTCTATGAGGGGACAGGTGGTACTAGGGAATGGATGGACGATCAACTCAAGCACAAGACACACACCGACCGTTGCCAGCCGGTAACCCTATGCTGCACTCCTGACGGGAGCTAGTCCCAAGTGGTAGTTCTTCCTTGCAGTAATCATACACTCCCAACTGGTAGTATTAGTTGTTCAAGGGTTGCTCTCAGTAGTATTCCAAGTGATATGATTAACTTTATAGTGTTTAGATAGCAAATAAGATACATGAGGCACTGTCAACCTGTACGTCTACAGACTAGAATAAACCTGGCTGAGGGCAGACAGATATGAGACAGACCCAATTGTCATTCTATCACCACATCATCAAATTTAATTTGCACCACTCTATTACCTAAGAAGTGTGTGGAGATTAATTCAAAACATATGTAAATACACACAAGGCAATTAAAGATTCTTAAACAAAGGATGACATTTCAATTAAACTGAAAAAATTATCAAACAAACCATATTTAGTAAAGAAAGGGCAAACACGTGTAACATGCACTTTGTCTCAGCTAAGCTGATGGCAATAATTCATGTGCAGGGTGATCACCACATTTGTGTTTCCCTGCTTCAGAGCAGTTACATTCACTCTGCTCAGATTCCTAAAGACACTCCTATTAAGTAATCAGTGCCAACGCGTTCCGGATTATTGGTAATCCATCTTCAGGGCTGGATGTGTTTTAGTTTCAACTAAATTCGGTTGAGTTCCTACAAAGTATAAGGATACACTAATTAGAACTCTAATTAAGTTTTCGGAACTAGACAGGTTACTCTCATGAATGGAGATACGCTGACCTGCTTTTCCAGATAAGAAGAGACGATTTATGATCACCTGTGTTGGTTAGTGACATTGCATACAGTTTGTAAGTGTTTGATAGTAGGCGCAGAATCATGCTCTAGGGTACTATTCATATGATAAATGATAACTCACCCGGCCAGAAAACCCAAAGTGTCCCGCCGGGTGCAAAAGGTAGTGTCAAGCTGTGGCTACAGATGTGGACAACTGGAGGCATGGGGAGAGAAGAGATAATTTAAATTACTACACACCGAGCCAGGAGGCTCTGTGAGTGTGTAACTCATAGTTAGATATGTTAACAATTCCCTCCAAAAGCAGTGCTGCTGAGTCACCGTGACCATTATATATCATGGTGCTGTAATCGTGATCACAGATTGTCAATGAGTAAAGTTATTCATTTACAACTTACTTCGTAAGAATCGCCCTTGGTACACCAAATGTAGCAGCCCGTCACAAGGACGCGCTGTGCGGCTCTCCCAAGCAAAATAGGTTGCCATAGGGATGGCGCGCATGCGTGTCCCTGTGTGGGGCGCCATCTTGGTGTAGGACGCCGTATCTCCTGTGTAGTCCTCGTTTTGCTGAATAATCATGTCTCTGTTTAGTATTGTACAGTGACAGTATTGAATCGTGCACTGTCAGATGGTCGTATTGGTCCATGACAAGGTTGTATGTGGCGGCCACACTCCTAAGCTGTTTACGAGTGAAGTCGCCGTGCCGCACGTGCGTCCCCCGGATACTGTTGCTAGGGACGAGCCCGGGAATGCGCTGAGGCTCCACTCAGATGCAGTGTGTACAGATCCCGACTCGAGTCTGAATCAATGGAGAAAAAACCTTGCGTATACCGAACGCCGTTCGGTTAAGTGTGCCTCGGTGAAAATTGTGTCTATATAATGTTGTGAGGCAGCTCAAACAACTAAAAAAAATCTAGTGTTATGGCCTGATATTAGGGTGCATTATGTACAGCGTATATGGGTCACCATTAACCATTAATTAGAAAGCGGGGGTAGGGGCAACATCGCAGTAAAAAAACTGCTTGGTGCCCCTACCACCCGCTAAATTACCTGTGAATGACAGACGTCACACGGGGGTCAATGCTAAGGCATCCGCCCGCATCCTACCCAAATAGACTGTCATTCAGATTCTCGAGTGCTGATTTAGTTTTGGTAAGTTTCGCCACTCTCTACCAATGCTTAGTGAGGTATGGGCTTCACAGTGATCACTATTACACTTATTACACCTTCAGTTTTCAGTGAAGATTCTACTGGACTCCAGGCCGAAGGGCCGTTCACATTCTTAAGTGCTTGATACAACTGAATTAATGGCTCATTTCAACATTGGACAAAAAGTGAATTATGTAACCAGATTGCGGTACAGAGTAAAGTAAAGTTAAATGCTCCCTGTGCCGTCATTGGTTCACATTCTGCAACAACACAGCCCGAATAGGACCATTGAGTTATTTAAACAGGGGTCAATTAAAACCCCAACCGGTAACGGGTATATTTCAAGAATCAATCGTCTTACACCCTCCTGTTATCAGAGGCAAGCTGTAACAAAAACCTAATCGTAAACATTACATTGTTAAACGCACTGTTAAAAACACTATACGGGATCCACATGGGATACATTGGAATACATTAGAGAAAACACATTAAATCAAATACACAGTTCATGCCCCTTGGGCTGAGACAATCCAATTGGTCAATCCATATAATCTCCCTCTGTAGTAGTCTCTTTTGTACATCTCACCCTCTTGGACCCACTTTCACCTGTTCTAAAATCATACATTTCAATTGGGCAATTGAATGTCTCGCTTCCAAAAAGTGCATTGCCACAGTGATCTAGGGTTTTTAGTCCGAATTTTGGACTTATACTCAGTCCAGCGCAGTTTTGCCTTTCTTATAGTGATCCCCACGTAATAATAACCACAGGGACACTTAAGCGCGTAGACTACATTTGATGAGTCGCAGGCACAAGAATGTTTGAGTGTGATGGGTTTACCTGTGTGTGGGTGCGACATTATATTGCCTGGTTTGATGTTGCTGCAAGGAATTACAAGTCCTCCATAAACGCCTCTCATTTGTACCTCATTACAGCACCAGCCTACTGAGGGAAAAGATTGACTTTTTCAAATTGATGCACAAATTAAAGCTGAAAGTCTTCTTTAATAACTTTGAGGAAGAAGAGAACATCAGGGAACCGTCAAGGTATCTAGAATTAACACCTAAGAGTGTCTTCAATCCCCCGATGCAATCATGTGCTAGCGGTCTTTGAAAAAACAGTCCTGGACCAATTTAAGAAAATTTCTTTTAGAACGAAGGAGAGAGGGAACTTTACCATGAATGAACGCCAAACCCTTAAAAGGCTACTCGATAATAATGAGATCATTTTCAAACCAGCAGACAGGGGAGGAGCCCTAGTCCTGATGGACAAAATAAAATATGTCGCAGAAATCGAACGACAACCGGCGGATCAAGAAACCTATCAAGAGATTGAGTACAATCCCACTGAACAGGTTAGACACCTGATCAAGGAGGTACTGGATGAGGACGAAGCAAGAGATGTTATCTCTGAGAAGACACGTAGATTCTTAGAAAAGGTACACCTGATGACTCCGGTGGTATATATTCTCCAGAAGATTCACAAAAGACTAATAGATCCCCTTGGGCGACCCATCATAGCAGCAGCTGACAGTCTATTGGAGCCATTGGCAAAGTACTTGGATAAAATTCTACAACCACTCATACAAGAAACCCAGAACTACATCAAGGATACTACTCACTTTTTAACAAAACTGAAGGATGTCGAATTTGTCAACACAAGAGATACTCTGTTTACTATGGATGTGACCTCCCTCTACACCAAAATCGTACATGGGGCTGGACTAGAAGCAGTGGAATGACTACTTCTAAGGAGTGACAACTGTCAAGGCGATAAGTTGTTTGTATTGACTGTGCTCAAACTGCTGCTGATGAATAATTTCTTTCGATTCAAAGGTAAGTTCTACCATCAAGTATCAGGAACCAGTATGGGGGTCGATTCTTATGAAGTAAGTTGTGAATGAATAACTTTACTCATTGACAATCTGTGATCACGATTACAGCACCATGATATATAATAGTCGCGGTGACTGAGCAGCACTGCTTTTGGAGCAAATTGTTAACATATTTAACTATGAGTTACACACTCACACAGCCTCCTGGCTCGGTGTGTAGTAATTTATATTATCTCTTCTCTTCCCATGCTTCCATTTGTCCACTTCTGTAGCCACAGCTTGACACTGCCTTTTGCACCCGGCGGGACACTTTGGTTTTTCTGATCGCGTGAGTTATCATGAATCATATGAATAGTACCGTAGAGCATGATTCTGCTTCTAGTATCAAACACTTACAAACTGTATGCAATGTCACTTTAGCCAACACAGGTGATCATGAATCGTCTCTACTTACCTGGAAAAGCAGGTCAGTGTATCTCCATTCATGAGAGTAACCTGTCTAGTTCTGTCACGACTCGCTCCCTTCGCTCCCGTTCCCGCCACTTGGGGGCATGTTTTGGGGCTTATTCCTTGCTGGACATTTCCTCCGAACCTAATGCCACAGTGCTGTAATGAATTGGGAGCGCAAAATCCCTATTTTCCAAACTACTTCCCTTCCGGATCCATTCCAGGTCTTTGGCAGCCAGCATGCTTCTTTAACCAAATGACTGTGTTTCCCAGAATGCCTGGCCCCCTGCTCCACCTCCACCCTTGCAGGACTAGGTTGGGTGGAGGATAAGCAACACCTGTGGCTGCAGGTGCAGCAGTTAGCACACCTGAGGCGTGTGCTCGTTTAGCAGCTTTAAAAGCCACAGTCTCACTTCAGTCCAGCGCTGGTCATCGTTTGCAGTGTTCCTGTTTTTGACTAGTCCCTTGTTCACTGTTCCTTGCCCTTTTACCTAGGTCCTGGTTCCTGTTTTCTTGTTCCCTCCGCCCTGAATCTCTGATTCATGCTCTAATTGATTTCTGCACCTTTGTTTCCCTTTTTTCCTTCCTCTGTTTACAGGCAGCATTTCTCAGTGCTTTCCCTTTTCTAATGCAGACCAGTTGGTATTTCTTTGACTCTGTCCTTTGCTGCTGTTTACCCGTATGCCTTAGCCTTCCTCTTTAGCTTCCTGTCTTTTCCTTGGAAGGATAGGGAGAAGTTTGCATTGGTTATTTAGCTTTTTCCCTGCTCCTGATCCTTACTTCTTTTGGGATCCATTCCAGGTTTTCCTTAGCACTTCTGCATTTATATTCCCATTTGATTTTAGGTGTGGTGTGCGGTTGTTAGCTAGCTCCTGTGTGAATGCTTATGTTTTCCTCACTATTTGTTATCACTATTTCAACTTAGGTATTTAGTTTTCTGCAGCGGATCACTCTCGGCTGCCTTCCAGCCTTCACCCTTGCCCTGTCGGGCTCCCCACATAACAGCGGATCACGCTCTGCTGCATTCCAGCCTCCGCCCTTGTCCTCTGGGCTCCCTGCCCTGCAGCCTGCCTCGCTCCGGCTGCCTTCAACCCTTGTCCTCTTGGGCCCCCTGTTCTACAGTCTACCTCTCCCTGGCAACCTACAACCCGTGCCCTCTGGACCTTCCTACTTCTCCCATTGCTGTTCTAGCCTCACGGGGTCCCAGTTCATCAACAGGATTCATGGGCTAGCTGACGTTCAAGAGGTTTATTCTCGTCCTTGTGAGTACAGTTCTTTAGTTCCCTTATTTGATACCATCAGAGTGTTAGTTCACAGATCCTGTCATTGCTTGCCCTCTACGTGGGTTTAGCGCTGTCAGTACCTGTAACAGCAATTGGGGGTAAGGCGCTTGCCGACTTTCCTCGCGGTCAGGTGCTTACCCCACATCCCTTTTCACATATTGGGTTTAATATCACACTCTGTTTGCACTCCGGGCTTCTAGCATACATGAGTCGTTGTTCCTATGTGCACATTACCCTTGCCATATTCGCTGCCTTAGTATTCGCAGGACTAATCCTGACAGAATGACCAGCCCAAAATTCCCATTGAATATGGCAAGTTTAAGAAAGAAAGGCAGCAAGGCCTCTAACAAGTTTGTACAGAAAGCTTCCCCTACATTTACCTGTGACAATCAAATCACTAGTCTTGGTTTAAATGAACTCCTTGTCACGAATGGGCATTTACGAGCAGAGTACTTTTCCCATAGGATGGCTCATCCTACATTGCCTGATCCTAGTTCGATCTTTTGTTCTGATCCCGATTCTATGTCAGCGCAAGCCTTAACCGTAGAAAACAACACACTGTCAGACTTATTAGACAAGAGTACCTCGGTTGTTGAAACCCATGATTCCAGTTGTGCTTCACCTCAGATAGAACAGTTTCATGGTACAAACATAAAGAATGGAGGGGTTCCTTGCATGACTTCTGTTTTCTACCCTCAGTCCAAATACTTCTTTGCACAAGTACATACGGTAGTCCCTAATGTCAAGAGGTCTAAGGTCAATAGTTTGCTTAAGGGTAACACAGACCAAGTTAGTATGAGAAAGTATAAATCTCAGAACCTGAAAGCAGTAGAGGACAGTGCACAATCGGTGCACATCCAGATTGCTAGTGCAGGATCCAGCCCTGATGCTACTATGCCTCCCCCTGTGCCTACTGATAGTGATGTACAGTTAATGCAGGGCATACTAAGAGCCAAGCTTGAGGAGTTAACACAAGAATTCATTTCTTTACAAGAGGAGAATAAGATCTTGCACACATTCCTGAATACACCTCAGACTTTATCCATTGATGTTGATGAAGTGAACACAGTTCAGCCCCTGAGTGCAGAGACTTTGGTAAATCATGATAATTGCCAATATGTTAGATCTATTGGAAGTGAAAGTCTTTCTTCTAGTACAGCGCTCAACCTGGGCACAGTTTCTAACAATTGTTCTGCTGATTATCAGGGATTGCAGTTAGCTGAAGATTTACAAGCCACTCCTTTACCTAAAGTTTCCTGTGTAGCAGTCTGTCATAATTCTGAGCTAGCACACATACAAGCTTCTGATCTCCAAACACAATACACAAAGGTGGCATACACAGATTCAGTCACTACACTAGGCTTAGGTCCTGCTCTTGATACAGCTGCTGAGACTGAAGTAGAGTTTAAAGCTGATGTGGAAGACAATCTTACCTCTGGGTTCACTCTTCCGTCTGCCAATTCTGATCAATACAAACAGTCAGAGACTGTACAGATTGCATGTTCTGATGAACTCATTCCACAGTATACAGAACCAAAAGACCAGCAGGCGAATCCTGAACTGTTGATTGTTAATCTGCCTCTTTCAGAAGCTAAGACAGAGGAATGGACAATTGACGAAATCCTGATTAACAGAGACTTTACTATGGTGATTCCACTGGTTGATTTTGACTTCCACAAAGAAAGAGACTCTGTGTCACCCACTAAAGAAAAGGACCGCAAGGGTACAGTTCAGTCCTTGGTTACTGGAGCCAAGGAGTCTAATGCCCTAAAGGTGCCCTCCATTCCTGAGACACCAATGTGTCTATCAACTTCTGAGACTTCTGTGTGTCCTCCTACAACCATTGACTCTTCGATGATCCAATCCACAGCCCTGCAGTCATCTTTGGTACACGTGTCTTCAACCAATGAACCACTGCCATGTCTGACATTTCATCAAGAGCCTCCACCATGCACGGGGTTAGTCCCAAAGACCCTGACATGTTTGGATTCAGCTACCGAGATGGCTCCAACTTGCATGCCTTCCGCTTCAAAGCTTCCTCTGGCCTGCCTGTCTACAGTGACTCATCCAGAAGATCATCCTTCAGCCAGAGAGCCTCCGGTAGTCCATCATATGTGCATGTCTTCAGTTCCAGAGTCTATTGCTTGTTTACCTTCAGTTCATGATACACCGGTATCCTGCTTAGCTTCGCTTCCAACATCAGAGGTATACCTGTCTACACCATCAGATCCTGCTGTATTTTCTACTGCTCCAGACAGTCCTCCTGAATCCCAAACATTTACTGTCGATGAACGTTTAGAATGCCTTTCTTTTGCTTCAGGAGGAGCATCAGAATGCCAGCCTTTTCCACAAGACTATTCTCCCAACTGCTTCACTTTAGCATCAGAGCCTCCAAAAGATGCAGCATCAGATTTTGAGACTTTTGCCAGCTCCCGCTTCAGAGTCATCAAGCTGGACCAAGTGGTGAGTCAGAACCTCTCACCTGGGTGTGCACAGGGGGTAGTGCAGACCGGCGTATTACCTACAGAACTTGTGCAACAGAATTCCGCCAAGAAGCACCAGTTGGGTGCTAGTAGCCAAAGGAAGGGAATGACTGCTGCAGTTCAAGATGTGTCTGTTATTGCTCCTTCTGCAAGTGTGCCTGAAATACCAAGTACTGTGTCTATCACTCCTATCAGTATGCCAAGCGTCCCTGCTGTTGTATCCAACGTGCAATCAAACCTTAATCATTTTCAACCACAAGCCTTTTCCCAGATGGATGACAGAAAAAGATCTGAACCTCTACCTCAGCCGCCACCTTCTCTAATGGCTGAACATGAACATTTCCTGAAGCCAGCAACTTCCTTACCTCCCGCATGTGCGCTCTCGGAAGAAAGGCTAACAGAACTTCTACCATTGTCTAAGGCAAGTTGCACCAGCCTGCCTCCCTCCTCAAAGACTTACAAGGGTCCACTCCCAGTGACTGAGCTTCCTGGACCTTTCAACTTTGCTTCAGGTCTTGCAAGTCCTTCATGCCTTTCTTCAAACCATGAGTCTCTTCCTCACCAGAAGCCATCGATTCCAGCAGTATCACTTCCAAAGACAAAGCACTCCTATCATGGAAGCCCATCTGCCTTTGCCCACAAGCCACCATTTCCATCAGTGCCACCTCCAAAGAAAAAGCACTCCCATCATGGAAAGAAGAAGTCTCGTGCGGGTGGCGGGCACCCGAAGAGGGCCGTAGGAGGGGGTATACTGTCACGACTCGCTCCCTTCGCTCCCGTTCCCGCCACTTGGGGGCATGTTTTGGGGCTTATTCCTTGCTGGACATTTCCTCCGAACCTAATGCCACAGTGCTGTAATGAATTGGGAGCGCAAAATCCCTATTTTCCAAACTACTTCCCTTCCGGATCCATTCCAGGTCTTTGGCAGCCAGCATGCTTCTTTAACCAAATGACTGTGTTTCCCAGAATGCCTGGCCCCCTGCTCCACCTCCACCCTTGCAGGACTAGGTTGGGTGGAGGATAAGCAACACCTGTGGCTGCAGGTGCAGCAGTTAGCACACCTGAGGCGTGTGCTCGTTTAGCAGCTTTAAAAGCCACAGTCTCACTTCAGTCCAGCGCTGGTCATCGTTTGCAGTGTTCCTGTTTTTGACTAGTCCCTTGTTCACTGTTCCTTGCCCTTTTACCTAGGTCCTGGTTCCTGTTTTCTTGTTCCCTCCGCCCTGAATCTCTGATTCATGCTCTAATTGATTTCTGCACCTTTGTTTCCCTTTTTTCCTTCCTCTGTTTACAGGCAGCATTTCTCAGTGCTTTCCCTTTTCTAATGCAGACCAGTTGGTATTTCTTTGACTCTGTCCTTTGCTGCTGTTTACCCGTATGCCTTAGCCTTCCTCTTTAGCTTCCTGTCTTTTCCTTGGAAGGATAGGGAGAAGTTTGCATTGGTTATTTAGCTTTTTCCCTGCTCCTGATCCTTACTTCTTTTGGGATCCATTCCAGGTTTTCCTTAGCACTTCTGCATTTATATTCCCATTTGATTTTAGGTGTGGTGTGCGGTTGTTAGCTAGCTCCTGTGTGAATGCTTATGTTTTCCTCACTATTTGTTATCACTATTTCAACTTAGGTATTTAGTTTTCTGCAGCGGATCACTCTCGG
Source organism: Ambystoma mexicanum (assembly GCF_040938575.1). Classification (NCBI taxonomy): domain Eukaryota; kingdom Metazoa; phylum Chordata; class Amphibia; order Caudata; family Ambystomatidae; genus Ambystoma; species Ambystoma mexicanum. The sequence goes on from NC_090941.1 coordinate 274,757,003, forward strand.
CTGCCTTCCAGCCTTCACCCTTGCCCTGTCGGGCTCCCCACATAACAGCGGATCACGCTCTGCTGCATTCCAGCCTCCGCCCTTGTCCTCTGGGCTCCCTGCCCTGCAGCCTGCCTCGCTCCGGCTGCCTTCAACCCTTGTCCTCTTGGGCCCCCTGTTCTACAGTCTACCTCTCCCTGGCAACCTACAACCCGTGCCCTCTGGACCTTCCTACTTCTCCCATTGCTGTTCTAGCCTCACGGGGTCCCAGTTCATCAACAGGATTCATGGGCTAGCTGACGTTCAAGAGGTTTATTCTCGTCCTTGTGAGTACAGTTCTTTAGTTCCCTTATTTGATACCATCAGAGTGTTAGTTCACAGATCCTGTCATTGCTTGCCCTCTACGTGGGTTTAGCGCTGTCAGTACCTGTAACAGCAATTGGGGGTAAGGCGCTTGCCGACTTTCCTCGCGGTCAGGTGCTTACCCCACATCCCTTTTCACATATTGGGTTTAATATCACACTCTGTTTGCACTCCGGGCTTCTAGCATACATGAGTCGTTGTTCCTATGTGCACATTACCCTTGCCATATTCGCTGCCTTAGTATTCGCAGGACTAATCCTGACAAGTTCCCAAAACTTTATTAGAGATCTAATTAGTGTATCCTTATACTTTGTAGGAACTCAACCGAATTTTGTTGAAACTAAAACACATCCAGCCCTGAAGAAGGATTACCAATAATCCGAAACGCGTTGGCACTGATTACTTAATAGGAGTGTCTTTAGGAATCTGATCAGAGTGAATGTAACTGCTCAGAAGCAGGGAAACACAAATGTGGTGATCACCCTGCACATGAATTATTGCTATCAGCTTAGCTGAGACATTTGTTTACTAAATATGGTTTGTTTGATCATTTTTTCAGCTTAATTGAAATTTCGTCCTTTGTTTATGAATCTTTAATTGCCTTGTATGTATTTACCGATGTTTTGAATTAATCTCCACACACTTCTTAGGTAATAGTGTGGTGCAAATTAAATTTGATGATGTGGTGATATAATGACAATTGGGTCTGTCTCATATCTGTCTGTCCTCAGCCAGGTTTATTCTAGTCTGTAGACTACAGGTTGACAGTGCCTCATGTATCTTACTTGCTATCTAAACACTTTATAAAGTTAATCGTATCACTTGGAATACTACTGAGATCAACCCTTGTACAACTAATACTCCCAGTTGGGAGTGTATGGTTACTGCAAGGTAGAACTACCACTTGGAACTAGCTCCCATCAGGAGTGCAGCATAGGGTTACCAGCTGGTAACGGTCGGTGTGTGTCTTGTGCTTTAGTTTTTTTTAACCTCGAGTGGCCTCGAGCTTCTCCCTGCTGCACCTGAAATATTTGAGATTTAAATTATATACAATACTTAAGACCCGTTGGGGTAATTTACCTACGCTCAGGCCATAAGACTACTTGTCAGCACACAGTGTCCCTGCGAGAAGTAATACTGAAAAAGGAACCAACATACCACCAGAGTGATAGGCATAGACTCCAAAACTTGTGCACACTTGTGACTTTCATGAACATGTTTGGCATCAATGGCCCTCTTGCTTCCTGATAAATCAATCAAGCCAAATAGGCCGCGCTGCACGTCTTGTGTCATCAAAATGTACTTGGTAGCCCCTTAAATTCCAATGTAAGGTGATGCATCAGGGGTCACCAGCCTGCCATGCAAGAAAATACCATGCACGCATAATTTCACACTTCTGTGTGTGTACATCCTCCTTCATCCCACCAGAATAAGGCACAGGATCGCAAGGCAGGACTGTCTGAAGCAGATAGGCGGAAACAGGCATCCAGGCAGAGAATGGTGTATGCTGGTGCAGAAAAGCGTTGAAATGTATTGCACCGGAACAAGCCTGCCAGATTTATAGCTCAGAGATGCTGTGGTGCCATCTCTCCACTTGTAAAGATAATGAATACCATTCTATCTTGTCTCTTATATTCCAATGAATCTTATATATACATTCTTGACAGTCATAGTATGACAGTGTTAACAGAATTCCAACACATATATGAACAATAAGCTACTAAGTACATGTTTTGGTTTTCACAATGTCAGTGGCGTGGAACCGCCTAATATGAGCAAAATATTTGCCTGATGGGACTCCTTTAACGAACAGCAGCCTGTTTGGATCAGTGTGAGAATTAATGTGCACATGCTTTAGGACACCCGGAAGTAGCAGTGGGCCGATAAGGTAAGTAGCAAGCTAGAGGGTGAGGTGGGGGGGGGAGAGGGAGAAGGCGTTTGTGGATGGAGAGAAAGAGGTGAGGCGGCAGAGTCAGGGGAGTGGGGCAGGCGGGAGACTGCAGGTTTTTGGGGGGTTGGGGAGGGGGTTCCACATATGAGAAGAGGGAGCTGGATGGGCAAGGAGGATGGCACACCTCCAGGGGTTTGCGTGAGTGTCCCCAGCATCAAAGAATTGATGGGGAAGGTTCGGGCCCAGAAATGTTGTTCCCTGCCGCATCATAGCCAGACCCGGGATACTGGGCTGTGGTAACAATGGCCGGCGGGGAAATCCCATGAATCCAGTGGTATTGCAATGCTTTTCCTTTCAAGAGCTATGATATTGCAACTGATTGAGCAGCTCTGCATTTCGTCCCAGGCAAACCCTCCAACCTCACATACCTGCTAAAAAGATTTCCGAAGGAGGTGGCCTAGAGGTGGAAGATAGATGTGCTCCAGTGAGGAAAAAGCCAATAAATCACCGGAGAGGATTCTGCTAAAATATCTACACAGGAAGTCTGCTTCCTGGGGAGAGAAAGGCAATGCCATTTATTCATGAGGTGACGACAATGGAGACATATGTGCTCTGTCTCCTGTTCGAGCGCTCGCTGAATAATGCACCAGACATGTAAAAACACAACCTACTCAATGATATACCTACTTTCAAATGTATTCAGAAAAACTATGACAAAAAGCCTTGCTTCACATTCAATTTAATGGAATATAAGTTTTTAAAATTAAGACTCTGAAATCAGCTATTCATCCAAATGAAAACTGTACTATTGGGGGTCAATGACTAGCAAAACTACCCGTACTCTGCACGGGTTCTGTAGACAAGCCCTTAATAATCTCACTTTCTGTGATTTGGGATTCATTTGTCCAATACATTTTTACTTTTTGGGAGGCATCTGGAAAGAGAAAAGCATTGAAATTACACAAAATTCAAATGTATCCAGTGCGCTGCCGTGCATTGTGGGGCAAATAACTCAGAAACGGTGCGTCCCAGGGCCTTGAAATCTGGTACATTGAGCCTCATTATGACATCGGGGGTAGCCGTGCCTGTTACACAGGCACGGCTGCCGCTGGTGTCATTTCTTTTCCGGTGCCCGCGAATGGACAATTACCGGGACATTACGGCCCTGCCGGACCCAGTAATTGCCCATTTGCGGGCGCCGCAAAAAAGATGTTCCCCATTCCCATTCGGCCCCATAGGGCTGAATGGGAATGTCGAGGTCGGATCCACCGACACCGTTTATAATGGTACCGGTGCATCCGACATGCTGTGCTCGCCATAGTTCCCGGACCGGCAAACGTATAATGAAGCCCATTGAGTTTAGTTCCTTGTGTCAAGATGCTTAAAATTAACTTTATCCGGTACTTCTCTGACCGCATTGATGTTTTGCTGATTTCAGGCAACCGTCCCATGTGTTAAGGAGCTGAAATCCGGGGAAAGGGGTGAGGTGTCCAAATGCCATGTATCCAGTAATGTCCAGAGGGTCTTAACAGGTAAGTATGCCACATTTGGTGCAGATTGGTGGAACGGTGTGAAATTGCATAAGAAATAAACTAGTTGATGTTCTGCTTTATATATTAAACGGCCCACGGTAGTGGCCATGTAGTCATGGCTAAATTGCTAATCCCATAGGAAGAACACTTTTTGGGTGGTTTGTAACTTTCCTCCCCCTAGACAAATTCACACCAAACTTTGCAAAAAAAGTATATGGCCCACTCTGAATTATTTTGCAAAGTGTAGTGAGGTTTGGTGCAGGGGGGGCCAAAGTTATAAGGGGGGGTCCCAAAATTAATTTTTTCCCATAGAGTGAATGGGGAAAAAAACTTTGCTCATGCCTGCAACTCAAACCGCTGCCAGATTTGCACCGAATTTGCAGCATGAGTAGCGGCTTGGTCCCGAAAGTGTGCTTTTGTTAATCTGGTGGAAATCCGTCCAGTAGTTTTTTTCTAAAACAACCAAAAAGTAGGTCTCAAAGAATTAGTGATATCTACATCCGCTCCGCAGACACATTTCCCTGTTCGCTCCATGGACAGGACACCGATTGGCTAATCGGCTTGCGTCATATCCACGGACATGCAACGTGTTCACTGATTGGCTGGGATGAAGCGTGAGGTGCGTCACATTGCTTTGATGCGCCCGCCATCTTCGATCCATGGACAACCGCGGACAGCGCAGCGATGAACGGTGAAAAAATACAATTACGGGGAGTGTGTTGGTGTGTAAGAGTGCTTGGGGAGGGTGGGGAAGTAAGAAATGGGTCAAATGCTGTATTTGTTGAGATGGCAGGTGCCCCTGATGTGTTCGTCATGTCCGCGGTCATAACAAATGTACTACTGGCTATTTTACTTTAGTATGGTATTGGTTTTGGGTTGTTAGTATAGCGTTGATTGTAATTAATATCCCCTGTAAGTAGCCTATATACCACAGTTTCAATTTTTGATTGTATGGGTGTGTTATGCTGCGGTGGTTGTGGCCAGGGCCTACAGCCTTTGGCCATGCACCCAAGACTCTAGACCCTGGCCACAACCACTGCAGCAAAACACACCCATACAATCAAACATCCATCAAATATCCAAAAATTAAAGGTTTGTGTACTGTTTGATTTGTCGAGTTTGTATGTGAAGTTTTGGCTAAGTCATGCAATTAAGATTGCAGAGTTTGGTAACAAGCACTGCAGTATAACATATCCATGGACGTAAACCTTTTTGGATGGTGGTGTATGGTTAGATGTTTGCTTGAATGGTTTTGTTATGCAGCAGTATTTGTGACTTGAATTATTATATACTTACTGTTTGACTTTTTGTGATTAGATATATTTTTTTCATGACTTGAGTAACTGGAGCAGATTTGCTTTTTCAATTTCTGTGATAAAAGAAAAGATCACATGTTAGCGTAGGTAGTTCATAATGAGTTATTGCATTGCATAATAGACATTTCTGCATTATTTCGACCCTCATATTTAGTACTTTAGAAGTACTATATTTCAAACCAGTGTACTGTGCAATTTGCTCAGTTTCTGTGTTTGTTTTCTAAATCATTGGGTCTGTGGAAAAAAAATCCATGCTGGATTAAGAAAAAACTTTTTTTGTTATGATACAATGGCCCTCATTACGACCCTGGCGGAAATCGAAAAACGATGGCGGAAATGCAATACCGCCATCGAATACCGCCCGTTGCGATTATGACCTGTCACCGTAAAGTACGATGCCATTAGCGACACCGTAATGAACGCCAACGCTAACTGCACCAAGTACGCGCACGCGCGCACTGCGAAACCGTAATTACCACCATGGCGCAACGGTACGGGAATTCTGACCCTAGCGGACATGTACCTAACGCCATCAAGCATGGCGGAAAGTACCATTCCGCCATGGTGATAAGTACGGCATCGCAAACCAACCGTAAAAGGCCTTACTGAGTGCCTGTACACCACTCCCTGGCCACATTGCACAACTCCTCGTAGGTGCAATGAAGACAAACAATGCAACCAGTGAAATGTACAAGTCACCCATGCATGCCAACGAACAAATTAATGTAGGGGCTCCAAGTGCCTTGTGAGTGGCCATCCATATTAGCCATGGCACCATTGCCGTACTGATGCAGCACAGGCATGTGAAGCTCCAAGTACAGCAACATGAACTGAAAACTGAGACAAACAAAAACAGGCCCCCCATCGCTTGACACCAGTGCAAGGCAGCATACAAAGCAGTATCCTGAGTGAGACTGCACCAGCCCTGTACTCCTGCCAGTAAACAAACCAACCAGCAGCATAAGCATGTACCACACAAGTTGGCAGAGTGACTGAGCAGCCAGGCACATCTCAAGAGGGGCCAATGGGAGCAGCAGGGCACAGATGGCACGAATACAGAAGCCATTCCAATGGACATGACCTCAGTCTCCCTCCAAGAAACGCACGCAAACACAGGCACCTGTGACCAGCCATATTCTGAAAATCACATCATTCCACCAATCCACCTGGCTGACCGGCATCTGTTACACAAAAGCCAATCCCCCTCCCATGAGCATGACATCATTAAAACAGTCATAATGGCAGCCCCTATCCCTGACCTTACTGGCCTTCGTAGGCAAACGCGCCCAGTACAGTACCACGCGACTATGCTCAGAAGGCCGAACCCAAAGCAGATCTCCTCACAATACATCGCTCCACAAATAGGAATATGCTACATTACTTGCAAAGAATAACGCTACAAGGTCAATATCATAATCAAAATTTAATGCACAACAAAATCACCCGGGCCATACAGCTATTAGGTCATGAACTCCAAATCATATCTCATAATTGTGGGCTGCATCCGCAATAAATGACCAGCTTCTTCTTGTGTGACGCCCTGTTCCTCCATGGTACACAGGGGCTACATCCACGTTCAAAAAGGCAACATGGAAGCGCCTAGAACCGCAGGGCTGTCCCATTAGGTAGGCACTAGTCCAGCTGAAAGCTCGAAATGTTGCTCCTAGCCACTAGTACTGCGTAAGGGCATGTGGGCCATTGGCGATCGTCCCATAAGATCGTAATGGTGCTCCACTGATTAACACGAAGCAGCAGGTGTCGGGAGTAAAAGCCATCTGCAGGAGTGGCATACAGATGGCAGCGGCAAAAGGGGAGGAGATACCTGTCACCCAAATGAAACGAAAAAGAATAGTATGGGCATCTGAACTCCATTTGAATTACTCACTTCAAAGATCACACTAAATCCACAGCCATATGCATGCTAGCACACTCAAAAGGATTATTCGCACCCAATAATCACTTGCGAATCATAACTATATAAATCGAGGTGAAAACACTATTACAAACGAGTGTTTGTGTGCATGCGTCTGTTAAACAGAATCCATTAGATGGGATTAGTAACGTGCATAGACACAAGTGTTTGAAGGCGCGTCGAGACAGGGAGGGTTCAACAAGGGCAGATAGACGATGGTCCCACTATGGCAGCCCTGCATCACATAGCGCAGAGGAAGTTGATAGAATCCAAAAAGCCATGTACATGGCAGACTCTCTATTAAATCATCTGTCCATGCATCCATACATCATTCCCTCATCCCGGTATAAAAACGCCTGATTATTTACTCACATAACATTAGAAATTTCCATTGAATCTGTGCTTAATGCAGTCTGCAAAATCCACTGTGCTGCAGGCCGGAATTCTAGTGTTGTGAAGTAACATGTATTTGGGAACGTCCTGCCTTATCCTCCACTACGCTATTGCGCATCCCATACTATTCATATCAATCATTGCATTCTCGGCATGGCCCCTGTCCCAAGGACATTAAACAATAGAACTTTCTATCTGCAGTCAGACCTGTGGGCGTCTCCTCGCCGCTAGCTGGAAACCGAAAGCGCTGTCCTTCGAATTCCTCATTTGCAACATCACGTCGAAAAGGCATCTGTGACCGCTTGAAATCACAAATCCATCCATTTAGTGCGGCAGTGTGTGAAAATGGCAACTGGCTACACTCACAAATGGGACGCCCCGCCCGTCGGTGAACCGCGGTACAGCGCTGCATGAGGGTCCACCGTTAATCGAGTACTACATTCCACGGACCCTTCACAAGTTTGTTCCCGACTGCAAAGATAGTATGTGAAACAATGGGAGCATAGCAGAATTAACATATGAAGCAATATCTCACTGCCATCGGGATGAAATACATGATTGTAATAGCAAGATGCCATGCGTCGATTTGCAGCGTTGTGTGCGGGACGTGCTCGCCCAAAGGGGATTGCAGCTTGCACAGGTGGAATGAATCACCACAGGTGGAGGCTATACAGCTTGGAAACACATAAATTGCACACCCAACCCCCTCCCACAACCACACCCACTCCAAAATGCTACCGGCAGGACTTGCGATGTTGGCCCTGGGGGACCTGATAGCACTGCAAGTACTCCAACTTCAAGAAGAAGACGAACACCAACTACTACAACAACCGGCCGCACAGAGGAGACGCAGGAGGAGGAGGAGGGCAAGGCAGGGCCAGCAAGGCCCACCAGCACAGCCACTACCACCACGCAGGCAGCCCGCAATCCCACGCCTCCGAGCACATCCGTTCAACCTCACTGATGAGCAGATCCACACCCTCTACCGTTTGGACCGGGACACCATAACCGCCATTGTGGACATGACACACGCTGACCTTGTCAGCATGATAGATAGCCCAACCGCCATTCCACCCCTACTGAAGGTGGTGTCTGTACTCCACTTCCTGGCCACAGGCACCTACCAGCACACAGTCGGACAGTTGCATGGCATTTCACAGCCACTGTTGTCACGGACACTATTGCAAGTGCTCGATGCCCTCCTGAAGCACGCAGATGACTACATCTCTCTACCACGCTCGGAGCAGGAAATTACGAACACTAAAGTGGGATTCCATGCACTTGCCGGCATACCGGGCTGCATTGGTGCCATCGACTGCACCCATGTGGAATTGGTTGTCCCACATGCCATGGAGGCCCAGTACCGCAACCGAAAACAATATCATTCTCTTAATGTACAAATGGTGTGTGACTCAAACAGGATCATCACACATTGTTGTGCCCGATTTCCTGGATCAACCCATGATTCCATGGTCTTACGGAACTCTACAATACCACGCTACATGGAGCGACATGCAGGGAACAGATTCTGGCTACTCCGTGAGTCTCATTTCATGCATGATAATGTGGGGTATGTGATGCGGCAATGACCTGCCAGGAAGGGGGGGGGTGCTTACGTAGCAATGTCATTCCTCAAACATCCTTTATTGTCCACATACAGGTGATGCCGGGTATCCACTGAAGAGATGGCTCCTTACACCACTCCGGAACCCACAGGACCAGCATGTGGAGGACTACAACCATGCCCACTCACGTACCCGTGTAGTCATAGAACAGGCATTCGGCCTACTGAAGGGTCGTTTCCGCTGCCTCAGCAGGTCTGGCGGGGCACTCCTGTACCGCCATGAGAAGGTTGCTAAGATGGTCATGGCATGTGTCATGCTACACAACATGTGCATACGTAGAAATGTGCCCATGCCCCCTGACGCAGAACTGCAAGCACCAGAATATGGTCATGATGTGGGTGGGGATGTGGCAGAACCTCAAGGAGTCTGCGAGGCACAGGAGGGCCGTGAAATTCGTCAGATTATCATAGATTCATGCTTCTAGCACTCACGCCTGGTGGTTGATACATGGACACGGGAGTTGTGGCACTGTGTGTGTCTGGAACATGCACAATATGGACTGTACGCCTATGATGGCCTCGTACACAAAGATCAATGTCCACACATCTCATTGGATGATTGTGAAATGTTTATAGCATATGTGAAATTGTGTTACACACCCCATCGACCCGCCACCCAAGTGAGCCCAACACACCCCCTCCACCCTCCTACCTCCCCCCCGAACACCAGTGTCCAAGGATGCTCATTGTCAGTGGGCAGACGCTATTGCAAGCCCCCTCTCCGGGTATCAGGGGCACCCCTGCCTGTGGAGCGCAGGTTCCTCCCAGATCTACGTTGGGGGCTGCCCTGGACGGAACTTGCAACGGATGATGTCTCTGCCTGCTCACGTCCATGCATGTCCCTAAGGGTTTGTGAGAGCTCAGTGAGCACACGGCGCACAGCAGCAAGTTCAGCACATACGTCTTTGGACGTCGCATGCAGTTCCCCCCTCAGGCTCTCGGTGCTTCTCTCCATTTGTACTCTCAGGCTCTCGGTGCTTCTCTCCATTTGTACTCTCAGGCTCTCGGTGCTTCTCTCCATTTCTGCCCTTAGTGTCTCTGTACATGTTTCTATGGCTGCCTTGGTACCCCCACATTCATCAGCATGGTCCTTGAGGAGCGTGGCCAGTTGCTGCTGTTGCACGATCACCTGGTCGAGGGACTGTTGCCTCTGCTGGGCCATGTACATTTGCGGTGGTGTCACAGAGGGGCTGATCACCTCATGTTGCCTTGACACAGGGCTTGTGGGGGATGGCCAGTCGTCGTCTTGTGAGTGCCCCTGCGTGGTATCCTCATGTTGTACGGGATGAAACAAACAGGGGGATTGAGACAGGTCATGGATGGATCGTACTTCGACATCACCGTTTTCTGTGTCGGAGCATGCTGCCATTAATGCAGTGTCACCTATGGTGCTGCTGCCACCAGAAGCAGTGCCTTCTGTGGCATCCATTGGGGGGGCCTGTGGTGGTGGTGGTGTTGTGGCCATGCTGGCTGCTGGGGCGCCTGTTGAAGTCCCCTCCTGTGTGCTGCCACTTGATTTGTGCTGCTGCCGTGTCTTGATGCGTGCAGCTGAGGTGGAGGGTCTTTGGCTGTTGGTCTTGGCCCTCTTTGCAGGTGTGCTGGTAGGGGTGTCCTGGAGCTCGTCGTTTGAATCGGACCCTGTGGTGGAGTAAAGGAGGGCGAGCGTTATTAATGGGTCTGTGGAAATTGGAATGGCAATGTATCACATGCATTGGGGTGGTACCTGAGGGTGATTTGTGTCAGGGCCTTGGAGGTGGTTTCTTTTTTGTGTGGATTGAGGGTGCAGTTGTATTGCAGCCTGCAGTTAGGGGGTGCCTGCTGCACGTGTAGAGGGTGTTTTTAGGAATTTTAATTATTTATTTATTTAATTTGACTTTTAATGTCCGCTATCAGGCCAATGTAAGTGGACGTTCTCCTGGACATGTGTTTCTGTTGCACTATGTGGACACATGGTACTTCACATGATTGGACATTGTGGTTTTAGCATAGTTTTATTTGGGCCACCTACCTGATTCTTCGGATGTCTGCACTCCTTTCTCCATCCCTCCGACTCCCTCTATGGTCTCCATTCCAATGGTGGAGGCACAGATTTCTTCCCAGGGGGTCAGCTTGATGGGTGATTCCGATCCTCCCCCGGTAGCTGTGGCAATGTTACGGTTGGCGGATAGTATGCTCCGTACGCGTATCCGCAAGTCGTCCCATCGCTTTCTGCATTGCTGTGGGTTGCGGGGTGCGGTCCCCACCGCACTTACCCGCTGTGCCACCAGGGCCCATATGGCCTTCTTGTTCGCAAGTGCCGCCTGGTCATTTGCGTCGAGAAGACGACGGCAGCATTCTCCTGGAGGGTCTCTGTGAGCACCGTGAGTTCCTCACGTGAGAAGTGGACCTGCCGCTTGCGGTCGCACGCTTTTTTCGCTACTTTTCCCATTGTTTTGGTTTCACTAGGGTGGATGACGGGTTGGGATGTCTCTCAGGGTAGTATTTTCAATGGTTGTGTGAATGTTCTGATTTTATAGGTGTACGGCGTGCTGTTTCCCGTTCCGGGACCATGTTTTTGCTTCCGTTTCCGTATATTTACGGTCACCGTATTTTCCGATTGCCGCTCTTTACGGTGACCGCTATGTCCGGTGGTGGAATTGCACCTAGGTCGCCGTACGACGGCAGTGAGGGGCGTTTTGGGGACATTTCCGCCATCGCGGACTTTGCACTTCCGCCAAGGCGTACTGCTCGTGCCCGATGGGTCAGAATTAGCCGCACTTTACTCTGTCATGCCATGGCGGAAACGCTATTTACGCTATGGCGGTCAGGTCAGTTGCTTTCCGCCAGGGTCGTAATGAGGGCCAATATATTTATTTCTTTGTTTTCAGTGCTTTTTGTTGTTTCTAGGTAATCTTCTATCTGTTGGCTTGTTGCAGATTTTTTGGGGCAGTTAGATACCTGTAGGCGTATTCTAACTGGTTATATTTTTTCATTTCATCTATCTGTTGGGTTGTTGTAGATTTTTGATATGATATGATATGATAAGGCATTTGTAACTCGCCTATACACAAGTGTTTCAAGGCGCGACGAGGCAGGGGGGGAACAAGGGGAGACAGACAGCGATCTTACTAGGCCAGGTGTCATTCAGATCGCGAAAGTACAAGGGTAGAGGGGAAGGGAAAAGTGCATGGGGGAAAGGGAGAGGGGAAAGTGCAGTACAGGGTTATTAGCATACAGCATACAGGATAAATAACAAGGGCCAGCTGGTGGCAAGTGCGAGGTAAGTGCAGACAAGTGCTGGGAAGGGGGGCTGTATGGATACAGACACAGTCCCGTAGTGCAGGGGTTGCCGTGGGGGCAGTGCAGGGGAGAGTGGCTGGGCCGAGAACGGTGAATGGCCCAGTTGCAGATTCAGTGCAGTTTCAGTAGTATTAGCAGGGGAGAGGGGGAGAGAAAGCGGAGGCAAAGAGGAAGGTTTTGAGGTGCTTCCGGAACCGGAGGTGGTTCTCCTCAAGTTTCAGGGAGGTAGGAAGGCTGTTCCAGAGGGAGGCCCCTGCAGTGGAAACAGATCTGCCCCCAACTCGTTGTTTGGAGAAGCGGCTGACCCTGAGGGAGTTGGAGGCGGATGTACGAAGAGCTCGAGAAGGAAGATATTTAGGAAGAGAGAGTTGAAGGTATTTTGGCCCAAGGCCCCAGACGGCCTTGTGGACAATGCAGAGGGTTTTGAACTTGATCCTCGCAGTCACTGGGAGCCAGTGTAGTGATTTCAGTCCTGGAGAGATACTGTCCCTGGGCTTGAGGCCAAGGACAAGTCTTGCAGCCCTGTTCTGGATGAGTTGCAAAGGGCGGAGAGTGGAGGCGGGCAGATTAAGATAGAGGCTGTTACAGTACTCCAGCTTAGAGAGAACCAGGGCTCTAGAGACAGTGAGCTTCTGGGGGAAGGAGAGGAAAGGAAGGATACCTCTGAGGAGGTGTAGCTGGTAGTGTGACTTCTTAGATACTTCGGATATGTGAGGAGAGAAGGAGAGTGTGGAGTCGAAGATGACCCCAAGGTTTTTTGCCTTGCAGGTAGGAGCAGGAAGAGGACCCAGAGAGGCCGGCCAGAGAGCAGCAGGGAAGGAGGGAGTGGGAGTGCCGATGAGTAGAATCTCAGTCTTACTGGCATTAAGGTAGAGGTCGTTGGCGGCACACCATTCCTGGATAGCAGAAAGACAGTCAGAGATGAGGGAAGGAGAAGAGGAGGCCGAGGGTAGCCTGAAAATGAGTTGGGTATCATCTGCATAGCACTGAAAGTAGAGGCAGAGAGCGGCGATGTGGTGGGCGAGAAGTGCCAGATACTGGTTGAACAGCCAGGGAGAGAGGTTAGATCCCTGGGGGACACCACAGGTAGAGAAGAAGATGTCAGAGAGGAAAGACCCCAGTTGGACCTGGGAGGGTCGATTTGAGAGGAAAGAGGTCAGCCACGTCAGAGCCTGACCAGTCATACCGAGGTTATCACGGAGACGGTTGAGCAGAATGGTATGGTTGACAGTATCAAAGGCAGAAGAGAGATCAAGCAAAATGAGAACACATGGAATGTTAGAGTCAAGGTTCGAGAGCAGGTCCTCACGGATGTTCAGGAGAGCAGTTTCCGTGCTTCTGGCAGCTCTGAAGCCAGACTGATGGTCATGAAGACTACCAACACATTCAGCATGGAGATTAAGCTGGGAGATGGCCAGTTTCTCCAGGAGCTTGCCCAGGAAGGGAGTGATAGAGATTGGGCGATAGTTAGCTGGGCAGGAAGGGTCGGAAGAGGGTTTCTTAAGAAGGGGGTGCACAAGGGAGTGCTTGAGAGGGGATGGGAAGACTCCAGAGGCGAAGGAGTGATTGCAGAAGTCAGCAAGGGCAGGAGCCAAGGAGTCAATGTGGTCCTTGATAGTTTTGGAGGAACAGGGGTGGACCTGTTTTGACAAGACTTTCATAGATCGGACTTGTCTTGAAACCTCGTCAGCAGAAAAAAGGGGAAAGGAAGAGAAGGAGAGAGGAGGGGTGGCTGCAGAAGAGCCAGAGGAAGGGCAGGGAATAGAGGGGGGGAGGTTATAGGAGGAGAGTGAGGACAGAATGTCTTGAGTTTTTGAAATGAAGTGAGAGGCCAGTGCTGTGCAGAGGGCCGGGGAGGAGACAGGAGAGGTAGAGACTGCAGCAGGGTTGGCCAGCTCCTTGCAGATTTTAAAGAGTTCGGCCGAATTGTTAGATGCCGCAGAGATGCGGGCTTGGATAAGGGCTCTCTTCTTGGTGAGAACGGAGAGCCGGTATTGCCTTTGGAGCAGGCGACAGGCCAGTTTGTCAGAGGATGAACATGAAGCACGCCATTTCCTCTCTGCCACCCTGCACTTGCGTTTAAGGGTGACGAGATCCGAGTCATACCAGGAGTTACATTTGGCTTTGGGCTTCAGGCGGATTCTCATGACAGGGGCAAGGATATCAAGAGTATCAGATATAGCAGAGTGGAGAGTGGAGAGGGCTGTGTCAGGGTGGGATTCAGCCGAAGGGGGAGGAGGGGGCAAGAAGGTGGCAGCGAAAGCCTCAACTGACACGCGCTTCATGGGTCGGATGACCGAGAAGGAAGGTGGCAGTGATGGGGGTGGCTTTGACTGTGGGGTAGGGAGGGTGAGGTGGGAGGAGACGAGAAAGTGATCACTCCAGGAGAGAGGAGTGGAGAGAGGGACAGAGAGGGGAAGGTCAGAGGAGATGAGGGCATCAAGAGTGTGCCCTGCAGAATGAGTCGGCCCAGATGGGAGAATAGAGAGTGAGAGAGAGTCGCAGAGGTTGCGAAAGAGTCCAGAGGGGGGACAGGAGGCATCCAGGTGGATGTTGAAGTCTCCAAGAAAGAGGAGTTGAGTGGTTGAGGACAGGAGTGAGGAGGAGAGGTCCGCCCACTCGGAGAGGAAGGAGGAAATTTGACCAGGTGGCCGATAGATAGTAGCCACGGTAAGGGAATGGCTAGGAGAGAGAGAGAGTCGGCAGACAAGACATTCAATAGAGGAGTAGGTCTGCATGGGAGTAACAGTGGCAGGAATCCACTCAGGGAAGATAAGGGCCACACCTCCCCCTGCACGGTTGGGCCTGGGCACAGAGAGGATCTTGTAACCGTCGGGTAGGAGTGTGTCAAAGCTGGTGACAGAGCTGGCCGTGAACCATGTCTCAGTGAGACCGAGTACGTCAAGGTCAAGTTCCTCAAGAAGGCGGCAGATATCAGAGGAATGTTTGACGGCAGAGCGAGAGTTAAGAGTGGCAATGTGGAGAAGTTTGCCATCTTTGAAGGACTTCCGGGGAGGGGTACAGATCAGAGGTACGCCCTGCGGAGGTGAAGAAGGAGCACGAGAGGGGGTGGGGAGGGAGGGAAGAGGCAAGTTAGTCGAGGACAGAGGAGGGGGCACAGCAGGAGAGGAAAGGAAGTTGATGAGGCGTGGGAAGCGTCTATCGAAGAGGTGAAGGTTGGCCTGAGGGCCTTGGACCAAGACGGTCCCATTAGCATAGACATTAATGATGGCCTTAGAGGAGTGGAAGGAAGCCAAGAGGACATCCCAACGGGTGCCACCATTAATGGGAGAAGAGGAGAAAGGAGAGAGCACAGAGACCATATGAAGGGTCCATATGTCAGGAGAAGGCACGAAAAAGAGGATGTCAGTGAGAGTTTCCTTGGAGGAGGCACTAGTGTAGGTGTCAGCGATAGGGAGGCCTGGGTTGGAGACCAGGATGTCCTTTTTAAACTTTTTCCTACCAGATTTAGTGAGGAGAGCAGGATAGTCAATGGAGAAGCAGTTAGAAAAGATTGGTGAGATAGAGAGCACCATAGAATAGGAGGGAGTGGGTGGGGGAAGACAGGACAAGCGCAAGCGGACAGGAAGAGAGCAGCAGGCGTTAGTGTACCACAAATTCAGAACATAGTAAGCGTATCAGGTACACAGTGGAGAGGCCACCTAAGTTTGAAAATCCTGCAGAGTGAGAAAAAATCCTAGTTTACCACAAATTCGGAACACGGTGAACACAGTAAGGTGTATCAGGTACACAGTGGAGAGGCCACCTAAGTT
This sequence comes from Ambystoma mexicanum, assembly GCF_040938575.1. Lineage (NCBI taxonomy): Eukaryota > Metazoa > Chordata > Amphibia > Caudata > Ambystomatidae > Ambystoma > Ambystoma mexicanum. The sequence goes on from NC_090941.1 coordinate 274,773,065, forward strand.
TGAAAATCCTGCAGAGGGAGAAAAACCCTAGTTTACCACAAATTCGGAACACAGTGAACACAGTAAGGGGTATCAGGTACACAGTGGAGAGGCCACCTAAGTTTGAAAATCCTGCAGAGGGAGAAAAACCCTAGTTTACCACAAATTCGGAACACGGTGAACACAGTAAGGCGTATCAGGTACACAGTGGAGAGGCCACCTAAGTTTGAAAATCCTGCAGAGGGAGAAAAAAACCCTAGTTTACCACAAATTCGGAACACGGTGAACACAGTAAGGTGTATCAGGTACACAGTGGAGAGGCCACCTAAGTTTGAAAATCCTGCAGAGGGAGAAAAACCCTAGTTTACCACAAATTCGGAACACGGTGAACACAGTAAGGGGTATCAGGTACACAGTGGAGAGGCCACCTAAGTTTGAAAATCCTGCAGAGGGAGAAAAACCCTAGTTTACCACAAATTCGGAACACGGTGAACACAGTAAGGGGTATCAGGTACACAGTGGAGAGGCCACCTAAGTTTGAAAATCCTGCAGAGGGAGAAAAACCCTAGCTTACCACAAATTCAGAACACAAAGAGTTTTGCGGAAGGTGGTGAGGGAGGCCTCCCCTCGGATAGTGGGAGGTAGGGCATTCCAGTGAGTGGGCGCTAGATAGGGAAAGCTGGATCCGCCCGCTTTTACTCTTTTTACTAGTGGCACCGAGAGCATGTTGGTGTACAGTGATCTGGTTGGCCTGGTAGTGGAGACGGGGTGGATCCTTTGAGAGAGGTATGCTGGAGCAGTGAGGTGAATGCACTTATGGGTCAGTGTCAGGGCTTTGAATACGATCCTTTCCTTTATTGGGAGCCAGTGGGCTAGTTTTCTGGCTTCAGAGATGTGTTCTCTTTTAGCAATGCCTTGGGCTGCCTGGAGAGCATTGTTCTGTATTACTTGTAGTCTCTCTAAGTTTTTGTTGGAGGTTCCTAGAAAGAGTACGTTGCAGTAGTCTAGCCTAGAGCCGGTGATGGCTCTGGCTATGTTGGTGCAGTTCTCTTTGGAGAGAAAGGGTCTGACTGCGTTGATAAGTTTGGCATGATATGCAGCTGCTGAGGCTATTGCGCTGACTTGTCTATCCATGGATAGGCTGGAGTCCAGGTAGACTCCCAGAGTTTTGACAGAGTCGGAGACCGGAATTTTAATGGAGTCAATGGTGCAGTGGCTGAATTGGGCATCTAGATGTTTTAGTGTGTCGGGGGAACCTACCAGGAGGAGTTCCGTCTTGTCAGAGTTGAGGCATAGACCGTTGTCTGCCATCCAGGCTTGGATGGTGTTGTAGAGGTTGTTGAGGGTCAGGGAGTCAGTGTCATAGTTCCCTGTGAGAGTGAGGAGGATCTGCGTGTCGTCGGCGTAGTTGGTGTAGGATATGCCCATAGCGTCGAGGATGAGGAAGAGGGGTCGTGTGAAGATGTTGTATAGGGTGGGGGAGAGACAGGAGCCTTGGGGTACACCACAAAGTATAATGGTTGGTGATGCGGCGGCTAGGTCAGAGAATACTTGCATGGTTCTGTCTTGTAAGAAAGAGGTGATCCAGGCTGTGGCCTCTGGGGAGAATTTGGCAGTGGAGGAAAGGTGGTGGCATAAGACACTATGATCCACGAGGTCGAAGGCCGCGGATAGGTCAAGGAGTAGGAGAAGTGCTGGTTTACCCAAGTCTCTAGCATCGTCCATCTGGTTTTTCAGGTCAAGTAGGGCGGTTTCGGTCCCGTGTCTGGGGCGGAAGCCAGATTGGCGGAGTCCAAGGAGTTTGTTCTCTTCAATGAAGTGCTGGACCTGCAGGTAGGCTGCTTTGTCCAATATTTTGAGGAGGAATGGGACAGTGGTGATGGGTCTGTAGTTGTTGGGGGAGGTGGGATTGAGAGTTGGCTTTTTCAAAAGAGGGCGTACCCAAGCTTCCTTGAGGGAGGCGGGGACTTTCCCTGTGGTAAAGGAGGCATTCACAAAGGCTGTTAGGAAGGGAGCTAGTGTTTCCGTGCAGTCTTTGATAATGGAGGCTGGGCATGCATCACCTTTGCAGTTAGCGGGTTTGATGTTCCTCATTATGTTGATGATGTCTTTTTCCTGAATGGGTTTGAAGGAGAAGGGTAGGGGGGGATCCGGGACAGGTGGTGGGATGGGGATATGCTTATTGGGTAAGGCTTGTTTAGTGGCTAGTATTTTGTTTTTGAGGAGGCTTAATTTGGTTAGCATGGCCGTTTGTATTTCATCACACCAGTCTTTGTCTTTGGTGAAATTCTGAGGGGCGGGAGTGGGTGTCTCGAGCTCCCTGAAAATGGCAAAGATTTCTTTTGTGATAGATTGGGCTTCCGAGATTCTGTATTCAAAGGATTTGGCCTTTGCTTGGGTGATTGCCTTTTTGTATTTGGTGGATAGGGCTTTAAAGATCATCTTGTCTTTTTCAGAGTGGGACGTTTGCCACTGTGTGAGTGCGGCTTTTTTCTCATTTCGGAGTGTGAGGAGGTCAGGGGTGAACCAAGAGTTGGAGTGGGTAGTGGGTTTGGATTTGCCAGGTTTGAGAGGGGCAATGGAGTTGATAGCTGCTTTAATGGCAACATCATAGGTTGTTGCGAGTGTTTCTGGGTCTGATGAAAAAGGTGGTCTGAAGGCTGGGCCTTGGAGGAAGGGCAGTAGCCTTTCCTTCGTGAGCTGCCGGGAGCTTCTGGCGAGGCAGGGTGGGAGCGGTTGAGGTGAGGGGGCAGCAGGGGAGCTAGTGGTGAGGATGCTAAAGGTGATGATGTGGTGGTCAGACCATGGGGTGGGATTGTTTCCTGTGATGATGAGTGGGCAGTTGTGCTGTGCTATCCAGTCGAGTGTTCTGCCCTGGGTGTGAGTTGGGCTCAGGATGGTGTTCTTGTAGCCTAGAGCATTGAGGGCAGAGTCAAGGGATTTGGCTGCTTCGTCCTTGCTATCCCGGAGCCCTAGGTTGACATCCCCAAGGAGAATGGCTTTAGACTGTTTTTTGAGGTTGTCAGAGAGGAGGTGGATGAGAGAGGCTTGAAAGTCTCCTGTTGGGCCTGGAGGGCGGTAGACAGTGTGTACAGTAATGGTGCAGAGGGGAGAGAGGGTTATTTTGACTTGGAGGTAGTCGCTGTTGTTGTTGGTCAGGGATTTCTCTACCTTTCTGATAGAGAGGCCACCTTTGGAGAGGCGATCTTGTCTAGTAATGAAATAGCCAGGGGGTAGGGCGAGGGAGAGCGCGGGGCCGGAGGCCTCATGTAGCCATGTTTCTGAGATCATGAGTAGATCTAAGTCCTGGGAGGTTAGTAGGTCGTGGATGTCTAGAGCGTGGGCATTGATGGACCTAGCGTTAATCATGGCGCATTTCAGGTGGGGTTCAGTAGTGGCTGGGGGGGAGTTCATGATGAAAGAGGGTGAGGTGGAGGGGGGTTGCGCTCTGGGTGTTAGGGGAGATACACAACACAGAGTTGACACTGGGGGGGCTCATTTTCAGAGGTAGTGGACACATGTGGCAAGCATTTGGCACAATAGCATTCAAAATGGTGGTAGAAGAATTGCATACCGCAGATTTTACACTGGGGGGCTCATTTTCAGAGGTAGTGGACACATATGGCATAGCATTTGGCACAATAGCATTCAAATTGGTGGTAGAAGAATTGCATACCGCAGATTTTACACTGGGGGGCTCATTTTCAGAGGTAGTGGACACATGTGGCATAGCATTTGGCACAATAGCATTCAAAATGGTGGTAGAAGAATTGCATACTGCAGATTTTACACTGGGGGGCTCATTTTCAGAGGTAGTGGACACATGTGGCATAGCATTTGGCACAATAGCATTCAAAATGGTGGTAGAAGAATTGCATACTGCAGATTTTACACTGGGGGGCTCATTTTCAGAGGTAGTGGACACATGTGGCATAGCATTTGGCACAATAGCATTCAAAATGGTGGTACAAGAATTGCATACCGCAGAATTTACACTGGGGGGCTCATTTTCAGAGATGGTGGACACACTTGTAGTCACACTCGTTATGGGGCAGTACAGTAATACGAAGAGTTAAGTACTTTGTTGGTCGCTGTGTTGGTAGTACATGTAGTGGATGCAGGCTTTGAGGTTTTGCGAGGGAGCCTGGCCTTATCAGCGAGTATAGAGGGTTGTACAGTGCGTGAGCATATCCGTGTATTATGGGTGCTCGTGGGGATGGGCTGTGAGTTGATGTCGGTTTGCAATGTACGTACGCGCAACCTGATGCACCTTGAGGTACAGCATTGGATAGACAGAAATTTGCCGGGGTGGTGCTTCTTACCTTCTAGGCATGGCATCGGAATTGGGCACACGGCAGACGAGCAGCGAAGAGCTGCAAAGAGCACAGGAGGCCTTTTCTCCTGGCCTTCTCTCGTCGGCTTCGCCTCTCGGCCCTCTCCCCCTCCATTTAAAGCAGGAGGGGAGGGGCGGGCGGGCCAACGTAACAAATCAGGACCTTGGGCTGCGGCGGTGAACTTCGTGGCTCCAGCTGATCCTGTTGTTGTAGCTGGAGTCATGGATATGCAGGCATCCATCGTAGATGGGACTGAGACGGCTGAACACGCGGCCGTGGGCGGGCTGGAGCAGCAGCCTGCTCCGAAAGTAAAGTAAACAGCTGATCTGGATTCCAGCTGGTGGGGGCGGAGAAGTGCTCGCAGCGAAGCTGCAAAGAGCACAGGAGGCCTTTTCTCCTGGCCTTCTCTCGTCGGCTTTGCCTCTCGGCCCTCTCCCCCTCCATTTAAAGCAGGAGGGGAGGGGCGGGCGGGCCGACGTAACAAATCAGGACCTTGGGCTGCGGCGGTGAACTTCGTGGCTCCAGCTGATCCTGTTGTTGTAGCTGGAGTCATGGAGATGCAGGCATCCATCTTAGATGGGACTGAGACGGCTGAACACGCGGCTGTGGGCGGGCTGGAGCAGCAGCCTGCTCCGAAAGTAAAGTAAACAGCTGATCTGGATTCCAGCTGGTGGGGGCGGAGAAGTGCTTGCAGCGGAGCTGCAAAGAGCACAGGAGGCCTTTTCTCCTGGCCTTCTCTCGTCGGCTTCGCCTCTCGGCCCTCTCCCCCTCCATTTAAAGCAGGAGGGGAGGGGCGGGCGGGCCGACGTAACAAATCAGGACCTTGGGCTGCGGCGGTGAACTTCGTGGCTCCAGCTGATCCTGTTGTTGTAGCTGGAGTCATGGAGATGCAGGCATCCATCTTAGATGGGACTGAGACGGCTGAACACGCGGCCGTGGGCGGGCTGGAGCAGCAGCCTGCTCCGAAAGTAAAGTAAACAGCTGATCTGGATTCCAGCTGGAGGGGGCGGAGAAGTGCTTGCAGCGGAGCTGCAAAGAGCACAGGAGGCCTTTTCTCCTGGCTTTCTCTCGTCGGCTTCCATGGTTTGGTACTTCAGCGGATGTACTTTTAAATTTTATTATGACTTTTTTGTATGTATTTAGTAGAAGGTTGCCATCTGTACAATTTTTGCTAGTCGGTTGTAAAGCTATTGCATTTTTGTGATGCTGGAAATGCATTGGAGGGACAGGGCCTCCCTTTCCTTGTCCTGTAGTCCTTTTTTATTTGTGTTCTGTATTGTTTTCTGCCCAGGAGTCCATGTGGGACTCCTGGCAGTGCAGCTCTTCCTGTTTTTGGTTTGGTGTACTGACACATGGGATACCCTTATGGCACCCATGGGTGGGGGTGCAACCCTGTGCCCCTAGTGTATATTTTTGGGCACCTGTGTGTGGCCCACAGAGCAGGGTATGGGCTGGTGGCAGCTCCATGCTGAATTTGACAGGTGCTCTGAGTATCCTCCATTTTGGGATACTCAGGCCCTGCCATTGGAATCAGTTGATTCCTGATATGAAACAATGCCCCCTGCGGCCTCTTGCTTTCTAGTGCCTGTTACCTTCTTTTCCCAAAGTCCTGGGAAGCCCTGACTCTGTCCCTTCCCCCTGACTGGCTGTTGGGTGGAAGTTCCATATATGGTGTTGTTGTGAAGTCCAGGCCAGACTGGCTGGAGCCTTCCCAGTGACTGTATGTTGTAGGTACACCCTGCGGGTGGGACCTTGGTGAATGGAGTGGGTGACCAATATGCACTTCTTGTTGTGGGTGTCTGGTTTCTGGTAAGAGAGACAAAGACTGAGACAGCCCTGCCCAAAACTGGCATGAATGCAGTGTATAGTGTTGAATGGCTGGGTACTTGTCCCAATCCACATTCCTTGTTGTGAGAGTCTGAGAGGGAGGAGTATGGCCTGAATGCACTGTATGCCTGATTGGGTGATTGGCAGCATGAATGCCCTTCTGTATGATTGGCTGCTGAGTGTGACCCAGCAGTGTGGATGAAAGACAGAATAGTATATCTGGGGACCTCTCACCATTGGAAATTGTTCAGAAGCTGTGTCTACACTTGAAGAGTAATTGGAACTGCTGATCCCCGATGCCCAACTGGATGAAGAAGAACGCTGCTGCATTTGCTTCGACCCGATCTGAAAGCTGCCGAGTTCGTCGAGGACTGATCCAAGAGAGGACTCGGTTAGGCGCCCTCTTCCCGTGCTCCGAGGGACCATCGAGCACCGCTAACCTTCGCCGAAGCTCCCTGGAAGACAGACTCTCGAAAGGCTGCCGACCGGAGACAGGGACCGCCGAGGAGAACGAAGTGAAACACCCAGACATCGACACCGTCGAAGTCCATTGCCGTCGACCAGGGTTCGGAGTATCGTGGTAACCGCTGGACGTCCGTCGTAGCGGTGTTGACTAGAAGAGGGGACCACTTGACGCCGTGCCGGCGATGACCGGAGCCGCCCGTTCCTTTGCCTAAAACTGTTGAATCGAAGGACTCCCTTGTCTGTACCGTCGACCACTTTATCCTGCTGGAGAAAGTGGAGGATGCAGACGCGCCGAGAAGAATCCTCCAGTGGGTTACCCGCCACCCAAAGACCACAAAGACTTTGACGACTTGACGCCCTTGCTGGGCCACAGTTCTTCAGAAACCCTTTGCAGTCCTGAACTAGCAATCGCTGAGGTGTCCCACACACCTCATCCTCGCAGGACGTTGCCGTCGAGCACCGCCTGGATCGATGCGGTGGTCTCGGCACCCTCGAACTTTTCATCGATGCCGTCGACGCTGAGTTCACCTTCTTCGACGTCTCTCGACGATCCATGGCTTCTGCTTTAAAGGGAGTCACTCAAGAAGAATCCACCGACGCCCCTTCGAAGAACTCTGCTCCATCAGGTTCATTAAGGAGGTAGAAACATTATAGAAGGAAATAAGATTTATAGAACAATATATGGACTGGGCTTGTGTTATATCTTTATTTTACAGGTTGCCCAGGTGGGGTGATCTCCACACAGAACTGTGTCTAGTGGTAGGGGCCAGTGTTCTACCAATTATTCTAACCAACTGCTTTCCTCCTATGTCTATTGTTGGTTCCCTTTATTAATTGATTTGTGTGGAATTTTAACCAGAGTATAGTTGATGCACTTTAATGAGATCTGATAATAATTGTGGTACCACTTTAGAACTGTATATATTTGCCATTGTAGATTTTCTGAGAACAAAGTGAGTTCTTGTGATAGTGTACATAACCTTGAATATTAATTATATAAAGACTGTGTTTTCACTAATACAGTGTGTGGACATTACTTTGTGGGGGCTTGGGGACTACACCATACTTAAGAACCAGCCTGCATCACCTCCTGCGAAGCTAGGCCTTGATTGCTCAACCACGTACCAATAATAGAGAATCTTGGCTGTGGTCCTCTGTGCCTCTCCTCTACCATATAGGGACCAGGAATACAGACACCCCCCTCCAGTCTTTACAATTTTGTAAGGGGCTTTCACTTCCAAAATATTTTCTCTGGATATGCTCTATTTCTTCGAGTAGATCTTTGGCTGTACCATGTAGAAGATTGTTATTTAAATTGGCTAGTGCTAAAGCAGGACTTTAAGCATATTACAGTGTATGGACTAGATTTCTTATAGTTGAATAATATGTTGATATCATTTTGATATGATGGAAGGTGCTTTTGCAAATAGGTCCTGAAATACAGGCTAATGAATGCCCTTGTAGTCCTGTGTATTTCCGCACTGGACAGGTATCCATATTTTGTAGTAGTTTCATTTTGAATTTGTCTTTGCCTTTCACATACTGATTGAGGAACTGGCATAAAGATTTGAAAGATTTTTTGGCAATGTTACTCATTGACGTAGACGGCCATTTGTACATTGGACGTTTTGGCTCAGTTGAATGGAGAGGTGATAGTGAGTTTTCTGGGAATATTTTTGTAGGGAGCATTTCTTGTTCCATTATGGTATTATTACATTTTTCATACCCACGTCCATTGCTATGTATGCCAATTGTGTTTGTTTGCTTTTGTTTGTATGGTTCTTCATTAAAATATGGCTCTGTGCTCATGGTGTGACTCCATTCACCTCCACAGATATTTAATAAGTTATTTTTGTTGACATTTCGTTTATTGAGAAGTCTTTTTTGTAGTTTAGTAGTTAGTTTTGTTAGTGGTTTCATTCTGTTTAAAACTGAAATAAATAACTTCCCTTTCAGAAGAATTGCACTGTCTATGAGAGCTTCTAAGATTAATTTTCTACGATAGGTTTTAAGGGTTGTGCTTGATTTCTCTCCTGTTTTTACAAGATTCTGAAGGACTCTGTGGCGGAACATTTTTTGTAAAATACTTTTCTTGGTATAGTTACTGTGAATTCTTATTAATCACTTTCTATTTCATTTTACATTTTGAAGAGGAGGCCAAGTTTCTGTACTGGAAGCTTGTTTTATTTTGCTTAATGACTGTATTAGCTGTTTTGTTTGAACTTTTTGTACAAATTCTGCTAGAGATGGATGCTTATTTTGGACACTTTTATTTTGATTTGCTCTACTTCTGCGTTGCTTTCTTCGGACTTGCTTTTTGGTAGGTATTCTTTGGGGTCTGTTGGTATGGGTTGGGCTGTTGTGCAATGTATGTGTGCTATGTGCATGAGTGTCTGAGTATGATGGTAAGGATTTATGGGGAGGTGTGTGATTGTGCAATGACCAGCTAGAACAAGTTGGGAAGGCTATTCTTGTATTTGTGTATTACTATACTGGGGTTCAGATGACAATACAAAGTAAGCTAGTGGTGAGTAGAAGCAATAATACTAAATCTAATGGTATAGTATTAAAACAGCTCTTTGTTCTGCAATACTAACATTCTATGGGCTGATTTATGGAAGTTGTGTGCCAAAAAACGGGGATTTGTGTGCCATTCTGTCCGAAAATCACTGTTTAACACATGGGTATTTGTGGGTAGAATGGCGCACAAATCCCTGTTTTTCAGTGCACAAATTCCATGAATCAGTCCCACAGTGTGTTTGAGTAACATTTAGAACATTATGGTAATATTGTACTTTTTTGTACAGAACGAGTAGGTTTCTTCTGAGCTGTTGTTTGTAGTTCAGATGCTGCTACTTTTCAGGAGAGTGGTCTTCACTGCAATTGTAAAAGAAAGAAGTTAGTGAATATGTGTGTTTATAGCACTGTTGTTAATTTAGATATTGCTTTTTATGTTTTTGTAGTAGTAGTGTTTTTTGATAACTGAACATAGAGTGTGCATGTAGTTTCTTTTGGATATGTGCAGCCTGTATATTTTACTTAGAATCTGTTAGTTGAACATGTTTTTCAAATGAGTATAACACTAAGCGTATGAAACTCACTTGGTTTTTGAAGTCTGTGTTATTGGATGTTAGGAGATAGAAGAAATAATTACATATTTATTTAGCTTTTTTTACAGGGTAAATGGCAGAAACTGTATAGAAAAGCATGGAATGTGGTATTTGTGTAGGTGTGCTTGATAAAGCAGAAGGATGTGATGTAGAGGCAGTGGTATTATTTCAGCTGGGAGTTTTTCTAATGATAGTGTCTATCTGTGTGAGTGTATAAAGATGCATGAACTCATCCTGGCTGTGTGTAATTTCATAATGCACTACTAAGTGTTTTTATACAATTATACTGTTTTCTCCCATCTTTTAATATGAAATTACACGTTTTTAGATAGTTGTGTGTGTAAAAAAGGAATTTAGATAGCAGGCAGGTTTGGAAGTGAAAGTTGATTTGAGCAGATGAGAAAAATGACAGTAAGTTAATTTTATAGGTTATACAGGTTAAGTGGCAGTTACCCTGTTTATATGCATTTATAAGAGTTGTACATGTACTGCACAGAAAATATGCATACCTGTAGTTTGTATTCATGCATGTTGATATGCATGAAGCTGCAGGTAGAAATCTTGGAGACTTGTACAGTAGTTTTTGTAGTAGGTGCTTTCCAATGACATGAGACCTGAGTGATCAACAGTACATTTGAAGTGCTGAACTATGATGATGGAGTTAGATGTAGAGGTATTGGATGTAATTGGGGCATACTTGTGTGACTGCTTGGCTGTATCCAATGAGGGAATGCACAGAGAGTGAAGTGGAAAGGTTAGAAGGGCTGTCTGAGAGTTCTGCGCTCCGCAGACACTGTGGGTGTCCGCGGACAGGGCGTGCTACATCCGGGGTTTTCCACCAAATCCAGCATGGAAAGGGGACTGTAGGGATTAGACAATCGGCAGTTGAGGGTGTGGATTTGTGTTGAAAAAGGCTGTGTGTATTGAAGATGGCAGAGGTAGAGAAAATCAGGGTGTTGGTAGTTGGATATATGTTTGTGCATGGTTTGGAGAAGGATGCTAAATGCAGGAATGTGGCAAACAATTTTGATGTTAAAGGAGTGGAGGTGGTGTGGAGCATTGTGCCTGATTTCAATGTGCAAGGAATTGTACACATTTGTGAAGATATGGGCAGGATGAACAGTCCCCGTGTGGTAGTTTAGCACTGTGGTGCTTTGCATTTGGGCTATGTCAGTGCTCCTACTTTTTTGGCAGATTTGGAACACTTGGTTCAAGCATTAATGAAAGTCCTTCCAAATGCCAAAGTTATTTTTTCTGGTTTAGTACCTAGGGCAATATGGGACAATAGTTCTGTTTTTTGTCCTCAGCAAAACATTGCTAGGTGTGTAATCAACCGAGGCATGCTTTCATGCTTAGAGCTGGTATGTTCTTTTGTAATAATGAGAACAGTGATTGTGGTAATGCTGTTTATTTTAAAGAAGATGGTATTTCTTTATCTTTTATGGGAAATGCCATGCTCTTTTGTAACACAAGGGTTGCTTTGTAGAAGCTTATGTGAACATTTTAGGAGTAAAATAAGAAAACAAAACAAAAAAAAACAAAATAAAAGGTGTCTCTCAAACATCTGCAAAAAAACAAAAAAAAGTATCTTTTCAGAGCCAGCCTCAAAGGGGAAATGGGGCACACTATTTAAATTTAAATTCATCACGCTCAGATTTTTCGATATGTCCGCAGACATGGCGGTTGTCCGCGGACAGCGTGCATTACATACAGGGATTTTGGGGTGGAGAGGGATGCAAATGAGAATGAGCAGAGCAAGGGATTGGTCAATAAAGTTTACTGGGTGTGTTGTGTAAGGAGATAGTTTGTCAGAAAGCCTTTTTTCCTGAGAGAAGAACAGATAGCTATGGCTGTGTGTTTTAGAAAACAGATTATCTGGATTTTGGGAGACTCATGGATACATTGGTTGGAGGTGCATGCAGAACGCTGTGGAGTGGCTGCACATCTTAGATTCCCTCATGTGGAAGTGCACTGGCATGGAGTGCGTGGAATGAAGTGGCTGGATTTGGTACCTCTCTGTGCTACTTTGGTGACACAGCGTCATCCAGACATAATTATTATTCATTGTGGAGGGAACAGTTTAGGACATGTGTTGGAATTTCTTTGCAATTTGCAATGAAAGAAGGACTTGGAAGGTCATAGATATGTTTCAAAATTCTCAAGTAATTTTTTCTTGTATTGGGCAGAGACAAATGTGGCTGCGTTCTTTTTTATTTGGTCCATAAATGGAAAAAGCGAGGTGTAATGTCAATAAGGCTGTTTGTGCCTTTTTGAGAGATGTTAGTATGTCCTCTTTTCACAATGAAAATATTATGTTTCGTAGCACATACATTTTTCGCAGAGATGCAGTGCATCTTACTTATGCTGGCAATCAGATTTTTCTGCAACATTTACAAAATGCATTGCAACCTTTTTTGGAATTACATTAATACATTTTGCAGTAGGTGTTAATCATTTGAAGTTTTTGAAACACAAAAAAACACCACCAAAAGGCTCTTTTCAGAGCCACCACTTCTTCCCATAGAAAAGTGCAATGGTTATGATAGGGCAGCAGCCCCAAAAAATAAATGTCTGTGAACTGTCCGCGGACTTCTAGAAAATACACAGGGCCCTTCACTATTTATTTGTCACTTCTATTTTTAAACTGTGAAAGGCAGCTCTGAAAAGAGACCTTTTTTTAGGGGGTTTTGTTGTTTTATATTTTTCAGTTTTTTTAAACACGACACACAAGGAAAGGAGGGGAAAGGAGACTAAGGAAGGGACATCAATCACGGGGATTAGAAGGGGCAGGTAGAGACAGGAAGATGTAGGGTGGGCCTTGTTCAGGTAGTGGGCAGACCTTCTCGTGCTCCTTCACCACAGTCTCGAAAGTACTCCGAAGATTCTCCCCCCTGCAGAGTACTGCGTCGCAGTATACACACAATATTTTGACCCTGAAAAAGAAAGGTCAACAGCATCATGAACAGCCTGTGAGGCAGCTGGAGGGATGTGCTGTCCCACAGGAGTGTCTCTTGTGGTGACAGGAGCAGAAACGGAGGATGCTGTAAAGGAACTCAACCTACTACATTTATCACAAGGTACAACCTTGCGAATAGCCCCACAGTGGAACAACCTCAGGTGTCGCTTCATTGATGTCGTACCAAAGCTGTACGAACCAGGCCTTCCAAGACTCAGCACCATGTGGCACTGATTGCAGGTAACCTTATTTGCGCAAGCTTTTGGCACTCCACTAAGAATGGCAAATAACCGCCACACCCCAAACTCACGGCGAGTGCTGGTAGTAGGGACTTCCACTACCTCAACCCCTTCATCCTCTTCATCCGTGTCCTCTGCATCCTCATGCCTGTTCCCCTCTGCAGACCCTTGTGGATGTGGTGGTGGTGGAGGGGGTGGGGGTAGTGCTGAGGCAGAAGTAGCACCAGCTGGAGCAGCAGCAACCATGGATGCCATCAGGTTAGATGATGCAAAAGCAACAAGAGCAGCAAAAGCAGAAAAAGCAAGTCAATCTGCAGTAGTAGAAAGACAGAATGAGGATGAGCTCTGGGGTGTGGCCTTTTATAGGGGTGCAGGTGCACGCTCCGTGGACAGCCGTGCTGTCCACAGACACATTGAACACAAAAAAAAGGCTCAAAAAGTTCCAATAAATATGTAGATCGCCAAGGAGATTGTCTGGGACATGTGCAATGGTGAACTTTTACTGTAAAATACTTTGGATTGTCCAAAAAAGTACTTTTCAAGTGTTCAGGGACCCGAACAGTGTCTGCAAATAAGGATACATGCTCAGCGTGGGTGCAGTCACATGATGGCGCCGTGGACACGTCAGCGAATGGGGTGGCTGTCCGCAGGACACCAAATGTGCAGGGACAGTTGTGCGCATGTGCACGGGTGTTCTACGGATAGTGTTTGGGTCCTCAAACTCATTAAAAGTGTGACACACATGCGACAGACAGTTACAGACAGGCGCGATGTTCGTAGGACCTATGGGTGTGGTGCGCATGTGCGTAGATGTTCTACGGACAGTGCGGACACTCCTATTTTAATTACGAACAGTGCGAACAGGTATTGTGTCCTTAGGACACCTCCATGTTGGTTAATTACGGACATCCGTACATCGAGTGTGTTCTAAGAACAGTTTCATCTTGATTGCAGACTGTACGGACAGGTGTAGTGTTCTTAGGACACCGCCATTTTGGCTAGTTGAGGACATCATGGACACCAGGTGTGTTCTAAAAACAGTTCCATTTTGATTGCGGATAGCACGGACAGGTATAGTTTCCTTAGGACTACCCCATTTTGGTTAATTGTGGACATTCCGGACACCTGCGCTGTCCGCGGACACCCTAACTGCCTTTTAAAAAAAAAATAAGACACAAAGGAATGAAGTAACAACACATAATATTGTATTATTAAATACAAATATAACATTTATGAAAGAGAGGGGGAAGCAGAAGAGGATGGATGGGAGGGGATGAAGGGATGGAAGTCTCAACATAACGTTTTTCTTGGTGGTGAGGGTTTGGGGCTAGTTGACTGGGACATGGAGAGGGGGAACAGGTACATGTGGGACAATGATATTTAATCTTTTCTTTTATGTGGTCCTCCACAAAATGTTTTAAAAGATTGACATTTTCCATTAGCATATCCATTTCTTGTTCCATTCACTGTAGAGCATTTTCTAATGTCTCTTTTGTTATATTATTTTCACAGTTTGTATGGTCTGTTAAAAAACAATGGGTTAAGTACACATAAAGTAAAGGTTATTAATTGGCTTATATAGAGCAGGGTCTACCATTAGTATCACTGTCTTCACTCATTTCATCACGTGGGAAATGTTCTTCAAGCCATTCCAAAGTACTAGACATTTCTGTGTGAAAAATAAATATTACTTTAAGTGTATCTAATACAGAAAGTTTACAAATATATAAGAAAAATGAAGTTTACTTACTAATTTCTGGTAAGTTTTGTTGTTAGAGTTGTGTAGGTCTGCTGTTGCTTCTTGTCTTGCTGTGCAGTTTCTGTGAGGTAATTATGTTGGAGGCATTTCTTTTTTGTTTTGGTATATTCCATTCTAGTACATGTGCTATTTAAATGGACAGTTGATGTCTTACATATATAGGTTCCACTTCTTATTTATTATTACATATAATGTGTTCATGTGCTGCTTTTTGATCTTGTTCAGTGTTTATATGGCATGATAGAGCAATACAAGATACCCCGTGAGTTTTTGGGTAGTGTTGATGTTGACTGCTTCCGTCCGCGGTCATACGCACAGTCCATGGACATCAAAATCACTAGCAGGGGGTTCAGTATATTCTATGTTACATGTATATAAAGTAAGGGAATCCTAGTAAAATCCTATGTAATTCACACTATGTATATCTATATTCAGTAAAAAAAAACTTTGGTAAAGGTAGGTTATGGTTAAGTTGCACTATTAAAAACCTATGAAATTCAGTAAAAAACCTTTGTTAAAGGGACGTTATGGTTAAGTTGCGCTACGAAAAACCTATGAAATTCAGTGAAAAAAACGTTGTTACAGGGGGTTCCAAATAAAACCGAAAAACCCCTTAAATTCTCCAGTTATGGTAAGCTAAGCAACCATAACTCGCACCACCATCGTGCACTGCTAAGACTAACACCCAGGACAGCAAAGATGACATCACAAATGTCACTGATGACATCACTAATGACATCACATGCCAGGCTCCTTCTTTTTTCCTTTACAGACATATCTAGGCAAGTAATAGTCAGGAACTAAAAATTCCAAAAGTACTATAGTTGTAGATTTGTACTTCAAATATGTTCTTACAGTAATTCACTTAGCGTTCACTCACAGCATATGAAACATATACATAGGGGAAAACACAGATTTGGAAAACAGCATTGCTTCTATGTATGAAGATAATCAGTAAGATTAGCAACACTTTCTTATAGTTCTTCTTTTTTAAAAATGACTTTACTTTCCTGGATATGCTCATATTTGTATACATTGTATGCACACTACTTTCCTTAGGGTCCAGTAACATTATATGATAGTTATACATAGCGAAGTAGTAACTTTGAAGCAGAGCAATCATTTCTGGGTATAAAGTTAATCAGTTAGGCTATAAAGATTGGCTAGTAATACTGTTGTTTACTACATTTTCCCTGTATATGCTCATATTTGTATGTGTTGTTGTCTATTTGTGTTTTGTTTCCAATATTGCAATTAGGTAGTAAGTGGGTTTTATTAGCTAGTTATTAAATGTTGCACAGTAGGCAAAACTGTAATAAAAAGCATGTATCATTTTACTGTTCAACATGGTAAGATTAATAATATTGTACATCCATCATGTATGTTGCACACAATGCCTATGTTTCTACATAAGTAGCTTAGTATACTAGAAAGAACCTGATAATAGAATGGTATTCATATCAATGCATTACTTAATGCACTATGTACCTCATGATATTTATTCCAATAATCCTTCACGCTTTTTTTATCAACATTACTATAAGAATCCCTTGTACAGACTTTTCATGAAAAGTAAATGCACATGTGATGTCATCAGTGATGTCATCAATGGCATTTGTGATGTCATCTTTGATGTCCTGGGTGTTAGTCTTAGCAGTGCATGGAGGTGGCGCGAGTTATGGTTGCTTAGCTTACCATAACTGGCAAATTTCAGGGGGTTTTCGGTTTTACTTGGAACCATAACGTCCCTGTAACAAAGTTTTTTTCACTGAATTTCATAGGTGTTTAGTAGCGCAACTTAACCATAACGTCCCTTTAGCAACGTTTTTTACAGAATTATATATATAGATATTTACAATATACAGGAAACAAATCTGAAAGGCGCAGCGGCATCCAGGTAATATTTAAACATTTGGAAGGGGAGATTTGCGGCAGAAAGAAGGAGAACTTCAAATTGCTGGTTACTTTTTGTTGGCTGGAGGGATATTTTAAGACTGAGAAAGAAAAGGTGAGCAATATCGAAATGTTAGTATGAAATAATTGCGAGAGGGGTCGTACACATGTGTACATTTGTGCCCATTGTTTTGAGTTATTGGTTTTATTTCTATTTGTATTTCACGTACATGTATGGTGCTTAATCCACAAAAGTTAGTCAGGCAATTGTATGGAAAACAGCAATAATTATGAGTTATTATATGGCACTTCATGCCAGACTGCTCCGGCTTCTAAGCTCTGTAATAACAGATGTTATTATTACCCCATTTTGAAAGCTGCTTGATTTACTGACCTCAGAAGGATGAAAAGCTTAGTCGGTCTGTTGTGGGATTTCAAATTGTGAATTGTAGACTGCCCTACAGCTCAACTTGTGTGTCTGCAGAGCCAGTGAAACAGACCATTTTGTTTTTGGCGGTGGGTGAGGTTCCATTGAAATGTATGGACGGCTAGGGGGCTGGGCAGGTGGGTGACCTCATTCAATGGAGGTAGACACTCCCCAAGCATGTGAGTTGAGAGGTATGAGGCTACTCTGCCCTCCGATCAGAGACCAATGCTTTGTTTGTATAGCTCACTATGGTGGTGTCGATGGGCTCCAAGAGGAGAGTGCATTTCTTTGAATGTTTGCTTAATAGCATACATTTCAGGATGGGAGTTGTAAAAATTGGTAGGTTTCCCATCGACAATGAGAGTAAAGCTAACAATGTCAGAATGTTTTGCTTGGATCCCACAGGTCGAAAACAAACCTTGTTTATACCTATGACAGTAGATTGGTGTTTTGCCACTGCATCCCTTCCTCTCTGCCTTTTGTTCCTGGGGCAGATTTGGTTCTGGCTGTTGCTGACAATCTAAGGTACACTCATGGATTGTACACTGTTGTGAACAGCTGAGTTTAGATTTAGCTGCTGTGTTGGCTACCCACTTGTCCAATTAGTCCATCATCTCTCATTGGTCAGGCTCCAAGTCAAGGCTTCATCTTTGTAGTTGACCTTGCAGCCTGTTCTCTGCTCTGGGACTTTCCAGGGAGTGTCGGTACATTACTATCTTCATCTGGAGCGTAATAGTGGTTAAGGAATAGCATTTGTTTTTGAATTCTGAATCACGTGTTAGGAGACCACGATCTTGTCCATTTTGATCTTTTATTTAGTGCTATTTAATTTAATTGGTCTGGGTGTCATTACTCCTCTTGGCCTCTAGAGACGTGGTTACTCTACCTCACATAGGCTTTCTGTATCCTTGATTGTCCAGTAGTTGGCACTTACAGATGTTTTCTTCTTTGCTTAATCTAAGAGAAATATGTCTTACGTACATGGTTTATACTCTAGAATCACTTTGAGCCTTGCAATTATTCCTTGATGTAGCATCCTTGATCCCAGGCAAATTGACTCTTTATTCCTTGCAAAAAGCAGTTTTTCTAGCGTCTCCTGACTCTGCAACCCTGGTCTGTCTCTGAGGTAACTTGATTGGTTTCAACAGAGGTCCGTTGTCCATCTTTTTCTCAAAGCTGATTTAGTTGCATTATATTTACTTCTGCAGCAAGCTTCTATATGTCTCATCGAACTTGCGTTGCTGCGTATGTACATTCACTTCATCTCTTCTAATTTATTTCTTTGGTGCATATGATTTCTTCGCATTCAATTACATGTTTCTCTTGTTACTTCAGTTTCATTCTTATTCTTTAAGTATTTGTATATCGTTTTAGTGCATCCTTGTGTCTTTCAATCATGGCGTCACTCTGCAACTGTCAGGTTTTCTTTACAGCTCTTCAAAGCTTAGTGGTTCCTGCAAATCTCCCATTACCCTTTCAGTTTGAGGGTACATTTGATACAGTTGTCTGAGTGCATATCGTCTCTCACACACTCGATGCAGTATTGGGATGATACCTGGTGTCACACATAGGGCTCTTCTACTGCTGTTTCAATATGATGGAGGTGAGGGGGCGGGAGCTAGGCATGACCTACACGTCTGCTCCTCTACAATACGCTCCTGCAAACTGCATTGAAGTATTAGATTAAAATAAACATACTATGGTAACTTCAGATCTTGGTCTCTTCTGAAATCTGCGGCAGAACAATAGCCACCTCTGGAAGGGGTGGACTGGCCTATCGGTAGCTATGGGGATAGGCCTCTGCACCCTGGGCCTATTTTGTGTGGAAACCTGTTTTATTTTCACATTTCCTCATAGGAAAGGGGTTGGGGTTGCTGAAAATGTGTATTATTGGGCCACTTTACAAACTATTTCCAGAGCCTCTTTGGTTCCCTGTCCACCCCTGACCTCTGGCTACATGTAACTGCCATAGTAAGGCCCGGGCAGAGAATGGGGCCACCCGATTAGTGCAACACTGGTCTGGCAGTAAGGCTCATATCCCATCAGGAAAATGTGCAGGGGGGTCCAGATGGCAGCGCTGGAGATGTATGCCGCCCAGTTTGAAAGTGGACCCAGGAAACTCCATTCATCACATACACCTGGCAAGTATGCAGGTGTGAGAAGATGTGAAGAGTCAGGCAATTCGGACCCAGCCTCCTGGTGAAAACACATACACAGGAGCACGACCTATACAGCGAGAGTGCAGTGGAGAAGCATATAGGAAGGAGCACCATACCAGGAGAGGTGGCCAACACATAAATGGCCAAATTAAGTCCCAAGACACCAATAGCTGATTTGCTGCTAGACCTATATCGGTTACACATTGGAGTCTGGCAAATTCAGGAGGAAAATGTCATAGAAAGTATGACTCACAACACACAAAAACCCAAAGTGTTTTAGGGTCAGAAATGATGTTGAGCGAGACAAGCCATGAGTATGTATCCTCCATCAGAGAAATAGGTGGTCCCCAGTTGTAACAATGAGGAGTGGTCTTCCAGACTGAGATATGCATGCTGCCAGAGCACATCCTAAGTGCTATGTGAAGTTCTAAGACATTGACAAGCATGGTTCTATAGACAGAACACACACAGAAACAAAATATGGACTCGGGAAGAAAGGACCAAGGCACAGGAAGATGAGGATTACCATGTGAGAAGAGCTAGTAACGTAGTCGCCATCTATTAAGGGACATTTCTAAGTGAGAAGAGTGTGGCTGAAGTAATGGCGCTGAGCATAGAAATGTAATCTAGTGTGCAATTTAGTTTTATGGAGGCTATCAGAACTGGGCCACACTTGTAAAGTGTGTTTTTGCTCAACTTATATACTTTATTTCTCCCTTTGTCCATGTTGAATGTATTATGCTATGGTCCACTGCCAGAGGTGGGTATTGTATGTAGTGATACAAATGTGCAAGTGAGATACAGGGTTACTGGGGAGCTAACTGACATTTTTCAAATAAACAGAGGGGTAAGTGTTTTTGCACACCTAACATACACTTGTTCTGTTAACTCCCCGAGCAAGCTCCTCAAGGATACCTCTCCAGATGCCTTTTGGTTGGGTTTCAGACATCTAACTATATGTGTGTAAACAGTTGATGCCGTTCTCATAGCATACACCCAGAATGCTCTCCAAATCTGGTCGGCTCATATATCGTCCGAGATAGACATTAAGGATCCCTGTCAAATCAGCTGGGTCACTTCATACACTTGTAACCCAGTAGCTTAAGTGACATGAAGCCATGAGTCTAGGGAGCTACATGGGGGTTCCCTTTGTGGATTTTGCCACCTCCCTTCTGCCAGGAAACCCTGGAGCTGTCCACGTTTTCCCTAGGAAGACTACAACTCCCAGGTGGTGGACATCTTGCCCTCAGAAGCATAAAAGCCAGGCCAGAGGCTTGTGATTGAGATGCTGATTGGAGAAGACAGAGTGGATAGCAGCAACTGAGTATATCATTGAAGCATCAGCGTACCACTGACATCTTCACCGACTGGATTGAATCCTGTAGCAAAGGTGAATACCTCCAACCCTCACAGAGGGCTGTGAACAAAAGAAAATAAAACCATCAACAGGCGCTTTCCAGTTCCATTCTCAGCACCACTGAACATAGGACTTTGCTCTATTAGCCCCTGGGACTTAATTCAGGGTCCTGGGGTAAGAGATAATTTCAATAAAGTCTGCAGGGAGGCCTTGGGGTCTATCAGCCTATTTCTGAGCCTATAGTAGTGTTGGGGATTTGTCAAACTGATAACTTGAATACTCGGAGGCTGCGCCAAAGCACAGATGATGCAGAGCATAACTAAGGATAGCCTGATGATAACATATTGATGATAACAGAAAAGAGTTTTCCCTTTCTTTGCTGGCTTCCCATCTTATGGCGGTCGGCTTCACCCGAAACCATTTTCCCCCTATATTCCTACTCCTTCCCACTGCCTTCCATTCAAAGGAATCAAGTCCAATTGATGGTTGGGAGTTAGTGTTGCAAGGGGGAGTGCTTAACCGTAGTGCTATCATTATGGTAAATTGTCCTTTTTCTGTTCTCCCATAAAAAAATGGAATTAACTGTAATAGTATATCTTAACCAGGTTGTTTTGTAGAGATTATTGCATTTTGTGTTGCCACAACTTTGGTGGTTGTGTCTTTTTCATTAAATAATAAATTAATACATATCTTATTAATACACTCTGGCCTAGTTGATAGTCCATTGTAATACGGGGTGTTTGTGGAGGTTGGGTGCAAGACGGTTTGGAGGCCTACTCAAAAAAATCCATAGTATATTAAAAATAAAAAGCGTTTTATTGTGCGCCACATTCATTGTAGGGGAAGGAGTTCCCTAGCTGGCGTGTGCCGTTTGATAAACCGTTACAATATTCCCAGCACATAAATAAAGTTAAGTGTTTACTCCTACACACGCCCTCAGTCCGTGTGCGGGAGAGCTGATGGGAAAATAGAAAGGGGAGAGAGCCTGACCCACAGGACAAAAGCTGATTCGATTCCAGCTGGATGTTGCGGATGGAAATTCTCCTTAAGAAGGTCTTTTACAGAGGGAGCTGAATGCAGTTGCCTTTCCCAGGATGGAGCCTGGTTGCCTGACAGGTTTCTGAGAGCAAGGGAACATACCGAAAGGAAGAGTTTACCTGGCAGAGTTGCCTTGAGCTGTTGGTGTTCATATCTGTCCTGGGCCTTGAAGAAACAAAGCAAAATTGAATAAATTCACCCTATTGCATACCTGTCCCAGCAATTAATTAAATTCTAAATAATAGTTGAAAGTATATGGGGGGAACCCTGTTTGTAAGCCATGTCACTAAATGGGGACAGGGCCTGCAAATGAAACTTTGTTAAAGGCTATTTAAAACACAATGTCCAAAAATCCATGATTGTGCAGGGCATGGTAGTCTCTGACAGTAACCAATTAGTAAATCAAAACATGGGTTTTCACAGGAGCAAATATATCTGGATTTGTGAGCATGGTGCACAATGTGACTCCTAGATTTTAATGGATTTATAGACTTCTTGAATACCATAGCTTATATAAAAGAACATCCTCAGTAGAGTTTGTTTTACTCCTCAAAGTGGAATATGGAAGAAGTTAGTGGCTCTCCTTTTTTCCTAAGAATATAATGTCAATTTAAATAAGCAACATATATTTTTCCAAATAATATTGCACAGCAATAGAAGGAGTCTACCTTAAGTAGACTCCTAATGAAGTGATCATTTCTTTCTATTTACATTTTATAATCTTATCTTTGTGTGACCCCTTAACATCAAGCTATATTACTCTCCAACAAAAAATAAAACTTCTACCCTGAACCCAACCCTATAGAATAGGTAACCAAGTGAACCCTGCCATCTGCCAATATGTTCAACTAAACACCAACAGTGTCCACCATGTTAATGTGAACCAGTTCTATGTTAAACCAATGTTCCTCTGATGCCAACACTTTTCCATTGTTTCAATCGTTTCAGAGAAAACTAAGTGAATTGTGTTGTAAAATGTATTCTAAGAATGGTTTCTCTTTTAGTTATTCAGGTGTGTTTGCATACATCTGGAAGTTTGTATGCATTGTGAATGTAAATATTTCTGTGATACTGGTAGGCAGGTTGCTTTTCATTTCAATACATAAGCTGCCTGAATGTATGTGGAATATTGTGGTTGGCTTCCCCAGCATTGAAAGTTAGTGGGCTACCTTTAATTTATTTCCTAATATTTTATTTCAAATTACACTGAATTTTTCAGATAAAAAACAGCCTGTTTGTAATCACAGATTCGTGGGAGAGATTGTTGTGGTGGGGGTATTAAATCAGAGCTATTTGTCCATAAAATAAATCAAATGTTAGAAATGTGGATATATTGCATAGCTTGAAGTAATTAGTCACCACTGCCAGGTACCTGCAAATCGAGGAGACAGCAGTGCTATTACCACAAATGCCAAGTGCGTGCAGCAGGGGTGGGGGGTAGGAGGGTGGTTCTACCCATACCACAAAAACCCTGGTGCATGCAGAGGCAGGATAGAGTGCAACCATATCCCTCTGCCTGGTACATGCAGTGGTAGATGGGAGCACTATTTCTACCAGCAATGTACAGCAACCTGCAGATTCTGGAGACAAGCCCATGCAAAGACCCATCACACACCTCTAGGCCCACCCTAGTAGCTTTACAGGTGAGTGGTACCTTCCTCCACCGGCTGGGAAGGAGAGTCTCCCCACCCCTGTGTATGGCACCAGAGCTGCTGGCGAGAGGACATTCATCATCACCACTCTCTG
This sequence comes from Ambystoma mexicanum, assembly GCF_040938575.1. Classification (NCBI taxonomy): domain Eukaryota; kingdom Metazoa; phylum Chordata; class Amphibia; order Caudata; family Ambystomatidae; genus Ambystoma; species Ambystoma mexicanum. The sequence goes on from NC_090941.1 coordinate 274,796,354, forward strand.
CAAGACAACACATCATTGGGCTAGAGCCATCAAGAGTCCAGCTGCTGATGAACTCAACTCCCCATTTTCATTTCAGGTGGTGGAACTCCAGGGGGATGAGGTGTTTACATGCTATGACACCTCACATGCATTGGCAAAAGGCTGAAGTTACTACGAGGAAGTGAATGAATGGAACATGGAAGTGCAAATGGTCGAACAGGTTTCATGGTAACATATGATTGATTACTAGATGCCATACACGCTGACTCCATCTGCATGTAAATTGACGTTTGAAAATAGGTACTTTGTCGGTGCGTAATGTGACTGGTGATAGGAAAGTCCGATTATTTAGACCCTTATCAGGAGTCTCTAAAGATGGTCATTCGGGAGTGAGTGGGTAGAGATTAGCACAATGATTCAGGCAGGGCTTTGGTGGCAGAAGGGTGATCGATGACAGTTGCGAAGGAGCAAGACATATACATATGCTTTCAGGTTTTCAGTGAAATCCATTTACACCAATTTAATGTCCCCAGTTGGGAAATTTCCTGTTGGGATTTACCAGAGCAATCTGGAAATTGCAAATAGATGGCAGCCCTGACCTCCATATTCCCTTACTGCTTAACAGCAGCCTGGCAAAATAAAGTCTTTGCTGTTTTGGGAATATCCACATTTTGTTAAAAGCATGCACCTCTCCTTTCACTTTCCACCTGTGGGCCGTACTTTTACTTACTATTTATTTTTATTTATTTATTTTTTGTTTGCTTCTTATCCCATGTACTGCACTGTCCTCTCCCCCTTCTCCCTCGCACTTCTCCTCCTTCCCCTTCCCATGCACTTGCGTGATCTGAATGACACCTGGCCTAGTAGGATCGTTGTCTGTCCTCCCTTGTTCCCCCTCCCCTGCCTCGTTGCACCTAGACACACTTGTGTATAGGCGCGTTATAAATGCCATATCATATCATATCATCATGCATAACAACAAGATGGAAGGTCTCACCAAACAATTATTTACTACAGACAGCAACCTTACTACAGAATGTATTTTCTTTTTGTGTTTTTAAGTGCTGCAAATATGGTGGTGTAAAACAGAGAATTTTAGGCCTCAAACTACGTTTCATTCAGGGACTTGTAGGCTTCCATTCAGGATGTGGAAAAGAGAGCTATAATCATACGTGATTTCTTTAACATGTTTTTTTTAATAAGGATTTGTATATTGTCAGGTTGCTTTACTATGTAATGTGTGCACTTTGTACAGAACCTCTTTTAGGAAGGTGCTTTTCAGAATTGCTAGCTTTTATTGGCTTTTGAATTATGAATGCAGCAATAAAAGTTTTTTGTACACTGCAAATACAGTTATTTGTATTTTTTAGTACTCAAAAATGAGAAAACACTGATAACAGATTCTGAAATTGATGAAAACACTGGAAAGATACAACAGGGAATAAATAAAACATAAACAATGAAAAGAGGAAACGCTGAATAGATATCGATGGAATTCCGTTCAATGGCTGCAATTCACAATCAGCAGAAGGCATCATTTGTCAACCATGAAGTTGTGCAGTCTTTGTATGTATTCATATCATTTTTTTCTGCCCGTGTATAGGCCATGCCCTCCTAAGTAGACATACATCTCAACATGGTAATAGGCAATGCGTCAGAGAGTCTACAAATGCGGTAACGAGAATCTAGCTAAGACACAGCAGCAGTGCCAATAGGAAGAAGAAAAAAGGGACATTTATTTCTCAGGAGTGGGAAGCACCATAGTCTATGTGTAGGCTAATGTTTGGAAGGCGTGAGGGTAGGGCTCAGGTTGAGGGTACATGCGGGTGGACGGAGTCCACCCACTTTTTTCAGAGGGTGGACTCCGCCCCCCAACCCCCCAGCTAAAATGAGAAACATTTAAGTTCTTCTTTGAATTTATGAATTAACGCCGACCTCGAACAACCGTGGCCGTCAGTTTCGCAGGCCAGACACTTAACCACTGCACTATATCACCTGATGAAAAATAACAGGGAAAACATTTGTATTGGTTCTTGGAATTTAAAACATGCACACCTTTAAAAGTTTTCAAAAACAATATTAGAAGTAAATATCCTTCCTTGGTTTTGTGTGTGTGATTTTACGAAAAGCAAATGCCATTCCTCCTGCGCAATTTGGGTGGTTATGCAAAGCCAATTCAATACATTTTACGTATTTCACCTTGATATACTAATTTCTGGCGACGGCATATCCGATTACGTTTGTTAATGAGTCCCTCCACTTCTTTTATTATGACTTGACCCCTGCGTGAACTGCTCCAGTCCCTGGTGTCTTGCTCCCCCCTCTTGAGTGTGGGAGCAAATATTCAGGCTGGTTTAGATATGATAAATTATTTATAACACGCTTAATACCCAGAGGTTTCTAAGCGCAGACCCGGGGATTGAACCTGCGGTGCTCCGTGATGTCTTGCTTCCAAGGCGAGCACGTTGCCCCTCAGCTATCCTCCCGAGACGGATAGATTCAGTCTGCTGGGGTGGGCTGCCTCTGCGACTTCGTTTGTCTTCGGAGGATTTTTTCTGCTTCCTTGTCAGAGAGATATTAAGGCAAGGAAATCCAGCTGTTTCCCAGGTTTCCGTGAAAAGGAAACAGGTGGTAATGCCAGCCACCATGTACGTGCACTATGCCAAGCATTACAGTGCATCTTCATGGTTTCTTCCTGATTTGTACAGGTCCGAAAGGCTGGCGTGAGCCCATGAGGATTCAGCCCTCTTTCACCTGCACAGGCAGCAAGCATGTTTCACTGTGTTTTACTAACTTTTCAATTTATTACAGCACACAAAATGTGACCAATGAGGGGGCACATACTGACACCTGCTGACACATATTCAGATGCATACTGATAGTATTGCTTGCCTTATGCCTCGTTTAAGTTAGGCTGCTATAAGCATTTACTTTTCCAGAAAGAAGGTTTATGTAGTCTCATTGGAAATTGCATATGGGGACTCCTTTGTACCAATTGCCAGCAAGGACAGGTATTCATCGTAAGACTTGGGTGATAGGTGGTACGCTGGACCATGGGTTTTTCTGGTCGACGTCATTCTTTCAATGGTCCCCCTATCTTCATCAAACCTCATTTTAGAGAGTGTGGTAGGTGCTACCCTGTCAGAAGGTGCCCTTGTGCCCAATTATGGAAGTGGGATGAGATACATGGCACCAGGTTGCTCACAGCATGTTTCAGTAGGACATGCATCCATTCTGCCCATTGAAGTGCCTGCATCGATTGATGTGTTTATTTCCTTTTTTCTGGCAGCCTCTTGTAAGAGTAGGGCAACACCCTAGAGAGACATTGCATAAGCAGCACAACTCTCAGGAGTTGCAAGAGCTTGGCTGGTGGTGAAGGAGGAAAGAGGAAATAGAGATATGGTGATGGGGAGGAGTGGCAGTGGCCACTGAACTCAAGGTCATACATGCCCAAAACAACATCTATGGCAGAGGCTGCTTCAGATCCAAAGCTGAACATTGAACCTCCTGCCATCCCAAAATCAGTGCGCGAGGACCACCACAGATAATCAAAGGTCTTCACTGCCCCAACATGCTGGATATATTTCTCTGCTGGGGCGACCTTCCACCAGCAACATCTGCACAGAACCCATTAGCGGAAACTCCTCCTGCTGCAGTCCAGGAGGATCAATGGGAGGAAACTCTCCATGTAGCCCTGGAAATGTTAGCACCCATCACAATGCCTGCGGGAGGAGGGACCCACTTGGAGCTGCTGAGGACCATCCTACTCACACAATGGCTTGTCTGCCTCACCTGAGGATTCAGATACAGAGTCTGATGATCCTTCTTCGTTCTGTTTGGAAGTGGCCTTTTTCCTCGATGACCGACGTCCCTCATAGAGGAATGGTCGGTTGCAAAAGGAGGCCACTATGCCTGACAACCCAGGAACTGTCAAGGCAAGGAACCTACCTCCCGGCAACCACCGATAAGGGGAAAAGCCAAGGGCTTCAAAACACCCTTGAAGTGGAATAGCCTTCTGGATAATATCATAGATCGAGGGTCTCAAGTGAAGGATAAAGGAGCAGTATCAAGCCAACGGGGCAACCACAGACATAAGGTAGAATGGGTCAGAAAACAGGAAAGCAACGGAACACTAGCGTCTTACCCACAAAAGAAAACTGAAGGGATGCAACGCGAAGTAGCTTCCGTGGTCTCTGTTGATAAGCGTAGTGGAAGACGCTGTGTTGAAAAATCAACTAGAACGCGCTCGCACGTTGGGGGGATGGAGTGATGTGGTGTTCAATGGTGGCGCTTCCATGGATGCCAAAGCTTCCAAAACGGGCGAAGTATTACAATTCTTCCTGTGTTGGCATCACCTGCTGTGGGGTGCTCCCCAACCCTTAAGACCCCAACAGTGCCAGTGCCTTACAGGGACTTGCCCCATGACGTAGGAGCACAAGTCCTTTGACTTAGAGGTGCTGGTGAAAACATATTTCATCAGCGTTGGGGGTCCCGAGTCAGCCACCCAGGCCTTCAGGGTTGGGATGCAGGAGGTGGCAAGGGAGGTCCTGTTGGTGGGGGCGAGGCATGGCGTGGCTGTGAAGGAGGCAGGTCAGGAGGAATCCCAAGCAGCCAGGGAGGTTTTCCAGATGGTTGGCAAAACAGCATGTGGTGCGTCATAGAGGTGGCAAGTCAGGAGGGCACAGTTGGAGGGAGAGCATGGCAGAGCTCAGTGTCAAGTTCTTGCTGTGAAGGAGGCTGTCTGTGGAAACAAGAAACATCTGTTCATGCCACAGACAGCCTACATCCCTGACCCCTCCTTTGCAATTTTGCTCCCTTTCTTTTTCCCTTCGTCCATGACTGCACTTCATTTAGGGAAAGTACTATTGCTGACACCACTTTCTTCCATCTCCTTCTCTTCTCACACCTTTATAACAATGGGGGTGGGGCTTTCAAAGGGACACTGATTTGGATCTTCTCCCCCATTTGTGTGGAGTCCGAACAGCTTCCTCTGCCAAGATGCCATAGTATTTTGTTTTTATTTTTCATGTGATCGCAATAACTTATGACGTCCCCTGAACATACTCCTTTTACACCCCCCTACTAGCCCATGGACCTTCCCTACTTCCCTTTGTTTGTTCATTTATGCTTAATCATGTGCCACTGTTGTTTGCCATGCACCTTCCATTTTATGCCATTGATTACTTTAGGTCGCCCCTTTATTTTCTTGTGAAATAAAAATGTTTTTGCTTTAGTGACATTCATGTGAAATGTATCTTCATCAATGTTTCAATGTGGTTGTTTCCGGCCAAATTATGTACTTGTGCAAGTAATCCCTACAAGAAACAGTAGACTCCCTCATGACATGCCCCAGCACATATGGCATGCCACAAATACATCCCACTATTGTCACGAATGCCCGAAAAATGTCCCCTTGACTTGGATGCTAATCTGACATATCCATACCATGTCTGTGTGTCAGCTGTTCAGGTATCGACGGCCCTTCAGTAATTGGTGTGTGAAATATGAAGCACAGCCTGCGAACTAGCTGTGTGCGCTGAGTGGGAGTGTGTAAGGACAGATAAGTGCAAGGCATTCTCACACACTTTCACTGGACCCATAATAGAGCACACATGACTATCAATTCAGGCTGGAACAGACCAAATAATGGCAAACTTGAGGGGCCAAACCACAGTGTGTGCTTTAAGTGCGTAAGCACCCTTCTACATAGATCACCATGACTCCTGCTTCTAAAGCAGGGGTCATGGTGATGTATTTAGGAGGTCGTGATATGGTTATCGCTTCTCAAGCCATAAGCCACCCTCCCCTTCCGCTTCAGAAACCACTATCTCCCAACAGTTGCCCAATTTTTTTTTACCATGAATTGGCCTGTTAATCATAGATGCTCTGCTCTAGATTATTTGTGCCAACAGCACTCAAATATTTACACCCACTCTTTGATTCCTTGCCATGGTGTTGAATGTAGGTAGGGTCTACATGCCGAATGCTGGTTCTGTTGTGCCGTCTGTGGCCTAGCAGAGAATCCAAAAATGTGATTGCATATGGATATGTCATTACAGAGAAGCGTACATTCACCATGTAACAGGACCGTACCAAATTGCATCCTCCTGTACTATCCACATGGCTGTATGCCACTGAGTCCTCAAAGTGCAACACTGCACATTAACCCCCCTCTCAACTTCACTGCTTCATGCCCTAAGTCATATATCTAGGGGCGGTGTTTAGCAAGGTTATGGTTCCCAGAGGATTTGCCAGGAAACTGGTGCAATGGAGGAGGGCAACAGTGTTCTCTCATGTTGATGGTGGTGCCTGAAAACCCAGGAATCTCCTTTACTAGTAGGAGGTGAGGAGGGCCAAGATTGTGGGAACAATAGGGCAGCAGGCAGTTGTATCAGGTGAGCAGACTCTTATGCTGACAGATGACCATCCTCTCCTCTCCTGTCCTCATACCACTTTTCCTGTTGTTGTTGTCCGTGTTTGGTTTAGGGAAGATAGCATGTTGCAGTGAAACATAGAGTACCAGACACTGGGGGATGCGTGCACATATACCTCTGGCTTGGAGGACATAAGGTGGAGAAGAGAAGAATTCTTTGTTATCTTCAAGGAACAGGTGGTAGGAGGAGCCAGAGAAGCTATAGAGTTGACTGACAGAGGAGGAGTAAAGTGTGCAGACAGAATCAAGTGACAAAGGGTTTATCCTTTGCTAAAATCCCATGTATGGATGGTACATCGGAGGTGATATTGTTAAACGAGATGAAAAAGGAGAGCTCTCACAGTGGAAAGGTCCTTCAGTCAATAGCAATGACCTGTGACGCAGCAGCTAAAGAATGTGGTTAACTATGCTGAATGCAGCAGAGAGGACAAGGCGGATGATGAGGGAGGGAAGCTAGGATTTTTGAGGATTGGTAAGGGACTTGGAGATGTGGATGGGTAACAGTTCACGGAAGTGTTGAAGCTAAAACCTGATTTTTTTTTGGGGGATGTTTAAGATCTTCTCTACAGCTACTGAAGTCAAGAAGTTCGTGGTCAAAGAGTATCAACACAAAGGGCAGCATATCTGATAACCATAGGAGACTCCACCATATCATAGAGCGGACAGAGGGGGACCCAAAGGAAATAGCGGTGGTATCGTTAGATGCAGTCAAGGCCTTTGACTCGGTTAGATGGCCATAGCTGATGGCGGCACTGAAGGAATACGGGATGGGACCTGGGTACCTACGGTGGGCGAGAATGCTGTATAGCTCCTCTACAGCCAGATTAAAAACAGGAGCGATCATCTCGGAGAGCTGGCAGAGTAGGGGCATGAAGGAGGGTTGTACGTGGTCCCCGATGCTGTACATCCTCGCACTAGAGCCACTTGCAATCTATTTAAGACAGCAATACGGCGAGGTCGGAGTGCACACCAGAGGGGGCCGGCCCTTGATATCACTATATGCAGACGATATGCCCCTGTACCTGCGCTACCCGGAGGAAAACCTGCAATATATCCTAGAAGTGATGGAGCGCTATGCGGCCCTGTCCGGGATAACGGTCACCCCAAAAAATCGAGCATGTTCCCTCTGGGTAGATACAAAGGCATACCATGGGTAAACTTACCCACCCTACAGATAGCTTGGCAGACCAAAAGGTTTAGATACCTGGGGATCAACATCTACCACACGGTGGAGGCAGAATATAGGCATAACACGGAGAGAGCAGTGGAGGGAGTTAAGAAGAGCATGGAGTTCTGGGCAAAGCTCCCCTTGGCCATGGTGGGGAGAGCGGCCCTGCTGAAAATGGTGGTCCTACCTAGGCTGTTGCATTTTTTCACTAGTATCCCGTACATGGTGCCCACGCGCTTCTTCACCAAATTACACAGTCTATTCAGAGGTTTCCTATGGCATAACACAAGAAACAGAGTAGCTCTATGGAAATTACAGAACGCGTATGACAGAGGGGGAATAAACTTACCAAACTTCGAGATTTACCACCTGGCGGCGCAACTACAGTATGTAGCCAGATGGCTGGTGGAAGACGAAACAGCAGAATCCAGGCTGCTGACAGACAAGAGCACCCCATATTTCCTGTGGGAACTAATATGGCTACACAAGTTGGAGATGAAGAGCTGGCCGAGATTGTTAACATTGGGCTGGGAGGTCTGGCACAAGGCGTGCCGGACCATGGGAGGTCTGACCCCGTGCTCCCTGCAAGTGCCACTTGTGGCGCTCTGTGGAGCAGATGATCAGCTACGGAAAGCGATCCGGAAATATTGGGAGCCAGTGGGCTTGGCCACCCTAGGGGATATTTGGTGGGAAGGGGAAGCCATGGACTTCCAAACAATAATGGATGAAACCGGGGTACAAGCGGGACAGCATATCACATACAGAAGAATAGTTAAAAGGGTGAAGGAAGAGTGGTCCGAGATAACGCTGGCAGAGCCATCTGATACTTCCATAGAAACAATGTATGACATTGCGGAGGGAGGTCACGAAATATCCAGGATATACGAATTAACAATGTCAAGTGTGGGGAAAGAGTCACTTAAATTGCGGCGGGACTGGGAGGAGGAAGTGGGAGAGGCCATGCAAGATGGGCAATTCGGAGAGGGCCCAGACGTATCACAAGAAGGTTTCCAGAAAAGCCAGACTACAACAAATCCAATTATATGTCACCCATAGAGCATACATGACCCCCCAAATGATAGGAACATACGGAAACGTAGAGATACAAAAATGCCCCAAGTGTGGAAAAGAAGATGCTGGGATGATTCATATGTTCTGGGCATGCCCAGAGGTCGGGAAGTTTTGGGGGGAAATTAAAAACAAGCTAGCCGAAAAGGGAATCAAATTAGATGCGGAATCCATATGGGCATGCATGCTGGGGGATTCACCAGGCCACAAAACCTAAAACACGTATGCAAACTCAAAGACTTAGCATACATCCATGGTAAGAGGAGAATAGCCATGGGCTGGAAGGCCGCCCATAGACCTAGACTAGAGCTATGGTGGAAGGACCTCCTAAAATGGGCAGATGCCGAAACAGTGGCGTGGTACGAGGCGGCACATAGGGGAGAGGGTGAGGAAGTGGGACCTTTGATGGAATGGAGACAAATGATAGCCTCATTGCACGGGTGCATCCCCAGTGACCCGAGTGATGATGACCTCCCCGAGAACCGGCAAGAGAATGAACCCGGAGCAACGGAAGCCAGAGGCATAGAAGGGAGTGCTCGAGTTTAAGGGGAGGGGAGGGGGGAAGACATTAGGTAATAAACATGCAATGTATGCTGTTACACTTGTAACCGATAATGTCGGGTGTGTCAGTTGTTTTTTGTTTGTTGAAAAATCAATAAAATAAACTTAAAAAAAAAACACAAAGGGCGGGTCAGAAAACGGGAACCAAGATCATCTGAGAGGTACTGGTGTGGTGAGCAGCAATGGGTGACTCTACTAGCACAGGTGGCAATAGCTCTCGGGAGGGAGGGATCATGTGGGCAAGACAGGTGAAATGGATGGCGAAAATAGTAGGATGAATAGTGCATTACAAAGTCATCAAAGGACAGAGTCTAACAGGGGGTGCCAGCATGGGTGGTGCACACAGGTAGAAAGGTCCACCCACAGTAACACGTCTGATGTCACATTAAACATGTACACAGTGGAATTTGCTTTTGGAGCTGTTGAAATTAGGGGCATTCTGGGAAAACATTTAAGCACATCAAAAGAGGCACCCCAAAGTTGATGCATATCACATATGGTTTGAGGCCTGCATAGTATGATGGTATTGCCAGAGCCGTTCTGCATAAAGGCATCACCAAGGAATTGGTGCACAGTAGTGATGGCAGTGAATTGGCCAGGGTACATGAGAGATCCCATTCTTGTATGTTCTGAAGTGAACAATGCCAGGGGTATATTGTTGCTCAAGTAAGTCTGGTTGACTTCTCCTGAGCAAAGTCTGCCTGTAATCACCCTCCCTATCCAAGGGCTTCACTAGACCCTAATTGGCTTAACCAGACACCCCATAACCCCTTCAGAAGGACTCCCTGCTGAGGCTCTAGTGAGGGTTAGGGGCTGTGTTCGGAAAATCTGCTCCCGCTGTGGACTGGGGCCCAGCAGTGACAGGACATGTTGCTGGTGACACTTATTGTTGTTATTTTATCCGAGCAAGAGCGTGTTGTTGTGGAAGATGCACCTGAACTATCCGGGGGTGCATACAACAGCAGTGCATCTCTGATCACGTGGCCTGTCCTGACTCCTCATTATTATGCCTTCCTGCAATGCTCCATGCAAAATGTAAATCAGAACCCTAATATGGTTCACATGTGAGGGTGTGCATGTGGGGATGTGCTCCTTTTTAACGCAATCTCTTTCTAGCAAGTGTGCAGACGTGTTTATTGAGATGTAACCTGTGTTGATGTATGCATTGCATAATTATAACACCCGACTGGTTGGCTGTACATGTCCTTTCCAGGTGTTTGTGAGACCAATTACATTTGTACATGGGTGCCACTTTATGCAGTTGTTGGCCATCTGGCATCACTTTAGCTGGAGTTTCTACTGAGCACTAACCCAGTGGCAGAGCCTGGGAGGGGCTGGGCTGGCTGCCCTCATAGTGCCCCACTGCCGCTCATTGTGCCCCCCCAGCCTCCACTAGCACTCTATTATCTGCCCCCCTCCCCACCCCTGGCACCACTAGCTGCCTCTGTTATTGCACTAACTACCAACCGCTGCAAGATTTCAGTTTTGTGCATCTTCCCTGAATAATTAGGAAATGCATTTGCAATGCAACCCTGGCATTGCCAATGACCTACGCATTGACGAGCGCCAGCTGTGGTGATTCCCGCCCACATTCTCAACCTCCGAAGATGGACGGATGGCAAATGTGTGTAGAGTACAGTGCACTCAGCACATCCACGAATGGACGCAGTGCACAAAACACCTTGGCCGCCTGTCACCTTTTCTGAAACAAGCCGGATGTGGGGAATGGGGACATACTGCTGGTGTTATGTAATATTTGGTATGCCGTACCTTTCCAGTATCCCCTGGTCTTCGTCTGTTTGCATAGCCGAACAAAGAAACAGTCTGAAGCAGTTGCAAACCGAGCTGCGATCCTTTATTTATCAGCTGTGCAGGGTGTTGGGGGTCGCCTGCCAGGTCCATATGGCAGGCGCCCCTGGGGTGCTGCTTCCTCACAGCACCCAAACAGGCCCAGCGCCTGTGGGAGTTTGGGGCCTGCCATGTCCATCCGGCAGGCCCTTCGGCGCTATGGGACACCAGCGCCATCGGGGTGGGGGCACAGCCTGCCAGGGTCCTGACCATGCGGACCTCGGCCACCGTCCTGGCACGAGAGTCCCATGTCAACAGGGCCTGCAGGCCTGTACCTCCCACAGGTAGGCCTGCGGCCTACATCATCAAGGAGACACGGACTCAGACCAACCTTCCACGGAGTCTGCAGCCGTTCTCTTTCACGTGCCTGCAGGGGCTCCCTTTATTAACTTGGGCCATGACACAGTCACGGCCCATCTTAAAGGGGCAATACACGGGTGAGGGACACATCCCCTTAAAGGGGCAACACACATGGGAGGGTCCCACGTAACACTCCTCCTTTTTCATAACGAACAAACACACGTAGCTAAAACACACATGCCTCCCACCCGTTACAGAACAACAAAATACGTATCAATCAGTACTTGTAGGGTAGATCGAAAATATGATATGCCACTGACACATACCTAGCTAACGCCAACAGTTACAGATATAAATTATACTCCTCAGTTTCTAAACATGCTCAAATAGGTGATCATGGTGGCCGATGAGCTGCTGGAGGACCACAGGCAGATCCACCACAGTTTGCAAGACCCTTTATTAACCTGGGGTTCGGAATGGCAACTACACAAGCAACGCCATGGTCGAAGGCTGGCACCACATGCACACCTCGCAATTACGGGATCACAGTCTCACCTCATTGTTATTTACTGAGGCCACTTAGAGCATGTAGTTACTATGCAGGCCCACAGCCTCAACCACACAGGATTACTGAGTTCTCTTTAAGCAACTGCAGAACGGCAGACGACCAGTTCCTCTTCCATCAGCGTCCGTTCAGGAGTCACATCCCAAGTCCAGGTCCATTGATGGTACAGTTCACGGCCGGCAAAGCCGCGCCTGGCAAGTGCCAGGGGCCACCTCGGCATGGTCTCTTGATGTTCACAGCAGAGCAGCGAGACGCCGGTCACGGGGCAGCCAGGCTACTCCATGTGATGTTGATAGGGCACAGGATTGTTGATGGGGTACGGGTTTGACAGGGCATCGCTCACCCCGTTCGTCAGCAATGTTCTCCCGATCTGGCACATGTCCTTCCTCCAGGAGCACAGGAGGGCGCACAAGCACTCATGATGAGCTGCAACCCATCCCTTGACTGATGCACTGATTCCTGGTGTTGGGGCCCAGGGCTGCCTATGAGCTGCAACCCCTCCCTTGACTGATGCACTGATTCTTGGTGTTGGGGCCCAGGGCTGCCTGGCTGAACTCAGGGGTCCGGCAGGTATCTCCCCGAAGCCCTGTTTAGCCTGGTCCTTCGATGGCATAGCGTGCAGGGTGTCTTTAGCGACAGGCCGCCCGGGTGTCCTCAGTGGCAGGCAGTCATGGCCACCAGCATGGTAGGCAGGGTGGCCTGTGTACCGATGGCACGGTTCCTGGAGATAATCGTTACTCTGCTGGTTTAGCCTTCCCTTCCGACTGCTGTAACAGTGCACCAGTTCTTGTCTGGCGGCCAATGCCACGTCGGTCACGGTGAGGCTACTGTTGGTGCTGGAACAATGCCACGCTTCAGTTGCACAGGGCAGTCTTTGATGCAGAGAGTCATTTGTCCATCGTGTGCAGCCTCTTGGACATTCCACTGGTAGTGAGGTGTACGATGCTCTGGGTGCAGTGCGCTCACGCACCCAGGACTTGGAGTTCTGATGTGATGCTGACGAATCTGCTCTGCACTGTGACATGTGTTGACCCGGAATAAGTGATTACTCACATTCCACTGGTTGTATCGGGCTCATCCCGACCTGCCTTGCCTGTCGGTGCCTGTGGAGTAAACTTGCCTCCTCATCTCTGCTCTGGTGTGAAGCGCCTTATAGTTGCCCTCTCAGTATGCTGCTCCCGACTGGAGCCAGTCATCACTTTCCTGGCGGGCGGCAGACCGGCGGGCAGGCAGGGCCCCAGGAGGATGGGTTGGGTGACTGCAGTGGCGCAGTGTGGGGCCACTTACGCCGCACACAGGTTAACCGTGGTGGACTCGTGTTGGACTCGCCGGCTGCCTGGGACTCCCTACTGCATGGTGAGAGTCATTCTTTCTGGACACCTGGTGGCACGTGGCGCTTCTTCCCCAGTGCAGGATGGTACTGGGGTTGCAGGTGCGCAGGGACGTTCGGTTTCTCTAGGTGTCCAGCCGTGCACAGTGCATGGGTCGCAGGACACACCACTGCCCTGGAACCCTGAGGAGCCTAAGGGTGGAGTCCCCATCTCCAGAGGTGTCGCGGTCCCAGTTGGTGCTGGTGCACTAGTTCTGCTTGGTGTCTTGTCGGCTCAGCACCGGTTGCGCCCCCCGGGATCATCCAATGGGGCGCCTCTGGCACAGGCTAGCCACCTCTCTTGTTCCGGGGCCTCGCTGGTACTATTTCGCCCTCATCATCAGCTCCTGCGGAGCGTGCATGCTTCTTTCCTTTCTGCATCACGGTCCGGGTGTCTACTGGAGTCTCTCATTTTCGCCATCATTCCACAGGTGCTACCTCTCAAGTAGGTCTGGCAGCAGATGCAGCCGGGGTGCCTTCTACTGTGCTCCTCCAACTGCTGTAGCAGGTCTTCACTGTGGATTTCTTTATTACTTTATTTTATTTTTCCAGCATTTGTTGTGCTCTCACGGCCACGCCGCTCTTCATGCACTTGTTAATGGCCAGCAGTGCTCGGAATTCCAAACCTGCCTCTCACTGTAGTCCTCCACCGCAGGCGGCCCAGAATCAATCGCGGCTGTGTCGGTCTCATGGCGCCAGCAAATGCGGGACTATTTTCCTTCGTTCGGCTGGAGCTTATCTTCATCACACCGCTCACCGGAGAACTTTTACGTTTATGTTCTCTGTTGCCGCGGAGACCGCCATGACGTGCAGGTTGGTTTCCCCCCTGGCCGCAGGCAGGATCACCGACAGGGCTCCTCCGCCCACCGTCTTTTGCTGCCTTGGGGCCTCTCCACCCCCCCTCGGTCGTGGCAGCGGGTGTTCTGCCTCTTCACAGGGGAGGAGGCAGGGCAGCACGGCTTCTCCTTTGCCGGCACGATGGAAACCGGCGGGGGCAGGCTGGCTCCCTCACCTTCCCCAAACAGCTTAGATGCCACAGGGGTAGGATGGCTCCCCCACCGGCCGCACGAGCACCCTCTACCCAGAGGGCCGCGGCCAGGGGGGGGGGCTCACCCGCAGACCTCTCGCCAGGGAGGATCCACTGTACCGGACACCTCCGAGCCCTGCTGTCTTCCAGCAGGCATCCTTTCCCTTTTTTTTTTCCTTTTTTTTTTTTTTTCCTTTTTTTTTTTTTTTTTGCTGCAGCCGGCCCGGATTCTGGATGGGCCGCCGCTGGCAAAAGTTCCCTTTTGCAATTTTTTTTTTTTTTTTTTTGAAAATTGCTGCTCCTCCCCCTCCGCGGTGGACGTCACTTCACATCTTCTTTGCGGGGGGGGCGCACCTCCTCCCCATCGCGGGCTCCGACACCCGCTCTTCTTACCGTGGCAAGGGGGAACTGCCTGCGCAGCCGATGCCGCTTTGCCATCCCCGCGCGGCTGATGCTGCGTGCACCGAGCCGCCTGATGTTGTGCGGCCTCGGGTGGGGAGGGGCTGCTCACCCTCCTTCCGACGCGGCGGATGCCGCCTTCAACGGTGGGCGGACAACTTCCCTCCCTCCGACGGGAGGGGAACACCAGCTCCTCAACGTGGCGGCAATCTCACTCCACGTGGGGGCGCAGACCCACACCCCCCCAGCACACATCTGACACCGCTCGCCGAGGCGAGCGGGGGAGGGGCAGCTCCTCACCACGCTACGGGGCACGCAGGGCCCTCGATCCTCGTCGCCATTGTTGGGGGTCGCCTGCCAGGTCCATATGGCAGGCGCCCCTGGGGTGCTGCTTCCTCACAGCACCCAAACAGGCCCAGCGCCTGTGGGAGTTTGGGGCCTGCCATGTCCATCCGGCAGGCCCTTCGGCGCTATGGGACACCAGCGCCATCGGGGTGGGGGCACAGCCTGCCAGGGTCCTGACCATGCGGACCTCGGCCACCGTCCTGGCACGAGAGTCCCATGTCAACAGGGCCTGCAGGCCTGTACCTCCCACAGGTAGGCCTGCGGCCTACATCATCAAGGAGACACGGACTCAGACCAACCTTCCACGGAGTCTGCAGCCGTTCTCTTTCACGTGCCTGCAGGGGCTCCCTTTATTAACTTGGGCCATGACACAGTCACGGCCCATCTTAAAGGGGCAATACACGGGTGAGGGACACATCCCCTTAAAGGGGCAACACACATGGGAGGGTCCCACGTAACACAGGGTAGGATACGAAATTCACATTTTCTTCAATATATTTTGCAGCTGTGTGCAAGTTTGAATTTTTTTCTCCCAATGAAATAAGGAGGATTTTGAAAGGCGTGCAATAAGCAGCTTTCCGAAACGTCCATATTTTATTGCACAACTTTCGAAATCGTCCTTATACAGGGTGTTCTGTTCTGACAAACCTGACCTGGAGATGGTGGTCGGGATTATATTCGCAGGCCTGCGCGGGCCACAGGCACACACCGTGCATATAAAGCAAATTCAACCACTTCGTAGGTTTACTTGCTCGGACTGACGTAGTTCCGGGGGAACCTTTATTCACTAACCACATCACGTGACTCTAGTCTCCCTTCGTCCACGTGACTGGGCCTGCCTTTGGCTACACCACACAGGGGATAGGGGAAAGGTATGGGATACCAAATATTATATAACACCAGCTCTATGCCATCTCATGACAGGCAGACCACATGACTGGCTGGCCTGTGAGATGACAGCGAATATTCTACTTGTACCCGGCAAGGAACCAATGGCTCTAAAGTCAGTTCTAGAAATGTACCAAAAAAGTAGTGAACTGTGACTCTGGCGCAGCAATGTGCAATACATTTTTCAAGGGTTACAGTCATGCTGGTTCACAGCTAATTAAGTTGAAACAGATTTCACTTTACCTGTAATCGGGTGGAAAAGAGGAGAAGTGTGCTTTCACTTCACAAAGAACAGTTCCGGAATGGTGAAAATGGTTGCAAAAAGTAAAGAAACTGTTAACATGATAAAAGTAAAAAATAAAAGTAGTGGAACATTGCTCCTGACCACTCCTGCCCACTTCGACTACTGTCTAAAGTGCAAGGCTTGACAGGTTTGACAGGCGAGACAGGCTTCATAGACCTTAAAAGGCCTGACAGCAGTCAAGCAAGATGAGGTGGGTTCCAGGTATCACTCCTACTCTTGCTGTAAGTCTCGGATGGCAATCCCTCCCCAGGTACCTTCTGGTCTGACTACTTTAGGGTAGGTCACCCTCTGTCCTCATGGCTTCCTCTGTACAGGTGCTGTCAGTGATGTTGCTGCTGCCAAAGCCACTGCAAGCTCCTTCTCCTCCTCATCCTCTGCAATGAGAGCTAATGCAAACTCACAAGGCAACATTTTCAGGAACCCGTTGTGTGTTAGTGTGAAGCCTCTACTGTTAATGGTTTAGTGAATGCGTGTAGGTGTGTGCAATCCATTGATTTGCTGTCTCCCGGGCATTCCCTGAATTTTCCATATTGTTCCAGTCATGATATCTGACAGAGAAAGTTCTGGCACCTGGTGAAAGTTTTGCAAACACCCATACGCCTTTCAATGAACCGACGTCATTTCCGGTGCCTGATGTTGCATGCTTTATATCATGCTAAGCAATACTTACTCAAGTAAAAGCTTAATGAATCAACGCCCCCCCACCCCACACAATTAATCCCATACATATCTGTCAACATTTCACATAACCGGTATCACCGGTCAGGCCTTGGCGTCGCTGACTTCTTTCCTCTCTGATCAACCCTCCCAAGTTCAACTTGGGTCCTTCCTCTCCTCTATCTCTATCTCTACCTGTGTTGTTTCCCCAGGGGTCTAACACCTCTCTCTGGCTGTTCAACCAATACCTGGCATTTCTTGCCCACCGCATTGCCATGCTCTGCCCCAACTTCCAGTGCTATGCGGATGACACTCAGCTCATTTTCAGGCTACCCTCAGCCACCTCTTCTCCCTCTCTTATCTATGACTGTCTGTCCGCCATCCAGGAGTGGTGCACCGGCAATGATCTCTGCTTTAATGCCAGTAAGACCGACATTCTCCTCATCGGCACACCCGACCCTCCTTTCCTGTCACTCTCTGCCCGTCCTCTCTTGGCCCTCTTCCCGCTCCCTCCTGTGAGGCTAAAAACCTTGGGGTCATCTTCATTGTTTTATTTATTCTATTATCCCATGTACTGCACTGTCCCCCCTTCTTCCCCCCGCACTTTCCCACTTCCCCCTTCCCATGCACTTGCGCGATCTGAATGACACCTGGCATAGTAGGATTGTTGTCTGTCTTCCCTCCCTTGCCTCGTCGCACCTTGAAACACTTGTGTATAAGCGCGTTACAAAGCCCATATCATGTCATATCGTATCATAACCACAGAAAGTTACATAGTTAGATTCTTTGTCATGTAGCGTACATTTGTTTCGAAACTTGAGGTAGTTTGCTCTGTTCTTTTCATAAATATGTTTTTTCGCAATTTTCTGCCAATGTAGAAAGGTAAACTTTTCACAAGGATGCGCTGAGGGTCATACAAGTTATGCAAGGGCTTGCGCCAAAGACATTTATTTGCTCTTTCTGTTTACATTTTTTGCAACACGAATGCTTTCAAATATAAACTTTCAAGACACCAGATAAGCATTGCATATGTTCTTTCTTTGTGCTAATTGAACTCTATCTATTTGCATCAACTCTATAAACCAAAGTCGGTAAAGCACGTGCGCTGCTTCAAGTATGAATATTTATCTGGAATGTGACTAGGAATTTTCCCTGTGATCTGGTTTCTGTACAATTGCCCTGCAATGAGGCTCGGCATGAAATACAGAGGCCATTAGTGTAGTAGGCTGGATGAACCTTTGCATAAATTTGGCAACAGTACATATTTCATCTTTAAGGAGCCACGGAGGGCAGTGGGCATGCCAGTACCATGCACACAAACATTCCATGGGGCTGATCACAGACAGGGTGATATTTTGTTTGCATTCCTGCGGAGGAAGGAAGCCATGCTCCTTTGACATCCGTGGATTAGCCAGCTGACTTCCTGAACATTTGTCTCAATGCATGTCTAAATGTAATCACTTCTGTCCCATACTTCCTAGGTTGAGCCTTGCACCTGAAAAGGCCCCGGGTCGTCTGAATGAGGGGTGGGGGGGGCGATTGTGCAGTTGAATGCCAATTGCCTTTCAAAGCTGAAATCATCCAACGGCATTTAGGGAGCATACATTGGTGCATGTGTGGTTAACGTATGAATTCCTTTCTCTCTGAAACCAAAGAAACCTAAAAACATTTGGACCCTCTTTCCCAATATTGCCCCCCCCACAAAGCGGCCTGAAACAGCATTTAGTATGAACGCTCTTCAAAAAGCAAAAATAAATTAAACGAAATACATTTGCTTAATGCAGTAAAACATAACTATAGTTCACCCATTTTTTAAATAAATACATATATATGTTATGGTTAAGTTGGTGTTTCCATAGGAAGAGCACTTTTTGGGCGGCTTATAACTTCGCTCCCCCTGGACGAATCCTCACCAAACTTTGCAAAAAAAGTATATGGCCCACTCTGAATTTTATTTGCAAAGTTTGATGAGGATTCGTCCAGGGGGGGAAAAGTTATAGGGGGGTCCCAAAACTTTTTTTTTTCCCATAGACTGAATGGGAAAAAACTTTGCGCACGGCTACAGCCCGAACCGCTGGACGGATTTACACCAAATTTGTGGCAGGAGCGGCGATCTGGTCCCGAAAGCGTGCTTTTGCAAATGTGGTGTAAATCCGTCCAGTAGTTTTTAAAAAAATGACCAAAATGTAAGGCAAAAAAATTAGTGATATCTGTGTTCGCTTCGCGGATGGACTTCCCTGTTCGCTCCGCAGACAGCACCCCGATTGGCCCATGGCCTTGCGTCATGTCCGCGGACATGTGACGTGTTCGCTGATTGGACGGCGAGGGGCGTGGAGCGCGTCAGATTTTCTGTGGCGCCCGCCATCTTGTATTCGCTGTCGACCGCGTACAGTGCAGTGAAACGTGGATAAAAAATTGTATTTAGTGCCCTGTGTTGGTGTCTAAGAGTGTTTGGGGAGCGTGGGGGAGTATGAGATAGGTTCAATGTTTTGTTTTTTTATGTTCTAGACGTTTTTGTTGCGTTCGATTTGTCTGCGGAGAACACGGCTGTTCTGACATTTTGTAAATAAATTAAATGGTGGGGTGTTTAGAGTATGGAGTATGTGTCATTTTTGTTCGCAAGGAATGTAAAAATGAGCTATGAACACTCGCGGTGTACTTAATTGTTTGTAAATACACAAACTGGGGGTGCCCTCAGGACGCTGTCCGTATTGTAATCTGTCGAGTTGAATGTGTTCTAAGAACACTCGCGGTGTCCCGAAATGGTTGCAATTACACAAAATGGGGGTGTTCTGAGAACGTTGTTTGTATTGTTCGTTGTCAGGGTGAAAGTGTTTTAAGACCACTCCTTTTGTCCGCGAATAGTACAATTTCCTATGGGCGTCAACCGACTTTTTGTCCGCTAAAGAAACGATAAATCCGGCTGGTGTGCGCCGACATTATGTGATAATCCTATGACTGGCACTATTGACCTGGCTGACTTGCTTTTGCGACACTAAATCATATCTCCCGCCCCTAAGCCTGATATTATCAAAGCATTCATATTCCCCGCCTCTCTCCGTGACGTTACACGGTGCGTCATCAAATGCGCCCAGTCCTCTCCAGTCCTAAGTGACTTTACACAGAACCCGGAAGACAACACATATTATGTCACAACACAGCGCGCCACAATTTGGAATATGAAACAGTGATTTAAAAGCAAACAGCAAGATTGTACATTTTGTAAAGTACATTTATTTGACATCAAATGTTTAGAGAATATTCAGCAATTTGCATTTGTCTTTGTTGTCGATCCGCAAAAGTTCATGTTGAGGCACGCGATGTTCCTTTGCGGTAAAGAGGGTGTTAGATCAGCTTACAACTCAGTGCGCCACAATTCGGAATATGAAACAGTGGTTTAAAAGTAAACAGAAGGATTGTACATTTGGTAAAGTACATTTATTTCACATGAAATGTTTAGTGAATATTCAGCAATTTGCTATTGTCTCTGCTGTCGATCAGCAAAAGTTTATTTGGAGCCACGCGCTGTTCCTTTGCGGTAGATAGGCTGTTGGTTTATGATAAAAGCAGTAAATGGTCGCTCTGATAATCGGAAGGTTGCTCCAAAAACGAGCCATTAGACCACCCTATTGGTTGATATGTTGTTTGTAGCCGCTAGTACTGCGTAAGGGCATATTGGTCCTTGGCGATTGTCCCATAAAATGGTGAGGGTCATGAAGTTGCATATTTGGACCTGCACCTGGCAGTTGAAGACCCCATCCGCTGGAGTCTGTAAATCGTGACATAGGCAAAATGGGGCCACATACCTGTTTTAAAAGACATAAATTAGTCTCACCAGCCGATCTTCATTAAAAATCATCATTTTATTTATTAGGGCGTGAAACTATTTGCTATCGAAGATAGTGCAACGGAGCATGTTAATAATAAAATAATAATATTTTCCCATCCATATAGCGCTAAGAACCGTGAGGTATCTAAGCGGTGCTTATTATTAACCACGGTGTGTGATACTCATTTATCGACCACGGAAGGATGAAAGGCTGAGTTTGGCCTTGCCGGGATTCGAACTTGCGTTAGCAAGCTGTGCACGGATGTCAAAGCGAGCGCTGTACTCGCTGTGCCATTTGACAGGCTACAGTGAAGTGGCACAGCGAGTAGAGCGCTTGACCGCCTTTAGACCGGTTAAATTATTTGTATTAACCCACCCTGTGTCGTCTGCCTTTTTCAGAGCCCTCTAAACAACAGGGGATCAATTCGGCGGTGATAGTGCGCGGTAGAAAACATTATGCCACTTTCAACGAACAAGTTCAACTTGAGTGGTCTTTAATGCTACGCTATTGTAATTATATTTGGTATAAAATAATCTAAAGGGTTACTTAGAGTACAATTGCAATTTCCATTGTCTACGAGTGGTGCAGTCCCAAAATACGACTCCGCGTGTGCCAACAATCTTTCGCATAGTGATATAATATATAAAAGTGGTTTCGTTTCAGAAATTTCATCTTTATCTTCTCTTACGTTTTAGCAACACTCCTTCAAGAGAAGTCTTTCATCACAATCTCTGTCTGTCAAGGTCAAAACACAAAATACAACCTTATAGTCCGCTTCGTGAGCCTCTCCGGGGCCCGAGAAAAAAATGGAAGCAGCTGACCTTCACTGTGAACGAGCATAAATTCTTACTTTGCAACATTCTGTGTAAAGCCATCTGTGAGAAGTTGTTTTTTGCACGCCATGTTTGTATATTGTTTGCGTGATATTAAAAAAAGTTTGTTTAAGGGACGTTATGGTTCTAAGTACAGCCGAAAGACCCCTGAAAATCGCAAGTTATGGTAAGCTATGAAAAATAACTCGCGCCACCACCGTGCACTGCTAAGACTAACACCCAGGACATCAAAGATTTAATCGCAAATGTCATTGATGAAATCACTGATGACATCACATGTGTATGTACTTTTCATGGAATTTGTGTACTAGGGATTTTTATTATAATGTTGCGAAAAAAGTGTCAAGGATATTGCAATAAATATCATACCGTTATTAGTGCTTTGAACGATGCATTGATATAAATAGCATTGTATTATGGGATTCTATCTAGTATACTGAGCTACTAATGGAGAAACATAGCATTATGTGCAGAGTACAAGATGAAAGTATAATATTTGTAATGTTAATATGTTGAATAATGAAATGATAATTGTCCTGAAATGTTCGAAAATTCACAAAATGGGGATGTTCTGAGGACGTTATTCGTATTGTGTGATTGCTTAGCTGTATGCAATGAGGGAATGGCACAGAGAGTAAAGTGGATGTCATCCGCGGACACCGCGGCTGTTCGTGGACAGGGCGTGCTACATCCGGGTTTTTCCAGGAAATCCAACATGGAAAGAAGACTGTACGGATCAGCCAGTCAGATGTCGATGTTGTGGATTTGTGTTGAAAGAGACTGTGTGTGGTGAAGATGGCAGAAGTGGAGAAAGTCAGGGTGTTGGTGCTCGGAGATATGTTTGTGCATGGTTTACAGCAGTACGCTGAATGCAGGCATGTTGCAAAGAACTTTGATGTGAAAGGAGTGGAGGTGGTGTGGAGCACTGTGCCTGATTGCAATGTACAGGGAATTGTACAAGTTTGTGAGGATATGGCCATGATGAACAGTCCGCATGTGGTAGTTTTGCACTATGGTGCTTTCCATTTGGGCAACGTCAGTGCAACTACTTTGTTGGCTGATT
Organism: Ambystoma mexicanum; assembly: GCF_040938575.1. NCBI lineage: Eukaryota > Metazoa > Chordata > Amphibia > Caudata > Ambystomatidae > Ambystoma > Ambystoma mexicanum. The sequence goes on from NC_090941.1 coordinate 274,818,991, forward strand.
TGGAACGCTTGGTTCAAGCCGTAATGAAGATCCTTCCAAATGCGAAAGTAATTTTTTCTGGATTACTACCTAGGGCAATATTGGACAATAGTTCAGTTTTTTGTCCTCAGCAAAACATTGCTAGGTGTGTCATCAACCGAGGCATGTGTGCCTTCATGCTTAGAGCTGGTATGTTCTTCTGTAACAATGAGAATATTGATGCCAGTAATGCTGTTAATTTTAAAGAAGATGGCATTTCTTTATCTTTTACGGGAAATGCCTTTTTATTTTGGAATGTAAGGGTTGCTTTGGAGAAGGTTATGTAAAGATTTTAGGAGTAAAGTAAGAAAAAAAACAAGAAAAAAAATACAAAATAATAGGTGTCAAGCATCTGTAAAAAAAAAAAAAACAGCTCTTTTCAGAGCCAACTTCAAAGGGGAAATGGGGCACAATATTTAAATTTACATTCACCACGCTCAGATTTTCGATGTGTCCGCGGACATGGCGGTAGTCCGCGGACATGAAAATCACTACGAGGGGGTTAGTAGGTTCTATGTTACACGTATATGAAGTCAGGGATATTATGGTTAAGTTGTGCTACTAAAAATCTATGAAATTCAGTGAAAAAACTTTGTTAAAGGGACGTTATGGTTCAAAGTAAAACCGAAAAACCCCTGAAATTCGGCAGTTATGGTAAGATAAGCAACCATAACTCGCGCCGCCACCGTGCACTGCTAACACTAACACCCAGGACATCAAAGATGACATCACAGCCTCTCCAATGGCCTCTGCACTTCGCTAATTTGAATCTCACGGAGCCAACGCAGTCCTTCATCCTTTCGAGGTTGATACCAATAAACGGTGTAATAATAACACCTTTAACCACAGCACCTAGAAGTGGGATGAATCCACCAAGAAGTGCTATACAAGAACATAAAATAACATGCCTCAAAAAGAGCAACTAGACAAGGCCTGATCACGAATCTGAAACCTCAAACTACAGGCAACCGAGTGAGTCCCAGTTTGTGCACGTGCGCCACCACAATCCCTGAGGCCAGCAGATGGTTGAGGCAAAGCCTAAGAAGGCATTTTAAACGGACGCAATTGCTCGACTTTGGATTTTTGCTGAACAACCGAAGCTTGACTTCTGCTACAAAGACACCAAACATTTGAGATTAGAGAACTGACACGCTGCTTCTCTTCTCACGTAGGTTATGCAGGATCGGGAGGTTTCATCGCAGGAGATTTGGTGGAATCCAAATCTATCAACATTCATTGTACGAATTTGTCCGCAAATATATGTTGGGGTGGGCAAGGTAATAATTAAGGTGGGAGAAGGAAGGGGAGGGTTGCGGGGGTGCCTCCCCCCACAAATATTTGTGACAAATGGCTTAAAAGAAGAAAAACACATTCTGTGGATTTGGATTCGACCAAATCTCCTCGATGAAAACACATCTAGAACCAACTGGCTGTGCTTTATACTGCAGTTGTGATGTCTTATATGCTGGTTGAACAATAGCCCTTTAAAGCTGCAGATTCAGGATCCCATGGATGTAGAAGAAGAACTTAAAACTAAACCCGGACAAGCAGAGTAAATGATCTTTCAAAAAATGCCACACCACGGGCGGCAATCCCTTGGCCCACAGCGATAGGCTATTGCTCATAAACTTCGCAAATGGTAATAAATGAATGATTTTGTTGGACAGCTGACTTACCCTTGAACCACAAATTAACACACTTGTAAAGGAAGGCTTCTTCCACTTACGCTCAATAGTTCAGCAATGCCCTTCCTCACCTTCCCACAAAGGACCCTCATCGTCATATCGCTGATTTTATCAGGAACAAACTTTGTCAACATAATATATCTCAGCAGGCTGGATAACTTTACTAAGAACCTCAGAAGCTTTCAGAAGCTGCAGTGTCTGAGATGGCAAACACTGGTCATTTGCATCAAACAACCAACACTTACCAGCGGCGCAGTCTCACTCTATACAGCAATCACAAATGCAACACTGATTCCGTATTAGAAGGACTGCATGTTACTTCTCTTGGAGGGCTGGAAAACCTGCAGGAGGTTTTTCCTGCTGGACCGGAAGGATTCTGCACATCCCACAGCATGTGATGGATTATAGCAGTGTTGTCAGCAGTGCTCAGTGCGATATGGAAAGCAAGATGGAGGTTACACCTTTTGCCAGCACGCTCTTCAGAGTCAGGATATTAGTGAAAGTCACGTTGCCAGCAAATTAGATTTGAACTGCAGCTACCAATACCTTTATGGCATGAACCACGCATCACGGCTCATCAGAATCAGTACTTTGCAGACCTGGTAGGTGTGTCCACACAACTATAAAAAGACAGCACATGTGAAGCAAGGAGTGGATAGCAGAAGGAACACAGTGTTAGTAGCAATTCTATTCTATTCTATTCTAAAACGTTCTTATATAGCGCCATACGCCCGAAGGCCTCAGGGCACTCACAGACAGAAAGGACAAAACATATTACAAGTGGCAACAGTAGATATCTCACGGCTGTCAGTTACAAGCCGGTGGCAGTGATAGTTGTCTCAAGGTGATCAATCAACTCCTCAATCAAAAAGAAAGGTCTTCAGGCTCTTTTTGAATTGTGTAAGTGATGGAAGTGACCTGAACAGAAGAGGAAGGACATTTCACAGGCAGGGTGCACAGAATTTGGACTTGCCAATCTTTTTCGATAAAGTGGGGGGTTGAGTTAGAAGCTCTTGATTGTTAGAGCGTAAAGAGCACCTAATGGGGGCTCTCTTAATCCAAGATCTGAGGTATCTTGCGGCATCACCGGATAGCCACTTAAAAACAATACTTGATGCTTTAAAAGAGATTCTCTGCTTGATAGGAAGCCAGTGTAATTTCCTGTAGGCCATATGTATATGTGCCTGCACAAACCTCCCCCTTTTGAATTACCTGAAGCTTCTTTATATTGGGGGTGCCAATATAGAGGCTATTACAATAATCCCATTATGAAATAATAGTTGCTGCGGAAATGAATGTGCTATTATTTTTTTAAAGGTACAGATGTATTTGCCATAGCAGATGTGTCATGTAAGCACAGGAGGTGCTCACAGAGACATGCTTCTTAAAAGTCAGTTGGGAGTCAAAAAAGACTCCAAGTGTTTTTGCAGACTCAGACACCTCGACGGTGTTACCTGCAATAGAGAAAGAACTATATTGAGGATATAGGTTCTTCAATTATGTACTTGTGCCCATGATTATAATCTCTTTTTTCTATCATTAAGGACGAGGGAATTCATCGCCATCCAGGATTGGCCTGCCTAAAAATCCTCACTTACTCTTGCTCAGTCATCAGCATACAACCCAGATAATTCCAGGACAATTTGGGTATCATCAGCATAATTAGTAAATATCACACCTAGATCATCCAGGAGGTCGAATAATGGTCTAGAGTAAATAATAACCACCAGGGGCTTCGACTGGAAATCTTCCTTTACTACTCTTGCAAATCTGGGACCAAGAAATGATTTAATACATTCAACTGCCATGTTGGAGCATCTCAATACCTTCCCCTTTGCCTCTGCCTTTGCCCCCCTTCGCCCCTGTTGATCTGTTGATCTGTTTCTTCTCTCGGTATCGTGCACCTGGTTACCCTCTGTTCATTCGTGCCCAGGTACCTGCTCACCCTGCCACCCTCCTGCACTGCCTCCAGGCCACCATCTGCACTAGGGTTCTGTATCTGTACCCATACATTCCCCCTCCCACTATTCTTCTGCACTTTTCAGATATACCTTTCTGACTAACTTTCACCTGCCACTTGCTAGCTGCACTACCATGGTTTATCAACCTTATTTTTTTGTTGTTTTTCTATTTAATATTTATTTATGTTTCTCTCCTCTGCCTCGCACTTTCCACTCCCCTTCTTCCATGCACTTTCCCACGTTTCCCTTTTCCATGCACTTGCGCTTTCTTAAATGTCACTGGGCCTAGTAAGATCGCTGTTTTTCTGTTTTTTCTCCCTTGTTCCCCTTGCTTTTTGCCTCGTCGCGCTCTGAAACACTTGTGTACGAGCGCGATATAAATAAAATATCATTTCAATTTAATATCATTTAATTTCATTTCCCGATCTAAGCCAATCTCTCAGCCTATAGTTCATTACTGACCAAATCGAAAGCGGCTGAGAGGTCAAGTAGTAGCAACAGAGCTAGGCACCCTTTATCAATGCTTTTTGTTACATTAGATTTATTTTCTAAGAGCTCTGTGCTGTGCATCTTGCGGAAACCTGATTGACCAGAGGCAAGCATTTCTTCCTGTCCAACAAACTCCTGATACTGATTGCAGGCTAGTGTATCCATGATTTTCAACAAAAAGGAACATTTGTGATTGGTCTATAATTTACTGGATCATCGGGATCAAGATTTCCTTTTTCATTAATGGTGATATCATGCTCCCTTAAAGTTTTCATGGGCAAGTCCATCCAAAAAAGAAACATTTATGAAGCTAGTAACATAAGAAACAAAAGAAGGCAGGTACACCTTAAAAAAGTAGGCTGGAAAAATGTCTCCTTTAAAGGAAGTTGGCTTCATTCTTTTTACAGTGTCTAGAACAGTCGTATCAAATATTTACATAAATGAGAAAGATGTAAATGAGTCAGAGATTAACATTGATTGATTAGATAAGATCTTCTTTTCTATAATCAGAAGCTTGTTCACCCTATCCATGATGCAAGCTTGCTGCTGAAAGAATTTCTCTATGAAGCCATCATGGATTTTTTGTCACAAGCCATTGTCAATATCAACATATGGCTCTGATGATAGATCTTTAAGTTCATGTAAAATGACAAATAATTCCCTTGAATTTGAAATGGCTGTCATAATACGCTCATTTAGTTTGGCCTCTTTGGCCATAATTTGTGTTCTTTTTAGAGACAGCATTCTTAGTGGTGCTAAGGTGATAAAGGCATTATTGGTTGTCTTCTGAAAATGAACAGAGATAGAGATAAATAGTCTTCTCGAGGCAAAAGATTGAGAGTAACCAGTGCTTTGAAAGCCTTATGGGTGACCGTCTGGGTATTTCTAGTTGGAATTCGTTTTGGGCACCATATGTTATCTTTGATAATATTACATTAAAAAGGACAAGTCGAACTGAATGCAGAGATGATCTTATCAAATACAATTCTATGTCTTTATAGGTGAGATAGCTTGATTTTGTTGTCGCAACCCAGTCCAGGGTATTCCCCCCTATATGAGTGGATGAGAAAGAAGGGCTAAGAGAAGGTGCAACCTGGAAGCAACCTGCAAGCAAAGCTTGAAGACGGGAGAGCGATCGTGACATAAGATAGGGGAGTAGGAATAGGCAGTAGAGCTCTGAATGGGAGAGGACTGAGCACAGGTGAAGAAGTAAATCTGAAGGGCAGATGAGTGAGAGGAATAGAAGGGGAAAAAGCTGGAGGGATCAGGAGAAAGCCAAGCAGGAACATCAGTGCTGGAGGGGAAAGTGGGTGAAAGAATTGCAATAGATGACAGGTGGAAAATACAGAGCAAAGAAGCCAGTGTAGAAAAGACAGACTTGAGAGGGGAAAAGAGATAGAACTGGAAGGGGGGAAACAGAGAAACCTCAAAAAAGAATACAGAAAGAGTGATAATCAGAGAGAGGAAAAGTGGAGAATGCAAATGGGTGGAAAGCTGGAATCGCGCATGGGAGAATAGGAGCTAGGATGGTAGGTGAAGAGGGCCAGATTGGGATCGGTTTACAGGAAGAGAATGAATGAGGAGGTAAGATTGCAATGGCATCACGCTAGACGGTTGTAACAGGGAACAAGGAGGTCCTGCAAAATGAGCATTTACCAATCCTGTCCTGGCAATGGTTGTGGGAGAGTCAGCAACCCATTTTTTGGCATGCTTACTCAAAGATACCTGCACCTACTCACACCTGCAGATGAGCATCGCAGGTGTGGCAAGAGGGGACCCTAAAGAGAACTCAGTATCTTCCCTACAAAGACGAAAACAAAAAGAACCAATGAAGCCAGGAAAGAAGGGACGGTCACTGTAGTGATAAGCTGCTAGGCGCTTGCAGTAACCTGCATTTGCACTAACCCACTGAGCTATCTTGTGTGTATTAGAGCCTATTCGAAGCGTGGAGGAAAATGCTGACATCAACCAGGACTCTCAAACTGGGTGAGCCTGCATGCTTGCAAGGGGTTAATTGCAAAGGCCTTTTTTGAAGACATAAAACATCGTGCTTTAGCAAGAGGCTCCATGCAGTTCGTGGGAGCCAGGCATTGCTTTGCCCGTCTTCGCTCTGCGAGTCAGGTGCACTGATAAGACAAGAATGCAAAGAAACAGTGCCCGAAGCCTGGGAGCCAAGACTGGCTGTTTCCAGTCTTGTAACTTTCCAAGCAAAAAACATGTTTACTGCCAGGAGGGAAGAGCCTAGAAGCTTCTCGAAGAGCTGACACGTCATGATGATTGACGTGCAGCTCCTAATAAGAGAACTATACTTGGACCAGGGAGGGGGGACTCATCCTGGACTGTTGGAAAGACGTGCGTATCAAGGACAGTGCCTGGACGACCAGCTGTGCGCTATCAGGGCCGAGGCTCCTAACATCACATCCCTGCTCTGGTGTAGGACTGTGGGGGCTTGGCCAGTCCTCCCCTCCTCTGCTGAGGAGTGCCGGGCACCAGATAGCGGCGAGGGTCCTGGATGTGATCAGATCGTATCTTCATCTACATTTCATTAGGAGCGTAAGACCAAATAATTGCATATTCATCTGTGATTGATAATTGGCATTATATAGCTTGCACTCTCTATTTCCACATTATTATAAATTGCTGCTTAGTTTTCATTAGTCATTGTAGATAATAAATGCAAGCATCATATTCTGTGTGATTGGCTTTTTTCCAGACTGAGTTCATCGTGCTTCTTAAACCTTATTTGTGTGGGAAGGTAATTAGGAGTGATTTACTTTGCACAAAGGGCTGGATCCCAGGGAGGTGCGGGTACTGTTTATCACTACATTTGGCGCTGTGAGCAGGGTTTTCGAGCACGATGCCCTTTTGGAAAAGAAATACAAAAGATGAATGCAATGGGGAAGATAGTGCACTCTGTCACATTCCAGGATGGCCGGCATCAAATGCTTGGTCGGGTGTGGCAGATATTTTGCATCGGTACTCGGCACCGATGGCATGGGACATGCTTGAAAATGATGTTTCCCCGGCGGTAATTAGTAAGTGCTTGGAGAGTTTACCGCTTGAGAAATGCAGAAAGGAGCTCAAGGCAGCAGGAAATATAGGCTGGTTATTCCTGCAGGCGCTCAGAAAGGTGCATGAGAATGAATTGCTTAAAGATGCTAAAATTAGTAAATTAACAGACGAGATATCCCTGCTCCAAGAGCAACAAATTATTATGAGAGAGACCCTTGAATCGTCCGTTAAACGGGCTGATCAGATGGAGGACAGGTGTGCCTCTTTAGCTGTGCGTGTAGCCACGCACAAGCGCAGACAGCAGCGGGGCAATCCATCAAAGATAAGGATTCGCGCGCTAATTAGGAAAGATAACTGGGACCCAAATTTATGGTCGGGTGAAGTCAGTGATAGTGAAACTGAGCAAGCACATGACTGGAATGAGTCTGTTGAAATTAGACTTGCTGAATTAAATTGGTCTGATGAAGAGGAGCTGGAATGTGCTCCAAAGAAATGTGTTTATCCAGCACGGCCATTAATCACTAACAAATCAAAGGGCCAAGCTGGCGGTGCAAATATTCAAAATACAAGGATTGTCCGTGATTATACACAGACAGAGCTTTTAGAGATTGCTAAGTTATTTAGACAGAAGCTAGGTGAAGCACTTTTGACTTGGTTCCTTCGCATCTGGGACACGGGTGCCGATAGTATCTTCTTAACCCCAGAGGAACTGTTAAAGATGGGTTCACTCACTACTAATGTGATGTTGGGACAGATAGTGCGCGGTGCGCTCGGACAGCAAGGTTCTCATTCCTTGTTTAATTGGCTTCAGACTGCCCTAATGAATCTGTATGGGAGTCCAATGGATATGGAAGAGAGTTGGGGCTGTTGGCAATCACTAACTGAAGCAACAAACCAGCTTAGAGAGATGGGTTTGCAGTGTGCACTGTACAGTGCAAATTTTGCAGGGCCTGACATGGAGTTGTTTACAGCTGGCATGCGCGCACGTTTGTTAAGAAATGCACCGAGTCACATGAAGGGCGCATTGCTTTCATTGCTGGGTCCAGCGCAGGGCAAAGCCATTGGTGAAGTGGCACTTCTGTTAGGGCAACTAGAAGGGCTGGATGTACGCAAAGCAGCACGTCTAGTGGCTGCAAACAATGATTCAGAAAAAAAGCGTGGTAAAAATGTAAAGTATAAAGAGAAAGCTGATACTGTTGAGATCACACGCAAACAAATGTGGGTGGACCTGCTAAAGGCAGGAATTCCAAGAGATGAGATAGATGGTAAACCCACATCTGAGCTGCTTGAGAAATGGAAAAAAATTAAAAGACAGGGACGGGAAAAAACTAAGCCCTCTGCACCCTCTGAAGAGGAGGTGTTAAAGCCCAAAGTGCGAGCAAAGGGTTACCCTGATTTGGCAAAGAACAAGTGGGAGGTCCCAGACCCCATTTTTGATTGAAGGGCTGGCTCTGTCTTTGAGGTACGGTTAATAAAGAGAACTAGCCCCAGAGACAGACGCCCTTTTGTGCCACTTACCTTGTACTTGGATGAGAAAGTAAAACATGTTTTGGCTCTATTAGACACAGGAGCTGAGGTAACCATTCTGAATGGCAATCCCAGTAAATTGTCTGGTCCCAGAGTTTTGGTCAATGGTTATGGGGGAGCAGAAACTGTTGCAAAAGCCTTTAATGTAAAAATGTCAATTGGTGAGGGATTGCCTTTCACAGCAAATGTTTTGATTGCAGATATACCAGAGTACATCCTTGGCATGGATGTGTTGTTGGGCAAAAGTGTGACTACAGATTTAGGCGAATTTGTTTTTGGCAATCGAAAAATCCATGTGAGAGTTGTTAACCCTGTTGTGGTTGGGCATGCCAAATGGTCCCCCTTGCATTTACCTCCTCCTGCTGACCCAGTGTGTGTGAAACAGTACCGGTTGCCAGGAGGACATAAAGAGATTGGTGAAACTATTGAGTCATTGGTGAAAGCTGGCATAATGAGGCCGGCAGTCAGTCCATTCAACTCGCCGATCTGGCCTGTCCGCCGCCCGGATGGGGCATGGCGTCTGACAATTGATTACCGCATTTTGAACAAGAAGGTGCCGCCCTTAGCTACGGCGGTGCCAGACATCATTACTCTGATTGAAAACCTTACAAGAGAAGTGGGTGAATGGCATGTGGTCCTTGACCTGGCCAATGCATTTTTCTCCATTGATATTGACACTGAATCACAAGACCAATTTGCTATCACTTGGGGAGACAGACAGTTTACCTTTACTAAATTGCCCCAGGGGTATGTGCATAGTCCCACTCTGTGTCATGGATTGATTGCCAGGGACTTAAAGATGGTGCAATTGGATAATGTATTTATTGCTCATTACATTGATGACATCATGCTGACCAGTGTTGAGAAAGAACATGTAGAAAATGCTGCTGAAAAGTTGATCACACACATGCAAAATCGGGGGTGGGCCATAAATCCCAAAAAGGTACAGGGGCCTGCTCAAGAGGTGAAATTTCTAGGTGCAATCTGGTCTGGGTCAGTTAAGAAAATTCCCGACCCGGTAATTGATATGGTTCAGCAGATGGCTCCACCAGCAGATAAAAAAGAGGCACAAAGATTCATTGGGTTAATGGGGTTTTGGAGAAATCACATACCTCATTTAAGCCTGATACTGAAACCCATTTACAAAGTCACCAGAAAGAAACATGACTTTACATGGGGCCTAGAGCAACAGACTTCCTTCCAACAGGCTAAAGATGCATTGCAAAATTACATCACGCTGGGGCCCCTGACAAAAACTGATCCTTTTGAATTGGAAATTCTTGTCTACAATGACGTGGCTGTGTGGAGCTTGTGGCAAAAGCAAGGACATAAAAGAGTGCCACAGGGGTTCTGGTCAAGGAAACTCACAGATCCTATGACAAGATACACTCCTCTTGAGAAACAAGTTGCTGCAGTGTACTGGGCTCTAGTTGAAACTGAAAGAATCACAGGCGAGCAACCAGTGACAATTTGCACAGAAATTCCAATCATGGGCTGGGTGCGTGACACTGCTGCAAATGGGAAAAGTGGCAGAGCACAAGACGCCACTCATGTCAAATGGAAATGGTATTTACAGCAACGTGCGAAAGCTGGCCGCACAGGGGTTTCCAGACTGCAAGAACAAATGCTGGAGGCAGTAGATCTGGATGCGATGCCTGAACCAAACACCCATGTGGCGTTGCCAGAATCTCCCTTCAAAGTCGCACCAGCCTATGATACATTGACAGAAGAAGAACAAAAGTCTGCATGGTTCACGGACGGCACGGCAAAGTATGATAAAGGGCAAAGACACTGGCAAGCTGTCGCATTCCAGCCCCATCGAGAAACACTGCTAATGAGAGAAGGTGTGGGAGGATCAAGTCAGTATGCTGAACTGCAAGCAGTGGCCTCCGTGATTGAACAGGTGAAGGAAACAGAGACTGCATACATATACACAGACAGTTGGGCCACATATCAAGGCCTGACACATTGGGCACCGGCATGGAGAAGAGATGGTTGGCAAATCAAGAACACGCCGATCTGGGGAGGGCCAGACATCTGGGAAGAGATGTGGTGCAAAGGTGAGAGGTGCAAAATCTGCATTGGGCATGTCGATGCACACATGCCCCCTGACACCTCACTGGCTGCCCTGTTCAACAATGAAGTGGACCAAATGGCAAAGATTCGCCCAGTGACAACACCGCAAGAAGCTGAGGTGCTGCAAGGGATGGCGGATTGGGCACACCAAACCTCAGGGCATCTAGGGCAAACAGGAACTTACCAATGGGCAAAAAAGAGACAATTGCCCATTACCATGGATCAAGCCAGACAAGCTGCCTCCCAATGTTCCGTGTGCAGTGAAGTGAAGCACTACCCCCTGGAGAGGAAGCCTCAAGGCCCTTTGAGAAGAGGTGAAAGAGCTGCTAGCGTATGGCAAGTTGACTACATTGGCCCTTTACCGCCCGAGAATGGAAAGCATTATGTGTTGACCATGGTAGACACATACTCTGGACTGTTATTAGCTTATCCAGCTGCCCATGCAGATCAACGGGCTACCTTGCAAGGCATGGAATACCTCATCAGACACTATGGCATCCCGGATGAAATCCAATCAGACCAAGGCAGCCATTTTGCTGGACACAATGTGCAAGACTGGGCACTAGAGCAAGGCATAAAGTGGACACTGCACATCAGCCGATACCCAGAATCCTCTGCTTTGGTGGAACGTAGCAATGGGCTGCTCAAGCAACAAATAAAGAAGCTGACTAAGACTCACACTCTCAAGGGGTGGTCCAAACATCTGGCACATGCACTGTTTGAACTGAACAATCGTCCACTGGGAAATCGCCAGACACCCTTTGTGAGACTGACAAGTGAGAAAGTGGAATCTACAAAGACTCTTGTTGTGTGGAAAACTGACAAAGAAGCTAAGCTGCCTGTGCAAGCCACTGCAGGCAGCATTGGACTTGATCTATCTACCTGTGAAGATGGTGTTATACCGGCGGGGCAAACCAAATCCATCTCGCTGGGCATTGGCATCAAATTGCCGGCTGGCACTTATGGACGCATTGCTGCACGATCCAGCCTGGCAAAACAAGGCATTGACATATTAGGAGGTGTGATTGATCCTGATTATAGAGGGACTGTTTCGGTACTTTTACATAATGCTGGTGCATCTGCAGTACCATTAACCAAATATGACCGAATTGCACAATTGATTTGTGAACAAGCAGTTGTCCCCCTAGTAGTAGAAAGCAAGCAATCTCCAGACACTACATTGAGGGGGGAAGGAGGCTTCGGTAGCACAGGAAAAAAGGTGTGGGTGCACCATCCTAACAAAAAGCCTGAGGCTGGGGAAGTGTTAAGTCAAGGTGTTGGAAGTACTTATGTTGTACTTTTGCATAATTCTGATGTGCCTGTTTATATTCCCGCTACTAGGCTCACACCACGAACGTAGAGCAGTATGAAGGGGATGGGACTTGCCTTGCTGTGGGTGCTCCTGGCCTGCCAAACCAACGCTTTCTCTGTAAAGAGTGGGTTATTGCAAGACACTACATGGACTCTGAGAATCGCATGCACTACACCTGATGCTCCAGTCCTGCGTGATAACTACAACCGCACCGTAACCTGTGAGAAAAGTGTTACAAATGAGTATCCACATGGAACTGCAAGAGTTCTAGATTGGCACATTGTTGGACACCTTTTATCACTAACTCATATGACTGGCGCCTACGAGATTTTAGGTCCAAAAGTTTCAGTGAATGGATCAAATAATTTGTTTGATGTTTCATGTTTCTTTTGTCCCAAGAACTGCAACGAGTGTACTCGCCAAGATTTTCTGGACTATAACTTAGCCACATGTTCTTCATATAATTGTACGTTGAAACAGCCTATACCAGATGGTAGTATGGTGTTTGTATCAAAAACCAATATTGTACATGGTAGGCATCCCACTTGGAGGATGGTGTTTTTCAAATCTCACAAAGAGGAGTTGGTAAAACTGCTAGATTTTCCAATAGTAAGACAACATTTAAATTGCAGACATGTGATGCACGCTTCCATTATTTCAGAGGTACACTTAGACATAGACTTGTCACGGGGCAATGTCTCCTTAGTACTACCAAGCTGCTATAAATGGAGTCAATTTCTATGGCCCATCACCAAATTGCGCGTAGCTAGGGGTTTAGATTCCTTGATTGCGGGTGCAGCGGGAGTGGGAACGGGGGCTTTAAATGCTTTTGACATAGAAACTGTGCGCAACAAGTTAGCCACTATGGGTTCTGATGCCAGCGGCGCTATAAAACTTCTGGCTCAGTGGGGCCCATTGATAAGTCCTACCCTGCGCAACACTGCTACAAGTATTGGCAACCATTGGAAGTGGCAGAATTTCAGCTATGAAGACATTTTCTCTGCCATAGGACAGGTCAACAAAACTGCTAAAGACACACGATGTATTTTATGGCAAACTTTGCTAAATCAGCAGGTGTTAGCTTTCCGCTCCGAATGGGGGCGACTATCTTCAACCCACTGGCACACAGAGCTACAGTTACCAGCAGACATATGGATTAAGCCGCTTGCTTTTGATTGCATGAATAACACCTGCCATGCGTTAATGCAAGTGAGTAGGACCGCTTATGCTCTAGAAATATGGTGCCCTTTTATAGTACTGCCTATGAAAATCAATGGTTCCTGGTGGGTTCCGCAAATACGAGGGGAATGGTTAGACAGCCAAAACTACACCATCCACAGTCACACCTGCATGCCCTGGGATCAGGGGTGGGTGTGTCCCCTAACTGGGAGGGTTCCGGACCCATGTATACATCCCGTAGCAGGGGAGTGCACCTGGATGCAATACCACATAAATGGGACTGACATCTTTCAGATAGATCAGCATACAGCTTGCGTAGTTACTAATCATTCCTTGCTTATTAACAATTATAGGTTATTAGGGAATCCTCAAGTATTTTGTGTAGATCAAGTTGTGACTATCCTAGACATTGTTACTCATACCCTATATTCTCTAACCCAGTGGTCTCACACTACTCTGCATGCTGAGCTCACGCATTTGCTTAACTGGACTCTATCCTATGGAGTGATTACTGCCCGGCTTCAAGCTATTAGAAAATTTGCTCAAACTGCTTGGAAAGATTTCCAGACGCTAGCTACCTCAGTTATTTCTGCAGAGTACAAGCTAATAATAGACAGAAACCAATTAATCAAAACTGCTGACCATCTGCAATCTGTTACTACTCACCACTGGTGGGATATATTCACTGGATGGTCTCCCTCCTCCACTAAACTGCTTAATATAATACTGCACCCATTGCTGTGGTTGCTGATTTCCCTAATATTCATACTTATCGTCTTCATTGGACTCTTGCGCAGAATGTCTTTCCTTTATACTAGAATGTCTGCGCTAGAGAAACGCTTAATTGGCCTACAGCACACTGTGCATGCTTCCAGATCATGGAACTGAGTCAGCATTTTCAGGCCTCACTTCGAAAGGGGTGGAATGTAGTGATAAGCTGCTAGGCGCTTGCAGTAACCTGCATTTGCACTAACCCACTGAGCTATCTTGTGTGTATTAGAGCCTATTCGAAGCGTGGAGGAAAATGCTGACATCAACCAGGACTCTCAAACTGGGTGAGCCTGCATGCTTGCAAGGGGTTAATTGCAAAGGCCTTTTTTGAAGACATAAAACATCGTGCTTTAGCAAGAGGCTCCATGCAGTTCGTGGGAGCCAGGCATTGCTTTGCCCGTCTTCGCTCTGCGAGTCAGGTGCACTGATAAGACAAGAATGCAAAGAAACAGTGCCCGAAGCCTGGGAGCCAAGACTGGCTGTTTCCAGTCTTGTAACTTTCCAAGCAAAAAACATGTTTACTGCCAGGAGGGAAGAGCCTAGAAGCTTCTCGAAGAGCTGACACGTCATGATGATTGACGTGCAGCTCCTAATAAGAGAACTATACTTGGACCAGGGAGGGGGGACTCATCCTGGACTGTTGGAAAGACGTGCGTATCAAGGACAGTGCCTGGACGACCAGCTGTGCGCTATCAGGGCCGAGGCTCCTAACATCACATCCCTGCTCTGGTGTAGGACTGTGGGGGCTTGGCCAGTCCTCCCCTCCTCTGCTGAGGAGTGCCGGGCACCAGATAGCGGCGAGGGTCCTGGATGTGATCAGATCGTATCTTCATCTACATTTCATTAGGAGCGTAAGACCAAATAATTGCATATTCATCTGTGATTGATAATTGGCATTATATAGCTTGCACTCTCTATTTCCACATTATTATAAATTGCTGCTTAGTTTTCATTAGTCATTGTAGATAATAAATGCAAGCATCATATTCTGTGTGATTGGCTTTTTTCCAGACTGAGTTCATCGTGCTTCTTAAACCTTATTTGTGTGGGAAGGTAATTAGGAGTGATTTACTTTGCACAAAGGGCTGGATCCCAGGGAGGTGCGGGTACTGTTTATCACTACAGTCACCCTTAAAATTTCACTGACCGTGCGTAATCCTTGTTCGCGTCACATGAAGATGAGCTCCAGGGAAGTGAGGGCTAGCATTATGTACTATGTTCTTCAAGCAAGCTCTAAATGTTTCCTTTGAAATCCTGTCACTCATTTATCCAGACAATCTCAAGCACTGGGCTTATTTCTGTTGTATAATGAACTCTTCTGAATCGCATTTCGTGAGTCCTGAGTTGTCTGTTGATCCCACAGCTGTGCCACTGTTCAGGGAGAGTATGCATGTGTGTGGCAGTAGCTCCCAAATGGAAATGGTCAGCTACAGGCAGACTTAGAATGGTGCAGAAAATAGGCCGCATCACCAAAATAACTGGCCCAGATTTTCAAATCGCAATGTGTGATTTTGTGTAATTAAGTGCTCATATAGTTTCAGGTGTGCTTTTTTGAGAAATGTGCCAGTTGGTGCATTCCAAGAACTTTATGCCACTATCAGTGGTCATACCTACTGGCCACACAGTGTACTCGGTGATAAAATGGCTCTCCTTGGCCCTCAAAACACAGCCTACAATGACTTTTCTGGTTAGCACTTTCGGCATTTTCCCATTTCTCTACATGCATGTTTAAGTCTAGCATCAAGGCTATAAATACTCTCTTACTAGAGACTTTGGTAACACCCTACAAGGGAATTATGGTATTAAGGAAGTTCTCCTGAACTTTGATCTACACAGTTCAGGCTTGTACTTGGATTGATCAGTTTTCAACCAAATCCCTTGAATCGTGTTGCAGGGTACACCATGCATTCCTACCTATGGAGACTGAATGCCGCCCCCCTCTGGGATTTGGTTAACACCCTTCAGTGCCAATAGTTCCCAAAGTTTCACCGCTTTTACAGAGCAGTTTCTCCAACCAACACATCCAAACATCACAATTGGAATGAGGAAAATAAAGAAGAAGAGCCCTCCTCACTCAGCCATCTCTGAAAAACCTCACCAGAAGCAAATACCCAAGAAGGAAAGAAAAACGTCAGCTACGCACTACCAAGCATGGAACTAGTACCAATCAAGTCCAGCGATCACATTTGTGTTAGGCTCAGAAGTGAAGGGCAATAGACAGAATGTGTAGTTTCTTTTGTTGCCATTCCTTTGGGTTCCATTGTTATTTTGGATGTGGATGATGTCTAAAGCATTGTGAAAGTTTTGATCTGAGATCTTTGCTAAACTTGTCTTTTTAAAGAAACTTAGATTTGAGCCGTTTCCATACTTTTTCCTTTTCCTTTTCTGCATACTTTGGAGTATTGTCTTCTCGGTAGTACCCAAATTGTTCGTTTACAATTGTTCGAATGAACAATTGACCGAATTTAAAGGGTCACAATTGACCTTTTCACAATTGACTGCATAGACTTTTATATATATATATATATATATATATATATATCGCTTTGGTAATATATATATATATATATGGGGTTTTGGGCGGGTTTGGGTTGGGTGGGGGGTTGCGGGGGGTTCCCCCCCATATATGTCACAATTGACCTTCACAATTCGGTCAATTGTGAAAAGGTCAATTGGCATTCGAGCCGTTGTAATACGAACAATTCGTATACAACCGTCTTCTCCAATGAGACAGTTTTTAGTAAGTTATAACCTTTACTAAATTTTAGTGACTTGTATTTGTGATTTTTAATATCCACATTGACTTCAGGGTCCATGTCGTCTACTCTGTTAACAATTCAGTATCGCCCACAGACAAGGCAATTCATTTGTATTCATTCATTTATTAATTAAAAAGTGTATATCTGTTAAAGAATGAGCTTCAGTATTTGTACTATTTATATTTGTATCTATTTAAAAATAAGGATGGTAT
Organism: Ambystoma mexicanum; assembly: GCF_040938575.1. Classification (NCBI taxonomy): domain Eukaryota; kingdom Metazoa; phylum Chordata; class Amphibia; order Caudata; family Ambystomatidae; genus Ambystoma; species Ambystoma mexicanum. Next base: position 274,835,992 of record NC_090941.1, read on the forward strand.
TTCAAACACAATTTACAAATGAAAAATGCAAACCCTGGGTGGGCTTCCCTTAAAATATGTAACGCATGTCGGTTCAGAGTACCCCAAGTGATGAAGGGTTAATTCAAATGAGACATAGACGTGGACAGTGGCAAGGGACTGGACATGAATAAGTAGGGAACTTGGACTCAGAGGAAACCTAAAGAATGTAGAAGAACCTTGGTAACGGGCTATAAACACTATTAGCACATGGATATTGTTATTGGCCTCCTCGCAGCTGATCAGAATGTTCAGAGCTCCGTCAATAACTACTGGTATTGACCACTTTCTGAAAATTCTGACTTCAAAAACAGACTGGGAGACAATGCAGTTTCCGGGCAAGATGTCTTTAATGGAGACACTTCCTCTGTAAGAAAACCTTTTTTTTTCACTTCAACATCCCATTTAGCACAAAACGAGAAAGCTGAAACATGGGCACATGCTTTCACTTTTTTTGTAGTGAAACAGTTTACTTTTACACAACACCTAATGCGTGCTCATGTTAAGCCCACTGCAGTTTAACCAAGTGTGCAATTGAAATGCTTCACGTATGAAGAAAAGCTTGATATTTAAATACTACAAAATAAAAACCAACTAATATACTAACTCACTTTGTCCATTTACTTTCTCATTATTAAATGAAAGTTTTTTACTTCAGCACCAAAGCTGCAAAACATGTATCACAATTACCATTATGTGCTAATAGCCTTATAGACCTCGGGTGGGGTAATTATTGCTTGGGATAATGACTCTTCCCCCAATTTATGGACCTCGACTTTGCCTTGTGCCATTTCTTGGTAGCAAGTCATAATCCTGTGATAATGACCCCTCCCTCAGTCTATAAAGCTATATTGAGAAGCTAGGTTACTATATTTGTGTATGTTTGTATAGGATACTAATAAGGAGAGAAAAGAAGCACAGAGTCCTTGGAGGGCAAACACACACACTGGGCCACTATTACTGCGGCTTGAGCTGCATTGTATAAGGGATTGGAATTCCATGAGTGCATGTGTAAAGCGGTGGACTGACAGCTCCACCTGGTGGCCCACAATTTTGTAAATTGGGCACACAACAAGCCGCAACCAGAGAATGTGGGAGCACCAGGAAAGAAGGAGTTTCTTGCAACCTGCGTATTAGGTGGGAAAGTGAGCCTGTGAATGTATAAGAAGAGGCCCAGAGGCGTATAGGGTTGTCAGGATCGGGCTGTCTGCTTGTGGTGCACTCCCCAGGAGAACCCTTTTACCTCTCCCATAAAGGGTCCCCCGAAAGAATGGAACCAGGCTGATCTGGATGACACGCATGGAAATGAGCAACAAGTGGTCAGTATGTAGGATCGTAGAAGATTCCCAGGTGCACTGATCTGGCCCGTAATCCTTCCAGTTTACTGTTTGTATTTGTATTTGTTAAAAAGCAGTTTGTTATGTTGAAGAAAAAGAATCTACCAAGTAGAAAAGAACAGAGAGTGGAGGCAGTCCTAGAGTATGCTGCCTTTACATAAGAGTAAGGTTTGATTGAGTGACCTATACTGGGTGGTGAACGTACAAGAGAGGGAATATATAGCAAGGATAGGAACTGGAGGACATAACAATATTTTTTAACAGTGGGAGTCTGATGACAGTAGATACACATCTACATGGGTGGTCCCGATGGGCATAACACTGTCGCAGTAAGTGAGACGCTTGGTTTAGGTAGGCAGGTGGAAGGATTTGTGGAGCTAATTTCATTGCTAGTAGGTGGTGTTTGAGACTCATTTGAATAATTCCACTAAAGAAATGGCTTTAATAGATGAGGGGCATACCAATGTAATGGGTCTGGCAGTGAAAAGGAATGGAAATGGGAGGAAGAACAGTGGGTTCATTGGACAGCTAGGTTGATAAGAGAAGAGGAGTGGAAGATTAAAGAGTGAGGGTGCAGTTAGATGCAGACCACAAGATGTTAGGGGGCAATGGTTCTGGATGGATTTATAGATGAGTAGCAGGAACTTAAAGAAAGAGTCATCCAAGGTGGTGATGGTAGGTGGAACTGGAGGATGATCTGGGAAGGTTAAAAAGGGTGCGGGCCGCAAAGTTGAGGACTTTTTGAGGGAAGCATACATGTAGAACAAGAAGTAAGCTAGCTCAGTAGTTTGCTGAACACAAGAGTCAAGATAAGTATTTTAGTAGAGTTGTGTGTTAGTTCGGTATACAGTCTTTTCATCGAAAAAAACATTCATAGAATTGTTTTCCATTGTAATGTATTTATTGAAATTATTTACCATCGAAATGTCTATTCATTGATTTTTTTCATTCAATTCCAATACTTTTTCAAACAATTTTTCAAACATTTTTAAACAATGCTTCTTTTTTCAAACATATTTTAACAATGCTTTTATCAAACTATTTTATACATTTAAATGTAACTGTTTTAGTCATCTAACTTATTTAAACTTATTTTCTTTAATTTATACATAATTTTCTATAATCTAATGTAAAAATGGATGAAGGAATGGTCCCTTTTCCTGGATTACATTTCTTTTTGTTCTACTACTTGGATTATCATTTTCGTTCATGGTTTCTTGCTTCGTTTCTGGATTTTTTAATTTTTTTTGCTTGGTTTCTCTTCCTTTTTTTGTTCTTTCATGGATTTTTGCTGGATGTATGTGTTGCTTCTTCCTGATCAGATGCCTCGCTGTTTTTTATTTTTTTTCTTGGTTCTTCCTGTAGATTTCTTTGGATTTTGGGTTCTTTTTCATGGTTTCTCCTGTGGATTTCTTTGGATTTGTGCATTGTGGATTTCATACATGATTCGTGGTATCATGAGTGCAGAGGTAAATTCATTTTTGGATAATTTAACATTTATTATTAAAAGCAATACTGTTTAAATAGTTTAATTTGTCCTGCTTTTCGAATTCCATTATGCATATTTTTAATCTTTCATGTGTGTCTCTATACTTTTTTCACTGTGTTTGTGTTTTTTCCTTTCATATCATTTGCTCTATTTGCATTTCTTGGTTTGCTTGTTCCAATTTCAAATGTCTAAGAAAAGACCATAAAGTTGGATTATTGGTTTTTGAATGATTGATGTAGTCCATTGTGCCATCCCTCGATTTTATTGTTTGTTCTTGCATGTCCTTTTACCTCTGATTCATAACAATTCCATAATTTCTTATCAAATCTTGCTCCCCTTTTTGATCCACTTCTGGTTAACTGTCGTATCCAATTAGTATCAAAATAATCTAGCAGTGATTCCAAGTATTGTTCATTGTCTTTAAAATTCAGAGTCCATTAAATGTTTGTAATATTCTTCTACACAAAGGCTAATGAGAAAAGTAATTTGATATCGTGTTGGAATTTCAAATCTTCAATGTACCTTGATTGCATCCCAAAATGTTGTAATTTTCGCCAAATTGATTGTGTGAAATGAAAGAAACATCCCCGTATTTTACATGATTGAAAAATGTCATTAAATGTCTTAATTTGTTGTATTTCGTTATCAAGAACAACAATAATTTCGGGTGTTTTGGGGGTGATGTTCTCATGCATGAATCTAAAAATGTGTTTATATCATTCTTCCAATTTGTTTGGCATTAGTACATATATCAATGGAATTAATGTGTCCTCAGTCATTGCATGTATGCTGTAAAACTGCGAAAAAGGTTTACGACACACTTTGAAGGTTACATCCACATGCAATATTTGTGCGTTCTTTCAATGTTCCATATTTCTAGAGGTTCTAAATATCATTAATCTTTGGTTGTTTATTTCTTTATCCAATAATAAGAAGTTGTCATTCTTTTGCGTTACTTTCAACACTGGTGGTAATTCGATGTCTGTAAAGCTTTCAAGTGTTTTCGGAAATGTTGTTTGTACTTGTCTTTGTTTACATATTTGCTGTTGTAATGTATTAATTTGAGGCATCTGACCTGCAACATGGAATGGGAGAGTTGCGCACACAGGTTTTATGACAGATCCACTTGGTTCATCCACATTTTCTTTTGCTGTTTCTTTCATTTGCGTTAATGTTTTTTTAATCAGAATTTTTGTACCATCCGGTAAGTGGTTGTGTTCCACTTCGTGAATTACATTGTCACCATGCATTACTGCCCTTGCTTTACATTTGTTTGTAAAATAATCGGTACATTTCCAGTACATTTTTTCGTTTACCTGTTTTTTCCCCACTGTAGGTATAACCTTTATGTACTAGTTGTTTTTTTCCCATTTTGGAAACCACAAAATCAATACTGTTGGTCATTTTGACGGACTAGAAAAGAAAAGAGAAATACTTTTTACCTTAGGGAACTTGATAGTTATATTTTAACATATACGCTGTGACTATTGATTTTATAAACACATCGCTTTTACTATTATTATTAATTTTAACTAACCTGTATGATTTAGAAATCCTAGTAGCTGAGCCGCTTTCTGTATTCACAACCATCACCTCACTGGATAGCTGGTGAATGTGAAACACCTGTTGTTATCAACTGTCACTTTTCAGGATGTGTTTACATGGGGTCCTTTTATTCATAACGTACTTTGCTTCATCGAACTGGCTCATCATTCCGATACAATAGTTTCACTGAATGTTCACTTACAATTATTTTAATAATGTTTCGATGGAAAAGATTTCTATGAAAATGTTTTGTTGGAACATATTTTTTATAGAAAAAATTCAATGAAAAGACATGTAACCATTAGTTCTTGCCAGACTTTTCCAATGATTAGGATGTTAAGTCTGTCTGAGTTTGCAGTGGTCATGATCACCTGGAAACTGTTAAGATTGTAGTCGAAGAGAACCTATGTGAATCATGGTTGAGATGGTGAATGGGCCAGAGGGAAAGAGATGGTACAGGTAGTATGGGGCTGGTGTTGGAGACAGGGAGAAAGATGACTTCTGTCTTGGAGGAGGCACGCATAAGACAGTGTAGAGCCATTCAGTGACAGATGGAGGTTAGGCAGTTAGTTACACATTTAGAGATTAAGAGAAAAGGGAACATCTGAGTATCATCAGCAAAGAGGTGACAGTTACAGGCAAAGGAGAAAAATAGTTTGCATGGGGAGGAGGTGCATAGACTGAAGAGGAGTGTGCCTGGGTCTTATCCTTGAGGAATGCCCACTATGAATCGGAGTTGAAGTACTGGCGTCCCATTAGATGGAGAAGGAGGGTCAGAGAGAAAGGAGGACACAAAGTTGATTAAAGTGTCCAAAGAAGGAAAGAGTTTGAAAGAGGGAGGGATGATCCACAGTGCCAAATGCAGTGGAAACAACTAGAAGGATGAGAAGGGAGAAGAGGTGAGAGTGGTGGGCAGCAGTAAGATAATGGATGATGTAGATGAGAGCAGTCTCAGTGTAGAGTGTGGACCTCAATCCAGATTGAAGAGAGTCAGCGTGTGACTGTACCTCAAGATAGTTGGCAATGTGATTGCAAACAAAGCTCTTAAAGATTTTAAAGTGGTAGGGAAGACGAGAGACAGGTCTGTAGACTGATAGGTTGTTGTGGTCAGGAAACGTAAAGGCAGCCATGGCCCAGTCAATACAAGTGTGTTCCTTCTTTAGCCAGACTAAAATGATGTGGAGAGCAGGGGCTTGAAACATGTCAAATTGTATGGATTTCTGAAGGTCTGAACAGATCATGGCCAAGGGCATGGTCTGCTGGTGTATTTGTCTTAAGGTCAAAAGAGTACCATTGACCCCATAGATGTCTTTGTGCTCTGGAGTTTCTTCTAGAGGTATTTTGTACTGTTAAGTGAAAACAAGGTTCATTTAAACCGATAAAGTGCCAGAGATTACCATAGCACTGGGCTCTACATGTCTCAAGGACAGACATATTTGCAGTTAATGATGACTTGGTGGGGAGGACCTTTGCATCACATCTTGAGGAATGGTGTAGTTTATGCTCTGTCCATTCCTACCTTTGTGAACCAAGTGTTGTAGTTTTACAGAGGAGGATGAGATGACAGGAGCACATAAAAAGCTTGCCTTTACCACGGTATAGTCATAATCCTCACAACACCATATTATCTTTGCTTCTGATTAATAAACCTTTATGCTACCTCCCAGGCACAAAGGTTCTAGTGGAGGTAGTCATTGGGAGCTTTGAAAGAAAGAGAGCTATTTTCGAACAAAGACAACACCCTTGGCGGGAGGCCAGGGACAGTATTTTTTTTACATTGTTCATGTAGCTGCTGGTCTACTTGCACCATAAAGTCTATTAGATCAGGACTCGTGAGGGAGAGCCAGTCAGGATAACTCATCCTTGAATTCCTTTCTTAAGCTCTTCCAGAAGTGAGCAGCAAGGTCAGTGAGTACTAATTGGATTCTACCTTCAGGTGCTTTAAGTGTGCAGTGTAGCTAACAAGATCCCAGAAAACCTACCGTTGTTCAGGGGGTTAATGTTCATTGGACAGACTCACTGGTTGCTCCTAGAAAGTGAGCCTCAGTTGCTTCTCAAACTCCACATAGCACATAGTGGATATTCAGTCATATTTCCTAGAAGACAGGTAATCTTAGATTTATAAGTTTGGAAAGACTGCACCATGAAAAAGGAGCTGCATCTTGCATTACCTTACGAAGGCACTGAATTTTATGTGTCACAGTCAGATTGTTCTGGTCCAGGAAGATGTATGGTTGACATCATGCCACCTGAGGCTTTTTGGATTTGTATTTGCAGAACATTGAGTTGTTTGTGAATGTCATCACTGGTCATCTTCTAAGAAGGCAGCAAAAACAGTGTACAATAATAACAGAAGTCAAGTTGGAGACAACACCAAACACTGAAAGACAGTAAGTATAATAAATTAGTGTGTGTTAACATGCTCAAAAATTTGTCTTACAAAATCGAAAAAATATTAGGATACATTGGAGGATTTAAAAAATGTAAAAACATGTTTGGACCATCTGCATTTGCTTTTCACGAGAAATGGCAGAAAAGCACTTGATAGGCCATTCTTAACATTGACTCAGAAATGGGTAATGGGCCCAGTATGCACCCAGTTTGCCTGTTGTAAATGGAAAGAATGGAAAAACACCAAAAGAAACAGAAGACGATATAGGGCTCTCGGGAAGTTAGCTCAGGGGCAATGTGCTCGCCGTGGAAGCAAGTAGACACAGAGCACCACAGGTTCGATCCCAGTGTCCGCGCTTAGAAACCTCTGGGTATTAAGCTCGTTATAAATAACCTATCATATCATCATATACAATGTAGATACTCAAGGACTTCACCAATTGTGAGAGTTGTTATTTAGTTTGTGTTAACATATTGATGTGAATGTATGTACACAGTCAATACAACCAGCATTTTCAAAACATTACAGTACACAAATATTGCATTAAGAACAAGGTGGATACGGCTCCCCTAGCAAAACATTTTCTCAGCAAGGTTCATAAGTTTCATTTAACTATCCTAAACAAAGTAAAAAGTAACACTAAAGGTGATATCAATTGAAAATGAAACAGACTGGAGTAAAATGTATTTTTGAAATTCACTTTCATCCAACAGAGCTCAATGAAAATGTGGAATGGCATTACATCAGATAAAATTTAGCAGATACACTTTTTCAGTAATTTTAAAATATATTATTATGATGTAATTTCTACATCCAGGTGATACAATGTGGGTTCTTGTACCAAAAACAAAATGAATGCGTGACAACTCAAGAAGATCTAAATGTAGCCTTACATAATGGCGCCAAGCTGTTTCACATTAAATGTTTATATAAAGTGGCAACCATGTAGCTAGTTTTGGCCTCCAGTATCATTTACTTCACAGTACATGTTGGATATATTGAAAATAGCTAATATACAAGCAACCTTACTAATTCTATGTCAAGACAGGAGGCGAGCATTATGCTTATCTTTCTTTATTGCTGCCACCTCAGCACTTCAAAACACTAAACATTTAAACTGGGTATTTTCCTGTTTTCTTGGAGGACTCTGAGAAAAAGGTAAATGCAATGTTTAAAAGTTCAACAAATCTCCCCCTCTGGTACTACGAGTCCCATGAGCCTCCTAGTCCCCGGTAGTCCTGAGACTCCTCTCCTCCACCTATCAGGTGCTTGCCTGGGGTGTAAGAGCCTCTTGCCCTACGTTCTTTCCTCTTTCTTTTTTCTGCCTCATATAAGTGATTCTGTGTTTACTTGAGAATTGGCTTTGTGGGTTAACAAAGTATTGGGACAGCATAACATTATTACGTTTACATAGAATATAGTTATCTACACATCAGCATAAGGTTAACACGTTTTCATAGAATATAGTGGTTTACTGACATAGCAGTATGCTGTGCGAGCGGTCGTAAAATTGTGCAAGTGTACCTCGCTGAGGGAGAATGAACGCACGCGCGCGAGTGAATTTGCTTTATTAGTAGAGCAGAGGTAGTAACTATACCTAGGAGTCGGGGCCAGAGCCATGAGCGTATGTGCTCGTATTGGGCACCCGGCCCCACTCCTCTCCACATGTTCATGGCGGCACCGTTGAAAGCGGTGAGCGCTAGGACCCAGGGGAGCAGGAGGCTTTTAGGCTTCCTGACATTCTCTGGGTCTCTTTCAACAGTCGTGCAGTGCACAGACACCGCGGCTGATCGCACAGCAAGGAGCAACCTCTAAGAGTACTTAAGAAAAAAAAAAGAAAGCATTTATTTGCGAGTAGTGAACAGAAGGGACAGTGTTGTCATCTGACATCTACCCTACTGTAGAGCCTAGTTTTTGTAGCTGACTGTCGGAAGTTGGTCCTGCCAACCACAAGGAATTATGGCTCATTATGATACTCCAAGAGGGTCCCAGTCAACAACTCCAGAGTGGAGTGAGGAGGAATGGGTGGAAGAGCCCTTCCAGCAGGAAACTGAGTTGTCACTCAGTTTTAAAAAAGGTGCTTGGTGACACCATGTCAGGCAGTCTCCCAAGGGGTACAACCCATAGCACAGAGACAAGACATGCTGGAAGCATTAGTGGCTGAGCAAAGAGAGCAGCTAGCCTCAAGAAAAAGACGGGCAGACAGCCCTGGAGAAGGTATGTCAGCTGGACACCTGAAAGGAGGGGTTGAAAAGAAGGGGTGTAAGGTGGCTCAGAAGAGGAAAGGCTCTTTGACCCCCCCTGAGCAAGGTGGAAAGGGTAAACGCTGTTCCTCAAGGAGAAGACGACCCTGTCGCCAGATTAAATAAAGCCTACCTAGTAAAAATGGCAGAACGTCATGACAGACCCCCTGCCCCAGGGGTGAATAATTTAGGGTAAATGATGGGGGCTATTCGCCCGATGATGACTGTGGAGACAGGGAAGATATCCTCAAAGAGCACATTGAAGAGACCGCCGCTCCAGAGGAAGAAGACAATATAGGTGACATGTTTGACCCTGAATCCATCAGACACCCCCAAGTCTTCGGAATGGGTTCCATCGCCTAGAGTCGCTCTGTAAATGGCACAGCACATTAGGAAGCCTCTGGACGTGGAGGTGCGCTCTCGGATGAGGTCAGAATGTCCACGCCCAGATTTGCAGGGAAAGTTGGCAGCGACACCGGACCTCGACCCGAAGATGGTCACCCTCATGACCAAGGCAGCAAGAGACATCAGGAAAGGGGTGGACCGTGCCTCCGTTGGCCTAAAAAATGGATTTGGAAGAAAAGGCCAAAGACACAGGAACACCAGTGGATGCCCAAGCACTGGGTAACTGGGCACAGCGCGCAGTATGCCTCTTAGGCAATGCCAACTGTGCCCTCTCCTCGGAAAGAAGGAGAGGTGTGTTATTAAAAATTGATGGGAAACTTAGCGATTCGGCCTCCTATGAGGCAGGGGAAGGTACTAAAGGGCTACTATTTGGACAAGCCTTTGCAAAAGAGTTGGCGCAGTTCGTCGGGACTTATTCGGCATTGGAAAAGGCACAGAGCTCAATTAGGAAGATATTTCTAGGGCACGTTTTTGCCAGTACCGGACGCCACCGAGGTTGGTCGTTCGGTCGCTACAACTTCCAACGCAGACCCCAAGGGCCACGTGCCCAATCTTAGGAGGGAAGACAGCAAGACTCCTTCTTCCCGACCAGAACAACATTTCTCAGAGTACGTAGAGTAAGATGTTCCTACAGACAGCCGAGTGCCGCTGCCAGTGAGTGTAGCATGTGAGCAAGTGGGGGTAGGACCCTGCACTTTTTGAGCGAATGTGAGCTTTATCGAGCGACGCATGGGTGCTCCAAGCGGTAGCAGGTCTACAGTTAGAAGTTGTAGGCGACCCCATACAGAGAATAGAGCCTCAACCAAATCAAATGCCGCAAGAAGAAGCAGCAATATTGCAAAGCGAACTGCTAAAGCTAGTAGACAAGAACGCGATAGAGTGCGGCACTCAAGGGGGAGCAGGATTCCTCAGCAATATGTTCCTGGTCCACAAGGGGCAGAAAATAAGACTGGTGATAAATTTGAGGAACTTAAACGAATGGCTTGCATACAACCATTTCAAGATGGATGGTATTCACCTGCTCTGAGACTCCTACATACAGGAGATTGGCTGTCGCAACTGGATCTCAAAGATGCATACCTCATTATACCGATAGCGATACCGCATCAGAGATTTCTTCGATTCCGATGGAATGGAGAGATATGGCGCTTCACGTGTCACACATTTGGCTTAGCATCCACTCCTTGGGCATTTACCAAACTAATGAGACCTCTATCCGCAGCCATAAGAGAGAGAGTAATATGAATTATCATTTATTTAGACAACATTCTAGTGTTGGGGCCAGACAAAGTAATGCTCACAGAGAATGTAAGTTGGATTTTCAATCTATTATCCTCGCTGGGCTTTGTAGTAAACAAGTCGCAGCTTCAACCGGTTCAAACGATAGAGTTTTTGGGGTTCACGATAGATACCTCTAAAGCAGTTCTCGAACTTCCGGGGCCTAAAGTGAGAGTGATCAAGAAAGAGCTCAGCGCAGTCATAGCGAAGAAGATTATTTTGCTTTAAGGTCTAGCCAGGATAGTGGGACTGCTCGCAGCCTCGATTCAGGCAATATTTCCCGAGCCTCTCCATTCCCGAGCCCTTCTGAGGCTCAAGATCAGACATCTACAAGGAGGAGTAGGTTAACATCAGCTAGTGACTCTAGATCAGGACGCGCTTATCGAACTGCATTAGTGGCTTCATAATATGGAAGCATCGAACGGCCGGGCAATTTTCAGCGATGTTCCAGACTTAGTGATAGAGTCCGATGCAAGCAGAACAGGCTGGAGAGCCAGATGTGACCAAGCAGAGACAGGAGGGAAATGGTCGGAAGAGGAATTGAAATTACATATAAACTGTCTCGAACCCCTAGTAGGTTTCTTTGCAGTACACTCTTTCACCAAGGACAGGGTCAGATGTTGCGTCTTGCTCAGGATGGACAACATTTCAGCCGTACGCTACATAAACAAGCTAGGAGGGACCAGATCCAGGATGTTAGCGGAGCTAGTGAAAGATTTCTGGCACCATTGCCTTCAACACCAGATTACAGTAGCAGCAGAGTAACTGCCAGGGACACAGAAGAGGGTGGCAGACTGGATTTCACGATATCTTGAAGACTCCAGCGACTGGAAGCTACATCCTCAAATATTCAGACAGTTGCAGGAAATTTTGGGTCACCTAGACACCGATCTATTTGCATCCAGACTGAACGCGCAGACGCACAAGTACTTCAGTTGGAGGATTGACCCGGGAGCAGCAGGGACAGATGCCTTTTTGCACCCATGGAACAGAGCTGTGCACTATGCCTTCCCGCCGTTCATCATGCTCATGAGAGTCCTAGCGAAAGCCAGCAGAGAAGAAGTAGAGCTGGTGATGATACTACCGCTTTGGAAGTGCCAGGCCTGGTTTCCAGTAGCGATGAAACTTTCTTCGTCTTTTCCAAGGATAGTTCCTCACCGGCAGGTTCTTCTTCTCGGCCCAACTAGCCTACCTCACCCATTGATACAAGCGGGCATGCTACACTTAATTTCCTGCAGGGTTTCAGGAAGAGACAGGAATTGTCAGGCATTTTGCAACTCGCTGCAGACTGTATCAGAGACTCCTGCGCGCCTTCCACCATCCGGAGCTATGGCGCTGCTTGGGACCGTTGGGCCCAATGGTGCACAGAACATGCTCTGGATCCTGTTTCAGCACCTGTAGTCCACGTTCTCAACTTTCTAGCGAATAGGTTTCAAGACGGTTGCGCTTATAGAATGCTAGGGGTCTACAGATCAGCAGTGTCGTCAGGACACAACAAAGTAGAAGGGGGACCAGTGGGGAACACCCCATGGTCGTGAGACTTCTCAAAGGGATGAAGCTGAAGAGACCACCAGAACCTAAATACGTGGTGTTATGGGACGTTAGAGACGTATTCCACCTCTTTCTCAGGTGGCCAGAGAATGATAGCCTTTCTCGCTCACAGGTTTCAGGGAAGTTTGCGATGCTGCTATGTTTAGCAGCATGTCGGAGAGTGTCAGATGTCAAGGCGTTATAGATAGACAGGGAGATATTTTATCCTGAAGGGGTAGCTTTTAGCATAGTGAAGAGAATGAAGAGTGATTCAACAATCATTTCCTTCCCTTATTTCGCAGAGAATAAGAAAATATGCGTGGCGCAGTGCATAAAGGAATATGAGGAGACGACAGCACATCTTAGACCATAAGGTGTAACACAACTGCTTATAGCACATAGAAAGCACCATCACGCCGTAGCCACAGCGACTATTGCTAGATGGGTTAGGGAGATGATGCAATGGGCTGGTATAGACTTGTCTTTGTAGGGCACTCATTCAGCTAGTGGAGCGATGGCGTCTAGAGCTTTTAGAGCATGTGTTTCATTACAAGACATAATGAAATCAGCAGATTGGCCTTCTGAGTCAACTTTTAAGAGATTTTATTTCAAGGTGGTAGCAAGCTTTGAACAAGCATAATGCTCGCCTCCTGTCTTGACATAGAATGAAGATTACCCAGGCTTACAGCGCAGGGTAGTCTTGATTCTATTAAAGATACAGATGTGAGCATTATATCCCACCCAGAATGGCAAAGGTCTTGATGGCTATCATGTAAGTGTGTACTGTACAAAATCTTTAGTGCATTCCTACCCTCATGGTTTCTTTTCCATTCCTCGTAGGAGACGATCAGAAAGGGTCTTGAGAAAAGCTGAGGTATCGAATTCTTTGATCATGAGAAAGGCACGTGGTCCCGTTGGACCAGTGAAGCCAGAGTGTCGTGGGACCTGTTGAGAGTTCCGGGTGTTGGACTACTTCGTTTGGAGCAAGTTGGACATTCAATGGGGAAGTGTTGTTATTGGCAAAGAAAGAGGAAAGAACCTAGGCATGAGGTGAGGCTCTTATACCCCAGGCAAGCACCTGATAGGTGGAGAAGAGGATTCTCAGGACTATCATGGGACTCGTAGTACCAGAAGGGGAAATTTGTTGAACTTTTAAACATTGCATTTACCTTTTCTTTTCTCAGAGTCCTGGAAGAAGACAGCAAAATACCCAGTTTACATGTTTATTGGGGCAGCCAGTTTGGATATATTTTCTTTATGTGGTTTGGTATTTTTAATTGGGCAACACGGTTAAAGCAAACTTGATAAGTGTTATTACATGGCTTTAAGGGCTTTCATTGGTGTTGTCAATCCCGATATATATTCTTATTGTGGCATGGCATTTTTTACTGGCATCAAGAGTAAAGTCAAAATTAGTTCTTACGGGCCATACTGGCTCACATTGAGGCATCCAATCTGGACATATTATATTAGACTGGTATGGCATTTTTTACTGGCAAAGCCAACAGGAGTATGTACGTACATGGTAATACTGGCATATATTGGTTCAGCGTGCATGGCTGGCCTTTGGGAGCGGACGCGCTGGGAACAGAAGCGTTCCCAGCGCGTTCACTCCCGAGAAAAAGAAAAAAAGAAGGTAAGTGGGGTTGGGAGGGCAGGGAGGGGATAGTTTGCAGGGGAGGGGGGTGGAGGGAAAAAAAACGTACCCGAGTCCCTGGCGGGGGACGAAGGTAGCCTCCATCCTTGGGGAGGCTCGGAGCGGGGATTGCCCCATTTCGAACCTCCTCATTGGCTAAGGGGCTGCCACCCCCCTGCCTGGAAAAAACGCTGGCACGCTTGTACGTCCACAGGAATACCGTGTGGTATGGCTCGGAAAGGAGCCAATCTACATGTAGTATTTCCCGTGGGCAGAGCGTGCCGGGTACTAATGGCATATATTGGTTCAGCGTGCATGGACCTATATGGATACAGCCAGCTTGAAAAATGTTTTATACTTGCAAATATTGTGCCCAAAAGCATAATGAAAACAAGTTGGAAATGCTCCTGTGCCCTATGGTTAACTTGCATCTATTAGATTTTTTCACAATACACAACTGTATGAAATCTGTGTGACTTTTTGCCCAATTTCTTATAGAAAGTGTGCTTTAAAATGCACTATTTCAACCTCTCATTTTAACATTTTTTGGCAGGGGAGATCCCCCGACCCAAACCCCAGTTGGTTGTTTTGTGTGCCATTTCAATCCTCAGATGCTCCAGCATGTTCGCAAGCAAAATGTATGCCCCTCGAATTAAAAAATGCACTAGCCGCCACTGGTAATTTCTCTGTGTCAGGAATTTGCATTCACCCCTAGGATACTATGATGAATCTTTGGTGGAATCTGTTTTCAATTATGAGCCTTTCCGATTTGGGGTAAATAGAGAAACATTTTCATACAGCGCTTTCATTTTTGCAGTGATATATATATTTTGGAGTAGTGTTTTTTTCTTCTGAAACACAGAACTGAAAGTTAAGTATGTTGCAGCCATAAACATGTCTTTCTGTGATTATGGGCCCATCAGTTTCTCTATGAATACCTCTAGTAGCATTGATTTGCTGTCAGACAGTTCGGTTAGAGCACTTATATAAAACTCAGACAGTCTAATTTACATTTTGAATATGCACATTTGTTTATGATGGGTATCACATTAGTGATTGCTGCATGTCAATATTGCACAGGACTGATGCACAAAATTGGCAAAAGATATGCAAAGCGGTTGAGCATCTCAGCATCTCCAATGTGCACCTTCTCGACCCACTTTGGAATACAGATGTGCAATTTGTCTATCCATTAAGCAGGTGTGCAGGGACGTCATTTGGGAGTCGCCAGGGGTCTCAGGTGTGACCCCTACTGTCTCAGATACAACCCCTGTTTTCTTGCTTGTGACCCAAAGCCCCAAAAAAAACAGCAGCATTATTTTATTTTTTAATTGAAACATTTTAAAAATTGGCTGTGGCGGGCAGCCCTCGGGCACTTCACTATCCAAAGGGAATGTGCCATTGTACCACTCATTCTTTTCATGGGTTACACTGCTTGCTGTCCACTCTCCTCAATGCCCACTTCAAGATGGCTGCTCAATTGTGTGCTTTCTCTTCATGGGAGACACCCCTGTGCTGATCGTTTTTTCTTTTTATTTCATTGGCCATATTATGGGTTAGTGAGTCACAGGCAGGAAGGAGCCAAGGAGCTAAGGAGCCACAAATGGCATGTGTGCAGACTGTCACCTCGGCCGCCCATCCCCCCTTGTTCACACCATATGCAGCCAGCACGGGTGCTCCCTCATGACAGTCCAGGATCCCGACGGCTCCTGTGTAAAGAGGGAGTCGGCGAACAGCAGGGCCCGCATGTGGCTTGAGTTAGGCACAGCACCAGCACTGGCGGTATTCTGTGCTGGCTGGCACACAACAGAAAAATACACCGTCTGCAAACAACACAAAGCCAAGGCTGCAGTGTTTAGGATGGAGGGAGGCAGGCCGCCGTGACAGGCCATTCTGCTGCACATCGCAGGCTTTCCTAGCCAAGGCTGTCAGGGGATGTGTGAGGGGGGATTGTTTTCAAGTGCACCCCTTTACAACCGTTTGTGTGGTGAGGCTGTTGCACATTCAAAAGCTATTGTTGAGCACAGCCAACCAAATAGCTCATCCCAGGGTTTCTTTAACAGCTGGCCACAATGACCTATTGCCAGATTAGCCTACTTGAAAGTAAAGCTGTGAATGACAGGACCCAGAAGCAAAGTGCATGCTATGGGCTCAGCTGCATAGACCAAGAGCTTTACACGTTTCATGGAACACAGCATGTGTGCAGGTATGTGTGAGTTTTTTAACCAGCAGTGCATTCTGTAATGTCCCGCTCCCAATCACCGAAGTGGGACACAGTTTCCAGGATCACCAGGACCAAGTACCAGGCTGCGAGCATGCAGCAGAGTTGACCAAAGGGGGCACCCTACAGTATCTGGTTCACCAGACTGCACCACAGCACTGGGGACACTCAGCACAACTCAGCCTTGGCTCTGTGGGCACACAGGCAGAGGCCACACGGCAGACAGGCATACAAAGAAGACACAGAGACATGAGCTGCCGCTAACTGGGTCTCCACTGCAGTGGCCCACATGCCTGCAGAGGCCCCTTTTATGAACACGAGTCATGACAAAGTTATGACTCGTTTCCTTAAAGGGATAACACGCCCCCAGGTAAAGGGGCGACACACAACACTCCTCCTTTATTATAACAAAACCAAAACAAACACAATAACAGTGGCCCTGCAACCAAGCCTGCAACCTTGGTGCATTCAAGGCAACACACCCATATTATCCATACTAAACCACGGCAAGCTTTAGCACAGGAAACATTTTCTGCTTCCCAGTCCGAGCACCCGCTCGAGGCCCAGCGGCCCTCTATTCCTGAATCAAACTGTCCAGCCTTGGAGCCTTGTTCCGGTCGTCCAGCCTTCGATGGGGCCGCCCCTGGTCACTTATACTGCCACAGGACAGGAGGAATACGTCCCCTCCTTCGTCATCCTCTGCATACTCATAATGCCTCCGCTAGTCCTCTGCCACCTGGACTGACGTAGCTGTGGGCGGTTTCATCCCCGTATCTTATCTCCCTTCCTCCCTGACGCACTCCCTGCTGCTGGCCTCACTGTGCTGGCCACTGCTGAGGCTAGGCATACTCGTGTGAAATGATCCTCTTTTCCACACCTCCCGCAAGTGTGTCCTTTGGCTGGGCACTCATGTGAGTGCGGCAAGTCCCATCCACACTGAGGTCACATGGTGCCCGTCCCTTTTCGTGGTCACTCCCCTCTTCTTGCTGGCTTACTTCCTTGCCATTTGCCCACAGCTCTTCCAGTTTGAGGTCCTGCCTAGAGCTGCTCATAACCGAAGCACGCATCTCCGCCAGCTCCTGGGTACGGCCCAGTTCTAGGATTCTGTCCAGACTTAGCCCTGGCTCCCTGAGAAGATGCTTCTGCAGCTTGGTAGAGTTACAGCCATATATTTATTATCTGGGATCTCACCTTGTCATCCTCAAAGTTGCCCAGAGCACAGGACAGTGCGATGTTTCGAAGTTTGCCATGAAACGTGTCCAGGCTCTCCCCTTCCTCTTGTCTTGTGCACCGCATCCTGATCCATTCATAGTCACGATTGATCATGGGCATAAAGTACTCATTCAGCGCAGCAATGGCTACGGCATATGTTTGGTCTCTAGGCCGCAAAGTCTTGAACAGTCTCTGGACAGCTGGACCGGCTGAGTACAGGAGGGTTGGCCACTTTGCCCTTTCTTTTATCTCCACCGCCTCAAAGTACAGTTGAAGGTTCTCCACCCACGCCATCCAACGAGGTCCCAAACTGGCATGTGCTCCCACCACATTGAAGACATGCAGTTGCGCCAGCTGTCCATTCTGCCGATATGCCCCTTACGCATCATTTTGCTCATCCCCCATGATAGGCACTTGACAGCACAATTCGTTCCCACCACCTATAGGCATCTGCCGTTGTTCAGCTAGTTGTCCAAAAGGGCACACAAGCACTCCTTGGGAAGCTGCTACCCTTCTGGGTTCCTTGGTTTCCCCACCGGTGACCACTTCCTCCTGCTGTTTTTTGGACACCCTACTGCCCAGATTCAGTGCCACAGTGGGTGTGCCCTCCCCTTTTTGGGTTGCTCCTCTTGGGGGGTTTGAGGGGCTGTGAGGGATTGTTTTTGTCCCTTGCACCTTCCCCTTTCCGGGTTTCTCCACTTGGGGGTCAGTTGAGGGGCTAAGAGGGATTTCTTCTGTCCCTTGCACCTTGTCCACCAGCTGACGGCTGCATGGCCTCACATGCTGCCTGCTCACGTGCAGATGATGAGGGATGCAGGCCCCCACGTGGCCCATCATCGTACACACTGAACGTTTATTGTCTCTGCATTTCAGGGACTGGTAGCCACACCTGCACCACCTCCAGTATCCACGTGCCTCCGGGGGGAGGGGATCACCACCCCTGCCCACTGTCCTGATGCAATGGGGGGTACGGTGCATTGTGGCTCCTCTTCATGCATCTGTTCTGATGAAATGGGTGGAACGGGGCACTGTGGGTCCTCCTTGTGCCCTTGCACATCCCTCTGGGGATGGGGTGCCCCCCGCTGCCTCACCTTGCATTGTCATGGTTGGCTGGGGTGATGCGGCTCCTAGTTGCTCATCCTACGGCTTCGTCCCTCACTCCGGGGACTGCTGGCAGTTGCCAGCTAGGCCACTGCACACACAGAGCTTCACCCGCTTTTTTGATGGAGTGGGCACGCGAGGACCCGCATCTCCTTCCTGCTCATACTACAGCTTTGTCCCTCACTCCGGGGACCGATGGCAGTTGCTGGCTCCATGCGTCACACCGTAGCGGACTTAGTCATTCTTGGCCATGCCCACTCATATCGCGGCCAACGCTGTATTTCCTCCCAGCCACTAAGCAGCCTCTGGCAGCCCGCACCCACACAGGCATGGGGGCCTGACCTCCTCGTCCCCAATATAAAGTTCAGCTCCCGGGTCACCGGAGCAAGACACAGTTGCCTGGCTCTCCCAGACCAAGTACCAGGCTGCGAGCACACAGCAGAGCGGACCAAAGGGGACACCCTACAGTTTCTGGATCACCAGATTACACCACATGGCTGGGAGCAGCTTGCACACCTCAGCCTCGCCTCTGTGGGCACAGAGGCCGGGGCTAAAACACAGGCCGTGGCCACACAGCAGACAGGCATCCAAAGAAGACCCTGAGACAGGAATTGCTGCTAACTGGGTCTCCACTGCAGTGTCCCCACATGCCTGCAGAGGCCCCTTTTATTAACACGAGTCATTATAAAGACATGACTCATTTCCTTAAAGGGATAACATGCCCCCAGTTAAAGGGGCGACACACAACACATTCTTCATTTAATGTTTACAACTCCATAGAGGTGCTACTAGTGTAAACGTGGAATCCACATGTTTGTCTTTTTTCACAAGAACTATTTGAATTGTTTTGTCTCACTCTACTTAAATACATTCCATCCTCGCCGGAGGGTGTGTCTTGTTGATAACATAGGTCCAGTCCACTCCTCGCCTGTCTTGTGCATTGGCATAAATGACGCAAAGACAGCACAGAAACCAGCTGAGCCTGTCTGCAAAGTTGCCATCATTGTTCAAAGTGCCACACAATCTCCCAGTCAGTGGCTGGGGGTTGGTGCATTAAGTCTGGGCGACCCTCTGATTCCCCAAACCTCACTGAACTTGTGAGGCAATCCTAATCCCATACAATTCGGTAGATGGGCACATTCTCAGAAGACTTGCTGTTGCTCCCAATTTGTGCCTGACTCAGATCTGATTCACCAAGTGAGGGGTTTTGACTCGCTGGTGGTCACTGACAACACATATTTTGTGTGTGATGCAAGGTGCTCACTGGGTTTCTGTCTCATACAGTAGTTACAAAAAGATAGTATGCCTGTTAATCACTCATGCAGCCACTGATCACAATCTCTAGTTTACCACAAACTCTGGGATTTAAGAATTTATCAATCTAAACTATTGTGTCCTCACCCTGAATTACCATAGTAACCTCCTGCCTATTGGACGGATCCCAAACTGTAACAGCACAGCCTGGCAAGGCCACATTTTCCTGACCTTCGACGGACAGTTGTTAAAGTTCATTTTAGCTGAACTGGTGGTAATTAGAGTGAGTCAGAGCTCATGCAAAACATGCACTAGGAAATGGGTGCATGCTGTTTGTCAGATGCCTATATAACTTCCAGGGACATCATTGGGGGTTGCAAGGGGTAGCACCTGCCCCCCCCCCTCGAACCCCTAGACCTGTCCTTGCTACCCCTGGGCCACTGGACAAAGAGTCAGTGCCAAGAGCAGGCATCTGTGTTGCACCTGAAAAAGATGGTTGTAAATGCAGCTAACTGCGCCACAGCTTTCTTCACCTGGAATATAGATCTCATTAGCTGGAGAAATAACACAGATGCAGGAAAAACCATGAAGCCACCATCACTAACAGGTTGGCAGTCCATTAGTGAAGAATGCCTGAATGGTTGGGTGCAGAGGTGGGCTGTTTGTGCAGCTCATACCCAGTGCTGTAGCAACAGGAAGGGAATGGGGGCTAGGTCTAGCTAGCTGAGAATGGGTAAGGGCAGCCTGCAGTACTCAATGGCCACACATCATAAACGCATATCTTATCAATGTTTCCCGTTGTCTGCTTTGCACATCCAGATAGCCATTGGGCCTGTGATGATGTGATGAGGGGGGCGTGCCCCCGTGGCTTCTGCCACCAATCCTTCCTGGGCATCACAGGCACACTGTAGATAGACACAAGGTGAGAATTAATTTACATGAAGTTGCCCTCCACCTTTGAAGTAAACCATCTGTTGATTCCTCAAACAAACACAAAATACATATTTGTAAGGAAGCCTCAGGCACAAGACTCTTGCTTTGGGGACAAGAGGCTGCAGTGCAACATAGGTCAGTCTGTTTCAGTGCTTAGAAGCTGTGTTCCAGTGCTTAGAAGCTGGAGAAAGCTGGCATTAAGCAACATCGAAAGGACGAAAGGTATTAATGACATGGTCCTTTTCTAGCGGTGATATCATGGAGCTTCTGCTGTTTACATTTTAAAAAATTTTGAAAAAACTTCAATTACTGTGACCTGCAACACATCCTTACCCTCTATCTCCCATCAAACAAAAAAAACGGTGATCTACTTAACAAATAAGAAAAACAGAAAGGTCTCTAATCATTCAGAACCACTGGCACAGCTCTGGGTTTGAGGTGTGTGCTTTGAGAAAAACAGAAAGGTTTCTAATCATTCAGAACCACTGGCACAGCTCTGGGTTTGAGGTGTGTGCTTGAGGCTCACTGTTATGGAGGCTGGCACTGGAGACTTAAGATGTTTTATCAGTGACTAACAGATGTTGGGAGAGACTATTTGAGGCGTAGTGTTGTAAGAGAGTTGAAATGCATTGAATGCAGATATAAGATGTTTGGGGAGGGTAATTGAGACTCACACTGTTGGGATGTTGAAAGAGGGTACTGGAGACTTAAGTTGCAAGTTTGCATGAGGTTGATGGTGTTGGAAAATGCTGGAGGGTGGCACTGTGTAAACATGATGGTGTTGGAGCAATGCATTGGAGTTGTACAGTGTTGGAGGACGGGAGTGGCTGCCAGGCATTTAAAGTTGTTGACGGAGGGCCCTTTGGGACCCGCAGTGGATAGTGGGTGGCCCATGGTGAAAGTGGTTGGGTGATATTCAGGCTCTGAGTGACTGGCAGGAGTAGATTGCTGTGCAATGATTCAAAGTGCACTATTGACAAGAAAAACTCTGGACGTATTGTCCAAGTGTAAAAGCATGAAGTGGTACAGCCTATGATTGTCTTTTGATTGGGCTTGTTTTGGCCAGTTGCTGTTTCCAGTAGGTGGCCAAACACTTGGCAGGCACTGGAGGTCTGCGCTTTGGGGTTTAGGCCTCTTTGCGATGCTCTCTGTTTACAGTTAACCCCGAGTGGTGTACAATAGTCCAGGTTGTTGTGTTGGACGTCTGCTTACATTCACAGTAATTTGGTAATATGGGCCTATACACACTGATATTAACGCTATGTATCATGACCCATTCTTGTATGAAATGTATATTATATTACAGTGATATCGTAACCATATTTTTCTTAGTGTACTGAGGAACAGTGCTATGTGATGACGCTTCCTGTTTTGTCAAGGGGTGAAATGTTGTGTGCCATCACTTCCTGTAATGTCACCTGGGAGCGGGGTCAAATGACATCACTTGCTGTGATGTCATCAGAGGTCAAGGGTCATGCGATGTCACTTACACTACCCCTGGCATTTTAGTGAAATGACATCCCTGCAGGCGTGGGGAGTTTCCACTTATAGAAAAGTGCATCTTGTATTCAGAAGCACAATGTGCTTTCCATGGGAGAAAATGCCACTCATTCCCCAGCTCCAATTTTGAACACATACAAGATGTGAAATGCATAGGAGGATCATTGCTGACTCTTCTGTACATCCTTTAGTAACAGCAGCAATGCATACTGCTGCTTTCCCATATGCATCTCTGTCCCATTGACAGTGTTAGAAACATTTTCTTTTTAATACATTTTTTTGAACTTTTTTTCCATGACAGTCTTTCATGGTGAAATAAGCACTTAGCACCAAGGTGGCATTAGCCTATGAAGATGCAAGTCTCAGGAATAGACAGTGCATCGTTTGGATGGTGCATGACCCCACAGAAATGCACAGGTAACCTTTGTGATTCAGGCATCCTTTGTGTTTTTGTGGATGGCCACATTTGTGCGCATAGCACGTGCATACTGATTATGTAACATTGCTTCTTAGGCAAATGAGAATGGGCACATTCGGGTTTAACATTACACAATGGTAATTTGCGATCTAGTGGACTGTGCTACGACGGGGATTACAACAATGGTAATTTTACCTTGTCAATTTTTGTTGGATCTACACACTCGTGCATGGAGTTCATTTACACCAGCACAATTCTACTTGCCTCTTTTCACAACTCGTTTTTAATGTTGCTGCTTTCAAATTATTTGCACACTCTTCCTTGTCATATTTTAGATTTCCTACTTGCCTCTTTTTCTTTCTTTCTTTCTTTCTTTCTTTCTTTCTTTCTTTCTTTCTTTCTTTCTTTCTTTCTTTCTTTCTTTCTTTCTTTCTTTCTTTCTCTTTTTCTCTCTTTCTCTTTCAGTCTTTCTTTCTTTCTTTCTTTCTTTCTTTCTTTCTTTCTTTCTTTCTTTCTTTCTTTCTTTCTTTCTTTCTTTCTTTTCCTTCCTTCCTTCCTTGACTCCTTGACTTCAATGTCTTACTTTCCAGTCAACACCCTTTCCCTTTATTACTCTCTTTCTGCCCGCACTCTTCCTCTCTCTCTCTCTCTCCCTCTCTCTCTCTCTCTCTCTCTTGCTCTCTCTCTAATAGACTGCTGCAGACGTATACCACATTAGCGGGTTTTATGGATTAGGTTGTATGTGATTGTGTTGTAAAAATGTCATCCTTATCTCGCATACTCTCTTGCTCCCTTCCCAACGGACTGGCAAACACCGGAAATTACAGAGATTGTTTTGCACTAAATCAAGCTCACTTATCAGGCTTCGCCCAAGAATGCCTTCCTCCCACTTGATGAATGAGATGCTGGAATAGGAGTAACAGAGAAGTAATTAATCCCAGACAGGCCTGCTTTAGGATGATAAAAAAAAGGGCTGCCGAGCTAAATAGGATGTCAAGCACTGGAGAGAGAGAGTGTCGTGTACTGCGAGACCAATTAACCCTCCGCTGGGGATTCATTTGTTCGACCCCCAATTCCTGTCACAGCAAACATTTGTCTGAAAGAACATATGTCAAGGAAATTGTAGCCAAAGCACTCTGTTCCGGCATTAGTTTCACCTTTGACCTTCCCAGAAGATACTTGGACATATTTGTAACGGCGGGTTGCAGGGGAATTGAATTGCATTGCGTCAAGGCCATTGCGCATTTGCCCTTTTGCAGAAGATTGTCTTCACTTCTATTTTCCCATGTGCAGAGCGCAAGTGAACAAAGTGCCACCGTCCTGCAGATTGCAGGAGGGTTGGATAGGATTATGGTTCACAAATACAAGTTCTTTGATAAGGAACGGCAGAGAAATGCATTATCAATAAAAATTAGTTTCAAGCTTTAACGGCCATCTTCTTTGTTGTCACCACTAACAAATCAAAACGCATATAGCCACTGCAGCGTGTCTTACATAGCAGGCTGGTCCAGCTTGCTAGGGGAAACAATGAGCAGATTGAAGATTAAGATGTGTTCATTCTTAGAGGGGCTGTTATACATTTGACTAATTTTAGAAGACTTGGGGACCCCACGTTTTTAAGGTTACCTCCTCTGTGCTTAGAGAGACACATCTTCACCTCACTGATGACATTCAAAAAGGAAGAACACTGGGGGGTTACTGTAGATTTTCTCAGTGGTGGAAATGGAAAATATTTGGAGGGGGATTGCACAAGGGGGAGGGGGTGAACTTTGGAGGAGGGGGTGGATTTCAGAGGGGGCAGAGCTGGCAGTTGACCTCCGATCAAAGGAAATGCTCAAAATAATAGAGGTAAGATCAAGTGTCGGAGTTAGAGGTGCGTGTACGCAGCCGGGGTGGCAATCTAGCGGCAATCTAACTTGGGGGTAGGCGTACGCAGTGTAGCAGGGTGCAGGAGCGGTTTACAGGGGTTTGCAGGCAGATTTTCTAAGTTTTACCGGAGTTATGATAAATCATATGCATGTTGTCGGGGTGCAGGTAACAGTTACGGGGGACCCCATGCAGGGTCCCCGAGATGCAGACCTTGTGGCAGACCCCACGCACTGCTTTAAGGGTGCATGTATTTGTCCTGGGGAGCAACCAAAGGTAGCTGTTTCTGCCTGTTTTTGCTTTGTGTGGGGGCGTGTCGGTGGAATTTGGGCACGACTTGCGTATATGGTTACTTTGCTTGAACAATTCCATGAATTTGCGGAGCGCTCATAATAACTTCTGTGCGCAGACTCGCACAGAGTCGTTCTCGGCGTGCGGACATTGCAGGATCTCTGTGCGCTATTCCATGAATCAGGCCCTTAA
This sequence comes from Ambystoma mexicanum, assembly GCF_040938575.1. Lineage (NCBI taxonomy): Eukaryota > Metazoa > Chordata > Amphibia > Caudata > Ambystomatidae > Ambystoma > Ambystoma mexicanum. Next base: position 274,860,853 of record NC_090941.1, read on the forward strand.
TATCAATTCCACTTAGACCACTTCCCCATGGCAGTTGTGCATGACTCACTTGCACTCATTTCTCCTCATCAAACTCCTGTTTCGCTTTCAACAATGCTCTGCTTTATAACAATGATGGCTTTAAAAGTACACAAACCATAGTAAGCTACGCACACAAATATATCAATATATAAGGATTTATATATTTGTGTGTGCGTACCTTACTCAAACCATAGTAAGCTATGCACATCATTGGTTTGTGTACTTTGTAATCTTAGAAATATATGACACAAAAGTACAAAACCAAAAATACACCCTACTAAAAACAGCAGTTCCAAGCCACCGCACACCAGAGGCATGGGCTGTATGGGAGGGGGGCACATGTGCAGCATATGGGGACACTACATGCAAAGGGAGAGCTTGGAGGGGCAGTCCCCAGGACCAGAGCAGATGTGACGGGTGCCCCACTGCTCCTGAGTCGTCTCATGTCAGGCGTGACCTGTTCATCCAACGTTGCATTCTGGGACTTGCAGTGTTGCATGTTGTAAAAGCAAAACTACAAGTCTCGAATGCAAAGAATCAGACCGAGACTTGTAGTTTTGCTTTTATAGCATGCAACCCTGCGGTTAGTCAGAGGGAAATCTAGAGAGCCCTGCAACTGTCAACCTGGGGCATCACCGTGTAGAGCAGAGGCACTACGCACAGGTCACCAAAAGGATGTTGGGTGGGGGGGGGGACTGCAGTGGGACTCGTGGAGCCGGGCAGAGATACCGAGAGCCAATAGGTCACAGGAACTGATAAAAGCCTCTGGGGGAGGGTTGGGTCGCAAACTCCAACCCTAGACTAAAAATATATGGCTGTGCACAGGGCAGATTAGATCACTGAGGCCCCACCTTCGCGGGCTAGGTAACGTAATCTGCAGTGGTGCGGGCACGGTGTTGCTTTGTTTACCAGTGACTGGAGCAGCAAGCCTGGTATATGGCTGGCGGCAAGTTGGATCACAGTGACTCTAGAAGACGGATGATGGCAGCAACTCCAGAAGAAAGATGATGGCAGTGGTGGCTCCTCAAGATGGCGTGGGCTGGGACAGATTGCAGTCCCAGCCATCCGTAAGAGGCCCTTTGGCCGGGCTCCAGCTGTGACATACGTTGGGGGCGGAGCCAGAACAGCGCTTAAGGCGCCAATGTGCTGTGTGCGGCTCAGGTCCCCACTCCATACCGTAGCGTGGGAAGCGCTTTTTATTTAACAATATTCAAGTCCTTTGATTTGTTATGGGCTGAGGGTGGCTGAATCCCAAGATCCGGCTACACATCTGATGCCGGATCTCGGATCTGGCGAGAGTCGTCCATTTAGCCACAGCTTGATATTGTTGTTCAGAGGAGAATGGGATACCATTTCGGAGCTGTCCTGTCCTTGCGGCAGGATTAGTGTGGCAAAGTGATTACTGCTCTGCAGGAGTGCAGGGATAAGTAGTAGCTAAATAGGCTATTCATCCCCATACCACTATCAAACCAGAAGTGATACCAGTCATAAAGCTAGTACACTGTTGTTTCATCAAAGTAAATTGCTTTGCGTTAATTTACGTTACCGAAATTACAGTGCGGGTGTAAAACCAGTAAGTATATTTTGAGGGGTAGAGGATATAGGGTGTGTCTGATGGTAGGGGGCAGTTAGGGGTTTGGTAAGTGACCAAATGCTAATAAGCACATAAAACATGAAATAACTAACTCATAGAGAACGCCAAAACCAACACAGAGAAGTGGTAAGATCCCCATCCACCATTGTTGCAGTATTTATAACCTTCCTGTTAACAAAGACGAGATCGATCGTCCAAGGTGGCAGGTCGGTCGAGGCCGGGCTGGCAACTACATCTCTGGCCGCAATCGCACAGCAGCGGCTCTAGTCGGCATCGCTCGCTGCATACAAGAAAGGGCGCAGCGGACTCCTCAGCCGTGGTGCAGTGGACGTCTCACCAGTCGCGCAGGACCAGCTTGAGGGACAAATATTGGCTGCGAACCACAGTGAGACACGGAGCACCAGAGTGGATACCGACGCATCGCTTTGCCAAAAGTGTGTGCGTCGTGAGGAGGAAGCGGGAAGAGCGCCTGGCGGAGCCTAGCTGATAAGGAAAGCCTGTCTTGATTGTCTTCAAATTACATCCGTTGAAGTGCTGATATTTGAAAAATAAAAGGAAGAAAAAAATACAAGACCTGCCACTCCCACTAGTTAAGTATAACAAAGGATGTGATTGCTGGAAGGTTTTTAATTAATCCTAAACTCTGGCATTGTTCTGGGCAACCCTTCAGACCATCATTCGTCAGCCTGCCAAGCCATTACAGAAAGGGAAAGACCATATGCAAATCAGGCTTGTTCCCACCCCAAAATGGGCAGTCCAACCTGAACTGCTAGATCACATCTCTTCTGCACGAGACCAGAAGCATCCCCAGACATATTTGGCCGCGTGGGCATCATCAGTGAGGAGTAGCATGTGTCTCTAGGTCCAGCAGCTTGGTACCCTCATCTGGGCATATCCTTTCCACTCAGGGTGACATGTGCAAAACAAAAGGGTTGATGGCTGGATGGTTTGGAATTAATCCTAATCTCTGGCATTGCTCTGGGTAACCCTCCAGACCATCGTTCTTCAGCCTGCCAAGCCATTACAGAAGGGGAAAGACCATATGCAAATCAGGCTCGGTCCCACCCCATATAAATGCCAAGTAACAAAAGGGGCAGTCCAGCCCGAACTGTTAGGTCCAATCCTTTCAGCGCGAGACGACAAGCATCTCTAGAAATGTTTAATGATCATTGGGTGTGATCAGTGAGGAGTAGGTTGGGTCTCTAAGCCCAGCAGGCTCGGGACCCACGTCTGGGCATACCCGTCCCATTCTGGGTGACTTATGCAAAACAAAAGAGGTGATGGCTCCCACTAGTTACTGCAGCACACCTTCAGTGGACATATCGGAAGAGGCAAAGAGACAGTTGCACACATAGAAATAAACTGTCTTCCAGGACAAGGACTGCTCACATTCCATACACTTGTAGCATGCTGAGTCAGCAATATTCCCTCCAGATTCACCCAAACCTCAGTGCACCAAATGAACATGGTAACATGGAAAGACCTATTTCAAAGTAAAAAGAAAGGGGCAAACAATAGGCAATCACAACAGGCAGAATCAGCTATGCCCGCTCTGCCCCACCACGAACTGGCAGCTAAACATTATGAAAATCCATAGAGACCTTGCAGAGATCAAACAAGTCGCAGTCGATCAGAGAATGCTGCAAATGCAGATCAAAATCTGAGAGAGGAAATTAAATCACAGAGAGGCAAAATGACAGACCTAGAAGAGGGTATCTCGAGCACGAAAGACAGACTGGAAGATCTTGAGCACCTCCAAGGAAGAGTGAAGCAGCTAGAATTATCTTGCATAGATGGAGACGATAGAAGCAGAAGGGGTAACATCTGTATCTTTGGTCTCCCGAAGTTGTCGGAAGGGGCAAATGCAGTAAAATTCTTGGATGAATGGATCCTATCAATGCTTCACCTACAATCTGAGCCACCTATAGAAATCCAGAAGGGTTATAACATTAAACCAAAGAACCCAGGAAGTAGGCAACGTCCCCTCCCCTAATAATTTGCTTCTTACGCTATCAACACACATGAACAATACTACAGGCCGCAAGGAAACTATCACCAATCCTTTTTCTAGGCAACAAACAAAACCATGGCTAAATGCAAAATATTCCTAGAGCTGCACCCAGAACTCCTCCACAAGTAGCTGCAATATGGTAGAATTGGCCCGGCAAGAATGATCATAACAAGGGGTAACACGAGAGTTCCTTGAACCTGAAGGAATCCATCACTTCCTGCAGTCAACTGCAGAAGAACACATGGACACATTGGAAAACCCAAAGCACTAGGCGCAGGAGCACCAGAACAATGAGGGCTGGCTGGTGGAACAGATATCGCTACCACAAGAATGTCCCTCGGACAGAAAGGAAACCAAGCCAATCACAGAAGCACCCAGATATGTCACACAAAGATATGCATAGAGATAAATCCTGGGCCCTGTGTCTACATGAGAGGAAAAGAAATATGCTAACGGAAGGAACAGAGAATAGAACTCCCCCACCCCCGCAGATCATCAATACCACCTCAACCGACCCCGAAATGACCTATCAAACTACAGCAAATGCCCACCGTAGCAGGCCACTTTCCTTCCACCATGCACCACTCGTATTTAGATAAGACCACTAGTGCTAAGGACCCGGTTGGGCCGCACTTGCCCGTGAAGCCCATTCTGACTACAATCAGCACTCTAGAAGAGTGCACCTGAGCAACCCCAGCCTTGCTTATCACCCCCTCCCCGCATCAAACCCAATCTCATGAGGCAGCAATACTTCAGAACCTTCCACCATTCTAATGACCCAGAGTAATGGCATGTGTTAAAATCATCTTTCTAAACACCAATGGATTAAGTCAATACTTAAAGAGAAAGACAATCCTCACATATTTAAGACCACAAAAGACAGACATTGGGTTATTGAAAGAGACACACCTCACCCTCAAGGAAACCCAAACATTAAAAAGAGACTGGGTGGGAAAGGTCTAGCATAGCTTCAGACTCAAAGGAAGAAAATGCAGCATGGCTATCCTAATCCACTAAAAGGTAAATGTAAAAATATCCAAAACCTGGACCGGAACCACTTGTTGTCAGATCAGTATAGGCCCCTACATCTGACAAAGTGGCCTTCCTGAATCACCTCAACAGAGTACTGCTAGATGCAGCGAACACTGCGACAGTGATCAGTGAAGACTGGAACCTGGCAATGGACCCCTTTCTAGACAGAACTGGAAAACCATAACTAAACCATAACAAGGAAAGGGAGATTCTGAAGGACCTAATGCGAGACAATGACCTCCTGGAACCCTGGAGGATGATCAGTGCGGCCTGTAGAGGGAATGCATTTACGTCCTGTGTTTTTGGAACTCTGTCAAGAATAGACTACTTGTTAAGATGGATTTCTAAACTGTGACCTGGTGGGCATAAGTTCAGGAGGTCATCCTAATTTAGTGGAACAGGGGAACCTTCTGGACAAGCCAGACCAATCTAGGTAGCTTGGCAGGCGGTCAAAATTAATACTCAGGAGTGGTGAGAGTGATCAGAAGCCCACAATGAGCGCACAGAGTAAGAGAGCCATAGATTACTCTTAGACAAGTGTATATCAAAAATATGTATACATTAATTGTCGACCGTAACAATTGACACAAGTAAACTTCAGTTAAAGGTACCCTCATTAGCTACTGTTAATGAGTGTACCTTTAATGGTACAGGGAGAGGTGAGAGACAGAACGGTGACCAGGCTGAGATGAATTCACTAGAAACAGCTACTTGGGGGACACAGAGGAACTATGGGCAAGGCCTGTCTGATGAATGTAACGGTTCAATGAGGGATCATGGAATGATGGTCTAAGGTAATGGGGCGGGTGGGATGAGGGAAGGGCGAGACGGTATTAAGCCTACCCAGAAGGGTTACACAACTAAGTTGAGTGCCCTGTCGCTTGTAATTTAAGTGTGGCTTCCAGCTTTAGGGTGGGATCTGACACACAGAAGTTGGTCGAAAGGACAAAAGAGATTAATGTGATGGGGGTATGTGAGCAAATTTCTTCCCTGCTATCAAACTTGCATATTAGCCTGAATTTGGCTTTAAGTACTCTTGGTGATACGCAGGAGAATTTGGGGGGATTCTGGCGGGCCAACAGACAGCATTTAATGAATTATTGGTATGCATGGTGTTTCTGGAGGGTTTTGTAAAGGGAACGATCCCAGCCAACGAAAAGTCCCTTATGGAAAGGCACATGCTAGACGAATACAATCAGAGACTATTGAATCTTGTTACCAAGATCTCAGCAATATTGGATGTTCTCTCTTCTAGGGATACTTCCAGCACTAATATCATTGGGGATCCTAGAGGGGACCAGGGAAACAATCTAGAAATTACCCAGGAACAGCGCTCCAGGAGACAGGCTGCTATTGCTCCTGATAGTCCATCGGTTCTGGTGGAGGCCATGGGACAGTTGGACGAGCAGGAAGCTCATCGAGCGACATAATTCGAGGTTGAGGAAATAGCCCCATCAACTGATAATGTTGTTGAATTAGATACTTTGAGGAACTTACCACTGAGAGGGAAGAAGTGTAAGAAGAAGACTAAACATGTCAAAAAATGTCTTCAGCTAAGGTTAGGGGGAGGAATTCAAATCTAAAAGCTATTCGACAACTACCAGAACGTGATGAACATAGTGAAATTAACAGTCTCTGCGAATCATCACGTGATGGTAGGGGATGTGAAGAGATGAAGGCATGTCAGGCTGTGTCAGAAAAGGGGCTAGATGTGTGTAGAGAGGCGACTGTGGAGGGTCCAAGGACCTCCTCGGGAGCATACTCAGGGACAACAGGGAAAAGTTCGTTTGAACGCTCACAAGCAAAGCAGACTAAGATGACTGCTTTTGGCAAGATCATTAGCACAACACATGCTCGTATAGCAACAGGTTCCCAGCTGATTAATAATCCCTCCACTTACGAAGTAGCAACCTTGCCTACTGAGACTGAGCTGAGTTGCCCTTGTGATCAACCTAAGAGCGTTAAACCCTCAAACAATAGAACAATGGTGGAGGTTACTCCTCTTACTGCGGGGGAGACCCTGGGCTACCATGAACAGCACAGGGCTACTGATCCCCTGGATGGGGGAAATACTTGCACCAGTGGGAAAATTGTTGGCTGGGTGAATAACAACAAATCCGCTAAAGGGACTAGGCTGAATAGGACAAATCTATTGCCCATTTTCAAAAAGATTCTGCTGTTGAGAACTATAACTTCAGATGATATTGATTCAATATCTCTGCCTATTGTTGGTAACTCCCGAATGGTTCGCTATTTCCATTCGGAAATGGCTGCAAGCATGGTGTGGGGTCAGGGAAAAAACATAGAGACCTTGGGACTTGAGCTGGTGGTATTGCAAAATAAAACTGAAGCAAAAAATGTCCTTTCATAGAAGGAACCCACTATCGTAACAGCAGAAGTAGCAGGGATGTCTACATCTATACCAGCGAGCGACTCTAGTACTGCTCTGACCTTTATCACAAATCTTTTGGGTAATGGTCAGGATTGGTCTTGGATCCAGCCTGCCCTCAAGACCCTAGAGTGCATTAGGCAAGGTCCGGGAAATGCATAACAGTATTGAGATTGAAGTAATCTCATGGAATGTCCGTGGTAGTGTTAATATGTTTAAGTTTATGGCTAATCCCCCTGATAACAAACTTCCTAGAATCTATATGTTGCAAGAAACAATGCTTTTGACCAACCCCATACTGGAAGGCTTTCACACTATTTTCTGTCCTGCAGTTAGGGGGGATGGTGGAAGACCTAAAGGGGGACTTACAACAGCCATCGATCGTAACCTGAGTTTAAAATGGTAAACTATGTGTAGCAATGAATGTTTTTTTGCAATCAGGTTGGATTTGGGGTAAGGTCTGCAGCCTATTTTGTTATTGAATCTCTATTGGAATCCCAAGAGCGTTCCATTCGTAAACATCGAAGAAGGTTTGGGTGACAGTTTTAGTGCTTGGCATGTGACAAATGTATAATCCTCGGAGGAGATTTTAATTCATCTTGTTGAAGAAGGATCCTTGTGGAACAACATTGGGGCTACTCCTACTTACCTCCATTTGAATACTAAATGAGGTATCCGCTGGGATCTCTTTCTGGAGGATTGGGACATGGCCTTGCTGGATCATTCTCCATCCTCACTCTCCTCGAGACACACGTGGTATAGAGGGGATCGGAGCTTGAGGATTAATTGTTTCTATACTTTTAATGGCATTAGGAACAGCTGCAACTATTTGAAGCACATTCCTTCTGAGCTGGGTGATCATATACCACTTTCCCTTTCTCTGACTATTCCTATTTCTACCTTCCTAATTAGACCGGATCTGGTTGGATTATCTACCAGTAAAAGGGGGTCGATAATTATATGGAACATACAGACTATCCACATATTCAATCTTTATTGAAAGAAACTACAAGTCTCAGACTCCTAGAGAGGTACTGAGACGAAGAGGGCAGAAGAGCCATGCAGATGTTGCAGACAGGCTATTAAGCCTAGTAGCCATTGCAGTAGCTAAGTAATGAAGGCTAATTGCCCACACCTGAAGCCTATTGATGAACCTGGGAGGATAACTAATTGCTTGTAAAAAATAGTCTGAAGTAGTCTACAACCTTTGGTGCCAAAGATGCAGAAACTAGAGAGAATTGATTTGGCTGGGCAGAACCAGGTTATTATAGTGGCAGACAAACGGGAGAGGCAAAGAGGCTGCCCCCTTTTGAGAAAATCATTGAAAGGAAGAGTGCCTTGCCTACCTTAAGAGGTTGAAGTGTATCTTCCCGAAGCCCGTCTAACAATTCTGAGTACTGAGCTGTGGTAGTAGTACTTAAACTGTGGCGGTATACAAGTTGTCAACAGATGTACCCTTGAAGTGGTCTGAATGTGTAACGTGCTGTGGGACAAAGGTGACCGGTCTCATTGTACCAACAGTAGAAGTTTGGCTGTTGAGGTGGAAGAAGCAGCACAAAGAAAACATCCTGACAAATATATTTAACAATGTAAAGTTGTAACTAAAGAAGTCCCAAAGAATTGTGTATTATTGACATTGGGGAATATTACACCTTCTTTTGAACTGTGGCGAACTATCTGCAAGAAGAGACAATGTATCATCACCAGGATTACCATTGGTTCTATTTCTTTTCTGGGAGTTGTAAGTGGATCTTTCATCCAGGAACAAAGATGTGTTACCAGTGGATTCTTGTTTGATGAACTTTTTCTTTGACTTGTAAATATCAAAAGCTGGTTCAAAGCCTTTATTTTCTTGTGCTGAATGTTTTTGGTTGGCTTTTATTCCTGGGGAAGGGACCTTACCCCAGGACAGGAGAAGGTCATTCAGATATTGTGATAATAGTGTTTATTATATTGTGTTGTCATATATTTTCATTTTATGTTTGTTGTTTAGAGTGAGGCCCAGTTATCCCATGCTAGAGAATGACCCCTTAGCATTTACAGTAGGCAGGGAATTTGCCAGCAGAGTAGGGCAAGCAAGGCTTTGTTTTCATACATTTTCTTTAATAAAAATTGTGTGTTAGAACAGCGCAGGGAGCGCCTCACACAAACCTAAAACCCCGCCAGGTGTAACCCCTTCGCCACCCTGATGAGATTGGGAGGATTGGCGAACGCCACACTCGGACAGAGTTCTGAATGTTAGCATGTTAAACTTCATACAACCCAGTAACAAAAAACTCAGCATTTCTGCAGACTTATCTCACTCAAAAATCTCACACAACCATCTCTCGCACAACAACCCGCACGTACTTCACAACACCGCAACAACACATAAGCCACCCCAACAGCACATGAGGACTGACATCGATCCGATACTCGCACCAAAGCTCAGCACTCAGTGTATACCGAGTTGAAGTTGCCAACAGAACACCACTCCTCTCACTATCCTACTCCCGCTTCACCTACTAACCCAACCCACCTTCTTGTTTGCAGATCCGCCAGATCGCCTGGGGACCAACTCTGTTGGTGACGGTGTGCGGTACAAATACCTTTAACATTTAACATTTAACATTTGTTGTCAACTCATATGATGAATCTGACTCCTTGCTCTACCTGAGAGATACGAGTGTAGGATTCGAGGATTCATACTACAACATAATCTTGGCATGCATTCTTCAAATTAGTCGACAATGTACTCCATCTAGTACTCGAACTTGTGGCTATTTGGGTGATTATAGAATCTATCAATCTAAGATTTGTAAATGTAGGGAACTCGCAGCCTTGAAAAGGCAGTCTCTGACCGCTTCTGAGTATGCAGCAGGTAAATCCAAACTCTCACAAAGACACAAGAAGTTAATTAAGTCACTGAAGATTGATTCATTCCATAGCTCACACCAGACTATGTTGGAAAATCTCTGTAAAGGGAAGGGTGGACAATTCTGGTCTACTGTTAATAGGACCCTCGAAGATACTAAGGGGGTTATGGGTAGGGCCTGTCCTATAGAATCTGATACTTGGGTCAAATACTACACCAGAAAATATGCCCTACCTGTCAACTTTAGGGGCATTGAAGGACTTGATCTGGGAACTCCTGTTGAAGGCCTGTGTTTCTGGGACAGGGACGATATTGCCTGTGCTATAGGTCGACTTAAGTCATCCTGGGCCCCGGGTCAGGACGGTATACCTCCCTTTGTTCTTAAAGAGGTACCTGGCGTATGAGCCGAACTCTTGAAGCCCATGTTTGACCATATCTATCGGTCGCACATTATTCCTGCCTCTTGGGCGCAATCTACCATCATACCCGTTCATAAAAAGCGTTATATACTAGACTCGAATAACTATAGACCCATTGCATTGATAGATGCTATGAGTAATTTATTCTCCATCCTTCTCTTAAGGGATCTCAATCGTGTGATTAAAACCAATAATATCTTGAGCCAGTTTCAGGTGGGGTTCAGGGAAGAACTGGGCACCTCACTTAACGCGACCACCTTGGCCCATCTAAGACATTACGTTCATCATACACAAGTGGGGGATGTCTTTTTAACATCATTGGACATGTATAGTGCTTTTGATGGTGTCAGAAGGTCCAGGCTTTGGCATAAAATGCTTGATATGAATATTCCTTGCAAGCTGATTCAACTCATTGCACTTTTACATACACATACCATCATGCGTGTTCGTCTTACCAAGGAGAGGTCCCTATCACCAGAGATACATACATTCATTGGAGTTAAACAGGGGTGCACACTGGCCCCTATACTCTTCAATTTATATGTGTGCAATGTGAAGAGACTGTGGCAGGGTCCTTCCATTGCGCCGGCTAAGTTGGGGAGTATTAGGTTGGAGTGGATGGCCTTCGCGGATGATTTTATCCTGCTAGACAGAACACTGCGAGGCCTGAGGAGGATAATGCAGTTGTTCTTTAAATATGCTTCGGACAATAATCTCTTGCCTAAGCATCCACATCAACGATCCTGGTCTTCTCAAAGAGAAGCAAGTTGCAGCTTTATGTATGGACAATAGGGCTGGAAAATGTGGAACAAGTCAAGGCTGTTACTTATTTGGGCTATCACCTCACTAATAGCATTGAGATTTAGAAAAGTATTCTACTTGATAAGACAAAAACACTAACAGTACAGTCTGTTCATTTTCATTGCTACCCTTGAGGCGTTACCATCTAGCCAAATTAAAACCAATCTTGTGTATGGCCTTGACCCTTTTATCCACGATATGGGTCATACGCTAAATACCATTCAAGGAAAGCTATGGAAGGAGGTATTTGACCTATCGATGGCTATCCCAAACACGGTCATATGACATGAGCTGTTTCTTGTCTTAAGGTAAGGTACGTCTGGAAGCAGCTTTCTGTCCTTAGAAAAATAATTGATCCCCAAAAAAATCTCTTTATGAGAATCTCCATCTAGCCATGCAAGCAGAATCTGTCCCCTCAATTCAAGAATTTAGAGTATGGATGAGTTCTGTATTAGTCTACAATGGGGTTACTGAGGAAGATCTTGTGCAGCGCCCGGGGATCGTGAAAAAGATTCTGTTCAGGACTGACTGGGCGGAGACAGCTGATTGCATTGCCTCCTATTCAACCTATGGGGATTACTCCCAATTCTTTCATGCAAGAGAGTGTTTACCATTGTATCTCCAGTGCTTTCCCTGTCCTAATATTCGCATGACATACATGCGCTTTAGGCTAAACCAACTGTTTATGAGACGATTAAGCACTGGAGGGACTCCTCAGTGCCGCATATTAACAGCTAATCTGACTACAAGTGTAGGTTTTGTGGAGTTGATGGTTCTCCTGAAACCTTGAGGCACTTGGTTACTGTGTGTTCATACTTTGAGGAAAAACGTTTAACATGCTTTAAGGATAATATGTCAGTAGCTCGGAAGTATCCAGGAATCTTCTCTGGTGCAGATGTATGTGGGGAACTAGTATTTCTTTGGTTTTAGCCTTAAATTACTTTTTAATTTTCGTTACATCAGAACTGGATAAGAAAGACCTAAACAGTGTATAGTGATTATGCTGTGACATGTAGATACCTAGAATTTGAATTGAATTCCTATTCCTTTTCTTTGTTTGTTCTACATTTCTACTAATACTGACCTTCTTTATGTATATTGTTTATTTTTTTTTTTCATGTGAGATAAATGTTTTTATGTTTCTTGCCTTCTATGTTGTGTACGGTTTCTTGTAAACTATGTATGCAACAATAAAAACATTTTTAAAAGTAAACTTCAGTAATATAAAAACGGTTACCACACAATTCCTATACTAGATAATAAAATAATTTCTTTTTTTAATGCAATTGAGGAGGAAAACACGGCCAAAACCTGTAAAGAGAAGGGTGAGTTATCCCACTCAGAGCATTACACAATTCTCCAGAGTAGTACCCTAACTTTCGCAGTCCAGCCCAAAGAAGTGGGGAGCCTTGTTCTGAACAGTACAGTTGTGCGTAAAAACACACGATCGCGTAAGTAGAACAAAATGCGAGTCTTCTTTAAGGAGATGTAGTGAGTCAGGAAGGGGCTTGAGGTGATGAAGAATTGGTTCCAACTATTTGCATAGAGTCTGCCCTTGGGGGCAGAGCAATATCCAGGGGTTGGGAATAGCTAGGGAGTGCAGGCTAACCCAGCCAAAAGTGAGTATCCTTTCAGGGATATTCATGCGTAAAGAGAACGGTTGTGCCAAAGGGCCACCGGTAAGCGATGCATGTACTCACCTTCCCTCTGCACAGTCCAGACCAAACTTTGCCAGTTTAGTCGAGGAAGCTAGTAGGTTCGAACCCTGCAGGTTCATGGTGCTCCGGCTCTCAGCGTCGGCAGGACAGGACGATCATCAGTGATGGGACAGTAGCCTTTACTCAGCTTCTGAAGGAGGTACAAAGAAAAGTCTGTTGCAGCAGGCTTCAGGGCACAGCAATGCACCTACAGTGACCGTCACCAACAGGTAGTGATGTGGGAATCACAGATGTGTGCGGCATTACGCTCTCTCCTAATTTACAACCCAGAGGAGCTAAGCCTATGAAATTTGGCGGGAGAGGGCACAGGACCACGCAGGACAACAAGCAAGCAATGTCCCAAGTCTTGGGTGTCAACTCGAGACGGCGGCGATCCTGCGTGATAACCTGAGGTAGAGCTGGACAGTTCATTGGATAACCCAGGAACAATTCTGAGAGGGCTACTTCGGGGGGTACACAGGGGATGCCGATAGTAGTTGTTCCAACTGCTCCAACGGGTCAAACCGCCCTTGCAGAACTTCTCGTTCAATGAAAAATACAGGGGTCTGACGGGACAGCAGAGGGCTCAGGGTGCCAAACCTTCCAATGTGGAACTCTGGCGGTTCCACAAGTCTGCTTCTTCATTTCAGGTACTTGGCTCCTTCTGTAGTACGGAAAGAACTCTGATGATTGACCTGGCATGGATGCAGAGCCCGTTCACTCATCCAAGATTAGTTTTGCGCCAAAAACAAGGACTTCCAATTAAAGATCTGCTCTCATGCAGGCATCCCAGTCGTGGACCATGGTCCATGCAGGTTCCCAGTCATTCAGGCACTCCAGACATCCTGGCACCAGTAATGTGGATTGGGACCAGACAATCCCAACCCGCTTCCTGGGCACACACATCTGACACGCAGAAGCCTGTGAAAGAGATCATTTTTCATGGGAGGCTGCATGCCCAAATAAGCTCGAACTGGGGGAAGGCAAGGGACTAAATGGCCGTAGGACAGAACAAAATACCTTGTGGATCGGCCATTTTTAAACCTGGCCACAGTCTTGAACGAAACACGGTAAATGCAAGGTGATTCCTTAAAAAGACAGAAAACACTATAAAAAGTAACTGCTGCCACCAGTTCGTCCTAAGCACCCTTGTACAATCACCAGAAAATCCTTTGTGGGTGTCTAGGGCCGTAAAACAAAAAGGACCCCTGTGCATGGGACTGGAAGGTACATTGTGCACTGTTAAAAAGCTACCAGGAATTGGCAACAAAGTTGAAGACTAAGGGAAACATAATTTCCCAGTACTGACAGCCTGAAGGACGTGTCCGTTTCCCCATAACAAGTGAGCAAAAGCCCAGGGGAGCGCATCTGAAAGCTATGCTCCACTGGCAAAAAGTCAGGATAGGATAGCCAAACAAAAGCAAAAGGTTTAGGGGGGGTCCATAACTGGAGGGAAAATTACTCATTGATGAAATCTTTTCTAGTACTACTTCCTCATGCCTTCAGCCCTCCTACCCTACATTCAAACATGGAAACACTGCCAGTAGGAATATCAGATCACCCCTCCCCTATTGCAATCCAAATTCTCCGGACATCTCAAAAGCCCATACAAAACAAATGGAGAGTGAACATAAGCCTTTATAAGGACCCACACAAAAAACAGTTGCTCCAACGTAATCTGCAAGACTTCCTCGACATCAATTCTGGATCTGTTGCAAATACAGATACCCTATGGGCATCCTGCAAAGCGTATATAAGAGGGATGATGGTCGAACAAGCCTCCTTACATAAGAAACAGGATGCTAAAAGGCTTGTCCAGATAGAGAAGGAAATCAAAACCTTAACACAAGAGTCCACCAAGAGTCCATCAGAAAACCTCTTAAAGAAACTAACTAAGGCCAAATACAACCTAAACATCCTTTACACAGAGAAAACAGAATACTCACTATTCTGCCTCAAACAAAGGACACTACAATTAAGGTATAAAGGCAGGTGGACTACTGGTACACCAACGACAACAAAGAGAACAAGTAAATGGGCACCCATCTCCTCAAGAACAGCAAATGAGAATCAATTATCAATTGTCAACCCAGAGCCAATAGATAAAGAATTCAATCTGTTTTACCAAAACATATATACCCCTGAAACAACACCGGCGTCAGAAGTTAACATGAGAACCTTCTTAGACCGCCTCACCTTACCATGATTGTCAAACACTGACAGAGCTCAGCTGGGTGTCCCAATAACAGAAGAAGAAATATGAACTGCAATAAATCCCTCCTTGCAAACAAAGCACCATTATTGACGGTCTACCTGGTGAATTCTATACCCTATGCACCACACAAGTGTCACCAGTCTTGAAGTCCCTCTTTCAGGAGATGACAGAAAAAGGCACATCAGGCCAGGATTCAATCAGGCATTCATTACACAGATGCCAAAACCAGACAGGGACCATACACAATGCCAAAATTATAGACCCATCTCCCTTAACATAGACATGAAACTCCTAGACAAAATACTAACTGGGAGATTGAACAAATACATCCCCCTATCTGATCCACACAGACCATGCATACTTTGTCCTAGGGCGACTAACAAAAGTCAATATGAGATCACTGCTCCACATTGTGTGGCAGGAAAGGCAATACATATATCCCAAAATATATCTATTATACATATATCCCATTATAAATATACATATATCCCTGTCGTTAGATGCTGACAAGGCATTCGACAGGGTGGAATGGCCCTACTTGTGAATTACCCTACTTGTTTGGTTCCATGTGTTAATATCCCCGCAAAAATATCGCCATACAAGAATGGTGCCATATATTTGCAGTGATATGAACCCATTAGACCTGCGGGGGACACCCCTGCAACCCCCCATATTATTGTAAAGGGAGTGGGGGACACCCCCGCAACCTCTGTTCCCATTTACTCCAAAAATTATCCCCACAAATATTTTTGCCCATGGCCATTCCGGATGACCATATATATGCCGATATTATTGGTGGGGATAATATTACCTGATACCACTAGTTGTACACCCTGAATGAATTTGACGTTGGCCAGGAGTTAATCTTTGAAGTAGACCTTTTATACAGGTCCCTTACAGCCAAGAAACTCACCAATGGCCACATCTCAGACCCTTTTGAATTAACGCGAGGAACCAGACAGGACTGGCCACTATCCCCCTCCTATTTCTTCTAGCCCTTGAATCACTCACATGCGCAATTAGAGAATACAATGGTATAACCAGGATAAGCACCCTAGGGGGCACATTAAAGCATTCCTGTACGCTGATGGTATCATGTTCACTTTAGCTGAACTAGGAAATTCCACTAAAATACCATTGTAACCATCAGTACATTTGCAGCCTTCTCAGACTACAAAATAAACTGGGGAAAATGTGAATCATTGCCCATGTCCGCAAGCTCGACCAAAGAGGAGGTCACACGCTATGGCTTTAGATGGAAACCCAAGAACCTGAAATAACTAGGCATCAAAATTTACATGGGCCTATTAAATATGGTATAAGATAATCATCACCACCACTAGGAATCCAGCAAAACACAGAATCTAGAGAAATGGTCTGCTCTCAATATCTTGCTGTGCTTAAATATTATGGTAATGCACAAACTCTCCTACATCTTCACCATGATCCAACTGCACCAAGAAGAAGGTGGTGGCAATCCTTAGACAAGGACCAGGGTGTTTATCTGGAGAAGGCTCAAACCAAGACTAACGATGAAAAAGCTGCCACCTTGAGCCTGCGGCCTGCGAATCGCGAATCCAGACTTCAACTTCCTAGCATCCCAACCTCCCCAAATAATACAACTACACACAAATACCAATAATAACGCCCCCCCCCCCAGAATGGGTGGAAATAGAAAGACACATACCAAAAGAAAAGGGTGGAAATGATGGAATCTGTAACTCTACAGCACCAACAATCGAAAACCCCATCTTAAAAAACAATGCACCAGTTTATGAGAAGATCCACAGCTTCGTCGACACATCAGCTTTCCTACACAAAGAGGCTCAATTTGGCACAACGACGCAATCAAAGTCAACAAGAGAATGATATTCTGGCACACATGGATTACCAGGGGCACCCAAGACTTACAGAACATAACAAATCTAATACTGCAGAAGCTATACAGACTCCCACAGGCAGAGCATTGGGAATACCTTCAATTGAAACACTGCTTGCAGGGACAGTGGAATCAGAGAAGCATAGACACACGCTCCTTCCCCTTCTCTGTGTTATTAAGAAGCAATGGGAAGAGAGCCTAATCAATTGCCTTCCTATATTCTACCCTAACTGACAAAGGGCTCTCCAAAGCCAAAAGTGCCACACTAAGAAGATACTGGGAAGAACTCTTACTCCACATGTAGTGGAAGAGCAATGAGAAAAGCATGTTAGTTATACAAACATATATACGAGAGACAAGGATGAAGTTAACGCAATTCAGAATCATGCATAACTGGAACTGGACTCATAGCAAGCTGAAGGGGAGAGGCCTAATTGTGTCAGACACCTGTTGGAGGAGCGAAGAAGAGGGAGCAGACCTCCCACACACATCACCTGGGAATTCAGTAAGCTTAAACCTTTCTGTGGCAGGTTATGGTCCACAATATGAACTTGTATGAACAGCCAGATACATAAAAACGCACCTGCAGTGATGTTGCATCATTTCAGTCCCACCCGCACACTGAACAAACATGCGTGGAGATGATTGAGCCCGGCAGTACTAGCAGCCAAACTCTGTATTATACGTCTATGG
This sequence comes from Ambystoma mexicanum, assembly GCF_040938575.1. Taxonomy (NCBI): domain Eukaryota; kingdom Metazoa; phylum Chordata; class Amphibia; order Caudata; family Ambystomatidae; genus Ambystoma; species Ambystoma mexicanum. Next base: position 274,878,458 of record NC_090941.1, read on the forward strand.
AAGAAAACGGAAATACCATCTTACTCAATATGGATGAGTACACTTACCACAACGGCGAGCTACGAGAGGGTCATCTAAAGGCTCAATGACCAAGAACATGCCTTCCTACAGACCTAGAACCCATTCCTCTGCTCGCTACCAGACAGATAATGCCATCTACTGCTCAACACAGTGGACGATAGCATGCACCCCTCCCATCCAAGCATATGCTCCTGCTCGGACAAATGGCCAACAGTTTTTCACGCTTAATACCCTGCAAGGCCACTGCCTTCCTGGAGATAACAAGACTGGAAATATACTCATTGCTGGGTGATGAACTGAAATGATCAAATACCCTGACCTTTCTTTATTCTCTCATTTTTCTCCATCTCCCATGCATAACCTGCTTTCGTTCACAGAGATCCCCTCCCCATGCAGGAAGATGTTCCATATTAATGCCCTTGACAGGATAGAAAATGAGAATTTCTCCAACTCACCTTTCATCATTTTTGTAATTTCTGTAAAATGAATTGTAGGCTTTCATCAATACTTTCTTCTCTATGTTTTAATATGAATTTGTCTCAATAAAAATATGATTGAAAACAACTAGCATTGACTTACATTTAAAGACTGACTATGGCATACACATATTACAATGTATATGACAGTGGCAGAAGATTAAAAAGCCACCTCTGCCTCCCAGACTTTCTGTTCCAGCAGCTGTCAAAAAAGCACAGATCACCTTTAAAACCTACACTGTGACACTAATGAGATGGGGCAGAGAATGTCTCAGTATAATTTTGGCATGGAGCATTTATGAAAGGAGAGTGATTAGCAAACCCCCTTTTAAGAAACAGAATTACCCCACATTATTTTATGTGAATACAAATCAAAAAGGTTAAGGCTTTCTCAATGCAAATGGCAATCCCTTGCAACTAGACTGATTTCCGATTTGACATCTCCTCTGCAAACGGCATTTTGCTAAAACATGATTGTAGGCCCTCCTGAGTGGGTATCTTACACAGAGCAGCCCTTTTAAGGCATGTTTTGTTAAATATATGGATCTCACATGTTTGTCTAATTTTGGAAGATAGGTGGTTTCACTCTATTTTTTTAAGTGTAATCCAGATGTGGACCCCCAGCCCTCCAACACAGCTTCACCATTTTGGTGACACCCAACATGGCAGAAACATGTGTCGGAGGTTGCTGCTGTTCTTGTGGGTAGGGCCACAATAATATGCAAATAGATGTTTCTCCTCTGTTAAGTGGCAGTGGGCTAAAACAGGATTGCAGACCCCCCTGAGTGGGTACCTTGCCATGGAGCAGGACAATTAAGCTGTGTTTATTCTCAGTTGAGGGCTTTCACACATTTGGCTAATTTTGGAAGACTTTGGGCTTCACCCGAGGTTTTAAAGGGTAATTCACAAATTAACTGTGTTCTCTCTGTACCTTGAGAGACACATTATCATTTTACTGATGATGCTCAACAAGGCAGAAACATGTTATATGCGATCCCGCATGACTTGATACGATGCATCCTAAAGTCTTATGCAATCGTTCTGAGCTTCGCCCCCCCCCACCCATCCTACCATAGACTTGGAAAGAGTGGCTAACACGTTTAAATGAGTTTGGCAATAAGAATAAAACATAAATGGAAGCATTTGGGTGAGGATTAAGTGGCGGCCAGACCTGAAAATCCACACCTCTCAGCACTGATAGATCCACAAGTGCCTTGTAGATTGCTGTGCTTGGGTGTGGACTCTCTGGTGTCATGACTGATAGTATGACAGTGTTCCTACCCCCTTTTCCTATGGCACTGTTGTGACTATGCATTTTCCTACCAGACAGAGCAAGGTTTTTCAGATCTTGAAACTATGAGAGACTTTGTGGGAGGTGTTCAAGTGCCATTTGTGGAAGGTGGAGTGGGTGGGTTGAAGTTATAGATGTCCTCTGCACACTGTGACATGGATGCCTACAGCTTCATGATGGGAACAAACATTCCTGCTGCAGGCCGTTGGAGGCGGATGTGTATGTAATGCCTGGCTTAGTTACATGTAATCTTCATTACTCCTAATCCCACTCTTCCTCTTCCCAGAAGCAAGGTGCCTCATAGGTAAGTACTGGGACGAGAAAGAGGGACGTGGAGGTTATTCAGGGCCGAGAAACAGATTTTCGTGGTTGGGGTGGTAGTCTAGGCCAGCCCATAGTGTGGCACAGCCTGTAATTTGTTTCCGAGGTGGGGAGCCCTCAGCAACGCTTGCAGGTAGGGGGCACATTTTGTGCTGCACCACTGGTTGTTGAGGCATGCAGTGGGGCAGTGGCAGTAGGGAGCAGTGCCTGGAAAGCAAATTGGTCTCAGTGGTGAACCCCCAGGAAAAGAAAAACATCAGCCTGCACACAACATTTCATAAGCCAGTGTTTTTACTTTCAGCCCATTACAAATTTGAGAGGCTGACAAGATACAACCAATGTTCAATCGCCAGCATGAATTACCACCCCTGTTTAGCAAACATCCTAATCACAACTAAACAATTGCTCAGAGTTTGCATTTGGGCATGCCTTTGTTAGATTTGCTAATGATGTAGAAGGGGGTTGGAGCAGCAGGCGAGGTCAGTCTGCATCCTATTGGCATCCAGCTTTTATTATTCGCAGCATGTTTCAAGAATATGTAATTAAATATTGATTTAAGATAAATGAACTTGTATTAAAAGGAATCTTGTGCTGGGACACCGGCCAGCAAATAACATTGCACTGCGATGATATGGAGAGTAGGTATCATCTCAACAGTTTATGCAAAAATACACAGAGCGGTGCAAAGTGATTTTTGCAGTGCAAAGTCACTGCAATGCAAAAATACACTTTGCACCACTCTGTGAATCAAGGTGTTTGTTGGCCGTACAAAGTCACTTTGCACTGCGCTAATAGTTCCATGAATTAGGCCCTAAGTGTGTTGTGGTTTGTGGTTGATGTATGAATCTGGGAATACATTGTTAGTGTAATGGACCAGAGAGGGGTACAGGGAAGCATGACATATCTTTCTGGCATGGCCTTTTGGAAGAGAATTGAAAAAATTCCCAATTCCATTCGGCTGTCAAATGGAGCAGGATGCAATAATGAGGGCTGTATGTAGACTTGGATGCATCAGCTACAAGACACCATACAAAGCAATTTTAATGAAGATCGAGTAGGCAGGTGATTCCGGTGCACGGCAGGTTAAAACAAACCCAAGGTAAGAAGTGTCATGGCAGCGCCCCAGACTTCTTCATTTTGTCTGGGTCCCTGAATGCAGCAAAAGGAAGCCCTGAGGGGCTATTTCAAGAAGGCAAAATGTACCAGAGGTCTCTGTGCAACTCACAGCAGAGTGTGAAGATGTCAAGTTACCTATCTAGAGTAGTAATGGAATGAAGGAGATTGAATGTGAACATGTAGAATTTAGATCAGCAAGTACTGCAAGAAGGGTCACTGTGCCCTTTTAACTCGGCCCCTGTGGACAGAAAGATATAGGGACTGTCCAAAATAAAAGCATTTACTTTTAAATTTGCCTTAGGAACAGTGAACTGCTTGCCAAAGTGTGGCTCAAAAGCCACAGATTCAGAAGAGTAACTTTGCTGAAAATGTTGGGCGGGGGACAAGGGTAGGGTGGAAAGAGGGTGGATGGTGGCTCTTAGGGATCATTTCAACCAAATTGATTGAAAAAATGTGGTTGAATGGTAGATTTGACTAAATTTGGTCACCACGATAAGTTTGAAGCTGAAGATACCGAACATGAAGAGCTGGAGTTGCAGGGGTGTCCCCCGCTCCCCATGTTTGGTATTTTTGGCTTCGGTGGTTGCAGGGGTGTCCCCCACTTCCTCAACATTGGTGGCAGGGGACCCAACAAAAAAAAAGAAGAAAAAGTGACCTTGCAGCATCAGATCTGACCCGCGTTAGATGGATGGATCTGACCATGCAGGGTACATGAGAGGCGGCGGTAAGTAGGGGCAGTTTATGGGTATACTGGCAGTTTGGGGGGACACGGGTTTGGTCTTTTGCACCGAGATAAAAACGTATTCGCAGCGAAAATGACTATGGTCAATTCCGCCATGATTTTGTACCTCGGTCAAAAAACCTAAATCCCTGAGAGACAAGACTAGACTACTACACCACAAGAGTCCATTGCTGATGCTCTGTTATAACTTTCTTAAGGCTGGTGGTATATTTTTACAATTCAATTGGGCCCCCACACATCTTCAACCGGCCTGCCATGCACCAAGTGACACAACAAAACTTTCACAAACTTAATTCCAATAGAACATACAAACAATGCATTATTATCATTCATTCAGACACAAAAGTCAACACAAATGTGCTTGTATACACTCTCACTCACATACTAATGCACCCAGCACCTCCATTGACATACACTGTGTGCACACAACATTTATATGTACATATCAAATAACACATGGAAACAGTGGCCCAACGTCCATTGAGCTGACCAGACTTTATCACCCCCTGATCCCTGAAATTTTGGCCTAAATTGACTTGAACTAGCTGAAATATAAAGCGATGGCCGGAAGAAACAGATTCACAAGAATGTCAGCAATTCCCTTGATTTTTCCATTCATCCAAAAGCAGAAGCCATCGGTTAATGCTGTGCAGTGGGTGACCAAATATACTTGGTATCAATTTTAAAATGCCATATATTTCCAAACTTGGGTTCTGCACAGCACCTTATATGTGTACGTGCTGATAGATATTTTCTACAAGATTCTGACTGATTCAAATTAAGGTATGTTTTCCTGTGTTCAAATGGCTCCAAGCAGTGGAGTACTGAGTGGGAGAGACGGGGGGGGGGGGGGTCTTTTAAGAGCCAGACCGGGACATTTGTCATTGGGACACCTCTCCCATTTGGCACATCAAAGAGGGCGCGCCCAACGGCAAAGGAGTCTCGCTGGCAGGACAATGCGTGCTGCGAAATTCCTGCACAGCACGCTCATTGTCCTGACAGCAGGACACCTTCCCCATTCCGAATGGTAGAGGTTTCCCGCTGCCAGGACAATGTCCCAAGGAGCTCTGGGCAGCAGAGGGTCCTCACGTTGCTTTGTATCAACAGAGCATTACAATGTGAGCCATTAGGCACTGGTGGGAGCGAGGGGAATACTATTAGCAGGGACTTTTGTCCCTTTAGAAATGTGTATGGGAGGGAGTGATCAGAAGTGAGAAGGGTGCATAATGTTGCATGCTTTATGAAATAATGACTATGGCTTTAAAACCCAAGGGGGGTTTGTTAGGCTCCCATTTATCTACATGATGCTATTGTGACTTTGCATGCAGAATGGGGAGAATACAACTAAAGCAATACTCCCATTGCTCAACATATTTCTTTGACAATGTATATAGTTTATAGTTAGTTTACTGTGAAGGCTAGTTTATTATGTAATGTGGCTTGCTATAATTATTTAAGCACATGAAATGTAAAGCAAAACCTTAATATCTATATCAACTAAATCTGGAAAGATGTGCGCGGTCGCTTAAATTGACCACATCCCAGTTTTCACCATTTAACCAAGTGTGTGATCCTGAGCAAATAATTTAATCACATTGTGCCTTAACTGCAGCTCTGCAAGCGACTCTGATTCACGACAAAGATTATGTTAATGTATCATAGTATTATAATGGAAAAGCCTAATGACTATAGAGTTGTTCTGCATATAACAATAGTGCAATTTAGGTATTTTGCACCACAAAGTTATTTCTCACTTAGCTTATTTATGGCAACTTATTCTAAAGTCACTTCCATGGTTCCTCCAAGTATCAAAGACTGATGATGGGCCTTGCAATGTCCTTTTCTGTGAAGTCACTTCTGTTGGTGCAGTCCATATAATAATTAGGAAGTTTTCATGTATTTTGCTTCAGAGGGCTTAGACAGAGCTCTAATAGATGCGTCCTGCATTTGGAATGATCCTGCAGATTTGTTTGTTGTGTGTTAAAATGCCATCTTCCACTAATGTTACCAAAAAAGTAGATTGAGGCAGGGGTGGCCAGTTTAGGGGCGCAAATGAGACCATGTGGAATTCTACACACTGCATTTTGTTGCTCACCTTCCCCCCACACTCTTACAATGCTGGATACTCCCCTGTTTAGTTTGGTAAGTGAAGCAGGTTTTGGTGGCCTGTTAACCTGAACCATGACACCCATTTACTAATTTGCATCAAACCGTCCTGAAAAAGTGTCTGCAAAACTGGAAATACTTTTTGCCAGTTTGGTGAAGATTATTTTTGGCCGCACGGGGAAAGTTATAAAGGGCTCCTAAAAGTGTGCTTTTAACACAAAATCCCATACGGTTCCTTCTGCGCACCTAGAGCAAAAACTGCTTAACAAAAGTTCACCATGTTTGGAAGGCGTATAGCACTCAGCTTCATTTCACAGAATTTGCAGAGTACGACAGTTTTGGATCATAGGTTTTCTCAGCTTGACTCTTTCCACTCTATTTGGGGAGGGCGCACCTTCTGCCAACTTCATTTTGAAATTAGGATGGTGGTGCTTTAGTAGCATCTGAAAAGTGGCAAGACTAATTTTTAGAGACATTGCAGAGCTGTGGCTTGCCACAGAGAATGCACTATTTGTTATTGTTAGTGTGTCTTCATACCTGGGGCCTTAATGTGTACTGTGAGCTCTGATCACATTGTCCAAATGTAACACACGCCCTCACTAGGGTCAGCCCGCAGGCGCAGCCCCCAAACAAACATACACAAACACAATTCAAAATTATTATTTTTTTAAAGTACCTCTGCTTTCAAATGCCGCCCGGGCCACGTCTCATGTTACACCGACCTAACCTCTTCGCACTCAGGCACTCAGGCACCTCCAGACAGAAACCAGCAAGCTGAATGAGCTTCCTAGTTCCTGTCTGTGTGCACGAACACAAAGACGGAAAGCGATACTCTGCGCCGCGGCCCCTGGAAGTGCTGCTGCTAGCGTGGCTGCACAGGCACCAGGCCCTAGAACACCCAGTTCAGCACCCTGGCTGCTGACTTTGAGTCAGTCCAGCCAGGGTGAGGGACTGAACCATGCAGGGCATCCCAGCCCTAAATGTGTTGCAGCGCGGCTGCCATGCGTTTCAGCATTATGTAATTAGACAGCACAAGCCTTGCTGTGCACCCCAGCGGAGCTTGCGCTGTTCATTTACATAATTGCTGATTACGGCCCCCCCTGCCCTCCATTCAAAAGATGGAGGGGACAAAAAGGCATGCCACAGAAGTTGGGGGGACAAAACCCCTTCTCCCCCCTTATAATTACGCCCATACACAGATTTACTCCAACCATGAAGAAAAGAATTATATGTTTTGCTTAGTTTAGTGAAAATCCACCCCACATTCTTTTTTTTTTATAAATTGGGTTTATAAAAGAGATGAGCTATATTTCTATTGGGTCTGTTAACAGCTTGCAGGCAATGCCTAGCAAGAACAGCAGATGCAATGACTGAGCTGCGGTCATACCTCAGGCACAGTGCTTGCTGTGTGTGACACAGGCTATGCAGAGCAAGCACGGCAAGTAGAGTTACTGTGTCTGGGGCATGGTGGAAGGCCATACCCAAGTGCCACTGCAGGTATGCTCAATGTACTCAGGGTGCAGTCATGTGGCATAATGTGGGCAGAGTGCCTACTGTGCATGGCAGGAGGCACAGCATGTAGGCTCACTGTGTGAGGGTCATCATCAAAGGCAATGGTCAGAAGGTACTGCACATGTAGGTTCATTGCACATGGGGCACATCTGGAGTAAATGCACCATAGCAATGCAGAAAGTAAATATATGTGGTTAAAGTTTATTATTAAAAGACCAGAGAAATGCACTAAAACACTGTATTAAAGGGAATGTATAGTTCTGGGATGTCGGTATAAATAACTATGCTAAAATAAATTCACAAATTCCTGATTAAATACTTCAGTTAATGGGACATAACCAAAAATAATGGAATTTACTAGTTATGCTTAACACAAGCAAACCTCATCCCTGGCATGCACTGTTCATGGTATCATAGAGGACATCACAGTTAGCATCATTGAAGACATTCGTGAGGGCATCGAATTTTGCATACCAATGTGTGCATGCCCAGAGAGATTACCTATGAGGCCCAGTGGGTATAGATGGTATGAGAACAGTGTCTGGAACATGTAAGACTGCCATACCCCAAGCCATACAAACAGGGCCTGCTCACAGTCCATTCCATGCAGGTGCTGTGGTGGCAGCAGTGCTGCTGGCATGCCCAAGTATATTATCCTTGCCCCAGCATGTTTGTAGGTATCAGCACAGGGTGTTTGGCATGGCCAATGATGATTTCACTTAGAGAAGTAGGAGGGGCTATTATCTGGTTGAGCTAGCTAACGGGTGTTTGATCAAATTTGAGATTAATCTAGTTGGAGGGTGCATGCATTGTTGTAAGCAACTGACCTAAGCACAAGGCTACAAGAGAAAACTAAATCGCATTGATCGCTGTTCCGAGAACGGAGGCTGCAGTATAAAAATAGAAGCAGCATAACTGAGAACACTGGATTATATGGGAATACGAGTACAGAAGTTGACTCTGGAGATGCACACCCACTTTGCAACAACAGTAAGGAGATTACATTGTGAAGAATAAGAGACTGGAATGTGCATATCGCGGCAGGAACTAAAAATAAGAGTTATGGGACAGGTTGTCCTTTTGAATGACGAGTCAAGTGAATAACCGAGAGAACACAAAGGTGTAGTACATTGAGGAGGCGATCTACATGGACTGTACACATTTACAGATCAGAAGCTACAAGTAAATTACTTAAAGGCCTGAGGAAGACCTGTAAGAGATTGAAACATGTGTCGGCTATGTGTACCTAACCTGGCTTTGTGTATCTAACCTATATTAAACTAAACAATTTATGAAATAATGAACAGTGATTTTTGGACAGTGTTTTATTAAAACTAGAATAGTCCTCAGACATTTCAAGACCTACTGCGAATATAGACAAGCGGAACAGAGAATGGCCAGGTGTTAAGGAGCGCATGGAGTATTGCTGAATTTCTTTCTTTATGATTTCACTTAGGATCATTGTGCCTGGGTCATATCCAAAGACATTAAGGTGCCCCGGTGTCAGTGAATTCTGGAGATGCCGGAAGGCCATAGACATTGGGTACAGCATATGCAGAGCAAGATCTTTTGTCATGATATGATATGATATTATATGACCTTTATAACACGCCTGTACAGAAGTATTTCTAGGCAGGCCAAAACTAGGAGGGGAATCAAAGGGAGGATAAAAACAACAATCTTACTAGGTCTTGTGTCATTCAAACCGCACAAGTGCAGGGAAGAGGGAGGGGAGAAGTGCCGGGAGGGAGGGGAGAAGTGCAGGTAACTCAATAGGTGCAGTCAGTGGGTGGCTCATAAGTGCAGTGAGAAGGGACTTTAGGGTTGCAGGTACAGATCCTTAAGTGCAGGGGGAGTCCGGAGTTAGAGTGAGGGCAAGTGGACATGCAGGAACCTGGGCCCAAGTTCAGCGGGTAGCCAGGTGATCAGCACACAGAGCAGTCAGCAGAGGTCGCTAAGGGGAGCCTGAAAGAGAGCTGGGTGTCATTCGCATAACATTGAAAATTAAAGCAGAGAGTAGTGATGTAGAGAGCAAGAGGTGCCAAGTGGTGGTTAAAAAGCCAGGGAGAAAACTTAGACCCCTGGGGAACACCACAAGTAGAGAGAGAGATAGCAGACCTGCAGGCACTGGAGGTATATTGACTGGATAGTTAAACAATATCATTTTACAATAGTACAATACAATACAAGGTACTTTATTGGAATGATAAGTTCGAGAAGTTTTGGCAAACTAAATACATTGGATACATAATTGTTGCATTCTGTTCAGTAGGGATCATTGTGGTTTTCAGCTTTTTATAAAGTCCATATTGCTTTATGCTCTTTGTCTTCGCGGGTCACATGCATACACATATTTTGCTGCTAATTCTGGTGTTTGTCCAAGGAGGAAGCAGAGCTGTTCTTATCCACTTTTACTTGCAAAGACTTCCCTATTCTCGCATAATGTGGGAAAAAGGTGGAACAAATGTTTTTGCATCCAGAACTGTGCAGGAGAAAGTGTCCTATTTCTACTTCTCCTAATTCCCATTGCTGACAGTTTCTGTCCTCCCTGCGCTTCTTGTTTCAGCTGTGTCGGTCAGTCTTTATTTCCAGATTGCGGTCAATCAGTTTGTATCTAGTGAGTTGTGGCTGTGCTTTTGATTTCTTTCAAAAAATGAGGACATTCGCAAGATTAAAGTTTTACCTCATTCGCTTGTCGCATGCTAGCGTGTTGTGCTGTCCCAGTTATCCACCCAGTACATTAAGTTTTGCCCTATGTCTGACTCTAGGACATTAAAGATATTCAGAGTTTTCCCATTTCAGCAGTAAACAGAGGACTCCACACTACAAAGGTTCTTCTGTCGGAATAGAAACAATATTATGCCTCCTATTGTAACAATTGTATGTGTATTGGCCTACGGCAAGTTGTCTAAACATCATGTGCGAACAAACTCCACGGCAAGGTCTTGACCTTAGAGAAACCAATGTAAGCCGCCATCTTGGATTGAGCCGCCATTTTAGGCTCTCTCGTTATGTAGAAATCACCCTGAACATCAAAATGGAGGCCAAATGACATTCTAAGTAAGATTCTGGCCGTTGTGACCTCCGTACAACTGAATAATTAACATGCCTGCAGGCCACTTGTCGGAGTCGCGAACAGAGACCTTGTCCTACCGTTGACCTATATGTTAATGTACAACTATATCAGTGAAACTAATCGAAATGCATATATTAAAGGATTGACCTGGCAAGGAACCCTAAGACCAATTTCGCAGAATGGTTAACCCGCAAGAGGGTTGGCCCAGGGCTGGACAAACTGTATAAAACGCCCGGGTATTCCAATATGCGCACTCTCTCACTAACACATCGAACCCTCGTTGAAGTTCGTCACAGTTGGCGCCCGAATAGGGACCCTCAAGATTGATGCCGGATCATTGAAGGATTGACGCAGACTATCGAACCGGGATCGGACGGTGTGATACTGCGGGCCCAACCGAATGAGACGCGATACCTCGGCAGCGCTGCACGATCCGATCCTTGGATGATAGTCGTGTGGTCTGACACGGCATCTTGACGAGGGTCAATTTTTGAGGCGGGCAGATTTGTCGAAACCACCAAACACAAGGTAAAATTTGTTAGGTAAGTTCTTTGGTAAAGCGTACGGTCCTCCTTAGGTTTGGTCAGGTGTAGTCGTGACCCGACTCTTAATTTAACCCTGACAATTTGAATTTGGCGTATTGTATCTGCAGACACAATTATTGACCAGGTAGCACCAATTTTTTGTGAAATGCCTGGGAAATTGTCTAGCTGCTTTAGGACTCTGTTCCGCAGCGATCGACAATCTTTAGAATTTAGCCGCCCGGCACCACAGGAGGGGTCGCCGGCGTGTACTATGTACTGTAAGCATGGCATTGGAAGTATAGTATTTAATGATATTTGGCACAGACAAACCAGACATGCCTCCGAATTTCAGTGGCCAATCAATGGTAGTTTCGAGATCCCCCGTATTGAATACCTAGAATCGGTCTTGCTAAAGAAGAAGGCCAGACCTGCAGCATTTGATGTTTTGCAGAATTGGAAAAAAGAAGCGTTGCAGCAGCTTAAAAGTAGGGATAAACATGCACGCCGTCATAAAACAAATGCCGAAAAGGCATTGTTATATGATAAGGAAAAACATTCAGAGTCAGTCAAAAATATGGATAGGGCTTTCTCGCTCGGTATCCAGAAAATCTATCCCTCTAAAGATTTTCATGTTTCCGAAGAATTTATTTATAAATTGTTAAACGAACGCAGGCCTGGTGCCTCTGCGCCACCTCCGTATGATCCTCTCCCTGGTGCTCTGCCCAATCCTGCTGTTATTCCTGCTGTTATTCCTGTTCCCCCTGTACAACCTATTGTTCCTATCCCTCTAGTTGTTGTTCCTCCACCTATTCTACCACCCCTTCCTCTTGCACCGATAGTTGCACCTCCATTGAATTTGCCCGCACCTCCGCTCCCGAGTGGTTCTGTACTGACTGAAGTTGATCAGGGTGCGGGGTCAAAGATTGTTACTCGAAATACTGTTTCTGCAGAAAAGAAACAGGAATGATTTGCATGGGCTAAGCATTGTATGGAGAGAGGTGATCAAGCTGATGTTTTCTCCACATTATCAAATATGGGCAATTTTCCCGAGAAAAATGTTTTTATTGAAGGTTTGGGGACTCATTTATGTGTAATGTGGGGTAGATTACATATTACGGATCTCCCACAAGGGCTGAGGGATCTAAATACCTTAGCGCTTTCAAGGGACACAGAGGAGAAAGTACATGGTCATGTTGAGCGGTTGTTTGAGTATAGGAGGGACTTAGAAAGATTACGGGATGAGGATGGTGAAGACGACAGTATGTATGTACAGAAACGGTTCCTTCCGTGTCGTAGAACAGGCATCTGAGGAAGTACGAATTTGTACCAAAGATGCGATTCGATGGATCTCGGATTCATCGATACCGCCGGATGAAGTATATGACACGTATAGTCAGTATACAGTAGAAATGCAGAGGAAGGTGATTCAGGTAATGGTACAGTACCTACAGGATGAATGTGTAAGGAAAAAGGTTAGTTGTCCTATAGAGTTATTGGGTATTTGTAAAAAGGGCTTTTTCGCCCGACACTTCTTCGGCTGCCTTAGCGCTCGACCTGGCTCTGTTGCTCAGTAAGCGGTCGGAGTTACCTATATCTCAGTTGCCAATGAGAGAGGTTCCTCCGACATTTGTCCCAAAGGTTGAGTTTCCCGCTAACGCTGGGACAGGTGCACCCACTGTGGACATCCCTGCACATTATGTATCGCAATTTGTTCACGTTCCGATTTCGCGGCAGGAAGTGAACACTATTAGACAATCAATTCCCGATATTAGGAAAAATCCGACAGGATTCTACAAAGAGATAGAGTCCGTTTAACAGTCCTCTGTGTTCACCCTAAGTGATATTGACTTGCTATTCCCTGTACTCCTGCCCGTAGATTTATGGAAGCAGGTTCGAACAATAGACGATGTGCCAGGGTTGGGAGATACGTGGGCTAACATAACTAGGTTTGATGGGGAAAGACCAGCTGGTGAGAAACCACCTCAGGTAATACTCACTTTGCCTGATAGAATTGTCACAAAATTGAAAACCATAATTCCTGAGAAAAGAATTATTTGGGACAAGCTTACGGCCTGTGTTCAAGGAAAATCTGAAGGTGCCACCGAATTCTTTAATCGATTCGAACAGGTATTCTCTGACTTCAGTGGACAGGACTTGGGCACAGAGTCTGGGAAAAGGTTGTTTGTGGACAAATTTGTACGTGGATTGCTGCCTGACATCCAGTCGCAGATTATGTCCTCTGAGAGCGCTTGGCAGGCGAAATCCCAATCTGAAGTTTTGCACATGGCTCAGTATTATGAGAACCGTGTTAATAATGAAAAGGAGAGAATAGAGCAAAGGAAAGGAGATTTGAAGACTAAAGTATTGTTACTGCAAATTGTTAGAAATCCCAGAGGAGGTAATTCACAGACCAGAGGTCAGTATGTTCCGAAAGGGAACATCCCCTTGGTTTCTGTGAATATTAATCAATGTGCCTATTGCCGCCAGGAAGGTCATTGGCGTGCACAGTGCCCCGTCCTTCGACAGAGGTCAAACAACACATTTGGGAGTATGGGTAGACGACCTAGAGGTCGCCCCGGAGTGGGAGGCCCTGATAGAGGTCAGTTCTCGCAAGATCCTCAGCAACCTTTTCCACGGGAAAATCAGACTTCGAGTGTGGACACAAGAAACATATTTGATCACCCTTCTGCTGCCTACCTTTCTGAAGAGCTTCCTTCCGACGACATTTTATTTTGTTAGGATTGCCCGAAGCAGGGTTTGGAACCTTCACCTATTCCCGTTAGTCAAAAAGGTCCCTACGTTGAATTGTTAGTGGGGAATAGGAAACATCAGTTCTTGATAGACACTGGAGCACAGAAGTGCTCCATTGATCATTCTCGGGTCCCAAACATTCCACTGTCAGGGCACACTAATGTTTCTGTAGGGTTTTCTGGTATAACAGTTGCTTGTCCGGTTTCTTCGCCGGTGCCTGTTTCTTTGGGTCCCTTCACGGACCACTGTCCATTCCTCTTGACTTCAAACTGTGGAGAGAATTTGCTGGGGTTAAATCTGTTGAAGAAACTAAATGCAGTAATTCATTGTTCCTCTGATGGAGTGCGATTGAAGGTTTCACCACAGCAACTTCCCAGTTCTCAGTTTTTGACTCGACCATTGCCTCCCGAGTTTAGCGTTGTCCCGGAATGTTTGTGAGCGGTTGACGACAATGATGTCGGGGTACTACAGGTTGAACCCGTTAAAATAGTTTTGAAACATGGAGTTAAACTACCACGCATTACGCAATATAAAATATCAGTTGAGGGCGAGCGTGCTTTGAAGTGCATTGTCTCCGATTTTGTGCATCGAGGAGTGATTGAAGAGATTGCAGGTAGTTTATGTAACAGCCCGATTTTACCCGTGTACAAGAAAGGCGATAATGCAATCCCATTCCGTTTCATAATTGATCTACGCGCTATTAATAAAGTTGTCGCCCCACAATTTCCAATTGTGCCTGATGTGACAACGATACTAACGATGATCCCTGCTACAGCTACTCACTTTAATGTTGTGGATCTGAGGAATGCTTTATTCAGTATTCCTATACACAAGGATAGTTGATATTTGTTCGCGTTCACCTTGGGGGGACGTTCGTTCACATTTACTTGTGCACCTCAAGGTTATACTGAAAGTCCGAGCATTTATAGTAGTGCTTTGAAAGAGCAGCTTGACACCCTTGAATTGCCATCTACTTGTACACTGCTTCAGTATGTCGATGACTTGCTTTTAGCTGCAGATTCTGAAAGTGCTTGTAAAGAAGGCACGGTATTGTTGCTTATTCATTTGGCTAAACATGGTCACAAAGCTTCGCTTAAGAAATTTCAATATTGTTGTCAGGAGGTCGCCTATTTAGGCTACCCTGTCAAAGGAGGGGAGAAGATTGACACCTGAAAGAATAAAACACATTTCTGGCATGTCTGTTCCAAATACACAGAAGGAAGTCAGAGCCTTAATAGGTATGGCTTCTTACTGTAGGCTGTGGATCCCGAACTTCTCACTAGTGATAAAACCGATGTTGGCCTTGACGAAGAAGGGCATTTCTTCGCCGCTGCCATGGAAGTTGGAACATCAACGATCATTTGAGCTTCTCAAAACCGCGTTATGCTCTGCACCGGTTCTGGGAACTCCAAATTACAATAAGGCCTTTGTATTGTTTGTGCATGAATGTGATGGATGTGCTTTGGCTGTTTTAACACAGGAACACGGAGGGAAGAATAGACCGTGCAGCTACTACTCTTCCGCCCTTGATCCTGTCGCATGTGCTTTGCCAAGATGTTTGCGAGCTGTCGCTGCTGCTGCCGCGTCTGTAAAACAGAGTGAGGGAATGGTCCTAGGCCATGATTTAATCCTGATGGTACCTCACTCTGTAGATGTCCTATTGAATAAAACCCAAACACAGCACCTCACCTCTGCACGGCTGACGAGGTATGAATTAACTTTGTTTGCACCTCACATTCAAATTAAGAGGTGTTGTGTTCTTAATCCGGCTGAACTTCTACCTTTCCCGCAAAATACTGTTTGCGGTGACGAAGCATCACATGACTGCCTGTATACTACTGAACAGGAAACGAAGGGCAGGATAGACTTTATAGATACTCCTTTGGGCAATGCGGAAGGGGAGCTGTTTTGTGATATCTCCTGCTTCAAACTCCCGGATGGTACATCTACAGCTGCCTATGCAGTTACTACGTTGAGTACGGTTGTCGAAACTAAGAGAATTCCGCATAACTCCGCGCAGGCCGCAGAGATTATAGCGTTGACCCGAGCTTGTGAACTCTCCGAAGGGCATACAGTAAACATATATACTGATAGCCAGTACGCCTTTGGGGTGGCTCACAACTTTGGGAGGCTCTGGTCGGAAAGAGGGTTCCTAACCTCACATGGGACCAAGATTCAGCATGGCCCCCTGATAGTGCAATTGCTCTCGGCACTCGCGCTCCCTAGTCAGTTAGCGATCATGAAATGTGCAACTCATCGTAAGGTCATAGATGATGTGGGAAAACGGAACGCTTTTGCTGACCAGATAGCCAGGCAAACGGCCACAGACCTTAGCACAGACATGTATGCTCTAAGAGAAACAAAAGATGCCTATGTAATGCATGAGGGTATTGGGTCTGTACGAGATATCCAAGCTGATGCCACGATAGAAGAGTCTAAAAGGTGGGCTGAAGGGATGGGGAAACTAGACGAAGATGGGTGTTGGGTGGATACATCTGAAGGGAAATGGTTGCTCCCTGATTCATATGTGCTGTCGATGGTGACGATGGCACACGGTCCTACGCATGTGTGTGCTCAGCAGATCACGAAAATGTTAGAACAAGTCTGGGTAAATGATAAAATTTTGAAGATCGCGCAGCGCTATGTCGAAAATTGTATGATATGCTTACAGCACAATGTGGGGAAGGGGACAGTAACTCCAAGGGGTAGTTTTGGGCCTCCTTCTGTTCCCTTCGAGGACATCCACTTTGATTTTAATGAGATGGAACGGTGTAACAATCTAAAATATGTCCTTGTGATCATTTGTGCTTTTAGTAAATGGGTTGAGGCTTTCCCCGTTAAGGATGCTACTGCCATGACCACTGCGAAGACAATGGTAAAGGAATTCTTTCCACGGTTTGGGCTGCCAAGAGTAATTTGTCGGACAACGGTCCCCATTTTGTTGCAGCAGTAATTTTGCAGATATGCACAGCGTTACACATTGAAAAGCGATTTCACTCGGCTAGACATCCTCAAAGTGCTGGGTTGGTAGAGAGACACAACGGTATCCTAAAGAATAAGCTTGCTAAAACATGCACCGGCACCAAACTGAAATGGCCGGACGCCTTACCTATTGTATTGTTAGCCATGCGTGTCACACCTCAAACTAAGACTGGGCTCTCTCCATTTGAGGTAGTGATGGGGAGACCTGCTAATGTTTGGGGTCTTCCGAAGCCTAAAGCACTGAGGGAGGTTGAAAATGTATTGCTTGTAGACTACTGTAACCAGTTGACTAAAAATCTGTATCTCATTTATCAGCAGGTTCAATCAGCTTTACCTGTACGGTTTACGGGCCCAGGACACAATATTCAGCCTGGAAGTTGGGTCCTGGTGAAGGCCTACGAAAGGTCTTCCTGCCTCGCGCCTCGCTGGTGGGGACCCTACCAGGTGCTGTTGGTCACCCAGACAGCAATGCGGGTGGCTGGAAAGAAGCATTGGATCCACGCGACGCATGTCAAGAAACTTCCTCACCCGACGCCACACGTTACAGAAGAAGCAGAACCCCTCACTGATGCTACCATCTCAGATCCTGGAGTAGCAAATAGCGCTGTGAGTGTGTCGGAGAATCTCTCTGAGCCTGTGGAGCTAGGGGAACAGTCCATTTTGTCTCCACACTCTTTGGAAAGGACACTTCCGGAAAACGTTGTTTCAAGTTCTGCGACTTCCGTCGCCTCTGATACGTTGCTTCCCTCAGAAAGTGACGTTACCTTATTTCCGGATCAAACAGTACCGGGAATCACCAGGTACGACCTTCGACGAAGAAAATAGAACTGCGGCATGGGTTTTGCCTGTGCATCTGGAAAAGAAAAGAGTCATTGAGAATTTTGTTCTTGCAAAAGAAAGTTTTGAAAAAAGAAAGGGATTCTGCTGGCTAGGGTTGGGGAAGGACTAAGAAGTCACGCGACCGTAGTGTCGCCAGCAACGAACATTGGGGTCATCGATTGAGAAACTACGATGCCTGCCACCTCCACCGCTGCTGCTCGCATTGGACTTGTAAATAAGGGGGTGACCAACTCGGACAATGAACAATGTGCCTGGGCCCCGAAAACGTATTGCTGTGTTGTGATAATAGTAATTGGAATTTGTATAGTTACTGCCGTGGGACTCTGGTACTTCGAAGAAATGTATCCTCTAGAGCCTCTTCTGCCAATTGAAATTGTACCTACTGCTTTGACTCCCTCTGTACACCTTCATACTTTGTCACCTAGGGACTCCCAGCATAGACAAAAGTACCATTATAACACTTTAATGATAATAATGAATTCAACGCATGCCATTTTTAATAAGAGTAATTGCTGGATTTGCACCCATTTACCGCAACATGGGAACAAGGGGCTAGGATGGTATATTCACCCTTTACCTTTAACGACTGCTTGCTATGCCTCCCTTAGAGCACTATTCTTTGTCCGTTGGAATGATAGCATCTCAGGGAACTTTGATGGAACTAATTTAAATAATTTTGAGAAACGTGAATTGACTCCCCTGGGATGCTCGCTTTTTGCAAATAGAAGCAAACCTAATGTTGCTTCTATTAGGCCATCTGATAAACTGTCTCTTCCTTTCCAAACTCTAATCTCTTTTAAAATGGCTCCGATAGGCAATAAGGACGCTGTGCCTCCTTCCTACTCCATTAACCATAGCCCCGATTCAGTCCCCTTCTGTGTACAAAGAAATGGCACTCGGTCAATGGGAGATTTTGAAGGTTGTGTGAACATTGTAAATTTGACCGGAGAGAACAGGCCTCTGTATGTAGGGGGTCCTGTCTATTTCGTTTGCGGTAGTACAGCATTTCCCTGGTTGCCCAAAGATTGGCAGGGAACCTGTTATTTAGGAATCCTGTTACCTGGGGTATTCATAGCTAGCACATTGGAAGTTTCTTAGGCTCGCCCACGGCGGGACAAGAATGAAGATACCCCTGGGCAAATATTGGGAGATATAACAAAATCAGTTGTGCCATTTTGGGGACAGATAGCAAATTCTGAAAATATTAGGGGACTAGCAAGAGTACTGAAGAGAACCATCAACCGGACCACGGATATACTCTACAATATGACACTGGAACAGAAAACAATAAGATTGGTAGCGCTCCAAAACCGGATGGCATTAGATGTCATCCTGGCAGAACGTGGTGGAGTATGTAAATTAGTGGGGTCCGCTTGTTGTGTTTTCGTACCAGATTCCTCACCGACAATTTTCAAAGCAATACAGAACTTGCACGTCCTTAGTTCAGAAGTGCATGTTCCTGTGGGAGATTGGAGTATTAGTGCTTGGTTATTGGATTCTCTACGATCCTGGGGTTGGAAGGTGCTTTCTGTCATACTGGTTATTTTGGGAATCTTGCTATTCCTTTGTTGCTGTATCCAATGTCTATCCAGTATATGTGCAATGCTAGGGGGATGTTGCGCTCAGGCAGTGAGCACGATAGGGCACAAAATGTATGCCCCAGATACAGCATCTAAAGAGTTTGTGTTACAAGAGGTTCTGGTGAACGACCTAATGGCTATAGATATTACAGATAACGATTCAGGATGTATGGACGACAATGCATGGAGTTATTTACGAAGACATTAGAAATAGTATTAGCACTTGGCATAGGCCAAAAGGAGGGTTTGTCGGAATAGAAACAATATTATGCCTCCTATTGTAACAATTGTATGTGTATTGGCCTACGCCAAGTTGTCTAACCATCATGTGCGAACAAACTCCACGGCAAGGTCTTGACCTTAGAGAAACCAATGTAAGCCGCCATCTTGGATTGAGCCACCATTTTAGGTTCTCTCGTTATGTAGAAATCACTCTGAACATCAAAATGGAGGCCAAATGACATTCTGAGTAAGATTCTGGCCGTTGTGACCTCCGTACAACTGAATAATTAATATGCCTGCAGGCCACTTGTCGGGGTCGCGAACAGAGACCTTGTCCTACCATTGACCTATATGTAAATGTACAACTATATCAGTGAAACTAATCGAAATGCATATATTAAAGGATTGACCTGGCAAGGAACCCTAAGACCAATTTCGTAGAATGGTTAACCCGCAAGAGGGTTGGCCCAGGGCTGGACAAACTGTATAAAAGGCCCGGGTATGCCAATATGCGCTCTCTCTCACTAACACATCGAACCCTCGTTAAAGTTCGTTATGTTATTCTGAGAGCCGAATAGCTATCCGTTTGTCAATTGACTTGGTAACTGTTGTAGCTTTTAAATAAAGCACTCGTATGTTTCTTTGTAACCTGTGTTGGTGTGTTTCTTTTTGGGCTTCCCGGCCTCATATTATTTTTCTGTTTTCACACTTCCTACAAGAAAAGGCTCTTTATCCCAATTATTCTTCAAAGCAAAGTAATATTGTGAGCTCTAACGAAGAAAACTGTGGGGCACAAGCAACGCCTTTCACATTTCTTTCCGCTTCTTCCGCAATGGCTGTGCTCAGCAATTATTCAGCATTGTATTTGCAAAATGACTAACTTTTAAAGAATTATTTGAATAAAGATACTTTTCTTGTCTAAGTACCCTGCGTGGTGCAGAGTAATCTCAGCACTCTTCAAATGAGGCTGCTGTGAATGTGTTAGTATAGCATTAGAAATAGTAAAAATCAAAAGTAAAAATCCAAAAGACCTATAAAAAAAGCAAAAGAGCCTCTGGCACCCCATGACACTAAAACGGTCATTTCTATTTTATAAAGAACCCTATTTTCTATTTTCCTGTGCCACAACTGTACTCTGCTACTAAACATTGTTCCAAATTCAAAATAGTACATAGTACTACATTGAAAAAGTAATTTTTTTATCCTACCGTTTGCCTTTTCTGTATGATTAATTCGATATTAAGGGCATTCTGGAATCCCCACTTAACCTTTTCACTAATTACCACCTCCGCCAATCAGAAAATCTACGCGTAAGCAGTTCAAAGAGTCACGACCCAATGAAATTACAGGTAGGTATGAGGATCTTTCATTTTCTTTCTTTAAATCAGCGTCTTGTTAATACTGCTCTTAAAGGCATGGTCTAGTAAAAAAATGTATTTAAAAAATAGATAGGCAACATAAAAAAAATAATACTAGCATTCTCTTTTTTAAAACTTCCTATGTCAAATTTTGAGCTATTCAAGCTCAAAATTCGCAAAAGCAAGCACATGGGCGCATCCATTTTGTGAAATGGATGCCCTCCTGTGCTGGCTTTTGCTTTTGCGGCACTAATGAAGGAAAAGCCAGCCAGCTGTAGTAAACAAAAGCTACCGCTGGGTGGCTTTCCCTTCATTAGTGCTGTATGCGGAGGACGGGGACCGGAGACCAGAGCAGGAAAGCTGCAGCTGAATCTCGGTAAGTGCTATTTATTTTAAAAAAAAAATAAGCACTAGCTGGGTTTTTTTTTCTAAGTTTTCCGGGCTGGAGGAGCCCAGAAAACTTAGAAATAAAACTGCAGCTTTAAAAATATTGTATTTATGTTTGCGGTCGCTTTTGAAGCGACCGCAAACATAAATACAACGTTATTGTGTTGGAAAACGCTGCAGTGTTTCTTTCCAAGTTTCTCAGGCTCCTCCGGCTTGGAGGAGCCTGAGAAACTTGGAAAGAAAAACCGCAGCGTTTTCCAACACAACCGCGTTGTGTTTCTTCCTGAATCTGCTTTCCCATTTGGGGCTCTCGGGCTCCCCACAGGGAGCCCGAGAGCCCCAAATGAGAAAGCAGATTCAGGCAGAAACAACGCAGCATTTAGCATTTCCCATTTGGGGCTCTCCGAGAGCCCCAAATGGGAAATCAGCTGTAGGCAGAAATACTACGCAACATGTAAACACAACCTCGTTGTGTTTCTGCCTGCTGTGGCTTTCACTTTGGGTCTCCGGTGCTCCCCTGGGAGCGCAGAAACACAACGCGGTTGTGTTGGAAAACGCTGCGGTTTTTCTTTCCGAGTTTATCAGGCTCCTCCAGCCCGGAAAACTTAGAAAAAAAAACGCAGCTAGTGCTTATTTTTTTTTTTTAAATAAATAGCACTTACCGAGATTCAGCTGCAGCTTTCCTGCTCTGGTCTCCGGTCCCCTCCTCCGTGTACAGCACTAATGAAGGGAAAGCCACCCAGCGGTAGCTTTTGTTTACTACAGCTGGCTGGCTTTTCCTTCATTAGTGCCGCAAAAGCAAAAGCCAGCACAGGAGGGCATCCATTTCACAAAATGGATGCACCCATGTGCTTGCTTTTGCGAATTTTGAGCTTGAATAGCTCAAAATTTTACATAGGAAGTTTTAAAAAAGAGAATCCTAGTATTTTTTTTTTTTTATGTTGCCTATCTATTTTTTAAATAACATTTTTTACTAGACCATGCCTTTAAGTGACTTGTGAAAGTACCACAGTATTACTCTGCTCTCCCTTCCACATGCTCATAATAAACCTTGCTGTGGAATGTCGGATGTGCTATTTCCAATGATTGAAAGGTATATGACCTGTAGAGGGGCAGTAAGAGGTCGATGACTTAGGCTTAGGAAATGCAGTCGTTGAAGGACCTTTCAGGCCTTCCATTGAAAAACCTGTTTCACTCTTGGAATTTGTAAGCAATGCATCAAGTAAAATAATCCAAGGCACCTTTCTTTCTGCTTAGTTTTGCAGTCTACATGTCCGAGGCCGATTCATGGAACAAATGTGCGCTGAAAATCTTGGCGCAAGCCAGCGCAAGAGTGAAAAAGCAAGTGCGTGCGATTTCATGGAAGGGCCTGCGCGTGTTTACTGCGGGATGTGCGCCAAATCCGAGCGTGGCGTGCACGGGCGCGCACGTCACAGCAACATCCCGAACGCCGTGCGCGACGCGCACAGCAAAAGCGCACAACATCAGCGCACACACCAAAAAGGGAGCAGGACACGCAGCGTAACACGCGAAATGGGGAACAGCGCATCAAAAAGAAGGCGTAACTGGGGAAGTACTGCAGGATATTACATGGAACGCCCACACGCATGCGAACAACACGTATTCATGGAATCGAATACAGGAAACCTGTGCACGCTAAAAGACGCGCACAGGTGTCAACACGTCCGCGACACGAAGGCAGGCGAAAGCGTCCCCACGCGCAGTATAAAATGTATACTGCGCGAAACAACAAACACGTATATACAGCTACGATGAATGCCCCATTTGTCGCAGCACTGATCGTGGGACACCGCAGGAGAAGGAGAATAGCCAGGGCCTGCATTTTTTTTGCCCCAGACCAGCCTTTCTGGGATGCCTGACGACCAGGTCTGTGGCAGGTATAGGTTTCCACCTCGTATCATCCTAGACCTGGTCAGGGAGTGGGAATATGATCTTACATCACCCACCCTGTGCTACCAAGCATTGAGCCCCTTTAAGAAGGTGCTCAATGTCCTGCATTTTATGGCCACTGGGTCATTTCAGCGGACAACTGCCATAGTGGGGGGGGGGTCTCACAGGCCACGCAGTCACGCTGTCTACACCAGGTGTTGGAAATCATGACTGCGCGCCCTCAGTCCGCAGACACATATACATGCCCAGAACACCCACAGAAAGGCAGGCTGTGGTCCAGGACTTCTACAGGGTGGCACAATTCACCAAAGTGCTTGGTGCCATAGATTGCACCCATGTGGCCCTATGTCCACCTAGGGCCACTGATGACATCTATCGAAACCGCAGGCACTGGCATTCCATCAATGTGCAGGTTGTATGCGATGCAAAGGGAATCATCACCTCTGTCTATGCAAACTACCCTGGCTCAACCCATGACAGTTTCATATACAAATGTCCGCCCTGAGCCGGGCCCTGGAAGCTGGGAAGCATGGCGACACATGGCTCCTAGGTGAGTACAAATGCCTGTGCACATGCATGCATATTACACACAGACAAATACACAAACCCAACTAATCACAACCATTATCACTTCCTCAGGGGACAGTACCTACCCTCTGAGGAACCACATGATGAAGCCAATCCGGAACCCCACCACACCACCCAAGGTAATATACAACACTGCCCATATTGCAACCAGGGCAATAGTGGAGCGCACATTCGGAGTGCTCAAGTCACGCTTCCGCTCCCTTGACCGCTCTGGCGTCCAGCTACTATATGCACCCCCAGTAGTGTGCAGGATCATTGTGGCAGCATGTGTCCTGCACAATGTTGCAACACGGCGGGACGCACCGGTGGACATGGTGGTGTCCCCACATCCCCAACCACATGAACAGGCGCTGCCCATGGGAGGGGAAAGGACACGTGGCGAGGCAGCCCGGACCCAGCTTGTGGCCACATTTTTCACCTAAACTCCCACCCCTGCGGAGTGCATACAGGCCTGGCACATACCAGGTGACAATCGATGATGACAAAGAGACAGTCAACTGTCACAACCTTACCACCCTGAGAATTTTGCCACGGAAGTGCTACATTGTGTGCATCTCTAGCTACTTAAACATAACCAATCCTGTGTGACCAAAAGGAACACATGCAGGTGTGTATCACACCACCCCCTGCAAAACAGGCCATGACAATCACTAGTATGTCACCCAAACCCTCCCAACCCACATCACCCTTGTCTGCCACACCATGACATGGCATGCAACAGCAAAAGCCCAACACATGACCAATAAGATACGAAGTGACATGTGATAAATGGAAAGTGGCCCGACACAATGACGCCTGACATGGAATCAGATGAAATGACTGACCAACAACCTCCCACAGATACCAAGTCATAAACAAATACTTTCCACAAGTGGTAGCATGAACAAAAGACTGAATGCCAGTTCACATGTACAGTGGGCAAGCCAAAATGGCTACTCCCTAACCCGTGTGCTGTGTGTGTCTCCTGCAACACACTGCTCAGCACACAGCACAGTGAGCAGCCATTGTGTTGGGGATACATCTTGAGCATCACATCAAAAGGACAAACAAAATAAACAACCTATTGATGCATGTACACAATCCCCAAATGGCAATTGATCATGCGCTGCAGGGACACAGCGTGCCCAAGAAGGCAATCTGTGTGCACCTGTGGGCATGGAAAGGTGGTTGTACATGTGGTGGAGCATTGTGTAACTGTGTGTGTCAGTAGGGACATGTACTCAATATATGCATGTGAAATCAAGTGACCCTCAGTGTCCTGTACACATCACTTGTGAACATTGCCCATGTGTACACCCCAGCATGTCAAACCACAACAATCCCCTGACACCTGAAAAGTAAATACAACACAGAAACAGCCATTGACCAGCAGAACACATCATGTACATAGTACCCCACAATGACATTGTCCGAGAGTGCCAAAACACTGTAGCCCAGGCTTACTGTCCAACAACAAAAGGCCCTCCCTCATTTACACATCACTATGACCTTCTGAACAACTGTGTCTGGGGTGTGTAGCCTTCTCCCTTCTAGTCTACCTGGCTACAGGATCTCCCTACCCCTTGGTCTTCATGTTCCACCTTGTGTGTAAATAGGGTCCATTCCCCTCAGAGGCCTCCTTGACTCGTAAAAATACCAAATCGCAGAGAACTCAAAGGAGCCTAACACCCAAACCAGGGAAAAAGCCTCTAGGCACAAAAAAAGCCTGGAAGAGTCTCCAGTAGATTACTTGAAGTAGGAAAAAATGTCCAAGCACATGTTCAAGCAGAATGATAGAACTACCAAGGTAGCACACTTCAACAATGGTTCAACAGGATGGGTACCTTTTTCAGGACACAATATACAATGAGGATGTAACAACTGATGGGTAGTGTCACAGCTTAGGTCTCCAGGCCAGGAGTGACACGAACCAACCGCCCCCTCTGTGGTCTGGGCGCCTCCAAGGTAAAACTTACACAGGCCTCCGAGACCCCGGCAGGGAAAGAGGGTCAGGGATTTGTTGTTTGGACAGGCATTGGTATTTCAGGATAACCGGAAAGAGGGGCAGGAGAGGGGAGTTGGATTGGCAAGGGAAAGTAGGCAAAATACAAAATACAACTATTGACAATAACACATACTCAATCAGAGAAACCATGTTCTACATGCACATTGTACCAAATGAGTCAAATGCAAGACAAAGAGAGACTTCTCTCTGGGGTGAGTGCTGGCCTCCTGCCTGCGCACTCTCAGGTCCAGTAACAGGATCAGTTCAATGCTGCAAAGAGAGAGTGAGTTACTAATCTGTGTGTGTTTACAACACACACACACACACACACCATTCATGCCCCAAAGTAAGTGACTTCTCCACAACAAGCACTCTTGTCTGCTGCTTTGTACATATACGTTAGCTTGCCCCCGTGATGGTTCATACACTGTCAATGCAGTAAGGCAGGCACACGTGGGCACGCAGTATATGGAAGACCAATGTGTCAAGAATCACAAGAATCACACATGATAGAATGGTCCCTGGGTGAGCTGCTAGACGCGTATAGCGAGGTGAGACTTCAGTACAAGTCGTGTTCTGGCAGCCGCGGATTTCAATGGGTAGTGCACGTGGCAATTTGCACATGCAAATGATATGCTCTGCACATGAGTCTGTGCCTCGCTGTGTGTCCCTGTGCGCTGTATTCGTTTCTGGCTAGGAACACTACTGCGCTAATAACTCAGCTTCTATGGAGCAGGGGGGACTCGAGGATATGTGCGACGGCCCCTACGTGTGCCCCTGACAACTTGTAAAGCTGCTTGGCATTTGTCCCTCAACGCATTTTAGCTGTACTGTGCGCTTCTACAACAATGCCTGTCCAAGCTCCCCAGCACTGGCGCTACTTAGCATGCATGTGCAAGTGGCCTGGTGGAAGGTTGGCTGCGGTGTGGCCCCTTGTGCTGCTCACCTTGCTTGGAGCTCCTGGAAACACGTCTACATCTGTCGGACGTCTGAGCACAAGCCCTGTGCTTCTGCTTGCGCACACATGTGCACGTCTGCACCACCGAATGTGGCCAGGTTTCAGTAGTACTTGGCCCTGTGTCTGCTGGCAAAGGTAGTCTGGAGGCTCATTTTCCTGCAGAAAGGGCATAAAAGATATCAATAAGGCTGGAAAGTTCCCTGTGTTTGTGTCTTCATGCTGGTTGTCACTGGGCCATGTTAGAGACCTACATCCGAACTCCTCCCACCATCAGTGTGACTTTGACAGGCAAAGGGTGCAGGCTACTGTCTACAGCATGAAGTGCATCAAGCACATATACTGGCAAGAAAAGAACATACATCACAATCCACATCAATTAATGGTGATATCAATCATGTACTCATTCAAATTGATTACAGACATGCCGTGGATAAAACCCACTCAATCCCCACTAGGGGTGTTAACACAAGTAGTACAGCAGCAGACAGGCCACAGATATGACGAAAGTCCAAAGCCCTTGTGTAAATGGTTGTTACACCGAACCATCCTTGCAAGCCCATGGATAAGGGAAGCAGGAGTGGCCTATGTGAGTCAGGACCCCAAGCTGCAAACACATACATGAGACAAGCTTGAAGGGCCCAGCTGGAACAGACAGTGGATGCTTTCAAAAGCCACAAAGCACCACACCGTCACATGAATGCACAATAGACAAGCAATTTTAAACTATCTTAACAAATTAAACTAATTACAAAAAACCTATATTACCTAATTAAACTAACTATCAAAAACCATATTAACTAACTAAACTAACTATAACAATAAAAAATGGCCACATACGACCTGGGGGGGGGGGCACCCAGGAGAAGAGAGGTTCAGGGTGCACCTCAACACCCACATGCGATGATGTTGAGACAAAAAAAAACCTCCATGGGCTCAACGCCTGCACAGCCCAACCTGTGTGGGAGATAACTCGTCGTCCTCATCATCCTCTGGCTGAAAAGGTTGATGTGGCACAGTACCCTGACCACACCTAGTTGCAGCTTGCCCCTCGGCGGCAGAAAGTCTGCGGGACGGGTGAGCCTGGTTCTGTGCGGCGATGACACGTAGGTCAGCATGTAGAACCTCGCGTGATATGCGTGCTTCCTCTTGCAAGATAACACGTGTAACACGGAGTTCTTCCTGCATGGCCTGGCTGGACAACTGGTACACCTCCAGGCAAGCGCTTAGCTCAGCTGAGATGGTATTCTCTAGCTGCTCCAACCTCTCCTCTGACCGCGTCCTCTGGGACATCAAGAGCAAAGCCAGAGTAGATTTGAGGGATTCATAGTCAACCCTCATGGCCTCCATGTGTGCCTCTGCGTGAGCAGCAATTGCTTGACGCAAAGATACCATTTCAGCACGGCGTGCCCTGTCTGAGGCCGCCATGGCCAGCCTGAGCGAGTGGGCCATGGACTGTGCCACCCGCTGCTGGAGTTCCACCTGCCTAGCAGGGGGTAGCACGGATTGGGCCACACGTTCCATGCTTTCAGCGATGTTATCAATTGCTGCCCACTGGTGCACTGAATTGGCAGCCATGGCTTGTTCCCACTCAGTATACCCCAGTGGCGCGCGGCCACCGCGTTGCAGGGCTTGACACCTGCGGGGCCCAAGGAGCCGACGTCCTTGTTGGGTTGGCACCGCCCGCGGCTGCAGGACTACATTCCTCCATTGATATGATGTCCCAGGCACATGAGCAACTGGAGTGGAGGGTGACCCTGCGTCCCGAGCCACCACAGGCGGAGTTTCCCACCACCGTCTGGCCCCTCAGTGCAGGTGTCACAGACAGAGGAGCATCCACATCAGAATCACTCACCCCTGACGAATGGACCCAATGCACATCCAACTCGACATTGTCGTCAGAGTGATCATCCGAGCTAGACTCATTACCAGCCCTAGACAAGATGGTCTGTAACACAAGTGGTTTCTCGTGGCCTACCACCCCACGACCCCCACTTGTGCTGGGTTGCTGGTTTGATAGCAACCCTGTGCCTGGCATGACAACACCATCCCCTGGCTCCATTCCTTCATCATCTGAAAAGTGGAGAAAAGATAAACATTAGTACACATGTCAGAAGCACATAACACACACACACACATAAACATCACATGGACAGCCAACACATGAAGCAGACATGTCACACACAAATGAGAACCTGGCATGCATCCAGTGGCCTTGTTATCCAAACACATCCCAAAAGCAGAAATGGATATGTCTAAATAGCAGAGCCTACACGAGTACAAAATGTAGTATATGAACTCCATCAGACACCACCTCTGCCAGGCACATGTCACAGGCAGAAAAGACAGATTGCAACTAAGAGATGCAACACACCATAAGCATTTCTGAGCTGCAAATTGACCATTGCTGCAAGTGAATCCAAACACACAATGACACAGGTAACATGCATGTAGACATGCATCACTAAAGCATCATCATCAATATAGCCACATCCATCTGCAGCTCGGCCCGTACCGGGTGGCATGGGCCATGTAGATATAGTGAATGTCCCAAGCAAAGCAAGGGCCTGCAACCAGGCATGAGGGACCATAACGCCCAGTACCGTCCGAGCTGCAGGACATGAGGCCTCCACAACACCCCTCAGGGCCTGATAGAGCACATTGGGCTATGCATGTGCCCTATTACATCATTCCTTGTGGAAATCTCCACACCCAGGACCCACCATACTAGCTAAGTGGGCCTGGGCATACACATACTGCACAACAGTGAACCTTTGGGATCATGCCAGTTCCACATAACTTGCGTAATGGATAAATCTCACCAGCATAAACGTCTATCAACTACATATTAGTCAGTCAACAAAAAAGCTGCGGAAGACACATGTGTAAATGGACACTTTCACAAACACATAAGTGAGTACTCGCAATGCTGCACCACACAACGTTGAAGCTGCTTGCATATGTACATGTGAAAGCATTCAAAAACACCCATTTCCCCATACACCTGTATTGTGAACATGACCAGCATCCAATACACCAAAGCAAGCAGCTATAACGCTGCTTGCTTTGATGTATGTGGAAGTGCATACATACACACGTGAAGGAAGCTCCACAGTCATTACAACCCGAATGGCAGGCTACATCCAATCAGTTGTAACACTCAAACAACAGAAGGTAAAGTAATTATAGAGTTATTCCTATAGCTCAGTCCCTAGCCAAACATTGAAATGACCCTATCTGTGCATAATCTCGTACCAATTGAATAGGGGCCCTAGTTGGTGCTGCTGGGCCGGCTACAAGTGGTATAGAGATCTTGTCCCTAAACTCTCTAAAACACTTTCCTGGTGTCTAGTACGTGCACACCGATTGGAGGTCAATTTTTTTGTTTTTAATTTGTCGCCCCCAATGTGTGTGTCTTATCATAAAAACACAAAAATACAACACCCAAAGCAACTGATTAGGAGAACAGTTGTCAGTGGGAAAGAATTTTGTAAAAACAAGGGGCAAATCGCATATTCCTTGCTAGCCCAAACTTTAGGTGAAAACACAATGTGTGTGGATAACTGGTTTAATTTCTTTAAACAAGCCCTTAGTTTTCGATTACCCTATCCAGTCTTGGACCCTAGAAGACACCCTCTAATACTTCACAGTGCTGAAGATATTGTTAAAGAATACAAGAATTGAAAAAAGTATTCGTCCTGAAGAAAGCGGCCACTAGAGAATCCCGCTGAAACCGGTTGACTATTCAATAGGCCTGGTGGATAACCCAGACCTTCATCCCCTTATAAAGAAAACTAAGGGCTTTTACAATAATTTGGCATAAGCAGGAGGGAACTGCTTTTAAACTCCCCTTTGTGGTTACTACATCCAATCAGTGCCCTATGCCAGTTGGCATAGGCCACAGATTGACCAATCAACTCATCTAAACAACCACTAGGGAGTTCCAATACTGAGTACATGTGTCACAGGATGCACCTGTGCCCGTCGCATTCATGACAGAGAAGGGCTGAAAAACTCGCCATACATGCCAGGTGACTTTGACATTGCATCAGTGAGTAGGCATGTAGAAGGGTGTAACACGGCTCAGAAGTGGGTTGATGCAGTGCAGCACATGTGTACGTTACCCACTATCTACATGAACAAGTACATTATGATGTCTATCAATAAACGTGAAGGCAGTGCAAGGGCAAGTTCAGGCATCACGTGCAATGTGCATGCAATAGGTTGCATGGCTACAAGCAAACCCCCTACCCCCCCGAAGTGAAAATGCAGGGAGGCATTGCATGTCAGCGAAAGGGTGACCAGAGACCTGTGGATTGGCAGACAGTGTTGACTAGTGTCAATTACATCATCTGAGTCAACTGACAACACAGCAGATGATGATGGGGCAGTAAGCAGGACACATGATGAACCCTCAGTAGTAAACCCATGTGTGCAGAAGCCACTACACCAGTTGAGTCAGTGGGCCTGAAACAGGGGGAGGCCTGTGCCCCACACAGACTGTGACACCCTAAACCTGTGTGTGATGCTGGACTGAGCCAGAGTGGGCATGGAATGGATGATCAAATGCCATGAAATGTAGGTCATCCTGGACACGTACTACAAGGATCATCCTGTCAAGGACACACAGGGGCATGCATGGAATGCACATGGAGCATGAATGGGCACTCATGTCCCTGCAGAGCATCTGCCATCTGCACAGTCCAAGTGAGACACCCTGCATGAAGGACAGAGGATGTATCCCACTGCATGTGTCTGGCAGGTTGGCTGGTGGAAGTTTGCATGCACACAGGAGCCTTGAACAGGCCATTGCAGTACGCCAACATGATGCACACCAGTGCCATGGTGAAATTGGGGTGCAGGAGGGATGGAGGGGCAAGGGAGCATGCCTACGTGGAGTACCTGCATGCAGGCAGAAGACACATGCACGTCAGTCATGCAATGACATAGTCCCAGTGCTGAGAGGAAAGACACCCCAGGCTACATGCAGAAGGGCCAGTGAGCTGGAACATGGACCGGAGGGGCAGCCAGGTGAGTAGCATGTGAGTAGGGTGCAAGTGTGGCAATGAGGACAGTCCCCATCTGCTCTACATGTCCAGCATCCTGCACAGCAGGCACGCATCAGTGAAGCATTGCATGACTTGCACATGAGAACCATGTACACATGACATGTAGTGGCAGTCAAGCACAACACATCACACAAGCAAACCACACATGGCCTTGACAAACACGCAACAACACTCACTGGACGGGGCATCAAAGTCCAGCATCTCTCCCACTCCTTCGACAATTCCTGCGAGTATGAACTCCGCAGCGCCTGACTCGTGCAAAGTCTTCCTCATCAGGTGGTGGCCCACTGCCAGTCACCAGAGTCATGTTGTAATTAGAGGCACGCTTCGCCTTAGTACTGCATTTGAGGTCATCCCAACGCTTTTTGCCTTCTCATGGCCGAATGCACTCATACAATCCCCAACTTGCATCCAGTGGGACATACGATGGGCAGCCGTAGTTTGACAATTCGGCCCCACTAGCATATCACGGTTGTGGTCCTGCACTTAGTCCACAAGGAAGTTCAGTTCCTTCTTGCAGAAAGGCTTCTTCCTCAATGTGCCAGAGGGCGGAGCTGTGTCTGGGGTCTCAGCCTCTACTGCAGGTGCAACCTTCCTCCTCTTGGACAGTGGTCGGACCCTGGCTGGCAAATGCCACCCTGATCAGTATGGGCTGTGGCGCTGGTGGATTGGACCGAGGGAGTGGCAGGTTGTACAAGGACAGAAGCCCTGACTTGTGTCAGGGGCTGCTGGGTGCCATGGAATGAACCCTGCGCAGCAACATCCGCTGTGCCAGGGTCATTGACCGGGACTGTCCTGGATGGTAGACACCTGGGGTGGTGTCGGCTGCATCTGCCCATGCACTTGCCAACAGCCGGCTGGTCGGGGCAGTAGATGACAGTACTGTCCCAGGGACACGTGCCTCGGTCAGGGCAGCCCTGCATGCACTTACGGTGTGCCTCCTGACCTCCTGTAAATCTTCCAGGAACTCTTCAGGTGCCAACGGAGCCTGCGCTGGCAGACCCTGAGCCTGGGTGGTGGTGTCCACAGCTGCACCTGCAGCTACCACTACCCTTGGGCCCGTGGCAGTCGATGAAACTGACTGCCCGGTCACATACGCGCCAGTGCCAGATGCAAGAACTGCATCTCCCAGAGCCGCAGGGGGTGATAGCATGACTGCACCAACACGTGGCACAACATCGTGCTGAAGTGGCGCACCCCTGCCTCTTCCCCCTCTGCAGCCACCCTGGCCACCCTGGACACCCTGGAGTCCCCCTACTCCCTGGTCACCCCAGGCACGTCCCTGACCACACCCGCCATGTGCCCAGCTGAGGCGCCCCTCACCTTTCGTGGCCTCCCAGCCATGGCACAGATGTAGTAGTGCTGGCACAGATGTAGTAGTGCCAATGGGAGGTGTACTCGAAAATTGTCCTGGGCAATTGCGGTGAAGGGGGTGGGATACAAGATCCTAACAGCACCCCTGTTCACCTGCAAGACTGTATGTGACCCCGGTGATAAAGTGATGGGTCACACAATGCTCAGGAATCCCAAAACTGCAGTAAAACCATGCACGCAACCCCCGGTAGCCCACGTGTGTGGAATTAACCTCCTGCAGTACGCAGTGGCACCCAGGGACATGAAAAACACGTACTTGTGGGACACGCAGGCTACTATGACCTCGAAAATGGGTACGCGATACACAGGGGCACCCGCAGTGGGAAAAATAGCGTGCGCGACTCACCATCAGACTAGCGTGATTATGAAAAACACGCATAGCCAATACCCCCGCCAAAAGAAGAGATACGTCCTTGATCCGCTGTGAAGTTGTGATGGGGCGCGAAACAACACGAAGTAGCAACACACACGTCGGTCTCCACGAAAGGCACGTACAGCGAACTGCTGGCCCCACTCATCTTTAACACGTGCTGAGGGAAATGCCTGTGCGCGTCACTTCACTTACACGCTTAGGCCCTTTCCTCAGATTACACGCATTAACAAACGTATGCTGCGGGAAATGCCTGCGCGTATCACGTCACATACGCGCTTACGCGCTTGGCCTTCACTCGAATTACACGCTGACGTGCACTTTTTTCACGTGCCAAATCACTCTGCATCAAGCTGGCCATGTGACAACACACGGAAGACCACGCTCCTGCCCAGAAGGCCATTTCCCTGCCCCCCAGATCCCCGAGCATGCTCCCACCTGCCATCTGCTGCTGCCTGCCTGCCTGCTGGCCACGTGCCCTGCTATTTGGTGTCTGCACGTCAGCCATCCACAGGGGTCCAGTTGCTGTGACCACCCCTGCTGGTACAGAAGACACCCGACTGGTATTCCATCGCTCCACAGCCCAGCCCCAAGACCCAGTTGCGCACCCACACCTGCCTCGGGGGTTGCCATGTCCGACACAACACCATCTGGCACCAGTGGCAACCCCCCAGCAGAGAGGCAGAGGGCTGCCAGCTTCAGTGCCAATGAAGTTGGCATCCTAGTGGAGCAAGTCCTGGGGGATTATGATGCCCTCTTTGGATGTTCACGCACCGACAATGAAGGATGGAAGAGGATCTGGAAGGACATCGTGGCTGCTATCCCCGTGGAGGGGGTGGCAGCCCGCGACATGCAACACATCCGAAAGCGCTGGGAGGACTTCAGGTCCAGGACCTCAGCAAGGCCCGGCGCCTCTTGAAGGCAGCTGATTGAGGGGTGCCGGGTCCGCCTTACCGACAACCAGATGAGGGTCCTGGAGCGTATGCCCCCAGCGCTCCACCTCCAGGTCCTTCAGAGGCAGACCCGTCCGGAGTCGAGCGGTAAGTGTACATGCGTACTGACTGGACGCTGTGCATGTTGAGGTGTGCCAGGAGTGTGCAGGTTGAAAGGCCCATGTATGGATGTGTATGTACAGGGACATGAGCCTGCTGCATGTGAGTCCAGTCATGTGTGAGGCACATCAATGGTGTATGTGTTCAAATGCATGGTGCCCAAATGCATGTGTGGGTGCACACATGTTTAGATTTCTGTGTATGTACCGTGGCATGGTTGTGGTGTGACACATGGATGCTGGTTCCACCTTCATGTATGTGCACAATGTACATGTGCGTGTGTGTGTATTTGACATGTGTGCCACTGTGATAAACCATGGATGCATGTGACACCGACTTGTAGGAGGCTGATTGGCAGATGTGACATGGATGCCGATGATTTCACTGCGACAGGGGGTGGAGATGTACAGATGCATGTATGTCGGGTGGCGTGTGTGCATGTGGTTGGCACTCTCCGTGTTGCATGTGACGCCAGGCTAACCTTCGGATGCTCATTCTGTTGTATGTGTATGGATGGTGCTGCCTGCTGCAACATTCCTGTGAATTTGCCATGTGTGTGGGTTCACATGATATGTGTGTTGGGGAGTGTGATGCCATGTGTGAAGTTTGACACTGCCACTCATGTGCAACTGTCATATGTGTATCAGACCATTTTACAGTGCCCTGATGTCTGTGTTCTGTCTCTCCCTGTCTGCAGCATCAACTGATGAAGAGGGCGGAGACAGTGCTATGGAGCACAGCAGCAGGGATCCCACCGCCAGCCGGAGACGCAAGGCCCAGCTCCCCTCCCAGGTTGTCATCTCGTCGGGGAGCGAGGAGTCTGGTGCCGCCGCCGTGGCCGCAGCTGCCGAGGATAGGTCCAAGAGACGGAGGTCAGAGGTGGACTCCTCAGCAGCAGAAGGGGCAAATGAGACCCCACAGCAGCCTATGGAGGAAGATGGCACGGAGTCATCCAGGTCAGTGGGGGGTTTGGCTGAGGAGGAGGCCATGGAAGGGTCACACACGGGGCCTGTCCTAGCTGGGGTGGCGTTGCATCAAAGTGGCATCCGGGATGACGTGCAGGATTCTCGTGAGGACTCTGCACGTTTTTTCGGCTGCCTCATTGACTGCGTCGACCTACTAGGACGGGTCACCAGTGCTGGGTTCCTCCGTGTGCTGGACCTTCTAACGACCTCCTCCTCAACTGAACCCCCTATGCGCCAGTCGTCCTCCATGCCATCTTCCTGGCCATGTATCACCTGGCCACCCTGTGGAGCTGCCCCTGACACAGCGGCCAGGCTGGTGGAGGACACATCCCTGCTACAGTCGGGAGTCGGAGGTCCAGCAGGGGTGGCCACCCCAACAACTGGACCCCAGCAGGAGGAGGATGTGCAGGCATCAACAGGCAGGGCACATGCATGGCAGCAGCAGGCTCAAGGTGGGAGCGATGATGGCTCGGGCTACCAACATCAGAGGGGCAGGCATCGGCCAGAGGGCAGGAGCACCCTGGATTGGGAGTGTCTTCCGTGTGGCAGCGGTTGGGCCGGCAAATAGATGCGGAGTGGCAGCGGGCGGAAGAGAGACGGCTCACTAAAGTCAGGGCAGAGAACTCCATGCGCAGGGCGTTGAGGCGGGCTGAGTGCCTCGAGGAAATTCGCAGGGAGTTGGAGGTGGACATGGCTTTATCCCTGCGAGACCTCTGGGCCATGGAACAGGCCCGCCTCCAGGACGTTGAACATGAGTTCAATGATGCCCTAGCATGGGAAATCAACAAGTGAGCCGTAGGACTTGCCCACCGCCTTTGTATATAGTTCATTAGTGTTAGGTTTCCTTTCTATTTTTCTTTCATTTGGGGCGCATGGACTATGCCCCACCTTTTTATATATAGTTATTTATTAGGTAGGGTTTTTTGTAGGTTTCCTTTGGATTGTTGGGCTCATGGACCTTTGGATGTTCTTTTGTAAATAGTTTTCGATGTGGATTTCATTTTCTTGGACCCATGGTGGAATACTTTGCTTTTTTTTAACTGTGATTTTTTTTTATGGACAGACCCATAGGAGCCATTTTACTTTGGTTTTTATTGGTTGCAGCATTTATTTTTTTTGATCAATTTTGGAGTTCCGGACTTGGATTATTTCTTTTCATTATTGTGTGATTTGGTTTTATTAATTTTGTTGATTCTTCAATAAACTTTTTTTCTTTACTTTACTTGTGTGGTCTTCTATCATTTGTTTTATGCATGTCACAATGTTGTTTTTCACAGTCATGTGTCACCATTGTGTGGGTCTGAGGGACATGTGTTCATGGGCATGCTGGTTATGTAATGTCTATCATGACTTTGGAAATTCAATGTGGGTGTTTGGACTAGGGTGGACTGGGGTGGGATTTGGGTGGCCATAAGGCCCATGGGTCTGGAGTGTGATGACGTGTCATGTGGGGGGACATGAGTCGGGGCCTGCTGGCAGGTGCCTGTCAATAGTGGGTGGGTGAGTGGGTGGGGGGACATGAGAAGGGGCCAGCTGGCAGGTGCCTGTCACTGCCGGGTGGGTGGGGGTACAGGGGGTCATGAGTCGGGGCCTGCTGGCAGGTGCCCATCAATGGTGGGTGGGTGAGTGGGTGGGGGGACATGAGTCGGGGCCTGCTGGCAGGTGCCCGTCACTGCTGGGTGGGTGGGGGTGCAGGGGGACATGCGTCGAGGCCTGCTGGCAGGTGCCCGTCAATGGTGTGTGGGTGAGTGGGTGGGGGGACATGAGTCGGCACCTGCTGGCAGGTGCCCGTCACTGCTGGGTGGGTGCGGGTGCAGGGGGACATGAGTCGGGGCCTGCTGGCAGGTGCCCGTCAATGGTGGGTAGGTGGTGGGACATGAGTTGGGGCCTGCTGGCAGGTGCCCGTCACTGCTGGGTGGGTGCGGGTGCAGGGGGACATGAGTCGGGGCCTGCTGGCAGGTGCCCATCAATGGTGGGTGGGCGAGTGGGTGGGGGGACATGAGTCGGGGCCTGCTGGCAGGTGCCCATCAATAGTGGGTGGGTGAGTGGGTGGGGGGACATGATTCGGGGCCTGCTGGCAGGTGCCTGTCAATGGTGGGTGGGTGAGTGGGTAGGGGGACATGAGTTGGGGCCTGCTGGCAGGTGCCCGTCGCTGCTGGGTGGGTGGGGGTGCAGGGGGTCATGAGTCGGGGCCTGCTGGCAGGTGCCCGTCAATGGTGGGTGGGTGGGGGACATGAGTCGGGGCCTGCTGGCAGGTGCCCGTCACTGCTGGGTGGGTGGGGGTGCAGGGGGTCATGAGTCGGGGCCTGCTGGCAGGTGCCCGTCAATGGTGGGTGGGGGGACATGAGTCGGGGCCTGCTGGCAGGTGCCCATCACTGCTGGGTGGGTGCGGGTGCAGGGGGACATGAGTCGGGGCCTGCTGGCAGGTGCCCATCAATGGTGGGTGGGTGAGTGGGTGGGAGGACATGAGTCGGGGCCTGCTGGCAGGTGCCTGTCAATGGTGGGTGGGTGAGTGGGTGGGGGGACATGAGTCGGTGCCTGCTGGCAGGTGCCCGTCAATGGTGGGTGGGTGAGTGGGTGGGAGGACATGAGTCGGGGCCTGCTGGCAGGTGCCCATCACTGCTGGGTCGGTGGGAGTGCAGGGGGACATGGGTTGCTGTCTACTGGCAAGTGCCCATCACTGCTGGGTGGTTAGGGGTTCAGGGGGACATGAGTCAGGGCCTGCTGGCAGGTGCCCATCATTAGGGGTGGGTGGATGGGTGGGGGACATGAGTCGGGGCTCACAAGTGTGCTCACAAGTGCATGGTGCCATGTGGGCTGCCTGCAGGGCATGGTGAGGGTTGTAGGGTAGTCCCCTGTGGCGTGGGCTGCTTGCAGGGCATAGGGAGGGGGGAAACCACACACCCAGGAGGGCCTATGATTCCCCGTGTACACCCCAAATACACGTACCCCACTCGCACAGGGCCTATCGCGTGTGAAACTCCCCGCATACCCCCCAAATACACGTACCCTGCTCGCACAGGGCCTATCGCGTGTGAAACTCCCCGCGTACCCCCCAAATACATGTACCCCGCTCACACAGGGCCTATCGCATGTGAAACTCCCTGCGTACACCCCAAATACACATACCCCGCTTGCACAGGGCCTATCGCGCGTGAAACTCCCCGTGTACCCCCAAATTCACGTACCCCGCTCGCACAGAGCCTATCGCGTGTGAAATTCCCCGCGTACCCCCCAAATACACGTACGTACCCCACTGTCACAGGGCCTATGGCCTGAGAAACTCCCAGCGTACCCCCCAAATACATGTACCCCGCTCGCACAGGGCCTATCACGTGTGAAACTCCCTGCGTACCCCCCAAATACACGTACCCCACTCGCACAGGGCCTATCACATGTGAAACTCCCTGCGTACCCCCCAAATACACGTACCCCGCTCGCAGAGGGCCTCTCGCATGTGAAACTCCCCGTGTACCCCCCAAATACACGTACCCCGCTTGCGCCAGGCCCATCGTGTGTAAAACTCCCCGCGGACCCCTCAGAATACATGTACCCCACTTGCACCAGGCCTATCGCATGTGAAACTCCCTGCATACCCCCCAAATACACATTCCCTGCTCACGCCAGGCCCATCGTGTGTAAAACTCCCTGCGCACCCCTCAGAATACACGTACCCTGCTCGCACAGGGCCTATCGCATGTGAAACTCCCCGCGTACCCCCCAAATACACGTACCCCACTTGCACAGGGCCTATCACGTGTAAAACTCCCCACGCACGCCCCAGAATACACGTACCCCGCACGCGCCAGGCCCATTGCATGTAAAACTCCCCGCGCACCCCTCGGAATACACGTACCCCGCTCGCACAGGGCCTATCGCGTGTGAAACGTCCCGCGCACCCCCGAAATTCGTGCAGGCTGCCCATCCACCCTCCCCATGCCCCTCAGGCAGCCCATCCACCCTGGCCATGCCCCACAGGTAGCCCATGATGATGGATTTCAGCAAAATTGCCACCAAATGCAGTAGAGATCTAATGGCACTCACAATAACTACAGCCAAAAGAATCCATACCCAGATGCTTGCAGACCTCAAAACAGAAGAGACCAAATTTATTACTGATGATACGATAACAGATGCCAGAGAAAAACTTAAAGAAATTGACAAGACATTAGACACTTTCATGGCCTCAACTTTAGAGAAAAAACACAAAAAGCTGG
Source organism: Ambystoma mexicanum (assembly GCF_040938575.1). Taxonomy (NCBI): domain Eukaryota; kingdom Metazoa; phylum Chordata; class Amphibia; order Caudata; family Ambystomatidae; genus Ambystoma; species Ambystoma mexicanum. The sequence continues at coordinate 274,918,248 of NC_090941.1, forward strand.
CAAAAGATATACAAAACTTCAAATTGGAAGTAGTGTACCCATATCTCTCAGACGACTATAAGGACAACAAGGAAAAGGAAAGAACAGCCAGGCAAGGAGGCATTAATAGGAGTAGACGGAAGGGAGTCTCATTTTCAGGATCCTCAGGTTCCAATTCATCATCAGAAGACCAACCCCAGACCAGAGGCAGGAACCCAGGCATGGGCCAGTTTCAACCACCACCTCCCATGATGCCTTTTTTAGGGCAAGGGGGCCTCAGAGGAGGCTACTGGGGACCCCCACCACCTCAAATACCATTTTTCAACTACCCACAGTGGAACCACCCCAGCCGGGGCCGGAGAGGCAACAGGAGACGCTGAACAGCATACCCATCTTCAATTTATCAGGCACCCTCCTCACGCAGGAAGAAACCACACTACTTACCAAAGGCCTATCCTTTGTACCAACGAATAATACAGACTGGTTCAAGATTGATGAGGAATTTCAGAATTTCTTCCGGTCTATCCGCAGGAAAATCTTCTTCCTGAACCAAGAAACCACACAGGCCGAAGAAGACACAGGGCTGAGACTTAAATCCAACTTCAACCCCAGAGATAACCAACTACCCTCATCTATACTCACCTTTGAAAAATGCATCATATCTGAAGTCAAGAAACTCCAAAAAAATCAGCAACATCAGAGACAAAACCTCACCAATGGTGAACGTCAAGCCCTCAAAAACCTTGCAAACAATGATAATTTGGTTATCAAGTCGGCGGATAAAGGAGGAGGAATAGTAATACAAAGCACAGAGCAATACAACAACATGGTAATGACCCTGTTGGACGATGAAAATAACTACAAAAAACTGAAAAAAGATCCAACCAATAACATCAGAGCAAAGATACAAGAAATAACCAAATTTGCTCAAGAAAGGAATTGGATTTCGGAGAAAGAGGAGGCTTTCCTTAATACCACAGAGAGACATACCCCAGCTTTCTAAATTTTACCTAAAATCCATAAGAACAGCCTCACGCCTCCAGGAAGACCTATAGTCTCCGGATGTGGCTCCATCCTGGAACCCATCTGTCAATTTATTGACCACTTCCTCAAACCACTCTGCCAAAAAACAGCCTCATACTTGAAAGACACAATGACGACCATTACCACCTTTGAACACCAACCCTTTGACAATACTAGAAATCAACTTGTCACTATGGACATAAAGAGCCTCTATACGAGCATTCCGCAAGACCAAGCCATCGAAAGCATTCGACACCATCTTACCAGACACATGACACAAAGGAGAGTACCCATCAACTTCATTGTTGAACTACTAGAACTAGCACTAACCAACAACTTTTTCAGCTTTAACGAGTCATTCTATCTACAAATCAGTGGAACCGCAATGGGCGCAGCATTCGCTCCGAGCATGGCAATTATCTACATGGCTGAATACGAGCAAAGCTTCATATTTAATGAGAACAACCCATTTAAAGATAACATCCATTTGTGGCGCAGGTACATTGATGACATCATTTTCGTATGGGAAGGAGAGAACAGCAAGCTACTGAGTTTCTTCACATGGCTTAATGGTAGATCAGAAGACATACAACTCACCATGGAACATAGCAACATGAAAATCAATTTTCTGGATCTGAAAATCAACGCTAAGGATAACCAGCTGATTTGCTCTATCTTCAAAAAAGAAACAGACAGAAATACCATTCTACACTACAATAGCCATCATCCCAGAAACCTACGTGACAACCTGCCATACGGACAATTCCTCAGAATCCGCAGAAACTGTACCGAAACAGGAGAATTCAAGATCCATGCGAACCTGCTACAACAGAAACTGGCAACCAGGGGCTACCCCAAGAAATTGCTCAAAAACACCATGAAGAGAGCACTTTACACACTGAGAGAAACATTGCTCACTACCAAAACTCATGAACCCAACACAGACAACATACTGGCATGTATCTCAACGTTTGGTGCTAACACCTCGCAATTCAGGCACATGATTAAAAAATATTGGCCTATCGTCCAACTTAATCTACCAGACGAACCATTGCCTAGGATGGCCCTGAAAAGGAACAAGAACTTGAAAGACCTATTGACCCATGCTAGGTCCCGAAGAAAATCCACAAGGTCCTCATTATGGAACATGCGGGAAATCCGAGGGCATCACCCATGTGGCGCATGCATGGCTTGCAAACAGACGCTGAAAATAAAATCCTTCCCTATAGGAGACAGGGAATGGGAACTCAGACAATTTACCAATTGCAAAACAACTAATGTGATCTATCTTATTGAGTGTATTTGCGGACTTAGATACGTGGGTCAAACGTCCAGACCTGTGCACAAAAGAATAAGTGAACACAAATCAAGGATAAGGTGCAGAGTACATAATGCACCATTGGTTTCACACTTCATGGAACTACAACATGCCCATGACTCTTTCAAATGGTGGGTGATTGACCGTGTCGTAGGTACCACCAACATATCCAACTCCCTTAAATACAAGGAATCCTGGTGGATATTCAAATTACAGACCTTGACGAATGGTCTCAATGATGCAGCCCCCATGGACTATCAGGCCACAACCTGAAAGTTTCTCCATGGCATTCCATTGCGAACTTTACCAACCAGAACTGGTCATCCCTGCCAGGACCAGCAGCCATCCAATTGGTCTTTTTATATGTGTGGACCTTAACATCCGCCAGTAAGGCACCCTCCCCAGCGCCCACCAGTAGGGTCTTATTCACCTCCTTCCCTGCCCCCCATATGCACACAGCCTCTCCCTGCCCCCCCTACCGCCCCCGGGGGGCATCCTTGTCTTACATATACAGGTAGATTTCACCGCTCCATGATGTCTCTGCCGCCCCAGCCCCGCGACCCCTCCGCCGATACCCACATACCAATCTGGAACCATTCCAGTACCCGGCCCGGTGGCGCTGCCACATGGCCCCCGCGCCTGCGCTTCCACTTGCAGGGGAGTGGCCCCAGCTCCGCGTCACACATGGACGTCGAGCTCCCGTGCTACACACCGCGCGTGCGCGCGCCACAGACACTTGTCTGCCCCGCTCCACGCATGCGCGCCCGCCCAGACACTGTCTAGACGCGCATGCTCTTTTAAATATATCGCGAGCTGCTCCGTTTCATTCTATGACGGCTCTTCACCTGATTCAACGCACACGGAGGAGCTGCCCCAGCCTCAACTACAACAAGTTTGACACAGGTGAGCTTTTCCTAGCCCCTCTGCAACTCCTTTTCAGGAAAGCAACCATTTCTTCTCTTATGAAGCCATGGTCAGAGCACTTACTCAACATATGGCAATGTCATTCACTAACACAGCTCCACCTTGCCTTTCTTTCGCCCCCTCCCCCTTTTCCTTTTTTTTTGAAACCCCTATCCACAGGGCCGCTTTAATCGACCCGAACACGCAGGCCATTATGTGAATGCAATTTACAGCCTGCTCAGACTGCGACTCCCACGCACAGCCTATGATTTTCACCACCACAGAACTCTGGAACAACAGGAGTTTCCATGCAGCTTCTAGGACAGGTCAGTTTCTGGACTTTGAGGGCCCACAGCCCTTCACTTTTCTATTACAGCAGCAGCAATATGATGCTTTTTTATCCTTTCACTTGCAATTTTTATTTTAAACACTTGGTACTCTCTTCTGAGTGGACACTTTTGTCTTTGTCTATCTTTAGGGAGACCTGCATATATAAGGCCCCAGAAGAAGATTGTGAATTAGAACAATCGAAACGTCAGTGATCCTCGTGGGAAATTGATTGAACACCGAAAATTGAACATTTAAGGACCACACTGAATTCTCTCCACTGTTTAATAGACGTCGGACCAGTCTCTCTTGGTCAGGGATCAGCTACAGCTGACCACATTTTCTAACCATTGTCATACAGACAAGTATAATCGTTTCTATCCACAATAACCCGGTTAGGGCATTATTTCTATGCCCAACAACAAAAAGGACTTTGTGCTTTCCTAACCTCACCGGTCTGTCTGAATGTATTGTGAAAAAATAGGAATTGAATACAATACGACACAGCATTGAAACTATGAAATTGTGACCTCTATGAAGTAATATTGTGCACACCTCCAGTTCAATTATAACAATTACAAAGAATCATTGCATATTGTCTGTACAGACCCGAGAAGAATTGCACAGTTTTTATGCATTGTTCATCTTTGTCTTTACCTATAGATACACACAGTTGTTGACCTGTTTTTGACCTAGCTATGTCAAGTTAAAATCATGGTGTTTCTCTGTGTTATCTTGTTTTATCTGAACACTTGATTCTTTCTTGTTTTAAGAATATAACTCAAAAGACTAGCCACCAAAATAATAAAGAGGCTACCAAAAAACCAGACATGGTTAATGGTTGTCTCATTACCACATGATTAGGAATTATCACTAATGCATGGGTTCCTTGGGAAGGTTTAAAACATAAACTGCTCAAAAATTACTGCAGTACGGAATTAGAGAGGACAGGAACACCCAATGTACACATACCTTGATTTTCCAGCCCACTAGTTCCTGTCCGACTTTAGGGCTGTCCCTCCAGTTACAAGAACCACAGGTAGCCCACACCACAGGGGGGTCTTTTTCCACGCAATTTACCTGGCGCAAGCGGGGTACGTGTATTCCGAGGGGTGCGCGGGGAGTTTTACACGCGATGGGCCTGGCGCGAGTGGGGTATATGTATTCTGGGGTGTGCGCAGGGAGTTTTACACACGTTTTCATGGTTGGGGGGCTGTATGCTGGTCCACTGGCCTTTGCGCCATGTACTGGATTTGTGCGATGTTTTTGGTGCACGGGACGGGGTTGGGGGCGTAACTGGCGCTGCAGAAGTGTCGCTGTGCCACTCTGCGCCACGTTTGCTTATGGATGTATTAATCCATGAATACGCTGTGCGCCTGAATGGGTTTTGGCACACGCGGCTGGCACAGACTGCCGCACGCGCGCTCTGTGTGCCAAATTCTATTAATTACCCCCTACATTTAATAAATCATTGCTGTTGCTTTAGAGAGATTGCTTTATTTTGCCTATAAAACCAAGAAAGAAAACACAATGAATGCCGACAGTGTTAGGTTATATTCTTTTTATTTAAAGATAATAAAACATGTCTGCTATGGCGTTAACACAGTTTATTGAACACAAATATCCTAATCAGAGGTCACTGAAATTGGTCCAAATTAGCAAGGTATTTGTGGTTGGAATAAGTGTGCAAATTTTGCCTGGAACAAATTGCACCTGATAGAGACCGCTGCTACCATCCTCCCCATTCCCATAGAGCCTTATGGGGGCTCGAATGGGGATGTACCGGGTCCGGGTCCCGTATAAGGGGAATTACCGGGTCCGCCGAGGTCGGAATGGCCCGGTAATTCCCCTTTCGCGGGAGCCGGAGCCGACTTTGGGGGTAGCCATGCCGGTAAAAGCAGGATGGCTACCTCCAACCTCGTAATGAGGCCCAATTAAATAATGGTTACCTACAAACGAATCACTGTCAGGGGGTCCAGGCAAGCCTACTTTGTCTATGAAAAATGGATGTGTCTGGAAGAGTGTCATTGGATGGACAATGCAAATGAGGGTCACATGATGCTGCCACCCGACTCAAACTACTTAAAGAAACGTGTTGCAGTAATTCTGTGGCCCATATCCAACTTGGCACTTTTGAAAAGAAAACACTGAATGTGGTTCATGTTCGACAACGTTTAACAACACTCTCCGGCAATAGCTTTCCAGTTCAGTCAATGCTCAGTAGAAACCTGCCAATGTCTCTGATAACGGCGCACACCTCTGATCTACACAACACTAACACAAAATTGGGAAAATGTCCCCACAATCCCAGTTTCATTGCCATCAAATGACCCCTAACTTGTGTTAATACCACAACAAGATAATCTACAAGAGTGGATGAGCAACCAAAGGAGGCAATGTTTTTTAATGAAAGTGGCCTTACATTACACTGTGCCAGTGAAAATAGCATCCTAATTCTGTGTGCCGCAAACAGCAATATAAAAAAAAACATAGTGCTCCCAGAAAATAGTCGCCTGGTGCAGAGCCCCACTGGGAAGTCTCAAGACTTCCCTGTAGTGCAGCACGCCACTGATTAACTATGAAGCAAACATATCCTAGCCTTTCTGCTGCCACTACTAAGCTCAGATGAGGTTGTTAAGATTTCAGGGTTGACAGCCATCTAGTAGTCTTGTTAAAATCAAACTTTTGTTTCAAAAACTCACAGAGATGCCAAGTTTGGAAATCGATTTTTCTTGAGGTTTGCATCCCTATGACAGTGTCGCCAATGAACCTCCACTCTACTTCATCATAAACACTTCATCCCTACAAAGGGCATTTTTTGGGGTGTCATGGTGCTTACAAGGTGCCTCTAAAACTATAATAATCACTGTTGATGGCAATTCTGACTTAACATTTCTGTGATTCAATTGAACTCTTTGTCCGATCCTGGTCAGCTGTGGTTTTTTAGGGGAGGAACATTTCTGGAATCCCTCTATTTTTCAACTAAAACTAGTCTGTGTTTCTAGGATATAAGTGACAAAATACCCCATTCAAATGCACCACTATTGAGAAGAAACATTTACCAAGACCTCTAATGCTTCGCCATGCCATGCAGAAATATCGACCTAAACCGTATGTTTCTTTGCATTCTGGTCAATACACAAAAGTTTGGCTCAGGTTCACAGAATCAACATAACTCTTAAAAGAAAAAAACATGTTACTTTATGTTATAAAACAGAAATAAATTAACTGAAACACTTTCTCCAAGTCAAATACTTCTTACATGTGTTATACAATAATAGTGCAGTAGGCCATAAACAACGAAAATACATTGTGAAAGTGAAAAGTATTTCCCATTCTTCCCACAAAGAGAAGTCACAACACAATTACAATAAAGGGGTATCTACTCAATTCATCTAAACCCATTCCATCGACATTTTTCCATCTAAAAAATGTCCATCTAATGCATGTTTTTGGAGGGCTAAGGGTTAATTTTTGTTGAGGTGCATTTTGAAGGGTAAAAAACTGGGGTTGGAAATGTTTTAGATTGAAACATTTCGATGGAATGGCATTAGATGCAATGGTTTTAGATGAAATTACCATAAACCAAAAATAGTATTTAACATACAGAACAGCACAGACTGGTACTCGGAACAGCTTAGTAATGTATAGAGTTGTTGATCTCACAATGTGAATGTATAGAAAAGAGAACAATGATTGTCTTCAATGATGAGCTCAGCACTGGTCCATAGCTAAAGTACACCATGCGCTAGTTTCACCCCTGGCTCAGAGGAAGGCCGGTTGTCTTCAGGACTGGATATGTGATTAACGAGTTAGAAATCTTGTTTTCAGACGGACTCCCAAAGGCCCTGAGAATACATAAACACACAAGGGAATCAGTGTGTATGGAGAGTATAATCATTATATACAATGAATGCAGAGTGGCGTCAACCTAAATTATTAAAGTCATACCCACTCATGCAAGGCTGCGCAATCGTGCCTTGAAGAAATTGGAGGTACCTCCAACAGACACACTGATGTAATGTCAAGAGGAACTGTCATGGGAACAGTTCTAGAATTACATAAGTAATATGGGCGAATATGTAAATCCGCAACAAAAGAGATAAATGATGCACTTACAGAGGAGGCGGAACAGCAAAGTCTGTAGCTGTGTCTCAAATTATGAAAGATGAAAAGATCTGTCCCAGGCCATCTTGTTTAAAAAGGGTGTTGCTCCTGGTGATCTGAAAAAAAGTAATCAGGAGACCCATCAATTAAAAGGAATTATTTTCTTTGTTGAATGATGTCCAAGCTATCCAGCAAAAGTCAAAGGGATCCCAGTTCTCTATAATCACTTACCCCCAGGGATTCTGGAGAACAGTCCATAAAGGAGAGTGGGCAGCAACTAGCTGCGTCTGCGTTCGGCTTTGTGTAAGATATGGAGGCAATAAAGGCCTCAGCCTTTGCTAGGTAACCAGCCTAGTCTGCGTTACGTTTCACTGAAACAAACGAGGGACTGCTGGTCATTGCCTGGTGACCCAGCATGTATACAGGGGCCAGCTTCCATGTCGTGACGCGGCTGGTTAGAAGGCCATGTGAGGTTGGGTACAAGTTCCCATGGCAAGCTGCTGACGTTGCCCAGCATCTTTGTGTATAGAAAACAGGCGCTGTCAGCGCACCTATTCTGTTTGGGGAATAAAGTCCAAAATGTCCTACGGAAAACAATGCTGGGGCCAAAGCCACAAGGCTCCCACGTGTGTAGGGAGGTACTGGCATCAATGTTCATGAATGGGGTGTGGGGATAGAAGCCCCCCACATGCAAATTTAAATTAAACATAGCCACGTGGGTCAGGGTGTCGGGGGTGGATGGTGTGTACATGGATCACACTATGCAGCCAGCATGGTAAGTAAGGAGTAGAAATGGCAAGAATATGCACATAATGTAAATACTCTAAATGCAGCCCAAGGGTTGTAATTCTTCTCAGTCATCGAGACCATATATATAAGGCTGTAAGGTGTACAGCCAATGTTGTTCACGTTTGGCCAGTAGTATGTCTCTTCTGTGGGTATCATTTGTCAGGATTTTGTCAATAATCCACCATTTTAAATCATAATGGCTATGCCCCTTTTCTAAGCAATGTGCCACAATAGGTGCTGTGATTGTCTTTGTCCTAATTTTAGAGCGATGTTCAATGATTCTAGTCGTTGCCTGTCTGCTGGTTTTGCCTACATACATTTTATTGCAGGGGCACTGAACAACATATATTACATACATACTGTTGCAGTTACTATGAAATGTAAACATCCATTGTCTTCCATTGATTTCAAATGAAGTTTTTCTTATGGTAAATTTGCAGACAGTGCAATTGCCACAGGGGTAATGCCCTCTAATTTTCCATAGGCCAAAAATGTTTCTTAAATTTGGGGTGGGTTTCTTGGTAAAATGGTCCGCTTGGACCAGATGTTGTTTAATGTTTCTGCCCCTTTTAAAGGTGAACAAGGGTGGGGACCAGTTCTCGATATCCAATTGTAGAATAGGCTAATTTTTTTAAATACATGTCATTGCTCTGTTGGCAAAACGTGGTTACACATACAGTGTTCTCATTCTTGTTCTTAATCGAAGATTTGTCCAAAAGATTTTGTCAGTGTTGATTCTGAGCCCGTTTTCTTGCTAATCTGACTGTGTGTTTGGCATACCCTCGGTTAATGAATCTCTACCCTGCCTCAGAGGCTTCCATTTTGAAATTTTCCAATGTGGTGCAATTCCTTTGGATACTAAGGAACTTCCCAAATGGAATGTTTTGTCTGAGGGCTTTGGGGTGGAAAATGTTATTGTGCAGTATGGTATTCCTATCTGTGGGCTTTTTGTATAAACTCAGGGTGAGTTGGTTTTCCACTGCTGTGATGCTTAAATCCAGGAAAGGGATGGAGTTTGTATCTTTGTCCATGGTGAAGCGTAAATTGGAGTTTAGTTGATTAATCCAGGTAAAGAACCGTTCCTCTTCGCATTCCCTTTTGTCTCAGATGATCAGAATGTCGTCTATGTATCTTTTGTACCACAAAATGGCCTTCGAAAATTGATTTTCTGCAGATAGTATGTGCAGCTCTTCAAACATGGGCATGTACAAAATGGCAAGATTGGGCACGAAAGCCGCGCCCATAGCCGTCCCTTTGATTTGCAAGAAAAATGTATCTTTAAATCTAAAGACGTTTTTTTTAAGTGCCATTTGTAAGAGATCTAAAATGAAACTGGTGGGAACAGTATGCGGGGTGAGTCTGGTATCCAGATACTCACTACACACACTGATGGCCTCACCCTGAGGTATGTTGGAGTATAAGGGCACGACGTCAAGAGTGATCAAAATGTTATGCTCTGGGTTAAATGAATAACACTCTATGTCATTGATGACGTCTCTGGTGTCCACCAGGAAAGTGGGTGTATACATGGCTACGGGTCTAAAGAAGATGTCAATGTATTTTCCAATGGGTTTCAGTATGGAACCACATAGTGATACAATGGGTCTTCCAGGAGGATTAGTGAGATTCTTATGGATTTTGGGGAAAATGTAAAATAATGTAGTCCTGGGATTGAGAAATATGAATTCTTTGTGGGATAAAAATCCCACTTCTAAGCCCGCTTTGGTAATAGCAAGTATTTCTTGAGCAAATGTTATGGAAGGATCTCCAGAGAGGGTTTGGTAGCAACTTTGATCATTGAGGATTTTTAAGACTTCCTCATCATAGTATTTGCATTCTGGAACAAGTAATCTTGAATTTAAAACAGAAAACTCAAAACGTGAAGTCTCAGAAGGCACCATATTAAACCAGGGCTGGATAACCAATGCAAGCACACAAGCACAGCATGGTAAAATGAAGACCTTAACTTTTGCATTCCTTTGTAACTTTCGTGACACTCATTGAAGGTCAGACCCTCATTTCAATTTTACTTATAGTACAAAAAGCCGGTGGACCTCCAAAATTGTATAAACATGTCTAATGTGTAATTGATGTTTTGGTGGGAAACAGAAAAAAAACAGAAGGTTCAAGTTAAATCAACATTGCAAAATGCCAGAAGACCCTCAGTGCAACTTCAAAGAGTGAAAGTGACTTTTCAGCTAAAATGTAAGCTGCTCCCAGTAAAAGTGAACGTACCATCTTTGAAAGGTTTCTTATTCACCCAGCCTCCTACAGACCGACTTCAGGATGGCATGCAATGTCTTCATTCACATTTTATAGACATTGCACTTATGCATCTCCAATGACATGACCTTGTCAAATGTGTTTCATTAGCTTTGAAATGCTATCCGTTGATTCTGGGTGTTTAAACTCTGGGCCTGATTTGTGGAACTGTTAGTGTGGTGCAAAGTGACTTTCCAGTGGTGCAAAGTCACTTTACACTGCCAACAAATACCCTGATTCACAGAGCGGTGCAAAGTGTATTTTGTACCACTTTTGCACCACCACTCTGTCAATCAGGATGTTTTTGGTCAGTCCAAAGTCTCTTTACACCATGCTAAAAATTCAATGAATCAGGCCCTTTGTGTCTTAGGTAATAAGTACAGGGTATATCTGACAACATCACGCTCCTATCGATCCTCCTAAACCTGCAAAACTAGCCAATATATATTGTACTCTTCAATGGGAATAGTACACCTGTGAATGAAAAAAATAGATATTGTTCATACAGATGGTATTGCCTCTATTTACCCATGAAAGCATGCTCGTCAATTATTCATCTGCATGCCTTAGATGACATTTCACATAGAAATGTACCAGTGACTGTCTAGATAACATAGGATTAATGGAAAACTACAGTCAAAGCCCAAAATAATTAACCCAGAAAGCTTAGGCAAGTTGATGTACACTCTGGCAGAAAACCGGGTAAATATTTACATTGCTATGTGCATTTGATATAAAATAGCATTCGTACACTGACTGCCCTTCCCTTTGTTTTAAAAGCCACAGTTAAGTAGCCTCAGAAATTAATCCTAGGGTTTGGTGAGCTGGCATCAACCTAGACCTTTGCCTAACTAACCCTGTTTCTTTATTGTCTCTAAACCCTGCACAGAAAGTTTTCTTTTTTTTCTATTACTGTATATGTTACATTCTCTGCACAAGGTAGATCTTGAGAGAATTATAATGAACTATTTATGTTATTTAACCGCACCTAGGATCTCCTTCATCTGGGATAATATAAGTGAAACACCAATGAAAGGTTTTCTCAGCGACTGAATAAAGAAAAGAGACAGGGAGCTTGGAAACCAGGCAACAATGCCTTTGTATATTTAACAGACTGCTTGAATGATGTTCCAAGTATTTTTGGAACACAATCCAGGAAAACTGTTGGTAGATTTTCCTGTTAAAATTATCTTGTAGCCCACACCTTCCAATATGGTTTTTTGAGTCCCCCCTCACTTATGTGAATGTGGTTAACAGCTTATCTAATAGACAGATAATAGGTTTGTCTCCTCATGCCACCTGTTCTAGCACTAAACTTAACTCCATCAGGGCTAGTCTAGCATCCAAAGCCCTGGCGTATTGTTAGCTTCTTCAATATACAGTGTCAAAGCCGTTAGCTCTTCTACAATTATGCCCCTTTCTAGGTTCTGTTGGCATTTTGCTGGTGATGGAGGGTCCCTTTTTGGTCCTGTAGACCTTGTTTATGTATGAAGATAGTGCTTCTTGGTAGCACTGGACATATGGTGCCCCCTTCTATAAATGCAATTGGTCAAACAGAAATACCATTTTAACACAAAATAAATCAAACCACAAACCAAACCGCAAACCACTACACTAAAACACTGGAAACTGCTGTGGCCTCGGTCGCCCCACTGGTCACTCATAAGGCAAAAGCACTCTCCCATGCCAACCCCTGGTTTACGGAGAACCTCCAAAACCTGAGAGCCAAGAAACGCCAGACCGAAGCAGCCTGGAAGAAACACCAAAATGATGCCCCCAAGACCCAATTCAAATCCACAGCTAGATCCTACAAACTAGCTATAACCTAAGCTAAGGCTACATCATACAATGACCGAATTGCAAACGCCAACTCGAATACAAGAGAGTTATTCACCATACTTAAGGAACAGGAAGCCCCTACTCCAACCCCGTGTGAGAAACCTAAGGGTGTTCTCCCAAGTATACCTAAAGAATCCCCTATTCAGGTGGCCAGGGAAGGGGTGGCGCTCTCAGATCCCAACCCTGGGGGTGGACGAGCGAGGGAGGATCCCCTGGGTAGGTGAACCCGGGTTTACGCTCTGGGGAATATCCCAGGCGAGACACGGTAGCCGCTTCCGTGTGACACCTTTTTCCCATCCTGCACGGTAGGATATTTAGGAACACAACCTCCCATCCCCTTCCCAACACGGACACTTTGCTACAGACAACTCACTGTGAGGGACAATGGATTAACAACCCTCTACCGAGGGATGTCCAGATTAAGTGGTTGGTCTGAGCATGGCTGAGGGGGATCCTAGGGTGAGCGATAATCACCCGATGTGAAGATCGATCGAAGGAACTTTCGTTTAGTTGTTTTGACATATCAGGCCCTCTGAGGCAAGAGACTTTGCACGAGAAGAGACTTGGATACAGAAGGTCCTGATATTGAGGAAAAGGAACTATAAGCTCGTGCCAGAGAAGGCCGGGAATGTGCTGTGCTCAAGTGTCCCACCTCGTACCGTGCTAGAAAACGTGGGGAAGGGAGGCCCCGGCCATAACATCCTGACTTATCATTTTGTGAACACTTCTTTCTTTTTTTATGAACATTATCCCGCACTATTTTATAGCATAGCGGTAAGGATTGGCAATAGGTTTCTTAGTATAGGCCCTTTTCTAGTTGACTAGACTTCACTTGGACAGTATTATTATTATTTGATGGTTGTAGATTGCTCCCATATTAGATTTAGGTTTAGATTAGGCGTTTGTCACCCATTTTACAGTTTAATAAACACCCTTGAACTGTGATCACTTGTGTCTGTCTTGCTTTGATACCATAGAAAAAAATATAAGGGACGCCTGGTTATTGTCTGTGGTCCTTCAGGCAATTTATAATGTAATAGAAGAGATTAGACCAACCAGACCAGAGATAACATCTGATTACTGTTTCAATTGTAATCACTAACTGTTTATTTTACAAAAAACGCACACCAAATTGCATAATAACAATTCTATTCATATAAAATATGGCTCCATAAACCAAAACAACACATCCCTCCATACAAACTTCATTCACAACTTCTTCATGCATTCATCATATTCACAAACGATAGAAAATGATATCTTGTTCATATCACAATAGCAGTTTGAGCACTTGTTAATTCAACACTTGATTAATTTGCAATGTGCCCCTCTGTCAACATTCAGGGGATAGGAAAACTGTTTGTCGACATGTTTCGGTTGGGTTCTCAGCGTAGGTAGCTGATTCACTCGTATATTATGTTCAACCTTCTTCAGGACAAGGGAAACAATCGCCAATTCCGCGTTGTCTCAAAGGAAAGTGGGGGTGTGAGGCAAGGAAGCCTTGGGTCTATAAAATAGTGAGAAAAATAAATAAAGATATCATCTCTGTTTCATAAAAACCCTTTTACTGAGTAAACAGCTGACTAATGAGGCTGTGTGGCACCGGCTCACCTCCTCTGAATCTTTCAGTGGCTGGCGGACCAGTAAAATGGAATAAATCCTGTCGTGAAGGTTCTCAATTAATAAGCTTCACGTCGTATGTCCTGCAAAATGAGAGGACATGTATACTCATGAGATAGGAAAAATGAGAGTATGACAGACTATTGTGATTAACGTTAGTTTGGTGGGTACTCACTCAATTTGAATTGGTCAACAGCTCAGTAGAATGCCAAAAGAGCTGTAAGTTCTTAAGCGTAATTTGGACGCCTGCAGAGGGGAAACAAATAACACGGGACTCATGAGTATATGTAATCCCGTTTATATCACTGTTCAACTCGCTATTATTAAGCTGGGTACTCAATAGAGAAAGAAGGTTGCTTACTTAATGGGTTCCCTGGTTTGATCCGTTTAAGGTGGAATGCCAATGGTCATATTTGGCCGTAGGTAACGGTGACGCGAGGCTGTGGCAATAAGCGTAATACGCCGAATTACAATTAGGCTGGGTGAACGTGGGCTCACAGGAGCATCCCCATCCCTCATTTACTCACCTTGTGCTTTCGTAAGCTCTCTCGTACGCGGGTGAGTCTTTACTGGCTCCTCCGTAGAATTCTTAGCATTACCTGCGGCGTCTAAACGTGTGCTAGGAGTAACACACGGCCGCTCGGCATTCTGGTAAAGCTGACACACGGCCGCTCGGCATTCTGGAATACGAAGTCCGGGTGTGGCAGCAAAAAAAGGCATTGTGGGATATGAAGTCCACGAAATGTGGAATTTCATAAAGTGTATACTTACCTGATCTCCATCAGGTGATCTCTCTATGCATATAGCACCTGCTCTTCTTAGAAAATAGGTGGGTAAAACGAATTACTTACCTGTTGGTACAGATTAGTATAATATCTTCCAACTGAGCAGAGCCTAGTGGCTAGTGTCTCCTGGGGATACTAAAGTTTATGTGCTATTGAGGACATTCCATTCTACCGAAATGTTCAATCCATGCAGAACTGTGTCTAAAGAATAGATCCATTTCTGTTCGAGGCGGTGTAGGGCACAAGCCATATCTCCACCTCTTGTCTTGGTACACAGGGTTTGAAGTACAAACCATTTTATATCTGTGTCTTTGTGATGGTATCTATCAAAATGTTCAACCAGGGGTTTATCAGGCGTTTGATTCCTGATGCATGAGCGATGTTCTCCAATTCGTATCTTAACCTCTCTGGTGGTTTTCCCTACGTATAGTAGCTGACACGGACATGATATGACATAAATCCACCACCAAAACTCCGCCCCACACTACCCCCAGTCTACCAAGCTCAAGTCACCTTCACCTTTCACCAAGTCTCAGAAAGGGAAGTGGCCTCCATCCTTGCTTCATCACCAGTTTCATCAATGTCTGCTTCCTTGCAAGTATGGTCCCCACTATACTGAAGGAATCTTGGATCCTCCCCCTCCTAAAAAAGCTATCGCTAGACCCGACTACACCCACCGATTATTGCCTTATCACGACAGTCCCTTTTCTGCTTAAGATTCTAGATAGGGCTGCATACATACACATCCAGCACTTTCTAGAATCTAACCAAATCCCAAGTCTGCACCAATCAGGCTTCAGAGCCAGACACAGGGACGGAAGCAGCCCAGCTTGACTTGAAAAATCAACTGGACTCTCTCAGAGATGAAGGTAGACCAGCACTGCTACTCCTCCTAGACCTCTTTGATGCATTTGACTTAGTGGACCATAACATTCTTTGCAATCACCTAACCTCAGCAGCCAACTTTTCAGCAGAAGCCACTGTCTGGGTAGCTTCATTTCTAGCTGATAGATCAATGAGAGTCTTCTCAGAAGTCGCATCTGCCCCACCCTCCCCCATCTCATGCGAAGTGCCCCAAGGCTCCTGTGTCTCACCTACACTTTACAATTTTTTTTACCAAGCCCCTCTTTAACCTGCTAGACTCCATCGACATTTCCTACACAAATTATGCCGATGACATGCAAATTCTGCTACCCCTCACCGGCAACTACCTTGAAGACTCCAATGCTCTGAACACAACCTACTCCCTCCCAATATCTGAACTTTGACATTGACAATCTGCAGATACTGGTCTCCACCTTGCTCACTATGACACGCCAAGTAAACGCCATCGCAACATCAGCTGCCTACACCTCGAAGCTTATTAATCCTGCTAGACCATTCGTAGCCCCAGCCAACTGCCTCACAATTGCAATAGCCAACATCGGAGCAAGATTGGATTATTGCAACGCACTATTTGCGGGCACTTCTGCATATAACATTCCCAAAATACAAGTGATCCAATATAATGCCATCCGGGCAGCTCTCAACATTCCCAAAAGAGAGCACATAACTGAAGCGAGAAGAAATAACCATTGGCTCCCGATCAAGGAAAGGATCATTTTCAAAACACTTAAAATCACGCACTGATGCCTCTCCAACACTGCTCCCCCCTACCTGTCTAAAAGCTTTATGAAAGTTCAGTCCATCAGACCTACCAGGAGGGCTTATGTACATAGAATTGTCCTGCCCAAATCAAAGCGAGCCAAAAGTGGCGGCACCAGCTTCCTCACTGTTGGGGCCCATCATTGGAAAGCACTCTCACCGTATCTGAGGGAGGAACAATCGTACTGGTCATTCAGAAGAACCTTGAAAACTTGGCTCTTTAACCATGGACTACCACTGAGAGCACTTTGTCTGCTTTGCCTGATCTGATTACTTGAACTTTTCTCCCTTATGTAAGTGTAACTGGTTGTAACACAGCACCTTGATGCTTCAGGGTTTTGTGCGCTTAATAAATGAAAAAAGGAAAAAAACGTTGCTTTACTAGAAACAATGGATGTCCGTGATTTCACCGAAACCACTTCACCTAAAGGTGAAATCTTCCCCAAAACAATTCTTCACATTTATTTTTTATTATGCAGAGGAGACCCCCCACAACCCTCCACTTACCCCCATGTTATCCTATCCCTGTACCCCACCCCATCTATGTTTTAAAATGTACCCACTTACCGAAACAATTCGAAGAAAACAGTAGGTGAAATCTACGGTATCGAGAAACAATAGCCACAAACATCCCATCAGAAAAAAGCTTGAGAAAAAATATAGTCCAGATCAGAAAGAAATAAATGAAGGGAAGGAAAGAAAGAAAGAAAGAAAGAAAGAAAGAAAGAAAGAAAGAAAGAAAGAAAGAAAGAAAGAAAGAAAGAAAGAAAGAAAGAGACGAGAGTATGAGCCTTGCAAAGAAAGAGAATAACAATGACAATCGTGTTCAGCAGGCACCAGAAGTAGTTCAACTTCTGTTCAAGTGTATATCCTGGTATTTGGTGTAACCAAAAACCTGAATTGCACTGTTTCAGAAGTCAAATATATACAAGAACTGATGATACACCACCAGTATTGTCAACATATTGGCAGTGTTCACTACGGCAGTTCAATACATTAATAAATAGATAAATCCTGGATACTTCATATTCATAATAATGTCTTTATTGGTGTTGTCCTTTCACCATTGCTTGAGTGTCAGAACCTCTAGCCAATGGATTTCGGACTCTGGTCCATCTTCAGGGGCGATTCTGTCAACAGTGGAAGTAATGGCTCTGGTGTTCATCTATGAACAATCATTGCTAGACACTCTGAATATCAGAGAAGGAGGTGTTCACCAGGGCCCAAGTCGAGCTAGATGTCATTCTGGATTTTCAAGTGAAATCTAGCTCTTCCCATGAAACAATCTTGTTATAATGTGATTACAAAAGCCTTGGGTGCAGGCAATCACCCGTAAGAAGACATCTCTGATTGTGTTTACATTTATTTAAATATTTATCTAACACTATTTTCACTGACAGTGGATCACGTCTACAGTGAACACATGACTGCCATTAACTAATAACACCACTCCGGATTTCAGATAGGTTTGCAAGCATTTTTTGTGGGGGGCTGCAGAGGAATATGAGGGCGAAGGGATGGTGCCAATTAAGGTACAAGATAGGTGGAAATAATGTATTCTTGCAATCTTTTCATAACAGAATTAGGTTGGGTATTTGGCAAATGTTTTTAGGAAGGTAGCCCTAGACACAAAGCTCACGGCAACCTGATTCAGTGTTTTCCATCTTTAGTAAGAAAAATATTCAAGACGTAACGGAATGTACTTACTGCATCTCTGCATCCAAAGCTTGTCTTTTCCATCATTATCATCATCAAAACATTTTATTTCGGCTCTAAGACGCATAAAGGCAACTACAACATAGGCAGATAATATATCACTCACCAGGAAACCTCATTCGATATTGCGGATTAACCAGGAAACCTCATTTGCACCACATCACAAAAAATTATCAAAGAACATAAAATGAATTGACCATATAAGCAAAGGACAAGAATAACAATAAAAACCTATCCGCAGTTTGCTGAGCGTAATTGTGTTTTTCAGGTGGTAGCCGCCATAGTGCTGTTGGGCGAGGTTTGTGTGGTTTGTTTCATTGTTGTGGTGTTGTGAAGTGCGTGTGGTTTGTTGGGCTGTAAAGGTATGGTTGTGTTTAGTTCAGAGTTTGAGAAGGTGTATGCAGACAGGTGAGTTTTTAGTAGGGTTAGTTAGTGGCAGTACTCTTTCCTACCCCCGCTGTTCTGACTAACTGTGGCGCATATCCCTTCCCCTGTCGTACAATCTGGTGTGCAGCAATTACCACCCCCAATGGTTCCTCCATAAGTGGTGGGTTCCCTGTCGCCTGCGGTCATTCCGTGCGAGATATTGTTCCCTAACACAGATGGGATAAATGCAAGATTAGGCTCACTAACATAAATGGGATAAGTGAAAGATTGGCTCACTAACACAAATGGCCTAAATGCAAGATACTGCTCACTAATACAGATGGGCTAAATGTGAGATACTGTTCACTAACACTGTTGGACTAAATGCGAGATAAGGTTCACTCACACAGCTAGGCTAAATCCGAGGTAAGGCTCACTAACACAGATGGGCTGAATCCGATATACGGCTCACTAACACAGAATGGATTAATGTGAGATATGTCTCACTAACACAGATGGGCTAAATGCGAGATACTGCGCACTAACACAGTTGGGCTAATACAGGATAAGGCTCACTAACACAGCTAGGCTAAAAGCGAGCTAAGGCTCACTAACACAGATGGGCTAAATGTGAGAAAAGGCTCACTAACACAGATTGGCTAAATACAAGATATGGCTCACTAACACAGATGGGCTAAATGCGAGATACCTCTCACTAACAGAGGCTAAATGTGAGACACCGACTTATATGCCCGACCTCCAGGCCTAATGAAATTTTGGGGTATCCCTGGGCAATGCTAATAGATTTTTAAGGAATCTATCTTCATCTTTCATTAAGTGAGATACATTCTGGTGCCCCCACAGTTCTGTTGAGCACAATAGCACTGCTGGAACCTGTACTTTATAGACATTAACAGATTGCCTGCCTGCCAAATATTTTAGAGTACATAGTGTCCCTGACACATTGTTTGAGTATAAGGTCTTTTTTTGACTGTTTGGGATTTCCAAAATCCATTTCTGTGGAAGCAAATACCCAACTAGTTTAAGTGTTCCACAGACCTGATGTTTGTCCCATCCAACTTGCCAACTCATTTAATGTGTTCTGTCCAGTGACAGGGCATAGAGATGCATTTGACAGAGTTGATTATCACCACCCTGCTTCTGACGACGTGTTTGAAGGTACCCAGCTACCTACCAAGTCCAATAAGGGTCCTAGATAAACAATCCGCATTGCCCAAAAAGAGCAGGATGCCCATCTATGCCACATTAATCTTGGGCCCACCACCCTCCAGTGTTGTGATTTCCTCTCCCAGACTGCTGGTATAGAGGAAGAAGCTATACGTAGGCAAGCCACAGTCCTGGTGTACTCATATTTGGATTGTTAACTTGCTGGTGCTTCTCCTACTTGGCCAAACTCGCCACAACATATTTATTGGTGTATAGGCTCTGTATAGCAGCAACTGATTGAAGGTCTCCCAGAGACAAAAGAGTTCTCGAAAACAGTGTTTTTGTGAGGAATTGCAATATGGTAATGGTGTAGATGCTGTGGCATTTGTTTATTTTTATTAGCTAATAGAATTATGTGGGTAATTCCATCTCCGAAAGGGTGGCCTGCTAACCAAGTCCACCTTTAATGCCTAAAATATAACATACACCTGTGCCATGCTGCATCCTTCTACTGCTTCCGCTCCCCAGTGGCACACTAGGTTTGGAGGTCACAGGGGCCCTGTTTGACAGCTGCTGCGATAGCCAAGTCACTTCAGTGCAGATGCTGCATTTAAAATCTGCACCTCTCACCCAAACAACACATAATTATGAGAGTTATTATCCTGGTGGCAGTTGTGAACTTTAAGTGTAAGTCATAACTGATATTAGGGTAGGGTGGATAGTATTCCTCTTTATTAGTAAAGACACATCTGATAATATCATGCCTGTATCAGCACTGTGTGCCCAACTTAGCCGTGGAAGGGTTATGTGTATTATGGTCAGATGGCCTGCTCCTGCAAGCCCTGCAGGACCAGAGATTGAATGGCTATGCCTCTCCGTTGATCCTTTGTGAGCTCAAGCAACACCTAGCTCCAGCCCAGGTAGCCCTCAGCAGGGGCCGTCCTGGGAAACAAGACATGCCCAACACGAAAGGACTAGCTTCACACCACGGTGTTGCATACCAAAGAGCCTTTGATGCTATGGACCTGGGAAGGGTTGGATGAGGGGGGAGAGGGGGAGCTCAGCACAAGTGTGGAAGGGTCCCAGCCTTGTACTCCTGTGGGGCAGAAGTAACTTTTGCATACTGGGGGGCAGCGGTTGGGTTTAGACACAGACTGTGCTTACAGATTAGTTGTCCAAAATGGGAAAGTGTGCAGTTAATGTTAGAATCAGTGACAGGTGCTACAATGGAACTGGACAGGAGCACTGCACCCACCTGCCTGGTGATGAGCTGCATGAGCTTTGCCAAGTAAGGGGATGCCCCAGTGGCAGTAAGATTAAAAAGGCAGAACTGATAAAACGCTCCAGGCACTTGGGGAAGCTAGGGGATGGGGCCTTCCCAAGGGGCCTGTATCGATATTGAGATCCCAGATCAGCTATCCATGTGTCTGGGGGCATGGAAGTGAATGGGGAGAACGACAGCTATAGAGCTTCCCGCCAATCCACCCAGAGAGTGGGTAGAGTAGACTATAAGAGGTCACAGTAGTCCCACTGGTCTCAGGCCTTCGTTAGGTCCCACGCTTCTTTAAGGTACAACGCTTCCATTAGGTCCAAGGTGAGTTGCAATGGGGACATGCTAGCTGACAAGTTCTGTCTTGAGGAAAGGAAATTGGTTTCAGAGGAACCAGGGGGTGAGAGGGAGGCACAGAGGGCTGAAGCAGCTCTAGCAGTGATGAGGCAAAAGGAAGCTACTGCTCTGAAAGAGGAAATGCAGAGGGATTTTGTGTTACTGCGCAAAATGGAACTAGAAAACCAGATGGATACTAGGAGAACTTGCAGTGCAGAGAGGAGTATCTCTAGCAGTAGCACCCAAGGGACGCTTAGATGTCACATCCCCAAAGACTTCAGCCAACCTTATGAAGTGGGGAGAGACATCTTTGATTGGTTTGAGGGGCAGGAACTCGCCTTCTACCTTCTCGAGGTGGAAGAAGAGTTGTGGGGTGCAGCCCTTATGAGCAATCCACCGACGGCTGCAACTGATGTAATTATTCAGGTGGCTCCCGAGGAGAGGACAATTTATGAAAAAATGAAGGCTGCTTTCCTCAGGGAGCTCTGCAATACCGCTGAGCAGTACCACAGGAGCTCCAGAGAGCTCACAAACAAAGGAGGTCAAAAGTTTGAGGTGTTTGCTCATCAATCCTAGAACTATCCGAGTGGTTTGGTTATTGCAGGTAATGAAGTTGACACTTTTGACAGCATGTACAATTTAATAGCATAAAATTATATCCATAAGAATTGTGAGATTGAATTACAGTAGCATTTAGCTGACAAAAGTATTGTGGTCCCAAGGGAGCTTGACAAAGCTGCTGGCAAGTATGGGAGCACTTGAGTCCAGAAAAAGACTCGGGGAACCACACCGAAGCCAAAAGGACTGCACCCCACACATTGATAAAAGCAAATCCAAAGAGGGTAGGGGCGCAGGATCTCATCTACCTGCCAAAAAGGGCCCCAAAAGCATGAACGAAAATCCACAGAACATGGCACGTCAACTCCCTTAGAAAGGAGTGAAAGTGCCCCTAACACTCGGGCACCAGCATCCACAGTCCCAAGAGGTGGCTTTCAAATATCCCTTCCTTTTTTTGTTATTCGAGGGGAGTGAGAGAAGGTGGCAAAGTCAGTGTGGAAGGCAACTAGTGTCAAGAAGGGCAAGCCATATCCTGGTGAAAACCATCACTGAGAGTTTGGTGCCATGGGAGCCATGAGAGGGAATGTGGTCAGTGAGGAAGGGGGTTTTATTGCAGAGATTGGGTGTTTCAGAGTCCAGGGTGAGCCCAGTGGGAGCAAGAGGGTGGTGAAAGAGGGGGGGGGGGCTTCCCAAGGTGGGTGATGGGATAATGAGGGTAGAGCACGTAGAGTGGTAATGAGAGGAATTTCCATGGTGGTGTTTTAGAGGTGTCTGGAGGATGGGGCTAGGAAGAAAGGGAGGGGCATAGAGGAAGAGTGTTGGGGTGGTTCATGCATGGGGGCCTGAGGAGAGTGTAAGAGAGAGAGAGAGCAGCCCTATCCCCCAAATTGTCTAATCAGTGTCAAACAGGAGTCCCCTTTAGCCTTGATACCCTTTCAAGTAAACGCCCAGCATTGGGATCCATAGAGACATCAATATGAGGGATGGCACGTGGCTGTGATAGCCAATGGCTGTACAGCCTGGATGTAATGTGGCCTAAAGTCTGGCAATGGTCATAAACTGGAGGGTTTGATGCAGGGTTTCAATCTGCTCAGATCTAGAGTAGTTGTGTATATCCTGAAGGGGAGGGTGCAAGAAGGGAATGGCATAACGTTCTTTGATGCACCTTGCAGTCACATTCAAGTGAGAGGTGTGTGCGTGCACATGTGTCAGTGCTGCATGCATGCAGACTTTCCCATGGAAAATGTGCTCAAGTGAGGATTTACGACTATAAAACAGTGCACTCCTTGGCAACACTGATGATCTGATGGTGAGTTCAACATTAGTTATACATGTGGTAATTGCTGTTACTGCATGGAGTAAATGTTAGAATTTTCCTGATTATAGGAAATCCACAGGGTTGGCGGTAACAGATGCAGATTTCCAGAAATGCTGCGTGTAGTGTTTTTGAAAATGTGCATGCTTTATTTTTTAATCTATTTTTTCCCCTATTTTAAGCATGGGCATTATTGTTTGCAATATTCGGTCGTATCGCTAATGTACAATTTTTTTAAATGCCAAAAATTTACTATTTTGACACTTTCTTGCATTCCTTTGGAAAGGGGGGGCATAAGAGGGCCTCTGTCACGCGCACGTTTCCAACCCCTCATGAGATCCCTATTTTTTATTTTTTATTTATGTGTTATAGTTCTCAAGAAACTTTTCACATATATAAACAAATCGTCAAAAATCATCAAACAAAGTTATCATGAGCTTCCGATAACATAATGTTTTCCATTGCGTGCAGGGAAGCACAACAGTGGGCCACATAATCGGGCGTTAATTATCTTAAGTGTTAGTCTTAGAAATACCGCTTGGAAAAAAAAACTTAACTCAGCTTATGTGGCTTTAACACAACTTTTTGTATCCTTACCGGCAAACTAGAGAGCCTGCATGTAAATTGCCAAACTGCAAATGAGCACAAAGTTAGCCCATTTTACAGGTACTTCACTCAGACATGCACAAGAGGGTTTAAGAAGAGTTTTATGAGATACAATGTGTAGCATAATAGCCTGGGGGTCTTCTGTCATCACATTCTACAGTAAAAGCTTTGTTGTCTGCCACCTTATTTATTTATTTGTATTTCGAAAGCGCACTACAGCCCAAGGGCATCAAGGTGCTGTTACAAGAAGATGCCTCAGTTACAGGAGCATGTTGGCATGCTCGAGGGTTACAGAGAGCATGACCTACACAAAGTAAAACCAGAAACATGAGGAAGAAAGTGATTCATAGATTCAGACAGTAGTAGGTTACATTACGTAGTTGATGGGTTACAACAGGAGTCGAAGTGCAAAGGGCCAAGGGGCCGGATTATGCAAACAGCCATGTTTTAATGGCTTTTCTGAAGGCCGAGTGTGAGTCAATGCTCCTTAGGTGAGTTGGTAGGGAGTTCCATTGTGAGGCCACGATGACTGGGAAACTGGAGCCTCCTGCGCGGGACCTCAAGGTTTTAGGAACAATGACCAAGTTGGAATAGGCTGTTCTTGTAGGCCTGTCGGAGTGGGGGTTCACAAATCTCCGAAAGAGATATTGAGGGGTGGTGTTGTTGATACATTTGTTTATCAGAATAGTCTATTAATGGGCCTCTCCTATTGCTTGTAATTGAAATAGAAAAAAATTGAAGGGTTGGCCTGTGTGAGTTCTTTACACTGCAGTTCATACAAAACCCCCTTCCCCCTCCACTTAAGATAGATATAAGAGATAATGTACCCACTGTAGAGAGTTGGATGCAATCTGCAAGCCATTGTTTGGAATCCCGGCATACGCCCATATGGTCAATAGACTCTGTATGTGTACCTTTGGAAACGCCTGTTTTCCTGAGAGCAGTTGTGCTAGTGTCGTGAATAATCTGAACATTATACTACAATTCCCATACAACCTCCTATAACCTATGACATACTGGACAATTGCTCACTAAAATTTGCAGACTTTTCAGTACGTCAACCATTGTGTGATTTAGTCAAATTTGGTAAATAATGTCGAATGATTTCAGTTTTTAAGAGGTTTAAAACACAGGGATTACTCTTAAATGGTTTAAAATAGCTTTCTGGACAGATTTCTCAAAATCGGCTGCATCTATTTTCGTCAGATTTCACACGCACTGATGAGTGTTGGCTATACTTTACAAGGGCATAGGTGAACAATATTCTCAGAGAGGGGAGATGTCAGCCTTTTGCATTTCATGCTCAACATATTTCAGGTATGAATCCATTTCCTGATGTCGAACTGTATGAATACCAAAAGCGGAATCAAAATGGATTCCCCTATTTCATATGACGAAAGCTCTCTACAACAGCTGTTCACTCTGACTGAAGCCACAGTGTAAAAATAGGTCCATATTTTTGGGAGTATCTGTGAAGGAAACTCCTGCCGGAAAACTGTAAAACAGATTTGAGACACATTATTTGAGATACTTATTTGTGGCCAAAATGCAAGCCCAAGTCTTGATATTAGACAGATATTAATTAGAAGCGGCCTGCAAGAAGGGCCAGCACCAAGACATGCACAATGACTTAATTAAATGCGGGGTCAAAGAATGGACGCAGGAAAGGAGTGAAAAAATTATATTTTCAAAAGCTGCATCTATCTTGAACCTGACCAGAGGACGTTCCGAAAAACCGTATCCATCAGGACTGCAGCAGCTGCACTCCCCGAGTCTGCCTGCTCAAACCCAAGGTCACGCAGAGGTCAGATCTGTAGATGTTGTTTTCTTAAACATGCTTGCTGTTGCTAACTCGTTTCCCATTTCCTGCTGATATTACTTACCGCTGCCAAAAGCACTCTCAGGCAGATTATACAAATTTAAATAATCAACATCCGATCCAACATTCTTGTGGATAATTAAAGAGCTGAATATCTTCAAGGATAAATATGTTCCCCGAGTACTCTCAGGTTTTTTGCTTGTACGGAAGTTTTATGGCCACAAGAATCCAATTACCGTTTTCTAAACTGCATCAGGCAAACGAGCAGCACAACATTTTGAAAACAGGATATGAGCAGAGCAAAGGCAGGATAAGTGCCAGCATTAAAGCATAAGGAAAGCATTTTTGCAATAACTGTCTTGTGAATGTATTTTAATGATTTTTTAAGCCTATCAATGTCATTTAGAGAATGCCAGAGGTGGTACTTGGGAACCCACGTGCATGCACTACGTCCCGTGGTAATGCCCATGTAACCTCGGGAATGGCTTGAATTGGGGGGCTGTGCCAACAAGGTGGCAACAGACAGCGAACATGGCTCTCTACAAATCATGTTTACTTTCAATTGCTCCCTCCTCTATCCCTGCACCTTTAAGCTGTCGGTTATTTTTTTAATTAAGGTTTATGGGCTGGACAAGGCTGGGAGCTTTTCATTTCTCTTCTATGTCACAGAAAGTACAGAGAGAGGAAAAGACTACTGTGGACAATGATGTTGCACAAGGAGACAAAGAAGAGTGGGTGGCAGACACCCACCCCTCATCTTCTCCTTGGTCCTGGGCTGCCTTCTAACGTTGGCTGTGGCAGACATTAAAAAACGAATCTCTGACACATCAGGGAGAGATAACAAATAAACACTAAGAGAGCACATCCAGAGGACAGGGGGAGGGGGCGTGTATAGAGGAGAGTGCACGATTATCTCAGTGCATGCATTACAAGCTATACAGTAGTTGCTGGTGTGAACGCCATCTTGGCGAACGGCAGCCATCTTAGATTTTAGGCAAAGTGCGGTGAACAGCATTATGCGTTTTAGTATTAGATCCCTTGCATGAGCGCGCACATCTGACCCCCATCCCAGGCTGGTCTCACAGAGTCCATGAAATCCTCAATTTTTCTACAAAGTTGCAGGCCCCCGCGCATAGGGAACAGTGCGCCCTGCAAGGTCATGAGAAGGGAGCAGCATGCCTCCTGGCAGTACCATCCCACGGGAAAGATAGTAAGGTCCTCCTGCCCCCAACGATCCCCACCCGAGAAATACAGCTTTGCAATGCTTTCATGCTGAGACCACTGCATGCCACAGGACCATTCTAACCCAGACCATTGACCATAAGACTTTTACACCCCTCGATCGATCACTAAGATCAGAAGGCAAGGCTATCCCACCTTCACAAATGGGTCACGTAATTTGTGCAGGGTGGCAAAAAATTATAGCCCAAAACGAAGGTGGAGGACCTTGGGAGTTGCTGTTCTGTCTGGGAAATGAGTGAAGCATGTGAGTTAGTGTGACCTCAGTCCTCCCCCCGAGCTCATCCCTGTATCTGCCAGGTGCACAGTTACAAAGATAAAATAACATTGTTTGTGTTGGTAGCCAATTAATTGTTAGGCCAACTTCACCTCGAATGGCGAACCCAGCAGCACCCACGTGGTCGGAGATGGACAGATGAAGGTGGACCAAATCCTGGCATCCCATATGGAGCAGGCCCTACATTTATGCAGCTTATAATGTACTGCACATGCCTACGGAGCTCAGAACGTTCGGCGGCAGCAGAGTTCTTTGCTGATGCATTTCTATTTTTTAGAAATAAATACTTGTTATCCTTGCAAGAGTGTCTTGGGCCTTTTTCCCTAGAGGGCTGTATTTTTTCTGGTGTGAGTGTGCAAGGGAGTGCCTTCAAGAGGCCTGTTGTCCTTTCAATTCCAAGGTCCGACATTCGAGGGGGGAGTTTGACCAACCAATCAGATGCCCTGAGACATTCTAAAACAGCTCTGACAGCCTTTATAATGCCCACCTTGCTTTCTGCTTCCCCTTTCAAGTTCCTCTAGGTGTGGAGCTCAGAGTGGACAGGCTGGCACACAAATGAATGGCTTTGGAGGAGTTTTGAAGTGCATTTAGGAGAGTTTATGAGTGTTTTGGAGGAGTATGTTAGTTGTTTGTGGTGATTTTGGTGTTTCTTGATCCCTCTGTTATCCGCTTTGCATGTTGGTCTGTGTTCTTTTAACTCCCTGTATACCCTTTCCTTTTTTACTCTTACTCCCTTTAAAAGACAATAAAAAAAATCCTCTTGTACTTTCCATGTTCCCTTTATATCACCCCAAACATTTAAATAAACAAAAACAGTTTCCTAACAACATTTGTTCCTTCTTTCTATAGAGAAACCTTTGTTTGTGAAGCAAGAAGTCTTCCAGTGCTGTGCTTAGTCCCCTTCCCTACTGTTTGCTTGTTTCTAGAACACTTTCCCATTATTTGAATCTTGCCAGAATCTCTTAGTTTTTTCTTTAGCACACAAACTCTTTTGGCAAATTAGACACATTGGGCTCATTAAGACCTTGGGTAACATATCCTTTTATTTTGATCGAGTGCTGGGGGGAGAAGATGAGAAGCTGGGCTACTCCTCAGCCTCCATGTCAGAAGTTGAGTTTTTCAGCCAGCAGTGGGAGACAGAGTCTACGGAGGGACAGACAGAGGTTAAGACAAAGAGAGGGGATGGGGTGACAGTCTATGAGGAGGGGCAGTTTGTGATTGAGGTGCAAAAGACAGTGAATGATGTGGGGATAGGTGGAGCAAGAAAAGGAAAAAGGGGCTACCAATCTGGAAGAGGTAGACATCACCAGAGAGTATCTCGATGAGTACTTGCAGAAGGTGCTTGAGTATCTTGACCTTGGAATTGGTGGCAAGGAGGTGGTAGACACAACGGTCCAGAGGGATAAAGGGCAGATTTTAGGGGAGGATCTGGTGGTTCTTTAGAAGAATGAAGATCACCAGGCAGACTAGTCAGAAAGGGTCTCCCCGCAGATGGATCTGTAGGAGGAAACGTAGGCCATTTGAGGATTGCCTGATGGTGCTGAGGGGCGCCGGGTTTCCTGAAAAGGATGAATTTGGAACAGATGACTTCCACACCCATGACATCCCCAGGCATCTGGTCATGGCTGTGGGACTACTTCTACTTGCGAGAAGTGGTCATCGTGAGGAAGCTTGTATAATATATAAGCTCGGCCAGAAGACAGTTTTCTGGGGTAACCAAAGTAAGAGGGCCTTGGGCACCAACTACACATGCAAGCACTGTAGGATGTGGCATGATGATGTGTTAAAGGAGTACACATCAGGGACCAAGGATGCAACTAGTGCAGCACCCTCTTGCAGCAGTGACAGTGGCCACAAGTGAGTACCTAATGGCACTCCAGATTGTCACTAGTTATGCTCTAGCAAGTGTCCATCATCTCTCTGTGACTCTGGGCCAGCCCAACCATCTTCTTGATCGTCCATGTCTTACACAGCACAGCCTGACCAGATGGCACCACTGACCCGGGCAACTTTACCACTACTAGCAGAGCAGACTCCTATTGATGGCAGTAGAATTCAGTGTATGGCGTCATTTGGGCAGAGTAAGCAAGACAGAGTGATGAGGACTGCATTAACCTATTGTGTGCATTGCCTTACCACTGTCAGTCGGGTTCAACTGTATCCCAAGGTAATGGTGGATGCCATGGAGAGGCACATTCTGCTGAGCCACCTTTGCACTCTTCTAAATGATTTTTGCAAGACGGTAGTAAAATGGGGGACAATGTCAACTGGGAGAGTGCACCAAAAATATGTTAGTGGCTCCAGTGGACGGTAGTGCCATATAAATGGAGGCAGAACCTCCAGATAGTAAGCAGAGCACTTGCACTCAGGGAGTAGTTCCGTTGGCTAGTTCAGGCAAACAAATTGAAGCAGCTCCTCCCGTTTCTGAGAGTTGGATTAGAATTCAGAGAGTGGCTCCACTGGCAACTAGAGCCAAATAATTTGACGAAGAACCTCCAGATTGTAATTGCAGTACTGATATTCAGAGATAGACTCTACGGGTTGGTAGAGCCAACCACATTTCCCATATCACTCCATCCGTGTAACTGTGGCTGGTTCACAAATAAATCTTTATCTTCTGAAATATATTGGGTGTTTTCTCCCGCTGTAGTCTTTGTCGATAAAATGCTTGTTCATTGTTATGAAATAATGCTCTCTCCCTCATGTGTGTGTCATGGCAGCACATCTGGTGGTGACAAAATGACTACTGATCTGCATGAGCACAGGTATGAGTAGTGGCTACAGTGCCTTTTCAGCCTCACAATATAACTAAACCAGCTATGATCCCAATCATAAAGGTGTAACAGGCACAGCCTGACAGGTATATTTCCTTCACCCCTTTGGATAGCTTAGGCTAAGGGCAGGCTATACCCTTCTGGACGAGTGTACCCTGATACAGCTGCAACACAAACAGCAATAATACAGTGGTACCAAAAAAAAGAATATCCAGCCAAGTTTGTAGAAAAATAGGAACTTTAATTAAACTGAACAATTCACACAACTAATTAAAAACCCCAAAGACCCACCCCTGTAAAGAGAACACAGAAAATGCAGCCTTTGAGAATAAAGGGCACTCTAATTATGCCAAGGCAAAACATGTAGGCAGCATTGTCACTAAGGTCCTTTAGGTTGGACCGTGGACCAGGGCCACAGGCACACTTCAAATATCTTTGTCTCTTGTCTTTGGAATCAACAGCATTGAGCTGGGCTTCTTTGAGTTTTTTACTGGGTTGAGTATACATTGAGGTGTTTTGAATCAGTGTTCACAGCAGATTGCACAAGTCAAGACAAGTCGGCTTAATCAGTCCAATGGTGTGGGCCCTGCAACAATGATTTTCCCGATTGGGCAAAGTGCAGGCAAGCTATGGGTTGTGTTGGCATCTTGGATCAGGCGAGCTGTCTCAATGAGGTCCAACACCGATTTGCGTGCTTCTGCAGCTATTGGCTCAGAGATGCTGGAGCTTCTTCCCTGGGAGTTTTCATAAGAGCCTTTCGCCCGTCCTCTTTTTAGCCTCTATTTTCTTGTAGCCAGGCATATGGTCTCTGAGGTTGTTTGTTCTCTGCTCCTTTCCTTTATCAAGTAAGCCCTTGCCTCCCCTACTGTGTGCGCTTCCCACTGGTTCCAGCTCCATAGCTGCTGCTTCACTGTTTCCATGTACTACGTCTGTGGACCTTATGGTAAGTGTTGGGTCTCCCATTCGGCTCCAGGATGGGTGAGGAAAGTTCATTTTCATGAGTGCAACACTTCCTCTCCTTCTGCCCAGACCAGGTTTTGACAGTTGGACCCTAGTGAATTTTTGATACTTGTAGTCCTTGATGTTGGTCTCTAGAATGTCTTCCTTCCTTCCTTCCTTCCTTCCTTCCTTCCTTCCTTCCTTCCTTCCTTCCTTCCTTCCTTCCTTCCTTCCTTCCTTCCTTCCTTCCTTCCTTCCTTCCTTCCTTCCTTCCTTCCTTCCTTCCTTCCTTCCTTCCTTCCTTCCTTCCTTCCTTCCTTCCTTCCTTCCTTCCTTCCTTCCTTCCTTCTCTCTCACAATGTATCTTTACGGGAAACTGCCCGCACTTGCCACCTTCCAGGCTGATTACTTATTCTCCACTCTCTAAAACACTGGGGCCCCCAAAGTCACACACCTCCTTCATAGGATTCCCTCAAGAGTCTGTCTTTTTTCCAAACCCCTTCAAAATCCCTTCCTCGTCTTTCCTAAAACTCATGTCTTACTTGGATTCCCAATTCATTTATTTGGTGATGTTAATGAAATATATTTTCTCCTTCACCGCATTGCTGTCCTCTCATACTTCCAACTGCCTCTCTACTATCTGTTACTCTATGGCAAAGCAATGCCTCATAGTCAAAGCATGTAATAGTAAAGTGTTCTTTCTCCCTTCCTCCACTGACGCACCCCTTCTCCTCTATCCTGAACCCTTTGCTCCTGACCTCCATACCACAAGGCTTGCAATTTGGGATTTCTCCTTTACAGGCTCCTTTAGATTTTGGATTCCATAACCTCCACTGCTGCATCTGGCAGACTTGACCTCCTAAACATTTGTAAAACTCACCTAATCTTTTCCTCTAACAAAACACTCATTTCCACCCTAGGCCTTATAATGCTCGATTATTGCTCGACTTTGCCCAACCTGTTACACTATCCTTCATTCCAGGGATGTCATTTTGGTGTCACCAGGGGCCGCAAATGCGACCCCTGATGTCTCCCTTGCTACCCCTAAAATAAATATATATATATATATATATATATATATATATATATATATATATATATATATATATATCTTTTATTTTAATGGAAGCTCCCGGACTGTGGCCAGAGCTATGTGGCTCTTTGTTTCTGGAGGGGCTGGTATTCTTGTTCAAGCTTCTTAAAAAACAGGGGGTTCCACTAGTGTAAGACTTTGAGCAGTGACCCTAAATAAGAAAAAATAGGAATAACAAATATTTTCTCTTTCTGGAATTCTATAAAATAATAGCTAGACACACTAAATTATTTCAGGCACACTTCAAGGGGTGAGTCACTGATTTAGTCTGTTCTTAAACCATTCAAATTCACAATGCAGACAAAAACTTCCAAAAAGAATTTAGAGTAGAATGCTCATATCCATGGACTGCCTTCACACGTGGCCTCTATCCTTTCAAAACTGCGTGCTATTTAATTTGCTTCAACTTCTTTTTTTAACCTATTTGTGGTCTGGTCCCAAATCCCCTACACGGAGGAATCTATCTCCTGTTACTCACACATCACACTCTATTCTCTCAACCTCTTTATCATAAAACAATCTCCTATCTAACCGGTGACCCCTTCTGCTTTTGCTTCTTCACCTTCCTGGATCACGATCACTCTAACGACTTAGAACACCATTATCGCAGAACCAAAGAGTGATTGTCCACAATCAGATAATATAAATAAATAAACAAACACATAACAAAAATAGATTTCTAGTTCTGTTTGGAGGAAATGAAATCCATAGACAGAATAACTCGACAAGTTAATACACAATGGAGATCTGATACAATACCTGAGGAGTGCATCCTCTGTATTATAATCTGTATCTTTGAGTTGCTTGTAGTCTGTCGACATAGGAACTCAAGTTTCGCCTAAAGCCAAAAATGGTTTGATAGCCAAGCCTTCATTAGGACAATGTGTTGAGTACACTATACTCTTAGTTGGTTATCTGTGTTAGCCACACTTTCTAGGAGGGCTCTGGAAGGCATCTTCTTAGTGACTAATCAATCACCATAAAGTATTAATGCAAGTGTATTTCATACAGGACCATGCAAAGACTTTTTCCCCTGAGAACTGGCAGCGAAAGGGTCTTGGATGTAATATGGTTCACTTGGATGACATGGATCTAGAGCCTGTTGTGGCTCAGACCCAAGCTATACCTCATGGATAATGCTCAATGAGGGTGAAAAGGGTCTGGGGTTGCTTGTGTTCTCGTGCATAAGGGATGTGACTTAACAGTTTAGGCTGGACTGCCCCTTTTCAAGTGGGACTAAGCCTGATTTGCATATTGTCATTCCCCTTTGTAATGTCATGGCAGGCAGTTCCCCTGAGGCCTATGGTCTGTGGCCCAACATGGCATGCCTGCCATCCTTGTGAATTTACCACCTTGTGCCCTCAGTGTCCCTGGGAGAACAGGGGCACGGAGAAATACACAGCTGTTCAATTCATATGATGGCGACGCAAATGCACGCAAGAATACATTTTTCCACATGATTCTTTTCCCAGCTAATAAGGCTGAACATGGACATCTGAGGCTGTTCATGGGCTTCTGAGCCTGAGCCCACAGATTACGCATGTGGTCTTGCCATATGATCATAGTTTCACAACATATAAAGCAGCGTTTGGGCATCTGTACCAATGCATGATCATATGACTCGGCTCGTGGTCATGCAAACCTCTGGTATATGCTGGTGGTATATGAACCTGTATGAGCCTGTATGTGGACATGTAAGGTGTATGAAAATGGACCTAGGCATTATCTGGTTGCAGGTGGTTCTGCAAGGGGATATGAGGCAGTTCATGTTTATGTGGACAGTAGGAAAAACATTACACAGTAGTATGTATGGTCCCATAAATTCTGGCATGGTGCAAATTACTATTTACATAGTAGTTTCCATAAGCATACCCACAATTGGTCCAGTAGCATCCCTTAGTCACAAGAACTATGCAGTTACAATCCTACAACACATGTATCCCGTGTTTAGTTTAAGTCCACCACCACACACATAGACCCGTGCATGCAGCCATACTATGATGCATGTTTAATTGTGAAGTTAACCTCTTAATACAGACACAGACACACACACACACATGCAGACCTATTCAGTGATACTCATGTAACACACCTAGCCCACTCTACAGTTACACCTCTGTATCACATGCAGCTATCTCCACAACAACCTCTTACAGCTGTCCTGTATGTTACCATTAGGCCATCTCAAAGTACTGGCTGCATTGGCCCCCACACATGTTTTAAATTCACACCACTTGTGCATAGACACATGTGCAGAGCACCGGTTTGGCCCACAGGTACACCTACATTTAGTTAAATTCGTCCCTCATCCTAGCACTTAGAATGCATTCTTTCTGTTGGACTGGGATCGCCTACCCCTCGTATGGATAACCAATGAACCCAGTACCAGAGTCTGGGCCAGCACTGCACTGGCCAAGAGAGTAACCACTTACCTCACAGCATACTTCAGCCAATGTTGTTGAAAAGGCATGGTTTGCGGGATAGCAGCTGGAGGGGACCACCGGGGGCGGGGAGACTACAACACCCACCTGAACCCCGAGGAGCCAGTGTACATACTGTGGTGAAAATGTCTACTAGGTTTTCTACGGTTTTTGCATCCAGCTTCTCATCTGAATTTTTTCGACAAATTAGCGGGAAGGGTCTCCATTTTCTATCACCCCCTGATTTACTAAATGCTTAATTTGATCGTTTAATTTTTAATTTGAATCATTTAATCCCCTTTTTTAGAATACGTTTTGCCTCATCAATGATTTCTCAAAACATGTAGCATAAGTCCTCAATGCCTCGTACCTATTTTCCCTTTCTTTGATTCTAATGTGTGATTTATTGTAGATACCTGTTCCAATAGGAGGTACCCGCAAGCAGTAATTGAGTGTGTTTATTCTCCCGCATTACTTTAGACAAGGCCTTGACATACTTGCACCTGGTACTGCTGTACGTATAGAGCATAAAATGGGCATGTGTACATTTAGGTGGCATAGGCACCTGCTTGTCTGTCCCTTGTTTTAGCACCACTGGTTCAACTCTTCACCCGCAGCTGTTGGTTGTATGTTGCCCATACTGCAACTCCACTTTCTTCGTGTTCCTGTGAGAGAAGTGGACATTGCTGAGTGGTCCTCGGAGGTATTGGTCACTCACCCCGTACTTGCCCTACCAGACTCTATTTAGAATGGGTTACCCCTGACTCAAGTTCCTGTTTCATAAATGTTTGATATTAACTTTATACGACAAGAGTTTATCAGAAGGTGGCTAGACCATAACGAGACCAGAACAGTTTTCCAGAAGTTTGGTAAACCATTGTCAGACCACAATAAATGTACCAGAATAAATAGCATACCAATTCACCAGACTGTACCCCCCCCTTTACTTTGCCACATACACTTTGTCATACATTCACTTTGCCAGATTTTTACTTTGCCACATGGCTTTACTTTGTCATGCCTTTATTTTGTCATGCCTTTACTTTGCATCTTCACATTGTGAAGATGGTTATAGATGTGTTTATGCATATCTAAGGTTAGGTTTGGGCTCAAGTATTAGCAGGGGGGAAGAATGTGGGGTAGAAAAGAATGGGAGTGCAGGGGGTCTCCCCCTGCAATGAGAAAGTAAACGTTTGGCAAAGTGAATGTGGACAAAGTAAATGGCTTGTGAAGTGAATGCTGGCAAAGTAAAGGCATACATCCCACCAGACCAGAACTATTACCAGACCAAAATAATTCAACCAGATTTTCAAATCAGTGTTAGCATTACCCTGAAAGTCATACTCCATAACTGTGAAAACCCTCATCTCACCAAAATGGCTACACAAGCATTCCACTTTCAGCCGGCCTCCTCCCAACCACCCATCTACAGTTTTTAAAAGTAGCACTCCCTAGCTCTATTTGTGTGCAAAGGAGGCGTTTGGGAGGAAGAAGCATGCAGGTTCTCGCTGTCCCACCTGTGCCCAACAGGTCAAAATCCACAGCACCAGAATTGTCAGGGAAACCATGCTCATGCATCAATTTCAAGGGATGACAAACTGAGACAGCTTTATTCTTGTCTTGCAAGACAGTAAGACAGCAAGTCTATTGGAAACTGACCCCTTTAACTTGACCCACCCTCCACCTCTTCACCTTTATAGGTCACTAGTCACTAGCTTACAGATTCAAAACCTAAGAACATTCTAATAACAAACTCATTAAACCTGAAGAAAAGTCCCGCCTCCCATAAACACACTACATCCTTTAGTTTATTTCTAGTCCTTCTTTGATATCAACTTCTGGTTACTATGTCATATGATGAGTCATCTTTAAATGTGTCCTGCTGAGGGGCATACGCATGCCTCCGATCGTCTCATCATTCGGGTTCTTTGAGAAATCCTTTGATCATTCCAGACACAACAGCGTATACAGTGACATGGGTCTAAAAGACCCTGACTGCCATTTCTGAAAAACAGCACTTTTTGGTCCGACCTTATGCGCATGTTCGAAAATCTGACAGAAAACAACCATTGTCCGAAGCCAACCTATTAAAACGTTATAATGCAATAAATCCAGCTGCAAGGAAAAATAAGAGAGATAAAAGATTCGATAATAAGATGAAGAGGAGGTGCACAGGAGAATTTCTTTTAGATCCCTCATGAGTATATGGTAGCCATAGGAAATCTGGACTTGTATTACAATCTGAACTAATGCAGCAGTCAACAGTTACTATGTCTTCTCTAGAAATCAAGAAGCAGGTGACTCTGTCGACGATTAAGTAAGTGCTTTGAGAAAGCTCACTATCCCTTGTGATTCTGGTAGGGATGTGACTCCAGATGAGTTCATAAGAGATCAGATCGTTATTCACATCAACGGCAGTGTAATTCCAGAGTGTCAGTGAATGGGTGTGAATCCTACATTGGAGGAAACCATAGCAATAGCCAAGAAGGTAGAACACACATCGCTGTGCTCAAAGGCGAGGACGGAAAAGAAGAAAGACATGAAGTCCCAAGTAGCATACATAAGGCTGAAGGAAGAGAATAAAGCAGAGGGGAAAAGGAGGATTCAAGAAGTTAGTTGGGGAGAAAAGTCCCAGAGCATGATACAATTCAAGTTATTAGGGAAAAAGTAGACACTTTCAAATGTAGATGTCTTAATTGCAGGAGGTTGGACCACTATCCCAATTCAAGACTATGCCCAGTTCTTAATCAGAAATGCTCCCATTTATTGGTTCAAGAAATTCCCCTTAGAACCTGCATGTCTGGGAGTTCCAGGACAGGCATTTGTAACTGGAGTGCTAGGAGAAAGGATGAAAGTTATATCGTAATAAACCATTTTGCAAAGCACAGTCTCTGGCTGGACAATTTGCATGCATGCATTATTAAAGAAAAACATCAAATTCATGTTGTCAGAAGTTTGTCGATTCGTGTTTGAGACACTCAAAGAAGATGAAAACAATGCATCCACTCTGAGAACATTCAACCTGCAGACCAACACATTTATCATTATTAATGCGATTGAAAACGGACTTGGAGGAGTTAATACCCAAATAGAGAACCTTCAAGGGGTCACCATAACATTTGCTTAAAGATCACTTGAGTAGAACAGATGACTTGGCAAGTGACAGTTAAAATAGATCACAAGCCTCTAATGCATATACTAAGCACTAAAGGCATGTCAATGGTCTCACCCAGAATACTGACACAGGTACGTGGATATGAAAGGATGATAAAACAATCACAACAAAGGTATTATGCAGCACGGATATCCTCAAGTCCCAATAGCAGTAAGGAACCGTTTAAACTCCCAGATGAGTTATGCTACACACAAGCTGTTGGATTGTCCCATATGCCCTCTCAATCCTTTAGTGATGAGTTGGATGGCTTTTTGGAGTCAAAGATTATGACTATCAGAGCCCAACTGTGGGTTTTATCCCCAGCAAGTGACCCTGATGTATTTATTACTTCTGATCCGGGAAGCCTGGAGCTTGTGAATATCTTTGGCACATTCACCAAATTGACTGAGAATTCACTACTTTGACTTATGGCTGAGCGAAGACCATTGTGTTCTTCTCGCGACTCTCTCCCTGCTGGTCTTCTTAAAATGGTATGCTCATGCATCTTCTGTGATAATTGCAATATTATCAATCGATCCTTGACTTCAGTAGTGGTATCTACCTCACTGAAAAGGGCTGTGGTAATCCTGTTAATTAAAAAGCCATCTTTAGATCCTTCCTGTCCAGCAATACAGCAATACAATCAACCGATCTCGCAGTGGCCTTATGTTGCTAAATTGTAGGATGCTGAAGTTACCTCTGAATTCCAGACTTTTGGTGAAGATTATGAGTGGCTCCATGAAGCACAAGCTGTTTTTTGTCCCGGCTGCATTACAGAATCAGTAATAACAGCAGCCATGGAGAACTTGAGGGGTTGGATTCACTCAGGAGAAACAGGGGTGTGGATTTCGTTAGACTTTCCCACAGTCTTTGACACTTTGGTCTATGACATCCTGCTGGGCCATCTGTATAGTCTGGGTCTAAGCCTGGAACTTAGTCAAATCGTATTTGACCGACCGGACCCAACAAATATCACTCTGACCTTTTCAGTCCTCCTTAAGATCTAGCAATTGTGGAGTACTCCAGGGTTCATTGTTGAGTCCACCTCTTTTAAGTTTGGGACATTTATTTATTTATTGGATATTTGTAAGGCACCTACATAACAAGTGGTGTTTCACTTGCTACACCTATAAACCCAAATTATTGCATTAGAGTACAGATAGGGAGGTCTGACATATGAGGACACACAGCCTATACGTTCTGTTTGGGTATTTGCCCACCCATTGCCTGCAGATGGCCATGCTAAACTCTATGGCCATTCTCACCAAGTTCCTGCCCCTACGCGCCCAAAGCACCTCCTCGTGGGAATTATTTGAGGTCGATGTATCAAGCCTTACCATCAAACGTTGTGTCTGCCAGTGTTTTTTCAAAGCAGTCTTCTGAGAGTTAATGTCTTAATTGGAGTTGTAAACGTGCCACTGGTGTAATAAATATGTGTTCACCAGGTCTGCCTTCAGCTACTCAATTTATACGCACCCTGTATGTCCTTCACAAGTCCTTTTAAAAACAACGTTTTGGCTTGTGTATATGTATTAGGCATTTTC
This sequence comes from Ambystoma mexicanum, assembly GCF_040938575.1. Classification (NCBI taxonomy): domain Eukaryota; kingdom Metazoa; phylum Chordata; class Amphibia; order Caudata; family Ambystomatidae; genus Ambystoma; species Ambystoma mexicanum. Next base: position 274,957,437 of record NC_090941.1, read on the forward strand.
CAGGCACTCGCCCCACTATGGCTGTGCCTGGCAAGTGCCTTTTGCAATGCCTACAAAAAAGTGTATTTGAAACATCTGACAGATCTCATCCATGCCTCTCGGATGCATTGTTATATGTAGGCAAATGATGCCCAACTCATCTTGAGATTGGAAGGAAGCGACCAAGATCCAATCGAGGGCATTAAATCATGCATAGAGCAAGTCGGGTTATGGACGTTATGGACGTCTGCAACTTAATGCATAAAAAACTGAGGTCATTATCTCTAAAAACAGCCCCAATGTGTGCATCTCTGGGACATTGTTTTCCAGACCCGAGAGGAGTTGAGAGCACTACCTTCTGGCCAATCCGTCTGGGTTCCTGTCCTTCACCTGTAACATTTGTTTGTAATCTTGGTGTCTGTTTTGACTCTGATCTTACTTTTTTCAACGTACATCCATAAACTTACGAGTAGATGCTTTATTCAGCTGAAGTCTTTAAAAATATTCCTTGATTGCTTCACCTTTCCAGCAAGAATCCAACTTATGAAGGCTTTCATCTCCAATTGGTTGGATTTCTACAATACTATATATCTAGGTCTGCCAAAGAAAAAAGCTTTGTCGATTGCAAGGAATTCAGAATACTGCAGCCAGAATACTCTTTCATTTGAAGAGGTGGGCTTACATCCCCTCTGTCCTTTAAGACTTGCACTGGTTTCCTGTGGCAAAAAGAATAGACTTCAAGTTGCTTTGTTTGGTACATAAAGCTTTCTACCATAAAGTTCCGGTCTTTATTCATAATCGTTTGGTGCGGTACACTACTGGCAATTACGGCCCACTTCTGCCAATCTGCTGAAAGTGCCGAAGTTCAAATACCAGCACTGGGAAGTCTAATCCTTTAGCTGTTTGGCACCTTAACTATGGAACGGCCTCACACTTCGGCTGTGGTCAATTTTGAACCATCTAGAATTCAGATAACAGAAAAGAGTCACCGGAAAAAAGAAAAAAGAAAATAGAATTCAGATATCATCTCAAGACCTGTTTGTTTCAGAGTTAAGTGTTATACTAACTTGGAGGGGAGAGGTTTGGCAGCACATCAATGTCTCCTTCGAGGCGAAATTGCGCTCTACAAATGTATTGCCTACCTACCTGCCTAGACTATGCAGATGGACTGTGGACTGTGGACGTAATGGCGTTTAATGCAAAATTGTTATATGTTTCCTGGCGTACAAATGTACTTTCAGATTGCCTCTCCAGATTACCCAAATGAAGAGAAGGGAAATGGCACAGTAGAGGCAAAACATGCTTGTTTGGAAGAGGACAATTTCATGGTAGCAACCTTAACTCTGGATATTAGTGAGGCGTACGTGATGGAATACCGTAAGCAAAATACAGAGGTATGCAACATTTGCAAAGGAATCGAGGAATGTGGGGAATCTGTGAGGCAAGAGTTACCTGAATGCATTATAACGAATAATAAGGGGTGAAGGTTATTCTCTCTTGCGGATTTGAGAAAGAAGGTTTCTGAAGAACCGCATGTAAATAGCAGTAGCAAATTCATTAGACTAGAAGGAAATGCATTGGGAGATGGTGAGCGCATACAGGTTCCGCCATCACCTACGGGTATGGTTGCAACCATTAGCTAATTTCGTTGTCAGTAAAGCATTTGATCTTGTTATGTGTGAGGAAAAAACTTTAGGGACATGGATTTCCCAGAGGTCTTTCTTTATTATTTAAGGGTCCCATTGGAACTTGGGATAAGTACTGTTGTTTTCAAAACTTTACTTTCAAGTCTCTTCATCTATGCAGGGTTTCTTTATTTCTTTTGTTTGACTTTATGTCCTTTTTTACTATCCCTCGTTCATTGTATTTCTGGAATGTTTGCTTCTTCTTTTAGCATAATCACTCCGGTTCTGGCAATGCTGGCTTTTTCTTTGGGAATTGGGTTTCTCAACCACTCTCCATACACTGGAATGCATTCACCTGAGTGGCAGAATATGGTGTTATTCTGCTATACAGACAGGTAGAAAAGCTGGTTTAGTGTAGGACATGAATACAGAAGATATATTTGCTTTCTACTCTCCATTTTACTTATTTATTCATTTATACTATACGTTTCAAAATACAATCAAAACATTCATCTTTTCATCTAAATGTACAGTTCTAACACAGATTCCGGTCTTATTCAGAGGCGACTTCAACTTTGGACTTAGATTTTCCTCTAGGTGTCTGAGAATTGAATGGGGCTAACAGGTCTGCATCTGGTTGATATGCACCGAGCATTGCTCTATCTGACTCACCCCTTTTGTATTTTTAATTTGTAGGCAATCAGAGATATCTTGGTTATATGTCAAAGCATTCTTACCCAGAAGGCAGAGACCTCTGCTCCTTATATTGGTTCCTTTATAGTTAGAGAGATAGATTTGGTCACCTATTATATATTCTCATTTTGAGGTTGTGAAGTCGTAGTATGTCTGCATGTCTCTATGCTGACCGCACATTTCTCCAGGTTTCATTGGGCATAGGTGAATGCATGTTGAAGATTTTTCAATGATTCTACATGCATTCATGAGTAGTACTGATATTAATCAATGCCTTTTCCTGTGTTTGGAATAACAGATCATGCGGTAATACCATTTGTGTACAAATCATGAGTTTAAAAGGGGACATCTAAGTGGCTCAAGTAGGGATAGATCTCTGAGCCAATAGAACCAGTTTTAATCATCAGTTCCAACTGGGACCAGAATCCACAACAAACGTCTTAGGAATTCCCACAAGTGTCTTGCTCTATCGTTGTACCGTCCCATCATTCTAGATGATAGGTGGTAGGTGTGTTTAGATTCCTATTTACTACTAGAATTTTGCACATCTTAGTCATCACCTCACTGATAAAGTGACTACCATGATCAGACTCCTTTGAATTTGGAACATTTTCTGAAATTTTATAAATACTTTCAAATCATCCTTCCCCTGATAATTTTGTTCAGATAAGCAAAAGTTTTCTGATTCTTGTAGTGATTAATAACATTTCTTTAGCAGAAATCAATTGAAATCTGGCACACCTAAACTCCACTGAAGAGTGGAAAGTTCACTTTCAGTAGGTGATTGTGACCAAGTCACAGTTGTACATTGTGTTTATCCCAGTAAATGTTTAATATCAATGGAGAGTTGAGGATTTGGCTAATTGATCTGACAAATCCGCTCATGTTTTATCTTAGAGTGACCTTTTAGCTTTTTCCAGTAGATTGCTATATTGTTTGATCTCACCAAATCATTGATGGTTTGGATCATCTTTCCATGATTCAAGGGTTTGTTGTTAGCACAAAACATACACTTGGCTTTTCCATTCATTAGGTGTTCAACACATCCATTTTGAGCATAATCTGAATCAGTAAATATCACTAGTTCCTGGAGAAGATGATTTACGACAGTAAGGACATATTGATATATGGCCATGAACTCTGCCACATAGCTACTCTGGAGACCAATTTTATGGCCAGCTGAGTGTCCAGAGGTGTCATATCCCCAAACATCTCTTACACCAAATACTCCTTCTTTCTCGTTATTTTCACCAATATTGTAACAACATCCATCCACAACAACTATGAGCGTTCCCTAGCAGGTGATTTCTTCATACACCTTGTGAGAAGAAGCTAAATATGCTTCAATATTGCCCATTGTGAGCCATCAGACTCTTCTTATGTTGTCAGTTCCTGACCTTTACAGAATAGCTTTGCACAGAAAGAATCCAGTAAGTGATCCTTGTATTAGAGACATTCCCAGCCTGTTCCTGGTCACTCTGCCTAGAAAGTTTACTTTGAGTCTGCACCACAGTGTTTTGTAAAGAGATAATTTCACACCTGCATTCATTAATTGTGTCAGTCCTTGCTGTTCTGCCACAGTTTTACTTTTTATTAGAAGATCATCAACATAGGTCACCATTGGTCACATTCCCTCTTTCTTCAAGGTCAGGCATGGCTTTGTGGTGGAGTATATTGAATGTATTCCTACTGTCAATGTACTCACACAGCACATGAGTCTGACCATACCGCTGCCCCTCCAAAGGTAAAGACAAGTTTAGATATATGTTCACAGAGTACCAATCGAGGGCAGAATATACTTTAGAACCTTGGATCTGTGCAAATCCCTGAGCTACATTGTCTTGTGTACCATCTTGTTCAGTTCCTTTATTTGTCCATTGGGTTTTAAAATTCCTAGTACTGGGTGATTAATGGAGTGGACAAATGATCCCACGGGATTCCACATTTTTGGTCATCTCTGTGAATGATTCCATGGATGCAAGAGCCAACCTGTATGTATTTTCTTACAAATACTGGTGCCATATCAGGGTCCAGAGGTGTTGTTTAATGTACAAATGTATGTCCATAGTCATATGAAGTGATAGAGAACATTTTCTAGAAGTCCAGAAACACTTGTCTCATTTGTTTTCTTTGTTCACCTGTATCAGAGTAAACCCTTGTTATCGAAGAATATTAATTAAATTAATAAAATATTCTTCATTAAACAAAGTTATCCTTTCCTGATCTTTATTGGCAAAGCATATTGTGAGGTATTTATTTCCAGGAATAATAACTCCCTCTTTGATTTTGATTTGAGCAGCACCAGGTAGCAATTGAGCTGACAGAAATACTTTGTTAAAATCATTACCATCTATCGGGTATTGCTAATCAATGCAGTATGTCTTTCTCTATCTGAAAATCAGAAATCACAACCCAGCAATTATGATTTATTGTTTTCAATGATAGTATTCAGGTGTTTTGAATCCATAGCATTATTTACAAGAAGGCCAGATTCCCGTTTATCTAGCAGATTAAACATGGGAATCTTCTCATCATTTCCTAACCGTCTAAGCATTTTTTCACTTATACAGCTTCTAACAGCCTTTTGTGAGAATTGGGTCCTTACCTCCAAATAATTTGAATAGTGAGTATGAGCTCTCCTTTCCTTTTTATAGGACCTTCATCTCCTGAGTTATCCACAGGTTGACCTAGAGACCTAGATCCTCGCTGGAGGTCTGCCACAGAAAGAATTCAATGTTTTTCTATCCTGTGTTAAGAGACAATCATTCTTTGGTAGAAGATTTAGTTTTAAATGTTCAATGGAAGTCAATTTGCTGTCATCTTGTTGCTGCATTGATATGATAGTGATGTCAGGGGCTTGAGTAAACATACACTTGGTCATGAGGTTTTTCAATTGGTTAATCATGCCATTCAAACTAAAGTAATTGTCACTTCTTTTTAACTTGATTGAGTGGCAAGTGTGGGTTTAGAGGAGCTGGTTCACTCTATCTATCAAGGTGGAAGCCTCCAAAGTGAATCACTCCCCAGTAGGAATGGTGTTCCCCTTGGAGCCACACTTATCACTGGACGGATGAGTTCATATCGCCCTAATTGGATTTCTATTTCAATTACTGCATCTAGTGGAATCTTCTTTACCACCAAATTTGTGCAGTTCCCCTAGAAGGGGTTTGAAGGAAGTGCAATGATTTTCACCCCTTCATTGGTTCAAAGTGGTGAGTGCTACTTCTCAAGAGATCAAGGTTTCCTGTGACTCTGTACCTGCATGAGACAATAGGTCACGCTGTCTCTGAACAAGGATAGGTGGGACCAACCTCTCACCTTTCATTTCCAACTTAAAGAGAAAGTGTGAATTACCTGGCAATACTGAATGTATGTTTCCCATGTTTGGGGTTTCATGAACTTCACTTAGGGCTGCCACTGTGTGGGCAGTATCCTTAAGCTCAAGCTCAGGTGGGTTGGTCAAGGTCTTGTTAGGAATTAAAACACATTTTGAAATAACAAATGGAAAAAGGACTCCTCCAACACTTCTCATGGGTTTCTTTGTTAATCTAATTTATTTTAATTGATCTGTTACTCTTCTTTTAAGTTTGATTTGCTATTCTTTTGGAGGTGGTGATCCATTGTTGAAAGAGAAGATTCCTGTCACTATCTCCACTGTGCTCTCCTCTTTCTGAAACAAGATTGTCATATTTTTCTCTTCACTGAACTTCACGTTCTTGTTTTTAATTTATCTTGTCTCATGGAATAGAAAGGTGTCTCTATTGGCCTCTACTAGTATTTCAGCAGCAAACCCAGGGGTATTTTCACAGGGCATAAAAAAAGCTTCTTCTAAGGCTTCTTCTTCTAAGGCTGGCATATCTTTCACACCATATCCACCTTTTCCACTTTTGATTGTGCGTTTTTATTTGGAATGTTTTCTTCCTGTTACTGTCCACTCAAACCTGTTGATTCAGTTTGGACAGTATTTCTAGGAGCATGATAATTAGTATTTCCCTTTGGCATCTCACAATTGCACCAATGCTCTCTATCAATAGTTTTACGTGTTGCTCTTACTGAGAAATTGTTTCTCCAACCTCTGAACTTTGTGGTGGTATTAGGTCACATCTCTGCTCCTCCCTTGGGACAGAATTAACTAATCTAGCAGTGTAATTCGGGTAACTCTGATAACTATTGTTGCATGTATTGCTTGAACTCTACACACCTGATACTGGGACCTGTTACCTTGGAACCTGAGAGGCGGAGGAAGGAGAACATTGTCTTTGTAGCTGGTTCTATGTCAAGGTGATTGGTAGCTTTCACTAGAGAAATTCTGCCTTGGATTCCCCTGGGAACCTGATCTTAGGTTCTGAGTATCTCTCTCTATTGAAGGAGTATATCAGTAGCCCATGATAGGTCTAGAAACGAAGTACTATGGAACAATATCAGTCTTCAGTTTTGTGGGATCAGTACTTTGCTTTGCATGCCAGGTAGAAGGCCAGTTGGCTCTTGTTGAACAGGGGGTATTTCACACCTTTTAGTATCTTTAACAGCAGAAGAATAGCTCTCTGGCCCTCCTGCTTCTAAGTCAAAGGGATAAGTATTTTTCACTTCTGCAACCTCAATTGCGGCTGGCTCTGGCATCTATTTGGGAGTTCTTTTCTTTATTTTTGGAGCTGTTGAGTTCTGTATCTCGTAGATCGCTGTAACTTGGGTGATAATCCACTCTGACAATCTTGAGTCACCCAAATGTTGGACTAGTTTAGTCACTGCATGTTTCGGAAGGGTGCGGAAGACAGCACTTTTAATTTTCTGACTTTCTGTAGCTACATAGAGAAATTTGGGCTTGAGTTTCTGAGAAAAATAACTTATGATAATGATCCTCAGCACACATTAGGTTTTGAACTGCTTTATGGGCTTTGTTTATATATGTTAAATACATTTTAAAATGAACGCTTTGCAAGAGGACCATTTATAGTGATTTTGGTCTTCCAGACCGACATCAATCCAAATGATGCGATCATGGGTTCATACCATTCTAAATGTTCTGAAACAGAATATCATAAATTTTTATGACAAATGGTTATAACGCTTTTTATGGCGATGATCTGTTTGGACACATCCCAAATTATGAATGTGTTTTTCTTTTTCTTTGCTTTCTTACTTGAGCCCAATTTCCCTCATCAGAGTCAGAGCCACTACTCTATACTTTATTCTTCCCTGCTCCGCCATATTTACATATCTGCTCTCCCGGTTACTGCAACTATCGGAAGGTTTCCTTTGTATACAGCTGAAGAGGGTGTTTCTTTTGTCCTTTGTCTATTGCTCTTTTCTGTTATAGGCCCCATATTGTTTCTATGGTGTTGGATAATAAGGTGTTTCTTCCTGTTGTTATTCACAATACGTGTTTACCCATTTACATAGGGGTTCAGGGTTTTCCTCATAGTCCATTGTATATATAAGGGCTTTGAGAATGCCCTTTCTGGGTTGCATTCCTGTTTCTCTTGGTTAGCCAGATGGGCTAAACTGTCTCTCTGTCGGGTCATATGTTATAATTCTTATTCTCACAAGTGAGTTTGATACATTCTGCACTGACTCACTGTTTGGTACAACTCTCATTTCCTCTCCTGTCAATTCCTGACAAGCTAAGAACATCCCCATCCCACTTGAGGTTATAGATATTCCTCTGTTTCTGACAGGGAACCCATCTCTTCATGTCTTTCTGGGCGTGTTTGGAAAAGGCAAATGGCGTATTCGGTACCCCTTTGTCTTGGCTATTACCAGGTGTACAAGATCAGATCCACTAGTATCTCTCTGCAATGGCCAGAGCAGAATAAAAGCAATCTAAGGGATAGGGGAGTATCTCTCATCTTCAATGAAACCTATTTCTTCCTGAACTTTAGATACGGTTTCAGAACTCAGCCTACTTTCATTCAATTCATGTCTTAATCTGGCATTATTATCCTTTTGAATGATCATTTTGTGTTTGCATTGTACTAGCTCTTCCCTAGAAACAACAAGACTGGCCTGACAAGACTCAAACGCTTTAGTTCTTGATGCCTGTGATTCCTGTGTGTTTTTTAACTGCTTTTGAAAGGAATCTTTTTCTTGCTGACAATTTTGTATTTCATTCCCAGTCTCTTGGTTTATATAATGCCAGCTAACTAAATGCTTTCTTTAATTGTATTTGCGACACTGCATCAGCAAAATCCTTCATTACTTTTTTGATTTCTCTCTCAACGTCACATTTTCTTGTATTCTTCTCACTGGCTCTTATGAAGACTCCTAATTCTGATCACCTTGCGCCGGTACTTATATCATTTGTACAGAGAGTTGGTTTACTTCTTGGATGGCAATGTCTTTTTCTTGGGCTAGCTTGGTTGTCTACTGTTTGATTGCTTTTGGATTGTGTTGTAATCAATGAACCCACATCCTTTATGATGGGATTTTGTTTGTTGGCTTTCTTTGAGTTAAACCTTTATGGTCATAATGTCCTCTAAAAATACATCTGTGTAAATGTTGTGATCATTTCATTAACTCTTTAATTTGTTATGTGTCTGTGAACACTGACTGTGAGCCTTATTAGTATTTAACATTTCTTTTTGTAAGTATTGCTTGGGCTACTCTGCATATGTTCAATTCGTGTCTATTTTAGGTGTGACCTAAAAGGGACTGTGTAGTTTTTGCAATGATGCCTGGTTGTTATCCAGGGTCTGCTTCAATTGCTTTATTTCTTGTTCTCGCTGATAACTAACTTATTGAATGATTGTTCATTCTGTCAATATATTTTGGGTAGCCTCTATGATTATCTTCATGTAACTTGCCCTTTCAGCTATTCTGTCCTCCACCAACTTAATGTTGGAAAAGAGATCAGCCATTAGATTCACAAGCCTCTTCTTTGTTTTTGTGTTCTAGTAGTAATGTACATCTTCAGTAATGAATGGTATAATAGTCTATGTTCTTCCCACAATGTACTCCAACTTGCTGCACTCTTTCTTTCATTTTGTTTTTCCATGACTCAAAATCATGCACCACCCTTTGCCCATGCATATAATATCTGGACAGCGCATGATCCTAAGCAAATTTTAATCCATCCACTGCCGCCTTGGACATCCTATAAACATAGAAAAGCGTGCCTACTGGGAATCACTCAAAACTGTTTTCTTAATTTGTGGAAGACTGAGCTTCCTGTACCTCCAAAAGGAAGTTACAAGATTGCACTCCAATAGTGTTCCATCTTATAAGAATGATTCAAAAATCAAGATGAAATACACAAATCATATAATTTCAACAAATATTAGTCATAACCAATGATATTTATTGATATCAGTATAAACATATTGAACATATTTAATCAAACAGATATCGACAAAGACAATTAATAAAAATGGATCAAAATACAACGAAATTATTGAAATGTACAAATAAATTAACATGGTACACACGGACACAGAGAGACAATTCATAATACCTTGAACAGTGCAGCCATTCAATGACTGTCTCAGCGAGACAAAGAGCCATCCACTCAAACAATGAATGTAAGGGGAAGATAGTAGGCAGCTGCTATGCATCTACTGCTGGGTAACAGGGACCAACTATCTAATCTAAAGGAGAGCCTGAGAAAATAGGGTCTATGTGCAGATGCCAACTGGACCGGAAACCCCAAAGGGCGGAAAGGCAGAGGTAATCTATGCCTATTTCGGGGAAAACTATGATTCACACCACCTTCGTCAGGACAGATTGTTGTCTTTCATCTTGATTTGTGATTCATTTTAAGATGGGACACTATTGGAGTGCAATTTGTAATTTAGGAAGCTCAGTCTTCCACAAATTCAGAAAACAGTGTTGACTGATTCTCAGTGCGCACACGTTTTTGTGTTTGTATTTATAATTCCCTCTGTTCCCATTGGAGAAGAGGGTCGTCCTCTTGGAATATAGCCTTGGACATCCTTACATCGGATACTTGATCACAATCACAATCAACACCTTCTGACCAATAATCAAATAAAAAAATTGTCTGAAATATATGTCTCACTTCCAATATTTAACTATTTTGTCTAACTACAAATCTACAAATATACAACATAATTCTCAATTTTCCTACATTTTATTGCAAACACAACCTGTATCTGCTATGTGATTATTTAGCAAGGGGCACCTAATTCAGCACAGCAATCCAACTTCACACATAACTGTAATCTTGAGATCAATCTGTGTACACAATGCATTTAGGTGTTGAAGTCAGTAATAACATAACTGTGGCACCCCGGATGAGCCCCCATTATTGTAATGACATCTATCTATCTATCTATCTATCTATCTATCTATCTATCTATCTATCTATCTATCTATCTGACTGTCTAACTTCTCTTCTATTTAATTTTCTAATTTATGATTCTTTGTAGAGAAATATACCTGAGCTAGAGTAGAATCCCCGCCACAAAAGTCCCACCACAAAATCTGGGACAGGGAACAGTTTGTTATTAATCTGAATGTTCTGTTTTATTTAAAATAATAAATCATGATTTTAAAGTTGGCCCCCTGACATTTAGTGCTGGGGACATCACACACAATAGTCGATATGAATGCAGGCAGGTTGCCTCCAGAAATGAAAACACAACCTGTCTGTTATTGATTTGTTAATGTTTTCATTACAATTTGCACATACATCCAAATATGAAACACTATCCTAAGCTGTAGAATAATATACTCCACAATGTAGATATACACATTGGCATTGCTTGTTTGATATAAAAAAGGTTTAACTATCCTTGTATAATGTTTTAAACAAAACAATCCATTTGGACATGTTTTCATATTGTGGCATGGCATTTTAATAGCAAAGTAAACATGAGTTTGTCCTTATGTGGAGATGGCAGAACCAGTATGGACATGATTTCTTATAGTATAATTACTGGCATTACGTACAAAGCAAACATGAGTATGTTCTTATATGGGAATACTGGCATATATTGGTGAAGCCAGCATGGAAATGTATTGTTACAGCCAGCGTGAACATGTTGTTATACTGGCATATATTGTGGACAAAGGCATCATAAAAATGCATTGGGAAATGCTCTTGTGCATCTATTGGATTTGTTCATGATGTACCCTACAAAACCAATGGTGAACTATCTGTCTTTTTACTCTGAGGGGAGAGCCACCCAAACCCTCCCTTAGTTTGTTTGGGCACCTTTGCTGTGCTCAGTCACTCTGGCATACTCATGGGAAATGTTTACATCCCTCCAATTAAAAAATTCACCAGCCACCACTGTGATTGGCATCAAAAGGACTGCCTATCTGAAGCAGTTGCTAGGGGCAATAGGTAGTGAATAACATGTGATGTTTGGTTGTGTGATGGGCTTCAGATACGCTCTGCATAACAAGTTTTATCATGGTGGCTTTTTTGACCTGGAATGATCTTTTGCAATTTTTCATGGGGCCAACTCCCAAATAGTAAATCACAACTACTGAGGAATGAAGACAGATACGGCAGGGTCTCTAATACACTCTGTGAAAGTTGACGTAGTTTGCATAGGCTAGTGGTGATGGGGGGAAACCAGCTGTAGAAGTATATGAATTCCCAAAAATGACATTAAGGGGAGGAGGGAAATACCTGGCTATTTAATTCAGCACACATGTTCCCCGTTAACCTCTATATAAGCTTTTGGAGATACTAACAATGACCACAAGGTCATCCAGTAGATGTGCTCATATGAACTGTAAACCTATGCACCTTTTGTCTTCAAAAGAAGGAAAGGAAACAAGCATTAATACCGAAAGGATACATGAGTCCGGGAAATACGCTATTTGTTTGCGCCATCAAGGTTCTGTGAGGAACACCAGAGCAAAATAAAATGGATGCATGATGCGATGAATTCCTGCTTTTCCACTTGGAAAGCATACTCCTGAAATGTGCCTCCTTACACACAGCAAGCTCGCCACGAATTCCTCTACTCAACCAGACAAAAGCTTAAAAGCAGCACTTATCAGGTGCCCGAGTGAAGCGATTACCTGCAAAGAGCCCAGCGAGTACGATCAAATGGTGTGTGTTAACTGCATTATGAACAGCCCTGAAACCACGGAACTAGCTGTAAAACGCAATGGAACTATTAACAGGTAAAGAAAAGTGGAACTAAGTTCACGTTAGCCTGCTCCCTTCAACCGCATTGTATGATATGGTGCTAGCCAGCACTCATTATGAGGGGGAATAGTGTGATAGTCTGTTAGCATATTGTCTGAGAGTGCATTAGCTGAACAACTCATGTTTCCTGGGGGTTGCGTCTGCTACATGAATGTTGCCTCATGACATGCTTGTTACTTGTACAATGTTTTATGCCATGGTAACATCACCTCACAACACTGAGGAGAGAGGGAGGGTATCTTTATGGTTGCAAACTAACTGCATAAGCACCAGTGAACAGAAGAATAGCAATGAAGGGCTGCTCTGCCCCCAACTGGTCAGTACTATAGCAGGACAAAGCGTGTGACCATGTAGACACTTCATGGTTTGTCTGGTTTTTAGTAGGCATGTTCAGTGCAGAGGCTGCAGTCCAAGCAGTTATTGGACCATGCAAGCAGACCTCTGATGATTCCTGGGGCGTTGTGGAGACTGGGCCACTCTTAGGTCGTTGCTGGGTTCCTCTTGAAATAATCTGCAAAGACACCAACCTTTTCCCAACCACTTCCCTGAGCTGAAGTACCTAGGTAGTTAAACGGGGGGCAGAATGGTGAACCCAGATAGCTGTGGGAAAAACTGCTCAGTTTACAACCCAAGCTTTGTACAGCATGGTCCAATTTAACTTTGCAGTCACATCAAGTGGATATGACCATTCAAGAAGACCCTTACATCACTGACAACTGGCTCCATACTGTCCATTGTTCTCAAATACAGAGACCATGCAGCGATTGGTTTGCAGTCCGGGCCCTCATCCTATCATGTGATATGATGTTATATAAGTCAAGTGCCTGTACACAAGTGTTTCTAGGCGCTACAAGACAAGGGAAGGAAGACAGAGGGAGGAGAAGACAAACAATCTTACTAGGCATTGTGTCATTCAGGTCATGCAAGCGTGAGAACGAGAACTGTAAGAGGAAAGAAGTGTGGGGAGAGAAGTGCCAGGGAGAGGGACAGGGATACAGGGCAGCTTGCTCTGAGTAAGAGCAGTACAGGGTAGCGCGGCTCTGCGTAAGTGCAAAGAGGCAAGGGATTGTAGCTGTTAAAGTTACAGACACTAAGTGCATACAAGGCCCAGAGGCAGTGCAGGTGTGATCAAGAGCGAGCCTGGTACACAGTGACACTCTGAGGGTAGCCAAGCAACCAGTCAGTGAGGCAGACAGGTCAGCAGGGGAGGTAGAGGGAGAAAGCAGAGGAGAAGAGGAACGTTTTGAGCTGCTTCCGGAACTTCAGGTGATCTAGCTCAAGTTTGAGAAGGGCAAGTAGGCCATTCCAGAGGGTGACGCCTGCAGAAGAGAGAGATCTACCCCCCACTCTCTGCCTGGAGATTCATTTGACCCTTAGAGAGTTGGAGGTAGCTGAGCGGAGGACTCAAGAAGGAAGGTATTTAGGAAGAGAGCGTTGGATGTAGTGTGGGCCCGGCCCCAGAAAGCCTTGTGGACGATGCAAAGGGTCTTGAACTCGAGCCTTGCAGCCACCGGAGCCAGTGGAGAGATTTCAGGGCTGGAGAGATACAGTCCATGGGCTTGAAGCCGAGGATACCTCTTAATCCTGTTCTGGATTAGTTGCAGAGGGTGGAGAGCAGTGGAAGAGAGGTTGAGTAAGAGGCTGTTGCAGTAGTCCAGCCTAGAGAGAACCAGGGCTCTGGAGACAGTGAGTTTCTGGGGGAAGGTGAGAAAGGGAAGAGTACCTTTAAGGAGGTGCAGCTGGTAGTGGGACTTCTTGCCGACGTGAGGAGAGAAAGAGATAGTGGTGTTGAAGATGACACGAAGGATTGTTGCCTCACAGGAAGTCGAAGGAAGGAAAGGCCCAAGGAGAGAACTTCTTACCTCGACAACTACCATCTCTTCTACCAGCCAATAAAATAACATTTCTTCACTCTCAGTGAGACCACACTCAATACTGCACTGTAACAATGCCGGCCATTAGGCACCCTGCGGCTTGACTTAAAGGGCACCATGAAGCAAGGAGTTAAGGAAGACTTGAGACACCGGATGGCCGCCACCGTCCCCATCTATAGGCTATAATCTTTTTTGCACAGCTATGGGGAAAACCATTCTGAAGCAATAAATGGGGACAAAAAAAGGAGGAATCGTAAAGGCTAGAGTGCCGCTTTGCCATCTTAATGCAACTCTCGTCAGGAATCCAGGCCGTTCTGCAGGCCTGTCCCGATCTGGTTTCTGGAAGAGAACAGTCATAGCCCAGGTGATAATGCAGACGTCTACGGGTTCCAGGCCAAAAATATGGGAGGGTGAACATTGGTCAGGGGACAATGAAGGAGACGACATATAGGGTGGGTGACAACGTAGAAGGCCACTTGGAGCTAAGGAAAAAACAATAAAGTGCACAGGTTGTGGGGTACAAAGAAGGTGGCTGATAGGGTAGTTGAGCAAAGGGATGGGGTTCTGAAGGAGCATCTTCAGAGGACAGTCCAGACGGCCAGTGCCTACAGGGAGCATAGGTCTGGGCATTCTAATGGAGATTAGTGCCAGGAATTCCGTAATATGGGTTGTCTGGGCCACTATGAACTTTCCGATTTGACTCATGTGTGTTTGAATCAGCTTAGTCTTCATCGAGCTCATAGGTCTCTATTGCTGAAATTGGATAACAGCTTTTTTGAATAGGCATTTTGATTCAAATCAGCGTCATCTTTAAGGTCTCTAATGGTTCAAGCCGTGTCGATCTAGTCGACTCAACATAGTAAGAAAAATCAAAACTGAATAACTAACTTCATTTGTCCTGTTTCCTTTTGTTGCTTTCGCGGGGACTGAGAGAGGGGCATAGCAGACAGACACGGGAAGAAGGAGCTGGCTGTTGGGTGTATGTGTGGTTCCATGTGATAATTCTGCCACAAAAATATCACGATGCAAAAGTATGGCCATATTTTTGCAGCGAAATTCACACATTGACCCTGCGGGGGACACCCCCGCAACCCCTGGATAATTTTTTTATGTGCGGGAAACACCCCCACAACCCCCACTCCCACATAATATCGCCCCCCTGAAATATCGCCTATGGCGAACCAAACGGCCATATCTACGGCAATATTTTTGGTGGGGATATTATGTAGTGATACCCTATGTGTGTGCATTAAATGCCATTGAAAATGGAGACTGGGGAAGGGATTGGGAGAGTAGGAGGGGAATAGGAAAGAGGACTTTTAAAATGAAGACTGAGGTGTTGCCTTCCTCCACTGCCCCAGGCAGCCTCCAGGAGAGATTCTGGGTGAGCACCAGCAGCATTCGATGTCTCAGGCTGCTGCGGTGCAGCCACCTTTAGCAGCCAAACCTGTGCTGCAGCAATGGGGCCCTGGTAGACCACAAATATCAGTGCGGGTGGGTCCCACAGGGAGTTCTGGCTAAGGTGCAGGGCAGGGAGCCTCCTAACAGAAAGGCCACCAGGATGGTATGCAACCTTTGTGGGAATGTGGCAAGCAGGGGAAAGGGCCCCTGTTGGCCACCTCTAGCATGCGAAGGTACCTGGGTAGGAAACATTGTATTTATGGCTCAGCAGGTGGCTCAGCAGCTGCACCTACCACTTCCTCAGGCCAGCAGCAGCCGACACGGAAGACTTCCCCCATGAAGGTCAAGGGAATGCCAGTTCTCCTGGGATTTCTTCTCCCAGATCTGTAGCATTTGCCATACTGTGGTGTCTGCAACGGCGGCACAGGAGCTGAGTGAGGCCAGGGAGGCACACCTTAAGAAATGTCATGCTGCCAGACTTGGTCATTTCCATTTGTTTTTGTCCAAGTGTACATTCCCCAGATTTCATCCTCCCACTACAAAAAATAAAAAGCTGATGTCACACTGGCTCGGTATAGTGGGGCCACTGCTAAATTCTTATGTGACTTTGGAAATAGCTCAATAAAAGTGTCACTCGAAGCATACACCCTCCAGACAAGGCAAGCTGCTACACATGGGGTGGATTTGTGAGCGTCGGGGGCATCAAATTGGAGCCAGTTTACAATAACTGAAAATAAATTTGTGAAAAACATCTTAGGTCTGCCTCAAAGTGCCCCAAATGTACCAGTTTTCTTGGCGGTGGGAGAATTGATCCTATTGGTTAAGCTAAGCCATTATTTGATTGGATCACGGTATGGTCCACACTGAGACTGGAAGAGTACAGGGTTGCACTAGAGGAGGTTTTGTCACAAGAAGGTGGTCGTTCATTGCTGTGGTTCATATAAATTAAAACATCGCTATATACTTTATTCTACTGTCTCGGGAGGATAGCTCAGGGGCAACACGCTTGCCTTGGTAGCAAGACGACATGGAGAACGATTCCCAGGACCACGCTTAGAAACCGCTGGGTATTAAGAGTGTTATAAATAACCTATCATTAAAGTAATTGTTTGTTAGTTGCGTAATTGTTTTTTTTTTCGTCTTAGTTGTGTATTTATAACGCGATTAAACACCCAGAGGTGTCTAAGCGCGGACCCGAGGA
This sequence comes from Ambystoma mexicanum, assembly GCF_040938575.1. NCBI lineage: Eukaryota > Metazoa > Chordata > Amphibia > Caudata > Ambystomatidae > Ambystoma > Ambystoma mexicanum. The sequence continues at coordinate 274,974,330 of NC_090941.1, forward strand.
TCGAACCTGTGTTGCTTTGTGTCGTCTTGCTTCCAAGGCGAATGCGTTGCAGCTGAGGCTATCCTCCCGAGTGGGACCTGGCAATGTTGATCCTAGCTCTAAATCAACCATCAAAAACGCCCTGTTAGAAAAAGTGGAAAGAGAGGAATGTAAGATGTTGGAAACTATTGCAAGTATCTGTGAGATATTGGGAGGTGAAACAATCCTTGGGTTTTGAAAAGCACCTGGATGCAGTGCTCCCTAAGTTTGCAAGGGCGTTGTACTTAAAACTGTACATAGGTATATTACCACTTGCAGAATTTTTACATAGATGGAATAGTGATATTTTCAATGAGTATCCTTTGTGTGAGGATAGGATTGAGACTGTAGTACATTTTCTGCTTACATGTCATGATATGATAGGTTATTTATAAAGCGCTTAATACCCAGAGGTTTCTAAGCGCGAACCCAGGGATCAAACCTGTGTTGCTCCATGTCGTCTTGCTTCCAAGGCGAGCACATTGCCGCTGAGCTATCCTCCCGAGACTAAAGTGATGGATGATATGATATGGCCACCTAGAAATAAGGAAACAATATGGCTGTTTTGGGACGAGAGTTATTAGAACCAGGCAACAAGCAATTGCTCTCTGTCATAGTTCTCGAGATGACTTGGCAGTCCACTCTGTAACTAGTCATCTTATCTGGGCGTTGAGAAAAGACCATGGGCCTCATTCCGAGTTCGGAGGTAACCATGCCGCTATTTGTGGCATGGCTGCCTCCAAACTCGTCCAAACTCCAGCCTGGTGAATGGAGTAATTACCGGTCCATTCCGAGGTCGGAGGGACTGGTAATTCCCCATTCACCAGGGCCCTTCCCCATTCCCATTTGAGCCCCCATAGGGCTCAATGGGAAGGGGGAAGGCAGCAATAACGGTACCGCAAATTGCGGTACCGTTATTGACCCTGGAGTCCCTTTGCGGGTCCCGTCCTTAACGCCTGCTAAAAGCCTTACTGCCCTCATAGTAGGGCAGTAAGGGTTTAACGGCACTGGTCTCATTACTGGTGACCGTTAACTCTTACCGCTCTACTCGGAATGAGGCCCCATATATAATCAAACAGTGATTCTTTAAGCCATTCTGCCTTTGTCATTTAAAGCGTCTACGGGTTAGAGCGGCGGTAAATATTTAATGCCACCGTAAAGAAATAGATTTGTAGACAGCTGGCTGTAAAATGTTTTGGCCGGGCTTAAAGTATATGGTTGCGAATGCCCAAACAATGCTTCTTGTCTATCTTGCGTAATTTGCACTGATCATTAGAAAAATATGTATTTTCAAGTTATACATTTTATGCATGTTTTAATGTAATATTTAAAAGCAAGTTTACTATTTGTATGTTTGGCATTTGTGTCATGAATTGTATGAAATATATGTATTTATTGTAATTATTTCTTTTATGGTCTGTTGACCGAAAAATACATGTATTAAACTCAAAACTCATAGGAAATAATTATTACCTTCACTACAATGTCCTTATGACAGGAATGTTGGAAACTGCGCGGCATGTTCTAACCTTGTGCCCAAAACTCGGCCCAACATATATGAGTGCATATGGAAAATGGGTCCATAATTATGATACTATGAAAGACGAAGTGTTCTGGTATGGATGCTTAAATCCAGTTTCCCTAAGCTTACAGCTAGCCCTTTTTAGGGTATGGACTCAAATAAAGCCCTTACTTACTTATTCCGGTGATAACAATCTCTTTACCCCAGAAATAAAATGATCCCTTATGGTATCTTAATACACTGCCACTCCATGGGACTGTGAAATCTAAAAATTAAAAAACATTTTTTTTAAAGATCAATGGTTGAATGAACGACTCAAATGATTATATCATCTTGTTGTCTGTTTAGCCTGTGCCTATATGGCAAATTATATGTACGTATATATGTATATGAAATGTATCCAGTGTGCTCCTGTTCTTATACTTTTCCTATACTGTTGTTATGCGTGGTTTATGCTTGACATTTGATGTTATATGTTGTCTATATCTGAGCTATCTTATATGTGATATGAGTTGTGTAAAATCCAATTTTTGGATTATACCACAATAAAGTATTTATTAATGTCCTTATACCTTAAACTTTCAAATGCATGCCATAGACTCAACTTTGTAGAAGACTTTATTTGGGGTCTGGGCTCGAACCATTCAATCAGAGCCTTCTTTTATCCGTTGTGGTCACTTACGTTAACTCTAACCTTATTTGCCATGTGCAATTAAAGAGTTCATTACTTTTCTGAATTAGATACCTCTGACTGGACGTTCATCTTTATTGACCTCACTATATGGCAATGTAGTGTATCTTGATCCACTCCAAAAAACCTTAATTGCCGAAACATTGCTACCATAGGTGTCCAGGCAACAGATCTATGTATCTGATACCAACATAGTACTCAGCCACTGAACCAGGTAAAACTCTGTCAGGAGTACCCCAATGTGTAGCTGGTTACTTTTTCCTTATACCAGGATCTGTAAAAAAGCTGTTCAATGAAGAAAACGCAATGGCCAAAATTCAACATAGTGCAAGCGGGAGAACAGTAAATAAATAAATACATACAAAATTAAAAGACACCCACCAAATAAAGTTACAAAATGGAACAAAATGATACTTTCCAGTTTATACAGTGCTTTCTGGTGGATAAATTGCATCTCTAAACACTGTAATACATGGTGTTATGCTGATACCCGTTTCAAAGGTAATCGTTTTCTTATTACTTTTGTTCTTCAGTGGCATAGAAACTCCAGTGTGATTAGCTTAAGTGAGAAACACATACAATGGGCCTCATTACACGGTAGGCGGTAACCAAGGCGCTATTAGCGCCATGGTTGCCGCCGGTACCGTACCGAGTCCGCCTTGGTGGATGGCGGAATTACCGCCCTACTCCAAGGTGAGCGGGGGCGGTAACTCCCCAATCCCCATTTACCCTTCCCCATTCCCATTTTTGCCCGATAGGGCATAATGGGAATGGGGAAGGTGCTAATTACGGTACCGCAAATTGCGGTACCGTAATTAGCTCTGAGGTCCCTTTGCGGGTCACGTCCTTAACGCCTGGAAAAACCAGGCGTTAAGGGAGGACCCGCAAAGGGACCTCGTAGTAAGGCGGTAAGGGTTTACCGGTACCGGTGCCCTTACCGGTACCGGTAAACCCTTACCGCCTACCGTGTAATGAGGCCCAAATGTATTTTCTGAGGGTCAGAAATAAACCCATGGTCTGGAAGAGGTATTTATTTAGGGTTCCAAAGAGTTGTTAGGTCCCAGCCACGTTCGTTGCTTGTAGCAAAGGCACTCCTTGTTACGGGTCATCCCTTGTACGGATTACACGCCTTGAAAAAAGTGCCATCTCTTGTATGAAAGCTGAGTTGCCCCTCCCTATCTGAGATTCTTCGGGCCCATTGGCGCCTATAGGTTGGACGAGTCTCGAATCGGCTCTACCTAAAAAGTCTATACATAGATACTTTTTTCTAAGAGACCACACAAGAAATTCAGCCCTGAACACCTGAATGTTACTGGCAGGCAGAGAAATACACACTCAGCCCGAGGAAGTAACATTGAAGATGTTCATCCATTTTGTTTCTGAGAGACCACAAAAGATGCCCAGAACACTTGAATGTCATTTCAGTCAGGGAATCATAAATCCAACCCACTACGTAAAGGTGGGAAACATGCACATACAAGGTTTTACTGAAAAACAGAACAGAATAGGCCGGCAAGAGCACCTGAATTATTTGTTTTTTTAGGCAAGAACCTTGTGTATGAAAAATTAATAAACAGAAAACAGAAACAAAATGCTAAAATGCTACTGTCAATAAATTTAAGTGGATTATCAGATCTTTTAATGAGCAACAATCGCTGTCGTCGTGAATAAAGCAACCTGCTGAAATCCCTCACTAACAATGGTCTTTTATAATATAAGGTATTTTACAGAGAAAACCTCTTCTGAATGAGAGAACATAAACGTGCTGTAAAGTGTGGCCCGAGAAAAGCATGCAATTTCTCTTTTTTGTCTTTCACACCCAAATTTTACAAAAATAAAACTCCTTTTTGAAAAGGAAAAAATTGAACTACACAAATAAAGTACACATTTTAAAGTGGATGGGGGTGAAACAAATTATGACTATGGATGAAGCACAATCACAAGTTATAGACGGCAAAAAAGTACAGGCAGGCCCTGAGGCATAATGTCCTTTAAGATCCTGCATTCCAGTATTCAGTATAAATACCCCGGCTACAGGATGAAGCATTAAACCAGAAACAAAAACATTTGCAGGGTGCATGACTCCACCATGATCCCTCATCCGATTGGCTGAGAGGATAGCTCAGGGGCACCGCGTTTGTCTTGGAAGCAGGACACCACATAGCAACACAGGTTTGAATCCCAGGCTTACACTTAGAAGCTATCCCTGTATTAAGTGTGTTATAAAAGAACAATTATAATTATACTCCCACCAGTCCACTCTAATAGTGCTCACAATATGGGTGCTAGCACCTCCCAAGGCATGCCTTGTCTGCATGAGCACCAATTTCGGGATCGCCATGCAAAGCAGCAGGTGATCGGTGGTCATTGACAGTTGCATGAGGATCTGTGGGCGCCAGCAGCCATGTGTTGCAGAAGCCACCCCAAGAAACCGTAGGAGGCCACATGCTACTGACAGTGGCAGTGGCAGCACACTATTTGGGCAGAATCCATGTGACCGGCTCATGAAGCATGAATGCCCATTCTGCTTGTATTACCAGATGCCTACCAGTTGGGGGGAGCTGGAACCAATGGCAATTGAGACTGCAGTTGAGAGACATACGCTTTAGCCCCATCCTTCCCTCCCATAGGTCACTGTGTGGGGGGAATGAGGAGGTCATGGGGAGTGGCTGTCCTCTCAGGGCGACTCTCACACATGCAGGAGTGGAATGTGTGTGTGGGACAGCATGGTGAACTTTGGCCAGTTGTGACAACAGTAGGATGCTAACACTTTTCTGGCACAACAAGTAATTTAATGTCCTCATCATCAACTGGTCTGCATGTGGTCATGGTCTCCTAGTCACTACTAGAGCTATTCCCCAACCACATGCACCATGAAACAACCATGCTCTACTTTTTGGTGTCTGACATGTAGCAGTGGCGGGGAGTAAAAGGTCATCATCATTATCCGAGCTACTGTGTCGATTGTGGGTAGATGACTTCCCATAGTCTGAAGCAATGAAGGGCTCATTCATTGTTTAAAAGTCAAATGTTCTACTTGTGGGACTGATAAGCTTCTCCTGCATTTGGAGACAATAGCTCCGGCCCCACTGAAAGCCCTCTCTGACCACACACTTGTGGGGGGCAGCTTGAAGCTTCTTGTGCAAATCTCGCAAGTGCTGCTGGCCATATAGACCATTTGCTGTTTCAATAGTGTAACAAGTAATCATCCCTTCTCATGAGTGAATTGTCCAGTGTATAGGCAGTATGTATCTGTGTAGCTGATGGTCCGCTGTCATTATCAAAGATCTAGATGTCAGATCATGTGATGAGGGTGTCCCACAACATTTCCTCTGCATAGGTTATGGGTCTGATTCATGGAATTATCTGCGCGGGCAAAAGTCTACTTGCGCGAGCAACTGCGCACAAATCTGCCTTCGTCGACTCATGGAATCGAATGCATGGTACTTTTCTTGGACTTGCGTGGAGTTCGTGCTGGCTCGGCACGTCTGTGCAAGCCGCTGAGCCCCTTGAGCGAGACTCCAAGCAGAGCGTGGGCGTGGCTTGCTCAGAGGGCTGCGAAGGGGGCAGAACACCAAAAATGGGGAAGAACTTGTGAAAAAGTGGGCATTCCGAGGGAACGGCCTGCAGGCAGTCCCTCACATGCCCGCAATTGCGCGGCATGAGACATATTCCTTGATGCAATCGCACAACATCTTGGCTGGGAAATGGTCACGCAAGTCCTTCATACGGTCTGCCACCCGAAGGCAGGCGAAAGTACACTTGCACGTAGAAATTGCAGCGTGCAGGTGGGGTTGCATGATGGATTTCCGGGTACGTGTACTAAATTGGGGTTCCGATATAACTTAGGGGTACGCGTAAGCAGTGTAGCCGGGAGCAGGAACGTTTTACGGGGGCTCGCATGCAGTTTTTCCACGTTACGATTATTTGTACACATGTTGTTGGGGTGCCAGATACAGTTACGATGGAACCCGGCGCAAGTTCCCTGAATCGCAGGCCGGCTTACGGGAGACCCCACGCACTGTTTGAAGGGTGTGTGTATTCGTGCCAGGTGAGCATGCAAAGGTGGCTGTTCTGGCTGTTTATGCTTTGCATGTGGGCGTTCAAGGTGCAACGTGCGAATACAGTTACTTTGCGCTGTAAATTCCATGAATACACATGGCGTGCCTTTTTCTTTTTGCGCATAGGCTTGTGCAGTGTCCTTCTCGGCATGTACCCCCTGCAGGATTTCTTCGCACATATCCATGAATCGGGCCCTATGCCTGCACTGGTCATAAGTTTTCATATGATGCCAGTGATATTGTGGCCATTGATGCTCTCAATGTGGACATTCCTGGGGCTGTTGGCAAACTGTGGGGTCCTTGCACCTCTTCTTGCTCTCTGTGTTCTTCCTCCAATTGATGTTGTAAACTTTGCAGCAGTGCATCCTCACATGTTTTCAAAATGCCCCCTTTTTGTGATATTTGTTGCATAGCCTCCACCCCTGACATAGGGGCGCTAAAAGCGGCCAGTTTCACCTTAAAACGTGGGTCCAAAAAGGAAGTTAGCAAGAAATCAATGTTACCTTTCATTCCACTACCTGTGCATCACACCCATGGTTATAAGTAGGTCCCTCATCACCTGCCAAGTCACAGTCATTTGCCATGTTGCAAGTCTTCAGGTCAAGCAGGTATACCAGATGCAGAACCTCACTAAGTGAAGCACTGTGATGGCTAACCATCTTGGTAGTCTCCTAAAAATGTTGAAGCACAGACCAGACATTGTTGAGTAATTGTGACCGGCTTTGTGTAAATACCATATAGAGCATGTCTGTCTGTGTTGCAGTAGTTTGAGATGTATTGCACTGCTCCCTCAGCCTCTCCAACATATGCCAAGTGGAGTTCCAATGGGTGGCCACTGAAGTCTTTACATTATGGTGTAGCAACCTGTTGTAAACCTGATATTGGCGCAACAAATTGTTTGCATGCTAAGTCTGGCTGAAAAGCGAGCTGATCCTCTGTGCCACAGCAAACATTTCCTTTGCACGCTGACAGTTGTTAACAGAACGTGTGAGCATCAGGTGTAGCACATGTGGAAAGCAGGGGTTGTGTATACTAGTGCCAATCCTGAATGCCACAATGAAATCTAATCAATGATCTGCCATGACAAAGCCCAACTGCAAATTACGAGGCCTTAGCCACTTTGCCTCCCACTCCTCCACATTCTCCCAGATATCATCTCCCCAGTGGCTTCTGCCCTGAAATTCTTGCTGTGCAAAGTGTAGCCTAAAGTCAGATACACATGTGCTGCTCTCTTCCATTATTCCAGGACACCTCTTGCCTGGTAGACAATGAAAAGGCTACCTAGTGTGCAGTGATGGCCATGCAGTCAATGCTCTGACCCTTGATCCACATGTCCATAGTTTGATGTATTTTTGGACACTTGGACTGTTGTAGTGCCCATCCCACTGTGGCCATAACATTGTTGTACAATTCAGGTAGCGCCTTCTGTGAGAAAACACAGCAGCTGGCATGTTCTCAGTGGTGATGAGCTGTCCCCTATAGCTGCCACAATATCAACATAATAGCAAGATTTGCAGTGAGCAGGTGCTGTTGGTCATGTCAACGTTGATGTTTTTGCCTACGCTGAAATACTTCCACAACACTAGCCTGACGCAATGGGATGCTACTGGTACGCATCTCTGGAGTACCAGGGGAATGCTTGGTGTCCCAAGAAAAGGAACATTAGTAGTATTTCATTGTAATTGTGCAGAATGATGCTGCTATACTGCTTCTTATTGGTATGCATGGTATGGGGAAGGGTGCACTGCAGGTATTTTGAATTCTTCCTGTGTCTGTGCATGGTGCCACATTAAATGGGTGCGCAAAGATGCAGTATCCAAGTTGATCCTTGCCTTTCCTCCAGTACTCACATTTTTGGCTTATTTTGCAAGTGGCCAGATTAATTTGCATTTTATTCTGTGTGAAGTACTGCCACTCTTTGGATTTTCATGATGCGCTAACAACATGCAGAATAGGTTCTTCTAAATGTGGTGCCGGTGGCGGTACTGACGGGAGAGGTGGTGGTTGTCTTTTAGGTGGCACCTGATGATATATTGCACTGATGTGTGACAGAAAGCCTGTTGTTTAAAGAGGCTGAAAACAGATTTGGGGTGATCTACTATTCCTGCCTCTGGTTCTGTGGTCACCTTTGTTCTTCATCCTTATTGTCATTGATTTCCTGTATCAATCCATGTTCCTGTGCAGTCTCTGATGCATAATAATCTTCATCTTCATCATCATCCATGTCATCCAAAAAAATTTCATTTTACTCAGACTCCTCGTTAGTGGGTGGGATTTGGACAGAAGCCTGGAACTTTCAATTTCAACCTGTAGTTCAAGTGTACTGTGTCTTATTCTGACCCAATCTTCTTTACACGAGATCTGCACCTCGTCCCATGCAATAGTGGATGGAATTGAAAGAGCACCCTCTGAAAGTCTGGATCACAATCATTGTGGTGCAATGCCTGTGCATGTACTTGTATTGCATCTTCCTCAGAATGACTTGAGGGGGTGTAGGTGGAATATTTGATTGCTGATACCTTCAATTGGCCCTATTATATTCTGGCATCACCTGTGCACACAGCTAGTGCTGCAGCTGGTGAAAGAGACCATGAGCAGCACATTTCCCCCTGCCTTCAGATCATTTTGGTGATCCACTCATATTGTCTACAAAAGCACCATTTAATCACTTCAAGAGACAGACACTGATAGGCCTCTCCTGCCTCCCTGAATGTCTGTAACTTTCTACCAAGACAAGTGTCACGTCACTGTCAACACAATAGCACAAGCTATGCTCAGGGATTCTCTGCTCCCCTTGGCACTGAGGTGTCACTCAAGAGTACCTGTACAATTCCCTCAGTTTAAGAGATGTTACCTTATGTTGTGACTCCTTGAATGTGCACCTAAGTGTCAACCAAGGCCACTTGAGCAGCTCACTCTCTTCAAGAGATGGACAGTCACTGATAGTTTTATTCTGCTTCCCTGAATGTCAATAATGTTATGCTCCTCCCTGCACCCAAGGAAACACGCACTGTTTAGACGGATACTGACAGCCTGCTATCTCCAGCCTCCCTCAATGTCTGTAACTTTTGCATGCATTGTGTCCTCCCACGGATTCCTCATCTTTGATACACCGATATCCTGCTTGCACTCTTTGGAAACCTTTTCAACAGCAGAGGGCACTGTGCGATGTCAAGTAGATGTCCCTCAGCGACTTCAATTCCCAAGCTTGGACGTGACGTAAACAATAGTATAAATATCACACACTGCACCAGTTGCCTCAGTTCTGTTTTTCTGCATGCACAGCACGCTTTGGAATGATTTGACTCGACTCAGGGATTCTTATACGTATTTGAAATACTTATGTGTATGTCTACTGTGAAGACAGCTTTTAAGAGGTGTGCAGACTGTGACTCAAAGATGTCGATCACAGATCTGCACAGGATATGCCTCTGGTGCATCGTTAAGGAGCACAAAGTTATCGAGTGCACTCCTGTCAGTCGATGACTAGCAAGGCCTTGAAAGAGAGGAAGACAAAACTCACTCTAGGTCGGTCCGTGTCAAAATCTCCATCCTCTACTCCTTCGAAGTGCATATCTTCTGAAGGTAGGAGTTCAAGGGACAAATCAACTCAACGGCCTAAATAACATCCCAAACACTCTAAGGGATTGTGGTCTAGGAGCGATTCCTGTCATTCTTCATCTTTTTCTCGAAGAAAATCAAAGAAGAGATGCCCTCGTTCTTCATCTTCTGACCCCTCACCCGACAAGAGAAAGGTAAGTTCCCCAGAAAAGTGTGGCATGGCAGCCGATTGGGAAAAGTTCTGTCAGAAAATGATGGACGTCTTTTCAAAGGCGGCCCCTCCTGGTCCCTCGAAAGAGCCAAAAAATGCTACCAATCCCACTGCTCCTTCAAAAGCCAGTAGGGAATCGTTGAAGGCCATGACTCACAAGCCCAAAACCCAGAGTCGAAAGGCCTCTAAAATGCCTATCTCGAGTAGTATAGACAGTGTCGACCGCAGGGGTTGCATCTAAGCCAAATGCTTCAATATTCTCACTTCTGAAGAACTCAACACCAAAGTCATTGACATCACAGCCCTCAACATCGACATCGGATCCATCTTCGATCTTTAAGCCACAATCAAAGAAATACTTTTTTAAAGTCCTTTGGATCTATTTTTGATGAAGAAGAGGAAGATGTTGAACCCTTTGGGTACCAGCGATTTGGCATGCTAATTTCTGAGGAGTCTCATTTTGTGGTTTTATCTAGTTGCCTTAAGGAAGCCAGTGGCTTAGACTGTTCCCCAGAATTGGAATTCGCTTCACCATTGTCCATCCAGGTACTGCATACAGGACAGTGGTGAACAAGATCACTGAGTATTTGGGTTGGGGACATCCTGCAAAGGACATATAACAGGATGACCTTGCGTATATCCTTGACAAAGGCCCTCCTAAAGAACCTGTGCTGCCTTTTCATTCAGCACTCAAAAACACCATCCTGTAGAACTGGCAAAAGCCTGACGCCAACTCTGGTGTCAATAAGGAGTTGGTGAGAAAGTATAGACCATTATCTATTGATCCTGATTTTCTCTCAAGGCACCCTACTCCAGAGAGGTTGGTGGTACAATCTGCTACCTCCACTTTTAAGGCAGGTGCTTATCCATCCATCCCATCTGAAAGGGATGACAAAAAATATGACATGCTAGCCAGAAGGGTGTTCTCAGCGGGGAGTATGGGCCTCAAGGCAATAAATGCATCTTGCTCATTAGCAAAATATACATTCAAATTGTGGAATGTAATCTCCCAGGCAGTCGATAACATACCAGAAAGAGAGATGAGGGGTGGCTTTACCAATATCATTAGTGATGGCAAGGAGGCAGCATGCCAATCACTACAATCAGGCTGGATGCATCAGACTGCGTTGGGCGCTCTATAGGCACAAGTGGTTCTATGTCCATTGAATCAGTTTTCATCTAATTATTTTTTTCTTTTGATATATTTTGCCGCAAATATATGCTTAGGGAGACCCATGTGTCCCCCTTACAATCCCCCTACATTAGTTTGGGGCATAATACGATCAAAAACATTTGTTGAAAACAAATTTGACGGATTCTCCCACGATAAAACCTTCCTATCTCGTCTCAAGTGCAGTCATCAGGTGATTTGCATGGCTGCACAAATCTGGATTTGCTCCTGATGTCCAGGCAAGACTTCGGGACATGCCATTTGATGGGTGTGATCATTTTGAGGGAAAGGCTGACGACAGTTTAGATGTGCTTCCGGCTTCTAAGGCGGCTGTAAAATCGTTAGGAGCAGGAAAAAAAAGAGTATACTCCAGTGCACACCAAATTCTAGAGAAAATATAGTACTGACTCAACAATGAATTCAAGGTTTGCCTGCAGGGGAGTAATACCAGTCCTGATACGTAGACTGGGTAACACAAACAAAGGAGAAATGGTTTCCAAATCCAATTGGAAACCCCCATCCCCTGCACACCTAAGTACTGTGAAAACAGTCAATGTTAATATCCACAGTTCAAATGCATAACATACATTTATCTAATCAATGTTTCAAATGATTAGGTGATAACATAAGTTAGATGCTGTTCAATAAACACTCTAAGTCATCATTCTTCATAGAAGATCTTATTTAATTTTCAAATGTGAACCAACGAGTTTCGGGAGAGAATTCCATTCTTCAGGGGTTATCTACAAGATTAATTACATGAATATTAAACTCAATTAATGAACAGAAGGAAAATACCGAGTCAATCTCATACAGTATCCATTTCAGAGACAGTGCCAACAGCAGTAGTGAATGGATATATGTCAGGACCAACCAATTGATTAACTAAAGAAAGAATAGCTCCCTGAAATTCATCTTGTTTAAGTATAATCTCTATAAATCATGAAACCATCAGCGATGTAAGGCAGTAATCAATGAGTGGATTTACCAGAACATACTAATTCCAATGGAACATAAATTGTCAAATTGATTAACTAAACAGACAACTCCTCCCTGATACTAATCTCTTTCAAGTATAGTCTCCATGAGTTATAGTCTAATACATGCAAAAATAAAGTAAAACAATGTTGAAAGCACATTTTAAAAGTATTAAGTGTGAACCTCTAATGGGTAAACTCCCAGGTTTTTCGCAGAACATAAACATCAGCCAAATCTGTAAAAAGGCCATTTGTAAGAAACCCTCATCCTGTGCAGAAAGGGAAACACAGCGCAACCCCTCTGTAAATATATTCATAAAGTACCTGGTAAAATCCCCTTAAAGAGAGAGAATCTGAAAAGTGGAATGAAGAGAACCAGTTAGGAAAACCTCAACCAAAGGTTCCCCTATACTTAAGAATACAACGCAAGGTGTTCTTACTGAAGAAATCAAGTCCCGAAGATAGCCGTGTAACTCCACCTGAATTGGTCGGACACTAAAGTGAGTAATCGCCACCACTGGGAAATATAAACAGAAGCGCTGAAGCCGGTCACAGGATCGGATGCAGTGACATCACAAACATGACGCCAGAGTGGTATATGAGATTTGAATATAGCCCAACCAATTGAAAATTGAGGTCCATTGTGAGCTATTGATATTGATAAGAGGATGACATTTTAGGAGACTGTATATTGGATTAAGAGTAATATTGGTCCTAATAGGTTGAATCATCAGCACAATGATACTGATTTTTGGGATGTATTCTGTAATGTGTCCAATTAAGGATATTATAGCAGTTGAATTGTAGGAATTCCAAGCCCATTGTTTGCCTTGACAAAGACCGATTGGGTTGAAACACGTGTCGGCTGGGCATTTAGGAAACGAAACATAGAACATATTTGATGTCATGTTTTGAGTTATGGTAATTCCCTTTTCATTGTGAAGACTTTGATGCTTTAAATTGTTGGATTAAAAGTCCATGTACTCTATCAAATCAGTTAAGCGCAATTCCTCTAGTCTAAATCCTGCTCAGTTTAGATAAATATGTGTTATACATTTGAACTGTGGCTATTAACATTGACAGGCCGGTTCATGGAATTAATGTGCGCCAAAAATCTCTGCGCAAGCGTGCGAAAGCGTGCGAATCGCAGTGCAAGTGCGAAAATCGCAGCAAAAATCCTGCGTGGCGCACGCGGGCGCACACAGCATCAAACAGCTACGCACAGCGAAAGCGCACATAGCGCGGCCGCACACAACAAAAGTAGGCAGAACACAGGGCGGAACACGCAGAATGGGGAACAACGTGTGAAAATGTGGGCGTTACGGGGGAAGTACAGGAGGCAAATGCTCGGAACACCCACACGCACGCCTACAACACATATTCATGGAATCGAACAGGGCTAATGCGTGCGCCAAAAAAGACGCGCTAATCCGGAAACACATACGCCAGCAGGAAGCAGGCTTACGCGGACCCATAAAAGTGCGCGCAAACAACAAACAAGCTCAGACGCTACGATGAATATACCGTTCCTCGCAGCAGTGGTCGTGGGATACCGCAGGAAGAGGAGGAGGATAGTCAGGGCCAGAATTTTTACACCCAGGACCAGCCTTTTTGGGATGCCTGATGACCAGGTGTATGGGAGGTACAGGTTTCCACCTCACATAATACTCAACCTGGTGAGTGAGTGGGAGGATGACCTGACATAACCCACCCTGTGCTCCCAAGCACTGAGCCCCTTGGAAAAGGTGCTCAATGTACTGCACTTCTTGGCCACTGGTTCATTTCAGCGGACAAGTGCCATAGTGGGGGTGGGGGGGGTGTCACAGGCCACGCAGTCACGCTGCCTACACCAGGTGTTGGCCATCATGACTGCACGCCCATCAGTCCGCAGGCACATATACCTGCCCAGAACACCTGCAGAAAGGCAGGTTGCCGTCCAGGGTTTTTACGGGGTGGCACACTTCCCCAAAGTGCTAGGTGCCATTGATTGCACCCATGTGGCTCTACGTCCTCCCAGGGCAAATGAGCACATCTATAGAAACTGCAAGCACTGGCATTCCATCAACGTGCAGGTAGTATGTGATGCCAAGGGAATCATCACCTCAGGATATGCCAACTATCCAGGGTCCACCCATGACAGTTTCATTTACAGAATGTCAACCCTAAACCGGGACCAAGAAGCTGGGCGGTATGGAGATACATGGCTGCTTGGTGAGTATAAATGCCACTGCACATGCATGCATGTCAGATACTCAGTAATGTCACAACCCCACTAATGATACCCATCATCACCTCCCCAGGGGACAGTGCCTACCCTCTGAACACCCACATGATGACACCAATTCGGAACCCCACCAGACCACCTGAGGTAAGAGACCACACAGCCCATATTGCAACCCGGGGCATAGTGGAGCGCACATTCGGAGTGCTCAAGTCACGCTTTCGCTCCCTTGACCGCTCTGGTGGGCAGCTGCTATACGCTCCCCCAGTAGTGTGCAGGTTCATAGTGGCAGCATGTGTCCTGCACAATGTTGCAACATGCCGGGGCCTGCCGGTGGATATGCTGGTGCCCCCACATCCCCAACCACATGCACGTCCGCTGCGCATGGGAGGGGAAAGGGCACGTGGTGAGGCAGCCCGTACACAGCTGGTGGCTAATTACTTCACCTAAAATCACACCCCTGTGGAGTGCACACAGCCCTGGCACATACCAGCTGACAATCAATGATGATGACATAAGGGACAGTCAACTGTCACAACCATACCAGCCTGAGATATGTCATTGAATGAGTACTGTCACCCATTCATGTGAGATGGACATGATGAGACGAAAAATGCCAAATAGTGTGACAAAATATGCATGTGCCACACACTGCAACACATCCAGTGTACAATGATGCAGTTATTGCAGGCAGATGTACACATCAATGGTTGGTCACTTCAACATGACATGAAACAACTATCATGTTCCACATTCCAACAGGCCCCAAAAATTAATGTGAGCAGGCCAATACACAATCAGCCTGAATGGTCTAATCATTCACATAACAGGGTAACAAATTTGGTCCAATGTGGGGTGTAATCAATGACAGAAGCATGTCACATATGTGGTATTAGGGCTGAAAAATGTGTTGCAAAAATGGGAGAATTGAAACAATCAGCCTGAATGAACACTGAAAAATTCAGAACAATGTTGTTGCAAGATGACAGTTCAAGGGCAACTGCAGTAATGTGGCGCTAATTGGCTACTGTGGTCAGAAGGGATACTGTCATTCCCAAATCCAGGGCAGGTTAATGTTTTGGAGGAAGCACATGGATGACCCATACCACTTAGGAGTACACACCCTTACCTGGCACTCATTGAGAACCCGTCACCCAAGCAACATACACATGGATTACACACACATGCATGGGCACTCACCGGACAATGCGTCGTAATCTGGTAGGTCTCCCATGCCTTGGATCTGTTCCTCTGTGATGAAGGTTCCAGCAACAGACTCATGTTCAGTGAGTTGGTTGTCCTCTGGTGGAGACCCACCGCCAGTCACCAGAGTAGAGGCATGATTTGAGGCCAGCTTGTTCTTTGCTCTGCGTTTCAGGTCATTCCACCGCGTGTAGCAATCCTCAGCTGTGCGCCTCACAAATCCAAGGGCACTAATGATGTCCGCAATGGTCTTCCAGTGTGCCCTACGTTGACCAGGTGTGGTCTTGAACCCTGCAGTCACCACCATTTTGCGGCTATGTGCCGACACATAGGCCACAAGTGCATCAAGTTCGGCGTCATTAAAGCTAGGCTTCCTTGACGTGCCGGAGTGTGTAGCCGTGTCTGGGGTCTCAGCCTGTAGTGCCAGAGCACCCTTCTTCTTCTTTTTCAAAGGTGGTGCGGATCCTGAGTGGCTTACGCCGCTCTGGTCAGTAGGGGCAGACGCGCAGGTGGACTGGGTACTAGAAGTGTGCGAAGGCACAAAGACCATAGGTCTTGGAGCAGGCATTGGCTGCAGGGTGATGTTGGCAGGGCCAACGTCAGTTTGATGGACCTGGACCGACACTGTCCCGGCTGGGAGACTCAGAGCTGGTGTGGATAGAGCTGCAGCTTCCCCTGCAGCCTCCCCACCCTGCCTACTTGGGGCAGCAGATGACATTGCTGCCCCAGATCCACGTGGCCTGGTGACAGCAACCTTCCCGCCACACGTGGCTTAGACTTGCTGACCTGGAAGTCAGCCTGGGAGTCATCCTGTGCCGGTTCAGGTGCCAAAATGGGCGGGTCCAACAAGGGCTGAGCTGGGATGGTGCCAGCTACGTTTCCCACAACCATTGGGGGGGGCATGGGTGTCCCTGATTTGTCCTCCACAGACGGGGGTCTAGGGACACCCTGCAAATCCTGGCCACGTCCCCTACCGTGCCCAGCACGCCCACCTTTTGGAGGTCGGCCACCTTTGCCTCCCTTACTGCTTGGTCGCCTCCCAACCATGGCACTGATGTTGTTGTGCGTATGGGAGTAGCAGTAAACAATTGTCCTGGGCAATTGTGGTGAAAGGGGTAGGGTACTAGATGGAATTCGTACCTTAGTGCTCTGGCAAGGCTATATGTGACCCCTGGGGGAAGATGACGGGTCACGCAATGCACAGGCACCCCAAAAATAAAAGCACACGTGCATGCAACTCCTGGTAGACCACGTGCGTGGAAAAATAAACCCGCACTATGCTGTGGCACCCGGAAACACAAAAATAAGCGTACGCGTGTTACACACAGCCTACAATGACCTCTGAAGGGGTACACGACACACGGGGGCAACCACAGTTGGAAAATACGTGCGCGACTCACCGTCTATCTTGAAAAAGAATGTGAACAAGACGCGCGTGTGCACGTAGGCAACACCCCCGCCAAAAGAAGAAAAGAACGCAGTCTGAGGAAACAGGGAGTACGAACTGGAAACGTTTTGAAGTAATCGCGTGTGAACCGACAAGAAGTACAAGATACACCCGCTCGCTCTCCACAAAAAGCACGTACAAGGAAATGCGTGATACTCGTACCTTTTAAGCCAGCCCACACGTGAAACTTCACTTGCGCGCTTACGCGCTAAGGCCCTTTCCTCCATTAGCACAGTGACGTGCAGTTTTCTCACGTGCTGATTCACGATGCACCCGTGTTGTGGGCAACACCCGCGCGCATAACGTCACTGATGCGCTTATGCGCTAAGGGCCTTTCCTCGGATTTCACGCTGATGTGCAATTTATTCACGTGCCAAATCACTCTGTATCAAGCTGGCCACGCAACAACACACGGAAGACCACGCTCCTGCCCAAAAGGCCATTTTCCTGCCCCCAAAAGCCCCGAGCACGCTCCAACCTGCCATCTGCTGCTGCCTGCCTGCCTGCTGCCCACGTGCCCTGCTATTTGCTGCCTGCAAGTCATCCAGGGGTGCAGTTGCTGTGACCACCCCTGCTGGAACCGAAGACTCCCGACTGGGATACCATTGCTCCACAGCCCAGCCCCAGGACCCAGTTTCCCACCCACACCTGCCTCTGGGGTTGCCATGTCAGGCACAACACCATCTGGCACCACTGGCAACCCCCAGCCAGAGAGGCAGAGGGCCACCAGCTTCAGTGCCAGGGAAGTTGGTGTCCTGGTGGAGCAGGTCCTGGGTCAGTATGATGCCATCTTTGGAAGTTTGCGCGCCGACTATGAAGGAGGGACCAGGATCTGGATGGACATCATGACTGCCATCAACGAGGAGGGGGTGGCAGTCCGCGACAACAAACATGTCCGGAAGCGCTGGGAGGACTTCAGGTCCAGGACCCTCGACAAGGCCCAGCGCCTCTTGAAGGCAGCGAATGCCAAGGGGCGCCGGGGCCAGCTGTCAGACCACCAAATGAGGGTCCTGGAACGCACACACCCAGCGCTCCACGTCCAGGTCCTTGAGAGGCAGACCTGTCTGGAGTCGAGCGGTAAGTGTACATGTATACTGATTGGACGCTGTGCATGTTGTGGTGTGCCAGTAGAGTGCAGGTTACACATGTGTTTTTGTAGGGCCATGTATGGATGTGTATGTACAGGGGCGTGAGGCTAACACATGTGAGTCCTCTCATGTGTGAGACACATGGATGGTGTATGTGTTGGTAAGCATGCAGGCCAAATGCAGGTGTGGGAGCACACAAGTTTGCATTACTGTGTATGTACATTAGCATGGTTGTGGTGTCACACATGGATGGTGGTTCCAGCTGCATGTATCTGCACTGTGTACATGTGCATGTGTGTGTATTTGACCGTGATGCAACATGGATGCATGTGGCACTGACATGTAGAAGGCTGAATGCCAGATGTGACATGGACGGCGATCTCATCACTGTGACAGTTGGTGGACATGTACACATGCATGTAAGTGTGGTGGCGTGTGTGGATGTGTTGTGCACTCCCCGTGTTTCTTATGACGTCAGGCTCACCTTCGGATGCTCATGCTGTTGTATGTGTATGGATGGTGCTGCCTGGTGCAATATTGCTGTGGAATTGCCCATGTGTGTGAGTAGAAATGACATGTGTGTTGGGGAGTGTGATGCCATGTCTTAAGTTTGACACTAACTAACACACAGGGATTTGCCTCAACTCCACATTACCTCAAGAAGCGGGTATGTGTCCTTTCTGTTACCAAAAAGTACTATAACACACAAAACAGACTAAGGAACAGAAAAGCTTCACCAGAGCTATTTATTGTATTGTGCAATTAATGCAACCCTAACTCTTTCCCTGCAGGGAGTGCACTAAGCTACCCCTGCTTGATGTTACTAACCCTAAATGAATGCTAATATGCCGACTGTCGGCAGAATTTGCATGGGGACTATTCATACCCTATATTACAAACATGAAAAACCATATTCACAGTGAACTGCCACAATAAATTTTATACATCCAAATTTCGTTAATCCAAACAATTAAAACCAAGACAGTTACGGAAGAAAACATTTCCCGGCTGTACCCTTGGATGAAACAGACAGGTCACGTGGGACTCGGCGTCACACTCTTCAACAATTTAATTGCCCTCCGTGAGGTGTGTCTGGTTGATCCAGGAGTTATTTATTAAAACATTTTATAAAAATATATGTATGTGTCGCACAAATTCTCAGCACAAAAATGCACTTTATATTTGATTCATTTCTTTACAAGTGCATGTACCATTCTCTTGTGCGTGACTGTTTACCATCTTTATAAATAGAAAACATAAATTCTCTGAGATAAATTCAAACAATTTGTGTTTAAAAGTGCATAAGTCCACTTGTGTCACTCTAAATAGGGTGACATCTATATATCTGGTCGACCGGTTTCAATGATGTCTTGCGTGTATCATATTCTTCAGGACCCAATATTGCTTCTTTAGACCCAATCAGCAAGCCCCATAGAGGCGAGATTGCGACATATTCTATAGAAAAACGGGAGAATGTCAACGATGACTTCTCTCATATGTGGGAAAAAGGATACGGCATTTCTTAATGACTCTTATTGGTGAAATCAAGTAATTTTACTTTCCAAAGTACTCAGCTAGTCAATTTGTGACACTGAAAAGAGGCTGTATTCACCCTGCCCCATCACCAGTGAGTGCACGATGTTGTTTCTAAACTGATAAACTCATACCTGTCCAATTGTTTTTATATGCAAGGAACAGCACGTTCGGTTTCTGTGGTATTGCCACTTTCAAATAGTAGAGTTGGAAAGCCTGAAATGGTACTTTATCTGCAACATAAGAGCACTCATGTTGTATTAGCTGTGTCTATACTTCCCTATTGTCAGATCACCTTATCCCCAGAAGATGTATATTTTTCTTATCCCCATATTTGTAGAACTACCGTTTATTTACCTTTCTACTTGTAGACGTCCCTTCAATAAGGAGAGCTTGTTGTGGTCTCGCAGCTTTGTTCATAGCGTTTTATGAAGGAAGTCCTGCAAAAAGGCAGGGAGATTGTAAACCATTGATCACAAAACGATCTACATGCCCCCCCCATGGTTGATATCTATCTATCCCGGGTCGCTGAGACCCAGTGATAAGTACAATCACCACGAATGGCCCGCTTATTTGCTGCTCCAACTAGTTAGGTCCTCCTAGTGCCCCATCACAGGTACTTATTTGAGCCTAACTGCTCATGTTTAGGTGCAAGAATGCAGTGTGAAAAAAAACCCCAAGGAGCCCATATCCATTTCATTAATGTGGGAGCATGCATACAGTCTAAGTAGCCAGTCCCGCAGGTTCTTACTTGTTGGATTCTCAATTCCTGAGCACGATCTCTTCCGTCACGTTGTTTCCTGATTTCGTGATTATCGCGGGTAGCGTTCCTCGCGGTAGACGCTAATGGAAGAATCCGCGTCTGCCGTCGGCGTAAACACGGAAGGGTTGTATTCCTGACAGCCAATGGAGGACCGCGACCTGGTCACGTGTTCCGTCGGCCATTTTAGGTCAGGAGAACGGAAACATGTATCGCGGCCATCTTGAAATAGTCAAGCACATATGGGGAAACCAATTCTCGCGGCACTCAGGAACTCTGTGATGATCCCTATACGTAATATTCGAAAAGTGTGAGAACCTATTTTGGAAATGATAATAAATAAGACTTCATGGTGTGAATGTGTGAAACGCCAGGGATGTGGTAGTGAAAGGAAAGGAAGGGTGGAAGCAGGGGGGCATGGATGAGGACGAAAGAAAAACTTTCGATTAATAAAAAATCTATTAATAAAAATGATTTATGTTTCTTTTTGTATCAGAAAGGGAGGGAACAACTGGGGCACGAAGCAGATAGGGGAAGAGGCAATCACCCCTTAAGTAAACAGAAGGGGGGGGGAAGAGGGGAAAGGGAAGGAGAAGAGGGGGGGAAGGGAAGGGGAGGGGGGGGAAAGGGAAATGGTGGGTGAAGCTGTGATGTTGCATCTACTTCATCAGAGCTAGTGTGTTCCACTGAATTTCTTCATTGAGCCCATATCTGACTGTATCCAGGCGAAAAATCCACTGTTGTTCTTTCTTTAAAAGTATGTCACGGAAATTGCCCCCTCTGCGGGGTGGCCATATTTTTTCCAAGATTGTCCATTTGAAATCATTCTCTGTGTGATGTTTTTCATTGAAATGGACTACAAGTGGTGCAGTGATTTTTTTGGTCCTAAGGCAGGACTTATGTTCAATGAGACGTTTTTTGATTGGGCGAGTTGTCATCCCAATATATTTTAAATTGCACGGACAAGTGATTAAGTAAATAACACCTTGGCTGTTGCAATTAGTTAAATGCCTCTGCATCCATGGTGTCTTCCACCCTATATCTACGGATACACTTCTTGTTGTATGTTTGCACATACTGCACATCCCACATGGTGTGTGTCCCACTGCGGTGGGTGTACTCCAAAGAGTGTTAGTATTTTCACCACGCTTGGGATCTTGCAGAGTATGGACCAGACTATCCCGAATATTCCTTCTTCGTTTGATCGCGAAAGTGGGTACTGGCAGTTCCAATTTGCCAGTGTTTAGAATGGGCCACAGTCTCTTAATTTCTCTTTTCAGAGTATTAAAGATTGGAGAGTAACTTAGGACTGCCACTATAGACGTCCCTTGGGCAGGTTTTTCATGTTGTTGCAAGGTGGTGGTCCGTGGTATGTTCCTTGCCCGTTTCCGGGTATCTCTGACAATTTTGTTAGGATATCCTCTTTGCAGCAGTTGTGATTTTAAATCTCCCGATTGTTGATGATAATCGGCAACCTTCGTACATGTTCTTCTGTACCGTAGGAATTGCCCAAAAGGTAAATTATTGCAACAACATCGAACGAAGAAGGAATATTCGGGATAGTCTGGTCCATACTCTGCAAGATCCCAAGCGTGGTGAAAATACTAACACTCTTTGGAGTACACCCACCGCAGTGGGACACACACCATGTGGGATGTGCAGTATGTGCAAACATACAACAAGAAGTGTATCCGTAGATATAGGGTGGAAGACACCATGGATGCAGAGGCATTTAACTAATTGCAACAGCCAAGGTGTTATTTACTTAATCACTTGTCCGTGCAATTTAAAATATATTGGGATGACAACTCGCCCAATCAAAAAACGTCTCATTGAACATAAGTCCTGCCTTAGGACCAAACAAATCACTGCACCACTTGTAGTCCATTTCAATGAAAAACATCACACAGAGAATGATTTCAAATGGACAATCTTGGAAAAAATATGGCCACCCCGCAGAGGGGGCAATTTCCGTGACATACTTTTAAAGAAAGAACAACAGTGGATTTTTCGCCTGGATACAGTCAGATATGGGCTCAATGAAGAAATTCAGTGGAACACACTAGCTCTGATGAAGTAGATGCAACATCACAGCTTCACCCACCATTTCCCTTTCCCCCCCCTCCCCTTCCCTTCCCCCCCTCTTCTCCTTCCCTTTCCCCTCTTCCCCCCCCCTTCTGTTTACTTAAGGGGTGATTGCCTCTTCCCCTATCTGCTTCGTGCCCCAGTTGTTCCCTCCCTTTCTGATACAAAAAGAAACATAAATCATTTTTATTAATAGATTTTTTATTAATCGAAAGTTTTTCTTTCGTCCTCATCCATGCCCCCCTGCTTCCACCCTTCCTTTCCTTTCACTACCACATCCCTGGCGTTTCACACATTCACACCATGAAGTCTTATTTATTATCATTTCCAAAATAGGTTCTCACACTTTTCGAATATTACGTATAGGGATCATCACAGAGTTCCTGAGTGCCGCGAGAATTGGTTTCCCCATATGTGCTTGACTATTTCAAGATGGCCGCGATACATGTTTCCGTTCTCCTGACCTAAAATGGCCGACGGAACACGTGACCAGGTCGCGGTCCTCCATTGGCTGTCAGGAATACAACCCTTCCGTGTTTACGCCGACGGCAGACGCGGATTCTTCCATTAGCGTCTACCGCGAGGAACGCTACCCGCGATAATCACGAAATCAGGAAACAACGTGACGGAAGAGATCGTGCTCAGGAATTGAGAATCCAACAAGTAAGAACCTGCGGGACTGGCTACTTAGACTGTATGCATGCTCCCACATTAATGAAATGGATATGGGCTCCTTGGGGTTTTTTTTCACACTGCATTCTTGCACCTAAACATGAGCAGTTAGGCTCAAATAAGTACCTGTGATGGGGCACTAGGAGGACCTAACTAGTTGGAGCAGCAAATAAGCGGGCCATTCGTGGTGATTGTACTTATCACTGGGTCTCAGCGACCCGGGATAGATAGATATCAACCATGGGGGGGGCATGTAGATCGTTTTGTGATCAAGGGTTTACAATCTCCCTGCCTTTTTGCAGGACTTCCTTCATAAAACGCTATGAACAAAGCTGCGAGACCACAACAAGCTCTCCTTATTGAAGGGACGTCTACAAGTAGAAAGGTAAATAAACGGTAGTTCTACAAATATGGGGATAAGAAAAATATACATCTTCTGGGGATAAGGTGATCTGACAATAGGGAAGTATAGACACAGCTAATACAACATGAGTGCTCTTATGTTGCAGATAAAGTACCATTTCAGGCTTTCCAACTCTACTATTTGAAAGTGGCAATACCACAGAAACCGAACGTGCTGTTCCTTGCATATAAAAACAATTGGACAGGTATGAGTTTATCAGTTTAGAAACAACATCGTGCACTCACTGGTGATGGGGCAGGGTGAATACAGCCTCTTTTCAGTGTCACAAATTGACTAGCTGAGTACTTTGGAAAGTAAAATTACTTGATTTCACCAATAAGAGTCATTAAGAAATGCCGTATCCTTTTTCCCACATATGAGAGAAGTCATCGTTGACATTCTCCCGTTTTTCTATAGGATATGTCGCAATCTCGCCTCTATGGGGCTTGCTGATTGGGTCTAAAGAAGCAATATTGGGTCCTGAAGAATATGATACACGCAAGACATCATTGAAACCGGTCGACCAGATATATAGATGTCACCCTATTTAGAGTGACACAAGTGGACTTATGCACTTTTAAACACAAATTGTTTGAATTTATCTCAGAGAATTTATGTTTTCTATTTATAAAGATGGTAAACAGTCACGCACAAGAGAATGGTACATGCACTTGTAAAGAAATGAATCAAATATAAAGTGCATTTTTGTGCTGAGAATTTGTGCGACACATACATATATTTTTATAAAATGTTTTAATAAATAACTCCTGGATCAACCAGACACACCTCACGGAGGGCAATTAAATTGTCGAAGAGTGTGACGCCGAGTCCCACGTGACCTGTCTGTTTCATCCAAGGGTACAGCCGGGAAATGTTTTCTTCCGTAACTGTCTTGGTTTTAATTGTTTGGATTAACGAAATTTGGATGTATAAAATTTATTGTGGCAGTTCACTGTGAATATGGTTTTTCATGTTTGTAATATAGGGTATGAATAGTCCCCATGCAAATTCTGCCGACAGTCGGCATATTAGCATTCATTTAGGGTTAGTAACATCAAGCAGGGGTAGCTTAGTGCACTCCCTGCAGGGAAAGAGTTAGGGTTGCATTAATTGCACAATACAATAAATAGCTCTGGTGAAGCTTTTCTGTTCCTTAGTCTGTTTTGTGTGTTATATTAAGTTTGACACTGCCACTCATGTACAACTGTTATGTGTGTATCAGTCCATTGTTCAGTGCCCTGATGCCTGTGTATTATCTCTCCCTGTCTGCAGCGTCAACTGATGAAGAGGGCGGAGAGGGTGCTGTGGAGCAAAGCAGCAGAGATCGCACCACCAGCCGGAGACGCAAGGCCCGGCTCCCCTCCCAGATTGTCATCTCGTCGGGGAGTGAGGAGTCTAGTGCCGCGTCCCAGGCTGCAGCTGCCGAGGGTAGATCCAAGAGGTGGAGGTCGGAGGTGGACTCCTCGGCAGCAGAAGGGGCAGCTGAGACCCCACAGGGTCCGACAGAGGAAGATGGCACGGAGTCATCCAGGTTGGTGGTGGGTTTGGTGGAGGAGGAGGCCGCAGAAGGGACACACACAAGGTCTGGAGGTAGGGATTCCACTGGTGCTAGTGGTGCAGTGCAGGGGCAGGGACAGGAGGCAGCACAGGCCGCCGCAGAGGTGCCTGTGTGTAATCCTGTCCCTGATCCTGTGACTGCATCATCTGGCACCAGCAGGGATGCCTACGTCCAGGCCCGTTTTCAGGGAGGGGATGAGCGCACAACAACTGGCCTTCCTCTCCCTGCAGACATGGCTATCCGGGACCGTGTTGAGCCTGTCCTGGCTGGGATAGTGTTGCGTCAAGGGGGCATGCCAGGTGACCTGCAGTCTTTTCGTGAACAGACTGCACGTCATCTCGGATGTCTCTTTGACCGCGTTGACCTACTGGGACGGGTCACCAGTGCTGGATTCCTCTGTGTGCTGGACCTTCTTGTGACCCCCTCCTCACCTGAACCCCCTACGCCAGTCGTCCTCCATGCCATCTTCCCACCCATGTATCACCTGGGTACCCTGTGGAGCTGCCTCTGACCCAGCGGCCAGGTTGGTGGAGGACACATCCCTGCCACAGTCGGGAGTCGGACATCCAGCAGGGGTGGCCACCACGACAACTGCACCCCAGCCAGAGGAGGACGTGCAGGCAGCAAGAGCCAGAGCGCAGGCACAGGCACAGAAGCGGCAGCAACAAGGTGGGAGCAATGATGGCTCGGGGCCTTCAACATCGGAGGGGCAGGCATCGGCCAGAGGGCAGGAGGACCCAGGATTGGAAGTGCCTTCCGTGTGGCAGCGGTTGGGCCAGGCCATAGGTGCGGAGCGGCGGCGGGCGGAAGAGGCACGGCTCACAATGGTGAGGGCGGAGAACTCCATGCGGAGGGCACTGACGCGGGCCGAGTGCCTCGAGGCAATTCACAGGGAGTTGGAGTCCAACATGTCATCGTCCCTGCAAACTCTCAGGGCCATGGAAGAGGACCGCCTCCAGGACATTGAGTGGGAGTTCGATGATGCCCTGGCCCGGGACATCGAAAAGTGAGCCGTTGGACTAGCCCGTCGCCATTGTAAATAGGTTTTAGTGTTAGGTTTCATTTTCGTTTTCCTTTGATTTGGGGTGATTGGACTATGCCCCACATATTTGTATATAGTTTTTTTCTTAGGTAGTTTCTTAGGTAGGTTTCATTTCTTTCGTTGGGCTCATGGACCCTTGACTATGGATTGTACATAGTTGGACATTGGATTATTTTGAACTTTTTCTTTGGATTTCATCATGAATGAATGGATTTTTTTTTTACGTTTCATTTGGATTTGCTTTGGTGGAGGGAGAGTTTGGACTATTTTTCTTTTGGATTTCTTTGGATTGGTTATACTTTTCATTTACTCATCTTTTGCACATGCTCTTCCTTTCATGTTTGCTATTTTGTTATGCTTTCATTTCGTTGCTTTTTTTTGTCCATAATACATTTTGATATTTTACTTCCGTGTGTGTAATTCGCTCATTGGGTTCATGCATGTGAAAATGTGGGTTTACACAATCAATGCCAACCAGTGTGTGTGTGTGTGACGTACATGTGTTGGTGTACATAGTTGAGTTTTGGTTTGTGTCTTGAGATAGGCATGTCAGTGTGGGGTGGATTGGGAAATCATTGCGTCTCAAGAATGGGGTGGCGTGCTGTGGTATTTTGGTGTAGAAGTGGGCCATGATTGTGCATCTTTATGTCATGTAGGGGGAGGACATGAGTGGGGGCCTGCTGGCAGGTGCCCCTCACTGCTGTGGGGTGGGGGTGCAGGGGGACATGATTGGGGGCCTGCTGGCAGGTGCCCCTCACTGCTGGGGGGTGGAGGTGCTGGGGGACATTAGTGGGGGCCTGCTGGCAGGTGCCCCTCACTGCTGGGGGGTGGGGGTGCTGGGGGACATGAGTGGGGACCTGCTGGCAGGTGTGCTGGGGACATGAGTGGGGACCTGCTGGCAGGTGCCTCTCACTGCTGGGGGGTGGGGGTGCTGGGGGACATGAGTGGGGGCCTGCTGGCAGGTGCCCCTCACTGCTGGGGGGTGGGGGTGCAGGGTGACATGAGTGGGGGCCTGCTGGAAGGTGCCCCTCACTGCTGGGGGGTGGGGTGCTGGGGTGCTGGGGTACATGAGTGGGGGCCTGCTGGCAGGTGCCCCTCACTGCTGGGGGGTGGGGTTGCTGGGGGACATTAGTGGGGGCCTGCTAGCAGGTGCCCCTCATTGCTGGGGGGTGGGGGTGCAGGGGGACATGAGTGGGGGCCTTCTGGCAGGTGCCCCTCACTGCTGGGAGGTGGGGGTGCTGGGGAATATGAGTGGGGGCCTGCTGGCAGGTGCCCCTCACTGCTGTGGGGTGGGGGTGCAGGGGGACATGAGTGGGGGCCTGCTGGCAGGTGCCCCTCACTGCTGGGGGGTGGGGGTGCAGGGGCACATGAGTGGGGGCCTGCTGGCAGGTGCCCCTCACTGCTGGGGGGTGGGGGTGCTGGGGGACATGAGTGACAGCCTTCTGGCAGGTGCCCCCCACTGCTGGGGGGTGGGGGTGCAGGGGGACATGAGTGGGGGCCTGCTGGCAGGTGCCCCTCTCTGCTAGGGGGTGGGAGTGCAGGGGGACATGAGTGGGGGCCTGCTGGCAGGTGCCCCTCACTGCTGGGGGGTGGGGGGCAAGGGGGACATGAGTGGGGGCCTGCTGGCAGGTGCCCCTCACTGCTGGGGGTGCAGGGGGACATGAGTTGGTGATCACTAGTGTAAGGTGACATGTGGCCTGGTTGGGGGGCATGCCCATGGTGGATGGGCTGCCTGCGGGACATGACCAGGGGTGCAGGGTAGTCCCCTGTGGTGTGGGCTGCCTGCAGGGGCTGTGGAGGGGGTAGAGGGCACACCTGGGAGGAGCCACACTGCCAATTCACGTGTGGGACTCCCCGCGCACCCCACTGGATACACGTACCCCGCTCGCACAGGGCCAATCGCGTGTGAAACTCCCCAAGCATCCCACTGGATACACGTACCCCGCTCGCACAGGGACATTCGCGTGTGAAACTCCCCGCGAACCGCAGTGATACATGTACCCCGCTCGCATAGGGCCAATTGTGTGTGAAACTTCCCGCGCACCCCAGTAATACACGTACCCCACTCGCACTGGGCCCATCGCGTGTGAAACTTCCCATGCACCCCACTGGATACACGTACCCTACTTGAACAGGGCCAATCGCGTGTGAATCTCCCCGCGAACCCCCAAAATACACGTACCCCGCTCGCAAAGGGACAATCGCATGTGAAACTCCCCGCGAACCCCAGTGATACACATAACCTGCTCGCACAGGGCCAATCGCGTGTCAGACTCCCCACGCAGGGGTGTACATGTATTCGGAGGGGTGCACAGGGAGTTTTACAGGCGTTTTCGTGTTTGGGGGGGCTGTATGCTGGTCCAATGGCATGTGCGCCATGTACAGGATTTGTGCGCTGTGCATGGCGCACGGGCAGGGGTTGGGGGCGTAACTGGCGCTGCTGCAGGGTCGCTGCGCCACTCTGCGCCACGGCTGGTTTTGGATGTTTAAATCCATGAATACGCTGTGCACGGAAATGGATTTTAGCGCACGCGGCTGGCGCAGACTGTCGCACGCGCACACTGTGCGCCAGCCGCATGCGCCACTTGTGCGCTGGATTCTATGAATTACCCCCCTGAATGTTTCCACAGTACTGAGGGGGGCAGGAGATTGGGGTTTCCATTTCTCTTTTGAAATAATTATGAGAAGCCATCCGTTAACCACAAAAGCATCCAACTTCCCAGACTTCCAGAGGGCATTCCTTTCGCTTCTACTCTACTTTTGGAAAAGAGGGTAGAGGTCAGCCTGCCCAAAGAGGGCAACAGAGATTTCCATGTGGCCCTAGGGGCCATGGAGGAAGGGCAGCTCAGGTAGCTACTTCCTCCTTGACCTCTGCCACAGCCACAGCCCCAAAACCACTCTTAGTGCTTTATGTACCAGACTCCAGTGGGAGGCAAGTTGACCCAGCATCTAGAAGAATGGCGCTACATTACTTTGAATGTGTGGGTACTTCAGACAGTGGAGCAAGGGTACTGTCTCCCACTTCTAAAAAGGCCCCCAGATTCTCACCCAAGCGAGCAATCTCTTTGGGAACCAGACCCGCTCCTTCTGCCAGAGATTCTTTCCGTGCTGGAGAAAGGTGCCATGGAAAGGGTACCTGTGGCAGAGCAATACCAAGGTTGGTACTCCAACTATTTTCCAGTTCCCCAAGAAAGACAGATGTCTGCAACAAATCTTGGATCTGAGATGCTTGAACAAGTCCCTCAGAAAGGATACATTCTAGATGGTCACTCTTTCGCAGATTCGCCAGGCCCTTGAGATACATGATTGGATGGTGTCACTCGTTCTTCAGGATGCTTACTTTCATGTGCCTATACATCCCAAACACAGAAAGTACCTGATGTTCACCAGCGGCAGTTCTCATTATTAGTTTTGAGTACTGCCTTTTGCTTTTGATCTCCGCCCAAGGGTCTTCACCAAGCTGATGGTGGTGGTTGCACCAAATCTAAGGAGGGGAGGGATCAACATCTTTCCCTACCTAGATGATTGGCTGATCAGAGTCTGTTCTCTCAAACAGGCTCTGGAATATCTCAACAGCACCTGTCACTCTCTCCACAATCTGGGCTTCTCCCTCAACTTCAAAAAGTCGCAGGTGATACCTTCCCAAAAGCTGCAACTCATTTCAGTGGTCCTTGACTCTCCCTTGGGCAAGGCTCTGCCTCCCGGGTTGAGGGCTCAATGTATCTGATTTCACAACGATCAACATCTACCAGCATTTGACTTTCTGAGGTTGCTGGGCCTCATGCCATCCTGCATTTTTCTGGTGATTGAAGCCCACCTAAGGTTGAGGTCCCTCCAGTGGCCCCTCAGATTCCAATTGTCACAATTCTCAGGCAGAATGACGGACCTTCTCCAAGTCCCGAGCAAGGCCGCACAGGATCTCCTGTGGTGGGCCTGCGAGGAGAATGTGATGATAGCGGAACCTTTTTGGCAACCCTGTCCGGGGATAACCGTAGTCACAGATTCATCCCTCATGAGGTGGGGAGCTCTCATGAGCGAGCTCATGATCAGCAGTCTTTGGTCCCCATCAGAATCCAGACAACACATAAACCTTTTGGACCTGAGGGTCATCAGGCTGGCACTGATGGCCTTTTTGCCACCCATACAGGGGAAGAACGTCCAGGTAATGATGGATAACACAGTGGCTATGCATTACCTCAAGAATAGAGAAAGTGTATTGTCACTACCACTGTGCAGGGAGGCAATGCAGCTCTGGTTTTGGGCAATGAAAAAAGGAATTTCTCTATCGGCTCTTTGCCTAGCCGGAGAAGAGAACACAATGGCAGATGCTCTGAGCAGGCAGAGGCCAGTCTCCCATGAGTGGGAGTTATCTCAGGTAGTCCTTCTGGTGATTATTGTCTTTGAGGGAACCCCTCAAGTGGATCTGTTTGCTTTCAGTGTGAACAGGAAATTCAACCTATTCTGCTCACTGGAACTTCCTCAGAGAGGAGCACTAGGAGGCGCATCAGTAGTGGACTGGAACTTTCACTCCTGTATGCATTTTCACCAGTCCCCATCCTTCCTCACATAATCAGGAGGTTGAGGAATTTCGGGAAGTCCATGATCCTGATTGCTCTGGATTGGGCCAGGAGGATGTGGTACCCAGAACTTCTAGACATGTCCATCTGCCCTCCATTCCAACTTCCCCAGAGAGTGGACCTACTCTCACAAGAGGGGGGCCATCTTCTTCACCCAGGAATCAGAACTCTAAACCTTTACAGCTGGTTTCTGAGAGGTTAAGATACAAAGATTGGGACCTCCAAGAATATGTTATGGAGGTGTTGCTTTTGGCCAGAAGACTAGCAACATAAGCACTATACTGCTGCCATTGGAACACCTTCCGACCTCCATTTACAAAAACTGCTATGGGAGTCTATCAAAGATGAGGAATCCTTGGGAGGACAAAATCCATTAGAAGACCAAATTACTTACACCTAGTAATGTTCTTTCTAATGGGTGTTCCTCCCATGGATTCCTCATCACCCTCCAAGTCTACCTGTCTGACTGCGTGCAAATTATTATATATTTTTTTCAATATCTCTCTCAATACTCATGCAGGTTATTAATCCTCAAATTGGCTGGGCAGAAAGGGAGAAAAAATAGAACTGAGGCAACGGCCGCTGTGCGTGCTATTTATACTATTGTCGACATCACTACCGAAAACAGGAATGGAAGCCGCTGAGGGACATCGACTCGACACGGCGCAGTGCCCTCTGCTGGTGAAAATGTTTTTCGAAGACCGCAATCAGGATATCGTTATATCAAAGATGAGGAATCCATGGGAGGAACATCTGGTAGAAAGAACATTACCAGGGATAAGTAATTTGTTTTTCTAACACTATGAGTGCCTTGTGAGCATGTATACAACAGCACAAGCTGCACTAAGGGATTCTTTGCTCCTCCCTGCACCCGAGTGTCACCCAAGCACACCTGCAGAGTTCCCTCAATTCAAGAAATGTTATCTTGTGTTGTGACTCCTTGAATATCTGCCACTGAGTGTCACACAAGGGCATCTGCGAAGTTCATTCAATTCAAGAGATGGACACTGATAGTTATCCCTGACCTCCCATAATGTCTGTAACTTTCTCCCACTACAAGTGTCACATCAGAATATCTACACATCAACACAAGCTGACCAAAAGGATTCTCTTCTCCCTGCACTGAGTTTCTCCCTGGGGCATGTGTGCAGTGCATTCTCTTACTTCCTGACTCTGTATGTCTTGCCTCCCTGAAGGCCTGTCACTTTATCCTGACAAGTGTGACTGTCATTTTCTCCAGACCCCAATATGTCTCACAAAAAATCAAAAGTCGTGTGTGTGTTTCCGATGGATCAGCCAGTCAAGCTGATCTCACTCTCAGAGATTCCATCCCACTCAACTACATTAACTGTCACTTTTCCAAATGTCCAAAGCCTGCCTCCACAAAAAGTTCCTTCTCTCTAAAAGCTGCCCAAAACTGCATGGATATATGGCTCTCTTACATAGTCAGCGGGTACGAACGTTTGGTTCAAACGTTTCATAAGTTCGACCTTGGCTGAGACCTTTCCGTATATATGAAAACTGGATGGTTGAAGTGCAACAAATAAATTCATCCACCTTTAGGATCAACGACCCATTTTAGAAAACGGGAAGTGATGACAAATTCAAGGCCCGCACACACCTCCTCTCAATCCCAGCTTTGATCAATTTTACAGAGGCCCTTACAAGGGCTACCTAAAGTCTGCAGCTGTGACACGCACATTCACCGGCCTCTATTTTTAACACATCTTTTTGGATCTTCCCACATCTTTCCTTTTGAGTCTACAGAAGCTCATTTCCTAATAGAAAAAAAGTTCTGTGAATTGCCTCCTATAGCTCTAATTTAATCAATAGACAGTTTTCTGATTTTCAATGCTGATATTCAAAGTCAGTAACTTCCTGCTGAAAAGCAGAATTGCATCTTCAACTGTGTTTATTTTGGGTGGAAGCCAGATCTGGCAGATGGGACGTGGAAGAGTAACAGACAGTCTTTGTGATTTACGACAGTAAACGATAGAAAATAACAAATTAGAAAGCCAGCAAACCGTCCAAACTGAACTAATGCAAATTGTGCTGGTTCGAACCACTGTGTTCAGTCCGTCCAAGAACATCTCCAAATATGGGTAAAACTAAATCCTACTGATTATATTTAGGAAGGAAAACGTCTTACCAAATTTCTGGAATATGTCATTAAAAGTAAATTGACTATCTCGCTGAACTTGATGTGAACCATTTTTTCCTGTGCTCCCCTTTGAAGGCTTTATAGAAGCTTAAGGAATCGTCAAAACTTCCTTGCCACTGAATAATGAATTTTGATCGCTGCCTGCGCCAGTAAACATTGCTTTTTGAGGAGAAAGAAAGCAGCTGTTTCCCAACGTCGGATGTTATATATTCCAAGAAAATGTCCTGTAAGAAATATCTGTTGACAAACCTAAGGCCTCGGTTCTCTTGTAAGGAAGGGCCTGAAATGCAGAGTGCAAGACGAGGGGACGGGCATGTGTATGTGTGAGTCTGACATGCATCCGGCCCAGTGGACTGTGCGCCTTATTGCTCAGGACTCTGCTGCCAAGACTGCGACACAAACCTGGGTTGCAATTTCATGCGTTTCTGTGTGCTAAGCTCTAAGGCCCATATCAAGCTAAAACATGGCGTTTCTTCAACAGATGTTAAATATTACTTTTCATTGCAGTGCCAAAAAGGGAGAAGGGTTGGGCGAGGAGAGCGAGAGAGGCAAGATAGACAGACAGCAAATGTGCATTCCGGAGAGTGGCCAACACTAGTCAAGAAAAGGCGGGAATGAAGCAAAACAGACAGGAATGTCCAAGTTATGCTTTTGATTGATGCAGGCAGGGAATGCCAAGGGAAAGGCGAAAGCCAGCACAGAAAGTTATTTCATTAAGGAAAATAAGGCATTGAAGGCAGAGAGAAGGCCTAGCCCCTACAACAAATTGACTAGGTCCTGATTCACAGAAGTGTTTTATAATGGTCCAATCGCATTGGAAAACACTGTTAATCAGGTCCCAAGTGTAATACAGTATATCCCACAGTATATGGAAGGTTATTGTAGTAAGGTGTACAACTCTACAGCCTTTTGGGATAACTTAGTATACGGTTTGTGTACCGCAGTATTTGCACACATTAAGGATGCTTGTTCTAGTTAACTACGGTATTCACAGCAAAAATGCAGTAATTTCTAGTAGAAACTATAGTACATTCATTGTTTCTTTAGCAATATTCAAACTATTTTGCAGCATACGGTAGCAAACTGCACAAAATTCCAGAATGGTACAATTAATTGTGATAAATAGTGCAGTTAAGGGGTTCCATGCTGCAGTGTTTGTACAAATGTATAATAAAGGCTACGGTGTTATACAGCAGTCTTAGCTAAACTGCAGTCATTTCTAGTAGAAACTGTAGTACGTGAATTGTAGTACATGAATTTAGTATACTGCATTGCATTCTACAGTACATGGAAGTCCACTTCATGCAATTGTAAAAATGTACTGTGGATGGTTTCCACGCTGTCGTTTTTCTACAGTATATGTTATGATTTTTCCAGTACTGACTTCAACCTGTTGCTGGATACTCATGCGCAACGCCCTCCCCTCATGAACGATACAATGCCATTGGGCACAAGTTTATAACGCCAGTCAGGCAGAAGCCTCCTTTCATCCTTCGGAGTTTGATAGAATTAGACCGACGAATGATTAATAAAAATGGCACTGATTATTACAGTGCTTAGAAGTTGATCTGCATGTAACGCTATATAAATCATCAGTCTGTTTATTATTATCATCAGAAGCTCATCTTTTTTAAATTAATTCCTTTGTTTCCATCCTTGTTCATAAATAAGACCCTTATCTGTACAGGAATCAGGCACCAAATCCCTTAAGGCAAGTGGGTTGAAAGAGTGCTACTTAGAGGATTGTAAATAGAGGAGAAAGTCTTGGTTGTGATATGATATGATAAGTTATTTATAACGTACTTACTACCCTGAAGTTTCTAAGCGGGGACTCTTGCTTCCAAGGTGAGCACGTTGCCCCTGAGCTATCCTGCCGAGACGGATTCCACCAGAAAACACTGGAATATACTGTAGAAAATATAATCTGGATACCCCAACATAACTTTCCCTGAGCGATAACCACAATGCATTTAACTAGTTTCCGTTAATTGATAATGTGTAACAAATATCAAATAAGACTATTCTGAGATATGAGTCCAAAACAGTGTTTTTTGGGGTCCATGAACATCTTTTGCTGCATGTAAACATCCATGAAACTGCACCAAAATTGACATGAATGTTGAGATGAGCCCAGATCAATTTCTCGCTGAATTAGTAGACCTTTAATGGACGAGGTCAAATACTGAGGGAATCATTTCATGTTTTCCCATGTAACGTGTGAATTTACCTATATTGTGGTTATCACTGAGGGAAAGTTATGTTGGGGTATCCAGATTATATTTTCTACAGTATATTGTAGTATTTTCTGGTGGAATCCAAACTTTTAATTGGTAGAACCAAATAAAACTTTGCATAAATACAGCTTCTACTTGCGCCTTTATTTTGGGAGTGTGTATCACTCAATCTAGGGGTGCAGGATAGCTGTTGCCATGAAGACTATTTTTATGGGTCATCCTAATGCTTCACATTATCTCACCTTTGGTTTGAGGATACATGCAATTAATCACCCCTGAGTTTCACATTTCTCACAACATGGTATCATGGTATTATCTTTGCACTGTGATGGCCGTACAGGGCAATGCAATTCTGCGTTTGCTCAGTGAGATAGTGTTTGACTAATAAGGTCTTGTTTAAAATGACAAAGCAACAAAATGATGGTGCTGTTCAAGATTTTGTTTGGAATGACTGTAGAGGAGTATTTACTTGAATGCAGGCAGTATTATTCATTCCAGAATATGTACCAGTTACTGCCGTTCATGTTACTGTATTCTCAGTATATTTACTACAGTATAGTTGTTGGTGTGTAAAATAGTAGACAGTATACTTACGGCAGAATATATGGGAGCACATACATCCGGGTCTGTGGTATATTTGCTACAGTGTATATAGTAGCACTAATGATCTTCTATTCGTATACTTCGTCCAAAAGACTTGATGTATCAATTATGTGGCATTTACACCCGATCTGGCGGGCCAGATCAGGTGTTAAGGCCATTAGCACCCTGGGTTACCAAAGCGTCAACCGGGGGGGGGGCTAAACAAAAAAAAACAATTTTCCTTCCTACAACAGCACGCATGCAGCGTTTCATTGTACAAAGGAAAATCCTTTACCAACATGGCCACCATGTAAAGGGAAGGCGGAGCTCCGTACAGAGCCCCTCTTTCCTTTCCATGGCAGCCGTTCTGCGCAGAGAGGAAGGTGCAGTGCCGGGTGCCGCCGCAGTCTCAATAAGGTAATTTAGGGTGCAGGGGGATTAAAAATTTAAACAAGGGGGACAGGGGTGTGGGGGAAGATGGCGGCTGGGGGAGCCAGCCATCAGGCGACTTGGAACACAGGCTTACACCGGCAGTTCAAGCCTGCGTTCCTAGCCACCTGATTGGCTGGTTCCCCCCGCCCAGGTGCTAATGCAGATTATTGCACCTTTGTTTTTTATGGGGTTGTTATTGATGATATCTCATTTGTCCTGGATTTAGCATCCAATTATCTCCTCCCCTTCATATTTCCAGTGCTATCAGTTGAAGGTCACATAAAAGATTTATGTTACACACAAGCGAAGTGTGAGCGCAGGGTTTTACCTGAATTCCAATGGATGACTGACAATATGTTCTGTTATGTTATCGATTTTATAAACTGCAGCGTTCGCCCAAGGGCATCTTGGTGCTGGAGACAACAGGGAAGGACAAGCCAGAACCGGGGATCTAGAAAAGAAAGGGTTTTGGTGCCCTGTGAAATAAGAGATGATTATCAGTGACTCGAATAATTAGAGGGAGAGAATTCCACAATTTCACTGCTGGCACAGAAAAAGCACTTCCTCCCTCCTGAGAAAGTTTATAAGTGGATAACTGGATGAGAGCGGCTTTTTGCGAGTGTAGGGATCGGGCTGGAACAGAATATGTTTTGTAAATTCTAATTAATCAATATTAACTTACATGGCCCGTGTTCCATGACAAAGTGTTAATGGGTTGGATTACTTGATCGCCACACGCAGAGCCCCGAAGGGCCTTCTCTTGAAAGACATTAGGCTTACAGAAAATTGGACGACCTAAACGTTAGTTTTGCTATCAAACTGTAACAAAACAGCTCTTTTTAAAAACAAAATGCAAAATCTCATTCGCCATTTTTTGTAGGCAAGGATCTTGGAATTCTGGTCTTTTGACCACAGGCTGTTTGAATGTTGCTCTTCTCCCGCGCACAGCATCTTCAGGTTTATAATGAAGAAGATGGATACGAATTTTCCTTCTGGATTGAGGTTGGGAAGTTTGGAGTAGATGGTCAACAGGTGCCAAAGCTATAGCTCTTTAAAAAAAAAAGTGCAGCTCCCACGTATTGAGGTTGTGACCTTAACCAGGGCATCATGGTTCAAGAATAGGCACTCCACTTAAATATTTAATTGAAGGTACATGAGGGTTAAACTACAAAAACCCAGTATCCCAAAAGGTTCAATTTAAGGTTAGCTTTGCAACCTTCAACCCCATCCGCACACCCACACCATGCACGGCTCATGTTCTCACGAATGCCATAAATGATGATATCACACATTACATCACCACTGACATTAATGATGGCATCACACGTGACCATCCATCTACACCTAAGACATCGCTGAATGCACAGTTGCATATCATGAAAGGTCACGAGATGCATCATCAATACAATCGCAAATGCAATAAGCAGTGTCATCTGCAAAGCCATCACTCTCTGTCTGCAGGAGAGGATACTTAACTGGAGGGAATTCAGATGGTGTGACCTTTCCACGCATTACAATACATACACCTTTGAACATATTCTGCTGCCAGCAATGAGCAATTACCTTTTTTTTACAGGCCGTCACAGAATGCCTTTGGGAGAAATCTGTGATTCCTTGGTTGCCCATTTCTGACCCATGATTTTCATCCTTGGATCAACAACCAGAGTAACATTGGTCCAGGGATTATCTATACACAAGAACTAAATGATGTGAACAGCGTCCTTATTACCCACCCCCTGTCTACAGTGTGTACATCTGTCCAGGAGAAACACCACAATTCCTTTTACATGTATTTCGTACCCTTGTGGGAGTGTATCTTCTTCCTTCAGCAGGAGACCTTCTTATGCCTGTGTCTGGTGTGTGGCAAAATTCAGTGTTTTATTCACAGACCCTGGTATTTCTTTTAGAGTTGTAATCCCTAATTAGCATAAAGCAAGGACCAGACTTCCAACCAGCTTCGTTAAATTTGCAGTGCACTTGTATTTATTTTTCCACATGTAGCCTAGCCTACCTGTGCCAATGAGGTACCTTTTCAGCTTTGCTGCGTCTCACCCTGTCTCTGCGAAAAGTGTATGTTGGTGTGGTTGAGAATGACCAGGAGTAAGGGGAAATTGCAGTTTGCATGTGGCTTCTTTGCTAGAGGACTAGAATATCGTCATCATTATGTATGTGTGTATGCACATATGGGATTTATATAGGTCACACCTACCTATAGATCAATGGAGTGCTGTACAACGAAGTGAATGAATACAGAGAGAGTGAAGGATTAGGAGATCAGGGGTAGGGAAAGAATGCTATGGAGGGGCAACGGTTGACAAGGGCTTCCTTGAAGAGAACAGACGCTTCAGATCCTTCATGAAGTGGAGGAGAGATGTGGCCAAGCTTATGCGTGCCAATATATTATCCTAGAGTCTGGGTGCAGGAAGGAATAGAATATGTACCACGATTAACATAACACTGTAGTGCACCATGCAATAGAATTGCGTGGTAGAGAGATACATAGCTCCACATTGCATAATGCGCAAGGGGTAGAGCAACAGTGGCACACCCTGGTGAGCATGGCCTGACTGACATATGCAGAGAACAGTCAAACAGACCTACCGTAGCCACCTGTTCTTAAGGCATCTAGAGCATGAAATGCAGAAAGCTCCCCTGGACTTAGGTCGATGTTCTTCACTATTTCTATCTTCACTAGCAGTGTTGTGGCTTCGGTCTTCTTTAACACGGTACAGGCCAGGTCCATGTCTGTGGGACAGGAGGCCCCAGCCAGACCAGGGTGTGTCCTCCACCAGGATCGGAGCAGTACTTCTCCTGTAAAGTTGAGTGCAGGGATTCCTTGTCTCAGAGCCAGCCTCTGTGGACCAGGCCTGTCATTTTAAGGGGATGAGGGAATGTCTGTGACTGTCTCCTATGAATCCATAACAACTGCCTCCAAACTGACACTGGGAAGTAAAGCAATTCCCCAATGCAAAGGAGCTAATGTCCTTGTATGAACATGTGGGTGCTTGTACAATGGCCGCATCTGCAAAACCAACAAGCACAACCCACGTTGCCTAAAAAAGATAAACTTTTCCTTTTTAAGAATGGCACTTTTTGATCTATTTAAGAAATTGCCTCTCTGTCAACCTGTCTGTGGAGCATCAGGGACTGGATGAAAGACAACTGCCTGTGCCTCAACGCCTCAAAACTTAAATCATCTATTTACTTCTAGAGCAGAGCCAGTGCAATTTGGGGCTTCATATGAGTTATGCTTATCTATTATTTTGTTCAACATTTATATGAAACCCCTGCATGACCTCTTGGACAACATAGGTGCAATATTCCAGAATTATGCTGACGACACACAGCTGGTCTTTTGCTTGGACCAGGATCCGGGAAAGTAATATTGCACATATCCAATCAATCTTTTTGTGTGTTGAACTATTTTGCACTTGGAGAATATACCATCAAAATACAAACCAAATTTAAAACTCTGGCAATGATCTTTGACTCTACCTTCTCCATGGTACACCAAATTAATCACACATTAAAAAAACTCCAATTAATACTTGATGCTGCTCTGACAAATTAGGCCCTTCCGTTCTGAGCACCATTGCTCTATCTTGACAGAATTGTTACCAACACGGCCAGATGAGCGCATATTACTCCTGTTATTCAGAGTTTACATTAGTTACCAATTAGAAGTAGAATTTCCTTTAAACTGCTCACAAATCACTCTATGTTTTCACTACAACAAAACTGAGATCCTCCCTATTGAGACCCCTGCACCCTACTTCGTCCTGTCTCTCTGTCTTTCCTCCATGGGTCCTCCCCCTGCTCCCTCCTCGGAAGCCAGGAATCTGTGAGTTATCTCAGACTCCTCCCTCTCCTTCCTCCATCATACTCAGGACATTGTCAAGAAGTCCCACTTTCAGTTCTTCCTTCTGAAAAGAATTCTACCTTTCCTCACCTTCCTTCAGAGACTCAATGTTACCCGGGCTCTGGTTCTCTCCAGGCTTGACTATTGCAACAACCTCCTCCTTAATCTAGCTACATCCACTCTGCGACCCCTCCAGCTAATCCAGAATAGAGCAGCAAGATTTATCCTTGGCCTCAAGCCCAGGGACCGCATCCCTCCTGCCCTACAAAGTCTCCACTGGTTCCCGACCGCAGCGCAGATTAAATTCAAATCCCTATGCATTATCCACAAGGCTGTCTCGGGCGGGGACCACTCTATCTGCAACACTTTCTGACCAAATATTCCCCCTCTAGACACCTGCATTCCTCTGGCACCAACTCCTTGCGTGTGAAGCGATTTGCTAAACGGAAAGCAGGTGGTTGTTCGCTTTCCTCAGCAGGCTCCCTTCTTTGGAATAGCCTCCTTCTCCCTCTTCGTCTTGAACAGGACCTCCATAAGTTTTGAAAAACACTCAAGACCTTCCTCTTCTCCTGTTCCTTCACTCCCTCTCTCCCCTGCTAATCGCCAGTAGTTTGACTGAAGTGGCCCCTCGGGGCCCTGACCTCCCACTTCTTGTCATCTCAGCTGCTGTCCATCCTCTTGCTTCAGCTCACCCTCCCCTTGGTGGATGCACTTACCATTTCTTCATAGCACTTCACCTGCTGCTCACCATGAGCACCACAACACCTATGCCATACCACTCTCCCCTGAACTTGCACGTTCTGAACACTCACAAGGCATAGTAGGTTTGTCTTCCCATCCCTACTATCTTCTTTGGTTTATTTATTTCATTAAATATTGATTATTGTTGTAATTACATTTTCTTACATCCCCTGTCCCCTCCCTGTTGCCCTGTGGGCACTTTGAAACAGTATTTGCTTCCTGTATAAGCGCCTAACCGCTGAACAATAAATAAATATCAAACAACGATCCATATGCCTGTCTTCCTCCAGGCCTAATCACTCCACTTACTGTAACCACATGCTTGTTCATCCTTCTAAATGGGTGAGATCCTGTGGCAGATCCAGTCCTGTACTGTCAGCTACATTGTCGAATAGTCTTCCACTAGCCCTTCACAAGACAGGAAACCTTACAACTTTCGCAAAAAAAAACTGAAGACCTTTGTGGTTTTAACTGTATAGGCCAGGCCGCTGTTGTTTGTAATGTGTAGGACAAGCACTGAGAAACCTACGGGTAGTTGAGACTTGCGTTATATATAACTAGAAATGGAAACAGCAGCCAACCCCTGATGTATTGGCTTTCTCTTGGAATGCTGCCAAGGGTGCTGCTTGACCTCTTGTCCCTGCTGCAAAAAATCTAGGCATCACCTTTTCTAGCCTGCTCTTTTGCCCACCAACTCAAGACACAGAAGAAGTCTCACTATCACCTCCATATGATGAAGCGTAACCTGCCTCTCCTCAACGTGTCACACAAGGTCAAGGTGACAAGAGCCCTGGTCCACTTTCACTAGTGCATGTGCCTTACTCTAAGTCGGCCAAAAAACTTGACAAACCAATTGCAAACTGTCTATAACAAAGCAGCAAATCTGCCCCGGAGCCTGAAATACAGAGAACATATGACACTGGATCTCAAATCCTGGCAATGGCTACCTATGCAGCTGCAGATTAACCATTTTCTTGATTCACCAAGATTACAGGGCTGGTGGTCCAGGCAGCATCAGACAGAAAATCACCAACTACTGACATACCATGTATGTAATATTAGTGATATCCTTCTCTCTCCCCCTGACTCACACCAAGAAAAACAAAATTGGTGAAGAATGTTGAGTACTGCGGTTACCTCGTTCTGGACCAACATCTCCATTGCTCTGAGGTCTTTGGACAATCACTGATGGACCTGCCCTCAGAGACACAGACACTGTGAAGACACGCAAAAACTTGCAGAGACTGAAGACGTGCACCTCCGATTGGATTTCCGGCCCCAACCGAATCCATGAACTTATTTATTTTGGTAATATTGTCTTGGCTTGTTTTGTACTGTGCTCCCAATGCCACCAATGAGCTTGTTGCTTAACGTTTCCAAGCTACTAACGACAAAGACCCCTTCTTACAAGCCCCTCGCCCAGGCCCCAGTCCTCCCACTTGGGACGCTACGAACTGTTTGAGGTTTAGCACTTATAAAACAACCATAAATGAATAATTTGTGTTTTGGTATTCCTATTGAGATGTGAACCATAAACACAATGCAAGAAGAAGGAACAGCTGCATTACAGAAACAACTTGATAAGCCTGAATAAAGAATATTGACATATATAATAATAATAGGAATGTGTGCCCATCCACTCATTTTGCTTTCGAAGGAGAGCACACTGCAACATATCCCTGCATATCACTATTATACGATTAAAAGCACACTCTCCCAAAAAAATGCTAAA
Source organism: Ambystoma mexicanum (assembly GCF_040938575.1). Lineage (NCBI taxonomy): Eukaryota > Metazoa > Chordata > Amphibia > Caudata > Ambystomatidae > Ambystoma > Ambystoma mexicanum. Next base: position 275,016,872 of record NC_090941.1, read on the forward strand.
AATTATTAAATACTTGAAATTACATTTTTATGATACACATTAATATGAACAATCAAGCACTATGTCCTTCATAAGAAAACATGTCCAAGGCCAAAATGTAGTAGTTCATTAGTGGACAGGACAGTACATGTCATATTGGGGAGGATTGCATTGCAGGCTAAATGGTGGGGCTGCGTGGAGGCAAGCCTGGTGCATTCTTACCCAATATGCAAGGGCTCTCTGTTTACAGAATCACATAACATGATCGACCATTGAGGGTCCTTAGAAAATCAGGCAGTCATCTGGATTCACTTTGCCAGGCCCCCCTGAGAAAAACGCGCCATTCACTGGATTGATAGGAATGGAATTTTTTATCAGTAATGCGGGACTGTGGTTTGGCCCACAACAATTCTACCTTTCCCTACCTGTCATTCAAAAATGGAACGTGACAATTAATTGCCATGCAGCAGTAATGCCTAGCAATGAAAACCCTCTGTTTAACATACGAGACGATGAATTAGAAATAATTGGACATGTTTTTGAAATAACCATAGCCAGGAAATTGCAGTAAATTTGGCAGGCGTCTTATTTGCTGACAGTAGAAATTAAAGTAGGGAATTAAGGTAGAGCTTCCGAGAAATGACTAACAAGTGCTTTATTTACAGCTGAGAGGAAGTACGATGGGCCAGCAAGAGGCGTAAACTATAGGTTTTTGTTTGTGACAGGTTATTACAATTGGTGCGCCTCATTTGCTCGTGATCTCGCAAAATGTGTTGAAGCGTTGTTGATGTAATGGAACCTTTATGAAAGTAAACAACTTCAGTGTGTGTTTGAGACCCTAAGTTTGTGTGCATCTCAGAGCCTAGGGAATTGACAAAATGGTGACGATAATAAGAAAACAATTAACTCGCTTTAATAGTTGTATTTCTATGTATTTATTTGCTGTCTGATGTATAAGCGCGGACCTGGGGATCGTACCTGTGTTGCTCTGTGTTGTCATGCTTCCAAGGCGAGCACGTTGCCCCTGAGCTATCCTCCCTAGCGTGCATGTGATAAACGCAGAGTAAAACACTGTCAAATGCAGTGCACACCATCCGATTCTTTACATTTCAACACACACTTCATGGGAAACACACAGGAACACCAGAACAGAAACAGAGGCGAGAAGCCATTGGCACGACCTTTTATTTGCATTGGGCCTCATTAGGACCCAGGCGGTAAGGGGTTTACGGCGGCGTAAACAGCACCAACCCTTACCGCCTGATTCCGAGGTCCCTTAGCGCCATGGCGGATTTAACACCTGCTTTTAGCGGGTGTTAAAATCCATGGCGCTAAGGGACCATGTTGCTAATTACGCCACCGTACTTAATTAATTAACGCCTTCCCCACCCCCATTATGCCCAATGGGGCAAAAATGGGAATGGGGAAGGGTAAATGGGGATTGGGGACTTACCGCCCCGCCAACCTCGGAATGGGGCGGTAAGTCCGCCAACCACCATGGCGTAAACGTAGTTTACGCCATGGTGGTAAAGGTACGACCCAGGCGGTAACTTACCGCCTGGGTCGTAATGAGGCCCATTGTCCTTTATTCCGAACGATCTCTCATTCCCAGCTCGCCATTCTTTACTCATCTTCCCTGTGGTGACCTCTCACCCTACGGGTGAAGCAATTGCCTTCGAGTACTGCCTCATCTTTCCCTGGAGTCAACAACAACATTCTTTATTACATAAAACAAATGGTCTTTCCAATACATAAACTAAAACATGCAAGGCCCACGGTTCGGTTACTTTTCACCACTGGACAAATTGAGTAGTGGTGGGAGATCATGACTCAGCCTCATGATCCCACAAAGCATCACTATCACTCATGTTGTGGACTGCACTTTCCTTCCCCTTATCTCTCTCCAAATTAAGGTTGATATAGAAAAGGTAACCAAGTTACAGTCCCTGCTAAGTTCCTACAACAGTGCAGAGCACACCCTACTTATTTCCTGGGATGTCTCTTATCATCTTACACTGGTTCCATGTGTTAAAGTCGAGGCAAAAATGGCCGTGGACACAAAATATAGCGGCAAAAAGGTAGTGGTTTTGCCGCCGCAATCCATGTAAAAGATGCGGGGGACACCCCGCAATCCCCAGACCCATTATACCATTTAAGGGGAGCAAGGGACACCCCCGCAATCCCTGCTCCCTTTTAAATGGTGTAATGGGGTACACCTTTAAGATGTCAAACCACTGCATTTTTGTCGCGATTTTTTGTACAGGTGACATTTTGGCTGCGATTTTATCACTGCATACCCTTACACTGGGATCCTAAGAAGAGAAATTGGATTATAGTCTCTGTGGAGGTTCTATCCCAGCTCCAGACCGGATCGGCCTCTTCAGCAGCAGCATCCTCAACCTCAGGAACAGCGTTCTCGGAGGGCACTGCTCAGGCCCCTTCATTGTTTTCAATGAATAATGAAATGACACCATAGGGTGTAACAAAAGGACAATTCTAATGAGTCATGCTATTTCCGCTCTTCCAAAAGAACCCCATGATCTCCCTATGGGGTATGTCCACAATTCGACAGGGAAATCCCCAGCGGTCCCTCCTGTCCAATCTGGTCAGTAAAATCCTAATCTATTCCAGCGATTCCACCCCAACCAGTCCCCTTATCTACTCCAGGTGATCCTTAAGAACTGAGGGCTCCTTCCTGGCCCAATTTCCTAAGGCAGAGGGACTGTGGGTGCATGCTAGACAGTGGTCCAATGCCTCCTGCACCCGACATGTCCTTTAACAATACGTTTGGACCTCTTTTTTGCCACTTTTAGCCGACCCATATCTTCAAGCCTATGCACAATCCCCCATTTTGGAGGACTCCGGCTAACTTCCGGGACTATGGCTACCCTCATGCTGGCAAGGATTATGGCCACACTCACAAACCTACACATGTACATGTCTCTGTTTTTTTGAGGGACCTGTCCCAGTAAGAGCTTTGGGTTGTGTAGACCCGTTAACCAGTCAGCTCAGTCAGGTTCACTACGACTTTGCCCAGCCTTCGTCTTGGTAATTTTACATTGGGCCTCATTACGAGGTAGGCGGTAGCCATGGTGCTATTAGCACCATGGCTACACCCTTACCGCATGCCGGGTCCTGGTTGTCGAAATAGGAACTTACTGGGTCATTCCAACCTTGGAGGACCCGGTAAGTCCCCATTCCGAGAACCATTCCCCATTCCCATTCGAGACCCCACAGGGCTCAATGGGAAGGGGATAGAGCTAATAACGGGCCCAGTAATAGCGGGCCCGTTATTAGCTCCCTGGTCCCTTAGCGGCTCCTGCTAAGGGCGCCTGCTAAAACCAGGCGCCCATAGCGGGACCCGCTAAGGGACCTCGGAATAAGGTGGTAAGGGTTTACCGGCACCGGTCTCCTTACTGGTGCCCGTTAACCTTTACCGCCCACCTCGTAATGAGGCCCATTATCTTGAAAAGTGCTTCTCTTTCACATGTTCATTTGAGGTAGTCCACAAGTGTAGGGTTCAGTTTAGGTATCATGGTTGAATTAAGTTTTGTTATATCACATCAACTCAAACTGACCATTCCTAGATACATTTTCAAATGCATGTGTTTTTTGGTCCACTCCCCATTTCATGTGACTGTCGATCTACAGGCACTTATCAAGAATCACAGCCTGATCCACCATCATTTTCTGACTGAGGTCCACTGTCGATTTTCTATCGGTTTACCTTTTGCCTGAATTTTGTAAAGGACTTTGCAGTAGTCCATTGGCATATAGGGAGTCTCGTATCTCACTCTAGATGCTTCTACTGTGCTTGATCATTCTTCTGTTTTTTTGAACTATCTCAAGGGCATTCCCACAGACTTTTTTGATATGCATAAAAAATACCCCCTCTCAGATTCAGGGACTATTGGCAAAGTGGAGAACTCTTTTTGAAATTTCCAACAGTCCCAGTTCACACCAGTTGCATTATTGCTACAATATTGGCAGCTTAGTCTGTCTGTCTATAAATATAGCAACTCCCACACACAGCGTACAGTCACTAAGTTACACAAGAGTTGCCCCATAAATTATTGAAGTTCTCTTCCTTTATTTTATTTATTTATTTATAGCATTTGTTATACGCTCAAACCCTGAGGTATCACGGCGTAGGTTACAGTAGGCTTACTTATCTGGTTACATGGTAGTTACATTGGAATAGAGACAGATTTGACATTAGATTAGGAAAAAGTGCCCATGTTTACATTTGAATTACAAAAGGGTTTTGCAGACAGGTAGAAAACAGTACGATGTTGATATGTATTCAAGACATGTTACACGTTGCATGTTAAAATTTGTTAAAGAGCCAAGATTTGTGGAGGCTCTTGAAGTGCTGGTGCGAAAGCTTGTTTCTAATGTAGGTAGGATGGAGTGACAGATCTTGGGTGCTGCTACTGGGAAACTGGCTCCCCTGCCCTAGAGCTCTTGAACCTAGGCCCAAATAGCTGAGTACTAGTGTCGAATTTTAGGGCTCTGGAGGACCTTTTCTAAGAAATGGAGTTGTTGAGGTGGGGGGGGTGCTACCTTAGTGACACATTAATGGGGAATACAAAGCGTTCTGAAGAGGATTCTGGGTTTGATGGGTAACCAATGAACTTCCCTCCTGATATGAGATATATGTTTGTTTCTTTTCAATCCGAAAGCTGCTCGTAAGGCTTTGTTTTGCAACAGTTGGAGTTTGGATGAGTTTGTGCTTGTGGTTCCTAGGAGGAGGATGTTACAGTAATCTAGTTTAGATAGTATGAGGGCTCAGGATAGGATGAGGCAGTTTTAAGGGGTCAGGAATTGATGACTGAGTGCAATAAATTTAGCTGCGTAGGCAGTGGAGGATGAGAGGGTGCTGATGTGTTTGGTCAATGTGAGGTTGGAGTCTAATTGGACGCCCAGAGTTTTTACTTGCCTGAGAACTAGGATGGGTGTACCATCAATGGTGATGGTTGAATAGTCAGCTTTTAGAGATTTTATTATGGTGGGAGCACCTACAATGAGGATCTCCGTTTCTTCATCGTTTGAACATAAACTGTTAGAAGCCATCCAATTTTGGATAATGGGATACACCTTGATAATGCTGGTTGTGTCTAGATCATGGTTTCCTGTGATGGGGATGATGATCTAGGTGTTGTCAGCGAAGTTTGTGTATATGACGCCCATGGCATCCAAGGCTGCAAAAATAAATATTGTGTATTTTTCATTGTACAGAGTTGGTGAGAGGCATGAGCCTTGGGGGACACCTAGGGGTACTGGAATTGGATCTGCGGCCTCATTATCAATAGATACTCTTGAGGTACGATCTGCTAGAAAAGATTTAACCCAAAGGATGGCATTGGTGGAGAAATTGAAGTTTCTGGCTAGCGCTTTACATAGTTTGTCATGCTCCACCAAAAAAAAGCAGCTGAGAGGTCGAGTAGGAGGATGCAAAGATTCCCCGAATCTCTTATGGAGTCATCTGGATTTGAAGGTCTAGAAAAGCCATTTCTGTACTATGATTGGGCCGGAATCCAGATTGTCTGGCTCCTAGTAGATGGTTACTTTCTAGATAGTGTTGGAATCTTTAGCAGGAAGGGCACAGTGGTTATAGGGTGGTAGCTGGTGGGTATGGTTGGGTCCAGCGATGGTTTCTCAAGGAGTAGGGTGACCCATGCTTCTTTAATACTAGCAGGGATAGAATTCATATTGAATGAGGTGTTAATGAAGTTGGTGATAGTGGGAGTTAGTGTGGGCGCACACAGCTTAAAAAGGCGTGCAGAGAAGCTATTGCCTTTCCAATTAGATGGTTTTAAGGTGGAGATGGTTTTTAGGACCTGGTCTTGGTGCAACCCTACCCGATTTTAGCCGCTCATGTGGCTCCCAATGCTGAATCCTGCACCCGAAAAGCTCCGTCTCCACGAGGAGATATTTAAATGGCCGCCGGGCCCATTGTTGATATGGTTGTCAAGCAACCCTTGAAGCCGCACAGAGCGAGCGTTTCATTAGCCTCTGAGCCAATTATCATCCGCAACATCACGCCGGAAGGCGTGAGCTGGCACCCACCCAAAGGGGCAAGTACCAGTCCGTAGCAGCAGGCCAGCTGGGTGGGCACGAGCCCAACTCCCGATCCTCCACTACGCTTGATGCAGCATCCGCCTTCTGCTGCAACCAAGAGGTTGCGACGCACACTTCAGTGCATGTGGGGCCCTGATCTACACCTTCGGTAAGCAGACCCCTCTGCTAGTGCAACCCTACCTGATTTTAGCCGCTCATGTGGCTTCCAATGCCGAATCCTGCACATCAAAAAGCTCTGTCTCCACAAGGAGATATTCAATATGGCTTTCAATATGGCTGCCTGGCCCTTTGTTGATATGGTTAACTAGAAACCTTAGACGCCGCACGGAGCGAGCATTTCATTGGCCTCAGAGCCAATTATCATCCGCATCATCACGCTGGAAGGAATGAGCCGGCACCCACACTAAGGCGCATACTACAAGGCACAGGTATGTCTGTCCATGCATGGCCGGCATGCCGCCCGCCAGATACACTGCCGAACACGCGTGAGTAACTATAATTATCAGCTGCCATAACGTCTACTAGAATGTCCTAAACTAGCCACACTACACCCTATAAACTGCCTGCAAACCAAAATCGCCCTACGAACAATGAAATGAACCTAATCCTTAGTCAAACTGTTGGTGGAAGTTTACGCTCTGACAATTAACACTAACTAAATGCTGAACGGTTAGCCGGGTCTCCTCCCCGCACTTCACCCGGCCACACTGCCCCATGCAGAACCATTACCCATATATAGTAATTATTGCCATTATTGATTACGCTGATGTTTCATTGAACAAGGCGAGGCCAAACACCCTCAGGCAAACCCACTAATCTGATTATGCATTTGCTATGATTCACCTCCAATTACTCATCCTTTGGCAATCCTGGAGCTTACATTGCTCAGCCTATTGTGAACCTCTTGCTTAGTTGTTCCCCATACAAAATCGAATCAGCCTATTGTGAACTTCTTGCTTAGTTGTTCCCCATACAAAATCGAATCAGCCTATTGTGAACTTCTTGCTTAGTTGTTCCCCATGTAAAGTCAAATCAGCCTATTGTGAACTTCTTGCTTATTTGTTCCCCATGCAAAGTCGAATTAGCCTATTGTGAACTTCTTGCTTAGTTGTTCCCCATGCAAAGTCGAATCAGCCTATTTTGAACCTCTTGCTTAGTTGGTCCCCATGCAAAGTCGAATCAGCCTATTGTGAACTTCTTGCTTAGTTGTTCCCCATGCAAAGTTGAATCAGCCTATTATGAAAATCTTGCTTAGTTGTTCCCCATGCAAAGTCGAATCAGCCTATTGTGAACTTCTTGCTTAGTTGCTCCCCATGCAAAGTCGAATCAGCCTATTGTGAACATCTTGCTTAGTTGTTCCCCATGCAAAGTCGAATCAGCCTATTGTGAACTTCTTGCTTAGTTGCTCCCCATGCAAAGTCGAATCAGCCTATTGTGAACATCTTGCTTAGTTCTTCCCCATGCAAAGTCGAATCAGCCTATTGTGAACTTCTTGCTTAGTTGTTCCCCATGCAAATCGAATCGAATCAGCCTATTGTGAACTTCTTGCTTAGTTGCTCCCCATGCAAAATCGAATCAGACTATTGTGAACCTCCTGTGATTCTCAATCAGACCTCTATGCCAGTGCCTAATCCAATACCATAGGCACCACCGCAATAACTCACTGAAGTACATGATGCTTACCAAAATCTACTACCTACTAGCAATCATGACCATACCACCCCCTGCTGGGTACTGGAATGTACAAACCCCCACGCTGACTACTAGGACTAGCCACTTAGATCAAATAACAAAATCTTGCCTGCCTAGCGCCCCTCTTATCGAGACTAGAACAGATGCTCCATACAACATCCTGCTCAGAAACTCCAAGTTACGTTCAAGACTACCTAAAATATACGACCCACCCGCTAGACTCCAGACTAGCCACTATTCTAAAAACACTCATCCTAAATCAAGTACTAGTAACCCTTGTACTGCCCTCAAAACCTCCTTGAATTTACCTAAATCTAAAACATGCCTCACTACAACCACTCATAGCTATAGCAGGACTAAGCTTACTTCTACATTAACTCCACTCACTCATACGCTCAAAGGAGCACTTATCAACGCTAGGTCTCTAGTAGCACACGCTACAGAAATTGTCGATTTGATAGAAACTGAAAACTACGACTTCATAGCTATCACTGAATCCTGGCTGCACCAGGCAGCAGGGCCAATCTTGATGATTGCTGTCCCACCTAACTATATGATCTTGAGAGAAGACAGAGCAAACTCCTGCGGTGGAGGTATAGGAGCTATAGCTAAATCCTCATTAGATATGAGACTAGTAGCCCCAATGCTCGCTAACTCCTGCGAATCCTTCACTATAAAATGACCTATCTCAGACTCACAAACTATTACCATACATCTTATCTACAGGCCCCCGGGCCCCATTGGCTCTTTCAAAGAAGACCTTTCCATGCTACTGTCAGATAACCTAAAAAACTCATTGCAGGTGCTACTACTGGGAGACATGAACTTAGGCTACAATGACCCTAACGACACCCAAGCCACATACATCGCCAACGCCCTCGCTGAACTTGGCTTCTCGCAACAAGTAACTCAGCCCACCCACAGCAAGGGAAGAATTCTTGACTGGATTGTGGATCACAACTGTAACATCAACATTGCTAACATCAGCCCCCAGGTTTGGACTGACCATTCGCTCATCACCTTCAACCTAGACACCAAAACCAACCAAATTACTAACAATCCCATGGCACCTGTCATGCCAACTAGAAATAAAAAGAATATAACCCCTGACAGGCTTCTGCCTCTCATACTACCCACGCCAAATCCCCCCCCAGACTCACTTGACCCATCTACCTTAGTGAATGAATTCAACAAAGTTGTATCAAAGCCATCGATTCCATTGCCCCTCTAAAATGAGAAGCAGTAAACCAAGAGCACACCCCAACGCCTGGTTTACACCATACCTCAAGTCATTAAGAAAGGAAAAACACAATAGCAAATTCATATGGAGGTCCACTCCTTCTGAGACGAACAAAGTGAACATCATCAATATCTCCACAAAATATAAAAAGGAAATACGACAAGCCAAAAAAGACTGTTTCGAAAGCAGGATACTGCAAGCCAAATCAGGTACTAAGGAACTTTTCACTATCCTAAAGGAACTAGAAAACCTTCACCTGATAATTGTGTTAAAGACACATCTGACATACATAATTCACTCACTATCAAAATTGCCATGCTTCAAGAAAAAATAGCCCAAAAAAAACTAAATGTACAACACCCACCACCCAACTTACTAATACTCAAAACTCACCTAAACTTGAACTTCGCTTTAACTTTAATAAAACTACAATACCAGAGATCGAAAAAATCATACTCTCCCTCAAGCCTACTAATTGCCGAGGATACATATGCCCTGCACAAACTATAAAATATGCTGCAAGTGATCTCTTGCCAAGCTCATGAATGCGTCATTTACCTCAGGCACCATTCCAAGCAACCTCAAGGAATCGTGGGACCTTCGCCTCCTGAAAAAACAACCCTCAACCCTGCCATACCCACAAACTATAGACCAATCACAACGGTTCCATTCCTCCTTAAAATACTAGACAAGATGGCATACTTACAGATCCAGCTATTCTTGGATCAGAATAAACTCCTGGGTGTCCGGCATTCAGGGTTCCGACCTCAGCACGGTACTGAAACGGCACTCATCGACCTGAAAGCCCATATTGACGAGCTGAGAGATCAGGGCAAATGTGCCTTACTACTCCTGCTAGATCTCTCAGCAGCATTTGACCTAGTGGATCACACTGTCCTTTGCAACCATTTAGAATCGGCTGCACACTTCTCTCAACACGCCATAACATGGATTCAATCTTTCCTGAGTGAAAGAACTATGAGAGTCTTCTCTACCTCAGAAGCAGCCAATCCTATCCCCATCACATTTTGTGTACCCCAGGGCTCTTGTGTCTCCCCAACTCTGTAAAACATATTCACCAGGCCCCTTTTTGATGATCTGGATTGTCTTGGTGTCACCTACACTAACTATGCAGATGACACTCATATTCTCTTCCCACTTACAGGGGATTATAATCGAGACTTGGGCTTGGTGAATAGAATATACCTCATCATCCAGGCATGGATGGCACTCCATGGCCTATGCCTGAACGATGATTCATCATCATGGAAACCCCACCCAATATTAACAAACTTGGCCACAAATACACCTCCTTTAACATAGATGGTAATACAATTAAGGTGAAGAAGGAGGTAAAAACTCTAGGTTTTTACCTTGATTCTGACCTCACCCTGACAAAACAAGTAAACGGTATGGCATCTGCCGCAGCTTTTGCGTGTAAACTGATTATTTTTATTTTTTTTATTTTGGATTTGTATAGCGCACTACAACCCATGGGCAACGAGGCGCTGTAAGAACAAGAAAGTAGGCTTGCTTCGAGGTTACAGGTGAGCGGCCCAAGTTTGATACAGATGCTTAGTTACAGAGAGTCTGTAGACCCATGTCATCTGCATAGTTGGTATATGAGATGCCCATGGCGTCGAGGATTTGGAATAGGGGCCTGGTGAAGAGATTGTAAAGAGTCGGGGCTATACAGGAACCTTGTGGGACACCACATTTGATTGGACTGGGGTTAGCACTAGAGGAGTCAGAGAACACCTTCATCACTCTTTCTTTGAGGAAAGATGATATCCATTGACAAGCCTTTGGGGAGAAGTTGGCCGTGGTAGACAGGTGATGACATAGTGTTTCATGATCAACCAAATCAAAAGCCGCTGAGAGGTCTAGAAGAAGGAGGAGAGCCAGCTTACCAATGTCCCTCCGGTCATCAATTTAGATCAGCTAAAACCTTCCTCTGCTCAATTCGATGCACCACTCTGGCAAGAGAACTTGTACTATCTAAGCTGGACTACTGTAACGCTCTTTACATTGGGGCCAATAAATATATCATAAAGAAAATACAACTACTCCAAAACAATGCCCTAAGAGCAGCGCTAGGAATGTTCAAAAGAGACCACATTTCATCAGTAAGGATAAATAACAACTGGCTATCTACTCTTGATAAAATCAAACTCAGAACGGCATCTCTAACCTTCAAAGCCCTCAACAATGCAGCACCCCCCTACCTAACCAAGAGGTTTAATAAAAGAACCTCCACTCAAACCACAAGATCAATTTACACAAACTGCTTGACAGCTCCACCATTCAAACAAGCTACCACTGGGGGAAATAGCTTCCCTGTCAAAGCTGCCCAACTATGGAACGCTCTGCCCCCACATTTGAGGGAAAAACAATCATACAAACACCTTAGATGCAACACTATCAACTGGCTCAAATCAAACGATATCTAAATCCTGGAAAGGGATAGAAGGGCCTCTCACCCCTCCCAATAGCCCTTACCTTTCATGACCCTCACCTCACTTACTACATATTCCAGCCAAATCTGCTAAGCCATACTGGGAATATGTAATTCTGTTAACTCCTCTGTGTCATAATATGCAATTTTGTAAGCCCTCCTCAACGACTTGCAATATGTAAATTTGTATACCTGCAAACTTCTCTGTACTATATCATGAATCTTTGCTAGCCACTTACCTTAACATGTAAAATGAAAATCTTGTAAAATGTAACTTTGTATATGTAAGATGAAAATTTTGTAAGATGTAAATTTGTATATTCTACTGTACCACATTATGTAACCTGTAAGCCGAAAATATCCTTTGTCTCTGCGTCCTGATACCTTCGGGGCTGGCGCGCGCTACAAATAAAATAAACAAACAAACCATAGAGAATTTGAACTGAGTACCAATGTTAGATGTGTCAGTGTCTGGAGCTAAGGATGGTAAGCTTTTTGTGGCCAAAAAGTTCCTTTTGATCTGAGTAGTGAAGCTGGACTTTGCAACCGCTCAGCACTTACAGCCTGATGTCTCAAAGAGCTAGTCGTGGCTCTCCCCATCATGGCAAAGAAAGTGCAACACCTTTCCTCCCCCAGGACCCCTTCCTTGGCCTGCCATTGACTCTGCTCTAGACTGCAGGATTTGAGGGATCATTGCCCTAGCACTAGTCAAAGAAGGGCTGCCTGGACAGAACTACATGAGGGACACCAGACGACTGCGGAAAGCAATTGCAGTGATATAGGCATCACACAGACTAAATGAAGAAGAGGGAGTGCTGGGAACTTCAGAAGCCCAGTCTTTACATCCACTAAATCTCATTCTACCTGCATTAAATCACAGCATGTAGGCATAATCATCTGAAAATATAATGATATTTAATTGGCTAAACTGCCTAATTACATAAGGCCTCCTGGGTATCTGTTTTGGCATGGTCGGAGCTTGCAATGATGATCAACGAAATGGACCACCCATTCCATCTCTCACTGAAACTACCCACACACTGCTGCTTCACTTTGTCAAGTAGCCCCACACCTCGGTTTGAAACAGGGACCCTGTCATGCATCCAACTCTAGCAACTCACACAATCTACCGCACACAACACTGCAAATTGTGCACACTTCAGTTCGCAGCACCATTGTACAAGTACCCGCAGCACCAGCAAGGGATAACCTTAGTGGGCCAGTCAATGGCATATACATGCTGTGGCTATGAGCTGGTAAATCATTATGGATTTTATGTATTTATTTGATGTTGTATTTCTACAGTGCCACAAGCAGACAAAGTCATTGTGGAGTGCTGGGGGAGGCACAAGGTTGGGGAAAAGGGGAGGAGGACGGGGGCAGGTATGTGGAAGGACAGAACGATTAGATGTTTTACCATTGGTGCAAGTAGTATTTTGTTTTTAATAGAGCTCTTATGTATTAAAACAAAGTACTACTTACACCAATGGTAAAACACTTTACAGCGAATAACCACAGCTGTGAAGAGTTCAAATGGACCGTCTGACTGACAGTTAAAGGTGTGAACCAAAATATTAAAAAGAGAATCCTGTTCGAAAAAGAACTTCATGACAAAAAGTGATAGAAAAGGCCTGAAAGAAGCCATTGAATGGCATAAAAACCACTCCGCTTAATCACGATCACCATAGAAGGCACTACCTTGACCATAGTTTCATATATATCTTGAACTCCTCCCTAACTACCATACTAGCTACCTTCAGGGAAATGGCAATTTGCACCATCTCCGAAGTAAGAGACAACCTGAAAAGTTGTACTCAGAAAGATAGCTACCCCAGGGGCCATCTAGTTTAGCAATACATACCTAATTATAATATCCTATTCAACAGGATGAATTACAACCTCGCTTTTAGGGTACTGTATATGGACACTGCAGACTTTTCTGATGTCTACTGGGGCAATACCCTATATGTCACTAACACTTTACCTATTCAGGTTCCTTGCCTATATCGAACAGCCATGGCTATTCATGCCTGCATACATAAGGAGCCTATAGTATCTATACACAAAAACAAAGAGAGTATCAATTCCAAGAAGGCTGGTCCAGTGCCAGACAGACGAGACAGATTTGGCGTTCACACAATATTCGAACTCCATCTCCGAACATAGAAGTGCATAACAAGTAGCACACCTGAAGGGCAAAAGCCCAGTTAATAATTCGTTATGAATACCACAGGAATATCCTCATGTACGGAGGCTCCATTGCTGTATTATTTTTTCATAAACAATAGTAGTTGTATACCTTAACATAGCAAGGACAGAATGTTGAAAGGACCACACCGTTCAAATTTCTTCTGGCTTTTTTTGACAACTTTTGGCAAGAATCAGGGTCTATTTACCGCCGACAACACTAAAGATGGACTAAAAACGCCAAGCTAACCTGTTAGTTCGCATTGCGATACACAGACTAAATGCTGCACATACATGCCGCAAGAGCGAAGGGACAGGTAAGCGCTGATACTTTTTTCAGCCAATCTAGGCAATTGCCACCTCAAGATATCGAACCTTTTTTTTTTTTAAACATTTATTTTATTGAGAGAGCAGGTCAGCAGCAAGAACAACAGTAGATAAATATCAAAGCATAGTTTGGAGGTATTCGCAGTATTCGTACATACATGTCATACAACAGAACATGACACATCATGGTGAGAGAGCAGGTGTTGCATCGTCTGGTGCCAGATCCCATAGGTACGCACGTAACAGTGTCCAAATATCTTTAGGACGACAAGGTATCGGAACCGATAGGACAAAAGGTTCCTCGTTGTCGTTCACCGTGCACAAGTCTTTTAAAAAGTTAGCTCTGGATGGAGCAGTGACGGATTTCCACGATCTAAGAATACATCGCTTTGCAACAACACATGAAATGTTAAATAGACGCCTAGTGGTTTCCCTCACTTTACCAATATCACCAAGCAGATACTTTAGTGGGGACAGGGTCGCCGGGATCGACGTTATGTCTTCAAGTAATTCCGCCACCTCTTGCCAGAATTCCACAATCAAAGGGCATGACCAGTACATGTGATATGGCCCAGCGTTCGGTGCATTACACTTAGGGCAGGCTCCTGTGCAATTCTCAACGAATTTAGCTAACCTGGCGGGGGCATAATGTAACTGATTCAGGATTTTGAATTGAATCAGCCGGAGGCCAGCATTCATAGACACGGATCTGGTGAGTTGACAGAAGCGTGACCACCGGATTTCATCAATTTGGGTACCCGTATCTCGTTCCCAGGTCTCCCTTATCGCATTACGGGACGGGGAATGGGCCTGCACCAAAGAGTATACCAGCGACACCCCCTTGTTGGGGCCATTTGTAGTCACTATTGCCCTAATGCATTCATGCACCTGGGGTTCCATTGGAAAAGTTGGCCATCTAGCTGCAAAAGCAGTTTTCATACGATGGTATTGGAACCGTTTAAGTTGGCCACCTCCCACCGCCCCAACAAAATCTGTGAGTTTGCAGAATACGCCATCTGGGAACATGTCACGTAGCGTAAACAGCTTTCTTGGATCCTAGGATTGTTGAAGGGCTTTGTCAAATGTAGGGGATATACTCGAGAAGTTCCACAGGGGGACCTCCGGGTCGTAGGGGGTCTGTAGGCCAATTCTTTTATATATCTTAGCCCAGGCTTGTGTAGTTGTGTATACCGGGTCGAATGGGCAGATGTCTCCGTAAAGAGGGTTAAGGAGGACTGATCGGATATCATTGGGGCGGACATAATATTTTTCTATGAAAACATGGGGATTTGTATCCTCGGGGTCGAACCAATGTTTAGCGAATTGAGCCTGTGCAGACAGGTAGTAGAGTTCAAAGTCAGGTGCAGCGATATCTCCCTGTGAGAATGGTTCCACCATCTTATCCCATCCCAGCCTGGCCGTCGTCCCATTCCAGATAAAAGTAGAGACAAGCGACCTGAGTTTTGCAAAAAAAGCCTTGCCGGGCCATATCGGGATGTTATTAAAATAACATAGAAGTTTGGGTAAAACTACCATTTTGAGTATCGCCACCCTACCATAAAGGGACAGTGGGAGACTGGTCCATGTCTGGAATTTGGTCGCCAAACTTGATAGCAGTTCCCCATGGTTATGTGCGTACAGCAATTGTTTATTCCTAGCGATCACAACACCCAAGTAGCGAACCTGAATCAGAGCGGGCCTGAGTCCCACTATTGCAGAGAGATCACCCGTGCAATCAGTTTTTGCGTCAGTGTTAATCAATGAGAGGGGTCTGTAGGATCCCATCTCATGTGCCGGTCTACAGGGTTTCAGGAGGACTGTAATAATAGCTTCACGCATCGATTCTGGAAGGTCCCCCCGGTCCATCGATTCCTCCCACATTTTTGGCGGTAAAGGGGCTAATTCACTCCTGAATTCTTTGTATAGTTCCGCGCTCAGGCCATCCGAGCCGGGGGCGCAGCCTCCTGACAAAGATTTAATGGCCTCTTCAATTTCTGCAATTGTGATGGGCCGATCTAGTATGTTACGGGTTTCAGCAGTTAATGTAGGGAGGTCTAGGCTGTCCAAGTACCGGAACGTCTCCTCTGAACACTTTGTGTCATGATTAGAATAAAGGGAGGAATAGAACTCCGCAAAGGTGGAATTAATGTCCCGCTCCCTGTTAACCATTTCCCCGGTAGGTGTCAGAATGCCAGGAATCGGACTACGGTGCCTGTCAGCCTTAATCATAGTAGCTAAGAACTTCCCGGCCTTGTACTCTCCCCATATCTGCGGGCTTTGGCAGGGACTGCCATATATAGAACTTCTCTGTTGGCCAACTCACTGAACTCCTTTAAAGCGACATGCATTTGCGCTAGCGTTTCCTTTTCTTGTGTGACCCCATATTCAATTTGTAACAGATCTATTTTTGTTTCAACTGTACTCAGTTCCCTCCGTACAGCCTTCAACATGTCGGTGGACTTACCAAGGATAGTGCCCCGGACCCAGACCTTAAAGGCCTCCCATAAAGTAGCATAGGTAGTTACCGATCCCTCATTTATTCTGATGAATTCGGTGATCTCATCATGCAGGGCTTCACAAATGTTAGAGTCCCTAAGAATGGCGGGGGGAATTCTCCATCTTCTAACTGGGGGGGGCATCTCCCAACTTAATGCTAAGTATTACAGGTGAGTGGTCCGAAAGGGTGCAAGGGTGTATATCGCAACCAGTGACAGCGCCCGCCAGGTGTGAGCTAACAAACCAGTAGTCTATACTCGAATGGGATTCGTGGACGGTCGAATAGAAGGTGAATTTCTTTTCAGTGGGGTGTAATATACGCCAAACATCTATCAAACCCATCTGTTCCATCAGCTGTTTCAGAACCAACGCAGCCCTACTAGGGGCCCTAGGGTTGGTGGAAGATCGATCAAGGGATTGGTCCAGAATAGTATTGAAGTCACTGCCCCAAATTATTAACGCCTCCCATGACCCAGTCAGCATATTTAATATAGTACAGTAGAATTGTGGGTCGTCTACATTAGGGCCGTATGTGTTTACCAGGATTATCGGGCACCCTGCCAGCTCCCCCCAAACTAGCACATATCTGCCTTGCTGGTCTATTTTACTAGAATGGTATTTAAAACTCAATTTGGGGTGTAGGAGAGTAATCACTCCCCTTGACTGTGTTGAATATTCCGTATAATATCTTTGGGGGCCCCATCGTGGCAGAAATTTAGTGTTAACGCTTCCGAGTGTGTGTGTCTCCTGTATGAAAAGAATGTAAGGATCCTGGCGTGCTATGTATGCTGCAACCTTCCTTGCTTTAACAGGGTTATTTAGCCCACGTATGTTCCAGGAAAGTAAGTTGACACTTAAGCCCCTATTAACCTGCGTCATACCAGCTTTCAAAAGGAATTGATTGCCCGTAGACTTGCCCCTGTTGCAAGCGATACTGGCGTACTGCTGTGTAACCGCTCTCTGATTTAAACATTATAATTTCTTTCAACAAGAACTCCCTTAACTGTCCCGGTCTGACACCGGGGGTAACCCTTTCTCGTCTCCCCGTCCCACCCCCACCCGCATCATCCACCCCAACAAGATGATGTAACCCTCAAACCATAACCTGAGAACACTGCTGGGGGGAAGCCGTACTCACATGGCCGAAATCCCAGGGGAACCTCACGGCCCAGCTGCAAACAAGTGTTATTAGTCAGGGCTGCCGTGCCACGCCAGGCCTCAAATTGTATCTAAAGTACCTCAACCGGCAGGCTCCTCGAGTATTTCAACGGGTCGTGGTGGGGAATTCCGATTCTGGTCACGAGTCGGCAGGGGGATAGAAGACTCAACATATAGCATGGCATCTGTAGGATTTTCAAAAAATTCGCCCGTCCACCATGCTGAATTCTCATCTTAGCCGGATAGACTAGTGAATAGGGAACTTGGTGTAGTCTCAGTTGCCTCTTGACTGGCTCGTATGACCGTCTCAGCGATTGCACATTTGTTGAAAAGTCCGGGTAAATGTGTATCCTACTGCTCTCGTAAAAAAGTGTGCCTTTCTCCCTGGATTTCCGCAGGATGGCGTCTCTATCTCTATAATAGAGGAGACGAGCAATTATAGTGCGCGGCGGCGCCCCGGGTCGGGGAGGGGGTGCTGAGGTACGGTGGGCACGCTCCAAAAGGAAGTGGTCAGAAAAGGCGTTGGGGCCCAGAAGGTCTTTCAATAAGGATTCCACCTGGTGCTCCATTGATCCCCTGCCAAAGGTCTCGACCACCCTCACCAGGGGAATATTATTCCTTCTGGAGCGGGATTCTAAATCTTCACATTTATTAAGGGTCTTCTGGAGGTCTCCCTTCAGTTGGGCGATGTCTCGGCTGTGCTGTATGATGGAATCTTCATTGGTACTTATCCTATTCTCGGCTTCGGTGACAGGGGAGCTCTCCTTATCCACCCTCGCCTTCAAGGAGCTGATCGTCGCCCCAATGTCATCTAGCTTGCTGTTCACCACTAGGAAGCCATTCTGGACCATCTCCATTAGTCAGTCCTCTCTTTCATCGGGCGAGGGTTCCACCTGGCCGTCCTTCTGCCCCATTGGTGGAGCGGCAGATCCGCCCGGCTGGGAACTGGTGAAGGAATCCATCGGGCCTGTTTTTCTGGAGCGTGCTCCTTTCTGCTCGTGGCAGCCCATATGATGAATCGAGCGGCTTGTGTTCTCCCATGTATCACCACGCCTCCCAATGAATTGCTCGTAATATTATGAAAAGAGCTGCAGTGTTCATGTACCCTGCCTGTGGCCACTCCCAGAGACCAAGGCAAGGTATCAGTGTGCCGTCGGGCAAAGAAGGGTAGCTCGTGGAGGTGACCAGGTGTAAGTTCACAGGGGGGGAGCCACAGACGTAGGGGTTACCAGACCTATCGACACTCTCCGAGACCGCTCCGCACAGTCACCTAGCAAGAATCATGCCATCACCTCAATCCCATAGCCAATGCCAGCGGTGACAACCACGTGGTGCAGGCCAAGAACAAGGCCCCCAGCAAGGGGGGGTCTCCAACACCAGGAACAGGGAACACTCCCCGTATATCCGTTTTCACATGGAGCACCACTAAATGTACAGCCAGGAGCACCTTACAGGGGGGGGTAGCCCCACAGATCAGGGTTATGATCAGGGCTCCGACACTGCAATAGGAGAGTTCTGTGGCCGCAGTATTACCTCCGGGTAACAGATCCACGCGTCCGGCAAAAACTGGCCCCTTCCGATTTTATCCGGCAGGCCTGGGCTATGTTGCACGCCCGGTACGCCGCGTAGGCGTGATGGTGTCCTCGTAGCCTGTAATGGCGGCGAGAGCCCTCGCTCTTTGTCCCCAGTACACCGGCTGGGGTGGTATGTCGGATTTCACATGCGGGGGAGCTTCGTTCCCCTCCCAGGCCGCTACGGGATTGCTCACCGCTCCACTGGGCCCCTTCTATTCGGATGTGCCACGGAGTTCCGTGGGGCACTACACTGCGGGCCGTCGCTGGCATGTCAGCTGCGCAGGGGGATCTCAGCCCGCGGCACCGCAGAGCACCAACCAGCGCCACCATCCACCAGGCTCCCTCTCTCTGTCAACGGAGGGACGTGCGGGTCCGTCTCCGCCTCTCCAGTAAGGCGCGAACAGTCGCTGTAGAGTTTTGCCGCCCCTCCCCCAGCGGCACCTTAGAGGAAATCCACGGAACTCGCGGGCGGCCCGCGCCACCACCAAGGCGCGCCCGTTCTACGGGACGATGTAACTCCCGAACGGTCAGCAGTAGAGGCGCCGGATTTTCACAGCGCGCGCCTCAAGTCCTGGAGGGCCCGCCGGTGCAACGCCTTCGTTTTGGAGGCAGCCCCGACACAGGATATTCACCAGGATTGATGTGGACCGGAGCTCTGGGACTAGGCGGCCATTTTCCAATGTGCGCAACAGCGCCCCCAAGATATCGAACCTTAATGGGCTAGGATACAATACCCGCAGATACCTATAAGCTATGAATCTTAGCTTTAGGATTACAGGATTACTGCTCAATATCACTTTTCATCAAGAAGCACTCAAATATATTCTAAAAATTGTCCTTTTCCCCTGCTAGACACCTAACGACATCGACAAGAGACACAGCTTGCTCGAGATGATCGCTTATAATAGAATAAGAGAATTCTATCAGCTGACCGATATTCAATTGTAAACGCAAGGAGGACTAACAATAGAGAACTTGCAGTCCCACAGATAAGCAAAATAGAGCAATTTGATCAATAGATGAAGGCATTAGCTCCAATAATAGTACAATGCCACAAGAGATTGAGACCCTACGCACTGCTAAATTACGAACCTAATGTATTCTAACTGCTCCACCCCCCAGGTTCTTGAAAGACCCTAGGAATATACACATTTTACGTACTAAACCAAGCTAGGATAAAGAGGCCAACTGCTTGTGCTCCACCATCCTGATAAACAAGTACTGCCTGACAACCTTCAGGTAAGCACTACCCGACCTTTTCTTTAAAAACAGAGAGAGAGTAAAGAGGAGAGGTTCATTTTAGGAAGAAGCGACCCTTACAAATGTACTCTGTAATCTTGCAGACATAACTGGATAGGAATCTTTACTTATCCCCTCGGAAGGTGCCCTAACATAGCAGGACCCAGTTCAAATCCAAGGATCGCCTCTACATACAGGCACAGGTATATATTTCTATACATGCTTCTATTTAGACAGCTAAAAACTGTCAATAGGAATTACAGCATTAAGAGCTGACCCTATTGTTATGTTCTATCTACAGTTCCACCAATTGAAAGTTGAAAAAGCTTTAACCGAGGGATGATTGAGCCCTTCTACACATATAGTCAAATTGACTTATCTGCTGAAGAAGGCTCCTTACCCAACTTGAGAACAGAAACATGTTGAGTATATATTTCTAGAATATGTTCAACTAGAAATGTATCATAAGGAAACACAAATTGTTACCAGCAGAACAAATATATGTACTCTTATGCTGTTTAAATATTATTGAGTTTATTGATCACTCAGATTCCTATTGCAAAGGAAAACTGTCACGAGACTATTGTTTTTTATAATAATTTTTAAAATATGTATGCACTTTAAATTGTTATATTGTTTTTATTGATGAAGTGTGAATACATTTCATACATTTTGTTACGAACGATTGAATCATCGGTTGAACTGTTATAGAAGCCAACTACCTTCTATATTTTGTTACTAAAACCCCCCTCCCAAATAAAGGTAGGGATATCACTAAATAGTGAATTTTGGGAATCCTCACTGTATCTGAGTATTAACCATTCCATTACCATGTATTCATGTGAACTGCTCCACAATTCCATCTGGCACCATGTCTGTAAATTGTTACAATTCTGTCCCCTTTACTTTATCAGTAAATGTGTGCACTTCCTCAGAGCTGGGTCCACTGTATGCCTCCCAAAACAAAATAGAAGATCCCACTAGCAAAGTGATTATTCAAACCTTTACCTAGTTGAACCTAGTGCAGGTCTTAAGATAGTAAGTAATTTCGTACTCATCTGATGTTCTCGCCGCCAGTGTTTGTCTCAGTGGGGTGGCAGAACACAGGACGAGTTAGGAGCTGCTCTCCTGGGCTTCATAATATTTCCTCATATTACCTATCCCTTCATCGGCCGCTTATAATTCAACATAAAATAAAACCTGGCTATACATTACTTTTTCTTGCACCACAGTACAACAATGTAACATGTGAGTTTCAAAGTCATTAAGGAGGAAGCCATCACTCCCTCCATTCTCCTGCAGATCTCATGGCTCAGTAGCAGTTCTGTCTTCAAATCTCTGGGGTGTTCATTCTTCATATTGATGCTGTATCTCTTACTTTTTATGGTAGAAACACCATACATTTCAGATAAAAAATATCGTCTGAGAAGGTAGAAACCTAGACTGGGTTGCCTTTTGGTCCCAGTTATGTGATTTGGCTACAATACGTCTGGCCAAGGAAAACGTGTTAAAATTGCATAGAAGATAATACATATGACCAGACTACACTATTGAATGGAAGGTTAGGATAATCCAGACCAGAATATTGTGTTTCAAGAGTTCGAATACTGTGCTTTAAAATTGGTAAATTGTTTTGGTGAAAATATGGCACAGTAGTAGTACTGACACCACCACTTAAGCATTTGTTAAAGAAACTGTGTTTTTGAGTTTCTATGCTGTCAAATTCTACACATTGTCTTCTTTTAATCTTGTATTTGTTTCATCACTGTGAAATCAGATGTGCTTTAATATTTAATTTTGATATTAGAACTGAAAAAAGGTGTTTAAATATATTAAAGTATTACCAGAAAACTAAAAGGCTTCATGAGGCTCTTAACCTTGATGTGAAGTTTGATAATAGGGATGAGCGAATGAAGGGTGAATGCACGGAGAAAAAAGTGTCTGTATAAGGCGCTATGTTATGTACGTCTCCTACTTTTTGGCCACGTAGTCTGCATGTCTCTCCTTCCATCTAGCATCATGTGCACAGCAAGGGTAACCTTCTTAGCGTCCTCTCCCATTGGCCGTCCTGTTACCGGCATCCTGCAAACTCCTGGAAAAGCAGGCTTCCACATGTTCTGCCGCCATCAACGTTTCTGGGTGAATTAATCGGTATCTCCTTTTCAGGCTCTCTAGATACCCTATGATGTACCGGTAAGGCTTTCTGGCTGCTTTTGTTGAAGCGAAGAGATAGGCAAATGTTGCCATTTTCCCATGCCATTATCCCAAGGGAAACGTCCTAAAAAAAAGTGGGGGACTCATTAACATACCAATTGAATGTGGCGTCACCAGAAATTAGCATAACAAGGTGCCCTCTGAATGTAGCCTCGCTGTCATTGTAATTAATCATGTTTCCTGTGGGGCTCTTCTGTGGGTTTTTCTTTTGAAGGTCTTGGCCACCCTGTCTATTATAAACACAATGACATTTGTTCCACGTTCCCTACTGAGACACCCTGATTGCCGACTTAATTCTACTTCCAAAAGGGTTCTATTTCTCCTGCAGTAGGAAGCCCAGGCTTCCAACCAGAGCTCCCTTCCTTCAAATCCTGGCTTGCCTTCCAAGTCTTTATAGGCTGCACAAGTCCCAGTGACCGACCTCGGATCTGTGCTTGGTGTTCTCCATGCGTGCACAACCTGGGATTTCTTGTTCATTTGAAACCGTTGCTTCTCACATACTGGGGGGCCCGTGCACTACCGCCAATAATAATAACTGGTTTGGTTGTCCAACTACAGGCCTCGGTGGCCGGATCCATGTCGGGTTTTAAGGATACCCCTCATTAATATTCATGAGATACATTTGCATACCATCATTCTAAATGTATGCAAATGTATCCTCATGAAGATTAATAGGGGATATCCTGAAAACTTGTCAGGATTCCAGCCCTTGAGGCCCGGAGTTGGACAAAGCTGTTCATTTTTCTTCTGCTTCAAGGCACTTCAATAATGTGTGTTATTAGGCGCAAGCGTAATGGTTCTCAATGAATTGACCTCAGAACAATGAAGGACTGAGTCTGCCCATCCAGGATTACAACCTATGCCTTGCAAGAAAAACACACATGGCTGCGGTAAATTCATGCATTCCAGTATCTTCCCAAACTTGCTTCACAAATTTCTCTAACAGGACCCACACCCCACTAAAAATTGATTGGAGGCATGCAGTCAGCCAACTGAGCTACCCCTTAGTTTAGGGAGACTCTTTCTCCGCTGCTCATGTTCGGCAATGGGGTGTCAATTATCTCAGCAACAGCAGCACAACTGCCTTTCTGGGCTTCTTGTAGGGGCGGGACGTGGGCCCCAAGCAGCCCCCACCCAACTCCGACAGAAAAGCGATATTGGATCCTTAAAACTCATTAAACTGCGGATTGACCAATTCTCGAGAAGATAACCACTAAGGTTTAAAGGGCATGGTGGATTGCATCTCTCCTTGTTTGAGGATTCTTTTAATTTGGCACAAATGCATGTTGCATTAGCTGACATTACTTTAATTGGCTCTCTCAACCCTGCTTCAAGTCTTTTACATAAGTAACCCAAATACATGAGACTTTGTCCTCGGCCGTTGGGCAGCCTACCCAGACCCTTTAAAAACACACAATCCACCCAAGAGAAAATAAACGATCACCCATGCCCGCAATCACATTTAGGATAGCCTGAGCACTTCGCGAGCCCCTCACGCATCCGCACACTGTGCACAATACATATGAATGTACCATCCCTCAAACCCAAACTTTCTCCCACTCTCTACTTTCCTTTTCCATAGTGGTCGAAGTGTACAAAAAGAAGTAGTGGAACTATGGTCCCCGCTGGCCTGCCCCTACTCTCCACCAACTGCATCACCATACTCCCTCCCACGCGCAATCCAAACTCCCAACAAGAGACGTCATTTAGGGGTCACAAGAGGTCGCAACTGCGACCTCTGAGGTCTCGTTTTGCGACCGCTAAAAGAAAACTAAAAAATTAAACTTTTTTTTTCTTCTTTTTTTTTGTAATGCAAGCTCCTGGGCTGTGGCCAGCACCATGTGACTCTTTACTTCTGGGGTGGCTGGCTTTCTAGTTCAGGACACTTAAAAAAAAGAAGAAAAATAAGAACAAGAGTGCCACAAGTCTAACACTTTCAGCACTGACCCTAAATAAGAAACAATAGGAATACCAAATAATGTGTCTTTCTGGAATTCTATACAATAATTGCTAGACTCATTAAAGGTTTATTTAAGGCACACTTCAGGGGGTGAGTCACTGATTTAGTCTGTTGTTAAACGCCTCAACTCTGCCTTTCATCCTTCTGAGGTTAATAAATGAGTACCAACACTGGTTGGGTGATATTGGGTGTATATTTTTTCGATATAAAGCGCTTAAGCGAAAGTGCTATATAATAACACATTATCATTTGGTCATGGACGTCTGCTTGCAATCACAGTAATTTGGTAATATGGGCCTATACACACTGATCTTAATGATACATATGGCGATCCATTCTTGTATGAAATGGACATCACATTATAGTGATATCGTAACCATATTTTTCGTAGTATTCAATGCTATGTGATGCCACTTCTTGTTTTGTCAATGTGTGAAAGGTTGTGTTCCTTCGCTACCCACGATATCACTTCGGGGTGGGGTCAAATGACATCACTTCCTGTGTCATCAGGGGGTCAAGGGTCGTGTGATGTCACTTCCGCTACCCCCTGGCATTTTGGTGAAACTACATCCCTGCTCCCACCCAAACAAACACACCAGCTGTTTAAGGGAATGTTCAGTGTGACTGAGGTGCAAATTTCAACTTCTTCCTACACTTTCATTTCGGAACGGTTTCTTTTTAAAATAAATGTAAAGGAACAGTAAAACTTTTTTTTTTTAAGTAGAGGAGCCTTGCTCCCATCCGTTTCCGCCGCCCACTGCAACCACTGCTTCCCGGTCCATTCATTCCAGCAGACGCTGCAAGGTTATGCTAGCACTAATACAGTGAGTTGGTACTGCATGAAAAGCTAAATAATAAATGTGAATGGAAAAGTATGCCGTTTCAGGGCTCAAGTCGAGGGTACTCAGTCCCCACCAGCTAAAATGAGAAACATTAAATTTCCTCTTTTGAATTCATGAATTAAAGCCAACCTCGCGATTTGAACCACAAATCGTCAGGTTTGCAGGCCACACACTTCACCACTGCAGTATTTGACGTGATGAAAAATGGCAAACAACTAAAGGTGAAATGTCCCTTTTCGGTATTGCAAGTCCCAGAGAAAACATTTGTATGGGTTCTTGAAGTTTAAAACATGCACACCTTATAACGTTTTCAAAAACACTATTAGAAGAAAATATCCTCCCTTGGTTTTGTGTGGGTGTTGATTTTATTAAAGGCAAATGCCATTCGTCCTGTGCAATTTGGGTGGTTATGCAGAGCCCATTTAATGAAATGTGCATGTTTGACCATGATAAGCTAATTTCTGCTGTCGTCCCATCCCATTTGTTGATGAGTCCCCCCTTTTATATTTTTAGGACTTGACACCTGTGCGCCTGATTCATGGAATTATTTGCGTGGAAAACGCAGATTTGCGCACCTTTCTGCCTGAAAATCCCTGTTTGAAGTATGGGGATTTTAGGGCAGAAAGGCGCGCAAATCTGCGTTTTCTACGCAAATAATTCCATGAATCAGTACAGTATGCCCTGTATTAAGCTCAGAAATACACCGTTTTCAATCCATTCTAATACAGAATGTACACGAAGAGAATAGATTGCTGGATAACAGTTAACAAGGCAAAGTCTGTGCTGTCACAACTTTCACATATGTGAACACTGCAGCAGAAACCTCACCTTTATTTTCTTAGCGCCAAACAGCATTGCACCGGCCTCTCATGTTTTATCTCTTGAAAAGCGTAATCTAATGCGGCATTACTCATTTAAGTACAAAACCCATGTCGTCCATTACTTAGAAGCAAGAACCAAATACGGCAGGAACAGGGAAAGTGCTATTTCAAGGCTTTATCAGATACTAAATAATTTCCATTCTTTAACCAGTTTTTGTATACACGTGAACTCTGATATTTAATGAGGGGAAACAAATTAATACATTCGGTCTTCTTTTTTGTGTATTTTTAAATGTAATTTTTAAAAAAATATTTGAATATGATGATTCTTATTCGTAACTGTGAAAGACCTAAGAACAGCGCTGGTTATTGGGCCGGCTCTCGCCGGATCCGAGATCCGGCACAGATGTGTAGTCAGATCTCGGGATCCGGCCAGAGTCAGCTGCCCCAAACCCCTGCTCTTCCCTGGGGAGAAGAAAAAAAAGCGCCCGCGAGCAAACTGTAAATTCCTCTGGTGACCCCATGCAAGGGGTCACAAGAGGAAGTGACAGTCCTCAGCCACGACCTGGTCCTCAGGCACGACCCGGTTTATTTATTTAGTTGTGCAATGTTTGTCGGATACCTGTAGCCGACAAACATTGCATGAATAAATAAATATACAGGTATCCGACAAACATTACATACATAAATATCCCTATTAACATTACACACGATGCAGCCACCCACCTGCTTTCAGAGGGCAGCTGCAAGTGCGGCCCAAGTAAAAGCAAACGTTGCTTATGGGCTGATGAACAGAAATCACCTCGTTTCAATAGTACCTAAGGGGAAGTTTTGTTTAAAGAATATTTACTCAGCAACACTGGTCAAAACTATTATCTGCAAAGTGAAGTAACTCATCACCAGTGCCATGGAAGTGGTTTAAAGTGGAATTGATATATACTTTGGAAAAGAAGCAGCGTGAAAGAAATAGCGCAGTTTTAAACTATTATTTTGGAAATTTCCTTTGATCAGAGGTCAACTGCCAGCTCCACCCCCCCCACACCTCCCCACACCCAACTTCCTCGGGCACCACCCCCCACCCCCAAACTACGCCCTCACCCCGGCCCTTGTGGGACCCCTCAACCATTTTTCCCATTTCCACCACTGCCTAAGAATTAATAATTGCTCAATGTGAGTTTTAGATGAAGAACGCGCACAACTTAATTGAAAACTTGACTTTCCCAAGCATTCATTTTGAAGGCAGGAAACAACAGCACGTCTCTTGTAGTCAACTTTCACAAACTATGAGCAGCTGTTCTGATTTTGGCAGAGCTCGTCTGAAGAAAACGAAGCGAGAAAAACAAAAACAGAACGCAAGGCGGTGGGGCCCCAACTACACCGCCCTAACTATATGAACTGCAGACTGGCGTAGGTCATTTGTGAATACACCACTACAATCGAATGAAACATTGGGTCCATGCGCGCAACTACGCAGATAAACTGGCTGGCATATCAAGCTGACAGGAAGAACAGGTGCAGTGCAAAGTGAAGCAATATGACATCAATGCAAATCGTGATGCTGCATATCTGCAGGAGATGGTCCCGCCCGCCCCCCCACCCCAAGCAGAGCAAGATGCAGGGTTGCTAGGGGGCTGAAGGGGTTATAGCCCTGGGTCTTTTGGTTGTAGCCCGGGATAGAAGCTCAGGGACTACAACCAAAAGGCTATAGCTAGCCCCGAATCCCGCCAGTGCCGACATTAGCTTAGCCCCTTACCTTTTCCAGACCTAGCAACACCCCTGAGAGCAAGCAAAAGCCAACAGAAATTCAAGCTCAACCGCGGGCGACCACGGACAACCTTGTTACTTTAATTAGCATGTAAACGGCACGTGAAACTATTTTTCTCGGATAAAGTCCACATTACGCACAGCCAAATACACTGTAGTTCTGCTCAGAACAATAAAAAAAACCTTATACCTCAGTCACTGAGGAAACACCTTTGGGATTTCAAGTATGTGTATGCCCGTGGGCTTCTGTCAGCATCTGAAAGTTAATGATGTCTTCCATAACATGGTGCCATTGATTGGCTACAGAGAAGCATATACACAGGCAGCGATGGCGCACATGCGCTACTCCTGAAGAACGAATAATGATTGAACATTTGTTAAGGCAACTGTAAATAAATGGATGTTTTGTGAGCACTATTTATGTTTTATTAATAATTGTTAGTGTGATGTCGGCTGCCGCCGATGATGCAGGCGGCAGCAGGAAGGTGAAGCGGGCCCTCAGATGAGGCCTGCTCGGGCGCGTAGCATGCAGGGCGCAGCGCTGCAATTAAACACACGACTCCATGTTGGGTTGCATAAACCCGGACTGGCGTCACTCCGCCAGTTCCGGTGATTCCTTTATTTTCTCCTCCCCTTCCCGTGTCCCGTGACCTACTACGTCAGGGCACATGACACCACATTCCTCCTCAACTTGGAGGCAATTTCACGGATATCAATAGAAAACATTTTAGCTTGGATTACCGTCTTTCTGCACCAGTTCTTTGACGGTATACTCCGTCCACGACGTATCCTTGGAGGCGAGATGACGGCTTGGGTTTCTCTCTCAGGCTGTAACGGGTGTTCCTTTCTCTGAGCGGACCTTCTGTGGTGGGCTCTGCTCCAGTCTCCGCCTCTTCCGGGTGTGGTCTATCCGTTTCTTCCAGCGCATTTCCGCTACTCAGTGGTACGCGTCTTTGGAGCGTGTTGGTTGTCTTTTCTCTCAGAGATGGTGGGTGTTCTTCCCACATTTCCGGGGGTACCTTCCTGAAGTGGGACACATTCCTGGTTCCGGTCTCCCCTCCTCGGGTGGCAGTGACCATGCTATGATTGGCGGTCTGGACTGTCCACGGGCGAACTTCAAAGTTGAGGGACATCTTCTTCGGCGGTGCTCGGTTCTTGACGAGAACCGTGTCCCCTGGGTTTAGTTCTCGATGGCACGCTCGTCTGGTGATGCTTTCTTGCTCGTTGTGCCTACTCCGCCTAGCGTCCATTTCTGGGATGTCTGGCTCTGGTGCAATCCAGTGGGGATGTAAAGGGAGTTCTGCCTGTATCGGTACTCCGAACATGAGGGCTGCTGGGCTGATCCCAGCGGCTGAGTGCGGGGTTTGCCGGTGCGTTTTTAGAAACCGATACACTGCCTTAAGCCAGGGGTGCCCTTGCTCCTTGGCAATTCTGATGATTTTGTTTAGCGACCCCATGAAGCGTTCCGCGTCACCATTTGCCTGAGGCCATCTTGGTGTAATGCGCTGATGTTTTACGTTCACTTCTTTGAAAAACTCCCGCAGCTCTTGGCTGGTGAATGATGTTCCATTGTCGCTTTTCACTTTCCTCGGGATGCCATGTGTGGCAAACATCTTCTCCAGCGTGAGGATGGTGGTTTCGGCGTTGGTGGATGCCACGTGCTCGACTTTAGGGTACCTGCTAAATTCGTCTATCACTACAAGCAGGTATCCTTCGCCCGCGATGGTGCAGTGGTCCATGCTGACTGCGTCCCATCGCTTGCAGCTTCGTGGGACACTGCTGATCGGTTCCGGGTTCTCTGGTCTCCTGGACGCTTGGCAGGCTGCGCATGACTCTACAAGCTCTGTTATTCTTTGGTGCATGTTTGGCATCCACATTCGGGACTTGAGGTACGCCGTGGACTTGACAATCCCTTGATGTCCGCTGTGAGCTAATTTGAGTGCCCTTTCTTCGAGGGACTCTGGCAGTATGATACGGTGACCTTTCAGAAGTACCCCTTCCGGTGCTATCGAGAGTTCGTGTCTGATCCCAAACAGGGCTCTGAGTTTGGTTTGAGCTGACGCAGTGCGGTGGGTCATTGACATGAGATAGTTTTTCCAGCTTCCTGATCGAATGGCGGAGGCTGTGTATTGCAGGATGGTGTCCTCTTTTGTCTCTTGCACTACTTCCTGCAGTGTCAGGGCTCGCGGCCGGGCGCAGGCCACCACGTGACAGACATGCTCGTCTGTTTCTCTCGCGTGGTGTTGCTCGCTGTCGGTAGCGGGTCGCGGATGGCGGGACAGGTAGTCTGCCGGGTTATCCGATCCTGGCCGATATTCCACCTCAATGTTGTACGGCTGCAGCTGCAGCATCCACTTCTCTATGCGGGCAGGAGGGTGAGGGGCGGAACCCCGGAATATCGGGATCAGGGGCTTGTGGTCGGAGAAACTTTTGCCTGCTTTCCTAACAGGTATACCTTGAAGTGGCGGCACCCCCACAGTATGGCCAGGGCTTCCTTTTCTATGTGGGCGTAGTTCTGTTCGGGTTTCGTGAGGGCTCTGCTGGCGAACGCGATGGCGAATATTCTGCCCTCACTGTCGGTTTGGGTCAGCACTGCTCCTAGGCCCACTGGGCTGGCATCAACGAGGAGTTCAGTCTGCCGCTCCACGTTGAAGAATGCCATGGTCGTGGTGGCGGACAGGGCGTCTTTGATCTGTTGAAACGCCAGTTGGTGTACTTCGGTCCACTCCCATCTTTGGGCCTTCTTGGTTAGCTCCCTGAGAGGGCTCGCAATGCTGGCGAGATCGGGGATGAAGCGTGCGCAATAGGTAGCCATCCCGATGAAACTTCTCACTTCCGAGGCAGACTGGGGTGGCTTAAAGTCCTTGATGTCATGTACCTTAGATGGGTCTGGGGATACTCCTGCTGCACTGAAAATGTAGCTGAAGAAACATAGTTCATCTTTGTTGAACTCGCATTTTTCCGCATTGAGTGTCAAACCTGCTTCTTCAAGTCTTTTCAAGACTGCTGCTAGACGTCGGTGGTGTTCATCTTTGTCTGAGGCGTACACAAGGATATCATCACTGATGTTGGTGGTGCCTGCCAGCCCCGTGATGACTTTGCGGATCTCGTGCTGGAAAACCTCCGCGGCGGACGATATCCCAAAGTTTAGTCGCTTGTACCTCATTAGGCCGAGGTGGGACGAAAAGGTGGTGATGTATCGTGATTCTTTGGATAGTCTTCGCTGGTGATATCCAGAACGGAGGTTGAGTTTTCTGAATACCCTCGCTCCGGTGAGATCTACGATGAGCTCGTCAATGGTGGGAGTTACATGGCGTTCTCGGCCGATGGCTACGTTAGGAAGCCTCATATCAATGCATATTCTTACAGCATTCGGCTGTTTCGGTTTCTGGGCTACCACCATTGGCGACACCCACGCGGTCGGGCCTGATGTTTTCTCTATGATCCCTGCCTCTTCGAGCTTAGCTAGTTCTTTCTCCACAGCGCCTCTCAGGTGAAATGGGATTCGTCTGTGACGTACTGCCTTGGGTTCAACGGTGGGGTCTATGTGGAGTTTGATAGTTCTTCCTTTTAGGCACCCGATGCCCTGAAACAGCTTCTTGTGTCGACCTAGGAGGTTGTTAAGTTCGTCGTGTTGAACGCCGAATGCGAAGTGTATCAGCTTCAGTTTCTCTGCTGTTCTGCAGCTTAATAGAGTCTCGCAGCCGGCATCTACGACGTAGATCCTTGCATGGCAAATGGTGTTATTGTGTGCGAAGTCTGACTTGAACGACCCCCTCACTGGGAGGGGTCTCTTAGACCCATAGGCATACAGCCTGACCTTCTTCTTGTGTAGTTCTGGGTGAAGTTCGTTGAATGCCATCACTGGCATAACGTTTACTGTCGCGCCGGTGTCAATTACCACCTTGAGCGGGTCCCCGTTGGAGAGGACTGTGCACGATGGTCTCTTCTTCTGGCGTGATCGGCCTGATTTGACTGCTGATATTAGGTGTACTCAGTGCACTTGTCTTCTCCCGTTTTTCTTCCTCCCTTTGTTCCGCCTTTCGGGGGATGAGCTGCTGTCACTATCGTCGCTGTCACTCGTGCTCGGGGATCTTTGGGACTCATCGACTGCTCTGGCTTTACCTTTCCTCGCTTGTTGGCGGGAAGATTCTCTGGGCGCGAACCTTCTCCGTTGTTCCTTTGCTGGGCGTGGGCCTGAGTCTTTGTCATTCCTGTTCGTCGGATTCAGGCAGACGGCTGCATAATGGTTAAGGCGATTGCATTTTCTGCATGTGGATCCCCAGGCGGGGCAGGATTCACCTTTATGCCATGGGCCTCCGCACCACTTGCAGGCTTGATCTCGTCCTTGTGACGGGTGAGGCCTCTGGTTCTGTTTTGGGCGTGTGCTTTGTTGCTTGGAGATGGCCGCTACGTCTTCTGCGGGTCCGGGGCTGTCTAACGGCAGTCTCTGGATGGCTGCTTCCATTACTGCTACTTGGTCTTCTGTCTGTTCGCGGAGCCGCGCTGTCTCGAGAATGCGTGATAACCGCATGTTCCTCTCTGATAGAATTGCTCTTCTTAGCTTTTCAGAGGAAATCCCATTGATGATCTGGAGGCGAATGGCGAATTCCTCGTCTGGGAATTCACAGCCCAGGGCCATTTCGCGAAGGCGAGCGTGAAATTTGTCCACCGTCTCTCTCTCGCGTTGTCTTGCCATACAGAAATGGAACCGCTCATAGTCTGGATTGAGGTCAGGCTTGAACATGTTGGTGAGCGCGGCTCTCGCTGCTGCGTAGTCGATGTCGCTCCCACGGTTTGGCAAGGCGTTAAATAGGCGCAGGGCTGTAGACCCCACGTTGAGTAGGAGGAAGGTGCGCATTTTTTTGGGTACGGTGATTTCCCTGGCCTCAAGGTGCATCTCAAATTGCTGCAGCCATATCTCCCACCTGATGGCAGCTCCACTGGTGAACGGGTCGAATGGGGGCATGAGGTCACTGCGCTCATCGGTGATGCTCCTCCTTGCTGATGGGTTGGTGCTGACCCTTGCAGGGCTGGTGCTTGGGCTCGACATGCTTCGCCACCGGGTGTCCTTGGAGGCTGAGTGTCCCTGGAGAGCTTGTTATAGCTGCTGGGGTACTGTAGTGGGACAGCACATGACCCCACGTGGAACACTGCAGTTCGGAGCGGCCCGCGTATGGCACGCGCGGGCCGCGTGTGATGATGCGTGCAGCGGCTCTCCTGGGGTGCGGGTGCAGCAGGTTGTGCCTTTCCTTTCGATCCGGTGTATGGATGTTTTTTTTTTTTTTTCTTCAGTGCGAGACGAGCGCTGATCTGAGTGCGGCCGGTGGGATCGTGCGCGGATCGTGGGCGGAGCCGGGGACGGTGCTTACCGGCATCCGCGACGTTGCGTGGGTCCGTGGATGCGGCGGCTCCCTCCAATGCCGGGAGGTGCGCAATCCACTACCGCCTCGTCGCCAGTGTGCTGCCGCCGATGATGCAGGCGGCAGCAGGAAGGTGAAGCGGGCCCTCGGATGCGCGTAGCATGCAGGGCGCAGCGCTGCAATTAAACACACGACTCCATGTTGGGTTGCCTAAACCCGGACTGGCGTCACTCCGCCAGTTCCGGTGATTCCTTTATTTTCTCCTCCCCTTACCGTGTCCCATGACCTACTACGTCAGGGCACGTGACACCACATTTAGTAGTGTGCCAGTCACCAACATAGTGGTCTCACAGTGCTTAGGCTTGTCTGGAGGGTGGCGCATTGTGCCGGCGCCGTCCAGGGTAAGTAGGCCATGGTCTCTGGGGGAAAGAAAGAGGGCAGCAAGGAGGAGGATGATAAATTGGGCGTGGAAAAGTAACAGACAAACATTTGGAAAGATAAAATAGGAATGAGGGGCAGGGTTTGTGACTGTGGTAGTAGTAGCGTGACCAGATAATTTTTTTTAAACGGGACAGACAGACATAGAAGTAGGACTACAGTAAAACACAAACAGCGCTCAGATAAATCTGTAGTCCTACTTCTCTGCTGCTGGCCTGTTGCGGGTGGGTGTGTTCCAGACACACTCCTCTCATTGGAGGAGAGCGACCAGGGAGGGGAAGGGGGGGCGGATGAGGGTGTGAAAAGCCTTCACGCATAGGAAGAGTCGAACCGGACCCCGATGTATGAATCGGATCCAGCAAAAATCGGGACTGCAGCCACCCGCCCATCCAATCCCAGGATGAGGTACATTATCCAATTTCCGGGATGAGGTCTCGGGACCCTGGGACCGGAGAGTGATTTCCCCAGACTGTCCCGGGAAAACTGGGATGTCTGGTTACTTTAGGTAGTAGGGACACATGTCCAATCATTGGTAGTTAGTCAAACGGAATGCTGATTAAGAAAAGCGGGAATAACACTGCACCATAATAACAATTTTCAATGAAGGAAGTTTCTGTAACTTACTGAGTGGTGCTAGATTTCGTCAGCCCATGCTTGTGTAATAGAGTCAAGATGTGCTGAAGCAGTTCCTTGAAATGTGGTGGCTTAATTGCCAGATATCTGTTTGAATGTCCCTGCCGGCCCCCAGGGAGATACTCTTGGAACTGACAATCTAAACATTTGAAGTGACAGTTAAACGTTGACTGTGTGCAGTTGAATGATGAAGAGAACACAAAGGGAAAGAGAAAAGCAGGAAGAAGGGGATAGTCACATCTTTCAAGAGCAAGACCTGCTCAGCCCTTTAGTGATGGAGAAGTCGGGTACTCTCTGTCAGGTGCTGTGGGTAATGCATTGTGTGGTAACACGGAGTAGGCTATTTCATCATGGAAAGATGGAGCAACACCACAGCAACACTAATGCCCCTTTTGAAGTCTGGGTCCACTAAAAGAGAAAGGATCAAAAGTGGTGAAATTTTCCAATACCGGGTTTTAGGAATGGGATCAAACCTAAAAGACACTTTTTGATCTTTGGATGGGTATTGCTGCAGTAATTGAAATAAACAGGTTTCATGTATATTGCAGTAACAAGCTAAATAATTAATATCAAAAGTCAACTTTGTTAGAATATAAGCTGTGCATTTAGTTGGCTAGACAGGAGATTGGAGAGTCTGTTGACGCTCTTGGCAAGGTGTAGGATGGTGTTAGAGCCCCCACCAAGGTCCCCAGAGACAAACTTGAGAATTCACTGTGACATGTAAAATCAAGGGTCCTGGCTGGAAAAGCAAAGTACCTGCTGTGCAAAAGGGTAACACTGTGCTTGTCAGCTGAGGGAGCCAATTAGGTAATAGAGAGTATGGAACCTTGGCAGATGACTAATAAATGGTGTAGGTTGAGGAAATGTTAGTTAGAAGGTCATAGGATGGCATTCAATAGTATGTACAATAATTGATACTAGCAGAAGTACTCGTTCTCCAAATGGTTATGTAGAGAGACATGATAACACTCTCATCAATTCTTGGAATTGAATGATCCTGTAGCTCACTGTTCTGCCTCACCCTGGTGTGGTGCAGTTCGGTGTGGTGCATTGCGGTGAAAATATCTCTGAAACCGTGTATCCCATGGCCTTGAAACATGGTTTGAACTTGAGTTTTGTTCCTCATGTCGGGAACAAATCCAGAAGAACAGGAATGGAAAACTGTTTAGAATGGAGTAAAGAGGTAAGACCCGATGTGACATGTAGTAAGGTGGGTTCAGCGGAGGGGGAGGTTATGATATGTTAAGCCATTCATAACACGCCTGCACACATGTGTTTCTAGGCGTGACAAGACAAGCGAGGGAAGACAATAGGGAGGACAAAACAAATGATGTTACTAGGCCTTGTGTCATTCAGATCATGCAAGTGCAACAACGAAAAGTGCATGGGAAAGGGGGGTGGGAGTGCCAGGGAGAGGGAAAGGGGAAACAGGGCAGTAATTGCTCTGAGTAAGTGCAGCCAGGGTAGCACAGCTTTGGTTAAGTGCAAGGAGGCGCGGAACAGTAGAGGTTACAGTTCCAGCCCCTAAGTGCATGGTAGGCTCGGAGTCAGTGCAGGGGTTACTGATCATGAAAAAGCCTGGTACGCAGTGAGACTCTAAGGGTAGCCAAACAACTAGTCGGCGCAGCAGACAGGTATGTCAAGTAGGTCAGTAAGGGAGGGAGAGAGAGAAAGCAGAGGAGAAGAGGAAGGTTTTGGGCTGCTTCCAAAACTTCAGGTGGTCCGACTCAAGTTTGAGAGGGACAGGGAGGCCATTCCAGAGTGTGGCATCTGCAGAGGAGAGAGATCTACCCCCCACTCTCTGCCTGGAGAAGCATCTGACCCTTAGAGAGTTGGAGATAGCTGAGCGAAGGTCTCGAGCAGGAAGGTATTTTGGAAGAGAGAGTTGGATGTAGTGCAGGCCCCAAAAAGCCTTGTGGAAAATGCAATGGGTCTTGAACCTTGCAGCCATCAAGAGCCAGTGGAGAGATCTCAGGCTGGAGAGATGCGTTCCCTGGGCTTGAGGCCAAGGATAAGTCTCACAGTCCTGCTCTGGATTAGTTGTAGAGGGCAGAGGGTTGCGCTAGGAAGATTGAGAAAGAGGCTTTTGCAGTAGTCCAGCCTAGATAGAACCAGGGCTCTGGAGACAGTGAGCTTCTGGGGGAAGGTCAGAAAGGGGAGAGTACATTTGAGGAGGTGCAGCTGGTAGTGGGACATCTTGGCGAGGTCTGAGATGTGAGGAGAGAAGGAGAGAGTGGAGTCGAAGATGACACCAAGGTTTTTTGCCTAACAGGAAGGCGAAGGAAGTGCCGCTTACTGTGGACCCACTCAGGTGGCGGTGAGCGAGGCAGCGGGAGGTGGCAGTGACGTTGTTCGTTCCCCTCCTTCTCAGGGGGAGTGCCAATCTTTGAGCCTGGGCGGCAGAGACAGGGGGGAATATCCTCTTTTCTAGGCATTTTGAAGTGCATCCTGTTTGTGAATTCAGGATGCGCTTTAATAGGCCAAGAAACACTCTTATTTGGCAAATGCGCAAAGGGGGAAAAAGGGCATCTGAATAAACGCATCCTCAGAATCGGGCTGACACTTTTCTGGGGGGCAAGTGACGAGATGCGCTAACGCATATAATCACTTGTGCCAACAAAGGTTTTGAGAATCTGGCCATAAGATTCACTTGTTTCATTTTTGCTTAGGATTGTTTTTATTGTGTGTTTGTGATACGAGTGGCTATAAATGAATTCATGTTTCAAGATTTTATCTACTTAAAATGAACTTAGAGTATTTTGAAAAATAAATCTGTGCTTTTGATCATATTCAATAAATATCTTTGAACCTAATCATTTCAGGCCTTCTTTATTTTTCTTTGTCCGCCCTTCCTGTGTTTCAAAATTACTTTGTATTTAATGTTAATGTTTGTATTTCTGTTTTGATTGTCTGCTTTGTGGGTTTCCTGTGTTTCAAAAGTACCCAAGTCAACTGTCCTGCCCACTGCTTATTACGCCATACAGATTCATTGCCATGCTCAAGGAGCCAGCAAACACGCCATCTACATGCAAACCTGATTCATGGATTATTTGCGCCAAAAAAAACGGGATTTGTGCACCATTCTCCCCATTTGTTAAACAGGGATTTGCTGGCAGAATGGCACACAAATCCTGTTCTTTTTGGCGCAAATAATCCATGAATCATGACATTACACAGAGGCATGTTTACTTAAGTCTACTCATCATTATGATCAAATGGATAGTTTTGTAACAGACATGGACATTATTTTTTGGGGGTACAATTTGTACGTTCTTGCTTATTTGTTGGCCTGAATGGGGCATGGTCACCTTCACAAAGCCTGTGATATACACACCAGCATTCATTCACTCATGTGTTACATGCACTATGTCCATTGATTAAATTATGCTCTCGCCTTCCGCTGTGGTATGTTCAGTCGTGACATCCTGGCACCCAAAGCCTTGCCAGCTCAGTGAGACCCAGCACAAAGGCTGCTTTCTCCCTACAAAGGGGGTACACTCCTGCCCCTAGTGGCACTGCTCTCACGCGGATGCTTTGCTACAATCCACACACTGGTTGGTTGGAATCATTCACCCTTTTTCCTCCAAGGCTTCTGGGGTCAGGGGAAACAGCAGTAACATGGTCCCAGATAGTCCTCCACTGTGCCCCCCACTTGAGGGCTGTAGCTTTATCCATGAATTTGCCAACTTACCCTGGCACCTTTTCCGACAGTAACTGGAGCTCCAAAACAGTAAATGTGACCTTTCATTTGAATCCACCTCGAGTACTCACACTTGTCATTTCTAGTTCAAAAGTCTCTTTTGTTTGTGTCATTCCGAATCGAGTTTAGTTGTTTTTTAAACCTGTTGTCACTACATTTCCTGTATTGCGCACATGCGAGAATATTAATTATTTTACTGCTTGCGTTTTTCAATGTTACTATAGGAGCAGCACTCTCCTTTTTTGGCTTTCTCTGCAGTAGTCTTCAGAGGAGACGGTGCTCCTCATACTCTCTCATGCGTTAACTGTAATTTCTGTTTGTGAAGATTTTCTCTAGAATACTGTCATACTCATAATGGCCCCCTGACCACTGGGAACTATGTAAATGCTAAATCAGAAACATGCCAGTTAATCTTGAGCTCCTGTTTAGTGACTCAACTCTGCTGTGTTGTTTACTCCCTTGTGTGTGTATACCTTTATTTTCAATATCTGCTTCACTAGTCTTTGATCTCTCCTTCATGGGTGAGGATGTGGGTACATGTTGATGGTGAACTCCCTGAAAAAGAGATAGCCCCTAAAACTGCTATAGTGTTGAGAGCAATGCACATAAGAGGAAATGCATTATGGTAGTTGAAGTCTTCCATGACATATGAATGGTTGATATAAAAATACATGAACACATACGAATAAATTCCTGTTTAAAAAAAAAAGAATTGCATACATCCTTTCTTGTGTGCTAAAATGATTGCCCACATCAGGGATTTTGATATATGTCATAAGATGTAAGGATGTATTACATCGCAAGCCCAAGTTGATGTGTGCACAGAACCAAAGCTATCTAGCAAAAGTGCTGCTTAAAATAAATGTATACTGAAGTCATGCCTGGAAGAATCTTAGAATATCTCAGACTGTGACCACATCTTCTATCGTGTTCGCTGGTTCTTTTTCCAAATGTGTTTTATACTAAAATGTAACTATTCAACGGTTTCCAATGTAACTTATGCACTGCTGGGCACAATGAATCTGCAATGAAAATGTCACACCTGACAATGAGGTGTGAGGTTTTACAGAGCAGCATGGACGAATCTGAATCCTTTTGTAATGGCTGTTTATTTGTTTTAATTCAGAACCTATTTAGTACTCATTCCACTATCCAATGCTTAGGAGATCAATGCCAAATCTTTACATTTCACTTCTACGTTTATAGCCGTTGTTGAATTATTAATTCCAGATCAACATAATAATGTCACTGTAGTTCAGTGGTCTTCAAACTGTGGCGCGTGCCCCCCTGGAGGGGCCTGGCAATACTGAGAAGGAGTGAGGGGGCAGGCGAATTCCACAGCTTGTAGCACTATTATCAGATTCACTGATTGGTTTGTTATATTGTCTTTCATTCGGAGCCGGAGGCCCCACCTCTAGCCCGTCATTAAGACAGGACATCAGAGTGACCGGCATGAGCACTTTCTGCTGAAAGAAAGTTTCAGGCAGTGTTTATTTCTTTGTTGTTGTTGTTGTAGTAGTAGTTGTAATTGTAGGCACCTTTCTCGTCAGAAAGGCAGGCACAAGTGAGACAGAGGATTGAATAATAATAATAATCCTAATAATAATAATAATAATAACAACAACAAGGTGGTCCTGTAAAGCAACCCTATGCCACACTGTTGGCCTCGCTTCACATGGCTTTCTGAGAAAAGAGGAGGGGGTTTTTAGTGGGATAGCGGAAGAGGCAGATGTGGTGTTGTCTACTAATGAAGGGGAGTGCATTGAGCTGAAAAGTGGACGGTCGCTCATATTCAGATGGAATTTGGGGGTAGGAAATGAGTTCCACTTACATGGATTGTTGGGGGTGGGAAGGGTGTTGCACCAAGATGGACTTTCTTGGGGTTTTAGGAATGGTGTTGCACTCTTTCAGACAGACTGCTATTTGCACCTAGAAGATGTATTAGGATTGCCCCGCCTGTGCTTAAAAAATCCCTCAGGATCGCTTGCCACTGCTCTGGGGCCTTGGTACTAGACTTTGATATTAGACCGCTTAGAATACCTGTAAGGGCAGCCATGGGGTGTACCTAGGTATGTGGGTAGGCTGGCATTGCAACTAGAAGAACGCACATGCAGGTGAACACATGAGGTACACTTAGAGCATTTACTCCTACAATGTTTAGTCCACCTATGACGCTCAAAGATGTTATGTTAGCTGCATTTATTAAGTGCTACCTTCACCAGCTAGGGCATCATGGCACTGAAAGGTAAAGTGAGCAGGAGCCAAGAAGAAAGTAATAGAGAAACTCAGATCAGGAATGACAGGGCTGCCGGTGGGCCATGCCGGCTAAAAGAGCAACCGAATGGGTCAGCTGATCAACGATCTTTTGTCTGTTGATACTAATTTTCTAATCGAAAAAGAGGATAAAGAATTGCAAGGCTTTGTGATGGTTTCACCTGATTGGAGGAAGGAAGAGACGACAGCAACTGAACCAATTTAAATAGTTATTTCGGTGAGTTAACAGCAACTTCAATCCGAGAGGCAATGTGGGAACATTTAGCTTTGACTATTGCCTATTGATACAATTTACAAAGCCATCGCTTTACCAAATGTGAAAAAAGAGCAGTAAGACAATAGGATATCCATGATTTCCATTTCGCTTGTCTCAGAGACAAGAGAAGGCTGATTAGATAAGCAGAAAACCAAGGCTCGGAGGCTCGACCCCAGGGGCTTGTGGCTTTAAGAGGGACCATATAATCAGCTGCAGTGAGCATGGCAGAAGAGAGATCCAAAAGGTCACACAGAGTGTCCACAGGGGCAGCATTGGCGATACCCAAAGCAATGTCACTGCCTTCGAAGTAGTATCAACCCTGTGACAGTTGACGAGGATGGGCAGGCACGAGGGAGGTAGGTGCCATATTCAAAGAGAAAGGGACGACCATACGGCCAGACCAAAAAATAGGTATACTGGCAAAAATCATAACCAAAGAAGGGGGGCAAAAATGAGGTCAAGGGTATTCCATAGAGTGTGGGTGGGACCCTGAACAAGCTGAGAAAGGCAGAGATCAGCGCAGGAAAAGATGATGCGATCTGCTTGGGCATTACTAGGGTTGTTGCAGTGGAAGTTAAAGTCCTCGAGAACTATCAACGTCCCATATTGGAGGCATAAGCCAGACACAATATCCAATAGGGCCAAATCAAAGCCAGAGTCTGGGTAAGGAGGCCAATAAACTAGTATAAAAATAAAATTGAAGAAGAGGCAGAAATCAGAACATGAAGCGGAGCAGCCTCCATGTTGACGGTTTGCTTAAAAGACACAACATAACAGTCAAAAATAGAACGATAAAGCGGAGCAAGCCCCCCACCCACATGAGGGGGAGCTGTATCTCATCTAAGTATGCCATACCCAGAGGGCAGAGCATGAACTAAGAGCATGGGCCAAGATTCTTTCTGCCACGTCTTTGTTACAAAAACCAAATCGGGAGTATGATCCGAGAGCAGTGAATGACAATCAGTGGCATGGGCTGCTAAAGTACACAAATTGAAAAGTAAGCATTAAACCTGACATTGAAAAGACATATGTTGGTAACCCTCAATTGCACTTATAACTGCTTAAGTTAGCCACTGTATCACACAGTGGTTACATGCAGGTATCTTTGATATCACGCTTATTAGACTGCTTTGGACTATAAATGTAACCTGTAAATTGCGCTCAGAGAATCCCATTAGCCTAGTTTCTATGGTAGCCTGTCTGACCCACCTAGAATGTTCTAGGACTACCAGTTTATTGCACATGTAGACATAAGGGTTATCTTTCCATAGTGCCTAGAACAGTCTACGCAGGAAGCTGGTCTTTTCTTCCCGACAGATCGGATGACACAGCGACATCAAAGATAAGCTCCATCTGAGCTAAAGTTATCCATAAACGCACCACTTTCGTGGACATCTGCTGCAGGCACGGCTATCCATCCACGCACTCTAGAATTCAGCTACGACTATAATTATAAATTATAATTAATTGTTCTTCTTTTATTACCCGCTTAATACCAGAGATTGGTTTCTAAGCGCAGGATCAGGAATTGAACCTGCGTTGCGCTGTGTTTTCTTGCTTCCAAAACAAATGCGTTGCCCCTGCCTTTCCCCATGACAAAAGCGGATAACATAACCACTTCGCACTGAAACACCAGACTTGCCTCAACACCTCTGCCATTAGAATATAGTGACAACCTATGGCACATTTCGGTCTAGCTGGGTACATATTGAGTCTCCTGCACTAGTGTTCTGTCATGACCTCCCTCAGCACCTGCCCACATGCCTGACCTCTTGGGTT
Source organism: Ambystoma mexicanum (assembly GCF_040938575.1). NCBI lineage: Eukaryota > Metazoa > Chordata > Amphibia > Caudata > Ambystomatidae > Ambystoma > Ambystoma mexicanum. Next base: position 275,059,344 of record NC_090941.1, read on the forward strand.
GCTTACTAGAGTCTAGCCAACCCGCCTAAGTTCTAATCTTGGCCAAATGCACACACGCATCAAATGGGAAAAGGTGCTATATAAATGACTACAATACAATACAATACAATACAGAGTTTAGTATTTTTCCTGTGGTCTTAACTAGGTCTGGGATTGCCATCACTGGGTTGCGTAGTGTATGGTGTAAGGAGGAACGATGACATTTAGGGGGAGGTTGCTTGATTGGGGGTGGTCATATGCAGTGAGTGTTGGTGAGGTGGGGGTGGATATATGGGGAAAGAGTGTTGGGAAGGGGGGGCATAAATATGCAAGTGGGTAGCCTTTCTAGTAGTATTCCCCTGTCAGTGTAGTAGGTAGGTTGCTTGTTGCCTTTTTCCCATGGTAGTTGTTATGTTCAATTTTAGTTCCATGGAGTCTGACCCTTTCACGTTCATTGTGGTGGGGTGCTGGAGTGCTCACTACATTTTCTGTAGTTTTGAAGGTGCGATCCGTGGGAGGAGGATGAGGCTATTAGGTCTGTTGGTCAGGAATTTACAGGCTATGTTCTCGTGGGATGATCAATTGAAGGGCCATACTTTTCATTGCTTTCTGAAGGTTAGGTGGTCTTCTTCTTTATGAAGGTTTTTGGGTATCAAATTCCAGTGTTAGGTTTCTAGGAAAGAGAAGGTGGAGCCGTTATGTCATTTCCAGTTGAAATTTGGGTTTATCATTATGAGCACATTGTTGCTATATTGTAGTGTTGTTGGGGGTATGTAGTATAAGAATTTCCTTCTGGTGGATTCTGTACCTTTACATAGTAGGAGCGGTTGGTGATGCAAAGGGGTTTGAAGCGGATCCTCTTTTTGATTGGGTGCTAGTGCTTTGCGCAAAGTGCTGGGTAAATTTGTTTGTGTCTTTTCAGTTTAAGTAGTGGAGTCATGGCAATGTTTTGGACTCTTTGGAGTCTGATAAGTAGGTAGTCTGGAGGTCCAAGGTAGAGGCTGTTGCGATAATTCAGTATTGATAGTTTCAAGGAATTGACTACCATGGTCCTGTGTGTGAAGGTCAAGTAAGGTATGATGCACCATAAGCTGTGGATTTGGACGAATCAGCTCCTTGCAATGGAGGTATTCATTTACTTAGTCTACATTTGATGTTTTCAACTGGACTTCATACAAATCACTTCGGTCTGACCCCAGTGTCCCTGGGAAGATGGTCGTACACAAGGCCTTGTGAGAGTAGGTGACATTGTAGCTTGTGTGTTCCTCACAAATGCTTACAGAACTAGTCTCAATGAAAGCAGTGCAATACACTCAATGCAAGTAAACATAGTCCTCATTAGCAGCCGGCAGAGTGGAGGGATGGGGGGAATTTGTGGCCTCTAAGTCAATCATGAAGTTCAGAACTGAGCCTTTATCTCAGCCTCTACCACCACTCTCTCCACTTGTGGTGTTCCCCAGGGTTCCATCCTCTCGCCCTGGCTTTTCAAAATCGACATTGCACCTCTTGCACACCTGCTCTCTGCCTTCTCTCCTCATTTCCAGTGTTAGGCAGATGGCACACAACTCTTCTTCAGGCTCCCCTCTTCCTCCTCTTCTTCATCCTCATCTATCATCCCTGACTGACTATCTGATATTCAGTACTGGTGCACCTCCAAAGATCTATTTATTAATGCCAGTAAAACCGAGATTCTTCCTATCGGGACACCTGTTCTCTGTTTCCTTCCAGCTCTCCGGCCGCCCTCTATGGGCTCACCTCCCTCTCCTCCCACTGAATCCAGAAATCTTAGGGTCATCTTCGACTCCTCTCTCTCCTTTACTCCTCTCATCTTGGACCTTGCCAAGAAAGCCCAGATTCAACTCTACCTCTTAGAGGCATTCTCCCTTTCCTCACCTTCCCACAGAAGCTCAATGCCTCTAGGGCTCTGGTCCTCTCCAGGCTGGATAACTGTAACAGACTCTTCCTCAACCTGCCTCTCTCTTCTCTCTGCACTCTTCAATTAATCCAGAATAGGACTGCAAGACATATCCTTGCCCTCAAGCCCAGGGAATGTATCTCTCCAGCCCTAAAATCTCTCCATTGGCTCCCGGTTGCTGCAAGGATCAAATTCAAGAGCCTTTGCATCAGCACACGAGGCTGTCTGGGGCCTAGGACCACACTACCTGCAGCTTGCTCTTACTAAATACTCTCCTTCCAGATCCCTTCGATCCTCTCGCTCCAACTCTCTTGGTGGTCAAATGCTTCTCCAAGCAGAGAGCTGGAGGCAGATCCCGCTCCTCAGCTGGCTCTCTCCTATGGAACTCTCCACCTCTCTCTCTCCATCTGGATACGGACCAACGCAAGTTCCGCAAACTACTTAAGATCTTTCTCGTCTCCTCCTTCCCTCTCCCTCTTCCGTGCTAACCACCCCCGTCGCTGAGATTGGCAGCCTGATTTCTCAAGCGCTAAATAGAACCCTGGCCCCCTGCCCAATTGCTACCAGCACCCCCCTGCACTGCCCTCTGGACCCACACCCTCATAATGGGTTGCTTGCCCCACTCTGCACTTACCTGTTTGGCAGTGGTCCTCCCCTGTGCCTGGTATGTCTCTGCCCTTGCACTTACCTGTTGCCCTCCAACAGGCACCTCTGGCACCCCCAACCCTGGGGTCGCTAATAGCACTTATCCACAACGCGCACCCTTTTTCTTTCTCTTCACTGCACTTGCACGCTGTGAATGTCACAAGGCCGAGTAGGACCGTTATTTGATTTATTTTATTAATTGTCAATTGCTATGTTTACTGCTCCCGTGTTCCCGTCAGTTTTGCCTTGTGGCACTTTGATACATTGTCCTGTTGTAGAAGCGCCTTATAAATAACCAATAAAATAAAATAAAAATGGTAAAGCCCCACTCCAAGCCTCCCCAGAAGTGGGAGGCTGACATCTTCCGCGCCAGGATGAAGGTAAGTGCGCATCTGCTTGTCCCCATCCCCCTCCCACATCCCCAATTTCACATCCCTCACCCACCCCCAGCCCCGCCCCTTTTTCTTGGTGTTCCATTGTCCCTCGCCGGCACTAGAAACACTCAGAGGTGGATTTTGTGTTGCCTTTAGACCTGACCCACCGGTTTCAGCTACACATTATTCATTTAGGATATGTGAGGTATCCTGCATGATTTTGATGCATTGCTGGGCAATGTTGTGCCTAATCTGAACTGTTGGAAGGTTGCAGGAGTGACAGTAATATTCGATGATCAACAGTGTCATATGGTGCCCAAAGCTCCAGCATGATTAGGGCTGATGGTGGGGTCTCATCTTGAGCAGTAAGTGGACCATTTCTAAAGTCTGTCATAACCTATTTTCTTTCTCCGGGATGTCTGAATTCAGATTAGGACATTGACCTCAACAAACTCCTGAAGGTGGTGAACAACCTCTGCCACCAAGAATTTACTTGAGGAGGAAACAGCCAGAAGGTAGCCAGGTCATCAAGATGGATTATCCTGAGACATATCAGCTGAATGTTTTCAAGAAATTGATCTTCGATGTGAAACCCGGCAAATCAAAGTTCTCCATGGACCTTTATCTGGACATGCAAAAGCAATGATGCGCTTTACTGAATGTGTGTGAAATACTGAGTGTTTATTTCTTACCAGAAGCAGATGAGTACGTTGAGGTTGCCTGTTAACAAAGCTTTTGATTTTGAAATATTGAGCTGTAACTTGTTTTAAAAATTTCCATTATCTATCTCAATCAAATTAATTATAGTTTATTTATTGGGGAGTGCCTGTCAGTTTAATGGATACTTGTTTATCATTCAGTTACAATTTGCAGCAGGGGGCTGTTTCAAGTATAAGGGACAGGATATGGTTGCCAAGAGGAAATGGCGTGCTTCATTTACATCCTCTGACAAACTGGCCTGCCGCTTGCTGCAAAGACAATACCGGCTCTCTGTCCTTACTAAGAAGAGAGCTCACATCCAAGCCCGCATCTCTGCGGCATCTAACAACTCGGCTGAACTCTTTAAAATCTGCAAGGAACTGGCCAATCCTGCTGCAGTCTCTACCTCTCCTGTCCCCTCCCAGGCCCTCTGCACGGCACTGGCTTCTCACTTCATCTCTAAAACTCAGGACATCCTGTCCTCTCTTTCCTCCTATCCTCCCACTCCACCCACTCCCTGCTCTCCCTCTGGCCTTCCTGCAGCCACCCCTCCTCCCTCCTTCTCTGCCTTTCCCCTGTTCTCCGCAGACAAGGTTCTATACAAGTCCGATCTATGAAAGTCTCGTCAAAACAGGTTCACCCCTGTTCCTCCAAAACTATAAAAGACCACATTGACTCCCTGGCTCCAGCCGTGGCCGATTTCTGCAATCACTCCTTCGCCACTGGAATCTTCCCATCCTCCCTGAAGCACTCCCTTGTGCACCCCTTGCTTAAGAACCCTCTGCCCACCCCTCGCCCAATCTCCATCACTCCTTTTCTGGGCAAGCGCCTTGAGAAACTAGCCATCTCCCAGCTAAATCTCCACACTGAATCTGTTGGTTGTCTTCATGATCATCAGTCTGGCTTCAGAGCTGCCAGAAGCACGGAAACTGCTCTCCTGAACATCCGTGAAGACCTGCTCTCCAACCTCGACTCTAACACCCCCTGCGTCCTCATCCTACTTGATCTCTCTTCTGCCTTTGACACTGTTAACCATGCCATCCTGTTCAACCGTCTCCGTGATAATCTGGGTATCACTGGTCAGGCTCTGGCGTGGCTGACTTCTTTCCTCTCCGACCGACCCTCCCAGATCCAACTTGGGTCCTTCCTCTCTGAGATATTTTTCTCTACCTCTGGTGTCCCCCAGGGATCTAACCTCTCCCCCTGGCTGTTCAACCAATACCTGGCACTCTTGGCCCACCGCATCGCCGCTCTCTGCCCCAATTTTCAGTGTTATGCGGCTGATACCCAGCTCATTTTCAGGCTACCCTCGGCCTTCTCCTCTCCCTCTCTCATCTCTGAATGTCTGTCTGCTATCCAGGAGTGGTGTGCCGCAAATGTCCTCTGCCTTAATGCCAGTAAGACTGAGATTCTACTCATCGGCACACCCACTCCCTCTTTCCCTGTTGCTCTCTGGCCGGCCTCTCTTGGCCCTCTTCCTGCCCCCACCTGCAAGGCTAAAAACCTTGGGGTCATCTTCGACTCCACACTCTCCTTCTCTGCTCACATCTCTGATGTCTCTAAAAAGTCACACTACCAGCTGTACCTCCTCAGAGGTATTCTCCCTTTCCTCTCCTTCCCCCAGAAGCTCACTGTCTCCAGAGCCCTGGTTCTCGCTAAGCTGGACTACTGTAACAGCCTCTATCTAAAACTGCCTGCCTCTAATCTCCGTCCTCTGGAACTTATCCAAAACAGGACTGCAAGACTTGTCCTTGGCCTCAAGCCCAGGGATTGTATCTCTCCAGGACTGAAATCTCTGCACTGGCTCCCAGTGGCTGCGAGGATTAAGTTCAAAACCCTCTGCATTGTCCACAAGGCCTTCTGGGGCCTGGGGCCGAAATATCTTCAACTCTGTCTTCCTAAATATCTTCCTTCTCGAGCTCTTCGCTCATCTGCCTCCAACTCCCTCAGGGTCAGTCGCTTCTCCAAGCAACGAGTGGGCGGTATATCTCTGTCGTCGGCAGGGGCCTCCCTCTGGAACAGCCTTCCTGCCTCCCTTAAACTTGAAGAGGACCATCTCCGGTTCCGGAAGCACCTCAAAACCTTCCTCTTTGCTTCTGCTTTCTCTCCCCCTCTCCCCTGCTGAATTCCTGGCTGATACTGCACTGGTTACCTGGCCACCCTTCTGTTCTCGGGCCAAGGCCCCGCCAGCTGCACACCCGCACTGCCTCCCTGGCAACCCTTGTACCTGGGAACTGTTTTCTGTAGCCCTACAGTCCCCTACCAGCACTTATCTGCACTTACCCTGCACTTGAAGCCTTCTGGCCGTTACTATCTTGGTATTCTACTATCCTATGTACTGCACTTCCCCTCTGTCCTCCCCCTTGCACTTTTCCCTTTCCCCCCTCCCACCACTTGCGCGATCTGAATGACACTTGGCCTAGTAAGATCATTGTTTGTCTTCCCTTGTTCCCCCTCCCTTGCCTCGTCGCGCCTTGAAACACTTGTGTATAGGCGCGTTATAAATGCCATATCATATCATATCATATCATCATATCATATCGTATCATATCAGGAGAGTGAATCTTACAGCACACCCATACAACACTGCTATCATTGGCTTTCTTGCCATTCATATGGATACTAACGTTCAACTGCTGACTGCAGAGCTCTCAGGCTTTCCATGGACAAGCGTGAGTAGGTCGTCTAGTCTTGTTTTTTCTTCCCTTTGGACACTGGGATTTGTTGGTTTTTATTCCCCATTTGAAATGTAGAAAAATTACAGGTCCCACAATTCCAAGCAAAAACAGGACTGGATGACATGCTCATGCCTAGCCACCAGAGTCCTGGGACTGTCGGGAAGGAACTACACAGACTGAGGACTGTGGAAAGGAACAGGCCTGCCCATTGATATCAAATGATCAAAAGAGGTATTTGTTCCATGTCTGCAGGGCCTGGATATATTAAAAAATGACAACCAGTCGTTGTCTCAATCTTTGGCCTTAAAACAGGCTGCAATTTGTCCAAGATTAGGTTGGGAGCGTGTTTCTGTTTTGCTTATAACCTCAGTCTCTTTCAGGTTGGACATAGGAGTCAATTGGAAACGCGACAGTAACTGATCATTGATTTTTGATAGCTTTTGTCTATAAATTGTTTCCTCATGGTCTTGTTTCATCGCAGCAGTACCTCCATTAAAGGAGGTGTTGCTTATGCAAATGAAAATAAGCAGTAAGACAAAATATATTTATTTTAAATGTATAGCAGCGCGCCAAACCCTCGGGTATCAGGGCGCTAGTAATTGCAGGCAACATTCTTAAAGTGCAAGGTCATGCATACAGGTTACAGCGTACAGGTGGTAAAACATAATCTAGCAGAGCCTCACCTCATGGTATAGGGGACTACAGCAGGTATGTAAGCAAACATGAGCAACAATATAGGTATGAGTGCACATTCTGGCAAAACCTCGCCTCATGATATGGGGGACTACATCAGGTATGTAAGCAAACCTCATGGTACAGGGGGCAACATCAGGTATCTAAGCAAACTTGAGTGACAAAATAGGTATGAGTGCACATTCTGGCAAAGCCTCATCTCATGGTACGAGGGGCTACATAAGGTGTGTAAGCAAACATAAGTAACAATATAAGTATGAATGCAAAGTCTGGCAAAGCCTCGCCTCATGGTATGGGGGCTACATCGGGTATGTAAGCAAACTTGAGTGACAATATAAGTGTGAGTGCAAATTCTGGCAATGCCTCGCCTCATGGTACATGGGGCAACATCAGTTATCTAAGCAACCATGAGTGACATTATAGGTATGAGTGCAAAATCTGGCAAAGTCTTGCCTCATGGTACAGGGGGCTACATCAGGCATGCAAACAGTATAAGAGTCAAAAGAGGTGGGTGTACCCAGAGTAGGCAGAGCTCACCTCAAGATGAGGGGGGTAGAGTAGTTGTGAAGAAGGTCCACCTGCTGCATTAATTAGTGGGTCAGGGCAGGGAGGAAATTCAGGTGCCAAATGGAGAGTTAGTGTCCAGTATGAGATTCTTGGTAAGTGGAAATCATCACAGACCCATTATGCTGGGTCCAAGTTCATCGAAAAGGAAAGGGAACAGAGGGATCGATGTGTGACTCGTCCGTCCGGCAAAGCCTTACCGTGAGTGGCAGGGGGTTACAACAGTTGCTGCGGACATTGGCAGTAAAACATAGCGAGGTCTCGTGATGGCAGGATTGATGGCAGTGTCCTGTTAGCTGTAACCAGCAATGGTCTGAAGGCATTGGCGGTCACAGGGTAAACACTGGATGAGATGCAAACAGAAAGCTAATTAAGGTAGGAGAGTGGTGGGTGAGAATTATTTTCAAAAGGCCAGCATTGAACAGTAAGTGACAGGAGACATAGTGAGACGAGAAGTGGCAGAGGAAAAGCTGGCAACAGATGGGCGGGACAGAGGAACGGTGCCTCCTTACATTGCAACGCAGCTATTGGCACATCGGAAAGTATCCCAACAGCATCTCCATGTGCAATGATGAGAGTTATGTGGCGTGTGGGTCTGGGCAAATGTTCATGGCACTGTACAATCCCGGAAAGGCCCAGACAGGTAAATTATAGCCCTTAGATGGGGGCCGGCTTCCTTAGTGACGGGGTAGTCATTGGAGTCCCAGCAAATCTGCATCTAGCGAAGGCACGATAGAAGCCTGCAAGACCTCACTAGTGGTAGGAGGGCAGCAGTGGCCATGTTGGAAGGGAGCCAATGCTTCAAAAAATATATAGCAAGCCCCACAAGGCTTACCTTGAATGTGTTGAGTCCAGGAGCACAGTGTTCTTGGGTGCTGAATCAGACGCCTCTTGGTGTTCATGAGGCCCAGACAGGTACATTAGAGCCCTTGGATGAGGACCTTAGATGGGGGCTGGCAATCGTTCATTGTTGAGGCAAGGTATGTATAAAGCAAGCTAAAGAGTATACCCGGTATCCTACATTCAGTGTATATTTGTTATTGGTAGATGGAAGAAAAATAAGAGAATGATTAGACATAATTGAAAGATATGCGGTATCAGGTTTGCCTCCAGTTTATCAGTCACACGAAGATATTCCTTGTGAATATGTTGGTCCTTATTGGTTAACCTAATTCATATGTTTCTAGACAAGATACCTAATTTTTTACTGGACAAATGGGCACATTTGTTTATGGCCAAAGAGGTCACATTTTTCTAGTCACCCCACATCATTTTGCCTATCACTGTGCCTTTCTGTGCCTTGTCCTGCAAGTCCATTGCCTCACACTGCATTGTTTCTCATTGCCTAATGAGACTGAATATATAGAGACCATGCTATATTTACATGTTTTGTATGGCTATCATTTCAAGACGTTATACACAATAGTTTCAAATGTCCAGAACTGCTGCTCTGTCATCAAATCATATTTCACTGACCTCCTCCCTGTGAACACGAGACTCGTCCCTTCACTTCAAGATTTCGAGAAGGAGCACAAGGCCCTCCCCTCCAATGAATGACCCCCCCCCAACACCTAGGTACGCACAGCCTCCTCTCCCCACCGGGACTGAAGCTTGGTGCTCTGATCCCCCTTGTTTCCTTCCCGGTTTACTTGTAGATCCCTTGCTAACACCTGCCCACCTTTGTTCCCCCCTTGCTACCGTCCACCCCCTCTGCTTTCCTTACTGTGTACGTCCCCCTATGATTTGCAAAGTGCCCGGCGACCTACGTCAAATAAACCACACATCCATTCCTTAGGTGACCATTTTACTACCGGGGAACCCAGATTTTTAATCTGGTACGTTACCTCTTCCCAAAACTTCTTCAATTTTGGACAATCCCACCAAATATGCCACCAATCACCCTTCCCTCCACATCTTCGACAACATGCCTCTGTGGAAGTCCGGAACATTTTGTGTAGTTTTTCAGGGGTATAATGCCATTGATAGATGATCCTATACCAGGCTTCCCTTAACTGAATGGACCTTGTTAATTTGGGGATATTTTTCCATAAATGTTCCCAATAGTTTCTCGGTAAGTCTATCCCTAATGTTTTTTCCCCTCCATGCATATACCCCCAAACCTGTCCCTTACCCTCTTCCATCAGTATCGAATAGAACTTTGACACCGTTAGTTTATTCCCTGAATGTGTAGTAATACATTTTTCAAACATAGTGAGCTCTCTACCTGCTGCTTCCCTTCCACCAGATCTGGCTAACCAGTGTCTAAATTGATAATACTCCAGTCTATCTGTTTCTGAGAGACCCAGTAGCTGCTTACCCTCCTCAAATGAATAGATATTTCCTCTCTGCATTATATCGTGCAACTTGGTGCAGCCTGGTTGCCGCCATTGTTGAAATGCACCCTGTACCATCCCAGGCTGAAATTGTGGGTTCCTAAATAATGGGGTAAATGGTAATGGGCGTGTAGACAAAGCTCCCTTATCTAATAAACAATCCCATATGTCAAAAACCACTGCTAGTATCTGGCTGGTCTTCATATCAATAGGCCTATCTTGTCTGTTTAACCACAATATCCCATCCAGTGGGGACCCTGCCAGTGCCCTTTCAATTTTTACCCACAGCTTCTTAGTGTCCCTGGTAAACCATTCCCGCAGTACTCGTAATTGTGCAACCTCATAATATTTGTTCGAAATTCGGTAGGCCTACTCCCCCATTTTCTCTGGGTGCCATCAAAGTCTGATATGCGACTCTCAGGGTTTCATTTCGCTATACAAATCTCCTGACCACTTTATTTAACACCCTAGAGGAAGACATAGGAACCTTAACTGGCAGAGCTTGAAATGTATAGAATAGCCTCGGGAGGGTAACCATTTTGATGGGAGTGATCCTACTTAACCATGAAATTTGTAACAGAGTCCATGTCCCTAAATCTTCCTTCACCTTCTGCAATGATTGCGGGTAAATGCTATCGAAAAACAGGGAAACCTTCTTTGTTATATTAATCCCCAGATATTTGATAAAGCTATCCACCACTGTAAACGGCAAATAAGAGGACACATTTTCCTTCTGTTGATTGGATAGACCTAATTCCAAAAGCTCAGATTTTCCGATATTAACCTTGAGGCCTGCAATCTTTTCTACCTCGGCCATCTCTACCAACAATGCTGTTATCGATTTTTCTGGTTCTATTAATGTCAGCAGCATAACATCTGCGAAGGCCGTGATCTGATGGTCTTCACCCACAAATATGATACCTCGTATATTTTCCCTCTTTCTTATTTTATGTAGAAATGGTTCCAAGTATATAGCATACAAAACAGGTGAAAGCAGACATCCCTGCCAGGTGCCCATTGCCATCTTTATTGTACAAGAAACTTGATTATGAATTACCAACCGTATTCTGGGTGCTTGATAATTAGCATGCAAAATCCAAATAAACTAGGCACCCATTCCCATGTGTTCCATTGTAGAAAATAAAAAGGGCCATTCCATACAATCAAATGCCTTTTTGGCATCTAAAAACACTAACACTGCAGGAATTTGTTTTATGTTAAATTTTTCAATCAAGTTGTTGACTCTCCTAATGTTATCCAAAGTCTGTCTACCTAGTATAAACCCTGATTGATCCCCATGTATCAACCAGGCAGGGGCTGCGCTAAAATTGCTGGCAGAATGCTGGTATAGAACTTTATGTCAATGTTTAACAGGGCTATGAGTCTTTATGACCCGCATTTCATCAGATCTTTTCAAGGCTTTTTAAAAACCACCACCTTCGCCTCTAACATAGTTGGTGTTATGGCCCGTTGACCCCTATTGCACTAAACAATTCCCTTAATACCGGGACCAACTGCCTCTCATGTTTCTTGTAAAACATTGCCGGAAAGCCATATGGGCCTGGTGCTTTATTTAGTGGTAAGGGTCTTATTGTCTTGGTAACCTCCTCCTCACTAAGTACCCTTTCCAGATTCTTCTATTCCTCCATTGTTATTTTAAGCATACTTATTTCCTTCAGGCAGCGTTGTATCTCACTATTGTCAGAGTGATTAGACGCAGTTAATATTTCATAGAATTGCGCAAAGGTTTCTGTATTTCTTCCATCCCAGTAGCTAACGATCCATCAGGCTGTGATATTCGCTGAACCAGCTTTGCTGCTTCTTGGCCCTTAAGCTGACAGGCCAATAATGTATCTGCTTTATTAGCTTGGACACAGTATTTTTGTTTAGTTATAAGTAAAGATCTCTCTGCTCTCCGATTTCACAATAAAATCAGCTGACTGTTTAAGCTTTTTAATTTACTAAATAAGGCCTTTGTTGTATGGTTAGCTATAGCCATTTGAGTATCCCGCACTTGGGTCTCCAGATTAATTTCTATTTTAGCCCTCCAGATTAATTTCTATTTTAGCCATTTTAGTATCCTGCACTTGGGTCTCCAGATTAATTTCTATCTTAACTTTAAATGCTATCAGTTCACCTCGCATCACTGCTTTGAATGCATCCCATGTTCCCTCAGGAGAGACCCACTGGTTACGATTTATAGAGAAATATTATTCTATTTTACTTCTTATTACCTCAGCTGTATGTTCCTCATGCAGCAAAATCCAAGGGTAACGTCCAAGCCGAAAGCCCCAACCACAGTGCCTTATCTCTAAACTGGACAGTTATAGGAGCATGATCTGACAAAGCTATGGATCCCACTTCCATTCCTGTTACATCCCCAATAATTTGGCCGATAACCGTACATAATCTATTCTAAAGAGGGATTGATACATGTGTGAAAAACATGTGTCTCCCTTTTCGTTCCCCCACTTCATCCGCCATACATCCCACAATGTTAAGTTTTCAAATCTTCTTTTTAATATCAGTGAAGGTTGAACTGTCCCTTTCCCTCCACCACCACTCTGATCTATTTTGGGATCCCAGGCTATATTAAAGTCTCCAGCAAAGATTATTTCCCCACTTGCATAATCTTCCAACTTACTAACAACTTCTTGCAAAAATATCCCCTGTCCTGTATTAGGCGCGTAGAACATTGCCAATACAAGACCGTTGCAGCACAAAGAAGATATAGCTTCCCTCCAAATTTGCAGCATATCGCACCACAGATGCCCTTAACGTATCTCTCAGTCCTATCATTAAACCCAAGGTTTTCCCACCTGCGTTAAAGTGGTACATTCTGGTGAACCAGAGTAATTTCCCCACTAATTTATTCTTCTTTCTAATATGGGTCTCCTGCAGCATTATGATGTCCACCTTTTCCTTTTTGAGTATAGCTTCCACCTTTTTCTGCTTCACCTGGGAGTTGAACACTCTTAAATTATAAGACATAACCTTGAATGTGTTCTGTGGGATATATTTACCGACTCAGCAGTACTTTCCCACATCACCAAGCTGCACTTCAGCAGAACCGGCAAAATGGCTGTGCTGGCTCATGTGAGCACCACTGCCACACACCAAAACTGCGTTTTGCAGCGACAAAAGGATGGATGCAATGTTTTGCCAAGCACCATTGGGCAAGATGGAACAGGGAGCACCCCGAGAAAGACTACTAGGGTGTGTTCTTGTTTGTCTTAAAGAAATGGAGTGAAAAAGTAGCGCTGTTTTGCTGCAAGCCCAAATTCCCATTGAAAAAGGGAATATTTCACCTTTAAAATGATGCTGCTCTGATGCTATTTGTCCCTGTTCTTCATCACACTACCTTTATCAAAAAGACCCTGTCATGCCCAGCTAAATTCAAATTGTGCTCATTCAGAAAAGAGCCTTATTCCTGAATGACAGGCTGTGCCCGCCAAATCTGAGAAAATCAGCAAAAGCTTTCCTTCAGCTACACAGGAAACGCTTACATTTTGCAACAAAATGTCAAAAATCACTGCTTGAAAAGAAAATCATATCTTTCTGTGCACATGTCAATTTCATGAAGCCTTTTACCTTGTACAGACTGTTGTGTTAAACAAGCTGACTACAGCTACAGAACAATATTGGGAAGTAGATGGAAGATAAATCCCAGCAGCATTGACCACGTGTCAAAATGGGCTTTTACAAACCAGCGAAAAAAATGCCTGTTTTAAAAAGTACACTGTTGAATGAAAGTTTGTCTGTGCCTAGCAATGTAAAGGGGTTTATTGCTGGGGAAACATATATGGGCTGTTTTATTCAACAGGCTTGTTTTGATTCAGGACACAATGAAAGAAAAATAAAACTGTTAAACTGCATTGGCTGAATTTTGCAAGCTCCCAAAACAGGTTATTCCAGGTGGTCAGAGCTAAGGCTTCCCCCAAAAGGGAACCACCATAAACTTCTAGGACACCTAGCTGATAATGGGTGATAATTACTAGGTTGGAAAACTTTTACTGACCAAGACAAAGAAACTTCAAATACCCATCAGATTATGGTATGGGCTGAGCCCTCTTACAATAGAACGTCTAGGACACGGATGTTCGAAGTGAAAAATCACACCTACTCGTGACTTCTACAGGAAGCTTCAAAGGAAATCTCTGTGACAACCCTGGATTGAGGGGGTAGCCTTGGAAAGGCATGCCCATATATTGGGAACAATACTGACATTTGCCTCCAAGGACTATTTATTAATAAAAATGTTAAAGACTTTTATCTCTGCAGCAGAACTTTGCAAAAATGTGAAAAGTTAACCGTTTAAATGTGATTTTATGGGCTTTTATTTAAGATGTCATAGACTTCACTGACACATGGGGAATACAAATGGCAGAGAATTGGTTATTCCACGGAAAGTGTATAGGATGCCACTGTCAAATTTAACACTGATATGCCTAATAATAATCTATACACATACGTAAAGTTATAGAATTTTAAGTACTATATTTCTCACTGAAAAGCACGAAAAACTGGTAGAAGGGCGAAACAAGGTCCCAAAATCGTGAGGATTGGACTGCTATGCTATACATACAATATGTAATCTGCCCATGTGATTTGTTAAAGTGCCACAAATGTATAAATGTGTAAATTAGATTATAACTGATTTTTGGCAAAAAGGACTGTGGGATGGCTTTTTACCTCATAAAATGCAACCCCATAAACTGGGACTCTTCCTCGAGGAGGCAACCAATATTGATTGTCTTATCCGCTTCTTGGAGGTAGGCCTAGCTCAGTTCTGCCCACCAATAATTCTGTGATGTCACCATGCTCTAAAAATAAGAGTGGTTGACAGAGCTCTACGCACACTCTCTCCTGAATTTCCTGCACCGGCGTTCCTGATCTGCTCCATTCATATTGCTGATTCCAGATTTCACTACAAGGCAAAAGCATTGCTGACCCTACTCCAGAAAGGCCAAAGCATTGCTGATCCTGTCCCAGCAAGGCCATTGATCCAGAAAAAACCCACTAAAATCCTGTTAAAAAAGGGGAAAAGCAGTGGTACTTTTGCATCTTGAAATCAGACTGGCTTGCTGCCCACTACCTGCATGCCCACTGCCACCCTGCCATCCAGCTGTCCTTGCCATTCGTGACCAGAATTGCCCAGCTGTTTGTTGTAAGGCGCGCCTGCCGTGTTATGACCAGAACCTGTTGACTGTCCAAAATCCCAAAACTCAAGCGTGGACTGTGAGTATAATCCCCACCCCATAGAAACACATAGCTTACCTTATCTGGCCTATGTCTTTATCCCACTCTCTAAGCAGTCATATTCATACCTTAGTACCTTGTTAAAACTGTTAGGATTCTCTGTGCACCCTGACCTTAATTTCTAAGTACTAGCACCATCCCTTTATTAATTTTGTCTTGTGTAAATCCTAAACTCATATTTTGAGTAATCATACTAAGTTCCAGTTAATGTTGAGCGCTGGGGGGACAAGGTTGACCTCGCGAATCAACCTTGGTGATTACTGCGTTCCTCTTTAACAATATAGTCTAGATAATTTAGTTTAAGTAAAATTAGCCTTTCTCTCAAAACCGATTTTCTTATTTTTAACTGCTCTATTTTCCTAAAACTGAACCCCATTCCACTCGAAAATCTCATCCAAATCTTCGGCTACTACCATCCTTTCACTTTGATATTGTCCCTGTGATATACATCTGTCCCCCAGACCAAAAACCGCATTGCGATTTTTGGCATTTCACCCGTTTTTATAAAAAACTGTTTGGATAATTTTAAAAGGGAATTGAAGAGAAGTGCAATTGTCCCACGTGTCATTCGGGTGCAGCTTGTTTTAACTTTCCACTCATTTTCGAATTGTATGCTCCTTGTTGATCCATTGCCTTGGGATTGCTAGTGTTTATGCATTATTGCAATTGTGAGAAATCATAGTTGCCTCACACATTTAACTGCACATTCATTATTTATTTGTCCATTTCCGAGTGTCATTTCATGCCTTTGCATGGGGTTTAAAATCTGTTTTTGCCTCTTATTTTGTGAGGGAAGGTCAGATTTTTATTCAGTTTACTGTCACATATTCCTGACTACCTATCTTTCTATCCACTTAAAATTTAATTAATTATGGGTTGAGGGAAACTTGCAAGGGGAAATCTTAACTTGACTGCTATCTATCCTAATTCAAAAAGTGTTCCTATTCACTTGTGCATTGTATATGTTGTACTAAAAGGTTAACCAAGTACATTGCTTTCATTTTAATTGTAATTATCACCCCATTGGTGATTGCTGCCCATATTAAAAATTGCATGATTTCTTTTGAATTTAAAAATAAATAAATATTGCGATTTCACCAACCGGCCTGGTTCATGGTCCATTGTGATTTGGGGTATTTGAAAAAGGGGGTGTGAGATGAGTTTTGTACCATCTCAAATTGAATCTGCATAAAATAAAGAGATAGGCATCTCAATTGAGCGCTACATCCTAGGCTGAGACCAAGGTGTGTGTCGCCTGATTGAAATCCTTAACAGTTCTATGTAGAAATATTCACAATCCAAATCTAACAGTTTCCCTGTAAATATAATTGCGGCATTCGCTTGTCCTCTGCCCCCCTTTGCCACCTACCCTCCCTTCGCTAACACACGCCTGACCACCATCCCAGGCCCAGACCTCGGATCCTATCATATTCTCAGGAGAGTTCCCCCAAGCAAAGGCCCGCTGCAAACCTGGGGTCACCACCGCTGGGAAGTATCCTACCACCTCCCCTGGATTCCAAGACATACTGCACCAGCCCTCCACTCTGCCTTCCCTTGAGCCGGCAATTAATATTCCTCCCCACCTGTTTCCAATTACATAAAGCCATCCGCCTTTTAAAGAGTTCCTTCTCCCCTCTCCCCTCCCCTCCACCTTGCCCTTTCTTTCGAGGACCCATCAAGTTTACCCCACGTCCACCCTTCTTCCCTGTTACCACGGACCAGTTCCATCTTTGTGTTCTCCGTTGAGTGGAAGGGCCTGCTCGTTGCTCTCCTCGACCCTCGTCTTCCTTAATATTCAGCAATGCCAATCCTTTAGCACATGTTGTGATGCAGTGTTGCACGCCCTCCAAAGTGAAAAGCAAGCCAAAAGAAAATGTCCATTTTTATTGAATCTGTTTCACCACCAAAGCACGCGTTACTTGGCTCATGTCTCTACGCTTCTGAAGTGTCATCAAAGCCATGTCCTGATACAATTGCATCTGCATACCATTGATTATGATATCCCCTTCTACTCTTACTGCCCGCAGAATTCTCTCTTTCAAAGAATACGAAGTGACTCCTACCTCTCTGGGTCTTGCTCCAGGTTCTCTCCTCCTCAGACCAACTCTGTGAATACGATCAATCCCGATGTCGTGCGACGGGATGTCTGTCACCAAGTCCCTAAAGCATTGTTGAACCATAGTTTTTAAATCTGTGTCTGGAATTGACTCACCTAAGCCTTTGATACGGATATTAG
Source organism: Ambystoma mexicanum (assembly GCF_040938575.1). NCBI lineage: Eukaryota > Metazoa > Chordata > Amphibia > Caudata > Ambystomatidae > Ambystoma > Ambystoma mexicanum. Next base: position 275,076,719 of record NC_090941.1, read on the forward strand.
ACCTCCTTGAACGGTTCCCAAAATCTTTGGCTTGTTTTTTCTAGATTGTGCGAGACTCTCGCCAGTTGTTCCAACAGTTCACTATTTGCCGAGCCTCCTCTGATGTCTCCTCCAGATCTTGTTCAGTGACATCTATTCTTTCCCCTAGCACTTTCCATGCCACTTAACTTCTGTCAATGAGGATCTCAATTCTTTGTGCAGCAACGTGAACTGTTGCTGAAAGTTGTCTGAGAGTCCCCCTTCCATCTCTCTTAAGCATTCTTTGAGATCATCTTTACTGAATGCCATGTCGCAAGCTTCCGGGGTATCTCTTTTCTCATCGTCCACAATATCCTGCTTATTGTGTCCTACTCCTGTATCTGCGCTTTCTTTCCAACACCTCTCAAGTGGGCCTTCCTGTTCCATTTGAGGTTGCCTCCTTTTAGCCTGGCAACCCTTATATTTAGCGCTAGGATCACTTTATTGTCACTGCTTGCACCATATATCTGCATTATGTCCACTTCTTTAGCCTCAACCCACGACCAGTTTATATTCAGTTGTAGTCTTAATGCAGATGACACCCAGGTCCTCATCACACTCAATGGGTGCTATGAGGAAGATGTTGCAAAGCTTAATGAAATCTACCTTGAAATCCAAGCATGGATGGCCACCCACAGCCTCTGCTTAAACGACGATAAGACAGAATTGCTTATCGTCGGTTCCCAGGCCCGCCTTAACAAAGTCGACCCCAGATACCAATCCTTCACCATCGATGGCAACATCATAAAAGTCTCAAAAGAGGTCAAAACGCTGGGTGTGTATCTCGACTCCAACCTCCTGCTAAAAAAACAGATAAATGTTACTATTTCATCCACGGCCTATACCAATAAACTTATCAATGCCTGTAAGCCATTCTTATCTACCATCAGTTGCCTCACATTGGCTAGGGCTCTCATATTGTCCAGATCGGGCTATTGCAACACACTCTTCCCTGGCTCCATAAATCTCAATTTGAACAGACTACAGATTCTGCAGAACAACGCTCTCAGATGTGTCCTTAATCTTCCCTGCAAGGCTCACATCACTACCATCAGGAAGGAGCTTTATTGGCTCCCTATCTGCCTCAGAATTAAATTACGTTCACTTGTCATTACACACAAATGCCTCGCTCTGACAGCCCCACGCTATTTATCAGATAAATTCACCAGACAAAGTTTGTCCAGACCAACTAGAACCCCGTATCTGCACCAACTAAACATTTCCGAATTCAATCTAAAAACGGCAGGGGGAGCGAGCATCCCCGTGCTAGCAGCGAAATGCTGGAACGACGGTACTTCCCACAATAATCAGAGCCGACGTATCGTTCTGGTCGTTCAGAGCCAAGGTGAAAGAGTGGCTTACAATTCAGCAATAACCTGCTACCTGCCCTCAGCGGCGGACCAATTTGTAACCCGTTCCAGCTTGTAACCTTTGTCGCGGACCAACCTGTAACCTGGTCCTTCATGCCATTTATTGTATTGTCCTTTTCTGTTTTTCGCATGTGCAACCTTCTGTAACCCATGTTGCTCTACAAGTCTAATGCGCCCAGTTACCCCAGGGTTTGGCTGCGCTATACAAATAAACTAAAAAAACTAAACTTAAGTGTGGGGCTAAATGTTTTCACTTAATTGGGGCAAACCTACGTCATCCAAGTGCCACTGCTGGCAGCAGATACCAGTCTTTGACTCTTTTCAGTGGTCATGGCGTAAAAGCACACTGTCCCCAACAGTTTCTACACCATGGCCAATCCCCCAAGCCCACCCTTTCCCTGTCACCAAGATTCTCACTTCATAGTCTAGGCCGTGGATGGATGGGCCAGCTCAGCAGCTGACACTCCCAATGTCTTCAGCACACACAACGCTATTCATTTCCATGACTTACAGACCGTGGCCACTATGCTTAAGTGCCACCTTCTCCAACTCAGTCCCCGCTACAAGCCCACAAGGGAAATGTTCACATCAGCAAATGCACTGCCCCCAGGGTTAAAACATACTCATATTCCCTATTTACCTTCATGGGGTTGTGCCTGCATAGCTTCCAGCGGATGCGTTAACAATGGGAGCCGACTGCCACACTTCTATAGCCAGCTATCATTCTTTGTGTTCCTGCTCTGGTTCCTGATCAGCTACGGCTGGCCCCATCCTGCTCAAGCGCGCCGCATTTCACTTCCAATTACCAACATTGCACGATGTGGAAGAAAGCATTAGACCCTTACTGGAGGCGAACTTCCAAACATGTTAGGTTTGTCCCTCAAAAGCCGTTCATTTCTTCGTGCGACTGTGTTCCTTTCCCAGTAGGGATCACACGCAGCTTCTTAGCCTCTTTGCCTCCGGCTACTGTTCCCATGCCATGATCAAGCCTGGCGCAATCTTCGGCTGTCGCCTCACTGAAATACCTCCCAATGATCTCCTCCCCGTTCGCTCCCCCCAGCACCTGGCTTCTGGATCATCAGGAGTCCACTGCTGCTTCGTTGCTCCTAGAATCTCATCTGCTGCCCGAGCTGGCAACGGGTTCACACGGGTAGAGCATTAGCTGTGTGGGGAGGCACTGCCCTGTTGAACCCGGTTGGCTGGATCTTGCAGTCGCTCAGTAGGAGGGGGATCTCCTTCACAATGCATCAGCCGCAGTTAGTCACATCCTCTAATCAGCCTTCTTAGTGCCCCTTTCCAGCCAAAGAGGGAGGACAGCTAAGTTTTCGGGCCGGAGCAGAGCTAAGGACAACACGTCCTTAGTCTCCAGCGGCCATCCTGGAATCCCATTTATTTTGTCTTTTAATCCATTTGGCCGTAAATATATGCGGGGGGAGAGCTCCCTTGGCCACTCTTCCCCCCCCACCCCTATCCAGCCCCTACATATATTTGCACCCAAATTTGGTAAAAAAAATTATTTGGATTTGGATTCGACCAAATCTTCTGCGATGGAATCGTCCTATCCCGAAATTGCTGCTGCCCGATTTCACAACTTTAAAAAAAAAGCTATTGTCGTCCGTGCACAACCTGCCAGGATGCTAATAGCAACTACCCCCTCAATGGGGGGCATAACTGCTTGGCAAGTTTGACAGGGCTCACGTTTAGGCCCTCATTTCGCTAAGGCCTGCATCTTGAAACCTGGGCCATTACCAAGCAGTAAATAGCGCAATGTGCCTAAATGGCACATCACATCGACGTGTACACAATGAGGAGTAGGAGACATTTTGAGTCACTGCAAAGGTTAGCTCGACGGGATGCAATAGTGCTATACTTCCTCCTCTTCTGGACCATGTTGTGGATAGTGACCATATTGTCAGTAAAAAAAAGGTTTCTTTGAATATAAATATTGCATTTATTACCTGATTCCAGGGCAAGCTTGGCTGTAATTTCCATGAAGCCCATAACCTGCTAGGGATAATAACCAGTCAAGCCTGCTCCTGAACCTGACAATTAAAGCTATTAGCACACCAAATGATCGTCCAGGGTGTTTGTTAACAGTATTATTTTAAAGAAAAATGGGTCTAGTTTTTCATTTGTGTCCAATTTCCTTTAAAAAAAAATATACATATATATACAATGCAAGAAACGGCATAAGAGAGTACTATATTTAATGTTTCTATGGCGATATGGAGGCAGGACAGGTGAGTGAGGGTGTGAAGTCAGGGGAGTGTGGTTGGGGGGTACGGGAGCCCGAGAAAGGAAATTGGGGGATTGGAGGGTTGGAAAGAGCCAGAAAAACTGGACCCGGGAGCAAAGCTCAAAAATTGACGGCTTGGAGGGTTGGCAGCAGAGTGAAGAATAGAACCGGCGACTAAAGATCGCATTCCTAGACTCCTGATTGGCTGGTTCCCCTTGCCAAGTACTAATAATTGTTGCATGTCTTTCTTTTTAATGGCAAGGGTATCAAGGACGTATTTATGGACAGAGTCGGTATTAACAAGAGCTCCTTCAATAGATTGCAAAACAGAGAAAAGGATAAAAAGCGTAGGCATGAGGCAGTTATTCTAGATGATACATTTCAATAGATAATTGCAATTAAGCAGACTGTGCAGATACCTTAATGAACAGGTAGAGGGGAGATGTAACATTTGCTGTTTTGCGGTTTTGCTTTACTGAAAAACCGTTGTCCCATGGATGGAATGTGGAATTTTGCCCCTGGGTTGAACGTCATTTGGTTCCAAGTTGGGTGAGTCTACATATCTTAGAATGTACCCTCCCCATGGCATATAGATGAAAAAAGTCATTGAAAGTCAGTGCAATTGTCTGAGGAAATGGTACATTTTGGAGTGAACACCAGGCGGGCAGTGTCAGATGGTTTCAGAAAGGTGATTAGAAAGTAAGAGGGATTATCAGTAAGTGTTTACAAAGAACTCATTTAAAGGATCACCAATTTGTTAAAGATTTGTATTTTTATTTTTGTTTTTGTTTAAGTGATATGGAACCGCATTCAGTGTTAGGAATAGATGCATTGGGAAGACACACATTAGTTTTACTTGAACTGGTCGTGGAATGTGATTTTCTGAATATGGACCTTATATCCCCAATTGAAACATAAGGAGAATACGTTTTTTAAAATATAATTCTGACTAATACCACTGGGCACTATTGGACACTAATATCCAGTATTATATTGATAATGGAAGAAAGTGTATATTTCTCTGCAAATGTACATTTGCTGTTCAGTGTCCATATTACTTAAACTTTGCATTTGTGCACGTACAATGTTTCACAGTAGTAGAACTAGGGCAACCACGTCGCCAGTGCAAATATGCATTTATTTAATGTATTTTTTCACCACTATCTTGGGCCCCTACAATTCCCCGCCTGCCCACTTACCTGCGAAGTACCGCAACGGTCCACACTATCTAGACATTATCCATACATCTGGTATCTCCTGCTACAACTACACGGATGACACACAAATAATCTACACATTTTGTAACCACCCACTGCCAAATGCCCATGGCATTAAAAAGTGCCTTGCACAGGTGGACACATGGATGACAGCAAACAGACTAAAACTCAACCCTAAAACAACAGAACTGATTCTCTAATCCTACAGGTTCTAACTTCACCACAATCCCTTGGACTGATCAGAGGGGCCCCTGCCAAAACCCCTCGACCACAGTAAAGAATCTTGGAACAACAATGGACAACACCCTAAGTCCTGATCCACAGGTAAAAGCCACTGTCAGAAACTGGTTCTCCCAACTGTGCATGGTATGCCCCATGTCACTTTACTTTACATTCACCCACAGGACCATGGCCACCATTTATCTAATACTATGCAAACAGCCTGCATCTTACTCCCAGATTATCCAATGAGGAAACGTCTATGATTTTAAAATGCAGAGGCAAGACTACTTCTCAGAACTAAGCAATTTGAGCATATCATGGCAGCATTGCATATTCTCCACTGGCTACCCATCAAAAAACAGGTTCATTTCAAAACCTTGTGCATCACTCATCGTTCACACTCTGGGGAGCTTCCTCCTCCACAAGGAAGTTTCAACACTACACTCCTTGCCGAACACTTAGGTCTAGGAATGCTGCACTAGTACTGGTCCCCAAATTCAACAAGAAATGGCAATGAGGATCCTCTTTTTCAGCTCTGGCAACAAAACTGTGGAACATTCTACTTAAACATCTCTGCCTGGAAGTGAACCACCTGACATTCAGGAAACAGCTCAAGACTTTGAAAATAATTGAAAATGACTAAAAACTGTGCACAAGAAACGTTGGCTAATTTATGACAAGCAATTTTCGAATCCTTTGGTACAACCATATTACCATCTGTGGGTAACCAATCTGATTCATGGATCATCTGCTGAGTGACACTAGTCCGCACCTTAACCTCAGTGAAATCTACAACCAAGAGCCAGGAAGCTACAACACCCTCACTCACTGCCCCTCTCCACCCCGTCTGCTGCCCTCATCCCTCTCAACTAACTCCTCACTACTAAAATCCTACATCCTTACACCTCCCAAACTCCTTCAAGTGACCTCAAGGTCTAGTGTACTTAACAGATTCAGATCTTATCCATCTTTTATCAACAACCATGCTGTCAATTTTTGCACTCCACAGTCCAGGGACTGCCCTTATGGCTAACCTGTCGGGTCAGTACCAACCACAAATAACATAGAGATTTTCATATTGCCACACAGATAACAGGTACTTCCATCAGCACCAAAGGTTTCTGCAACTGCCTTCCCACTATCTAAAACACCATGCCCTCCTATCCTACAGAGCCATTTGCAACGAGGCCAACATTATTAGCAGAAGGGCACCATATAAGATATATATTACATGTTGCAGAAATGTATTGAACGAATAGGCAGTTTTTTGCACTACAGTAGATTATTTTTTACCCTGCTGCTAATATTCTGCAAAATGGCACTAGCATTGGTGCAAAGTGTCAGCGATATGTCCCCGGATGCCCTATATTTCACAATTGAATGGTTCAGAAAGCATATGAAACTGGCCAACTGCAATATCCACCCGATTATTCCTTGATAATGCCATCTTTGCAACAGTAGGGGAACTGTGCAATGTGTAAAGTATCTAATGCTTCACCATGCACGTCTATTGAACCTGCATGTGTTTTTTTCTGTTATGTTACGGTACTGGGATTTATACTGCACACCGCTGCCATTTGCATGTTCCCTGGGCACTCTGGCAGATCTGAAAGAGGTGGCTGGGTTAGGTTAGTGGGAGAAAGGGAAAATTCAGGCTAGATTTTTTGCTGTGTTGACGTGTGCATTTGGGGCGTAACAAGGTACTGTATGCGACTTTCTGGGTGGGCTGTACCGTGTGCATAGATGCATTTGTGTTCAGATGGGAACCTTATGTTACCATGGTGCTTGGATGCACTGGCCGGGTTGGTGGTATGCAAGTTGGATGTAGAGGTGTAGAGTTCTGTTGCTTCATGTCGTGCGAGTAGTGTAGTTAGTGTAAAGTGTGTTTGGGTATGAAGAAAAGCGTTTCAGTGTTGGGGCACACAATTCCCACTGCGGGCAAACAGTTAATCTTGGATGCTAAAGAGCAACGTCCAGTGGGGCAATAGTTAAAGTAGGGTGAACAGCTCAGACCATGGGGCAACAGAATGCTCCAGACTCTGAATTGACTAAGTCAGGGGTTTGCAACCTGTGGCTCTTCAGATGTTTTGAACTACAAATCCCATCAGCTCCACCCAGATAAGTGGATTGGGAGGAATCATGCGAGTTGTAGTCCAAAATATCTCGAGGGCCAAAGGCTGCAGACCCCTGGACTAAGTTATACGTGTTTTTATGTTCCACACTACACTTATTTAAACAGATAATTACAATTGAAGCACTAATATTGTCAATTAACAGAATTTAATTTAGTAATTAATTTTCAATAGTTCGCCGTCAAATTTGAATTTCACAAAAATACATTGTGTAAATATTTACAGAAAATGCTCCCCTCAGTCAAAAGCTGCATTGAACATCTTCCCATGCTGATAAAATTGTTCACAAGTTTCTTCGAACAACACTTTCCAAACATAGATGAATGACATCAGAGAAAAATGGCGTCGTTAAAAATACGCACTGTTAGCCACTCACGAAAATACAAGCAGCCATTGTTGCAGAGTCCATAAAAATCGCTGCGCATTCTTCGCAATTTCACCAACTACTGTGGCAAATTCACCTGCTGTGTGGTAATGAGCAGAGCCCGGTTTCATGTTACTGCGTATCCTTCCTCCTGTTTGGAACAGGAAGGCAGGAGTGGTGTGAAATAACTGGTTAGCCGATGAAAAGGCCTGATAATGCCCGCAGGAATGCAAAAAACCTGCTGACCACCATGCACTCAAGCTAATGACGGATGTTTCCTTTCTATTAGAGAAAGTACCTTTTTGTGGCAGGCAGGATGTTAGAGATTGCCGGATAAGTAGGCCTCGTGTTCTTTGTCTCTCGTCCCACTGACAGACAGATGGCATTCCAAGCCCCAAAGTGCCTCTGGCCTACGGGCTCATAGCGATTATCTCAGATGAATAAAAAAGAACAAAAAAAGAGTGCATGCTAATTATGGAAGTTGATATGCCCGTGCAGCCTTAACAAAGCGCATCCTATAACCACTCTAAACGCAAAATTCAGGTGAGGAAGTGGCGTGTTAGCAATGACGTTTATCAGTACATTCTCAAGTTACTACTGCAAACAGTATCCAGTCAGAGAATCTGAACCGTGACCCTGATGTGTTTAGGCTCAATTCTAGAAGCAACAGTCTACACAGGTCATTCCATGTTTTAAACATCTGCTCCAAGTTCCTATTTTTTTAAAAAACTTTTTCCATGTATGTTCTTGAATACTGAATGCATGTTTTTCATGATATTATCATCTACGTGTCTGCCCACACCAGTCATTAATAACTGAAGCAAAATGAAAACTATATATATAAAAAAATATGCAATAATGGGCATTAATAGTGAATAAACGCACCTCATTATGTCATTATCCAACATCTTCTTGATGCCCACAACAGTCATCAACAACTGGAGTTTAGTTGAGTGAAAAATATATATCTATCTTTTTAAATGTGATCACTGATACAAATCTACTGATTACGGTGCAAAATGACACCCACATGTACCTGATTGCAAACTTATCAATCTTAGAAGAAGATCATTCTTCTGCTCTACCTTGTCAGATCCCGACTGGCATTTAATGTCCACAAATGCCATTCTTTTAAGATTTTTGAAGCACAATATTTTGGTGTGATCTTTTGGGTGTGCATAACACATTTCTTTGCAGATTCTGTTAGGTGATGGCAAGCAAACTTCACATTTTGAGATACTGTCTTAGAATAATTGGCACCTCACAAGGGACCAGACTGCTAGCCTTGGTACTCCCAGGCCACTAGGCGTGGGGCAGCTCAGGAGGCCCGCACACCCCTGAAATGCGTCTGGAGCAGGGGTGTTGCTAGGTCTGGAAAAGACCTGGGGCTATGCTAATTTCGGGACGGTCAGGACTCAGGGCTAGCTAGCCTTTTGGTTGTAACTCCGAGCTTCTATACAGGGCTACAACCAAAAGACCTGGGGGTTTAGCCCCCTCCACCCACTAACCCCCCACTAGCAACACCTCTGGACTAGAGGTGCCCCCAGCCCGCATTGTCCGCTTGCCATTATTTTATTTTTTTAATTAATGGACCATACTTTTCTTTTTGAATGTGGCATATTGTTTCATACAGTGATTAATAATCCGATTGTTATAATCATTAGATTTGATTTCAGTTATGCATGTCAAATATTTAAAAATGTATCTTTGTTTGTGCATCTCATTTTCATTTTTTCTAACCACTTTCTTGATTAAATCCCTGAAGAAGAGCATTTTTTCTTTTTTTATTGTGTTCTTTGTGCAAATGGCACATTTATACAAACCATTTTTTATACAAAATTGAACATTTCACAAATCTCGTAAAAACATATAGAATCGTTTACACATTTAGTCACACTATTTAAATAACGTATCATACAATTTAACAGCAAGAAGAGAAAAAAAGCAAAGAAAAAGAATGAAGAAGAATACAAAAATTAAAGGAAAGCGGAAGAAGGCAAAAAACAGAAGAACAATAGAAGAAGGAGAAAAAACGTACTATCGGCGCACTATATTGATACTCATAATGCTGATCTAGAATTGGTGTCTTGTTCAACCGTTAAAAACCACATACTTTGATTAAATCAAGGATTCCTTGCTCTATGACTTTAGATTTCAGAAAAGACGTCAAATAGCATTTTTACAAGAGCTATCAATAATGACAGTTGGGAGGTCGTCATTAACCTGTGCCATAGATCATTCGACAGGACTGCAGTTGTTGAGTGAATGAACCGTTCAAAATGGCATAGCCTGTGATTTATAAATGCAGGGCACAACATCACTAGATGAAATAAAGGCTCACTAGAGTTTGATTCGCACATTCTCCATGTTCGCAGTTCACATGGGACTCATACCTTGGTGCCCAAAACCTCTAGTGTAGGGAGACAGTTCAGCCGCAATTTCAAATACCAATCACAATATTTGGAACTTGGAAATTTGGCCAAATAAGATTTTAAATGAATTTGGGTTAAGTATATTAGTTCCTTACCCACATACAGATTTAAGTGGCTCAGATCCAACAGGTCGGCTGAGCAGTGCCATCTTTTGATTTTATTCTTGAACACTATATCCGTCTGGAAGCCGTCCAAATCAATCATGGTGGTAAACTGTTCATATCTTTTTTTTAGCTTTTTCAAAAGTAGATTCATATTTTGCAATAGCAAGGCGTTTAGGTAGAACCTAAGAAAGTGCTCACTTGCTCTTTCGCAATTGTGAATTAAGGATAGACTCCTACTAATGTACTGGGACCACCAGGACATTAGTTCCAATTGAAGTCCAATTACACTGATCAGAACTGAAACTGGAAGCCCCAACACTTGTTTCAGGATTTTGCCCTCTAATGTATATTGAAGAACTTTCTGTCTGAGATATTCATTAGTTCACACCCATAGAGGACAATAGGGCGAAACATTCACTCTATAGAATTCTATTAGCGATATGTTCACGAGGAGAGGAATTCACTGACGGCCCATAGGGCAGCGCTCACCCTCTAGAACCTGTAAGACAAGATAGCTGCACCATGTGAGGACAGGGGGTGCAGGATTAATTTACTCCAGCACGACTCAATAATGAGGACTCAGTAAGTTGGCAAAGGGAAGTCCGTTTAATGACAAGTACATCAAACAGAGAAACAAATGGAAATCAGCAGCAATGCGATCACCTGTCTCGCTCCAACTTCCTCGAACTTCAGTCGAACAGTCATTGTTATAGGCAAAACTCATCATCACTGACGTCTAATTCTATAAAAAATAATCATGCAATATTATTGGTTAGGAAAGGTAACTTAAGTATAGGTGTTATATCTGTATATGATAATAGGGCATGCGGATTGGATAACTCTTATCGGGTGGGCGTCTACGCCCCACCCTCTACTTCACACGTATTGACCTCACTAAAAGTACAACGTCTTATTGATTCTACTATCCATAGGACTCCAGATAACTTGGTCCATTGTGATTGGGCAGGTTACACCCCCAGACATAAATCCCTATTTTAATTAGCGGCATGCAGAATGGACACCCATGTGCCTGGTGTCCCATGTTTCACCCTGCCTCCCTTCCATCAATCAGTGTTTTAGGGCGATGTGTCAATTAGTTGGCTAAGGATGGCCTTGAAACTGTAGTCTCTTATCGGGAAAAGTTATGACATCCTCGGGTCCCGGATGACATCAGGCGGTGGTACTTCCTTGCGCCTGGCTGGTCACATGTCTGTTCACCATGAATTTGCTTCCGTTTCCAGCTTTTATTGTATTTAATTCTGCTTTGGCCCTGCCACCTGCCTGGGCCTCTCTTATCTTGACCTTCACGGGCGGCTGGTATGCTCTAAAGTATGATTCTTGCGAGTTGACGCTCTCCACCCTTTCTCTGGATGACCTCGATTTTCCAGGCATGAGCCGCTCTCTGTTGAGTTTCGATTCCGCTCTTCCTCTCTGTTCTGGCTGGGTTGCGAAACCTGGCCTGTCAGGCCTCTGGCAGCCTGGGTACATTTCTGCTTTTACAAAATGGAGTCGCACTTGTATAATGTGCCTTATTGAGGTAGATATATGGTTGGCGCTTGCCGCTCTATCTTCTATTAAGCATTGCAAGCAGTATCGATTTCTTAGCATCTTGCGTTCCAAGCCTATTTACACATGTTTGATAGGTCGGTTGCTCCCATCTTGTCTCGTAGCAACATTTCCTCACGTTTTAACATTGTCTCTTCTCTGTGTCCATTACATTTATTTTCGTAGTTACTCGCACTGGCGTGCTATCTTCATTAGCTGCTTTGGTTCCTTCACGAGTCTGTTCAGGCCCTTGAGTCATTTCCACTGGCCTTCCATTAGGGCTCTTTGGGTCTCTTCATGGACTGTCTGTAGGTACTCTTTGTTTTGTATCAGCAGCTGGTACGGCTGTCTGATAGGGTACCGTGCTGCCCAGGGTTGTCTGGTTATGGGCGCTTCAATAGGTACGGATCTTCTAATGTACACTGGGCAGAGTCCCAGTGCAGCTCTCTGTTGGTTCATTTGCTCCTCATATGTCACATACCCTGGCTAGTACCTTCCTGGTACCTCGAAAGGAGGGGCCGGTGTGCAGGTCATGTCTGGGACCTCCTCTACGCTCCCCCCTCTGGTCGGTTCATCGATCACTTCTGCTTCATCTTTTGTTTTTATTTCTTTTGATTCTTCAGTGTTTTGTTCATCTTCTTCAGGGTTGGTACATGATGGTGTGAACATGTGCATCTTCGGAGTCCATATATTTATCACCCCCTTTAAACTCCCTGCTGTTTTCACATGTTTGTCTTTGTTCCTTGTCATTAGCTCACATTGTCCATTTGGTCTGCAGTAGATCCATTTTGCTTCATACCTTCTTCGTTTCTTAGGGTATGTGAACCTTGTTCCTTCTGCCGCAAATTTGCTGGCTTTCACAAAGACTCTTATTTCTTCATCAGTCAGGTCTCTGGGCTTCCATCCGGGTTCAACATCGACCATTATTTTCATCCCTTTAGCCTTCTTTGTAGTTTTCTGGCACTGTGTGATGATTATCTTGATAACACAGACTCCTCGCAGTATCATTGCTAGTAGGGCTCCCAGAAATTTGAATATGTCTGTCATCCATTGTGGGACCCATGAGAACAGAGCTCCAAACCAGCTGTCCTCCCCCACTTCGTCAGTTTCATCGATCATCTGGTTTTTCAGGCTTGTCAGCATACTTATGGCCTCTGTTAGGGTTACATTTTCTTCATCATGTGATGGTACAAATGTGCAACATGATTCTCCGATTTTTGCACAAACACCTCCATCCATCGCTGTGATCATGTCAAGCACATATCTGTTCTGGAGGGTCATCAGTCTGATTGCTCTTAGTTCTTCTTTGATCACGTTGAATCCTTTTATAGTGGTATTGATGGTCTGCAATAGCTCCCACCTGGTTATCTGCAACCATTGAGCATTCACTCCAACATGGACGTATGGCAAGAGCATCGTAGCGAACACTGTTGAGGTGAGGCTGAACAGCCTGTGTTTGTATGGGATTGCATGGAATGCCTCTTCTGACTTGGCAGAAAAGTAGTTTTCTCTCTTCATCCTGGATACCAGTTCCACAGATCTCCTTCTCCTTAGATGAGTATCTGCTTTTGGGAAATTGTCCAAATTCAGGCCATTTTTGGGGATCACTAGTGCAGGAACATGGACATTCACCAGTGCGCATATACCTCCCCAATTCTTCGGTAGTCTTATGCCTTGGATCCACACACCCAGTAATGGCCCATGATGACTGCGGTACCTTGTGTCATTCCTGGGGCTTCAAAGATTCTTCCGCAGTTTACATTCTCTCCCATTTTTCTTGTGCCATTACTTCTGAAACATAGTTTCGGGCCCTCCAGTGGCACTATCTGCAGGGGTCCTCCTCTATCTTCGATCAATGTTAGCAGGTTTACCAACCTTGGCCATAGAGGTTTGCATAATCCCTGCAAATTCTCTATTGCTTCTCGGCAGGCTCCAAGGACCATCCATGCTCGGCAGATTACTACTCCATCTTCCCATCCATATGGGGAGACCACTGACCCCCGGATCTGCATTTGGCCTCTGTTCTTCCAGATTTGAGCCTCTTCTGCAGTTTTTCCTTGAATGTTCAGTTTCGGGTTTATTTCCCATCTTATCCCTGATCCTTTGACGCCAGGGTTCTCGTACCTGATCACATGATTTCTGGTGTGCGCCCTGTTTCTTGTTTTAATGTCCTGGACATAGCCATCTTCATCCGGGTAGTCCTTTTCGTTAGCCCATATCAACGAGGCGCCTCTTCCCATAAATTGTCCTCTGGTGTTACACATTGCTACGTGTGACATACAGTGTGCTGTAGAGACATCAATTTCTACAGCCACGAAGATCTTGGATTTACCCATGCTGTATGGTAGTAGAGCACAGACAAAGCATTCTCCTTCTGACTTTCTTCGTCCTACTTTTTATTTTTTATTTTTTTTAAAATTATTTTATTCAAACAAACAACATTACAATGAACACAATTAAAAAGATTTAACAACATAAACACTGCACTCCCCATCCCCCCCCTATGAGCCTGTTTGTTCCTCGCCCTCGGTGTCTGTTCCGTGTGTCAGGGCGTCGCTGCTTTCGGATTCTGCTGGGGCCGATACTGCTCCAAACATTTCAGCTATCAACAGTTTCCATGCCATGAGGGAGCCCATTTCCTCATCCCCCCACCGAGTTACTAGCCTCCTGCCACACAAGTGTTTCAGCCTCTGCCCATTTTTGTAAGTCCTTCCACCAGACCTCCACTCGCGGCCCATGACGCTCCTTCCACCCCATAGCGATCCTTCGTTTCGCGAGCACATATGCCAAGTCTTTCAATTTTCCAACATGTTTGCGTTTCCGCGCTCTGGGATATCCCCCCAGCAAGCAGGCCCAGGCCGAGTCTATTATGAGTGTGACCCCCTTCTTCGCTAGTTTCTGTGCCACCTCACCCCAATAGACTTCAATTACCGGGCACGCCCAGAACATGTGTATCATGTCTGCATTCTCTTTGTCACACTTAGGGCAAGCCTGGCGCCCAACGTTTCTGAACCTTGATATTCTCCGAGGGGTCATGTACGCCCTGTGCGTTATGTACAACTGTAGTTGTTTAAACCTGGCATTTCTCGACACCTTCTTATGATATCCCAAGGCCCGTTCCCACATCCCATCCTCCATCGGGGCTCCGATCTCTGTTTCCCATTCTGATCTCAAATGCACCAGGTCCTTCCCGATCTTAGTCATCAACATCTCGTACAACCTGGACACCTCATGCCCACCCTCTGATGTATCGTATATCACCCCGACGGTGGTGTCCGGCTCCTCCGCCAAAATGGTTTCAGGCCACCTACTCCGGATCTCCTGTACTACCCTGTGATAAGTGACATATTGGCCTACGTGCAATCCCGATGCTGCCCCAAGTTCCTCCAACTTCATCCTGCCAGATATCTCCCAAGGTGACTAGACCCACCGATTCCCAGTAAATCCTAATGATTACTTGCAGTTGCCTGTCCCCCTTTGCCAGTGCGACCAGCGGTATCTGCGGGTCACACGGGAAAGGGTCCCCCATCATTCGGCAGGCTCGGCGCCACATGTTCCATCCCAACAACAGCATCTTAGGGCGCTCCCTCATGTCCGAGCTAGCCACCCAGATCAGTTCCCGCAAGTAAAAAGGAGCACAGTTCCTCCCGAACAACCTGTGCTCGGGGGTCTCCTCATCAGAGAGCCACTTAGCCACGTACTGCAATTGTGCCACTACATAATAAGCCTCAAAATTAGGCAGTTTAATACAGCCTTTCTCATAGAAGTTCTGCAGCTTCCATAATGCAACTCTGTTTCGGGTGCCATGCCACAAAAAGTCTCTGCACATACTGTGCAGCTTAACAAAAACCTTCTTAGGGATCATGTAAGGGATATTGTTGAAATAATGTAAAAGTCGAGGCAGGACCACCATTTTAAGCATAGCACCTCAGCCCATCATCGCTAGGGGCAACTTCTCCCAAAACCTCATGCACTTCCCGATTTTTTCTATGGCTATTTCAGTGTTGCGCCTGTGTTCTTCCTCAATTGAATGATACACATCTATCCCCAAGTAGCGGAAGGAACTCACCGCCCACGGAATCTGCAACACAGGTAACCTCTCTATAGGCCTTCCCACGTACCTGCCTAGCAGGAATAGGCAAGATTTCTGAGGGTTCACCGCTATACCGGACAGCCTGGCATACCGCTCCATCACCTCCAAAACATACTGAAGATTCTCCTCCGGGTACTTTAGATACAATAACAGATCATCTGCGTACAAGGATATGAGATGACTCTCCCCTCCCACCTCGATGCCGATCGGCTCGTATTGTTGCCTGAGGTATATTGCCAGGGGCTCCAGGGCCAGAATGTACAGCATCGGGGACCATGGGCACCCCTGCCGAGTGCCTCTGCCCAGCTGCCATCTCTCCGACACCACTGCACCCGTACGGACCCTGGCTAGCGGTTCGCTATATAGCATTTCAGCCCATCTAATGTAGCCTGGCCCCATACCATACCCTCGCAGGGCCGCCAGCAACCACGGCCACTTCACAGAATCAAACGCTTTGACTGCATCCAATGCCACAATCGCCATTTCGCCGTCATAACTGCACCCCCATTCAACCACTCGGTGGAGTCGTCTATGATTGTGAGTGATATTCCTACTCGGGACATAGCCCGTTTGGTCTGGGTGAATTAACTTACCGATCACTCTCCGCATTCTGTTGGCCAAAATAGCTGTCAGGATCTTGCTGTCCTGATTCAACATCGACAGGGGCCTTTTGGAGCCACAACTATGTCCAGGTTTATTGGGCTTGGGGAGCGGTATAATGATCGCCTACGTAAGTGACTCCGGCAACCGTCCCGCCTCAAACGCCTCGTTGAGCATATCTAGCATGGGTGGGAGCACCTCCTCCTCATACATTTTATAGAATTTGCTAGGGAATCCATCTGCCCCCGGGGACTTACTGGTTGGCAACTGCCTCACAGTCTCTTTCAGTTCCTCAAGAGTGATCGGTGCATCAAGCTCCTCCCTTTCCTCGTCACTCACCTTGGGCAGACCTATGTCCTCCAATACCTCATCAATCTCCTCTCGACTGCTCCCCCATCACCCTCGTATAAAGCAGTATAGTATTCTGCAAATGCCCTATTCACTCCTTCCTGAGTGTCCACCGTCTCACCCTCTTCACTGGTTACAGTTCGAATCGGGGACCTAGGGGCTTCGCTCTTATACAACCACGCTAAAAGCCAGCCCGTTTTTATCTCCTCCCGCATGT
Organism: Ambystoma mexicanum; assembly: GCF_040938575.1. NCBI lineage: Eukaryota > Metazoa > Chordata > Amphibia > Caudata > Ambystomatidae > Ambystoma > Ambystoma mexicanum. The sequence goes on from NC_090941.1 coordinate 275,093,617, forward strand.
TGCCTTTCTATATATTTCTTGTAGTTTAAATTACAGAGCCTGTCCCAATATTCCGCGCACTTCTGCTGTAATCTGAGTATCTCCTCCGTATTTTCCCCACCTCCTTCCAGCTCTTTCTCCAGTTCAATCTCAGCCACGTGTAGGTCAGCCAGGACTCCACCCAGCAACCCCTTTGCCTTCGCAATGGCAATCCCCCGCATCACCACCTTAAAGGCCTCCAATAACGTGCCCGCTGACTGCACGCTGCCAGTATTTACCTCGAAGTAAGCGGTAATCTCATCTCTTATGTCCTCCCTGAAAACTGGGTCTTTGAGCGCCTCTGCACGGAGGTGCCACGTCGGTATTTGCGCCCTAGGGGGGCAATATTGCCACCCGAGGACCAGGGGCGAGTGATCCGAGAGAACCCTCGCTTTGTACTCTATATGACTACTCTCAGCAACCACGTCCGGAGTGGCAAAGATATAATCAAGCCTTGTGTGTCTGATGTGGGGCCAAATAGTGCGAGTACTGCCTCCCATCAGGGTGTTTCGCTCTCCACACATCTACCAAGCCAAAATCTGCTAGCATCGTCTGTAACCCTTTAGCCGCTGGGCTGGGCCTGGCCGCCACCCCATCCGACCTATCTACTCTTGGATTCAAGACACAATTGAAATCCCCTTCCCAAATCACCGCAGCCCCCACACACACACTCAACTTGGTACACAGTGTCCTAAAGTATGCCGCCGTGTTCTGGTTAGGGGCGTGTGTATTCACTATGCATACTTCTTTGTTCTCTAACAGCCCCCTAACCATAACCAGCCTCCCATCTGCTTCCACAATTTCTTCAGTTAACTTAAATGGGACATGCGGCGCCACCCAGACAAGCATTCCCCTTCCATTTCCTCCCCACCACCTCCATCTTCTCGCCTGTCAGATGTGTCTCCTGCAACAAGGCGATGTCTATCTTCTGTCGTCTCAAGTACAACATAACCTTATTACGCTTCAAGTAACTGTTGAGCCCTCTAACATTCCATGTTAATATCTTAAGGTCTCCCATGGTCTGTCAATGGTTCCCCTTCCTTTCTCCGTGCAGCCCTCCCCGCCACACCAAACAGACTCTCAATGATAGTACTTCCACAAAGGCTCATATTTAAACTTACACACCCCAACACCCCAACTGAGCTAACTAAAACTATGTACACCTCGAACTCCCCTCCTCCCTCCCCTCACCCCGCCCATCCCTTCCCCAACAACTCCCTCTTCAACTGTTTCCCAGCTCCATCCCTGGATCTTAGGCACCCCCACATCTAGCCCTGACCAATACGCTCAGAGCTCAGTGGCGTGTAGCCGCCCTAATGGCCGCTTAACTATTAATACTAATACTAAATGGGGGTGTGAGGACAAGCCCTGTGGGGCTCCTCAATAAAGCAACAGTCACAGTGCACACAATACATTGTCTATTCTACTCTGGTCCGATACGCTAACAGACCACCTCATTGACTATATTCAATTCCCATGGTCTCAAGCGGCAACATCTTCCAATGCACCCCTTTATTCTTTACTTATCTCGACCGCCTCCTCCTTGCGCCTGGATGTCGGATTCCTGGGGGCAACCCTGCGTGTCGAGCCACGCCATGCCATCCTCCAGAGTGTCAAAAAATAAAATTCTGTTTTTATGAAAGACCTTCAATTTCGCCGGGTAAAGTAGCATGTATTTCTGGCCCGCTTCCCTCAGTCTCCTCTTAACAGCTCCAAAGTTCATTCGGCTCCGCTGCACCATCAGGGTATAGTCCGGGTAGGCTGTTATGTTTGCCTCCCCGCGCTTGATTGTTCCACCTTTGCGAAAGTATTCCAGAATCCTCTCCCGGTCCCGATAGTTAAGGATCTTGGCGATGACTGGCCTAGGCGGATTGCCTGGCGGCGGCCTCCTCGTCAGAGCCCTATGTGCCCGTTCCACGGCAAATCTTTGAGACAGAGCACCTCCGGTTATCTCCTGTAGCAACATGTTTTCGACAAACTCTGTGGGGTTGTGGCCTTCTGTTCCCTCCGGTATACCCACGATGCGGATGTTGTTCCTCCGGGCGCGTCCTTCCGCTTCTTCCGCCCTACTCTCCAGGTTACCCACTCTTTGCACCAGGGCATGCAGTTCCAACTTGTGTGAGGCACAGTCTGCTGTGTTCGAACTCCCCTCTTTCTCCAGGCTCTCTGTGCGCTCCGCCAGGGACCTTACATCTTCTCGGAGTAGATTCACCTCCTCCTGCACTTCTCCGACCTTAAGGTCCAACGCTGCTTTCAATTCGGACACCACTATTTCAAGCTTGGCCTCCCAGGCCGCTTTCAAGTCTGCTTTCAGGTCTGCAATCGCAGCCAGGACCTCCTGATTCGTACCCACAGCGGCCATGCTACTTGCGGGGGGCTTGTCTTTGCTCTTGGCACTTTCCGGGCCCGGCGGTGTTCTGGCAAATTCGTCCAGCGTAGGTTGCTTCACTTTTTGTCGGAGAGGCTTATTAGACATGGCGCCGCAGCCGTATGTCGGGGATCCGCCGACCTCTTATGATCCACAAGTAGGGGGCTGGGGGCGCACACTTCGTTATGATATCCAGGGCCCTACCCAAGCATGGGGGCCTCAGGACCTCAAAAGCCCTGCCAGCCTCCTCCCCGGCACACCCTAGTCCATCAGCAGCACTCCACAAATCCAGTCATGCCCTCCTTCCCTGTTTAATTGCTTCAGTGCCTTTTTGCCAATGCAGCCCGGTGTCGTGCTATTGCAGAGTATCCCTACAGGTCGGGTCCGATCGGCCGAATACCATGTCAGTTTCACCATCAGCTGAAGCAGACATTCCCCGTCTAGGGCTCACGCAGTGCCTGATCGTTCTTCACAGGCTTGAATACACCATCTGTGCGACATTGTCCCACCAGGGGTGTAGACACTGCCCATATATTCGGAGCACCCCTCTCTATAGTGTTCCTCCATTTTCTTTAATATATTTGTGGGTCTGTTCGTGCGTGTGTGCTCCGATGCCCATAGCAAGGGGTTTCCACGTTGCGCCCCGTCCTCAGCCGGACCCTTGGTCCGTGACGGGCTCCTGCGGCAGCTCTCCTCCGCGGCCCCTGTTCTTCGGGGCCGCCGCTGCTACAGTCCCCACTTTGCTCCCTCTGCTGCCGGCACGGAGCGTTCACCTTGGTGTCTGTGCCTCTTTGTGCCCGGGGCACATTGCTTCCCAGCTGGTTTGGGCAAAGCTTTCCGTTTCATACAATGTTGCGGATGGGGTCTCTGAAGTTCGGGTCCGCCATTTTGTTTCCTTTGTTCTTGTTTATGCCACACCCTCCAGACACGAATATCTTCGGATCCCTTGGCATCCCGTGCTTGCTGTTTTCAGGTTCCCTGCAGTTCACCTTCCGACGCTCTCGCCTTTGATGACAGGGTGTTCAGGCCGCATTATGCATGTATTTTGCAAGGATCAGTTACGGATCACCAGGAGCTACCCAGAAAGACGTCCTACTCCATGGCTAGTTAGCCACGCCCCCCTTCTTCGTCCTACTTCCTTCATGTGCTGGTACCATATGTTGTTTCCAAGATGGGCTGTGCTGTCCAGGTAGTCGTTAAGTTCATTGTTATCTTCGTGAGGGCTTCTCTCGATTCTCAGCGTTCTTCTGTAGTTTGCTATAACTATGCATCTGTACTACTTTTCCACTTTGGGTATCTCGGTGGAGCAGGCTGCGTCGACTGCATTGCTGTGGTAGGAGAAGGTTTTGTGCTTCCTTTCCTTCCCTTTTGTAGTCTGTCATAACCTTCCCCTAACCACCATTTGTTCGCCAACCTCCCAACGCGTGGCTGTGTTGGAGGCCTGTGGCTTGTTCCTTGCGTTGGAGCAGGTGTGCTTGTTGTCATAGGTTCTATAGTCCTGTCTTTCAGCTCCTCGTGCAGTTTCTTTGCTCTGACTATGAAGGGGAACAAATAGTCTATCAGCATTTGTGTTTTCTCTGTGAATTCCTTTGTGGCTGCTTCTGTTCTTTTGAGGGATTTTGCTATGCCCTCTCTCTCTAGAATTTCACTTGGCTCCTTTTGGGTACTTGCCCTGTTTTCTGGAACTGATTGTTCGGCAGGCAGTCTCCACCTCTCTGCTGCCTTTGTTGGAGGCCCTGTAGCCATTGACACTTGCCCTTGTCTGTGTGCATCCTGTGTGTGGGTGCGTGCAGTGGCCAGTGCAGCGTTGTCATTCATTCAGTGCTGACCCTGTCTCCAGCTTTTCTCTCCATTCATCACCCCAAGTATGTATGTATCACTGCTAATTACATTTAGTTTTAGTTTGTTTGTTTTATCATCAGCCTTTCTGGGAACTGGAATCACTATATATGGTCTGGGTGCTTTCGTGGGACCCAGACGTTCATTATCTGATGGGTGTACCAACATTGGCACACTTCGGGCACCAATAGAAAATTCAGTGATGATAGTCAGGGACAAAAATACAACAATAATCACTATGCATATACACATGATCGTTTTGAGAGACAGCTGGCAGCATTTCCTTCCTGGGAAGTGGGGTTGCCCCTCTCTCTGAGGTAAGACAAAGTTACTGTTCTGGGCCCCCATGTCGACCAAGTCCATAGTCAGTGATTTATTCCTTCTCTTGCAATGGTCTCGTAGTTCGAGAGTTCATTTCTATTAAGTGACGAGTGCCTTCCAAATGTCCCCTCTCATGTGAGTGATGACGGTAGTCTCTGGGTATTCAGTACAGTTCCTGTGCTAGACTATGGAAAAAGGATAGACTAACGTCTTTAACACATCAAACTCATTCTGCATCTTTATGATAGACAAAGTCCAAGTGCACTCCTCTAATTTGCCTTGGCCCTGAGGACATGCTGGAATCTGTTCCATGCGAAGGGCTGAACAGACGGAATTGCTGTAAATCACACAAAAATAAAATGTCGTAAATATAAAAACAAAAATAAAAATAAAAGTGAACATATGAAAAAATAGGAAAAAATGAGAAAAATTAAGAAAAAAGAAAATAAGATGGTGAAGTTCTTGGTTCCGCTCCTTTCGCTCGGTCTCTCGGCGACAAGTTAAAGAACAGTGTCTCTCTCCTCCATCTTGTCCATGGCGGAAAGATGACGAAAAGGATAATAAGAAAAATAGAAGAAAAAATAAAAATAAACTAGGAACACAATGTCGTAATCCTCGTTTCTGCTCTTCTCGATCTGTCCTCGGCAGAAAGCTGAAGAACTGTGTCTCTGTCTCTTTGACCTGTCCACGGCTAAAAGATTTATTGGGATCTCCTCTTCACAAGACTCTCCTCAGCAGTTGATGAACATAATTACTTCTCAGTTGTGCTATGATAGCTCGCAGGAGTATGTTTAGTTGTGCGTTCTTTACTGGGTCTCCGAGAAATGCAAGCACGTCAACATTTGTTGGTCTTCCTACAAGTCTTGGAAAGTTTTCAATGAGGTGAAAGAAGACATGATATGCATATTGTCTGTCTTCTGGTGATAACGACATTTGACCTGTTCTTGCTGGGTTCAGGATTACAGGCTTTTCCTTTTACGTGAACAGTCTCTGCACTTTCCTGCTGCGTGGATTGCAATCACGTAGCTTAGTTTGTACCACACTCGGTTTAGGAATTCGTTGTTTCTTGGATCTCTGATGAAGGTTAGGGTATCTGTGGTTCTTTCGACGAGTCCTGGACAATCCTCTATGATGCGGAAAAACAAAGTGTATGTCAGTTCATTGATGATCACTTGAGGTGGAAGCATTTGTATCCTTATTTCCTGTACTCTGGCCCCTCGGCAAAGGCCTCCGCGAGGACAGTCAGTAGTTGCCGTATTATCTTTCTGTTAGCTGGATTTTGAATGAATTCTGGGATGCTAGTGTCTCTCCCTATGAGTGATGGGTATGATAACACCACGAGGTGAAAATAGGTTAGCATATCCCACTTGTGACTTCTGCTGGCATGTACCATAAGTTCTGTGCACAAAGTCTTGGTACTGGATGCTTCAGGATACTGTGTCACCCTCTCAGAGAATATTTTGTTTACAGTCTATCAGAGTCTTGATTCTTTGTACTACTTGGGCATGACGTGCTTTCCAAAGTTCGTTTCATCAATGTTGTTGTGCCTTTGGATGTGCTTCTCTTTATCCTGCAACTGGGGTGCACAGAGTGTTCGTTATGTCCTTATCCCCTTTAGTGTTTAGAGGAAATGTTCAATGTACAGCCAAGATTTTCACAAAGAGCTCTCTCGTCTTGTCTTTTCTGCTCATGCGTCCTTCTTCCTCGCCATAGATTTTGTCTGCATGTGCCTAGGTTCTTCCCCGTTGTCTGTGGGTTCTTCGCAGTTGGATGCAGCAGGAGGGTTCTCTCCTACATAAGTTTTAATGTCATTTATGAAGATCCATGCCCTTCTGACCTGGAGCTTGACGGCAGAGGGGGTGCAGTCCTCTACGATGAAAGGGCCATTAAATCTTGGCTCGTCCAACCTTTTTCTTGTGTGGTTTCTCACCAATACTGCATCACCGGGGAAGACGAGGGGCACATGTAGACCTTGTGAGGTGTCTGCTTCAGCACTTCCTGATGTGTTTCGTTCTGTGCTGTCCCCTTTTTGCCGTCGCTGCAGCTGGCCTGAAATAACAGAGGTGCTGGATGTCATACAGTTTAGGTAGTCCTGCATCTCTGTTCCCAGAACTTCCCTAGTCGGCTGGGCATCACATCTAGCTCTATCTCGGGGGGTAAGAGGGGTCCTCATCCTTCTGCCTGTAACTATCTCGTGCGGTGTGAGATGATGGTCAGAGCCGGGTTGGTTCCGAAGTGCATACAATGCCAGTTGTAGACAGTGCAACCATCCATTTTTTAATGTGAGGTTCATTCAACTTGGCTATCCTCTCCTTTACCAGGCCGTTGAGTCGCTCACATATACCATTCCCCTCCAGATGATACGCCGACGGGAACTTGTGCTTTATACCAAGCAACAAGCTGATCTGCTCGAAAACTGCATTAACAAAGTGAGCCTCGTTGTCTGATCTCATTACCTCGCACACCCCCCATCTAGTGAGCACTTCCCTCACCAGGAACTTGGAAGCACAGGTAGCGTTGGGGTGTGTACAGGGACCTGCTTCTATCCATCTAGAGAATGGACACACCACCACAATTAAATACCTGTACCCATTGCATACTTGAATCATATCGACATAATCGATATGTAAGTGCTGGAATGGCCCATTTGGTCTGGGAATGATTCCTCTCACTACTTTTAATGTGTGCCCAGCAGTGAATTGCTGGCAGATTATGCAGTTCACCATAAAAAATGCAACATGCTCCACTAAATTTGGTGTGAACCAGTCTTCTGCGAGCGTTGCAGCTAGGTTTTCTTTTGTCATGTGAATAGGGTAGTGGAGTTCTTCTAACGCTACCTTTAGAAGGGCGACAGGCATTACTGGTTTACCAGTGCTGTCTTGCCTCCACAACCCGTCAGAGGGGTTTAAAGAACACCATCAATGCTTCCACAAATTGTTCTCCTCCTGAGGTGCCTCCCCCTGGAGCTCCATTAGCTGAGTCTGTCCCATATTGCTATAGGTTTCTGCTGTGGCTTGCGCTACCATCATCCGCTCATGGGTACGTGCCACGTCCACGTCCATGATTGTTTCATTCTTGGAGGCCATGCGCTTGGCTTCCGTGTCTGCTTCATGATTTCCACGTGAAACGAAATCTGTCCCTTTGGTATGAGCAGCGCATTTCACGACCGCTATGCCCACTGGGAGCTGTAGTGCTTTTATCAGCCTAGCCAATAAGGCTGCATGTTGCACTGGCATGCCGTCTGCTCGGAGGTAGCCCCTCCTTTTCCAGCACGCTAGACCTGCATGCACTGTGGACGTCACATAGGCGGAGTCACTGTACACTGTTACTTCCTGATCGGCATGATTCTCAATGGCGAGTATCAATGCCAACAGCTCTGCAGCCTGTGCCGAATAATGAGATGGTATTCAAGCACTGATGAGTACTCAAAGCTCTCCATTGGCTAGGAGTTTTACCACGGCTACACCTGTATACCTTTGACCGTCTTCTTGGTCGATTCTCGAAGACCCGTCAATAAAGACGATCTCTCCACTTGCCAGGGCATTTTCCTTTACCCTGGGGATCTCATCATAGAATTCCTCATAGTTCACACAGTCGTGTATAGGTTCTCCCTCTGTGACTGGCTCAGCTATGAACGTAGCAGGGTTTACATTCTTACATCGCACTATTTTGATCGATGGATTAGAGATAATCACCTCATAGGCGGATGCTCTCTGAGATGTCAGTGTGCCCTTTGGCTTCTCTAGTATGGCGAACAGTGAATGTTCAACATACAGTGTCATGATGCACCCTATCACAATGGATGACGCCTTTTCAATAGCGAATGCGGCAGCAGCTAGATTTTGTTTGCATGGGAAGTGGCCTTTCATGACCGGGTCCAGACTCCCACTGTAGTATGCTAGGGGCTTGTACCCCAGCGAGGTTCGCTGCGTGAGCACTGCCGTCATAAAATTGCCATCAATATGTGAGAACAGGTAGAATTCCTCTGCATAATTAGGAATCCCGAGTACTGGGGCCTGACAAATTGCCCCCTTGAGTTCTGCAAACCCATTTTCCATCGCTTCGGTCCATTCAATATCTTCTCTTGTTGCCTGGGCCTTCTTTAGGGCCTGAAGCAAGGGCTTGGTATACGAGCTGTAGTCAAAGACCCATGCTCTGACATAATTGCACAGGCATAAGAAGCTTTGCATTTGTTTTATCGTGAGCGGTTTAGCGGTGTTCATGATAGCTTCAGCCCTTTCTGGGGTTACCTTTTTTCCCTCATGAGAGATTAGTTGCCCTATGTACAACACTTCCTGTTGACAGTACTGCAACATTTCCTTATCAACCTTGTATCCCTTCTCAGCCAGTATAGTTAGTAGCTGGACAGAGTCGCACCTGCATTGCTCCTCAGTGGTGCTGCAGATCAAAATGTCCTCTACATACTGCAAAACAACACTGTCCACTGCAATATTGTTTAGGTCCATTTGCATGACTCTGTTGAATATAGACAGAGACTCGCACTACCCCTGTGCAACCTCGTGCTTTTCAGGCACATTTGTCTGAAAGTGAGTGACGTCAGGTCTTCGGAGTCACGTTGCAACGGAATTGAGAAAAATGCGTTTTTCAAGTGAATCACCGTGAAATATTTTGCATCAGTGGGTATGTTACATAGTATTGTGGATGGATTAGGGACTAGAGGGAATTCAGCTTCAACTATATCATTTAATGCTCGTAAATCTTGGATTAAACGCCAAGTCCCTCCCTTTGATTTTTTGACGGGGTAAATCACCATGTTGCAAGGTGATTCTGATGTCACTAGGATGCCCTGCTCCATCATGGCGGTGTTACGCTCACCTGGTATCCACAGGGACGCCACCCAGCCGGGTTACTCGCTGGTATGCTTCTCAGCTTTGCCCTGATGTGGTCTGCGGGGAAGGTTCTGCCTTGTGGTACAATTAGGCGTGCTCTCCATCCTGCCTTCTTTGCAGGGGCGCATTGTCTTTCTTGGGCGAGTGCGGTCCAGTTACTTCACTGACGCCAGCCTGTTTGATATTGTTCAGGTAGGTCTTATTGCTGTTCTTTAGTTTTGTTGCTATCCTGCATGCCTTCCTTTGTTTAAAATGTCTCTTTTTTCTCCCTTAGGTATGCGGAGCTTCAGCGCGGAGAACTGGCTTGGTTGAGCCCCGCTGGTAAATGATGGAGCGTTAAGAGTGCTATGATGCAGGAAGTAAGCGCTATGCGCACCGCTGCAAAGTCTTGCCTTTGCTAACCTGTGTTTTCCTTCCTTGTAGGTCGCAGTGTTCTTCAGCGCAAGTGGAATGTCTGGAGTGGTGCCAGCCGAGAGGCGACCAGCCAGGTAAGCCTTTTGAGCAGTTCTTAATTTGTAAATGTCTCTACTGCTTTCTTTAATGTTGCCTCTATCTTCCTCTTTCAGGTCGTTCTGTCTGGGAGGCGTGCAGATTCGACCAAGCTGTTCTCAGTAGCTGCGAGTGTTTAAAGATGAAGACTGCAGGTAAGATGCTGCTGCTAATGATGTTCCTTTTGTCTCCTTGCAGGTTCTGTTTCTCCGTGGTTCGAGGGAATAGCTGGTCACGGTGAGCGTCACGTTGCAAGCTGCAAAGTAACGCGAAGCGTGTTGTCTTGCTCGGGTGTGGTTTAAATAGCCCCAACAAAATAGTCCAGGTAAAGTAGTCCACACCACACCAAAAACACTAGACCGCATAGCTTGGTTCTTACGAACCAGGCTATGTGGATGCCTCCATGTTGGCTGACAATACAATAAAGTAGTTCCCAAGCACATTGTTTTTCATGGTGTATGAGCCTGGCGCCAAAGGCGCCAGGACTGGCCCCATGAAGGCTTTTGAAGAGGATGCCAGGCTCTAGAGGCCCGAGTCTTGACCCCACCTGGCCAATGGGTTTGCCAGAGGGGGTTTTGGGCGAGGGTCGTGACAGGCGGAGATTGTCTTCGCGATCCCTTCATCTGCTTCTCTGGACATGGGATATTGTCACGCTTGTAGTAAAATCGCTCCTGGTTTCAGTTTAATTTTCACTTCACCTGCACCCTTCAGGAGACCTACGTCATAGGGCCCTGTAGTCCATACTGCGGCAGGCACTTTGGCCATGTCGTCATCAAAATATTCTGGACGTACCAGCGCCAACATCATTCTCTGTGGCACTTCCCATTTGATCATTTTGACCCAAAACATGAGACTCACTTCCACCCTTGTCTCTTCTAGGTCAGGGTGTCCTTCGAACAGATCGTCATCAGTGACGTCAGTCACCCGATCCCCTTGTTCAATGGCGATAATCACACACCATTGTCTGCCTTCATCGTCATATCCTTCGACCAATACCACTTTCCCTTGCACTGCGGCAGATTGTATCATTAAGGGAAATACTTGTCCCTCCTCTTCGTGCATGGGCATTCTTGGTCTGAATAGAAACTCATCAGGGGTCCTCATAGTTTTGTCTACGAGGCCTGGCAGTCCTGCCATGAGCACCCGCACGCCTTATGCAAAGACTTCCGGTTCTAACGGTACAGCTCCCAGAGCTATGCGTCTTGAGTATGCTCTGATCATTTCGCACACGTTTGAATAATGCATTCCTGGGGTAGAGCACACTATACCATTCTCGGTAAACGAGATGGTCATGTTTAATTTAGTCATCAGGTCCTGACCCAGAATATTTACTGGGGTTTGACGTGAATATAATAGGGGTACATTCATTTTGCGCTCTCCAACTGAGACAGGGAGTGCGTCTGTAAAGGGAACTCTACTATGATCTCCAGTGAAACTCTGAGTATCTATAGCCTCGCCGGACAAGGAAAACTTGCCCTCTCGTATGCACGAACGCATTGCACCCGTGTCAACTAAGAAGGAATATTCTTTACCCTCTATGGTGACATTCACCCTAGGTTCCCTATTAGGGTCTGGTGTCACTGATAGGATAGAGCACATCAGAGTTCCCTGTGAGCTGTCCTATTTCATGTACAGGTTCGGTCCACTGTATACTTGTGGGTTTCCCCCATTTCCAGGGTTAATTCCTCCTCCAGGATTAGTGCCCTGAGCCATTTGTGGCAGTGCCTGCTAGGGTTGTCCCTGTGTCAAATTCCTCATGCTCGGTGGTTGAACCACTTGCTGTGCACCTTGCTGCAAGCCTGCCGCCTGCTGTTGCACGGTATAATTTTGTGCACCACCTTGTTGCGGGACAGCAGGTTGATTCACCATGCCTGCCCCCATCCCTTGGCTGTTTTGCCACATGCCTTGGCTTCTGCACATGCGCGCCACATGTCCTGTCATTCCACACAGCCAACACACTGACAGTGGTTGGGCTATCTGTCCGTCTGGTGTAGCTGGACTGCCCATCTGTGCGTTCTGAAAGCCACCTTGAACATTCTGAAAACCTCCTTGGTTACCTCAAAACCCTTACTCTGCCATCCTCTTCCTCCAAAATCCTTTCCCCTCGGGTAAAATCCTGCGTTACCCTGGGTATTCTACGATGGGTTAGTTGCTTGTTGTGCACTTGGCTCAGCTGGGCTGGTGAGCATGGCTCCCTCGAGAGCATACTTTGAGAGTTTCTTTTGTACTAGCTTTGCCTCCTCACCCTTACGAGTTGCCTCCTTTTTCCGATTCTTTTCTTGCAACAATCTACAATAGTGTGCAATTGTCAACTGTATTTCGGCCCATGGCTTAGCTTCTATTCCTACCAATTTCTTGAGCTGTTTTTGTACCGGTTCTGGTAACCCTTGGCACAATATATGGTAGAATACAGGGATAGATTTCGTCCAAGGCTCATGCGTTTCGAGCACCCACGCGTCTTGAAAAGTCTGGATATAAATCAACTGATCCTCTGATTCTTTCATTTTACGAGTCATTATAGCTCCTATATCGGACGTGTCTGGATATAGTGTTGAAGCGCTTTCCACACTGCAGCTCTGCAATTATCAAATGGCGCTCCGTCAATGGAGGTATTGGTTATGGTTACCCTAGTGTAGCCTGCCTGCTTCCATACATCATCTGCTCTTTCACCAAGTATAGCAATTAGGAGGCCCTTAATGTCCCCTATGGCTAGGGTGACACCCCCTGTCATTTTCTCTAACTCATGTATCCACTTCCCCACTCCAGATGTCAGCATTGGGAGCTTATTTTTCAGGTTCTCTCGATCCATGTGTGGCCATGGAATATATTGTGGTCTTACTCCCCCTTTCTCTAGAAACGGAAATTGGAATACACAGTCCTCCTTCTCTTTCTCTATAGCTCTCCGATCTATCGCCGGGGTGGCATTCCCACCTTGCCGTCTACCTGGCAATGCCCCTTATCTGTCTGTATAGGCTGGTGCTGATACCCCCCTCGGACCGTGGGGTGTTCTTTCATGTCGGCTGGGCTGTACAGCAGATTTTGGTGTCCTCATTACGGACCCACTAGCGTCTGACCATCGTACCCTTTGGACCCTTGGGAGTCGCTTTTCGCGCCGTCTCCCTTCTTCATATGTCTCATCCTCCGTTTCCTCACCGGAGCCAGATTCTGAGTGCTCCCAATTTACACAACTCCTTGCATCCTCTTCATTCTGCCTTATCTCTAGTCTGTCTAGGGACAGCCCAAGATCCCACTACTTTTAGTGACATCTTCAGTGTCATACAGCTGAGTGTTCTCCAAGCGCTCATCTTCCCTTCTCCCTTGGGAAATTAGTTCCAGCCCCATCTCGTCATAGATTTTATCAATCGTTTCCCCGATGCTTCTGGTGTTGAAGTCATCTTCAATATTTGTCCCGCTTGTACCTGGTACTGCATCGCTTGCAGGAAAGAATTCTTCTATGTCTTCCCATTCTACAACAGGACTGGGTTTTTTAACTTCCCGCTGCAAATATTCTAGATCTTGTGCCCTCTGTCTGCGCTTGCGTTCTGCTTCATCATCTATTGCTTTTTGCCTCTTTGCTTCTTCTCTAGCCTTATCTACCTCCCTCATCCATTCATTTCTATGTTCCTTTGCCCTTCTACTTTCCTCATCTTCCCGCTTTTTTACTTTCCTTTCGCGCACTCTTCTTTCTTCCTCTAACTTTAACATGGTCTGCCTGTATTTTTCATAGGCTGCATATTGTGTGCCACTGAGTGGTATTCCTTGCTCTTCGCGATATAGTTGTTCTCACCTTAGCCTATCCTTTTTTCTTATCCTCTCATCCCTCATTTCCTTTTCTTTCTCTTTCTCCTTTCTCTGCGCCTCATCAGACCTTTCTCTCGGCCTTACATCATCACTTCCCTTTCCATTTAATTTCAATAGTATCTGTCCTCCCACCCATTCGTCTTTTGCAAATGCTAACTCATCACCTCCTTTCCGCTTCTTTCTCTCTATCTCTTTCTCTATAGATGCACTACTCAGTGCCTGATCCTTTCCTTCATCACTGTGTCTCTCCTTATCCCTCGGAACTGCAGAGGCAGGATTAATTTCCTGCTCCTTTTCTTTGATTTTGTCACTACTATATGTAGGTGACTCATATGCCGGGTTACTGTACCCCGTGGCTGCCTTAAGTTCTCTTAGCGGGTACAGTCCCTGTGCCTTATTTCTCTCGATGACTGGCTGAGATGGGGCTGGTGGCGCGGTAGGCGTCTCACCTCCCTCCGTACATACATTTAGTATCCAGTCTGTGGGTGGTTCTTCCACCTTTGTTTCTTCAAACATCTTCCACAATTCTAGAACAGCAAGACGTTTCTCTAGCTTCTTGCTTGTATATGTGGCATGTAGGAAGGTCGTCATATGCTGTAAAACAGCCTTATAAAGGGACCCATTCTGTGGCCAAGGCATGAACATTTTGTGGGCGGTACCCTTAACCCACTCTGTGCTATACTTCAGCTTAGGTGCATGCCTGGTGTAACGCTCACCTGGTTCCCAAGGGGGCGCTGGTCTAGTCTGGATTGCTGTGGCCTCTTCTAGCGTGATGCGCAGGACCTGGAACACCGATTGGACAGGACCTCCAAATCGTGCTTGCCTGGCCCATAGGAATATCCTTCTGCAGATGAGAAAGGGGATTAACAGTCTGCAGAATAGTGTGCTAGCTCCCCCATTTCCCCCTTCCCCCTTCGTTCCTCTCTAACTTCCTCCAAACCCCAGTTTAAGCTCACCTTATGGTTTGTAAGGATGAACTCTCCATCCTGCTTCTGGTGCAGGGGCGCGTGTTCGTCCAGTTACTTCACTGGTTTTCAGAATGGCGCTGGCAAAATCCACTTGACTTTCCTGAGCGATGCGCCGTAAGTATGAAAGTTCAAAGTTCAAGTGAGGCCCCCTTTATGTTGTCTTTCTAACCTGTGATCTGTCCTTTATTTCAGGTGCAGAATGAAGGCGATGCGTCGAGGGGTTAAACTGCCGAGGTGAGTAGTGATGAGGGCGATCCCTCTAAATGTCCTTATCATTCCCCAGAAATGTCTCTTGTCCTTTCCCCATAGGGACCGGGGTACGGTACCTGCCAACGGGGCGGCGCCGACCCGAAATGTGGAAGAAAAGCCAGTAAGTATTATGGCTGTTAATCAGGCTTTCCTTCTGTGTTCCTTCTGCTCACCTTTTGTTTCTTCCTCTCTCCCCTAGGTGCAGAGATGTGGCGTCCGATGCTGACAGCCGCGATGGAGCCGGGAGATGTCTCGAGGACAGGTGAGTGAAGCGTGGCGCTGTAGCGAGCAAACCAATGCTTTTAAATGGAAGTCTTTCTTCAGGGATGCTGGCAAGAAGATTCCAGATGCAGGTAAGAAGTTTGAAATAGTCCTTGGTTTTCACCTTTCTCTTCTCTTCCTTCCTTGCAGGTCTTCCAGGTTCGAGGCGGGCGTGGCTGGAGTCCAGGAGCAGGAGCAGACACGGTGAGCGTTAAGCTGCAGGAAGCAGAACAACGCAAAGCATGAGCTGCTGTCTGGGCGTGGCTTAAATAGCCTCCAAAGAAGTCCCAGGTATGTATCCTTCCCCAACTAGGTATGTATTCTTCCCTGGCCACGCCCGAGTGAAAAAATAGTCCCTATGAAAAAATAGTCCCTTTCAGGTCTCAGGGAGGCCTGAAGCGTGCAGCATGGTCTGCATCAGGTAAGTGCACAAAACACCTCCCTTTATGAGCCTGGCGCCTATGGCGCCAGGACTGATGTCCAACATGAGCCTGGCGCCAAAGGCGCCAGGACTGAGTCCAAAGAGCCCCTATAAGGGGCCGCTGGGCTTTTACCCGAGGGCATGATGCCTGCTTCCAGGGGTGCTGGGCCTGGCCTGGTGCTCCGGGGGTAGGCATCATGACACCTGGGTAGCTGCTTGCACAAATGCGCAAGCGGGGTAACTTCCTCCATTTTTAATTTCGCCACTAACAGTATTTATACAGTTCTTCAACCTTCCAAGGGTTTGAGCGAGCACCACATACGCAAGCTCCAATCCAATCTTTTCCCGCCAAAATTTATACCAACAATTTACTCAAAACCCATCAATTCAATGGCGATTCCCTCTTAATTACAGAATTGCGTAAGGCCAAAATGCATTTCAAACAATCATTAATACAATTATTTTACATTTGACATACAACAAGACACGTATTACAGACACTTGACAGACTAGACAAACACCAGCTGGACACACGTATACCTGCCTTCTAATCAATACCCCATCATGGGATGTAAACGAACTCCCTTGATGACGTCTTTAAACATCACCGTAGCCTAATTGTCCCCCCTCTGTGGGCTATGGGTTCACGTTTCTTCTGACCACTCTTTAAAGCGCAGGAACAAGGCGAATCCTTACGTTTTTATCTCAGGTGCCCCCATGGTAATCCTTATGTTTTTATCTCAGGTGCCCCCCTGGTAATCCTTACATTTTTATCTCAGTTGCCCCCCTAGTAATCCTTATGTTTTTATCTCGGGTGTCCCCCCAGTATCCACTCGTTATTCCTTACGCTCGAGTCATTACCCCCTATATATATATATATATATATATATATATATATACAGTCTTCTCTACTTCTTTTTTTAAAATTTTTCTCCGCCACCCACCGTTACATTTCCCTTACTGGCTCTAATGCCTACAAGACATTTGCCAAAGTAACGAGTCTGCTGTTTCACTCAC
This sequence comes from Ambystoma mexicanum, assembly GCF_040938575.1. Classification (NCBI taxonomy): domain Eukaryota; kingdom Metazoa; phylum Chordata; class Amphibia; order Caudata; family Ambystomatidae; genus Ambystoma; species Ambystoma mexicanum. The sequence goes on from NC_090941.1 coordinate 275,110,219, forward strand.
CGATCGCATCTTTTCCTCTCCGGAACTTCGGGATCACCGCCCCTCCTTTTCAGCCTCTTGCGGTTTTTCGTCCGATTGGCTACCCGTGGGAATGAGAAGGGTTATGCTTGGAAAGGCGGGTTCCTTCAGACCACTGCAGTTTTTTTATGGACTTACTCTATCATTGTCCACGGGGAGCTTCTCAGCCTACTCAGCTGAAATGGCAAAAGGACTTGTGATATTGCCGAAGGCCTAGAGTTACTTTGTGCCTTCGGTCGATAGGTTTCTTACAACTATATTAATCAATAATCCATAATTGTTAATCAATGGCCAAAACCATCCTCACGCTACCAAGTGTTCACGAGGAGAGGAATTCACTGACGGGCCCATAGGTCAGCGCTCACCCTCTAGAACCTGTAAGACAAGATAGCTGCACCATGTGAGGACAGGGGGTGCAGGATTAATTTACTCCAGCACGACTCAATAATGAGGACTCAGTAAATTGGCAAAGGGAAGTCTGTTTAATGACAAGTACATCAAACAGAGAAACAAATGGAAATCAGCAGCAATGCAATCACCTGTCTCGCTCCGACTTCCTTGAACTTCAGTCGAACAGTCATTGTTATAGGCAAAACTCGTCATCACTGACGTCTAATTCTATAAAAAATCATCATGCAATATAATTGATTAGGAAAGGTAACTTAAGTATAGGTGTTATATCTATATAGGATAATAGGGCATGCAGATTGGATAACTCTTATCGGATGGGCGTCTACGCCCCTCCCTCTACTTCACACGTGATTCACGTCACTACAAGTACGACGTCTTATTGGTTCTACTATCCATAGGACTCCAGCTAACTTGGTCCATTGTGATTGGGCAGGTTACACCCCTAGACATAAATCCCTATTTTAATTAGCAGCATGCAGAATGGACACCCATGTGCCTGGTGTCCCAGGTTTCACCCTGCCTCCCTTCCATTAATCAGTGTTTTAGGGCGATGTGTCAATTAGTTGGCCAATAAATGGCCTCAAAACTGTAGTCTCTTATCGGGAAAAGTTATGGCATCCTCAGGTCCTGGATGACATCAGGCGGTGGTACTTCCTCGCGCCTGGCTGGTCATGTGTCTGTTCACCATGAATTTGCTTCAGTTTCCAGCTTTTATTCTATTTAATTCTGCTTCGGCCCTGCCATCTGCCTGGGCCTCTCTTATCTTGACCTTCACGGGCGGCTGGTATGCTCTAAAGTATGATTCTTTCGAGTTGACGCTCTCCTCCCTTTCTCTAGATGACCTCGATTTCCCAGGCATGAGCCGCTCTCTGTTGAATTTCGATTCCGCTCTTCCACTCTGTTCTGGCTGGGTTGTGAAACCTGGCCTGTCAGGCCTCTGGCAGCCTGGGTACATTTCTGATTTTACAAAATGGAGTCGCACTTGTATAATGTGCCTTATTGAGGTAGATATATGGTTGGCGCTTGCCGCTCTATCTTCTATTAAGCATTGCAAGCAGTGTCGATTTCTTAGCATCTTGCGTTCCAAGCCTATTTACACATGTTTGATAGGTCGGTTGCTCCCATCTTGTCTCGTAGCAACGTTTCCTCACGTTTTAACATCGTCTCTTCTCTGTGTCCATTACATTTATTTTCGTAGTTACTCGCACTGGCCTGCTATCTTCGTTAGCTGCTTTTGTTCCTTCACGAGTCTGTTCAGGCCCTTGAGTCATTTCCACTGGCCTTCCATTAGGGCTCTTTGGGTCTCTTCATGGACTGTCTGTAGGTACTCTTTGTTTCGTATCAGCGGCTGGTACGGCTGTCTGATAGGGTACCGTGCTGCCCAGGGTTGTCTGGTTATGGGCGCTTCAATAGGTACGGATCTTCTAACGTACACTGGGCAGAGTCCCAGTGCAGCTCTCTGTTGGTTCATTTGCTCCTCATAAGTCACGTACCTTGGCGAGTACCTTCCTGGTACCTCGAAAGGAGGGGCCAGTGTGCAGGTCATGTCTAGGACCTCCTCTACAGGTACCCGGGAATATGCACACAGTTTGCTTTTCATCATCTATAACAGTGACAAGCTTGATGAAATCTTTTCTTCAATTCTGGCCTTTTCCTTTTCACTCTGTTCCTTAACTGCAATCTCTTATCCTAGATAACAGATTGAATCGACTTGCTGTATTGTTGCGTTGTTCACTTTCCATGAGAACTTCCTGCAATTCTTCTTAGTACTGCTGACCATTACATAAGATTTAGCTGTGTTTATTTGCAGGGAGTTTGCTTTCAGATATTTGTCAACCCCACCAAGTTGCCGTTGGAGACCGGCCTGGGTATAATCCATTAACAAGATATCATCAACTAAATTGATGCATCTAAGTTTCAGTCCCGACCACATGGGCACAACCCCTTCCCATTCCTTACTGGCTTCCCACTAGTAAGCCAGATAGAAGTTGAAGAGAGTGGGGGCCAACACGCACCCTTCACGCACTCCATTTTTCAAGGGAATTTTCCTGAATAGTTCTCCTAATGTATTTAATCTTTTTCTTCTGGAGTTATCAGAGTACCGCAGTTGGATCATTGCTAGCAAAGAAGGATCTATCCCCCATTTCAACAGTTTAGACCAACCTTGTCAAACATTGAGGATACGTTGATTGCTGCTACGTACAGGGTACGCCCAGAGTAAGACTCAACATCAGACAAGCAAGCATTTAGAACTAGGCCGCTCTTTATGGTACCAACACCCTTCCTGTACCCAGTCTGCAATGGGCTAAGTAGAAGAATTTTGTTCGCCCATGACATTAATTCCTTTAATACTAAATTAGCAAAGACTTTTAAGGAGGTGTCGAGCAAAGAGATCAGTCTATAGCAAGAAGGTTCTGCTCTGTCCCCCTTTTTGAAAATTGGGACAAGTATAGACTCTGACCAAGAAGTGGGGCAGATGTGATCTTGCGTTACATGCGTAAACAGGTGGAACAGAATGTCTACCCAAAGGACAGGATTGTCCTTGAGTATGCCATTCACTACTCCATCTGGACCACTTGCTCTCGGGTTCTTTATCTTGCCAATTATCATCTTGATATTGAGACGATCAAAGGCAAGAGGTATGGATTGGGAGCTGGATCCGTACTCTTCAGGGGAGCTATTGGTTTGGGCATTATATTTTGTGAAAAAATGCTCAACCCATTCCCCTTTGCTAATGCTATTGGATTGATCGACTTACCTGTGACTTGTTTTTGTTGTTCAGTACCCACCAAAAAGCTTTTGTATCCTTTTTCATGATCTTATACAATAAATCGTGGTTGTTCCCAATATGTTTTGTATTTTGTGTAGTTTACACCAATTTCTGTATCGTTGTGTTATGATATTTTTATATTTGTCTTTCTCCTCCCACTTGGTATCAGAGCGTTTATGCACTTTCCTTATATCTTTGCGCAATGTGCGTTTTCAGGTTTGGATCTCTCTGTCATAATTCTCCCTTTTTGAGTGAAAGGGGTTATGCGATTGATTAAGCAGCTTTCTCTCCCTCGGTTTCATGAGTCTAGCTAGTAGTGTCAGGAACTTTTCTGGGAGGGTTTGTGATCGTTTTTCTTCATTACTCAAATTGTTCCACCACTCTGACAGCTCTGAATTAACATTTCTAGAATTTGAGCAGTATTGGGCAACCCTGTTTCCAGAGTTGGAAACTACCAATGATTTTTCAACATTAGTACTCTTTGTTCCTCAAAGTCTTCAATTTGGTTTGCTTCAAATAAATGTACAAATATGTCATTGTTGACTGAATTAGCAAAGGTATTGGACCATGTAGGTACATCTTTGAGGGCCCCTCTCTTCAGTACATTAGTTTGAATGAAGGCCCATCTAGAAAGTAAATGTAACCACATGTTTCCATTGTTCACTTTTCCTACTTTGTACACAGTGTGTATTACTCCCTTCCCCTCGTCCAGTTCTTCCCAATCAAAGTCATCAATTAAGCACTGACAATTGAAGTCTCCCACTATCACTGTACCTATTTGTGGATTTGTGGATACCTACTAAGATGTTTTCGATCTCATTCAGAGTCTCCGCAAGAAAGGCACTCAAGGGCCAGAGGAACACCAGGAATTTTCCTTGTGTCTATGATCTTTGTGATCAAAATGGCATCAGAGTTGGTTACCATTTCAATTATGCTTAGTTTCTTTGATACTTTTACAGCAGTTATGAGCCCACCCGTAGACCTACCTCTAATACCTTTTTTTGCAAACTTCTAAATAATAGTAAAACCATGCCACACTGGTGGTGATCTAAACAATATTTCCTGCAAGAGAATGAGGGTAGATTTTTCCCACAACGCATTAGTGTCCCCATTCAAAAAGGAGTTGTGTCCTTTAGAATTCCAATTTGATATGTGCCATGTATTAAATAAAGCCTGGTCTGCTTCGGACTGTGGCTGGCAAAACTGAAGAAAGCCAAACCCAATTCGACGCCTCATGATTCCAGGCTGCGTCTCGCTTACTGTCCAAGTCATAGTGGAATGTTACTTTGATCCTTGGTTTAAGTTGGTCTGAGCCTCTATTGTCAGCTTGACGTGCATAACAACATTCAAAACCTTGGAGAAGAATTGCTTCCTGTTGGTCAATTATACGTTTTCAAACCATTTTTGAGTGGAAATGTACTGCCCATTTCCCCAAATGTTCATAATCAAACAGGTGGACGTATTTTATGTCTGCTGATGAAATTGAACTCAGTTGTTGAACTGTGGTTAGCAACGCTAGCAATCTACTTCTGTTCAGTGAGATGATTTGATCGATGTCGCGTATAGATTCAAAGACTAGGAAGTACTCAGCCTCTTTTTTCGAAATAAACTATCCGGCCTCTCTTCTATTTGCAGATTTCTCCACGTTGGGTGTGCAACCGTGTCTATTAAGTAATTCCCCTGGATTTTAGGACCCTGGTAGGATCGCTCGTTCATTTGTGGGCGTTTGTTCTTACTTAAGTCTATCAAAGGAGTGAGACTTTTGTTGGTATTTACAGTCTTTGTATTTCTGATTTTCGATGTTTCTTCATTTTTCCTGCCTTTAGGATTGCACAGGTCCTCTTTTTGCAGAGTTCTTGCTCGTTTGGGATTGCTGCCTGTTTCTTTTCTCGCTCTCAGCAGTGTTACAGGGTTTTGGACCAATGTGTACAGTGTTGGCCGATTGGGTCTTGATGATACTGCTTTTGTGCTGCTCCCCTTTTTGACACTCTTGTCATCAGTGCTTTGGCTCTCTTCGCTGATACAGCTGATGTATCTTAGATTAGTATCGCTACTCTTCGTTTGACTGGCATTTCTTCCCGCAAACGAGATATTGCGCAAGAACTTGCGGGACCCCTTGTTGGAAGTTTTCTGTCCTTTCATGTTTTTAGATTTTTTTTGTGTTGCATTTTTATTTACTTCCTCCTTAGATTGGATCTCAGGTCATTTTTGTTTACTCAGGGATTTTGTTGACATAAAAATCGCATTAAAGGTTGCATTTTCAACGGCACTCACATCTTTTCTTTATCAAGAACCCAATGCGGTTGTACTCTATTGTCAATGAATTGTCTGCGACGGAATTGGTAGTCCTCACACTTTGGATCGATAGACGTAAACGTAGTTCCTTGGTTAAGAGTGACTTTATCTCATTTAAAGACTGTGGGCGTAATTCATGGATTATTTGCACAAAAAAAACGGGATTTGTGCGCCATTCTGCCCGCAAATCCCCATTTGTTAAACAGGGATTTGCGGGCAGAATGGCGCACACATCCTGTTTTATTGGCGCAAATAATCCATAAATCAGGGCATGTGTGTTTTGTTGTACTTTGTAGGCCACAGTGTCGTAAAGACGAATGTACGATTGCAGTACCATATTTAGGGTGGCAAAAGATGTGGAGCCGCTTTCCATTGATTCATTGCAGGTATACTCGTTTCCTTGGAAGGATAGCGAGATGCGGTCTCTAGATGTTGTGGAATCGTTTATTCCATGGCTGTCCAATCTAAGTGTGTCAGGATCACCTTTTTGAGGGTTTCTTGAGTTCTAAATAGGCCAGAACACACACAGAGTCATTTGCGCAGACTTTCTATCACCTGATTTCATTTTACAAGCTCACGCAGATGCCCAAAAAGTGGTGTTTGTTTGGTGTTCCACATGCGTAAGAACTTGGCCTGAAATTTCGAGCTCTGAGTTGCCCGCAATTTCTTTGTTTGATTGTGTGTTGTTTATTGTTATTAAAGTGTTATCTGAGATCGCACACCCGTCTTTGATGGCTTGGCTGAACAGCTTGGATGCCTGATTGGGGAAGAATGTAGATATCTTTCCCTGTTTCTTTGAACAGGGAGAATTTGTCTGATGTGCCGCATTGTGTTCAGTAGCATTGCCAACAGGTTGTGCGTCAGCACTCCGCAGCGTGTAACAATCTGATTTACCTTGCATGCTTGTGTCAGTCAGTACCGAGGATCAAAGGGACTAGCTCTGTAGGCTCCTCGGACTCTCTAGGTGTTTATTTGGTTAAGCTTGGCATATGGAGTGATGCAAACTAAGCTTTAATCTTAAGAGTAAGGGTCAGAGATTTATTGAAATCTGCGTGTAAGTAGCGGTTGCAGTGGTGCAGTGTTGGAAAAGAACAAAATAGAATGTTAGTGAGTTAGATCTTTAGACTCACCGCTTGATGGCTTCAGGCTGAGAAGTCGCTAGTAATACCTAATTCGAGGATGCTGTCCGCTGTTTGCCTGCTCGGACTGCAGGGACGACTCCAGTCTGCCCCACTCCACTTCAATCTCTTTCCATGTGCCGTAAATCGTGTCAGAACATCCTTGCAAGTAACTTATTTGTATGTAGCTGCACACCAGGGCTGCTGCTCCCCCGCTCCTTGTGGACAGCAGACTGCTTCCACTTGTCCCCACTTCGCTCCCGCTTCGCGGGGGATGCTGGGTTTTAAGTCCTGGTAGGCGGAGACCGTTAGTTTGTGCATGTAGCCAAAGACAGAAAAAAAGCAGCGTTGCCTGAGAGAAGACCCAGATGTATGTCTGCCGACAAACGTAGCGAACACCACATGTAGTTATCACTGCAGACTGCTTCCACTTGTCCCCACTTTGCTCAGGCATTTTCACTTTTATAACAGCCCTTCAGCACTGGGCATTGGTCTGGATTTTCCCAGATCCATGATCATTTGTTGAAATCACGTGTTGGCAAAGGCAAAAGTGCTAAGATTGTTTGTTAAAAACAAAAGAGCTAGGATTTTATGAGAATCTAATGCTTTATGCACTAAGAATAAATGTCAACGACAAAAGCATAAACTTGAAGATTTCTTAAACATTAATGGTTAACGTACTAGAACTAAACTTTAGCAAGGATTGGGGTTTCACTATTGTTACTCTACATAGCAAAAGAGGTCTAGGGAAAATCAGAGGAATGTATGAGATAAGGCGCAGCCCCACTTATCCAATGATTGGGTTCTGTTTATCTTCATACACATCATTATTATTTTTACATTTTTTAAAATAAAAAATACTAGTTTGTTGACATAAAGCCATTCCAAACAAAGACATTGCATAAACACAAATATATAATATAAAAGTAGTAATATTACAATAATAAAAGACACCAAGTTAAAAGAGCAAATAGTAAAATTTATTGCAAGGTCACCTCTTCACATAACCTAAGCAATAGCGTTGGGCTTAATTACGTTCCTTTCTCTTCACTTTCTTTGTTTGTCCTGGATCTTAACCAGGTCCTGCTCCTCAAGTAAAACGTATTCATTCACTTTCTCCGCATGTCCTAGATATTACAAAAGGGCATAGTTCACAACTGGCCTTATCAACCAAACAGAATTTGTAGAGCGACGACTCTGGAGCACATTCCAAAGCCCCTGCATCTACAGTAGGTTTTGTATTCTAGGATTGATGAACTTTAGACATACAGACAGCATACGGTCAACGATATCTATTGAAATCTTGCCATAATCGAACTCTTCATTCCTCCCAAATCACCCTCGTACATGCACCTAGAAAGGTCACCATAGATAGCTAAAACTGTTACAAATCTGACATGAACTATAACGGGGAAGATAATGAAAGTAACTCTGACAGCCTGGCTGAGCGAATTAATACCTGAGTGTACAGACACTAAGTGTTTTGTGTGTGAATTCTATGTCAATATCCTTCCAATGATAATTCAGCCACAAGGGCCATTAGCATAAATACCAACAGTGTGGTGGACTTATCAAGAAAAACAATTTTTCAGTTATTTCATATTCTCACATTTTCCATCCCCCACGGGTTGATTTGCACACACTTTTTTGGTTGTTTTGCAGGGTTAGTAAAACAGATGTTCTCAAGGTGGCCTTAGGTAACCACGTTAGGCAAAATAGCGGCTTCACTTTCCCCACTTTTACATTACAAGCAGGTGAGTGCAACCCCCCCTTCGGTATGCGGTGCTTGGTCTCGGCCAAGCAAATTGATCTTTCCCATTTTCTCCGCTCGTGCTTATCAAGCTCTTTACACATGCTGTCCTCACCCTGCATGGAGCACCACAACCTAAAAAATGGAAGGGATTTGTTAATTCTACTTGCAGTTTGCTAAACCCAAGTGAACCCTGGGCTGGGCTTTCTTTCAATGTCTGTAAAAATGGTTCATCGAGGAACTAGATGCGAGGAAGTGAAACACAGACCCACATACATTCACTCCCCCAATTGCTCCAAGGTTCTGTGTTCAAATAAAAGTTTAATTTGACTTGTTGTCCTTAAGAGCACTATTGTCTTTCTTCTGACTTGTCTCTCCCCAGGTTCTCCATAGCAGATGTTCCTAGTTTTTACTGTTAGTTGAGGCTGTAACCTCTGCCTATACACCAACACTATTGGGATGGCAAGTCAAGTAACAAGTGAGACTGGATGAGAGGAGCATGTGGATTTTGTTTGAACCCTTACACACCCATTGACCTCCCATGGCCATGCTACATCCAATGGCCATTCCCATCCGCTTCTTAACCCTCCCCACCCAAAACACCCACACCTCCACCTCTGTGACTCTTTGTGTTAGCTTTGAGCTTTTTTTAAGGGGATGCCAGGATTATTTCTAATCGGTCTTCTGAAAAGTAATGGCTTAATTGCTGCTGTAAACACCATAGAAATGCCTTAATTAAGTGGCCCTTCAGCCACTTGATCTGTAAACAAATGTGTGCCCATGCCTGTGTTTCTTGCACTGAATTCCTGTTTAAAACAATTATTGGCAAAGGAAGCAATTGTGGATCTTATAAAGGCATTGCCTGGACATTTGCCAGAGACTGCCATACCATTCCCATTTATTTTCACACTTTGCCAGCTGTTTCCATGTTATACCTAGGTAGTACCATTATGTAATTGCCTGTAAAATGCCTATCTCATGCCTACACAAAAGCCCAAACTGTTGGCCTTGTCAATGCTTGTTCATTTTGACATTCCAGGACAATGTGATTTTGATGACAATGTGATTTTGATCTAATATAACAGTACCATAGGAATATGTCAGGCATGGTGTGATAATATCTATAAGAGGTGGGAAACAACTAGAACGCATCAGTTGTAGTGTCACCTAAATAAATTACTTTTCATCAGATATATAATATAACCTTGCTCTAATTAATTTTGGATAGGAATTTCCTCACTCCCTAACCCTCACGACTGATGTGACTTGCCACCTGGCAAGGGTGTGAAATCCCTGACTTTTTTGATTTTTTAAAAAACCAAAACATGTTCAAAATCAAATTGAATAAAATAATAAAATGATGCAATAATACCATCACTGAAAAGGCAATCTGCTGATCATAGTCCCCTTTCACGAGCTCCATGCCAAAAGCATAGTGTGTATCTGTGTTGCTCTATAAGTATCATGACTTGCAGTGCCTGCTCGACCAATGGCACAGATCATGTTCAAAGGTCACAGCTACCCATTTGACAGGTGCAGTGACAGCCATGTCTCTCAAGCACATGGACTGCATTAAGATATGCACCCCTGTACCAAAACTATGATGGTCATTAATAACCCATGCTGGTGGCAGGGTAAAATTTAAGAATAAAGCTATGCCTGGGTTAAGGCTTGGTACCTGGCTCTACTTATGATGATTACAGTCACATCCAATTTGATTTCACACATGTGTCAGCTCCTGTGAGCCAAGCTCAGCTGTGGAAGGTGATGTGTATTGGTTCCAGGCAATACTCTCCTGCCCACTGGCAGGACTGTAGCCATGGGCGATTGTCTCTATGTGATCCTTTGTAAGGGCAGGTTACATCCTTTTCCCAGGAGCAACAACTCCACAGGGGGCTGGCCTCATACAGGAATCAAAGGGCACACCCACAGGACTAGGCCTCAAACAGGGAACTGCATTTCTAAAGGCCTTTGATTCTATTGAGAAGGGTAGGGGCAGGTTAGTGTAGCTAGGGAGAGACCTGTACAGTTTGGGGAAGATTCTGCATCTTGTTTCTTTCTGCCTCTCTCTCTCTCTCCTTTCTCTCCCCTCCACTTCCTCTAGAGCAAAGCACTTTGGGTGTGATGTCAGAAGGGTAATGCCCACACATACCAATAGCAGGCTATCGTTATTCCTATTACCTGTGGATTTTTATCATTAAAAGAAGGGGTCTCAAACCACTTCCTTGAATCATCTCTGGAATCCAACACTTGAAGAAGATTTTGCCGGATCCTGCTGAGAGTGCAGCACTTTCAAAATTCCTCCAGTTGTGAGGTGAAGGCAGGTGTTACAAGGCAGAGGTGGGCTCTGTCCCCTAACTATCCCCAGGGACCATTGGGGTGAACTCTGCTGCTGGACCAAGACCACATCTCCGCCAGCCACCCTTTTGCCTGGGGCTTTATCATGCTGAAGGACCCCTGAACGTGTGTGCCAGGCTCCCCATATTTGGGAGCCTGGAAAAGGACTAACCTTGGCCCCTGAGACCCTGAAGTGTGACTCTCAGCACCTGGAAGCCAGAACAGCCTAGAACCCTATATTTCGACGTTGACCCAATGTGAGCTCTGATTTGAGCGTGTTCAACACCAAGCAAACTATCAGGACCCTTCGGCGCTGCCTTTGGCATTCATTGTTCTTCAAACCACCATTTGCCTGTTCAACTCCATTTGGCGCTGCACTGTGCCAGCTTAGGAACATCATTGTCTTGGCTTGAATCAATGAAGTACCGCTGCCTTGCATTGCTCAAGTCCATGTCCAAAGCATCAGCCTCTTCATCTCTGCTCCTGTAAGTTGATTGAACCAACCCTGGTGTTTTCCTTCCTTCCCCTCTGCAGGATCCTCCTCCATTACATCCTCCTTCGGACTATGTGAGAAGTATTTGGTTTATCTAAGGGAGGTTTGCTAAAATCCATACTAATATTGACACTTATTCTTTTGTCCCTTCTACAACTAAACTCCTGCTATGTCTCCCTACCAGCCTGCCTCCATTTTGATTTACTAACTTTTCCCCTTTTTGCACTAGCAATTTCAAGAATCCTTTCATGAAAAGCGAGTCAGGCTTTCCTCTTGAACCACACTCAATCAAATTGCTCAAACATTGCCCTAGAACCATCTGCAGAGCTCTTCTTCCTGTGGTCCATGCCCTTCCAACCATTGGCAGTGTTTCTCCCTCCGTTAAAGTAGCAGTTGTCTCCCCTCTTCTTAAAAAACCTTCTCCTGACCCCAATATATTTGCTGAATTCTGACCCATCGCATTGTTTCAATTTCCTACTCAACTTCTTGAGAACACTTGTATGGCTCAACTTCAAATGTTTGTGAAGAGCCAGGCATTTCCCCGCCCATTACAGACCAGCTTCTACCCAGGCCATCTGGTGAAGACAGCCTTCCTCACCACCTTTGAAGCTATCTGGCTGGCGATGGACTTCCTGTCTCTCTGCCATCAGTCCCTTGATAGCCCTTCATGGCCTGTTGCTAAACTACTCAGAAACGGAAGTAATCTTTCTTCAATCCACTAACATCAGGCGTATCTTCAGGCGTATCTTCCCTCTCCTATATCGGCAATGGCCTGACTCTGCCTGACCCTTGTGTTGTGACATGTTAGGTATACAGCTCTGTCTCTGAGAAAGTGTTCATACCAAGAGGGGGATTGAGTTTCTAGATATCCTATGGGTGGGATGGGGAAAAGGTGTCATAAGGAAGAGGGGTACCACGTCTCACTCTTCAGTGTCCCTCTTCCACTCCCCAAAAACCCCTCATCCAGGTGATCATCTGACACTGGTCTACCCCCAGGAACTGGATCCAATAGCGATGACCATGTCCTGGCCACTTGGTTGACAGATCCCCTCACATTCAGATACCTTCAGGTTTCTCACACCGCACAGGCGGCATTCCAGTGCAACATGCATCTTTATTGAACAGTCTTATTAAGGCACTACAACTCACAGTAGCCATAGCAGCCATAAAATGCATCGTGCATACTAAACAAACAGACTTTATCTCTAACAGGAACGAAGCCGCAGATTTGGAAGCCAAAAGAGTTGCATATTCTTCAGAAATTTCGAGTTTTGATACTGAAGATACTAAAGACGTTTTGAATAGAAATATGCTAGTACGGGAGGTGTTTAATATGCTGTCAATTACACAATTAATAGAAATTCAGGGAAGAGCCCCACAAGAAGAGCAAGAACATGTAAATGAAGCAGGTGTTCTTTATCCCCCACACTGAAGCATTATGGCGACAGGAAAGCACTGGAAAGTCAGTGATGCCAGCGACATTGTCGAAAGTCACACTTGAACATTTGCATTACCCCACGCATATAACCAGAGAAAGTCTTGCTGCCACAATTACAGAAGACTGGTTTGTTCCCAATCTATTGGAACATGTTGCACAGTTCATGGTGAATTGCATTGTGTGTCAGAGGTTTACTGCTGGGCATACACTGAGAACAATTAGAGGAGTAATACATCGACAAAATGGTCCATTTGAACCTTTGCATATCAATTGCGTTGATATGCTGCAGACATGTAGTGGATATGGGTATCTATTAGTGGTCGTGTGTCTGTATCTATTAGTTGTGGTGTGCCCTTTCTGCAGGTGGACTGAAGCTGGTCCTTGTCCTGATGCCCCTTGCTCAGCAAGGTTTCTAGTGCGCGAAGTATTTCCAAGATGACGTGTGTGCAAAGTATTAAGATCCGATAATGGGCCACATTTTGTCAATGAGCTATTTGAACAAATAGGACCTCTATTATATATAAAACATATGTTTTCTTCTGCTTGTCACCCGCAAGCAAACAGGATTTGTGAGAGACACTACAGTCTCCTCAAAGAGAGGATAGCCAAGATTAAATTAACTCTGGAGAAGGGATGGCTACATTTCCTACCCCTAGCCCTACGTAATCAGCCAGGTTTTGACCACCATCTTACTCCCCATGAGTTAGTGACAGGGCATTACATGAGGACACCTCTTACATCCCCATCTAGAGTCGGGAGTGATGCCCAGAGTCTAGTGAAGGCTCTAGGTGATGAAATGCATGATTATTTGACATGTATGACTACCAGTGTTTCTTTCATTGCAGATCAAGTCAAGCATCGGCGGGAGGAGTCACCCGTAAATGGCACAAGCATAGGTTCAATGGTCCCTTTTGTGTTGAGGAAGTCTCCCCTTCTGCAGTTAATGTATCGGGAAGAAGAGCTTGGTTGCTTTTAGGAGATGTCAAAATCTACAAAGGCGAGACGCTCCCTCCCGCGCTCACTGACCAAGAAGCAAGACAAGAAGAAGAATTTCTGTGTGTGCAGACTCGATCAATGACTAAGAAGAAGGACGATAAAACAGCAGGTGGTTAGCACATATTTCTTTTGGACTGGAATTCAGTGGACACTCCTTACACATATTAGCAGGATGTGCATGGCCTTGCGGATAATTCAAGAGGCTGAAACGTACGTTCTAGAAATTCTTTTGAAAGAATGAATATTGCATCAGTATTATGCCAAAATGTCAATTTCTGATTAGAAATTGGAAAAGGGATCAATATCCAGATTCATTTTTAGGAGCATATCTGTTTCAAGGATAAGTGTATGATACCTGTCGACAGTGATACACATCGGCTTGTACTAGCAATTTTTGTGTTTATAATTCAATCTTACCCTGCTCTTGTTAGGAGAGATGTTAATATTCACACCTTTCTACATGACCCTAAAAATTGTCAAGTAATAAGAAGACTATTAATCACGACAATTGAGCAGATTGTACAACTACAAATGTAAAATTGAATACTTATATTAAAAATGATTTGTAAATAGGACAATGTGATTATAGAGAGAGCACAAGTTCACGAAGTATTGGGATGGCACACCAAATGTTTCTCTATATTTCTATGCCTGAAATATATATGCCTGTGTATTTTCTTTGTATTTCTGTACCTTACACACCGAAGTCTTTATTTTCCTAATGGTCCCATTGAAAAAGGAGTTCCTATGATTTTCCTAGTATGAGTACGGATGTCGACAATTTCTTTAACCTTTATGGGCATGTGTGACGAAATAAGAGGGATGCAGAAGAAGATAACCAGGGGATAAATACCTATCTTGAAAATTCAGCACACCTAGGGAATGATATGTGGTACCAGCACATGAAAAATCTGGGGGAGAGCGCATCTGATGAGAATTGCTATGTCTCCTCTCTCATCCCCTATGCCATGAATATAGTAAAAACCTTCATTTCAAAAGAGATGTCAGCATACAATGCAAAGTGCCTCAGTCCTCTAGCAGCATGTACTACTAGAGAACAGTTTCAAGGGAACTGGGCAACCTTGTGATGGAGATCAAGACAGTTGTTTCCACACCAGGATTATTATATCAAGACAACACAAATGGAGAAAGAGTCGGGCTGGACATACAGGATCCTTGTGTGTCCTGCTGCAGGACAAGTTAAGGTGATCGTTGAAGAAATGAAGAGGATGAACTGTTCTAATATGACGGAAAAGACTGGAATGCCTGGATGCTGGGAACAGTCGCAGCTGCTAATCTATGAATGAGTGAGTACAGACAAAGGATGGGAAGATGGAATGATGTCCTGTGCAGCCATCTGGCGAGGAAGGAAGCAGTACAAGGAGTACAGAGGTGAATGATGAGTGTCTGACATCTTGGGCCAAGTACTCCAAACTGCTGACATCGGTGGAAGATGAAGCAGGCCCGGTATCTCTAGTCCCACTGGTTAATACGACAATGTGCTTTTCGGAGCTAGGGAAAAAATTATGTTGGACATAATAAGGGGTGCAAACCGTAAATGATGTTCCAGGAATTAGGAGAGGGACAGGCTACTGGATCAATATTGGGCCTGCGGATCTAGAGCATATATGATATAGCCCAGGAAATGGGATGTAGTGTGTTCCTTGGTTCGAGTATTGGTGATTCCACAAAGTGACCTGAAGTTTGAAAAATGTCCAAAAGTGGACGATCACCTAAGAAAAACGAGGTCACTAGAACCCCGGCAGATGAAGAGATCGAATTATTCCTCACAAAAATCACTAACTGCTTATGAAGATATTCTTGACAAGCACAAACTGTTCAGCAGAACTGCAGTGATGTAAACCTCTATGTTCATGCCTGGAATCCAAACAGTGGTTAATGCCAAATGGCTACAGATCACCAGGTGGGAGCTGCTGCAAACAATCAATGCTACCATAAAAGGATTTAACGCCATAAAAGAAGAACTGAAAGCCATAAGGTTGATGACCCACCAGAGTAGATACGTCCTCTTGATGATTATAGCAATGGAAGGAGATGTTTGCGCCAAGATTGGGCCATCATGTTGCACATTTACACCATCTCATGAGGATGAGAACTGGACCTTGACAGAGGCCATATCGATGTTGACAGATCTACACGTAAAAATGGTGAATGAGACAGAGGCCATTTGGAGAGGACAGTTGGTTTGCACTCCTGTTCGCATGGATTCCTTATCTATTCATGTTTCTTGGAGCAGTATTTGTGATAATAATATTTGGATTCTGTATGATCAGGATAATAATTGGACAATGGGAGTAAATGGCAAAGAAAGCAGTAGGAATGAAGATCATGATTGATGCAAAGGATGTACCAGAAGCCAAAGAGCTGCCCGATGATGCCATCAGACACTATATAAAAGCAAGTATTGTGGCACCTGAAGGAACAATGTTCTGGTATCCAGAGGATCATAAGAATTATGTGGGATGTTGAGTCTACTGTACCCCAGATGGAAAATGTAGCTACATGAACTGGAGTGTGGAGGAACACATTAAAACAGTGGGCAGCCTAAAGGGGGGTGACGAAGATATGGACACCCAAGAACCAATTCTTCAAGAGAAGATACAAAGAAGCCGAAAGACTTGCGGAGGTGGTCGAGGACTTGACCAGAGGGGGGATTCTGGTTTCACCGTCTTGTGGCCAATGCTGGATTTGACTTTTATGGACTTCCTTCATTCACGGTGCGTCACCCTTTCTAAACTCCCATGCCGGACTTCCTTTGCATCTTGTACTCATGACGGCCCTCAATCATGCTGTTCCCATCTTCATCTTGTATCCTGGCTTGCAACATTATGTTTTACTACTGACTTCTGCAATTTTATTCACTCTCCCCTCTTGCTTCTCCACTCTTTTGACTGCAAACTCTCTGTTCTCTCCTCCTTTCCTTTCTCTCTTTTTCTATCTCCTCCCCTTACTTTCTTCTATGCAGAATTGTCCCTGGACCTAGTATGATAGAAACCTCATCTGTCTCCTCCCCCTTCCCCTTACTGTTTTTTTCCTCCCCACCCCGCCCCCCTCCAGCACTATCTGAAATGTTGTCAGGCCTAGTATGATAGTCGCTTGTTTTGTTCCTCCCCTACCTTTCTGCACCCCTCTCCCTCACCTCTTGTTTTTCTCCAGCTCTACCAGAAATGTCGTCAGGCCTAGTACGGTAGTCGCCTGTCTGTTTCCATTTCCTTCCCCCTATTCCCCTCCCTTCCTTATCTATGCCTTAGCTCTTGCACTATCTGAAATGTCATCAGGCCAAGTACGATAGTTAATTTCACATCCTTACTGTTCATGGCCTGTAAGAATGTCATTGTATTTTCCCTTGTTCCCTCCCCTGCCTTGAAGCGCTTTGAAACACATTGTGTATAGGCGCTATATAAATAAACTATCATATCATGTCATATCATTGTAGAGGAGCAGTTGTATACATATGCAGGAGATCCCGCCCCCCAACCTCTCTTGTATTGGAGACATGAGACCGTGCCGTGTCTGACACCAGCTGTCATGCCAATAGTGCAGCGAGTATTTGGAAGAAGATACCCATTGAGACAACCTTATCGAATGTACGCACAGAGTGATGACAACCTACAGGAGGAACTCCCTGAAGGAATATGAGAAAGTGCAAGGAAAATTAACTGATGACATCATAAGAAAGTGTGCACAACGTCCTGAGATATTGACCGAAGACAGTGTATGGATCCTAAAGAAACGAATGATGAAGAAAAGAATCTAGTGAACTTTCAAGTGTAAAAGAAGAAGATTACACATGCACAAAGTACTGCAGAAAAGAGACGTTCAATAAATGTACAGACGCTGAAACGCAAGGTAGACCAAGTCATTGTATAGGCTAGCTATGAGTAGGGAAAAGAATGCAGGCGAAGCCGCCGTTGTACAGAAGCTGGAAATTGGTATCATGATATAAGTAAACCAGAAACCATGAAGGGAGAATGGAAAGTTGTATCGCAGCAGAATAGCAGGCTCATGGAACTGCTTGGCGAGGCTGCCTGGCCTGAAGTCAAGATCCCAAAAAACAAGGTCAGCTATCTACTCTGAAGGAGAACGAGTGTGCGGAGGATGAACCTTCTCATGTTAAGGTGCAAGAAAGAACACATGGGATGCCAAGTTTTAATTCATTTAGAGCATTTAAAAGCTGCAAATTGGACCAGATCGTGGTCTCCTGTCACATGAGCCAAGGATGGGAAGAGAGCTTGAACTTGGAGTTCCTGACACGATAGCAAGAGCCCTCACTCCCCTGCATTCCCAAAGATGAGAATACTCTACAAGGCCAAGTACAAAGACAATTTCATGGCAGAAGGCTTGGGTGATGAGAGATGCAAGGCTAACTGGGTAGTGAGGTAGCTTCATTTCCTATCTTCCTGCACCTGGGTCTGGGCTTACGTGCTGCCAAATGAACCAAATGTTCCAGACATGGCATAAGTGTGCCAACCAATTGAATTAGTCTGTATAACGGAGGACCATATAGCTTGTAAGACAATGAGAAACTGTGTATCTGATGCTTCTGAAATGACATGTTTTAAGTGGTAGGCATAAGCTGTCCACCTGATATCGGGCAGCCAATAACAATCCTAGCGCCTATATAAGTGTATATCTAGATGTTTCCCTTAACCAATCCTGACCCTTCATAGATTTTTCACTATTTCAACGTAGTATGATGTCACTCTGATGCATAATTGAGTATAAGAATCGTATTTTGTGTTGAGATCATTGAGAGACTGATCATACGTCCGTTGATGTTCGTTGTAATCTCCCTATTTTAGATAATAGTTAATAATACAGTAACTTGCCATATTCTTGGGTTTGTCTGGTTATTTGGACTCAGAATTATTCTGCTGCAATCCCATCCATTACCATATGCACGTTTAAAGGGCCATAAGCTCAACAGTAGACAGTAAAAAACAGTAGCGCCTAGTTTTGGGACACCTGGATAGCACCTAAATGGGTCTATAACAGTAGACAGTAAAATGTGGCACCTAGATTTTGGACACCTGGGTAGAGGGAGACAGGCCTAAATGGACATACAACAGTAGACATTAAAATGCAGTAGCGCCTAGGTTTGGGACACCTGGATAGTGTCTAAATGGGTCTACAACAGTAGACAGTAAAATATGGTAGCACCTACATTTTGGACACCTGGATAGAGGGAGATAGGCCTACATGGGCATAAAACAGTGGACAGTAAAATGCAGTAGCACCTAGATTTGGGACACCTGGATAACTGGAGAAATGCCTAAATGGGTGTACAACAGCAACAGTGGACAGTAAAATGCAGTAGCACCTAGATTTGGGACACCTAGATAACTGGAGAAATGCTTAAATGGGTGTACAACACTAGACAGTAAAATACACTAGCACCTATATTTGGGACACCTGTATAGAGGGACACCTAGATTTGGGACACCTGGATAGAGGGAGAGGCCTAAATGAGCATACAATAGTAGACAGTAAAATGCAGTAGCACCTAGATTTTGGATACCTGGATAGAGGGACACCTAGATTTGGGACACCTAGATAACTGGAGAAATGCCTAAATGGGTGTACAACACTAGACAGTAAAATACACTAGCACCTATATTTGGGACACCTGTATAGAGGGACACCTAGATTTGGGACACCTGGATAGAGGGAGAGGCCTAAATGAGCATACAATAGTAGACAGTAAAATGCAGTAGCACCTAGATTTTGGATACCTGGATAGAGGGACACCTAGATTTGGGAAACCTGGATAGAGGTAGAGAGGCCTAAATGGGCATACAACAGCGGCCAGTAAAATTCAGTAGTGTCTATATTTGGGAGATCTGGAAAGACAGGGAAATGCCTAGATGGGGATATTGCAATGCAGACAGTAGCAATAAGGTTTGGGATACTAGGGCAGAGGGGTAAATGGCTTTTGCTTCGAGTACAACTGTGGACAAGTTGCCTAGATGAGAGATGTTGCTACCTGATACAATCTATCTAGATGTGAGTTATGGCTGACTATGACAATCTATGTAAATGCAAAATATGGCTATCACAATCTATCTCGATGTGCGATATGGCTGACTATGACAATCTATCTAGATGTGAGATTTGGCTATCACAATCTATGTAGATGCGAGATATGGCTGACTAGCACAATCTATCTAGATGCAAGTTGTGGCTGACTAACACAATCTATCTAGATGTGAGATATGGTCCAGTGATGGTTGGCCTAGGCATTGGATATGGCTAACATTTGAATGTGCAACTGACTACAGGCTTTTAGATAATATAATGATAGGCTAATAAGATGGGTTGGACAGTCTAATGGGGAGAAGAAATTGCTGGTCCCCCTGTCCAGACCTCGCCTACCTTATCAGTTGCTGATAGTTGACAGCTGCAGGCACCACTGGCTTAAATGGGCTAACATGGTCTGGAGCTCCTTCTTATTCAGGAGCTGTCCTTTGCCTCTGGGTCCTTAGCCAAGGGGCTTCCTTGGCAGAGGCTGCCCTGTAAGTGTGTGTGAAAGGCGAGCAAGCAAGTGGGGAAGTGGGGTCAGGACACAGGTGCAGGGGAGTGCGGTGAAAAGTTAAACAAAGGCAACAAATGCAAAAGATGCTTTTGGAGCTGCGCAGGACAGCAAAAGTGGTTAAACTCACCTCTGAGGAACTCATGGAAGTGCGCTCGCAGAGGGTGATGTGGGACTCGGCCCCTGCTACTCAATTCCGGATTGCAGGCCAATCAGCGGCGGTGGATGGGCTGAGAGGAGGGATGCGGTCAGGACACAGGAGTAAATCCGAAAAAGGGGTCTCAAACCATGCAACCAAGGTGCAAGGTGTATCTAGGTATCTAAGTATCTGTACCCTAATACACTGCTACCGCGGTTACTGCTGCCTTACTTTCTGTGCACGCCACTGCATCTACGGTGGTCATTGTTATTATTGTTTAACAGTGTGCGCAATTGCCTACAACAGCCACTCTACCTCAACCACCCTTTTTGTAGATCTGGCAGGCATCTGCTTTTAGACTGTATTAGGCCAACATGCCCTCCACCCTCACTACTCTGTTTACAAGAATACTGCCCACCCTACTCTACCTCACACGGCACACCGGTGGGACAGTACCCAATTACACCACCGCCTCCCTCCACTACCCCAATCTTCACAACACCATGACTATGCCATGCACTGCTCACCAAACCAACCCTTACCTCAACAACCCAGCCTTATGGCTCCAACACTTTGGTTCCAGACCTTCACCAAACATACCATGTTCCATCACCCTGAGAAATGCCTGACTTGGCTCGCGACTCACACACGCCTCCCATCACTCTGTGCATCTTAATAAACAGCCTCTGACCTCCACCGCATCCACACACTTGAAAAACCCATCATCACCTCACCCCAACCTCCCTAACACTAGCAATATTAAGGGTGCATTAATCAATGTCAGATCATTCACGGCTCACGCTTTAGAAGTGGCTGACCTTATTCTTACCCTCGACCTCGACTTTATGGCTATCACCGAAACTTGGCTTCACGCAGCCTCTGGCCCACTACTCTCCCTTGCCATCCCTCCAGGTTACAACATTATCAGACACAATCGTAACTCTAACCAGTCCAAAGGTGGTGGCATTGCCATCATCAATAAACATGCTCTAAACTTCAACCTCTCCTCTGTGCATCACTTTTCCTCTATGGAAGCACTGACAGCCAAACTAGCCGTCACTCCTAACCACTCTATCACCTTCCATCTACTTTACCGGCCACCTGGGCCGCTATCCACCTTCGCTGAGGACCTCTACAACATCATCACTCCTAACACCAAAACCAAATCCCAAGCCTCGATATTAGGGGACTTTAACCTGGGCCTCACTGATCCCAATGACACTGCTGCCAGGACTATTGATAATATGCTGATGAATGCAGGATTCATACAGCTTATCAACCAACCTACCCACGTTAAGGGCAGAACCCTTGACTGGCTAGCCTCCCACAATTGTCCTATCCATATCATCTCTAACCAACAGTATGCATGGACCGACCACAACTTAATTACATTTAACATTCAGTCCATACCTGCCAGCCTCTCTCCCACCATTGCACCGGCTACTGCCACCCGCAATAAACGTAACATCACTTGCGACAGACTCCTCCCCCTCCTCCTCCCGGCTCTCAATGACCAGGTTCGCTCATGCTCCGACCCCACGGCTATGGTTGATACCTTTAACCTTGCTATGCAAAAAGCCTTAGATATCATCGCCCCATCCAAATTGAGAAAACCCAAACCTCGAGCCCACCTGAACTCTTGGTTCACACCCCAGCTCAGAACTCTGGGCAAAGAAAAACGAATTTCAGAATCACATTGGAAAAGCAACCAGTCCGCAGCCAACAAATCGTGCCTCCTCCTGGCCACCCTTAACTACAAGGAAGCCATATTCCAGGCTCAAAAAGACACTTACAATAAACGTATCGAACAAGCCAAATCCAACACCAAAGAATTGTTTAGAATCCTAAAAGAACTTGAAACCCCTGTCACTGCACCAGACACTTGCATCAAAGATAGCACTTGGTGTACCAAAATCCAAGAGGCTCTCCTCGGCAAGATTGCCACCCTCCAAATTAAAATCAATAACAAACAATCAAGCCTACAATCCAACCCCCAACCCAACCCTATCCCCACCCTAAACCACCCCATCCCAGACTCTCTGACTCCTTTTAGCTTCTCTCCACTCTCCATTTCCGAAGTGGAAAAGATCATCACCAGCCTTAAACCGACCAATTGCCAAGGCGACCTCTGCCCGGCTCCTATAATCAAGGAAGCAGCTCATGACCTAGCGCCATTCATTACTACGCTCATCAACTCTTCCTTTAGCTCTGGGATCGTATCTGACAATCTAAAGGATGCGTGGGTCATCCCCCTATTGGAAAAACCTACCCTGGACGCCAGTATACCCACAAACTACAGGCCAATCACCACGGTCCCATTTTTACTAAACATCTTCGACCGTGCAGCATATCTGCAAATTCAAGATTACCTTGAATCTAACAAACTCTTGGGACTTAGGCAATCTGGGTTCCGGCCACATCACGGCACTGAAACTGCCCTCATAGATTTAAAAACAAAGACAAAGGCAAACTTGCTCTCTTACTCCTCTTGGACCTTTCGGCGGCCTTTGATCTCGTCAATCATGAAATCCTCTGCCACCACCTTAAATCAGCTGCACACTTCTCTGATAAAGCTACAATCTTGATTAGCTCCTTTTTAGACAATAGATCTATGCATGTGTTCTCTCCACTAGCAGCCGCCCCACCTGCACCTGTCTCCTGTGGCGTGCCACAAGGATCTTGTGTTTCACCCACGTTGTATAACGTGTTCACCAAAACTCTCTTTGATATCTTGGACTATCTGGGTGTCACTTACACCAACTACGCCGACAACATCCAGATACTAATCCCTATCTCAGGTGACTGCACGGCTGACTCCCTCGCTATCAATGTCATCTACCAGGTCATCCAGGCGTGGATGGCTCAACACGGACTCTGTCTTAATGATGAAAAGACTGAGCTCCTTATTCTTGGTTCGCCACAAAAACTTACCAAACTCGACCCTGCGTTCAAGTCCTTCATCATCGATGGGAATATTATCCCAACCGCCAAGGACACAAAAACCCTAGGGATCTACATTGACTCGACCCTATCCCTGACCAGACAAACTAACTCAGTCTCTTCCGCAGCGGCATATACCTGCAAGCTTATTACAGCCTGTCGCCCTTTCCTCTCCGCAACCAATTGTGTCACCCTGGCTAGAACTCTTGTATTATCCAAGATTGATTACTGCAATGCACTGTACCTAGGCACCAATTGCTGCAACCTAAACAAGCTGCAAATTGTCCAAAACAATGCGATTAGAGCTGCCCTCAACATTCCCAGGCGCCAACACATATCCGACACCAGACGCAATATTCGCTGGCTCTCAGTCCCACACCGTATCTCCCTGAAAACCCTGGCTCTTACCCACAAATGCCTTCATAACCAAGCTCCCTGCTACCTGGCCAACCGATTTGCCCTCCACAACTCCATTAGACCCCGCAGATGACTCATCTAAACTGCCTTGAGGTTCCACATTTCAATCTCCAAAGATCAGGTGGAATTAGCTTCCCTATCTGGCAGCTAAACTCTGGAACACGCTTCCTAATGAGCTTAGAGCAGAACCCTCATTCCCGAGATTCAAACACCTTACGAAATCCTGGCTGGCCGCCCAGGACATTTAGCTCTGGGTTCTCTGCTTAATTTGTACATGTATATATAATCTGGTTGCCCTCTCATTGCTATTATATTACCTGTAAATTCTGTATTATTCTTGTAAACTTTGTAATTATGGTTCTGTCTGTTTTTCTTATGTTGTAACTAAGTGATGCGCCCGGTTGCCCCTGGGCCTGGTGCACTATACAAATAAATAAAATACAAATACAAAATACAGGGCAGCATGGTGAAAGTTAAAAAAAAGGCAACAAACGCAAAAGATGCTTTTGGAGCTGCAGAGGACAGCAAAAGTAGTTAAACGTACCTCTGAGGCACAGATGGAAAGTGCGCTCACAGAAGGTCTGGGCCCCGTGATACTCAATTCCAAATTGCAGGGTAATCAGGGGCAGCGGATGGGCTGGGAGGTGGGAGGGGGTCAGGACACAGGTGCGAACCTGAAAAACGATCTAAAACTAACTATCTGTGAATGGCTTGCCTGGTAATGCTTTCTTGTTCATTTCGCCTCCGTCGCATGGCATCTATGGCCGGGATGTCAGGTTCGGGGGCTACCCACTGAGGGTGTATGGGAAGCTCTGCCTGTATGGGTACCCCGAGCATGAGAGCAGCAGGGCTGATGCCTGTGGAAGAGTGTGGGGTTTGCCTGTGGGTCCTTAGGAAACGATATACCGCTCTCAGCCATGGATGTCCTCGTTCTTTGGCGATGCAAATGACCTTATTGAGTGACCCCATGAATCTCTCGGCGTCACCGTTTGCTTGGGGCCATCTTGGGGTGATTCGCTTGTGTTTTACATTTATGTCCTTAAAGAAGTTGCGCAGCTCTTGGCTGGTAAATGATGGTCCGTTGTCGCTCTTTATCTTTCTTGGAATTCCATGTGTTGCGAAGATCTTTTCTAGCATGAGGATTGTGGTCTCCGCGTTGGTGGACGCCACGTGTTCTACCTCAGGATACCTGCTGAACTCGTCAATTACCACGAGTAGATATCCTTCGCCGGCAATTGTACAGTGGTCCATGCTGACTGCATCCCACCGCTTGCTGCTTCTTGGGGCACTACTGATGGGCTCTGGGTTCTCAGGCCTTCTGGAGGCTTGGAAGGTAGCGCAGGATTCTACCAGCTCCACTACCCGTTGTTGTATGTTGGGCATCCACATTCTGGACTTTAGGTATGCCGTGGTTTTGACAATGCCCTGGTCTCTGCTGTGAGCTAGCCGGAGGGCTCTCTCCTCTAGTGATGCTGGCAGTATGATTCGGTGGCCTTTGAGGAGTACCCCTTCGGGGGCAACAGAGAGCTCATGTCGGATCCCGAAGATTGCTCGGAGTTTGGCTTGAGCTGACATGGTGCGTTTAGCCATGGACGTGAGGTAGTTCTTCCAATTACCTGACTGGATGGCGGTGGTGGTATGTTGCAGGATGGGATCCGCTTCCGTTTCACATGCTACTTCTTGCAATGTCAGGGCCCGTGGTCGGGCGCAGGCGACTACGTGGCACACATGTTCATCAGTTTCCTTCGCATGGCATTGTTCTCCTTCCGTGGCAGGCCTCGGGTGACGGGACAGGTAATCGGCTGGGTTGTCTGTCCCTGGGCGATATTCAACTTCGATATTGTAGGGCTGCAGTTGCAGCATCCATTTCTCAATGTGTGCTGGTGGGTGAGGAGCCGACCCTCGGAATATCTGGATCAGGGGTTTGTGGTCCAAAAATACCTTTGCTTGCTTGCCCAGCAGGTACACTTTGAAGTGACGGCATCCCCACAGGATAGCGAGTGCTTCTTTCTCTATGTGTACATAGTTCTGCTCAGGTTTGGTGAGTGCCCGACTGGCAAATGCGATGGGGAACACGTTGCCTTCATTGTCTGTCTGGGTTAGTACCGCCCCAAGGCCAACCGGGCTGGCATCTACAAGGAGTTCGGTATGCCTTTCTATGTTTAAGAATGCTATGGTTGTGGAGGCTGACAGTGAGTCCTTAATTTGTTGAAATGCTTGTTGGTGGATCGATGTCCATTCCCACATCTGGTCTTTCTTCGTTAGTTCTCGGAGTGGGCTTGCAATACTGGCGAGGTCTGGAATGAACTGCGCGCAGTACGTCGCCATTCCCATGAAGCTCCTTACCTCAATGGCAGATTGAGGTGCCTTGGTGTTCTTTATGTCCTCCACCTTGGTGTTCTTTATGTCCTTCACCTTGGAGGGGTCAGGTGATACGCCTTTTGCGTTGAAGATGTACCCAAAGAAACATAGTTCTTCCTTTGCGAATTCGCATTTTTCTGCGTTTAGCGTCAGGCCTGCTTCTTCCAATCTGCCCAGGACTGCTGCCAGGCGTTTGTGGTGCTCTCTCTCGTTTGACACGTACACAAGGATGTCATCGCTGATGTTTGTGGTGCCCTCTAGGCCAGCGAGGACTTTTCGG
Source organism: Ambystoma mexicanum (assembly GCF_040938575.1). Taxonomy (NCBI): domain Eukaryota; kingdom Metazoa; phylum Chordata; class Amphibia; order Caudata; family Ambystomatidae; genus Ambystoma; species Ambystoma mexicanum. The sequence goes on from NC_090941.1 coordinate 275,136,532, forward strand.
ATTTCGTGTTGGAATACCTCCGCAGCTGACGATATCCCGAAGTTAAGCCGTTTATACCGTCTCAGACCGAGGTGAGAGGAGAATGTGGTAATATATCTCGACTCTCTGGCTAGTCGGAGCTGGTGATAGCCGGATCTGAGGTCCAGCTTGCTGAATATTGTTGCTCCTGTGAGGTCCACAATGAGCTCATCTATCGTTGGAGTTATGTGGCGTTCTCTTCCGATGGCTGCATTGGGAAGCCTCATGTCTATACAGATACGTACTGGGTTGGGTTGTTTGGGTTTTTGGGCAACCACCATGGGGGATACTCACGGGGTTGGGCCTGACGTCTTTTCTATTATTCCTGCTTCTTCGAGCTTGGCCAGTTCCTTCTCCACTGCCTCTCTCAAGAGGAACGGTATCCGTCGTTGTCGGGCGGCTTTCGGCTCGATGGTAGGGTCTATGTGGAGCTTGATGGTTCGGCCTTTCAGGCATCCGATGCCTTGGAATATCTTCTGGTATTGTGAAAATGTATTAATTTCAGTTTTTCCGCTGTCTTGCAGCTTAGCAGCGTTTCACAGCCAGCATCCACGACATATATGCGTGCCTGGCAAATGGTGTTATTATGAGAAAGGTCTGATTTAAAGGATCCTTGCACTGGTAGGGGCTTCTTGCATCCGTAGGCATATAGTCGGACCTTCTTCTCATGGAGTTTGGGCTTCGGGCGAAGCTTGCCGAATGCTGTCGTTGGCATTACATTCACTGTTGCGCCAGTGTCGATGACTACTTTTAGTGGTTCCCCGTTGGCGATGACTGTACATGAGGGTCTCTTCCGTTGTCGGGATCGATGTGGTTCAACGGCCGAGATGAGGTGCACCCGATGTATCCGCTTGTTCCCTTTTTTCCGTCTGTCTTTGTCTCTCCTATCAGGGGATTCGCTGTCATTGCTGTCGTCACTCTCGCTTGTGTCCGGGGATCTTTGGGAGTGATCAACGGCTCTGGCCTTTCCTTTCTTGTTAGGCTGGAATGGATTTTCTCTGGGTGCAAACTTTTTCCGGCACTCTTGCCCTGGTCGCGGAGTTGGTTCTCTGTCATTTCGGTTTGGCAGGTTTAGACAGACTGCAGCGTAATGATTAAGGCGGTTGCATTTTCGGCATGTTGACCCCCATGTGGGACAGGATTCACCTTTGTGCCACGGCCGCCGCACCATTTGCAGGCTTTTTCCTTCCCTTGCGGCATGTGGGCCTTTTGCTCAGGCTTCACACAAGTGTTCCGGTGTCTGGATATGGCTGCAACGTCTTCTGTTGGTCTCGGGCTGTCGAGTGGAAGTCTCTGGATCGCCGCTTCGATCACCGCTACCTGGTCTTCCGTCTGCTCACGAAGGCGCGCCATTTCCAGGATGCGGGATAGGCATACATTCCTCTCTGAGAGGATAGCTCTCCTCAGTTTTTCTGAGGATATACCGTTGATTATTTGGAGGCGGATGGCGAACTCCTTGTCAGGGAACTCGCAGCCGACCGCCATCTCGCGCAGGCGTGCATGAAATTTATCAACTGTCTCGGTGTCTCGCTGCCTGGCCATGCAGAAATGAAAGCGTTCATAGTCCGGGTTGAGGTCAGGTTTGAACATGTTAGTGAGCACAGTCTTCGCAGCATCGTAGTCGTTTCCGTCTCCGCGGTTTGGGATGGCGTTAAACAGGCGTAAGGCGGCAGCCCAGATGTTGAGCAAAAGGAAGGTGCGTTTCCTCTTTGGTACTGTGATATCCCTTGCGTCGAGGTGCATTTCAAAGTGTTGTAGCCAGATTTCCCAGCGAATGGCTGCTCCAGTGGTGAATGGGTCAAACGGAGGCATGAGCGTGGTGAGCGCTGGGTCGGGGTGATCTGTGGTGATGCTCCTTCTGGATGACGAGCTAGTGTTGACCCTCGAGGGGCTTGACTCTCTGCTGGACATGTTGCGTTACTGGGGTGATGGCGCAGCCAAAAATTTCAGGCCTGTAGGGCTTCACTCACCCGTGTCGTGATGCAGGTGCCTGGGTGCTTGAGTGATGTCTTCCGTTGACTTTGATAGCTTGGTTGTGCCTCCTGATATTTTAATTGTTCAATAGGAGAAAAAAAAAAAAATTGAAAAAAAACCTAAATTGTTCTTGGGTGAGGCGGGACTTGCTGCAGCCACTTTGTACCGAGCGCGATGCTCCTAGAACGTTGGGGGGCTGAGAACGAGGCTTCCAAAGTTTCCATCGGGCCTGCATGTGGGTTTGGAATGTTGGGGGTGTGAAAACGAGGCTCGGATGCTGCGCGTGTTGATATGCAGCTCCGCTCACTGGTTTTTCTCCTTTCCCCTCGTCGCCAGTGTGATGTCGGGTCCCTGGTGGTGTGTGTGGGGCCCGACCTTGGGGGTAGGCCCGGCTTGGGCCTGGCGTGGTGCGCCGCGGTGCACAAAAGAAAGACGCAACCACACGTTTCGCTGCATAAACCCGGACTGGCGTTCTAACGCCAGTTCCGGTGATCCCTTTATTTCCGGTGTGTCACGTGACCTGGAACTAACTGGGCACGTGACACCACAGGTGGTACTGGGAGGAGGTCAGGCCACAGGTGCAAACCTGAAAAAAGGGTGTAAAACACTGCAACCAAGGCGCAGGGGAGCACAGTGAATCTTAAAAAAAGGCAACAAACGGATCAGATGCTTTTGGAGCTGTAAAGGACAGCAAAAGTAGTAACATTAAACTCACCTCCGAGGCACAGGTGGAAAGTGCGCTCGCATAGGGTGCTGCTGGATAGGCCCCTGCTACTCAATTTCCGGATTGCAGGCCAATCAGGGGCAGTGGGTGGTACTGGGAGGAGGTCAGGACACAGGTGCGAACCTGAAAAACAGGATCTAAAACCATCTAACCAAGGCGCAGGGGAGCGCAGTAAATCTTAAAAAAGGAAATAAACGCGAGGCACCGATGGAATAAATGTGCTGTTCCAGGATTCCCAGGTTATAAATGTACATGCAGAAAGAATGTGGCAATCAAGAGGTTCTAGGGTGTTGAATATACATAAGGATAATTTATTGTTAACAAATATCAAAGTACATAGCAATGAAGGATCTGATTACATTTATGCTATGGGAATCCCAGAGCAACAAATCTGGAACTGGCATCACCAGGCAAAGACACTGATTACAGCAGAGCAGCCAGGTATGGATTCTTAAGAAGGCTTGTAATGGACCAATCCATGTTCACAGATCATAAAGGGGTGACACCACCTCTTTAACTGAATCGTCTTTGAACAACATGGATTATGGCATCCAACTGCAGCCTTTCATCTGCACTAGAGAAGAGAGCACCCCAGATAAATGCTCAAAATGGAAAGAGGGGCAGGCAACAGGGTGTTTACATTTTGTGCATTTAGCTGAGGTACTCCCTTCTCTGGTGCATACAAGACGCAACAGACCTCCGTTACAGGGGAGACGCAAATGCATGGGAAGGGAGAGGCTCCGATAATACAGGCTCTCAATTAGTACTTCAAAGGGAAGCTGACTCCTCGCTTCGTACACAAACAGCCTGGGATGAAAGGCTGCAGTTGGACGTCATGTAATCCCCGTTGCTTTAGCTTTGACCAGGACAGCATGATAGTGGAAGGACTCTCGGAAGTTGAAAGCAGCCCGCCCTGGCGCATAATGGAAGGGAAGCATTAGGGGAAACAATGGCACTGTGCGGGCCCTACACACTGGGTCCGAGCAAACTGTTTGAAAGTGAAATTACCCTCAGGAACTCTGTCCGTTCAAGCCGACAGTGTGTCCTTAATCTCTGTGATGTGCTGATCAAACTTTGAACTGTCGGGTCAAATTATTTCCACAGCAGTAGCACCATTTATGACACATTAAAATGGGTTCTTGATTGCGAGAGCTACTTTTTATGTATAATCCCTTCATTGTTTGCTGAATTTGGCTGATAGGACTGAGTCCTGAAAACAAAAACAAAAGGCCTCTTACTCGGATGTTGCTCATTCATATGTTCGATGAAGGCTGACTACATTTTCTTGATAGAAAAAGGCTATGAATGCCCATGTTTACAACTAAGCTTAGCAATGTTTGGAAGTCTGATGAATAAATCAGTGTTGGGTTATGCTGGGAGTTTGTAATGCGCGCACAGCGACCCTGAGCACCACTGGGCCATTGACATGGTATTGCACTGTTTTCAGACCTAGAAAAAGACACATTGGTGTGCAGACTTTGTAGTTATTCGTTTTTGGAGTTGAAATCTGGGATTTTTGGTCATACAGGACTTTCAAATATGTTGTTGCTCCAAAAGACTCAGCTTTCAAGGCACACGCATGAAGCGCCAGACCGCCTTTTAAATAAATAATCTTTGACAAGGTTAATAGGGCTGGAAATGGGTTCCCATGAAAAGTTGTTGTGGGTTGAGGCTGATGGTGGCATTCCCTAGATAAGATAACCCCAGCAAGGCATAGGAGGAATAATTGCCTACAGAAAAACTACACATGGGCCTCATTGCGAGGTTGGAGGTAGCCTTGACGGTTTTACCGGCAAGGCTACCTCCAAACTCACATCCGGGTCCGGCACCCGCAAATGGGCAATTACTGGGCTATTCCGGCCCAGCCAGACCCAGTATTGCCCTTTCGCGGGTGCCGGGCCCGGTACATCCCCATTCCCATTGAGCCCAGCAGGGCTCAATGGGAATGTGGAGGGTGGCAGCACCGGTACCGTTAATAACCATCATGTTGCAACCATCATGTTCTGCTCACGGGTGCCGGTACCGCCAGCAGGTCAGACCTGGTGGCTGCAAGGGCATCCGCAAGCAGAACTCGTAGTATGGCGATACGGATGCAACCGTGCCGGTAGCGATTCCGGCACCATTGTTGCCTTACAGCCATACTTGTAATGAGGCCCCTGGTCTCTGTGTTAGGGAACCTTGACTAGCTTCTGTTTATATATCTATTTGCTTTGACCTCCTGTTGAAATTTACTGGGTACAGATTGGAAGCAACAATTTTTAATTATAGATTGATAAATAAGAAGATTTTATATTTAACAAATCTCTGGACACTGATGTCCTTCATGCGATTTTTTGACTGATTGAGCCACTGACCACTACAGCTGTGAGTGCGACTCCTAAAACACTAATGGCACATTGGTGATTTCAAGAATATCTATGTGTATGTGTGTGTTTTCTATAGCATGAACCTAGCTCTGGAGTAATGGAGCTCTGAACAATGAAGTACAATATAGGATACAAGAAACGAGGCAGGGTGGGGAGAAGTCTCATGAGGTTCAGATGCATCCTAAACAAAAGGTGGTTGTTTTGGACTACAGCTACCATTATCCCACACCATTGGCCATTCTAGATGGAGCTGATGGGAGGTTTAGTCCAAAACATCTTGAGAGATAAAGCTTGCAGACTCCGGTGTGAGGGCGGGAGTCATCCTGATGCGAGTTGCCACATCAGGATGACTCCCTTTGGTCCTCGTGCTGTGCACCACACAGCACGAGAAGGCTCGTGTTTTCATTTTCGGTATCCTGCTTTTAATGAGTTCTCATTCTTTCGTTGCATTTGTCGATGTTCAGCCTGGTGATGTCATGGCTTCTTGCGGTGTGCTCCGGATATTGAGTGCTTTTCGGCTAGTAAGAAGGAGCTCTTATTTGTGGTGACCTTGGATGTGATGCAGGTTATCCTGGATGGCGTGTGGGCCTTGAGGGGCAGCCAGTGCAGTCTCTTGAGAATAGATTGATGGGCATGAATTCTTTTCTTCCTTTGCTGAGAGGCGATGCCACGGTGGAGGCAGGTTCTCATGTGAGGAGTGTGTGGCTACCAGTGGCGGCTGGTGAGTTTGAAAACCGGTGGGGCGTACATTTCCCCAGGTAAATTTCTGTGCGAGCGAGTCCAGCGAGCGAGCCCACACCCCCCAAGGGGGGTGCGGTGGGGTTCTCCCCCGTGAAAACTTTGGGAAAATGGCCTCCAAAATGTGCAATTTACTGTCCAAAAAACCCACCGAAATATGACAAAAAGCATTGGGTTTTACATACTAATGGTGGTACATGATTCTTACGTGTGCAAGTGTGATTGTGTATTTTACAGCAGCTTGTATTGAGAATAGCTGGTACTATGGAGTATGCATAAAAGAAATTCATTATATAGTCAGTAATGATGGAAACATATGTTTGTCATGCTGTTTCTGGCATATGTGTTCATCCTCTTACTAAGGTGGGATTGGTTGGATTTGTTCCTGTAAGGTGTTGCTGATGGTCTGTAAAGAGAAAGCGAGAGACTGATCTGAGAAAGGGCAACATAGGCTCAGAGCAGTATTAAAATGGTTTTACGACATGAAGGAGAGAGTTAACTGCTTGTAACATTGAAGCTGCACCAGAATACTCATTAGTACAATGTGTAAAGAAAGTACCAGCAACTACCACCATGTGCCAGTCATCAATTGTACAACGCCAATATATACATTTCTATAATGTTTTCGTTCTGGGGCTTTAAATGTGCGCTTTGCGGAGCTCACATTACAAAATTCATTTGCTGCAGCCCTTCAGGCACCCGATTTTATAAGCACACTGCGTGTCCTTCGCTGAAGTCCTGATAAAAAACAGCATTGGCAAAGCCACTGAGGTCCTGTTCAAACACAAGCATTGACAAGGCCAAAATGTTTGGCTTGTGCATACGTTTTAAGCTTTTGCCAGGCAAAACCCTGGCCTGCATAATTTCTGACATTAGAAATAGCTGCAGCACTTCACAGAAGTCTTCCATCCGGACTGGGCGAGAGGAAGGAGAAGAATATAGGCCACAAGAATCACTTGGCGCATACAAACATAGTTCTTCACCACAGGGCCCATGGCCCTGAGTGACTAAGGGTAGCGAGGTGTCGATTAATGTGGGTGCCAGGAATATAGGATGCTGGCTGCTTTGAATAAAAACAAAGTGCATTTTGGGAACATAAGAATGACCATCAATTTATCAAACATGTCTGGGAGAGTAATTCAAATGTACATTCCTTCTGAGCATGCAATGCACACTCGGCATGATATAGTGAAATGTGTGCAAAGCACGAGACAACATACAGCTTTGGATTGTTTCATTGTTTGAGTTTGGGCTGCCCTGGTGAGCAAAGGACGACTTTCAGATGCAATTAGTATTGAGAATCCAAACAAAGGAAACTCGCAAGAAAGTTTTTGCTGGAGCACAGCTCTGTCTTGTTAATTAGTTAAATCATCTTTTATAACACGCGCAATACCAGAGACCAGCCTCTAAACTCGGAACTTGGATGCAAACTTGTGTTGCTCTGCTTTGTCTTGCTTCCAAAACAAGGGCATTGCCCGAGATATCCTTCCTGCCCAATTCCTTCCCTGGAAGAGCCAGACTGGTAAGCTTTTTATCAAGCTCCACATCAAGGATTTATGCCAAAGAACACAACCAACACAGGTAGTAAAGCTCAGTGGAAACGGGCTCCTCTTGGAAGCAAGATGATGCAGAGCAACGCAGGTTCGAATCCCAGGTCTGCGTTTAAAGGTAATAAGCGCGCTATAAATAACCAATTCAAGTGAAACCAAGTCCAACACGGTCAAAACAAAATCATCTGCCAAATCCAAAGCTCCCAAAATATCGACCGTGAACGTATGAAAAGCCCAGACCTACCCCACCTGGAGTGAAATCCAACACGGGGTAGACTGACCAGTAATTAGTGAGTGGGCATTCACCTGACTGCTGGGTGCCTGCTGCGTTAGGGCTGCCTCGCCAAATGCGCTGGCTGACCTTCTCCCTACCCCCACCAAGCTAAGGGCTGACTCGACAGAAACAAAACAAAATCATAACATTACTTTCAAGATATTATTTTGATTGAGTGACCTAAAGCATGGATCATAAAAGTACACTTTTTAAGTGAAATCGCAATGCTTTATTTTAAGTTACTATACAAGAGAATGCCAACCCACAGTCACGCATTCAAGCCTACTTTCAAGACACTGGGCCTCATTACGACCCCAGCGCTAAACCATGGTGCTATTAGCACCATGGTCCATGCCGGGGTCCGCCATGGTGAATGGCGGAATTACCGCCCCATTCCAAGGTTGGCGGGGTGGTAATTCCCCATTCACCATGGGCCCTTCCCCATTCCCATTTTTGCCCCATAGGGCTCAATGGGAATGGGGAAGGCGCTAAGTACGGTGCCGCAAATTGCGGCACCGTACTTAGCACTAAGGTCCCTTTGCGGCACCCTACTTTAACGGCTGGTAAAACCTCGTAATTAGGCGCTAATAGGTTAACGGCGCCGCAGCCTTTTGCGGCACCGTTAACCCATTAGCGCCTGGGTCGTAATGAGGCCCACATTGGTGAAAGTTCAAAATGTACATCCCATCATGTTCAAGCTAGAAAGAGCTACCTCTTGTGTTTTATCTTTCTGGAATTGATTGTTTACCATTACGATGGCTGAACATGTGTGCTGTGAAGCAGGGCAGCAAGCACTATAGCCAAAAAATCGGTATACTAGAACTTGTGGACAGTGCCTGTAACATTGGAAAATTAAAGGGAACATTTTTAAAAGTGTCAAAAAGTCTCTTACACCCAGGGCTGCTGGTGGCATGTCAGTTTGTGCCTGCCAATAGGCGACCCTACCCACGTGCAGCACTGACCGCCTGGTTATGTGTCCAACATCCAATCCTAGGGCCCAACATCCAATCCTAGGGCCCCCCCTTTCACCTCCCGAGACACACATTGCTCTTCATTTACTAGCGCAACTTTTCAGTGTCTCTCTCCCTCCCCAACCGGCTCCTTGGACACGTCTTGGAAAAACCTTTCAATCGAAGAGGCCGTGGTTTCGTTTTCGTGGTCGGCGACCACGAAAACGAAACCACGGCCTCTTCGATTGAAAGGTTTTTCCAAGACGTTTCTGAGCTCTCCTTGGCACAGAAAAAGCTGGCCGAGCTTTCCGACACAACTTTGGGGCCTTGTGTGATACAAGGCCCCAAGTTGCCTACACGGCCCAACAGTCAGCACTAAAGACGTGTAGGCCGTGGCCTACACGTCTTTTAGTGCTGACTGCAGGGGCGTGTCACCACGCCCGAAATAGTGGGTAGGTATGCCAAGCCCTCTATCACACTTTGCTAAGTAGCTGCAGTTTTAGCCACAATTTCAAAAAATAACTTGTGCGTATTAAATTGTGTAAACATTATTTACTGAATAAGCCAGTAGTCACAAGATTTCACTCGCGTACAAAACATTGCGCTCGACAAATACACCTCATAACAATGTCCAATGTGACTCAGTACTTACCGCCGACAAGGGCACAGTCCGTCTCTAGTCTGGGCAGGGCAGCAGGTCGTTGTCCACTCGTCGTCAGGCAGAAAGAAGTGTGAAGGTGGCGCAGGCGCACGTACACACCCTGCGCCACCACCTGCAAAGATACAGTAATGTCATTGGCTATTTGCCAGCCAATGCAAGGATTGTCATTGGCTGAAAAACAGCCAATGACATTACTGTAGCTAGGGAGGGAGGGAATCTTCAGTGTGCTGTTTGCGCACATTTTATACTGGCGGGGCCACCCCTCAGGTGCCCCGCCAGCCTACTAATGAAAAGGCTTACGTAGAGTGCATGGAGCTACGAGCTCCACGCACTATAGTAAAAAGCAGAGTAAAATGGGATGCGCCCCGCTGTGGCAGCCGGCCCGACGCCCGCAGCAGTTCCAATGGACAATGACATTGCCCCAGCGCCCCCGCTTTTGGCAGCCGCAAATGCAAGATGATTCAGAAGAGATTCTTCTGGATCTTTGTGCTTCTGCTCTGCTTTCTCTTGCTCTTCTTTTTGCTCTTCTTTTTGGGGGGGCGGCACCCTGCCGCCCTACAATAGCAGCCGCCACTGGTGGCTACCATCTAGGCGGGGGTGTATGATGACTTAGACTGTGGTTCTGAAGTCTGAGGAAAAGATAAGGATCTTGATCCCAGGCAGTTTGGGTTTTCTTGGAGAGCCCACGGTGAAGGGTTAATGGCAATGGTACTGACCTAGGAGCGAGCTTGGTGTGAATCTACTAGTCTCTGATTTCGGTCAGCCAGCGTTTCACTTGGGAGCCGGTGGATGAAAAACAGCAGAAGAGAGTGATTTCCCTGTGAATCAGCTTACGGTAGACTCTTGCTTCTCTCTGCACTTTAAACCTTCTGTTTGTGTAAGGAGGTTCCCTTACTGACATTTAAAACACTGCAGCAGGAAGTCTCTGGTTTCCACAACTCCTAATAAGTAGTCCAACCCTAGCTCTTATTTGAGACCGCAAAAAAATTACTTAGAAATCCAGAATTATACTCTACCAGCTCTGATCCAGGTCCGGTCCAACCCTTCCGGGCAACAACCAGCCATTGATACTGGGTGCAGTGGTATGATTTGAACTAAGGGCAGCTCTAAGGACCAGCATGGCATTGCCTCCTGTCTCTGTGCCAGATTATATGTTTTTCTGTGTAGCTATTTGGAAGGCCACATGGCATGTAACTGAGAAAGAGTCACAATTCTACCTGTTGACTGCTCCCTCTCTCCCTCCCATGTCCTAATAGTTTTCTGAAGCAACTATACAAAACACCATTACATATATATCTGTGTTGTGGCTGTTCTCTGTGTGAGGAAAACTCGCAGTACTGTGTTCTGTGCTATACCTATGTGTGTGTGTGTGTGTGAGTGTGACACTTGCATTGCTGCTTTCCGTGCTGTACCTGCTCAGTGTAAAGACATGTTGTATTACTTATACCCATATCAATTTCAGGCTGAGACATAGTTATGGGGCAAGACGCCCAGATCCCCGCTCGAGCACACATAAGCTGGAGGAATGTGACATAAAGTGCTATAGAAATGACTAATAGAAATAATAGTTATAATTAAATATGTTTTAAGGAAGGTGGCACTGCTGCTATTCGTTCTGGAATGTTCTGTGCGCGAGCAGAGCTTAGACTTCTGCTGGCAGTGTTACTGCTGGTTGCTATCCTTGTTTTATGCGTTCTGTTTGAGTTATGCTTGCTCCATACCTGTTATGTGTGTGAGATGTTTGCGCTGCTTCTGACTATACTGTATCAGTTCCTTGTGTGCAAGGGAAGCCTGAGGTCCTGGTGCTCATGGTGGTGCCTGTTCTGAATGCTTGGAGGCGAGTTTGTATTGCCACTGCCTGTGCTAGCCTGTGCTAGCCTGTGCTGTGTGATAGGGAAGCAGCTTCCGCTGCTCAGGCGCTTTATCTCTTCTGTGCACATGTGGGACTTGCATTTCCTCTGTTTATAATAGCATTTTTCTGTCTGTAAGGGAAACTTATACTGCTGCTTCCTGTGTGCATCGGTCAAAGAGCAAAACTTGCATAGACAAAACAGTGCACTGGTAGCCTCTGTAAAGTGAGCAAAGTGCGGTAGCCTGTCACAACTAACACCGCTTTTTTTGCCCTCTGTTCAAACAGGCACTTTGTTAGCCATGCAACTGCCATGGCATACTTTTCAAACACTTCTTTTAGTGCTCAAGCTGTCCTTCCATCGCTCCCCTCGCCGCCTGCAGCAGCTCACGTCTGTGATTACCAGGGTCCTATATGCAAAGGTACAGGGGGCAAACAGATGCAGCACTCTGCAGGAGGTTAACATCGCCAACAAAACCAAAAGTATAAAGGTACTGTAGGGAATGTAAGAAATGAAAAAAGATCAAACTGTAGCACACATTTTCAGTAATTATGTCACAATCAAGAGACACCTTACATTGCCAGCCCCTTCAGCCCTTTTCATTTGACTCAACACAACCCTAACACCCTGCACCTATCATCTCTGCTCCTCTCACACCCCTAGCCCCTGAAGTATCATCTCTGCACCTCTCACACCCCTAGCCCCTGAAGTATAATCTCTGCTCCTCTCACACCCCTACCCCCTGAAGTATCATCTCTGCACCTCTCACACCCCTAGCCCCTGCAAGTATCATATCTGCACCTCTCACACCCCTAGCCCCTGAAGTATCATCTCTGCTCCTCTCACACCCTAGCCCCTGAAGTATAATCTCTGCTCCTCTCACACCCTTAGCCCCTGAAGTATCATCTCTGCACCTCTCATACCCCTAGCCCCTGCAAGTATCATATCTGCACCTCTCACACCCCTAGCCCCTGAAGTATCATCTCTGCACCTCTCACCCCCCTAGCCCCTGAAGTATCATCTCTGCTCCTCTCACACCGCTAGCCCCTGAAGTATCATCTCTGCTCCTCTCACACCCCTAGCCCCTGCAAGTATCATATATGCACCTCTCACACCCCTAGCCCCTGAAGTATCATCTCTGCTCCTCTCACACCCCTAGCCCCTGCAAGTATCATCTCTGCACCTCTCACACCCCTAGCCCCTGCAAGTATCATATCTGCACCTCTCACACTCCTAGCCCCTGAAGTATCATATCTGCACCTCTCCCACCCCTAACCCCTGAAGTATCATCTCTGCACCTCTCACACCCCTAGCCCCTGAAGTATCATCTCTGCTCCTCTCACACCCCTAGCCCCTGAATTATCATCTCTGCTCCTCTCACACCCCTAGCCCCTGAAGTATCATCTCTGCACCTCTCATACCCCTAGCCCCTGAAGTATCATCTCTGCACTTCTCACACCCCTAGCCCCTGCAAGTATCATATCTGCACCTCTCACACCCCTAGCCCCTGCAAGTATCATATCTGCACCTCTCACACCCCTAGCCCCTGAAGTATCATCTCTGCTCCTCTCACACCCCTAGCCCCTGCAAGTATCATATCTGCACCTCTCACACCCCTAGCCCCTGAAGTATCATCTCTGCTCCTCTCACGCCCTAGCCCCTGCAAGTATCATCTCTGCTCCTCTCACACCCATAGCCCCTGCAAGTATCATCTCTGCTCCTCTCAAACACCTAGCCCCTGCAACATTTTTTCCATCCCCTTAATCTTGTCTGAACCCTCTGGCAGAATCCCATTTGCTCCTTTTGCACCCACATCCCCTCTGACCCTTCTCCCTTCATTCAACCCAACCCAACCTTCTCTCAGCATCTCCTCGGCTCCTCTTGAATCCCCAGCTCTTCTGGCCTTTCTCCGTCCACTCATTCCAGCCTTAACTCCCTCCCAGCAGGCTCTCTGCTGCTCTTGCATCTCCAGACATTCTCCTGCCATTTAACCCAGCCCGAACCCCCACCTGGTATCCCTCTCTTGCAGCCCAAGCCCTCACTGCATTTCTCCTTCTACTCAGCCTGGACCCACATATCTCCCAGCATGCATTCGGATCTTCTTGCAGCCTGAGCCCCTCGAGTCTGGACACAAATCTCTCCCAGCACACACTCTGCTCTTCTTGCAGCCCCATCCCCTCCAGCCTTTCTCCTTACACTCAACCTGGTCGAACCCCTTGCTAGAATCCACTCTGTCCTCATGCAGCCTGACCCTGTCAGCCTTTCTCCTCCTGCTCCAAACCCTGCCTAGTATCACCTCTGCTCCTCTTGTGCCACACCCTCAGTCTTTATGCTTCCACTCAACCTCGCCCCAACTTCTGCCTCCTATCCCCTTTGCTCATCTTGTAGACCCAGGCCCTACAGATTTTCTCCTTCAACTCACCCTGGCCACAACATTCACCAACCTTCCCCCCTGCTCCTCTTGCATTCCCAGCCCCTCCTGCCATCCTCCCTTGGCCCAACCCAATATCTCTCCCAGCTTCCCTTATTCTGAGAGAAGGTGTCCCAGGAGGATAGCTCAGCGGCAGCGTGCTCGACTTGAAAACAAGACGACACGGACCAACACAGGTTCGATCCCTGGGTCCGCGCTTAGAAACCTCTGCCTATTAAGCGCATTATAAATAACCTATCATATCATATCATATCCTCTTGCACCTGGCACTGCTCTGGGCCTTTTTCGTCCACTCAACCCTGAGACAGCTGAGTTATCTCCCTAACATGCACATACTGAATCTTATGCGCTCAGGCTTCAGACAGCAGAGATATCCCCCGATATCACACATAATATACTGTACATGATCAGTCTTTAGACCACAGAGCTACCCACCTAAATGGCAAATACTGCACTCCACAGGCCTAGGCTTTAGGGAGCAGAGCTGTCCACTAGAATGAGTGACAACCCTCTAAATAGCACATACTGCACTTGGTCAAGCATTAGACAGCAGGACTATTCCCCTAAATTGCATACATTGTACCATACAGGGTCAGGCTTTAGACAGGAAAGCTATTCCCTAATTGCATGTACTGAACCCCACAGGGTGAGGCTTCAGACAGCAGAACCACACTCCTAAATCGCATGTACTGTAACTTGCATTGCCAGGCATTATATAGCAGATCAGTTTCCCTAAGTTCTACATACTGAATCCTACATGGTCAGGCTTTTGACAGCAGAGCTACCCCCCACCCTCCACTGAATCGCACATGTTCCTGGAAAGATTAAATTAACTAGACAACAAAAGGAAGTGGTCAAAACATATGTCCTTCCGTAGCTTGTGGGACTGGCTTAAAAACGACTGGAATACATTTCTTTGGACGCTGAGCCCAGAAATCATACCAAATTGCGTAAACGTCTAAATGTTAGGGCTGAAAACAGGCAACCCCATTGTACTCCAGAAATATAGCCCGTCTCCCACTTTGACTCACTTTAGTATCATGTATCTTAAATATCTGCAAACGGATGAGGCAGTACCTCCTGCCTCCAGGAAATCTTCTGTGGGAACATTTTACACAATGCGAATGCGATATGATAATCCCTGACAGCTCCTCCCTATAAGGACAGCCCTTAAAATTCGACGAATACTGCACTCTTGCCTCTGCCTTGGTTTTATTATTTAGCTGCTGCACAATGTATCTAATGTATCTACCAAGGGGCCAGCTATAATGTTACTTGACCGCTCATCCTATTCTGCACCCAAATGCCCTTTATTTCACTGTCTGCAAACTTGTCTGGATCTTCCTTTAACCACTGCACCCACCTTAGGATATGAGAAAGTGCACTCAGCATTGTGGGGCACTTTAAGGTATCCACAATCCATGATTATCTTTTCTGCCCCTCATTTTATTGTGAAGAACCGTCTGCGTGGTTTCAGCATCATTTTGAAAGAGACGTTATGGGGCTTCCTCTATGCCAGGTGTTTGATTGCTGGTGGGAGTGAGGGAGAATTGAATTTAATTTTCACCAGTGGTTGTGTGCAGTGTGAAAGTCATTTTTAACATCTTTTTATATTATGAGGGGGTGTGCCGCAACCGCATCCGCAGCCGCATCCCCATCCCCATCCCCACCCCAGACACCCTTACCTCTGCACACCCTCCCACTCTCTTCTTCACTACTCCATACATACACCACACACACACGCATACCCTCGCACGCACAAACACACACACATATGTTTATTTATGTATTTATTACATTTGGAAAGCGCCAGGGGTATCAGAGGGCTGTTCAAATAACCAGTTACACACAGAAAGACATTAAGCATGATTAAAGAGTCCTGAGCACATCAGTGTCATGAATCAGGACCTTGGGTGAAGAGCAGGGTTTTCAAGGCTTGGTGGAAAGGCCAGTAGGATTTCTCTGCTCTGAACGGGGAAGGTAAGGCATTCCAGTGCTTTGCTGTAAATGCAGGGAAGCTTGATCGCCCTCCTCTAGATTTTTTGAAGGTGAGAGGGGCTAGACAGTGGGTGTGGATGGCCTTAACTGGTCTAGAAGATGATGGTTTGGTGATGGTTTGTGATCAGTAATCTGGGGCAGTGTTAGATGTGAATATGTGCGTG
The DNA here is from genome assembly GCF_040938575.1 of Ambystoma mexicanum. Lineage (NCBI taxonomy): Eukaryota > Metazoa > Chordata > Amphibia > Caudata > Ambystomatidae > Ambystoma > Ambystoma mexicanum. Next base: position 275,152,230 of record NC_090941.1, read on the forward strand.
ATGGAGAGTGTCTTGAATATTTTTATTTCTTTGATAGGGAGCCAGTGTGCATCCTGTCCTGCTGCCAAGATGTGGTCTTTTTTTAGTATGTTGAGGGCTGATCGGAGGGCATTGTTCTGAATTATTTGCATTTTGTTGATGCTTTGATGTTCCTGCATATAGGACGATGCAGTAATCTAGTCTTGCTCCGGTGATTGCTCTGGCTATGGTGAGGCAGCTTGTAGGCATGAGGAATTGTCTGGCTGCGTTGATGAGTTTTGCTGGCAGCTGAGGAGGAGATAGCATTCACCTGTCTGGTGAGGGATAGTGAGGCATCCAGATAGACTCCTACAGTTTTGACGGATGGTCAGACCGGAATGTTGATACCATCTATGGTGAAGGCTGACAATTGTGAGTTGAGATTAACCCAGCTGGGGATCCTACCAACATAATCTCTGTCGTGTCGTTGTTGAGGCAAAGGTGGCTTGTGGCCAACCAAGCTTGGACGGTGGAATAGATTTTGTTGATACTGAGGGAGTCAGTGTCGTAGATGCCTCATAGTCGGAGGAGAATTTGAGTGTCATCGGCATAGTTGGTGTATGCTATATGGATGGAATCCAGGAGTACCAGGATTTTTAGTAGCAATGGGACTTTGGTAATCCGGTGGTAGTTGTTGGGCAATGAGGGTCAAGTGAAGGCTTTTTCAGTAGTGGGCGAACCCAAGATTCTTTGATGCTAGCTGGGACCTGGCTTTATGAGAAGGAGGCGTTGATACATTTCGTGATGAATGGGACAAGGGAGTCTAATGCCTTTGCATTAGTGCCAGACATAGTTAAGCTTAAGACGAAGTTCCTATAGCTTTTCTCAATAACTTTGGAACACTTGTATGAAAAAAAAATCAGAAAATATTCCACAGCAATATTTAGAGGTAGCCCACCTGTGCATGCAAAATTTGTGATTTCTACATCAACTGTTTCATAGTTTCAAAAATGTTTACTTTGATTCTGTTTTGAACAGCTTTTTACATAGGGTTATCCCATTAAAAAAATCTCAAAATTGGCTGCTTCAATTTTAATTTTTTTTGCAGGTGCCTAGATTTTAGCTGGAATTGGATACTGAAAACATTTTGAGATATTAACGATTGAAAATGTACCTATACATGAACCATGCGCAATAACCACATTTGTCACTGAAAAAATAAGATAAAAATACATGCTAAACATACGCTCAGCAACCACACCACTCATACACATGGCAGCCATATGCACACCAGCATACACACTCACCCCCCCCAATTTTACAAATTACAAACACATTACAAAAAGACACTCAAGCAAGGAAAAGCAATTGAAGCAACAATATGCAGACAGCATTATCATGACCTCACCCAACATGCAACCTGCATGCAACATATGCACTCACCCCCACTGCGTACACATTAAAAACATACTCAAGCAAGAAAATGCATAATTCAAACAACAATATGCAGACAACATTATTATGACCCTACACAACTTACACCCCCCACCGCAAACACATTACAAACATAAATTCAAGCAGTAAAATACGTAATTCCAGCAGCAATATGCACACAACATTATCATGACTACAAGCAACATTTGCGCTCTCCACCACTGTGTACACATCACAAACAAACATACACTAATGCAAGGAAATACATAATTCAAGCAACAATTTGCAGCCAACATTATTATGACAACACACAACATACATACTTTACATCCACTGTGTACTGTGACAATTCTATGGTATTCGTTCCTTCTCCCTCGGGGAGCCACTCCCTTAGGGAGCGGAGCCTGTTAAGCATGATCCTCCCTAGGGGTCTGAGCAAGTAGGATCTCACTGGGACTCCCTTTCCCACGAGGAACTCCCTGTGAGAGAGACACTATCCACTTATATGGAAATTAATATGCCTGCACTTACTACTGTATCACCTTCAACGGCCAGTAATACAATTCCCATCTCCTTGGCTTTAGGTAAAGCTGAATTTCACATAACCAACAAAGAGAAACAAAATGCCCCTTTAGGTGTCGCCGGCAAACTTAAAGAGATGACGAACCAAATCAGAAGCAAAGAGTACCTTAGCAGAGTGGAGATTCTGACAAAGGAAGTTCCTGGAGGGGTGCAGGGCTGCAGAGCCAGCAGCAGCGCAAGAGAGATGAAGTAGTAGGCACAAGCACCAGAAGGCCAATAAAGAGAGCAGTGGAGCAACCACTGCAGAGACAGGGTCGAGAAGACCATCTCACTTGGTGACGTGACCACGTGGTTTCCGTGGTGGGCTTGCAGTCCACAAACAAACACCAATACTGAGCGCATCGGGAGGCACAAGTCCTCTGCTCTGTGTGGTGACTGCTCAGGCAGGCAGGTTGAGAAACAGAGACGCTGATAGACTGGAGAGACTGGACAGTAAACCCAGGGGAAGACGCCCAGATGAAATGCTAAACGCCAGGAATCAGCCCAATGCTTAAGAAGGTAGCAGGGTGGTCCATGGAAGGGGGAGGGAACTGGAAACACATGAAGAAACTGTGAATGTGGGTTACAGGAGCCCTAGAAACACAAAGTGTGAACACTGGCGAGAGCCATGAGCGTTGCCAAGTATAAGGAATCATGAAGGCCTAGAGTGCCCTATAAGAGACACTGGCATTGATTAATACAATGGATCTGGAGGAATCAACTTATTACAGGAGAAACCATTAGAAAAGCCTGCAAGGAATTGGGGAAGGGATACGAGAAGGATCCCTATGTGTAAAGATGTTAAGACTTGAAATGTATACCACGAATTCTAGAATCTCCTGAGGAGTGTGCAAGGGAGATTAAGGAACTTTTTTATTGACTTTTAATAAAACCCTTTGTTACATTGGAACTAAGAAGACTAACCTGAGTAGAAGCCCATATAGTTTGGCCCATGGAAGTCTTAACCAGAAGCACAGTGCTCTGGTCTTTAGGTTCTTTTTCTATAGTGGTAGGGCCAGATCGAATTAGGTTTTGGATGGAGGACATATTTTCTGTTTCTTTGGCTGACTAATGAGCATTTCTAATTTTGTTTCTTAGGCCGGGAAAACAGGACTAGATAGGGCTTTTCTTATTTGAAATAATAAAGAACCATTTGAAAATGTCCTTAGGGCATCTGACTCCTTCTGGTTCGCCACAGTACACATTACAAACATACACTGAAGCAAGGAAATACATAATTCAAGAAACAGTATGCAGCCAACATTATTATGATCACATCACAGCATACACACTTACACCCACTGCATTCACATTTCAAACAAACACTAAGGCAAGCAAATAAATAATAAAGCAACAATATGCAGCGAACATTACTATGCCCACACAAAGTATACCTGCTTGCACCCACTGCATGCAGATTATAAACTAAGGCTATAAAATACACATTCCAACATACACCAAGGCAAGGAAGTACATACACTAAAGAAAGTAAATAAAGAACAATTTATTAACAAAGAACAACATACTGTATACAACAACAAAAGTGAAGCAGCCTATTACTGAAACAAACAACATAAGCCTTCAAAAATATTGCCTACAAAGTAAACTAGTTAATGTTCTCCATCCACCCTAAAATACTGTCAATTTGATTTGTAATGATGTAGTGAAAAATAAAATGTACATTATATGCAACAATAAATGCATATACACATCCATTTACATTTATGCAAATACAATTTATAGTACAATAATTCACACTTCCCTGCACCCATATTTTACATGCTGCCAAACATGGAAAGATAATTTTGAATTTTTGAAATAATCCTGCTAGACATACTAAATCAATTTTAATGTCAAAAGAAATACAATAAATAATTTCTTGGCATATGTCACCTCGATAGCTATGCCATTCCACCTTTATATCACCAAATGGTGAAACACTTAGCACTCAGCAAATGTAATGCTCCAGGCAAAACCCAGGAGTCTTCAATTATCAACACCTTGTTTCCCTAGAATTAAAGAAAAAGTAGAGTGCTTTCAATCACCATACAAACGTGGAAAAATACATAGAAAAACGCATCCATAATTACAAATAAGTAAAGCAAACAAAACTTAAATGACCAAAAGAATACATATGCACGCGCATTTGTAATGAGATACAGGCATTTAAATATACACACAAGCATGCAAAACCTAAACTACAATAATTTGCATAACATACAAAACACCATATGTGCATGCATGCCTATCATACAACACGCATAAGTTAATATACAAATATTGTGCGGATATATACTGTAATACCGCTGCACCTATACTCCTGCTCATGTGACTAGAATGACCCTGTAACACTACAAATATGCATGCATGCGTAATGCTAAACACACTTATATTGCATATGCACAAAATTATTATTTTCTTATACAACTTTAACAATGTATAATATCTTACAATATTAAAAAGTACACATAATACATACACACCATTTTTCATTATACACTTACCTGGTTTTCCATTTTGAAAAACTGATACGTGAACTTGTTTGCCAAACAAATTAACTTTTTCAATTATAAATGGCAAGTGCAAATAATGACCAACTGCTCAAGCGTAATCTACATTAAACAATCACCATACAGAACCACCCTGCAGCACTTATTTTACAACAAACGCATGCACCAATTGTGCCTCACACCACTCCTAAATGCTGAACTTTCCCAACCATACCTATTAACAAGATTAAACACTTCAATTGAAAACAGCGACCAGTGCGGATGCAAAGTAAGTACCCTTTACAAACTTATATACATCTTTCATAAAAATGATCTCTAGTTTGAAAAATAATGTTAAACTTGTAATTTTCAAAATGCATTCCTTAAAATAAATCATGTAATACAATTTATTGCAACAAATTTCAAAATCTCAACCACAAACACTTATTTAGAGCCTTCAACACAGTTAGGTTAGTGAAGGAATTTTCATAACACCGCGATTTACCAGTAAATTGAACCATTGTTCAAATGGGAACATTGTAAACAATATAACCTACCCTTGTAGTTACTCATATAATGATGCAATATAACATGAAATACAACTTTAAACAATAGCGTACTATCTATTTTGTCTAAGAATTCATATGCTTCATACACTGAATTTCTTCAATAAGTGCTTACGCTAAATTCAGTTGTATGTAATTCTAGATACAAATAAATACAAATGTAGGCCCTTGTATACTGTTCTTAGCACTGTACAAAAAATGCTAACACAAATGTATGCAGTAGCATCAAATGTCCTTACAATTATAATGCACAGGTTTGTACAGTAAACAGTACGACATTTTATATTTAACAAGCGTTCATCTAATTATAATGTACCAGTGTGTACACTAAACAGTAAGAATAACATAATATATAATGTGCAGTTCATAAACTATACACTTGATCATAAGGGTATTCATTTATATATAATGTATGTACAGGTGAATACTGTAATCAGTACATCATATCATATTTAACTAGTGTTCTTACAATCATAATGTAAAAGTGTGTACGCTAAACAGAAAAAATAGCATAATGCACATTGTGCAACTTGTAAAGTATAAGTTTCACATCATAAGTCTATTCATGTATACAAAATGTTACTTGAAATAATATACCTTAGATAATTACTTATGTGCACTCAATGTAATGTTGGTAGCACCGTTTTCATGTGATACACCTTACACCTTCAACAGGTGTATAGGCCAAACAGTACCTATTACATCATCAGCAAACATAATGTTACACTTGTATAATGTCTACATCTCATCAATTACATTCAACATGCAAAACATCTAAAGTGAACAAATTAAAATTAAGTCAAATCATATCTCCTATTGAAATGAAAATACAAACTACATTGCCTGTTACCAGTTCTAGCACTACTTCAATAATTGCAAGTGCTGTTACACTAAATAAAAAAATACATGACCTAATATTAAACATACTATAATTTCAACAGTTCAAAGCACACAAATAAAAAAATGCACAAATAAATTCCCTATTAATGCTACTATTACTATTTCAAAAGTACAAACTGTCATTATAGAAGCTAAGATATATTATCTACTGCTACTAGTACAATTTCAACATTGCAAGCTACTGTTATTCAGTGGGAAAAAAACGACATCGTAGCACTTCAACTACTCCTATTTCAAAAATGAAAACTCCTCATATACCTAAAAATAAAACAATTGATATGCCAATGCCAACAACTATAACATCGGGCGCCACAATCTCAGACAAATGGCAACTTAGCAGAGGCACCAGACAGGGCTGCCCCTGGTCACCCATGTTGTATATATTAGCGCTAGAGCCATTGGCTGTCTGTCTAAGACAGCAATATGGAGAGATCGGGATACGCACCACAGACGGTCAGCATCTGATTTCATTATACGCTGACGACATGCTCTTTTACCTGCGCTTCCCAGAAGAGAATACACAATACATCCTGGAGGTGATGGAACGATATGCTGCCCTCTCCGGCATAGCAGCTTGTCCCGCCGGGGGGTTTGCCAGTGTTGCCAATACCCTGGCGAACTAAATCGTTCAGATATCTTGGAATTGACATATACCACACGACAGGAAAAGAGCATAAACACAACACGGTGAAGGCAGTTGAAGGCATCAAAAATAGCATGTGTTTCTGGTCCAGACTGCCCCTGGCCATGATGGGGAGAGCAGCTTTAATCAAGATGGTAGTCCTGCCCAGACTGTTACACTTTTTCGTAAACATCCCGCATGTTATCCCTAGGCGTTTCTTCGCTTGTCTCCACAGCTTGTGCAGGGGCTTCATTTGGCATAACTCCAGGAACAGGGTGGCTCTTTGGAAATTACAGAATTCGTGTGACAGGGGAGGATTAAACCTGCCAAACCTTGAGTTATACTAGATAGAGGGACAATTGCAATACGTGGCCAGATGGCTGTCTGAGGAAGAAACTGCGGAAACTAGGCTGTTATGTATGGAACTGGTTCCCTATTTTCTTAGAGAGGTGGTGTGGCTGCCCAAGCCTACGGTGCTACAGATGGCGCGGCTGTTGGTGCTTGGCTGGGAGGTTTGGCATAGAGCATGGCGGTTGGTGGGATACCCGGCCCCGTTTTCCATGCAGGTGCTGTTGGCGCCGCTATGCAGAGAGGACCCCCAATTGATACAAGGGGTCCGTAAATACTGGGAACCCATGGGTCTGGCCACTCTGGGAGACATATGGCAGGACGGAGTGGCGCTAGAATTCCAGAAATTGATGGAGGACACCGGGGTGCATAAGGGGAAATATATAACCCACTCCAGAATTGTTAAGCGGGTGCAAGAAAAATGGCCGGCGATGGTGCTCACGGAACAACCTGATGCCACCATGGAGATGATATATGACGTCTTGGAGGGTGGGCATGAGATATCCTGCATATACGAGCAACTGGGGTCCAAGGTGGGGAAGGAACTGTCCTTATTGAGACAGCTCTGGGAGGAGGAGGTGGGAGAGCCCATGTCGGATGGGTTATGGGATAGAGCCCAAAGATATCATAAGAAAGTGTCCCGTAATGCGAGGCTCCAGCAGATCCAATTATATGTCACACATAGGGCATATTTGACCCCCAGTAAGATTGCTAGATTTGGGGGCCAGATGATTCAGAGATGCCCCAGGTGTGGGGAGGAAGAAGCCGGGATGTTACACATGTTCTGGGCTTGTCCGGAGGTGGGTAGATTTTGGGACAAACTGAAAATACGCCTGGCTGAAAGAGGCATTAAGCTAGAGGTGGAGTCGCTTGGGCATGCATGCTAGGAGGTTTCCCTAGGCCACGTCATCTGAGGCACATTAGCAAGATGAAGAACTTGGCATACATCCTGGCCAAAAGGAGGATTGCAATGTGCTGGAAGGCAGCTCACAGGCCCAGAGTGGAGTTGTGATGGGCTGACCTCTTGAAATGGGCCGAGGCTGAGACGGCTGCTTGGTTCGAAGTGGTCAGCAGGGGAGGAGAGGAGGAGGTAGGACCCCTAATTGAATGAAGGCAATTGGTGGCCACCATGGTGCCCCCCCCAACCCGAACACAGTGAGGATGACATAGATGAGAGGAGGACAATCGGCCCTCCTGAGGAGATACAGGTTGATGATATGGACATTATGGCTCAAGTTGGAGGGGCGGAAGGGAGCGGGACTGAAGAACATAGTTTGTAATGTTATTTTGGTTGGATACTAGGAAAATAAGAACTGGCTACCCCTCTCTCGGTGCTGCCAAAACAGGCTGAGCAACTTACAGCATATTAATAAGCAAGGTAAATCATTTTTCAATTTATGCACATAGTGTGGATTGCATAAAGGACCAAAATACCAGAACAAGGAACCATCTTATATAAGAGCTAAAATATATTCACAAACTGTCATGTTTAATATTAATTTATTCATAATCAAATACAATAACCAATAGTAAAAACATACGCATATATTACAATCTATATTGCACATTTTGAGAATCTTCTCACTTGTATAAAATAGAACAGGTACAATTAATTTCACAAGGGGTTCAGCAGTTAGTCATGGCCACTCTCTTATTGGAAGTGGTTTTGCAGATATTAGACTATCAATTTAGGTTAGTGTATCGTCATGTGTCGACATGTTTCGGCCATCTTCATATATCGGACACTATCCCTAGTGTCCCTATACACAATCAAATCAGGGCCTTTTTCAGGACAGACCAATTTCTTTTTAGAAGAGAAAACTTCTTTCCCAAATCCCCATTGCCAGACCAATACGATTTAAAACAAACAAAAAAACATTTGTCACATGTTAAAAAATGATGGTTCCGTTCTTAAAAACCAGCATCTCTGGATCCTCATTTCCACTATTTTTTATCTAAAGCGGATCTCTACATTTTATACATTCAAATGTCCTCATATTATTTTAGCAATTCATGCAATTGTAATTTGTATCCATACTGTAAGTTGTGTAAACCTTTACTTACATCTTGGCAGCACTAGAGCTTATTAACACGGTCTCTCTTAGGAAAGAAGTTTTCTCTTCTAAAAAGAAATTGGTCTGTCCTGAAGAAGGCCCTGATTTGATTGTGTATAGGGACACTAGGGATAGTGTCCGATATATGAACATGGCGACACATGACGATACACTAACCTAAATTGATAGTCTAATATCTGCAAAACCACTTCCAATAAGAGAGTGGCCATGACTAACTGCTGAACCCCTTGTGAAATGAATTGTACCTGTTCTATTTTATACAAGTGAGAAGATTCTCAAAATGTGCAATATAGATTGTAATATATGCGTATGATATGGTGTTTACCTGTTTTTACTATTGGTGATTGTATTTGACTATGAATAAATTAATATTAAACATGACAGTTTGTGAATATATTTTAGCTCTTATATAAAATGGTTCCTTGTTCTGGTACTCTGGTCCTTTATGCAATCCACACTATGTGCATAAATTGAAAAATGATTTACCTTGCTTATTAATATAATGTAAGTTGCTCAGCCTGTTTTGGCAGCACCGAGAGAGGGGTAGCTAGTTCTTATTTTCCTAGTATCCTCTTATCACGTCTCCCGTTTTTAGATACTGGCCCCCCGATAACAAATAAACATGGGAGTTTACCGTTATTGATATCACATGCTATTTTGGTTGACATGGACAAGGAAGTACCAATTATTGTAATGTTTGGTGTGTTGTTATAAAACAATAAACATGTTAAATAAATAAATAAATAACTATAACATCAGCAAATGAATTTCTTCTTCAATTTCCAATAGCAGTATTTTAACAAGTAAAACTAATGTGGCTCACAAAACAAAAAAGAAAACGTACTTATTACTGGTACTTCTTTAACTTATACATCAGAATGTTCAATAACCGAAGAACTATCACAACAAAATGTCCCTAGTTCCGGCAGTAGTACAAGTATTTGAAGTGCTGTTACTAGCAAAATCAAAAAACAAAATCAAAAAACATAACTACCTGTGGAACAATTCCATTTGGTAAATTAAGATCTTGGGTTTGGGACTACTTTGAAACTCCTGAACCAGATGATGTGTGAAATGTTACTCCAGTAATTTGCAACATCTACATGAATATTAATTTGCATCTCCCTGCTACATAATAGCTCCAACTGTGAATATTTCTATCAGTCTGTCTGCTACACAATAGCTACAACCAGTAATCCAGATAAGATTTTGAAGTGGGAGTATTTTACTCCCTATTATTTAAATTTGGGTGTAAACATTTTTTTCAGAGGGTACAAAAGTAAGTCCAAATCCAAATGGGAGTATTTTATAAACGAGTAAAAATATGTTTTAACTGGAAAATGGAAATGTTTTTGTAATATTTATTTCTTTGCACCTAATTATTCAGACACATTGAAAGATGCATGTTTACTTCTTCCAATCAGGCTGTGGTAATAGTAGTTTCTCCCTGTGGCACTATATGGAGTATAAATCCAAACATATCCATGACCTGTATTGGTATAAGAGGGAACACTGGACATTTTTTTTGGGAGTATTTTTACTCCCTATTTTTATTTTTTGGTAGTATTTGCCTATTGTTCAGGAGTAAAAGTGGACATTACACCCCTTATCTGTAGGACTGGCTAAAACCACAAATATTTCTCTTTGTTATCATAATACATGGCAGCAGTTTCCTTCCTAGTGTCTCATGGATACACTGCTAGCCTTTGCCTTTCCCTCTTTGCTCACTTTTATGGGGAATGTAGTGGTGATGGGCACTCAGATGAGCCTTTAAATCATCTTATGCTGTTCTGTCTTGCACCTTCCCCAGGTCAACTACAGCCCTGCAATTCATGAAATATGTACTTGTATGGCGGAAAAGGCAATCATTCTGGTTCCAAATTATGGAGGTAGAGCAATCCTTATAACCACAATCAATGGGTGTGGAACTCACACAGGTTAGATAGCTGTGGTTGATTCCACTGCTGTCAGTTTTACTGGCTATAGTTGGAGTTTCTTCTCCCGCCACCATGCTCATCTACAACGTGGGACAGGTACAGCATTACCAGGTATGTTTCCTGTGCAACATTGGAAGGAATTCTGCGGAAAGTGGATGACGGATGAGACTTCTAAGGTACCTTGTGCCCCACTGAATGTGGTTATGCACTGAAGTATTTTCCAAAGTATCCCTCTCACTCTTCTTGTTGAAAAATTGTACAAAGGCAGGGTGAAGTACTGCAACAACATGAAAGAGCACTTTGATGGGGCAGTTACCTGTTCTTTTCCCTATCCTCCTTTGACCGCATTGCCACTCCAAAGGAAGGGAGTCATCAAAACAGTCAGACTCCTCCTTATGCCCCTCGTTCCCCACACCCATTTTCTAATGTGTTTCACCTCCTGTGATCACAATATTTTCTGTATAAGTCTCTTGATGTTTCATGAGAAAAATATCTCAGATGATGTGTTTATTTTATGTTCATTTAGGTTCAAATGAAAAGTGGTCCAGCATTGAAGACCACAATACCTACTTTGAGTTTACGATCAGAATTGAAGTAAACTGCATTGATGTTATTGTGGGTTTAAAAAACATGAAACCCTGTTTTACCTCAAATGCGAGGATAATATGTCTTTTTAGCTAATAGACCACACAGCCCACAGAGCCAGCCAGTAGCCATCACTCGAATTACAGCTCAAGTTCAGAGCAATGAATTGTGGGTAAGCAAATAAACTTAAAGCACAATATTTGCTCCAAAATGTTGTCATTGTCTTATAGGGCAGCACTATCTCATACATAGCTTTAGTAGTCCAGGTGGAAGCTCTCAAGGATGCCGACCACAAAGGTGTTTCACCCACATTAGATATCATTAGTTTAATGTAGACAGACATCCTTTTGATTGGAGCATTGGGGTATATCTAGAAAACAGCATCACTGATATGGGGGCTTTAAAAAGCATGTAAAAACCCTTCTACCTTAAATGTGAGAGTAGAATAGGCTCTATCAGCTAACAAGACAAACATGCGACAGTGCCACCCCTAGAAGTTCTCCCCCAGTTCAGAGCCACTGAGTGATGCATTCTGTGTATGCATATTAGCTCAAAAGTATGCTTCTTGCTTTAGAAAATTGTCTCTGCCTTGTAGGGCAGTGATATTTTATAGATAGCCTTATCAATCCATGACGGACAGCTCTCAAGGATGCAGACAAGCACATTAGTGTTTCACCCACATTCCAGAATTGAAGAATGTTTTTTTTTACTGATCACTCATCGCTAATCAAGTCAACATACTGAGATTTGCAATCAATAATGCTGGTGCACATGGTGCCACTCTAGAGGAAGATACCATAGAACTGTGATGCAAGAACACTCTTTAGAATGTGTCCTATCTTTCTATGTGCTTTTAGCAGACAATCATGGGGAGAACATGTTTGATCAACTAGTTTTGAATATTAAAATGAGTTTAAATCAATTTGAGACAATTGATTTTTACAAGTCTAATATTTCCAAGGTCAATAGTGTTCCTCGTGAGCTGACAGATCATGCGAAAATTGAAAATTATGCAATAAAGGTGCTGATTCAGCACCAGACAGAGGGGTGCATTTACCAATTGTGGGAATAAGGGGGATGGGCCGGACACCCCCAATAGGGGAAACAAGGGGATCACTGGAAGCTGTAGCCGGCCCCAGGAACCCAGCATGGAGGGGAACAAGGGGCAACACTCTGTATATAAAATAATATGGACACAAGGGAACTTGCTGAGTAATTGCGAGGGAGCAGAAAAAACGCAGGAAAGTGCACTCCATCGGTGCGCCACAGGAGGGCCTCACAGAGTAGGTCAGCTTTGGACCATTGCCCGTACACAGAGCCTAAGGGAGGGGGGAAGCTGAAATCAGAATGCTCCTCTCCAGCAGACTGCATGTCGCTGGGAACAGAAACTGGTGATACAATCAAAGTCAGCAAGCCAGTCCCACAATTACTCATGCGAGCTAGGGAACCTAATCTAGGGAGGCACTTGCATGACACCAATGGTGGTTTCAAATCATGCCTTGGCCAGCGGGTATAAGAACAAGGATGTCGGATGCAGGGACACTCCAAGAAGAGCCAATTAGACAGTGCATTTTGGTGTCTCTGGAAAGTAACAAGCCCATAGAGTGTCCACAATAGTCTTTGCAAAGGTTATCATCAGGCAAGTGCTGTGTGAATGTCTCCCTTCCCACTAGTTCAGGGTGTCTTGCGTTCCTTCTTTTCTGGTGCTGGCCAATGGCAGATGAATAAAGAACCAGGGGTCAGCACAATTATGTTATTATTAATTGCAAACTTCGGGGTGAAGCAGGAAGCAATGTAGCACCACACTGGGAAGGGATGAGCCGGGAGAGGTCAGTTCTGTCTTGCTCCAATCATGTCAACCTAATGTATGTCTAGCTATAGGGGCATGGCGTATTCTAACCAGTAAGCTTCATGAGAACCGTGAAGATGTGAAGTTTGATGTGCAACTGTTTCTAACTGTATACACATTATATTAGTGGTATAAATATACTGTCTGCTGCAAGACAGTTTGTCAGATCTCATCAGCCAGTTCTGTTCCACTGTGTTGTTTGATTTGTGCTTGCCTGGCTGTAATTAATAAACAGCATTACTTCTTGCCTGGTGTACGCTCCTTATTGGACTACTACTGGTGACTTATTGATTGTGAGCTCTAGTGGATATCTAATACAATGATTTGACAGCTCAGTTACAGGCAGTGTTTTCTGTTTTTTAATAAAACAGGGATTTAGCTGATGCCTGCAGTACTCATGGGAAAGAAAGAAATAGTTGCAAATGTCATGGACAGAGTTTGTTATATCCCTAACAAGGAAGACAAAGCTACAACTCCCATAATCCTTCACCATTGACTATACTGATTAGGGTATCCCATTGTTTTCGCAAAGTAAATTCCTTCGCAGTAATTTACTTTTGTGGTAATTACTTAGAATGACTTTGAATATTTCCATGTAGTTGTAGGTTAAGGAGTCTAGGGAGGTAGGGAGGGGCTTGGGGTATGGGGTAGTGAAGGAGAAGAGTGGGGATGGGGAGTACTCCTAAATAAAAAGACAATCTAAGTAAAAATTGTAAGTGTTTACCGTGAAGTGAATTATCCCGAGGTATTTTTTGTTGTTGTTGAAATGACATAGAACTCTGACTAGTGTCAATTGGCGCTGTAGTCCAAACATCTGGAGAGGCAAAGAATTCTGACCTCTGGCCTACCGGGAAGGAATTAATTGCTGTAAATTATTACATTGAAGTCTATAGTAAATCACGGGAGGATTCTAAAATTCTAGTCTTCGGTATACATGAAAAAAGTCCAGGTAGGTGCCTGTTTTGAATTAGTTTGGAAGAGTTCCACATAGGAACCAACAGGTCAAAATGTATAGGCAACTGTTACGATCCGCGCAGCACCATCCAACTCCCAGCGCAGCGCAGCACCGCCCACCTCCCAGCGCCGCGCAACACCGCCCACCTCCCAGAGACATCTTACCTGCGGCGGTGGCCTTGGCCGGGCGCTCCCCTTCAGAGGCCATGGTGCCGGGCTCCCCGGAAGAGGGAGGCGGCGCACGACAGCTTGGAGACTGTGGCCGCGATGGCACTGGGGTGGGTTGAGCCTCACCACCCCGGCGTCCTGGTCACATAGGCAACGCCCACGTGTTGCCGTAGGAGCGGCCCACTCATCCAATCATGTTGCTGCTCCCCGGTTGCGAGGGTCACGTGATACGCTGCATCGCTCACGTGACCCAGTGAAGAAGCGATCACGTGACCCGAACACCGGTTCAAAAGAACACGGAAGCTGAGTCTCCGCGCTTCTCAGCTGTTCTCAGCAATTTCGAGTGGCGTTGTGTTTTCTTGGATCTTGAACCTCCGGCTTTTTGAACTCTGGCTTCTGATTTATCTGGACTGTTTTTGCCTGCTCCTTGGATTTGGTTGCCTGAACTACTGTCTAAACGGAATTTGGGACTCTCTGGCTTGCATCATTGGACCTGCTTCTTACGGATTTCGGACTTGGCTTTTGGAACTTTCAAGTATTATCTCCCTCGGATCTTGGACCCCTTTTGCTTTGGACATTTCTTGGAACTGCTTATGAAACTCCCTGGCTCAAGGGTGTTTGGTTTGGACTTCGGCTCAGCATCACGTCCAGCCCCTAAGTGTGGGGGTCCCGAACACCAACTTCCCCGGCTGTCTTCCCGGCCTGGTTGTCCTCCCTGTTTGGTAGGTCCTACTCCATTATCTAGAGTATTGATTATTCCGAAATGTATTGCCTTGTATTTACACTCACCTGCTTTTCCTTTGCAGCACCTGGAGCCCGTGTTCCCGACCCTTTCATCACCTGTGGCCTCAATAACTGGCGAGGGAGTTATTCTCTCCTTCGCTGGTGCTTGGGGACGGAGGTACCCATAGGCATCGCAGAGGTTCGTTGTGACAGCAACCTGCAGTTACAGGGTAAAAGTAAGGTACGTAAAAAAGCTCTACCCCACAGCCACCCGAGAGGGAAGGGAGCAGAGCAGGATGTCACCCAATGCATGTCAATGGTATTATGTGGTAGAGGGGCCTGCAAGAACTTTTGGGACACCTGAGAATGATTCTAAAGAATATATATCAGGATCTCAGGTCCCAGGGACTGGTACTCACAGTGCCAGTCACTGTGGATTTGGCACCAGAATGGTGGGAGAACCTGGTAAGTACAGTGCTTTCTTTGCAGGTCTGGGAATGGGATCTGGTATTCAGGGGTCCACCCTTGACCAGCGATGACACAAATTAATGAGAAAATGAATAATTTGTGTAGGCAGGAGGATGCCCCACTAGAAAGAAGCAGAAGCAGTAAGGGAGAAGACGGAGGAATCTGACCAATGGGATCCAGTCAGGTCATGGGGCAAAAGAGGGTAGCTGGCAAGCAAAGAGGGCCCCACCATCGAATCAACAGTTTGAAATGACTGAGGGTGGCCGTAGGTGGAGCTGAGGTGGAGCGGCAGTGACCCACTATGCATCCAGGACAGAGAGACTCCCCAAATCGAGTCACTTGATCCACAGGTATTTTTGAAGAGATGCAGCGCAGCAAAGGACAGTAAATCATCCCAAAACAAGGCAGGTAGTCAAACCAGTAATCAGGACTGGAGGGAGGATGAGAAAGATCCCAGGATTGCTATCCAGCAGTCTTGGAATAAATGGGGAACAAGGACAACAGAGCCAGTACCAACCAAATATGGCCAGTTCACTAGAAGCCTGCTTATGCCAGCTCTCCATTCAATTCAGAGACACACTTGTTTTGAAAGCTAGCCAATCAGGCTCACCCACACAGGATATGCATTTGACATACATGGAGCAGAATACTGGGATGACCCAGTTTAAAACACTCTAGAATGTGCAGGGGTGCTGGGCTCAGAGTGATCATACCTCAGCACAACTGCCATTTCAGATGTGGTTCACACATACAAAGGAGTGGCTCAAAACAAAATGGCTGGGAGTGGGGCTTAAAACATGCATTCATATCCCAGTGGCTACCACATTAGTGCAATCGGCTAGTAGTGTGAGAATAATGACTGCCCTGATCAAGCTAAAAATTAATTACAACTGCTGTCAGTCTATTCCACAACACACTTGTAGAGTGATAGAATCCCCTTTACCAAAATGGGTTGCTTAAAAAGCACCCCTGGTTTGGTAACCCTATGGGCTACTAGTAGGGCACATGAGGTAATGGGTTGTAGTGGATGGGAGACCTCACTCAGTACAAGTCTCTGTTGCCAAAAGGGTAAAGTAAGAAAAGGAAAAAAGATAGCACAAAAGGGAAATGTTTAGGGGACTGACAAAGTAGTCCAGAGAATCCTAAAATAACAAATCTGAGCTAATAACTTGTTACAAAACTAATTTCAGTTGCATCTTCACAACCCATACCCTATTTATTTGAGACGTTGTGTTTGATTTCCTAGCTTATAAACATATAATAATAAATAAAGAATGAGTAAAATAAATGTTAACTGTTATTACAAAGGTAATAAATCAGTCAAATATATGTGAAAAACTGATGATTTTGTGTTCTTGGATTTTCAACTGCATGATCAAGTGGTAATGCAACAGATGATGGTCTGGAAGGTTGCCCAGAGCTGTGTCAATGGTTATGATTTGTTCAAAACCTTCCAGCCATCCATTTTTGGTTTTGCTTTAGTCACCCCGAGAGGGAATGGGTATGCCCAGACATGGGTCCCGAGCCTGGTGGGCCAAGAGACCCAAGCTACTCCTCACTGATGAGGCCCAACAAGGCTGAAACACGTCTGTGGATACTTGTGGTCTTGAGCAGAAGGGATTGACCTAGCAGTTCGGGCTGGACTGCCCCTTCTGCAGTTGGACCAAGCCTGATTTGCATTTGTTTTTTCCTCTTCTGAAATGGGTTGACAGGCTGAAAAAAATGATCTGGAGGGTTGCCCAGAGCTGTACCCATGGTTATGATTTTTTCAAAACCTTCCAGCCAATAACTTTTGGTTTTGCTTTAGTCACCTCAAGTGGGACTGGTATGCCCAGACGTGGGTCCTAAGCCTGCTGGGCTTAGAGACCCAAGTGACTCCTCACTGATGATGCCCAACAAGGCTGTATTATGCCTAGGGATACTTGTGGTCTTGTGCAGAAGGGATATGACCCAGCAGTTCAGGCTAGGCTGTGCATTTTGGGGTGGGACCAAGTGTGATTTGCACAGGGTCTTTCCCCTTTTGTAAGGCCTTGTCAGGCAGACAAACGATGGTCTGGAGAGCTGCCCAGAGCTGTGTCCAACTTTTAGTTTTGCTTTAGTCACACTGAGTGGGGTGGGTATGCCCTGACATGGGTCCCGAGTCTGCTGGGCCCAGAGACCCAAGCTACTCCTCACTGATGACATCCAGCAAGGCAGAAACATGTTTGGGGATACTCGTTGTCTTGTTAAGAAGGGATGTGACCTAGCAGTTCAGGCTGGACTGCCCCTTCTGGGGTTGTACCAAGTCTGATTTGCATATGTTTTTCCCTCTTCTGTAATGGCTTGGCAGACTGAAAAACAATGGTCTGGAGGGTTGCCCAGAGCTGTGCCCGTGATTATGATTTTTTTCAAAACCTTGCAGCCATAAAGATTTGGTTTTGCTTTAGTCACCCCGAGTGGGACTGGTATGCCCAGACGTGGTTTCCGAGACTGTTGGGCCAGAGACCCAAGCTACTCCTCACTGATGACGCCCAACAAGGTTGAAAAATGTCTGGGGATGCTTGTGGTCTTGTGCAGAAGGGATGTGACCTAGCAGTTCAGGCTAGATCGAGCCTTTTGGGGTGGGACTAAGCCTGATTTGCATATGGTATTTCCCTTTTTTAAGGGATTCTCAGGTAGAACAATGATGGTCTGGGGGGGTTCTAAGTGTCAAGGGTCAAAGACAGTGATTCGACAAAGCCTTAGCTGGATGTTTTTAAGTCTGGAAAATGCCATCAATGACATCCACAGATTGCAGTGTTTTTAAAAAAAAATGACATCCAGTTTTAGAGCCTTAGCAGTACTCTTAAACTTGTGGAGGTCTTTTTTTGTTTTCTTGCACATCGCCCCACGTCCATTCTTCCATGTGACAGAGTGGAACATTTATAAATCCAAGTGGTACTTAGTCCTTCTTTTCTACTCAGACTCAAAACACGTTTTTTTTATCATGGAATTCATTCACTCCCAGCATTTTAAGTAAGTATTTCACTTACACAAAAATGAAATGAATTTACAATATATAGGCTTGGAGTTGTAGAGCTTTTTTTCTGTCCCGAAATGTTAGCTGAAGCACTGGTGAAGTCATTCTTTTCAGATCTGACAAGTTGATGGCATGTGAGATGGTGAATATCACGAGACAATGCCTATGCTGTCCTGGGAGGTGAATTTAACAAGGGGAGCCTCTCAGGGGGATCCTTTACATCAATCACATATGGCATTCACTGGATAACATGGGACTTTGACTGTACTCTAGTTCTCACCATACATTTGATGCCTTCTCCCAACACAGATTTAACACATCATCTTCTGAGTGGACCAGGCTCACACATTTTCCTTATAAGTAGAGCGTGCTCAGGGCTCAAAGAAGCCTTCTCCACCTAAATGCAGCGCCAGAGGTCAATAAAGATACCACACACAATGATTGTGGGAAAAAAGAATATATTCAAAGTGCCCTATTTGAGACACGTGTTTTGGCGACAGACTCGCCTTTTTCAATCAGGGCTAACAGGTGTGAGTATTAGTCAAATTTACGATTTGTTGGTTGCCATTTTTTATGGGATAAATCCCGCGTCACAAGAGGTGGATCCGTTCTCAAGCGTCAGCGTCGGCAAAGCTTTTTCCCACAATCATTGTGTGTGGTATCTTTATTGACCTCTGGCGCTGCATTTAGGTGGAGAAGGGTTCTTTGAGCCCTCAGCACGCTTCACTTTGTACCGGAGCAGGGGGTTTCACTCCGTTACTCCACTAGGCAGCTGCCACTCACCCTCTAGCGCAGGAGGTTGATATTTCAAGACCCCCTTGTTCATTCAATTAGTCAAGTGTCCAAACATGTGATCTGGTTCGTAAAGCATTTAAATTTCCATCCAAATTAAAATGCGTGCCACCCAACAGCTAATGTAATTCTACCACCCACCTAGTGGCTGGAGGTTAAGCTAGTGGATAATGCAAATGCATATGATGGGGTGACATTTTTAAAGGTGCCTGTAGGAGAGAGGCGTTCCCAGATAAGATGGCGAGTGAGAATGAGAATGAATGCATGTAGAGGTATCCAAATATGTTCATAATAGGGGTATCAAGTGGAATCCCACTGCTTTGTACCACCCTGAGAGCAACAGGCTTGTCAAAAGTGTTAACTGGGTTGTTACTGAAGTCATACAACTGGCCTTAAACAATAATATGGATATCACTGAAGAACAAGATCTGCCCACAATGCCATAACATGCATCCCTCCATTCCATCTGATGCATTGGAGGAAATTGAACTCCAGGTTAAACATTGCTTGGTGATATGTGCTGTGCAGACGTTGTGGGTTAACATTGCTTGGGTGAACATGTCATGCAAAGGAGAGGTGATAGATGCAGACGTTGTGGTTTAACATTGCTTGGGTGAACATGACATGCAAAGGAGAGGTGATAGGTGCAGACGTTGTGGGTTAACATTGCTTGGGTGAACATGTCATGCAAAGGAGAGGTGATAGGTGCAGACGTTGTGGGTTAACATTGCTTGGGTGAACATGTCATGCAAAGGAGAGGTGATAGGTGCAGACGTTGTGGGTTAAACATTGCTTGGGTGAACATGACATGCAAAGGAGAGGTGATAGGTGCAGACGTTGTGGGTTAAACATTATTTGGGAGAACATGACATGCAAAGGAGAGGTGATAGGTGCAGACGTTGTGGGTTAAACATTGCTTGGGTGAACATGACATGCAAAGGAGAGGTGATAGGTGCAGACGTTGTGGGTTAAACATTGCTTGGGTGAACATGACATGCAAAGGAGAGGTGATAGGTGCTGACGTTGTGGGTTAAACATTGCTTGGGTGAACATGACATGCAAAGGAGAGGTGATAGGTGCAGACGTTGTGGGTTAAACATTATTTGGGAGAACATGACATGCAAAGGAGAGGTGATAGGTGCAGACGTTGTGGGTTAAACATTGCTTGGGTGAACATGACATGCAAAGGAGAGGTGATAGGTGCAGACGTTGTGGGTTAAACATTGCTTGGGTGAACATGACATGCAAAGGAGAGGTGATAGGTGCAGACGTTGTGGGTTAAACATTGCTTGGGTGAACATGACATGCAAAGGAGAGGTGATAGGTGCGGATGTTGTGAAAGGATGAATATTGTATGCAAAAGAAAATGCAATTTTCCTGTTAATACAGTTCAACCTGTGTTCAATTCCCAATTGCAAGGCAATGCTATCGGCAAGGTTTTCGCATTCAGTTTACTAATAGATTTGACCCCTTCGCTTGCTCCGATGAAGTGGACTGACTTATCTCTAGTGCAACTGTGGACGCTTGAACTGATTGTTCATCCTTCTGTGCAGTAACTGCAGACAAAGGTGATGGCCTGAGGAAACAAGTTCCTTCACTATCAATCCCCTGAACTGTATCTAATGGAAAATTGCTGGCCTGAGACCAAGATGAATGACCCTGGGTGGTGTTTGCATAGCTCTTCTTCTAATGTAATCTTGCTCATGGAAACTTGGGCTCTTGATCCCTTGTACACCCCTGGTTATTGAACTATATTTACTCCAGCAATAACCTAAATACGTGGCAGAACAAAAGGAGGTCTTATAATCTGGGTCTCTGTTTCAATAGATATTGATTTAGTTTTGACACTATGTGAAGCACAAATATACACGTTTTAGGAGCACTAATGGAAATGTGAATTTGCAATACTGATTAATGAATATAATCATTGTAGTGGTTCTGATAGCACCTCTTTTTCTTCAGATCTGTACAAGATTTTCCAGGCATTCTCAAAGAAAACTTGGTATATGTTAGAAATAAATCACGTTTTCCTAATCAGGCGGAAACCTGAATGCCATGGTCTTGTACACATCTGTGCAGGAGGAGGAACTGCAATAGCTCTATATTTTATATAGTGAAGCAGTAGTTGAGTGCATTCCCAAAATGATCCCCAAAGTGTCATTTCCTAACCAACATGGTCATATTCTGAAGAATTTGTAAGAAAAATGTTACTTTGTATAGTGAATGGTCGTACTACTTCTGACACCCCTGCAAAAAGTACATTTATGTGATCTGTGAATGGCCTGATAGAATATTTGATAATCTAAACTGAGATTGGTGTTGCATTAAGGAATTAGAGGTTGTGGTGAGTGTTGAAAGCGACCACCATCCTGTAATCCAGACTATGAAAGTCACATGCCGGGTAGGAATATTGTATTTTGTAAATAATGTTCACAATGCGATACTGAAGTGTCGGAGAACACTAAAATGGGAACGTTTGAATCAAGAAGCAAGAATTGTTAAGCAAATTATAGCATTAGTTGAGGGTTGTATATGATTGTTTCATTTATAGCACTTAATACAATTATTTATACATTTCTGTCCACAAATAAACCCATATGACTAAGAATTGTAAGCACATTCTTACAAAGACATTGAAGAACCCAGATGCTACGCTAAAGTCTAGGAGGAAAGTCCTTAAAGACTACAGATATACCATCTCCAAGGCAAACACATCAGTATGTACAACAGTCTTCGGATCATATGTGGGAAGCTTGCACCTCGTAGGATACCAGGCAGTTTTGGACATTAGTTGCTCTAGGCTTTAATACTGACCGGAACTTAGTACAGGGAATCTGGCAGGCAATATCACAGGCTCCCAATGGTTTAATCATTTTAAGAATGTATATGGTTGTTCCACAGTGGAGCTATTGGATCCTGCCGCAATCTGTTTTTTGCCTTTAAGATTGCTTGAAAGAACATTCTTTCAATGACTGGTTCTGGCAAGGCTCATCTGGCTGGCCCTACATCCATTCTGACCACTGGCTGGACATTCATTAAAGCACTCTCTGTTTTCCCCCAGTGAAAAATGTATCAATTCATTTCTGGTCTTTCAAGATTCCCCACTGTGTCACCTAATTCAGTGTTGCTAACCCTCAACCCCAAAGTGGATCGTCTCAGAAACCCTGCCGCATTCTTTGTGTCTGAGCCTAACCACCACTCATGCAAGCTAATTCTTCCAGCAAGCACCATCCCAACTCTACTCCAGAACGGTCCTCAATTTCTATCCAAGACTGAGGCCCATAAACTACGCAAATCACAGCTATCTGGTCAAATGTTTAGCGGAATCAGATATATACTTTCACCACACAACACTACAGGGCTGATTTAGAGTGTGGAGCACATAACATACCATGGGTTCCAATTGGTGAAAAAGTCCTCATTTTAAAATATAGGCTTTCTTGCTTTCCACCCTTGGATTCCTGGAAGAAAGCTGGCAGAATGTCCACTGGTAGTTGGCGTACATGACAATGGAGATCGGCATATTGTCCGCACTGGAATTGCCACCAGCACATATTCAGTTGGCTTTCCTTACAGGAATCCACTGGTGGAAAGCCAGAAAGTCTAAACTTTAAATTAAGTATTTTTTCACCAGTGAAATTATGGATGATTTTTCTTACTTCACACTCTAAAACAGCCAATCTAAAAAGTCTAAAGAAAAACCATCAAGCATGTGAACGTTAAGCAAGGGATACAACAAGGAAAACAAAGAAATTAGGTTAGCAAGATGAGCACTCACCTCGGGCCGCAGACATCTGTGTTTGGCCTGCAGGACATAGGTTTGAATACTGGCAGGGCAGATTCAGTGCTCCATCCTTCCAAGTTTGATAAATTGAGTATGATGAAATTGGGTAATAATATCACCTACTATCACAGTGCTTAGGACATGGGACAACATGATGAATTGTATACAACTGGGATATTATTATTAATTGCAAAACCATTTAAGAGTGGATGTGTGTGTTTAAGGGGAAATGTGTCTCTGATAAGGGCTAAGAGGATTATATGGCTGCAGCATGTCTATGTCTAAGTCTATTAAGCATCTTGGGAGCTAAACGAAATGTGTAGTTGCGTATTTGTTTTGCTATGTTAGTTCCTTACTCTGTGGCTCAACAGGTTTTCACTATGCTGAGCATGGAATGACTTTTCTTGGATTCCACCCGGGAATCTGTAAACATTACCTCGAGGGCATGCCACCTTTCTAGCACTGTGAGAGAGAAATACTATAGACAGCTGAGAGAAAACATCATGTTGTGCTGTGAACAGCTATGAGAAAGAGTACAGCAGTACATCTGAGAACAACTCTACCCACGGCCTCTTGATAGTTCAGAGAAAGATTAACATTCCTACCTAAAGTGTATTATGAGAGGCTGCAAGAGATATTCCACAGTGTCCTGCTAAGCACACTTTTTTGTTTGCTTTCATTGGCTGGATTGAGATCATACAACAGTGTAGGGGCAGTAGAGAATATTTGGCTATGTGCACAAGGATCGAGTTAGGCCATCAAGATACAGAACAAGAGCATGCAAGTCAAAGGAGGTTTAACAACCATGGGTGACACAATTCCTGATGGCCCCACCCAATCAGGATCAGCCCTTCCAGATTTTCTAGTTTTCTGTTGCAACAGTCAGTTTAGCCTCCACTCTTTGCCTGGTGTGGGGTGCATGTGTGTGGTTCTGCATGTGCACATGCGCATGATTGTTTGTGGCTGTGGGTGTGTGTGCACAGTGTGCCACAGCAATTGAAGGAGATGATATGATTCTTATGATTCTAAATTAAGGCTACTATGAGAAATTGCCATCTGGCAAGGGTGCAGAAGCTCTGTTTTTTTTTTTACATCTTATTAATTAATAAAATGACACAGCTAATTCAGTCTCAGAAAGGGTGAGCTGCTGACTAGATCCCCTTTCATAAGATTGATGCCAAAAGCAAAATGACACATGTACCCTGCTGTAGCAGTCTCCTGATCTGCAGCGCCTTCTCTCCAGTGGCACCAAGCAGGTTCACAGGTCATAGGTGCCCTTTTGACAGCAGCTGTGATAGCCAAGTCACTCCAGAACAGGGTCTACATTTAAAAACTGCACCTCTGTTCCAAAGTCACATTTCATGAGGAATGACTATTCTGGTGGCCTTTTAATCTTTAAACATAAGGCCATAACTGATTCAGGATATGGTGGCTAGTAATTCATATCATGATAGGAAGCCACATCTGATTATATCATACATTTGTCAACAATGTGAGCTCATGGCAGCTGTGGAAAGATTGTGTGTATTCTGGACAGACAGCTTGGCCCTGCCAGCCTCCAGGGCAAGAAACTGAAAGACTGTCCGTCTCCTTTGATCCTTTGTAAGGTCTGGTAACATTTCTCTCCAGCAGGACAGCCTCCAAGGAGAAACTGAAATCATAGGACACACCCTACACAAAAGGACAAGTCTCAAACCAGGGTGTTGCATACCAAAGGGCCTTTTATACTGTAGGTCTGAAACGAGGACAGGGTTAGTGTAATCAGGGAAAGCTCAGCACAAGTGTGGGAGGGGTCCACATCCTATTTTTCTCTGTACTTATACTTCCTGCCTGTCTCCTTCACTTCCTTCAGCACAAAACACTTTGGGTATGTTGCAAGAAGGCAAAGACCATTTGTCACCAGGACAGGGATTGGTCGCCTTAAAGCAGGACTGCTTTTGTTCAATCAACTGTGGACTTTTGCCTATAAAAGCAGGGGTCTCTGACTACTTCTTTGATTCATCTCTGTTTCATCTCGGGAACAATTCAAGAAGAATTCATTCGGAGCCTTTTGGTACAGCAGTCCTTAACAAAGTTCTCCAGCTGTAGATGAAGACAGGTGTTTAAAGGCAGAGGCAAACTCTGCTCTCTAACATCCCAATGGCACACTGCGGATGACCTACTGGAGCAAGGCTTGCCTCTCTGCTAGCTATACCAGTACCCAGGACCTCGCTGGAAGTGAAGGACTCCTGCAGGTGTTTGCCAGCCTCCCCCTTGTTTCAGAGAACCAGAACCAGGAGCTATCATGTCCCTGAGCCCGTGGATTGGGACTCACAGCAACATGAGAGCCAAATCAGACAAGATTCCTGTGTTTGTTGCCATTGAACCGCTTGGAGCCATGTTTCAAGCATTGTTCGACACATTCAAACAGCCAGGACCCTCCGATGATACTGCTCACCCAGCACCAAGAAGCTTGGTTTTCTGCTGACGAACCACCAAGAACAGCAAGAAGGTATTATTGACTCCTAACTGCTCCCTAGTCCATCTTTGTCCCCTCAAGACTTGCTAGGCCAATGTTCATAGCTTTTTTTCGCAAAAGACACATCCGAACATTGTTTTTTTTAATTGCCATTAAATCCTGTTTCTTTACCTAGTGTCCTGCATTTTTCTCTCGTTGCAGATTCTGTGTTCTTTCCACAGAGGAGGGGTTTTGTACTGCTTTTCTATTTAGTTGTTATTGCATATGGTGTGTTTAATTAAACTATATATATATTTATAGAACCTTGATTGGCCATTCTTTTATTTTGGACTGTTGTACTTTGAGTTGCCAGTGTTTCACAGTCACACCCCTCTTAAGAGTGTAGCCTGCTCTCGGATCTATTCCATTTTCTGAACTTTGACCCCCTACACATCCTCCCTGCCCCTCCACCTTTATATACCATTCCCCAAATGACCCTATATAGGTTTGTGGTAAAAATCTGCGAAATAAAATAATTCGGCAAACGTACGGAATATCTGCTCTTGGCCCACATTACCAGAAAAGGAAAGGAGGTATATCTCTTGCCTGTGCCTCTTTCACCTTTATGATTGGGATCACTCTTGTTTTGTCGAAGTGTGAGATTTAGCCACTACTCATCCTTGTAGTCCCGTTGGGCAGAAGTCGTTTCGCCAAAGGTATTCCCCAAACCAGACACTAGAGGTTTCTGCAGTTTATTATGCGCTATCAAAGAGAGGGACTCATAAGGGACTGAATCATAAATATACAGGAAGAAATGGGCAGGTTTTTGTAAATTTGGGGAAATCAGGATAGCCTTACCCTCCAATCTCCCCCATTTGCTTGCTCATATAAAACGAAGTACAGGTTATGAAGACATTAAAAATGTAAACACCATCTGCATTAACTTTTCTGTTTTTGATTTCTTCTTGCTTCTGAAGTCTTCCCCTTCTTGTTGTTTTCAGCGGGTCTCCGTTTAGTCTGCTGGGCAGTCCTAGTAGAAGCTGTTGTTTCTGATCCTATGTTGCTGCTTCAGCCCCACTGAGACCCGGCTGTTTTGTTTTTTTTTGGCTGGTCTGCGAATGAGCAATTTCCGAGTTAGATACACTGGACTTGGATTTCGGTCAATAAAAGCTTGACTGTGTCCTTTCTCCCCCCTCGCTGAGCTCACAAAGGGAAACTGA
The DNA here is from genome assembly GCF_040938575.1 of Ambystoma mexicanum. Classification (NCBI taxonomy): domain Eukaryota; kingdom Metazoa; phylum Chordata; class Amphibia; order Caudata; family Ambystomatidae; genus Ambystoma; species Ambystoma mexicanum. Next base: position 275,179,098 of record NC_090941.1, read on the forward strand.
ATTCCATTCATCCTTTCACCAGCCACAGTTGAATCTTTATCAATGCAACTCTGGCTTAGATGCGGAAACATGGCAGGAAATTGGCAGAAACACAAACAGGAATTCTCTGCTTCTCATGCCCACTGCTCCGAATGTCCATTGCTACAGGGGATGAATGGGATACGTTCTTTGCGATCCATTTTCTGCGGACGCTCAAGTCGCAGGTCTAAAATGAAGGTTTAATCCAGTCCTCTTGAATTATATCTGCAAATGTATTTTAAGAAAGTATGATAGCCGAATAACTGAAATATAAAACATATTCGGAAGGAATTTGCAAGGGGTGTAGGAGACATGAAAACGTAGGCGGTGGAACAAGAGAAAGCCTCAGGACATAATCCACCCATTACCCAAAACTGCCACAGGTCTGATTGCTCAGCCTTCTGGCTCACATACACATGTATGTTATTTTATTCACTTAAAAAACACATTAAGCCCATTTTACACACATATAGCCTCATTACGAGTTTGGCGGTAACCCGTCGGTGCTCCCGGCGGGTTGCCGCCGAGCTCAAAACATTGTCCCGCCATCTGAGATCCCGGTGCCACCAGAGCATTACAAATCCCGGTTGCCCGGGATATCTGGCGGCAGAAAGTGTAAGTCCTCATTCGGGAACGGGGACACAGAAGTATGCCTGCATGATCCAGTGCCCCCAGCAGGTCAAACCTGCCGGGAGCAATGGCTCCTGCAAGCATACTTGTAGTCTGGAGGCCCGGAAAGGGTGCCAGTACGCTGATACAGGCACCCTTATTTCCGGACCACCAGACTTGGAATGAGGCCCTTACTCTTTCATGTTTCCTCTTAGTATTGCTTTTTTCTCACCTTACGGATTTTAACATCCTTCTCACCTAGGCAGAACATGACTAGTAGCTGTTATCATTGAGGGAGATTATGAACTTACCAAATATGAATACAATTGAAACTGAATGGGGGGCAAGCCAACCTGCAAACATTGCGGGCATGATTCATAGAAGCGTTTTGTAAGGGCGCAATCCCATTAGAAAACGCTCAATGAATCAGGCCATTTGTAGTTCCAAACTATGCCCCCTCCTGCCCCCTCTTCTGTGTCTTTCTCAAAGGCAGGTAAGATGCTAATTAATAGGGCAGCTGATGGACAGCCTTGCATTTCAACGGTTGTAGGATCTGATTGTAACTGTTTACTTGTGGCACACTGCATACCACAGCAACTCCCCGCTCGGGAAGGCAGGGTGGGGGGATGTGTTTCTCTGCACCCCTTGCCACTTAGCAGGGCAGTGGAGGCTGCACCCACAGGGAGTGGGGGACTCCCTGTCCCCATAGCGGCCTACCCTCAAGATCTCATTTACCCATGAAAGTATCATTCTTTCACAATTTGTAATGGACTGACTTCATTTGGAATTGCATATCAACAGTTTCTTCAGTAGGGTTGATGAAAATAAACATTGCTACACCAATTGGAACTGAAGAAAACACATTTCCAAATTCAAAAATATACATTTCCTTCATATGTCTTTCAAAACGATTTGGCACAATGCGGCATAGACAGCATCGCAATAAGTGGAGAACAGAATGCAATAGGTAAGTGCAATGGAAGTAGAGGCAGACTGGCCCATATGGAAAGCCTGTTCCTGCCCCAGCACGACTGCCCTTCCAATAACTGTGCAATAGACTATTCTTAAAGAGGTGTGGAAACCTTGATTAATTGAGTAAATAAATCACCCTAATTCTATCCTCATGATATGATATGATATAATATGATATGATATGATATGATATGATATGATATGGCATTTGTAACGCGCCTATACACAAGTGTTTCAAGGAATAAATCCTGCTGGGCACTGGTGCTCTTTAGAAAAGATTTTCTGAAACCTTTTCATTATAATAAACCATCTTTTGTATTTAGAAAATATGATTCCATTTTGTTCACATTGGAACATTTGCATATTCAATTCAACAATACATGTAATCAATTCAAACACACAGTATCAAAAACATGTTGCCCAAACCATCAATTGAATTGGTGCAATTTTTCACAATTGGTTCTCTCGATTGCAGAACAAATGGGCACAATAACAATAACAGTGTCAAGACATTGGGCCTCGTTACGAGCATGGCGGTAGCTCGCCATGCTCGCAACTGGCACCGCCTCCTGTGATTGGGCAATAACCGGCCCATTATGAGGTGAGTGGACCGGTAATTGCCTATTTGCGGGAGGCGGTAATGCCGAGCTCCCGATCCCCATTCTGCCACATAGCGCAGAATGGGGGTGGGGAGCATGGTTGCACCTGCACCGTTGATAGCAGTGCTGGTGCAATCACGAGTTCTGCTCGCGGGTGCCGCACAGCCCGCCAGGTTTTGGAACCCGCGAGCAGAACTCGTAATGTGGTGGCCCCCCACTGTTATAATGAGGCTGATTGTGTTTCAGCCTAACCCGGGGCCACTGACAGGGGGCCCTCTTCTGATGTAATGGCCTTCATCAGGACAGTTTCAATTTTCAATCCAGATAATGGGAACCCATGAGTTCTTTATTGAAATCTCTTATTTTTCTCATGATTTCAGTCTCATTTTACCACAGCAGAAAGACATCTGGTGAAGCTTATGGGGGTGAACCCACATCTTGTTGTGAATTTCAGGGTTGCACTGGTTCTTGGTTTATCGGATTCTTCTCTCAGTGTGCTCTGCTACACCTCTGTCGTAAGCGTCTTGTTGAAAAGAAGAGAAGAATAAGGGATTTCAATAAAGAACACGTGAGATCCGATTACCTGTGTTGTTTGTACATATAATACCTGGGTAGTCAGTCGCAGAACAGGTTCCTCAATGATAAAAACAATTTCAGTAACACAGGCCTGTTGGGAATTCTTTATCTGAATATGACATTCAGTACTTCGACTAACCAAACATCACATGCACCCCTTTACACTGGTTATGGCCTAGAGTGAGCAACAGTGTGACACTGCGCACCAAATCACTGCCACCAATACACATAAGGTCAGCCTCACCAGCATGTCAATAGCTTGTCCTTCATAAGAAGGTACTGTCAACAATTTCCTCACCAGGCTATGAGGGCTAAATTGAAGTGCCTCTCAAAGGGCTTCATCGCGAGTTGGGTGGGATCCCGGCTGTAAAACCATCCAACTGTAATAGCGTTAGCGCCAAGCAGTCTGGCAGTATTACCGCCGGATCATGGGTTGGATGTTAACGGTAAATCCCCATTCCCTATTGGGGAATTTCTGGTGGTAAAACCGCGCGCTACAACAGCTGGCGGTAATAGCACCGAAACGAGGGTGCTAAATGGGATTTTCACCTCCAGCAAAAAGCTGGAGGTAAAAGAGCCCATTTACTGCCCAACTCGTGATAGGGCCAGCCCTTAAATGCGGCAGTAATACCGTTACCACAGCATTTAAGGGCTACCGCCCAACTTGTGATGACGCCGAAGACTGTACCTGGCTGATGAACCCTGCGATGGAAGCCTTTGTACAGACCTGAGCCGTGGCGTTCCTTCATTAGCCCACCCATTTCTAAAGTGATCTCAGGGACAGAGACTGGTACAAAGCACTTTAAAAAAAAAATAAGTACCAGGGAGGCTTAAACGGATCAGACTGAATTGAAATGCCACAGCTCGCCTTCAGTATTCGGTCAGAGGTGAGTTTTCTGGCAAACATCACGTAACTCTGAAGTCACTTTTAATTTGGTGCATTTCCAATCCTTTTCACACCATTGTTAATGTCATCTAAGCAATTCAGTACTCTTTTTACTCAGCTGATTTCCGATGCCTGATTTGCAATATAGACATCACGTGACTGCCTTCTGCTCTGCAGCTGGTTCTATAAACCATAGTGGTGACATTCTCATCTGTATGCACTGAATCAGCCTTCTTTCCAATGGCTAAACGGACTCACAACTGTCACCATTCCTTTTTTATTTGGTTTATTATAAAGCTATTATAAATTATTCTACAGGAAAAACAGATTTTAAATAACCTATATAACAATGAATTACAATTATTTTTGAACAAAGATACATTTATAATTTAACTTATTAATAATTGTTGAGGAAGGATAGCTCAGGGGCAACACGTTTGTCTTGGGAGTAAGACAGTGTGGCACAACACAGGTACGAATCCTGACCCTGCACTTAGAAACCACTCGCTGGTATTAAGTGCGTTATAAATTAACTATAAATAAGTAATTGCATACACATTTTCCCATAAATGCTTTTTGTATAGAGAAAACAATTAAGATCTACTCTGTATGTCATAAAGGTAGCCAAAATAATTCTGTTCTCAAGCTCTCTGGGTAATTTACAAACCAACCACATTCACTATGCACAGTTAGAAGCCCCAAAGCAGCATATAGGTAGCAGCACCAACAAAGAAATAATCGAGGTGGACTGGAAGCCAAAATGAGCACTCGACTTTTTTAGTTAAAATGGCACCACATAATACTAAGCAAGTGAAAGTAGCAAGGGAGCATGGGAAGGTTTAAGGGATTCTGCCCGTAGTAACATTTGGAAAACATGGGTCCAAATGGTGAATTGCAAAGCACATTTCCAATGCGTAGGGATTAAAAAGTAGTACAACATAACAAAAACATAACATCTATTTGTTAAGACTGAAGAAATATATTGGGAGCTTTAAAACAAATTGTTTACTCTGAGGGGGCAGTTGGGGTTGAGGAGAGAGGGAAAGAAGAAGAAGAGGGCTGGGAGATGGGGCAACAGGAGTAGAAAAGCAGGCAGCATCAATCTTAGTTTGCTGACCTAGCTGCGGAAGACTTCTCGGATGCCGTTTCCAAGTTAAAGAGGAAGAGAGAGCAGAGAGTTTCTTGGAGAGGTTGCGTAAATGCATTCATGATTTTTAGGTCATGGAGAAAGAGCATTCACAGTTGTGGCTTGTTAATGGCTGTGAAACACAGATTTTAAGGGGCTCTCCTAGATCTTGAACATTGAAAGGGACCCCACCGAGGCCCTAGCTGCCTCCAAAGCTACCCAATGTTTTAATACTTGACATCTGAGAATGATGCTGATGGATTTGAATAACCATGACATAATTGTGAAACAGGAGAGTGCCTTCAAAGAGTCACTTCCTCTTGTGGTGAATGGGGAGTCAGAAGTGCTCCTGCTGCAAATCCAGCTATTGCATTGGCTCTAACGGGAAATAGTTTTCATTCCTATAAAAAAAAGAAATACAATAAACATCATCTCATTTGTAAATAATAGTTTTTTATTTAGGTGATTCCTAAATTATATTGATGTATACCAAGAGGTCTGAGACCCTGCATGTCTCCAATATGGTAGTTCAAGACTCATGCTACTAAAAGTGCCATGGTGCACCTTTATATCTTCACTTACTTTTGCAGTCTAATCAGTATAAAGGTACATAATTACTTGGAAAATCCTGGATCAACTACTTTTTCTGAAGCCTCCATTGTGGACATCAGTCACCTTTGGCTCATTAGCTAATTTTCAATTTATTAACTTGAGTACTCATTTCTTTCATGGCTTATCTTGAATCCTGCAGAATATATTATGTTACAAGTTTATATACTGTGCACACCACTCTAGTGGGCTTAGAGTGCTGAGTATTGTCTGTGTAGTGGTGAATTTTGACCTCTGTGGAAGGTGGCAGCCAGACCGTGGTCTGTGGGGTGAAATAGACACAGGGCCAGGTTGAGTTGGAAAGGCGAAGAGCAGGAAAAAAGTCAGTGTGATGAAAACATACAGACTAAAAAATTGTAGGGAAGTAAAAATATAAGGGCGAGTGAAAGTGCTCATTGGGATTTATGTACAGTTTTTGGTGTTTTGACCAGAAACAAATGTAATCAAGTGAAGGAATAAGAGCTGTCGTTATTTGCCTGCGGAATTAAAATGGAGGTAGTTACTAGTGTGGTGGAGATACTATGTTAAGCCATGTTGTGGATGCGTGACACACAAAATGTTTGATTGGTTGCCTGTATATGGATACAAGCTCTTTCAGAACGCCACTGCTCTACTCCAGAGAGCGCAAAAACGTATTTCTGAAATAATGCTGCGACTGAGCCATTTGTAATATACGCCATAATCGGCTTTGAAATCATAAGTACTTAACTGTTTGCCTACATATTCAGACATACCTTAAAGATGGGAAGAAATGAAGGCACAAAGCTTTAAATCCGGACTGCCTTGACATTCTGACCTCATTAACCATGGTTTAGTTCCCTCCTTTCTGGACTCACTCCTACCCCCCTTTTGACTTTCACTCTCCCTCTCCATCTTTCCTCCCATGTTCACACTCTGAATTGCATTGCGTTTTTTTTACCCTTTGCTTTCATCTGAACCCAGTTGTAAACGAAGTTGCTGTTTTTGCTTTTTGGTTTAAAAGTCAAATCTTGCTGTTTTCGCTTTTTGGTTTAAAAGTCGAATCTTGCTGTTTTAGCTTTTTGGTTTAAAAGTCAAATCTTGCTGTACTCTGCTAACTTGCTCTGCACTTTGCTTGTAATTGTTGCTTCTCGGTAACTTGCTGGCCCAGTGACTTCACCAATCGTTTTGTTCCACTCTTACCTGCCACCCCCTCCATCCTTTCTTCCTCATTTTCACGCTACCACTCCCATGGTGCTTTCTGTTTCTCAGATCTTTTCCAACTGCTTCTCCATTGACTATCCCTCCCTTCTCACTAAGTCTGGTAGGAGGAAGTTCAAAAAGGATATCTTGGCCTCCAACCCTGGTCTCCCTATTGCTGACACCTATTCCAGTGCTTCCGCCAGACAAACACTCACCAACATCCTCTTTGTCTTTCCTTCTCCAGATCTATGGACTCTTCATATGATCTCTGTGCCCTCCCATTAATGGTGGCACCTGATGGGAAGCTGTCATGGCTCCCTTGACTCCTCTAAAGTCATCATTAATGTCCACCTTAATGGCACTGTCATGGTCCAAGGCCCTCAGGCCAATCTCCTCCTCTTTGACAGGCGTTTCCCCAACCTCATCAACTTCCTTTCATCTCCTGCTATCCCCTGTTCTCCCTCCTTGGCTACCTTGCCCATTCTTCCCTCCTCCTCTGCCCCACCACAGGCTCCTTCTTCACCTTCGCTGGGCATACCTCTGATTTGTACCGCTCCCCGGAAGGTCTTTAAGGCTGGAAACCTCCTTCATCTAGCCACTCTCAACTCTCGCTCTGCTGTCAAACACTCCTCTGACATCTGACACTCTCCTTCCTGATGACTAAAATATTCTCTCCACACCCAGAACTGCCTGGACCGGAGGAGGTGTACCCCTGATCTTTCCTGAGTGGATTCCTGCCTCTATCATTCCCACGCAGACATACTCCTCTTTTGAATGCCTTGTCTGCAGGCTCTCTCTCCTAGTCACTCTCTTACTGTGGCTACTATCTTCCGACTACCTGGTCAGATCACCTATTTTCTCTGAGTGGGCAGGCCTCTCCTCTTCCCTAACGGCTTCAACCACTCAACTCCTTCTTCTTGGTGACCTTAATATCCATCTTTACACTCCTTGTTCCGCGACTCTACTCTTCCGAGACCTCTGTGACTCCCTCTCCCTTTTTATACTCCCCTCTTGCCCGACTCACTCTGCAGGGCACACACTTGATGTCTTGATCTCCTCTGACCTCTCCTCTCCATCCCTCTGACCACACCTCTCCCCTGGAGCGATCACTCCATCCTCTCCTCTCATCTCTCCCTCTCTGTCCCCCCAGGCCAAGTCTGCCTCAACACTGCCACCTACCTTCTCGGACATCCGGCCCATGAAGTGTGTGTCATTGGAGGCTTTCGCCGCCACCTTCTCTCCCCCCACCCCCCTGCCTTTGGCAGACTCACAGGCCTGTTTATACTCTACTCTTCTATTTCTCCGATACTCTTGATGCTCTTGCCCCTGTCATGAGGATCTGTTTGAACCCCAAAGCCAAGTGGAATTCTTGGTATGACTCTGACCTTGCTACACTTCATCGTAAGATCGTAAATGTAGGGCAGCTGAGAGGAAATGGAGGGCTTCTTATTCATCCTCTGACTAACTGGCCTGTCGCCTGCTCCAAAGGCAATATCGACTCTCTGTCCACAGCAAGAAGAAAGCCCCCATCCAAGCCTGTGTCTCTGTGGCATCTAACAACTCGGCCGTACTCTTTAAATCTGCAAGGAGCTGGGCAACCCTGCTGCAGTCCCTCCCCCTCCTGTCGCCTCCCTGGCCCTGTGCACGGCCCTTGCCTCTCACTTCATCTAAAAAACACAGGACATCCTGTACATCCTCTCCTCCCTTGCTCTCCTCTCCTCCCTACTTCTGTGTACTCAGACCCTCCTTCAGCCACCCCCCACCCTCTTTTTCCTTCTTTCCTCTTTTCTTCCCTGATGAAGTCGCTAGACAAATTCGATCTATAAAAGTCTCATCAAAACAGGTTCATCCCTGTTCTTCTAAAACCATAAAGGACCACATTGACACACTGGCTCCTGCTCTGGCTGATTTCTGCAACCTCTCCTTTACCTCAGGAGCCTTCCAGCCCCCTCTAAAGCACTCTCTTGTGCATCCTCTTCTCAAGAGACCCACAGCTGAACCTTCTTGCCTGGCTAACTATCGGCCAATTCGCAATACTCCTTTTCTGGGCAAACTCCTGGAAAAGCGGCACATCTCTCAGCTTAACCTTCACTCTGATTCTGTTGGCTGTCTCCACAACCATCAGTCTGGCTTTAGAGCTGCCAGAAGCACAGAAACTGCTCTCCTGATCATCCGTGATGATTTGCTCTGCAACCTTGACTCTAACACTCCCTCTGTCCTCATCCTACTCGATCTCTCTTCTGCCTTCGACACAGTCAACCATACCATCCTGCTCAATCGTCTCTGTGACAACCTGAACATCATGGATAAGGCTCTGACCTGGTTGACCTCTTTCCTCTCTGATCGACCCTCCCAGGCCCAACTTGGGTCCTTCCTTTCCTTTATCTCCCTCTCTACCTGCGGTGTTCCCCAGGGTTCCAACCTCTCACCCTGGCTCTATAACCAATACCTGGCAACTCTCGCCCTCTGCATTGCCATTTTCTGCTCAAATTTCCAGTGCTATGCTGACGAAACTCAATTCATTTTCAGACTTCTTTCAGCCTCCTCTTCTCCTTCTCTCATCTCCGACTGACTAACTGCCATTCAGGATTGGTGTGGTGCCAATGAACTCTGCCTGAATGCCAGCAATACGGAAATCCTCTTCATCGGCACACCTTCACCCTCCTTTCCTGTCACTTTCTGGCCGGCCTCCCTTGGCCCTCCTCCTACCATCTCCTGCGAGGCCAAGAACCTCAGGGTAATCTTTGACTCCACGCTTTCCTTCTCTGATCACATCTCTGATGTTTCAACAAAGTCAAACTTCCTACTTCACCTCCTCAGAGGTACTCTGCCTTTCCTCTGCTTCCCACAGAAGCTCACTGTCTCTCGAGCCCTGGTTCTCTCAAGGTTGGACTATTTCAACATCCTCTTTCTAAATCTACCTGCTTCTACTCTCCGCCCTTTGCAACTTATCAAGAACAGGGCTGCAGGACTTGTCCTTGGCCTCAAGCCTTGGGATCGTATCTCCCCAGCCCTGAAATCTCTTCACTGGCTCCCAGTGGATGCAAGGATTAAATGTAAGACCCTTTGCATTGTCCACAAGGCTTTCTGGTGCCTGGGTCCAAAATACCTTCAGTTGTCCCTCCGTAAATACCTTCCCTCCCGAGCCCTTCGCTCCTCCACCTCTAACTCCCTCAGGGTCAGTTGTTTTTCTAAGAAACGAGCTGGGGGTACATATCTATCTTCGGCCGGGGCCTCCCTGCCACTCTCAAACTTGAGGAGAATCATCTCTGGTTCTGGAAGCACCTCAAGACCTTCCTTTTTGCTTCTGCCTTCTCACCTCCTCTCTCCTGTTGATCTGTTCTGTCTCGGCATTGTGCACCTGTTCTCCCTCTGTTCTTTATGGCCCAGGTACCTGCTTACCATGCCCCCATCCGCACTGCCTCTTGGCAATCCCCTGCATTGGGGTCTGTATCTGTAACCCTACAGCCCGCCCCTTTTTTCATTTATGCACTTCTTCAGACACAACCTGTCTGTTGCCTTATTCCTAGCACTTGCCACCTGCTGGCTACACTACCACTGTTTGTTACTTTTTGTTATTTATTTATTTATTTATTTATTTATTTATTTATTTATTTATTCATGTTTTATTTACTTATTCTTATTTTTCCTCAGCACTTTCCACCTATCCCCCCTCCCTTGCACTTACCCCTCTCCCTCTCTCATTCACATGTGCATTCTCAATCTCACTGGGCCTAGTAAGATCGTTGTTTTTGTTCTCCCTTGTTCCCCTCCCTTGCCTCTTTGCGCTCTGAATCACTTGTGTACGAGCACAATACAAATAAAATATCAATATCAATACCCTGAATTTTGCATCCGAGTGGAACAATTTCTTTACTGTGGTTAATACTGCAGAACTCTTTGATCTCGAGCATGCCCTTCACAGTTCCGCTGTCCTGATGAGGGTTTGTTAAGGAGAAAATGTGCCTTTGATTAGGATCTGAAGCATAACTATGGATATCGACGCAACAAAGAGCATTTACAAGTTTTACTCAAAAAACTCTTTGTATATTGATTAGCACATTCCAGTTCTGTATTTAGTTTCAATTCAGTATTGAGTCTGTAACATTCATAGACCTTAAGGAACTTGTGAGAACCTTCCCCCCCATAATTAGTCATACATATTATATTTATTTTTATTTTTAAGTATTTCGTTTAATTTCTGTTATGGAATTTGTACATTTTTGTTATGCTTCTTTTCTTTGGGATTTGTTTCTTTGCAGTATGTTTCCTCTCACATATGTTATCAATGATTTTTATTTAATGCATTTGATACAAGTTTCTATATCTCTCTCAATACACATAGAGCTTTAGCATTATTGTGTGTTGTATAAATGGTTGTTTATTATCATAAGGCTCCCCACTGGGACTTTCTTAGCTTTACAGTGGATGAGTGGTGGCCTTGAAATGTTCTCAAGAATAACTGTGTGATGTCGGGGCTTCTAATCAGATAATCGTATTAGATTTTCTCCTGATGATCTGGTAATACTGAGCCTGCTGACAAAAGGAGAGTTTGATGGAGAATCTCCCCCACTCCAACCAGTACCACAGCGACCTACATTGAATAGGAGTGAATGAATGTGGCATTTGAATGTTGTGACTTGGTAACTAGACCACTGGAGTTCAGTACTTATTGTAAAATCCTTTACAACTTTAGCTATAATTCATGGATAATGAACTAACAATTAAAACAGCGGAGCCCATGAGTAAATCCCCTGGTAAATGAGGGACGCAATCTAAATGAAAACATAAAGTCACAGCACAGTGAAGATGAACATAGTTATAATATAGAATAGCATATCACATCATATGGAGCAAAGTAAGAATGCGGATAAGCTATCATGAAATCTTGTGTTCTTTAGCCTATGAAATGGGAACCATCACAATGAGAATAACAAGGCGACCACATCCTGGAGAATCACATTCTATAACATATCACACATGGGGACAAAAGGTTGAAGAGCTCAACCATTCAAACCATAGCTATCGAATAGAATATCATTGTGCAGGAATAAAATCACACAGGGTAACTATGGAAATAGCTATAGTGATGATAAAAGGCGCAAAGAAATGTAGGGTGCTGCCCCTTATCGGAAAGAAAATTTACCTCCAGGTGTGCATGGCGTAGGCTAGGACCAGGGTTGGGAGACACACAAAACAGTCAAAACGGGGGCAAAACCTTCACTTTTGTTGGCAGCCCAGGAAAGATTACCTCCATTCACAGGAAAGGTGATATTGCCTAGCCCTGGTGATGGAGAGCGTAGGGGTCTGGTAGTGCATCTTGGCATGTTTACAAAAGCCGATCTCCTTCATAGCTCAGATTTACAGGCTATATCCCTAATTGGATGTGGCATTAAGTTGTCACATGCCCAGTGTGATATAAATAAGTGTTAACCCACCCCCAGGCCCTATCATGGTGAATCTTGGTACTTATATCTCTGCATTTATAATCTACAGAGAATGAATGACATTTATCAGAAAACCTGGCCAGGAAATACAATTATTTGCAAACAAGTAAAACATTTAGACTACTCCCTGCATTTTATATTTTTTCTTGTCTTCGTATTTAAACTTAGAAGTGAATTAAGTTTGTCCCTAAGAGTTGAGTGACAAAAATTGCGACAGGAAAAACTTGAAGAATTTCCTGCTAAATGGTTGGAGGTGGATGTGAATTCTAGAAATAAGTATGCAAAGCGAAGATCAATCAAAAGGTATTTGTTAAATTGACAGTTGCAAACGATTTACAAGAAGCAAAATGTCCAAAAATATGATGTTACTCTGGTGATGACAGATCTCCCTAGCCCCCTGAACCAAGCACAGGGAAAATACTCATGACAACATTATCTGCCATGAAAATGTGGAAAGGTAGAAGAAACTAGATGTCTGACTATCAAGTTTATTGCATGGTTTGGGGGCTATTACCTCTAGACAATTATATCCTAAAGAAGAACTCCAGTGTAATGTATGCTTGTTTTCACTTGAATTATTGGCTGATTGCTAATTTGTTTCTGGTATGCCGTAGACAGATGATTTGATTTTTGGTATGCACCCTCTTTGCAGAAAACAGAAAACAACTATGTCTCCATCTTTGATGATGAATACAAATCTCCATTTATTGACGGAGAAATGAAAAGCCTTGCTACAAGATAATTTATTTATCCGTGTCTTTCATTGGGTGACCTCATTGTTATTTGCTCCTAGTCCAAGAGTGGCTAGATTTTCTATAAATATACATTTAAAGAACAATCATGATGTTCCAGGCATCTCTAAATGGCACAAACAAATAGTACAAGCTACAAATTAAAAAAAAGAAAACCAAACCAAATAGAAAATATGGGGTGAAAGAAAGATATACAACAAAGGAGTAGTGGAGTCTATGTTAATCAGGTTACAACCAACTAGACCAAGGGTCTGCAACCTTTTTCCTCTCCAAATATTTGGACTACAAACACCATCATCCCAAGCCAGCATAGTTAATGGTGACGGGTCATGGGAATCATAGTCCCAAACAGCTGGAGAGCTGCAGGTGGTAGACCGCTAAATGAGATCAGTCAGATGTGTTACTGTGTCCACTGGTTACCAACATCTCCAATTTGTTTATCCAAAATTCATCTTGTCTATGAGTCTCCTAACCTGGTGTAGGATCATGGTGACCTCTTCAAGGCGGACATGGCAAACCCAGCTTTAGAGGATAGCCAGCGTATGTGAGCATGTTTATAACGTCAATAAGTAGCTAACGAATTGGCATCTAATATGCCGTGTATATTAAACCTGTTGAAACATTTTTGAGCACCAATTGAACGCAGCCACTAGCGCAGCTACCAAGTTTAGCATCACTGTCGGACACAAAACTTGAAAAAGAGGTAAAACCTTACACATGTGTCAAAATAATCACCCATCCAACTCTCCTCAGAACACAAAATGGGGAGTGTTTGGATGTATAAACGCAACATCCCTTGAGTATGTAATTGCAGAGCACAGATTGCATTCAGTTAATTGTTGATATGAGAAGAATTGGCCGCACTATGCCGATGGCCCATTCCTTCATGAGAGAGCTAACCTGCCGAAGATGGGGTTCGCCTGGCCATGGCATAATTGTGATAGTGATGTTGATTTCCATTTCTAAAATATGATTTTCGGTTCCCTGTGATATTAACGAATACATAATTAAAAAAAACATTTTAAAGAAAACAATTTTAACGAAAAATACGGACTTTTCACATTTTTATTTGGTGGGGGCCCAATCCCCCTGTTTCCCTTGGTTTATAGCCCCATCCCAAAGTCCCTCCCACCTGTTTGAACCCCTTACCCCACCTCCATCTATATTTAAAAAATATGAGTTTTTTCAGTAAAAACGATTAGTTACAAATGTTGTTAGTTCTTTTTCTTTTGGTAACATCACTGGATACCATTATTTTTGTCTATGACTGCTTTTAGTTCTAAAGGATCAATTGGCACCTGGTTGTATATTTTTCATTGTAAGGTGTAGTAGCATGCCACCCAGTGATACGAGGGGCTACTTTAAATGTCCATGAGGCAAGACAAATAGTAAGAGACATCAGGCATGTATCGAGGTAGAGGGTCCTCTTAAGGAGCAAATGTCATTAAGTTGATGAGGCCGTGGCTCAGGTACTAGCAACAGTTGTTTCTTGTGGGCATTGTTTCTTTTAATAGAATATCTTTTTAACACAGATATCTCATCCATGTGACAGAGCAGCTTGGTCCACCCGAGTGACATATGGACACTAACAAAATGTTCATGTGTTTTAGCATAGATTCTGACGAGTTCCTTCTTCATTGCTGGACTTTGAGTGGATTCTGAAATGATGTTCAGTAGTCAATTCATAAAACTGTCTATAATTTCTTCCAAGCTATCTGCCTTTATAGCATCCAGTGATCCTATCCCATGAGATTTGTTGGCTCACTACCAAAGATTTAATTTCTATTGCTTTCAAGCTAACACAATTTCTGAAGATGAGGGATCCTGTTTCTAGCCTTCAGCTGAGATCCTCTTCCATTTTATTAATTCATTTTGGTACCTGATTGCTATTTTTTAATAAATAGCTTAAGTAGAAACATATAGGGCTGACTAGATGAGGGGTGGTAGAACGCCACTCAGCGATACAAGGAGCTACTGCTGGTGGTCTCTTACCGCTGATTATGCAAGACAAATAGTATCAGCTGGAGGATAACTCTGCTGACAGCCTTTGCCCAGTAACACTGCTGAATGTGGAGCCGGCATTGCCACAGTGGCATATAAAGGGAGCTGTTTTACTCTGACTCCATCGTCCTACACTGCTGGCCATGAATGCCAAACCTGTATTACAGAGCTTGTGGTGGAGGAAGGAAAATGGCAAACTTTAGACATGCTGCTCAGCAAATATTCAAAACTGGGCAGAGCCAACTAAGCGTGTTATCCTTCTTTACCTTTGATGTATGCATTTCTTTTATTTATATTCATAAAAGATATACAATTAGACATAACATGATTTCCAGAATGATGATATAATTAAAATACATATTACAGAGTAGCATTGCACATAGAAATGGCAAGCTCCAATACAGAATCTGCATTTTAATCAATGTACAGAAAAGTGTGCTTTATATTTGAGAAATATTCCGCCTTCAAGGAAGTCGATTGTGGATTCTAATTTTAGAAAATTAACAAGTGATCATCAATTCAAGAGTGTAAAAGAGAGGAAGTGCATTGTGCATTGGTCATGCCAACACTAGAATCTGTCATGGATGTTCATTTTGCTAACAAACTCGTAATTAAATCCTGAATGGAGATAGGAAAGTGCTTTATGCATTGCAAGCTGAAGTTGCTTCACCATCCTATTTTATGGGGGGAGGGGTCATTATAGGTTTTGGGGGTATCCCACAGGTAATGGATACCAGGAAACTGACCTACCTTTTCTGATGCCTGATGTGCCGATATTACTGGGATATTACAGGCGGCGGAATGGTCGGTAAATCCTCATTCCATGGTATCCCATAGGACTCCATGGGGGGATGGCCGGAATTACCAGCACCACTATTACCGGTGCTGGTAATTCCATAATTTTCTTGCCAGTGAGGGCCGATTTACCTCAAGCACTTGCCTGGAGGTAAATCAGTCACCACCAACGGCAAACCTGTAGTTTCCCAGTTCAGAGAAAGTGCTGGTAGCAGAATTACCAGCACTTTTACTGGCATGTTTCCCGCACCGGGAAAATGATAATGACCGTCGTTTTTACTCTATCACTTAACCTTAGGGTACTATCCAGCAATAATGATCAGCTCGATGATGATGGAATATCCTGCACCACTAGCAGGAAACGAAAAGATGGCCTGCATTGAAAGTGTTGTGTTAGTAATGGGATCAGAGTAGCTTTTCTTATGCCATGGTATTTTTGACTGGGTAGCATGGAGTGCACGTGAGTCTCAATGGATTCAGAGCAGAAACTGCATCTTTCTACTACTGTGCAATATAGCACAATGGAAGGTGGGACAAAGTCCCATGCTTTGGGCTAGAGAATAGGAGATACAATGGGGACCTGGTGCCACCATCTGCTAAGTGAAATAGGCTTCATAGGAGGAAAATGGACCACCCTGCAGGCCCCTCAGTCCATCGCTAGCCTATTATGCTTGAGTAGATCTGTAAGCCAAGTATACTCCCTAAGCGTCCATCTAGAGATCACTAGCCAGATTTCTGTCTATCGGCCTCACAGGTTAGTCCTATGAAATATTCACACATCACTGGCACAAAGACAAACCCTGGTATTTGTGGAGAGAAATGTTTTCAGCCCAGTGAAACATGTCAAGCAACTTACATTCAGTGGAGCAATGCAGGACCAGTGTGCTGGAGTGCATCAACACAATCAGGTGGTTTGGAAAGAGACAGTCAGAGGGCCTCATTATGCTACTGGCAGTAGCCGTGCCGGTAAAACCGGCACGGCTTTCGCCGCTATCATTTTTTTTCAGAGCCCGCGAATGGGCAATTACTGGGTCATTACGGCCTTGTTGGACCGGGTAATTGCACATTCGTGGGTGTCGGAAATATTCTTCACCATTCCCACTGAGCCCGATATGTTGGGAGTCTGCAAAAGTACCTTGCAGGAACAACCAAGATACATTCCTCGAACTCTAAATGAACACGGGGTGTGAGACATATAGGTTCAAACAAACCTCACTGCAAAAAAGGCTTATTGACAGATGTGATTGGGAATAATCAGAAGAAACTCATCAAATAATGTACATTTGGCAAATGTATCATAGATAGTTGCAAGTCGGAATCATTAAGATGAAAACTAATTAAACAGACTTTACAAACTGACACAATCTTGCCAATGGCCAGGGCTGAGAACAGAGATTAGGGGAAAGAAACTGGAAAAAGAGAACAAGTCGTAGCAGTCTCACTCAAGCACATGATCAAAAACGAGGGATACTGCCATCCTGACAGGCATACAAATCAAACACATAAGCCTCACAAGTGAATATGAAAGAGAAAGAGGGATTTAAAAAAATCTACCACTGCAGATGAGCCTATTCATTTGAGGGATCATGCTCAACTGTGGCTAGAACATGCAGAAGCTGTGACAAAGAAAATTATTTTGAGAAGGCACAGGATAGTCAAAAGCACTTCACAAAATACTGTACCATCCAAGTGTGATACTAGATGTATGAGGCTTTAACAAGATGTGCTCTTGGTAGTCCCCATGTCACAACCCGGCATGGCTTATATTTAAAGATTTACCTTCCACCAGATTGACTAAGGCACACAGTCATTTAGTTTGAAAACAGAGGTGTGGAAGATTACAAATTACTTTCTTCCTGATATCATGTTGTGTTCCAGCAGCTGTCGGGAATGTACATGTGACCTCTAAACCTACACTGTGTGCAGGACTGGGGATGAGGGTCTAGGCTATCTCAACAAAGGCACATGCTTGCATTACAATTTTGGCATGGAGCATTTATGAAAGTGGGGTCTTATTAACAGCCATCCCTTTTATAAACCAAATTACTTGCATCCTTTTATGTCACACCCATGTTCAATCCATCATAGTCCTCACAGGGATTTCATGGTAAACAGTGTCTCCCAGGCTTTTAGTGTTTTTCTGGTGATCACGCACTGCTTCCGGGGGAGGGTGATTTGGGTGATTTCCTTCACCCAGCGTCTCTCTATTCTAGCATTTTAGAGAATCTCGATAAGGTACTGGAAGTTTGTTTTCTGGCTTCTTGTTCGTGTGCTACTCACAGAGGATTTAAAAAAGTCGGCCATGCCTCTTGTCCACAGATGGGTAGCCCAAGATACCCATATATTCTGTCACCTTGGTTACCCTTCCAGAATAGGATATTAAAGACCCCCTAACCAATTCACCACAAACCTATTTAAAGCAGGAAGAGCAGCACTACAAGAACTGCAGTTTAATTATTAAGACGTTTTTAAGGTTTAGGTGTGTTTGCCCGTCTGAGAACTGATTGCGGCAAACTGTTCGGAAAAAAACAACCTGCATGCGATCAGTTCTCAGAGGGTCAACACACTCAAACCAATCCCCCACCCCCAACCCCTTTCCCTACTTACCTGTTTGCTCGCCGTCTGGTTGTCTGCAGCTCTGCGGCAACAGATCCGTCCCTCAAACGTGGGTTGGATCCGATGCCGCAGGGTCCCCCTTTTTTTTTTTTGGTCCCCCACCTCCAATATTGAGTGAGGAATCAGGGGACAGCCCCACAACCCCCCAAGGCTAATACAAACCGATCATAGGATCGGGGGACAACCCCCCCCCACTCCACATGTTAGGTGTGTATTAGCCAATTTGTACGTTTTTATTTGGTCAAATGATACAGGCCAAATTCAGTGAAATGTACCATTTGGCCAAATAAAAACAAACACATTTACTAATACCGTTTTTAAGCCATCAAATAAAGATGGAGGTTTTGCTATCATGACTACTACATGCAATTGCACAGTGATCTAGTAGTGAGTTAATAATGCAAGCATTAACGAACATATAGAAAAATAGATTATAACCCATCATCAGACCTTAAAAGGTCTTATTTAGACCTTAAATGAAACAGCCAAAGAAAATGAATTAGTTAGCAGTGTTGAATATTCCTTCCTTAAATGTCCAAATCCAGAATATCAGCATTTTACATAGTACTGATATTGCACAAAAATATTCTATCAAAAATCTTATCTTACATACGCAGATTCTACCAACTGTTTTGGGATGCGGTTCACTATTAGAACCAATGAGCAAATATACTGAATTTTGTGCTAAAGTTTTTAGCAATAGAATCACAGAGATGCATTCCTTTGGGACCTATATATGTTATTAACCTCGTTGAAGGTGTAGTATTTAATTGGAATGATGAGGTCATGCTTAAATGTAATGTCTATACACTACAAAGAAATATACTGCAGGAAGGAGCCATGTTGATGCTAACTTTGACTCTAAACAAAAGACCACACTCACAATTGGTGCTAGAGCATTTGTTATCGCATGTCTACACATTGCCATATTTTAATACATTTTTCAACTATAAAGCCCCAATGTATATTACATCAAGCACAGCAGCGAAGGGGAGGCCCGGTTGCCAAGTATACATGCTAGAACTTGAGAAGGATAACAACTTAAATGAGTTCCAGCTTGAGATCAAAGTCCGGACAATGGTTTTCAATGACATCTTTACAGTTTGGACAAGTGTTGAGTCTGCTACAATATACTTTGTTACTTCGCTACATAGGCGTACAATGTTGCAGAATGTACAACAAATAGTTGCTCTTTATAGTTTCCTATGCCACAAAGAAGACCAAGTAAAGACTGCATTATTAAGGAAAAATAGAGGTAGGAACATCCAGCCTCTTTACAATAGTAAACATCCAAAAGCATTACATCAAAACTTTAGTGCCATTACGACCAACCTCATAATGAGGGTGTTTGAAAACAAGTTCATGCAGACAATTATTCTGTGGGCTAGACGGGAAGAAGAGGATATTCTAAGTAACTTGTAGTAAGGGCCATGAAAAGGGATTGGTACTGAGACAGACAGAAATCATGACTCCTATGATGGCCTACATGTTGCAAATGTATTATCATAACCACAATCCATTCTTTTGTAGCGATCCATGCTGTTTTCCTCACACTTTTTACCAATGTAATAATATATATCCCTGTTACCCAATTTAATGATACTCAATTTATCAACTTTGACAGAATGAAGGGCTGATTTTTCTCTGTCAAGATTCTAACTTACAAAGTGAAGCCTTTCCCCAGGGCAGAGGTAAGTGCTGACCTATAAGGGATCCATAAAGGCATATAGCTCAGCAATTCTTAAAATTATCCTATACAATGTATACCTAATAGAGAAGATGCTGGTTTTCAACAAAACATTATTCATGTTTCAGAAAGCTAAATGTTGAAATGATCTACTCGTTCTGTAGACTATGTTAAAATAATATCACAACATCAGTTGTCTCCCTGCTATTATGTATTATGTGAGGTGCACATCACCATTCTCATGCATCGAATTGTAGAATAGGCACTAAATAGTTTTACAAGCAGTGATAGCAACACTGTAACTTACTGCATTAAATGCCCAGGCCAAAAACTATATATCGTTTAAACAACAAATACATGTAGGTTCAAAATCTGGTCGGAATTTTTACAAGCAACTATTGTGGCACGCTTGGTAAAACAATAGTAGTTTAACAATTGTGGTAACAGTTGGATTTTAAAACTGAGAGCTTGCAATACTGGCATAAACATAACTTTATAATGCAATTTATTCCTGTAAATCAATCTATTTCCATAAAACAACAGACAGGACACCCGTTTCGGGCTCCTACGTCACATTTGTTTACAAGCATGCCATAATGTGAAATGGAAGCTATATTTTCTCAAGATGGCAGCCAATATAATAGAATGGATGGAAGAGGTGTTTTGTAAAATCTAATATGAGTATGTTCACAAGATCACCACTGTTAGATTACCTTCATTTTGAAACACAAAAACAACAATGCAGAAACACATTATCAGCCATAGGTTCAATTCAGTAACCCCATTTCTTGCACTACCACATTCATTCCTCAAATCTCCATTTTAGAAATTCAAAAAGAGGAGTGAATTCTAAGCAAGCAGTAGCAGAGGCTAGCTGAGAGAGCAAAGTGAGCCAGTCCCACTATTAGTACACTTGACCTGACTTAAGCAATACTCCAATGGTTAGGGTCTCGGGCCAGTAACCTACGCCTAACAGCCATTACTTGATGTAAATGCCACCCACCAAGGTGCGGCAGGGATATTGCTATTAGCAACCAATGCATGATGTCTCGGGTGCTAATAGCTTTTTTCAAAGGTTTTGAGACTGTGCCGTGGATGTTTAAAAGTTGAAAAAACAACAAGAAACAATGGTCAATATCAGTGAAGTGAGAAGGCAACTACTATAACTAACAATGGCCCAGCCGTTAAGAGGTGGACCACCAGAAGGTGAGGCAAGAACAACTATTCTAGGTAAGTACAAACATGCGTGGGGAGGGACGTGTAGTGTTATGGTGAGGCGGGTAATGGGGTTGCGGGGGCAATGGAGGTGACTGGAGGATGGCATCCTGGTAGGCAAGGTGACAGCGTCCTACTGCTCAGGGGCCTCTGAAGGCAAACAACATCATGATGTAATGCCAGCATTTCCCACTCCCTATTTGGCAGTGACATTGGGACATGTCTCCTTTCGGGTGTTAACAATATATAAATCAATGCCGTGCAATACAAATTATTGTGCTTTCTACCAATGCCCACCTTTAATGAAAGATATACATAAACAAGTACCTCTTTGTTTTGTAGATGGGGAAAGTATTGAAGGACAGAATAATAAAGTGGAAATTAATACAAATGACAGAAAAACAACAAATCTGCACACATTGAGTACTGAAATTGGTAATATTGCACCTGCCTCCTCAGAAGGCCACAGTTGCAGTGCTTCCTCCCTGGCCACCGGGAGCCCTCCACTACATCAACGGAATAAAGGACATCAGCTGGCACAATTGTGCGCTCCTTCTTCTTTCTCTCAATTGCCATGGCAACACTCCAAACATCATTGGAGATAAGGTAAGACCCTGGACTTCTTTAATCACTGTGCACATCCGCGCATTCATCATTAAGGAATTTACCATGGCTTGCCGTTACCATCGTTCAGCATTTGCTGAGGAAAAGAAAGAAAGAAGAATAGTTTAATGTGAAAGTGTTTTTATTGCGGCGAGTGCCCGTTTTCACCCTACTGAAGTCCCTCACTTCTCTCTCTGCATGTGTGGAGCCGGCCACTCCAAGATGGTGGCTCTCAAATTGTGCACCTGAGAACTACATCGCTGCTGCCTCTTATAGGCTGAGGCTGTCTTTATACCGGCCTATTGGAAAGCCAGAAGGCTTGGCCGGCCGTCCTCGCAAGGCCCACTCCTGGCCTCAGCCTCCATCCACGCATCATCTGATCCCTGCCTCCTCAGATGGCCACAGCTGCTGGACTGCTGCAGCGCTTCCTCCCTGGCCACCGGAAGCCCTCCTCTACATCAACGGAACGAAGGACATCAGCTGGCATGTTCGCACGCTCTTTCTTCTGTCTCTCAATTGCCATGGCAACACTCCAAACATCATTGGAGGTAAGGTAAGCCCCTGGGCTTCTTTAATCAATGTGCAGGTCCGCTCATTCATCATTAAGGAATTTACCATTGATTGCTGTTACCATCGTACAGCAGTTGCTGAGGAAAAGATAGAAAGAAGAATAGTTTAATGTGAAAGTGTTTTTACTGCAGCAAGTGCCCATTTTCACCCTACTGAAGTCCCTAACTTCTCTCTCTGCACGTGTGGAGCCAGCCACTCTAAGATGGCGGCTCTCACATTGTGCACCTGAGAACTACTTCGCTGCTGCCTCTGATAGGCTGAGTCCATCTTTATACCAGTCTATTGGAAAGGCAGTAGGCTTGGCCGCCCCCCTTACAAGACCCATTCATAAGGCCCCTGTCTGCTCCCTGTCTGATGCCAGTTTGCTGTGGGGGGGCTTTCTACACCCCCTCACTTGAGGCACTCAGGATGCCTCACCCACGCATTTCTGTGGACCTTGAACTACTTTGACAATTCTCCACCTCAGCAATGGGTTAGTCTCCTCCAACCCTTCACTTCCCCAATCCTCTGTCTTTCCCCCCTCTTTCTATCCCACTCTTACAGCCTGTGACTTACACCTATTGCTGCCAATTATGAATCTAGCTGTGTTTTTGACTGCTACTGCAATTTTGAATCTAGCTCTGTCTTTGACTGCTAATAAAATTTTGAATCTAGCTGTGTTTTTGACTGCTACTGCAATTTTGAATTCTGGCTATGCCCGTGTGCTTTCTTTTCTCTTTTGAACTTGGTTTGGCCTAGTGACTGAATTATGCCACTCTGCCCTACTGTTCCTATCCTGTTCCTACCCACTGCTCCCCCCCTCTCTCTACTTCACCCATTACGCTCTCTCTTTCTCCTATCTTCTCTAACTGTTTCTTCATCAACTATCCTTCCCTTCTCACTATGTCTGGCAGGAAGAAACTCAAAAAGGAAATTTTGATCTCTAACCCTGTTCTCCCTATCACAGACACCTATACCAGCGCTTCCTCCCGACAGACCCTCACCGACATCCTCTTTGTTGTTCCCTCACCAGACTTATGGACTCTTCATATGGTCTCAGTGTCCTCTCCATTTCCTCCATTCCCATTAATGGTGGCAACCATTGGGAGGCCCTCCAGGCCCCCTTCGTCTCCTCTAAGATCATCATTAATGTCTACCTGAATGACACCGTCTTGGTCCAAGGCCCTCAGGCCAACCTCCTCCTCTTTGACAGGCGCTTTCCATGCCTCATCAACTTCCTTTCATCTCCAGCTCCCCTTTCGTCGTCCTCCTTCTCCTTGGCTACCCTGCCCTCTCATCCTTCCTCTCCTGGCCCCCCTCAGGCTCCTGATAAGCCTCTGCAGGGCGTACCTCCCATTTTTACCCCTCTCCGGAAAGCCTTCAAGGATGGCAACCTTCTCCACATTGCCACTCTCAACTCTCGCTCAGCTGTCAAACACTCCGCTGACATCCGCGCCTCCTGGAAGAACTTGATCTCAATGTCCTAGGTCTCACTGAGACATGGTTCATGGCCAGCTCTGTCACAAGCTTTGACACTCTCCTCCCTGATGGCTATAAGATCCTCTCCACACCCAGATCTACCCGGACTGGAGGGGGAGCAGCCCTGATCTT
Source organism: Ambystoma mexicanum (assembly GCF_040938575.1). NCBI lineage: Eukaryota > Metazoa > Chordata > Amphibia > Caudata > Ambystomatidae > Ambystoma > Ambystoma mexicanum. The sequence goes on from NC_090941.1 coordinate 275,202,930, forward strand.
CCCTGAGTGGATTCCTGCCTCCATCATTCCTATGCAGACTTACTCCTCTATCAAATGCCTTGTCTGCAGGCTTTCTCTCTCTCCTGGCCACTCTCTTACTGTGGCTACTATCTATTGGCCACCTGGCCAGATCACATCCTCCCTCTCTGAGTGGGCAGACCTCTCCTCCTCCCTCCTGGCCTCCTGGCCTCGACCAATCAACTCCTACTTTTTGAGACCTCAACATCCATCTTGATACTCCCTGCTCCTCCTCCGGACATTTTCGTGACCTCTGGAATTCTATTGCTCTTTCTATTCTGCCCTCTGGCCCAACTCACTCCGCAGGGCACACGCTTGATGTTTTGATCTCCTCTGACCTCTCCCTCTCCATCCCTTTGACCAATCCTCTCTCCTGGGGTGATCAATCCCTCCTTTCCTCCCATCTCTCTCTCTACTCCTCAGGCTAAGTGAACTCCAACACTGCCACTACCTTCTCCGTCATCTGACCCATGAAGTGTGTGTCAGTTGAGGCTTTTGCCATCACTTTCTCTCCCCCTCCTCCTCCTCTTGCTGATTCTCACCCTGACACAGCCCTTTCCATGCTCTACTCTTCTATCTCTGACACTCTTGATGTTCTTGCCCTGTCATGTGGATCCGCTTGAAGCCCAAAGCCAAGTGCAACTCTTGGTAGGATTCCCACCTAGCTACCCCTAAATGCAAGTGTAAGGGTGCTGCAAGGAAATGGCGTGCTTCCTGTGCATCCTCTGACAAACTAGCCTGCCGCCTGCCGCCTGCTCCAAAGGCAATACCGGCTCCTTATCCAAACCAAGAAGAGAGCCCACATCCAAGCCAGCATTTCTGCGGCATCTAACAACTCGGCTGAACTTTTTAAAATCTGCAAGGAGCTGGCCAACCCTGCTGCAGTCTCCTGTCACCTCCCAGCCCCTCTGCAATGCCCTTGCCTCTCTTCATCTAAAAAACCCAGGACATCTTGTCCAGCCTCTCTGCCTTTCAACCTCTTCCCACTTCTGTCTCTGCAAATGATGACCCTACTCCAGCCACCCCCCTCCCTCTTTCTCTTCCTTTCCTCTCTTCTCCCCTGATGAGGTTTCTAGACATGTCCGATCTATGAAAGTCTCGTAAAAAAAGATTCTTCCCTGTAAACCATCAAGGACCATGTTGACACCTTTGCTCCTGCTCTGGCCGAGTTCTGCGATCACTCCTTTGCCTCCAGAGCCTTCCCCTCCCATCTGAAGCACTCCCTGTGCACCCTTTTCTGAAGAAACCCACAGCAGACCCCTCATGCCTGGTTAACTATCACCCGATCTCCATCTCTCCTTTTCTGAGCAAACCCCTGGAAGAGCTGGCCATCTACCAGCTTAATCTTCACACTGACACTGTTGGTTGTCTCCATGACCATCAGTCTGAATTTAGAGCTGCCAGAAGCATGGAAACTGCTCTCCTGAACATCCGTGAAGACCGGCTCTCCAACCTTGACTCTAACATCCCTTCTGTCCTCATCCTACTGGATTTCTCTTCTGCCTTTGACACAGTCAAACATGCCACCTTGCTCAACCATCTCCATGATAAGCTGGGTATCAGTGGTCAGGCCCTGGCTTGGCTGACCTCTTTCCTCTCTGACCAACCCTGCCAGGTCCAACTTGGGTCCTTCCTTTCCTCTATCTCACTTTCTAAATGTGCTGTTCCCCAGGAGTCTAACCTCTCTTCCTGGCTTTTCAACCACTACCTGGCCCTCCTTGCGAACCGCATTGCTGCTCTCTGCTCCAACCTTCAGTGCTATGCGGATGACACTCAGCTTGTTTTCAGGCTTCCCTCTGCCACCTCCTCTCCTTTTCTCATCTCTGACTTTCTTTCTGCTATCCAGGAGTGGTGTGCCTCCCATGATCTCTGCCTTAATGCCAGTAAGAAAGAGATTCTCCTCATCAGCACACCTGCACCCTCCTTTCCTGTCACTTTTTGGATGACATCCCTTTGCCCTCCTACTGCACCCACCTGTGAAGCTAAGACCTTGGGGTCATCTTCGACTCCACACTCTCCTTTTATCCTCACATCTCTGACGTCTCTAAGAAGTCAAATTACCAACTGAACCTCCTGAAAGGTATTCTTCCTTTCCTCACCTTCCCCCAGAAGCTTACTGTTTCTAGAGCTCTGGTTCTCTCCAGGCTGGACTACTGCAACAGTCTCTTTCTAAATCTGCCTGCTTCTACTCTCCGCCCTCTGCAACTCATCCAGAACAGGACTGCGAGACGTGTCCTTGGCCTCAAGCCCTGGCATCGTATCTCTCCAGCCCTGAAATCTTCATTGGCTCCTAGAGGCTGCAAGGATTAACTTAAAGACCCTTTGCATTGTCCAAAGGGCTTTCTGGGGCCTGGGTCCAAAATACCTTCAACGTTCCCTCCGTAAATACCTTCCTACTCGGGTTCTTCGCTCTTCCACCTCCAACTCCCTCAGGGTCAGTTGCTTCTCCAAGCAACTAGTTGGTGGTAGATCTCTTTCCTCTTTTCGCACCTTGAAATACTTGTGTATAGGCGCGTTACAAATGCCATATCATATCATAGCAGGGGCCTCCCTCTGGAACAGCATCCCTGCCACTCTGAAACCTGAGGAGAACCATCTCTGGTTCCGGAAGCACCTCAAGTGCTCCCCCTTTGCTTCTGCCCTGGCTCTCCCTCTCCCCTGCTAATCTGTCTGCTTCGGCACAGTGCACCTGATTTACCCTCTGGTTTCGAGCCCAGGTCCATGCCCTCCCAGCCACTCACCCGCACTGCCCCTGAAAACTGAAGACTACGATAAAGTATCAACACTAACCAACCACACTAATAAACCCATCCCTCTCCCTTCACCTTTCAAACTCTAAACTAAACACAATCATGGCTCTAGAGCAAAACAAACTACACACACTTCACTACACTGCAACAACGAAACAAACCACAGATAGCCTCGCACAACTGAACATTCTAACTTACGAATGAAAAATTCACACTAGTGTTGTAAACTGAAAAGAAGCTGCCAACAGCATATCACAGCTCTCTTCCGCTTTTATTCTTCAATTCACACCAACGGTGTAAACCGAAATGAAGCTGCCAACAGCATATCACAGCTCTCTTCCGCTTTTATTCTTCAAATAATCATGGACCTTAAACGTCCTGTTCATCACCTAAAAGAAAAGAAAGACACATGCTTATTCTAGAATGGTAACCCAATACCACCATACTAATCATAGATGATGCACTAGCTTGATAAGAGTCACTATCTTGTATTATACCGCACATTTTTTATGAGTAGCTGACAAGTAATTCATGGTATCTCCTCATCACAGATAATCAAAATTGTTGTCACTGACAGTCTGATGTACTGTTCAATATGCTGCTACTAATGGCTCATCTGCAGAAAGAAACTCATAAGGAGTGTCAATGTACCGTGTATACCGTGCACCGTGCATCTCACTTGACCATCCATTGTTTTGTCAATTGATGGGTGCTTGATACCCTAATAATTCAGGTAGTGTGAGTGAGACTGAACATACTACATTCTTGGGCGCCTTCGTGTGAGACTTAATGAATTTCAAAGGTCAATATTCTTCCTTTTTAAGAAAATAATTGGATTAATGTGGACACATTATTTTTAGGTTAGGTTCAATATTATAGGAGGAATATCCTTATGAAAATCCATTAAATGAGATGAACACAATTATGTGAATGGGATTATTGGATCATGCACCACATGTTACTTCATGCTCCTGAGGAACATCCAGCATTGATCAGCATTAGGGACAGAAACATGTAGAGCCTTTTAAACAGAACTATGTATATTTACATACCTGCATGCATCTAAGTGTGGAGAATATTATTTGTGGCAACCTTAAACACAAATTTGGGCGTATTGTGTTTTGAGAAAAGTAGGTTTTGATGGCTGTACATTTTCTCATCCTACGTTTTGTACTGTGTGTTTGTATATCTGTAGTTATATTTGTTTATCAATAAATTGTTTATATATATATATATTTTTCTTTTTTTTGTAACGCGTCTGAGAACAGCGTATATCCTTTTTCTCAGGACCAACGTATTAATGTATTGGAGAGGACGCACATTGTGAGTTTAGTTATGAGATATGCTACCTTCCTTTGAATATATTATGTGCTACAGTACCCAGACAGTGGGGTGGTTGGCCAGGACTAGCTCTGGATTGTGCCATTTCTATGAACCAAAGATACAGTACTACCTTGCCTGTGTGAGATATCGTACAAGACTGTTTGTTATTGTCTAGTTCTGGGTCTGGAACTAATGCAGATACAGTGGCTGGATATTTGATACATAATAGGTACATTTGGTATCCATTTATAAACTAAACCCTAATGAGTGTCCCTCTTTCTTGTTATAGTATTTGTCAGATTCAACTCTTGGATCAGCCAAGTGAAAATACATTAAAGTGATTTTGATTCATGAATAACCTGATGAAGGCCACTTTGTAAAAAGGTGGGAGGGCAGAGTGAAAATATGCTGAAACAGACAGTATTGCCCTGTTTTGCATCTTTACATATTGTTTCTAGTGTTTTTAGCACATGTATGCAGGGTTCCCATTGAGGAACAAACGATAGAGGTGGACAAATGTTAAAATTCTGTATTAATGGCATATCATTTATTGATCTCTGTAGATCAAAGTTATGGTTGAGAATACTCATACTCTGCTTTTTAAAATGTCAAAAAATTGTGTTGTGCATCTTTGCACATACTAACGTCAGGATGTGCTTAGCAATATGTTTTTTGCATTAAAATTAAGTTCATGCCAAATACATCTATGACCATGATTACGGGAGAGTAAGGACTCCTAGAGTGATTGGCTCTCAGGCACCGCTGCTGCACCGTTCGCCTGCCGTACGATTTCCGTGAGTAGATATTACATCTCCCAACATCCCCTCATGGAAGGCACGTACTGCAGAGTTTACAGCTGTTTTGCTCTGGATGTGCAGCATTCCTCAACGCTGCCTCAGACCATTCCTAGAGTCTGTGACCGTGGCTTGGCATCCCTTGTTGTCTGTGCTCCTAACAACCTTGTCCCTGCTCTGTTCCTATCCTTCCCACATTTTTGCTTCTTCCTGTGACCTGCTCTTCCCTGTTAACCTCTTCTTAAAACCGTGTGGACTTCCCTTAACGAGCCTGAAGGACTGCCTGGCTCCAACGTTCTCTCTCCTGGAACTCTTTCTTCTCACCCGTACTTACCTGGATTGATCATTCTTGCTTGGAACTGCATACTTGGATTGCTGTTCTGTCTACTGCATTCCATCAGGTGTGTCCTTGTGCCATCGGGTGTAACTGGATTATTGCCCCCACCATTGGACCGGACCCTTCCTGCCTCCCAATCTTCCCCAGAACATACAAAAGGTACCAATACATTCCTATCCCGCACAATCCACTTACATTCGCAGACTGATTCTACTCAGTCTCTTGTTTGTCCCCTCTTTCTGGGGTCCTGAGGGTGGTCGCTTCCTGAGGGTTCTCCCTTACCAGGGACTACCAGCTCTTCCCTGGGGGGTTTGATTTCTTCCACTGGAGGTGCTGGTGCACTGTGGGTTTCTGAGGGTCTCACCTAATGCTGGATCTGACATTAGATATGAAATGAGAGTTCACTACTCTAAATGAGATCTGGTATGGTTAAACAACAAAGGGGAGTCCCTGAAAGTCTTGCTCGTCACCGTGTTTTTCATTGTGATTATTTCCATGGCTTTTTAATTGTGTGAGCTTGGGTATTTTGCTTGTAAAATTCAATATCCTAGAGTTTTTCCACATAGCATATGCCTGCATATATTACAAATGTACTGGATTGTTTTTTATTTACAAGGATCAAGAGTTTGTTGTGCCTTCTTTTGGTTACCCTAAACCTTGCTCTCATGAGTTTATGGAGCTGGAGATTTATATAGCCAGAACACAAGCATGTTTGCAAATTCTGGACAAGTCAGAGAGAGCAAGAAGCCATTAGCATATGCGCTGGTTGCTGGATTAGATGTTCCATTTCTTTGACTTACTAATTGGCTCATATTGATCTGTATAGCAAGGACCATGACCTTTCCACAAGTCTATGGATTTTGCAGAAGTCCCAGCAGCTTAACTGTACAGCAAATGTAATTCTGTGCTTTGGGTAGCTAGCTTTTTTTGGTCTCTCACTAAAGTTTAGAAGTAGAGGTTTCCAGAATTAAGACATTTTGTACCAAGGGACTGTATTGTTAGTGTAATTGCACCTTGATTAATACAAAACTGCACTGATTGTGTAGCTATATTTAAGGAACTTTGTTGTTTTTTGTTCTTTAACTTTTAATAACAGGCATACTTTTTTGGAAAAAACCTGACTTTTATAAATAATTGGACCATGAAGAAGAAGAAGAAGAAGATATAGTACATTAATTCTGTTAACCTTATCTCCACCCGCCTCTCACATCCACCTGTGTGAGGCCTGTGCTTGGAGGGAATCTACTTTGGTAGTTTTTCACAAGGCATGTCGGGTGGGGTCTTTTTTTGATTCTTCCACAGGAAAGGCTTAGCCTAAATTGGACATTAGTTGTTTTTTTAGAAAATGGGGTGTTTGTCTCAGCAGGGGGGAATGATCTAAAGTTTTGAAGTTGCAGGGTCCAGGAAAATGGAATTGGGGGAGTTTTTGTACAGAGAGCGTTACCGCTTTGCCAGAGCTCTTGCACCCTGTGTACAGGAGTCCTGGTGTCTATCAGCTGTTCACTGGTGAATGCTATGGTGTCGTCAATGTTGTAGAAGCTAGTGCAACTGTGTTACTTGACAGAGTTGCTGAATGCTGATAGGGGCTTATTTGTTTAAATGCTACTTGATTCATTCATGTTTTTTAAACGTTTGTGCTGCATTATATGTTTTTGCCATTATTGTCATTATTTCTGCTGTGTGTTACGTTGATGTTTTTGTTATTTTTTGGTATTAAAATCGACTTTTTATTTGTCTATGATTCACCTTTTACGTGTTGCTCCAAATCAATGTTAATCAGCTGCTCCAAGATGTAGAAACTGCCTTTCATTAGCCCATTGCATCTTAACTAAAGCAGCGTTTTCGTGGGTGCCATCTTGGAATGGTAAGATATGCCGGGCAATGTTATTGTTATTTGAGTGTGCCAGCTCAATGAAGACATTTTAATTTTGTGTGTGGTTTCGTATATGTGCCAAATCTGACAGCAGCATGTAACACAACCAAAGGTTACATTAAAAAAATCTTTACATTATATTCTAGGGGAACTTTTTCACTTACAGATTAGTGTTTTTGCAAGGTAGCAACATTTATTGTTTCCACAAAGTTTTATCAAGCTGATTGGGTAGGCGAAGCAGCTTGTACAATGCTTTTTAAATCAGCTTGTGATATTTCCGATCAAGAAGAAAGCAGCAGTGTCCGATCCGAGCAAAAGGGCTTCATGGGTGCAAATGAGACTTGGCTGATATCGCAAGGATGAGTGATGATAGATTTCAGTCAGTGAAACTAAATCAAAAATAAAACCGTAGTGCAAACAGGGAGCTTGGCCATCTAGCAGACATTATGAAGTGGAAGGCTTGGGAATGTTCTACAATAACTACAAGCACTGGTAGAGCAAATCTACAATAACAAGCACTGGTAAATCCAAATGGTCTGGCTTTGCAAATTTAGTGGGTCCATCTTTTTTTGTCCTGTGGGGCTTACAAAAACCATACCCTCTAAATGTACAAAGCGAGATCTATTGGATTTGCTAATGTTTGTCGCTCATAGAATGTCCCGGGAGGATAGTTCAGCGGCAACATAAGATGACACGAAGCAACAGAGGTTCGATCCCTGAGTCCGCGCTTAGAAACCTCTGGGTGTTTAAGCGCGTTATAAATACGCAACTAAGACAAAAAAAACAAAAAAATTACGCAACTAAACAAAAAAAAACAATTCCCGTAACAGCGCCTTGATACCCGCGGGCTGTGTGAGCGCTTTAAAACAGTCTTTATCATTTACTTTATCTGGGAGCCTGATTTTTAATGGAGTTGTGAAGGAAATTGAGGTGTAAAACCAAGGAGCAGTAATGCCATTATGCCTCCATTTTCTGCTTTACCCCATTTTCAAGCACTGACAAGGCAGACGAGGGCATGAAGTGGAGTTTCCAACTGCGTCATGCATATCTGCCCCGCCTTGTAAGTGCACTTTGTTTACACTTACATGACACGTTCTTGTAGTTGTAAAACGAAGTGATTCCTATAGAATCGGCCTCGATTTAGCACCTGCTGAATAGCAGACAGAAGATATAAAAAAATCATTATTAAATGCGGTTTGGAAAGTCTAATTTGCAGGCGGTATGTATTGTTTCACCAGACAGAGAGTAAAACTGAAGAGCAAATAGAAATACACCCCATTTTACTCTTCAGTATTCCCCTCCAACCTGTGAGTGATTGTTTAAAATCGTGTGCAGGGGTCCCAAAAGCACATCAGTGCTAACGATGGTGGTCCACTGCATGCAATTATTCATCAATAAACAGAACATAACCCCCTTTGAGTTTAGAAATGTGTATTTTTTGCTCAATGTTTCAACGTTTTTTCTTGCACTTTAAGTGCAGTGACATTTTGCTTTTTTGTAGGAAAGGCCTTTTCTTTGCTGTCGTGTCTTTTGCAAACGATTTTACACTTTTAAAGAGATGCAGAATGACAGAGCAATAGCCGTGACCTATTTAATAGGAATGCAAAGGAAAATAATAAAGAAAACAGCTGTTTGGCATGGGGAAAGCATGGGTTTCCCTGGAGGAACATTTCAAATCTGGAGGAAATTGCCTCCAAAGAAATGCACTATGGGCAGCCAACATGATTGTCCCTGAACTTTCATAAAATAGTGTGTGCCTCAAAGAAACAGGAAAAACATCCCTCTGTGGACCAAGAGGCCATGGAAATCACCCGTAGGGGATACAAGCACGAGGAAAACATAATGCAGCCTGTATGTTGCTGACACATCCCCCCACTGGATGCCGAATTAAGGATTTCTGCAATGTCTTTTCATTCTGTGTCTTCACAGCTGTCTTGGAATGAGCTCTTCCTGAAGTCCTGTGTCTCCTAATGGACCACGATCCACAGCACACAGGCTTCAGGCAAGAGTAGCCTGGAGAAGTTGCACGGTTGAACAAATTGACTGAATCTGGTAAATTGAAAATACATGCCAGTTCTCATTGTTCCATGCATGGATGTTCTGTCTATCTTCTGTACTCAACTTCATTGTTATATTACTTGCGTCAATTACGGTACCACCTGTTAACAAAATGTTCTCTCCTACTTAAATGGACAATGCTTTTTCCACTAACCCGACCCAGGCTTTAGATGCTCATTTTGCTCCCATGGAGTAAGACGACCAGTGAGGCTGCAGCATACAAACCTATCCTTGCTCCGACATTGGAATAAAACCCATTTTATCAGCCATCTGCAGTACATTTGCTCATACATATTTGACTCCAGAAACTGGACAGGGAGTGATATATGTATTGAAAGGTTGGTTGTTTATCCAGCCATGCCACACTCTTCCTGCTTCCACTGCACCACCTCCTTCCATTGTGAGAAGAGACATGCGGATGAATCTTCACTCATGACTCTGTTGGTCAACTCCCATTAGGAGATTTAAAATGGGTGGTCCTCCTCAGCAGTTTAGTACAGAATTGCCATGTTGAATTTGATGTCTACTCGTTGCAGATATTTAAAGAGAACTTACAGTTACTTAGGAACATGTCAAACATGGCTTTTTCATTAAGTAAAACCCAAATTGTCACTTTTCCTCTACTATACATCAATCCCGAATGAAAGTTCAAGTTTATCCATAGACATCAAGAAAACAGCTCCAAATGTCCCAGAATTTTCCAATTTCATCCTTGTACTTGTAAATGGCTTTTTCATACATAGAGACAGTTAGAAGCTCCTCCACCCACTCATCAATATTAAAAGAAAGGTTTGACTTCCAGGACCTCAATATCATTTTTTTGCAACCATACATGCACGCAGCAACCAAAATTTCTTGCCAAAGTCAATATCATCCAGTATAGAAATATCGCCTAGAATGAATAAAGAAGCATTCATGGGAATTGCAACGTTTAAGACTAGACTCAGTCGTTCACAAACCTTTTCCCAGAACTGCATTGTTTTGGGACATGACCAAATCTAATGACTGAGGGAGCCTCTTGAGCAGTTACACTTCCAGCAAAGGTCAGTGTCCAAAGGTTGTCTTCTGAACAACCTCCCCGGAGTCCAATAGGCCCTAAACAGTAATTTAGTTTGAGAAGCTCTGAGGCCCCAATCCAAACTCACCAGACAAGTGTTTTCACAGCACTTCCTCCAACATCTCAAGGCAACATCTTCCCCTAATTCATCAGCCCAAATGGTTATGAATCCATACATGGTAGAAGCAGGGTGTGCTGCACTCGAGCATATCTCCACAGCAGCCCAGTCAATTGTGGTACCTCAACACAAGGTCACTTTCCTATATTCAGCAAACGAGCAGTTCGCCATGTCATGTAATTGTGCAAGTCGAGCGTACGGTATCCAATTGCCATCTTCAAATACATCTTTAAAGTATTTTACACCAGCCACAAACCATTCAATCCAAAAGAGGGACTTACCCTGGAATTTCAATGCTGGGTTATTTCAAATGGATGCATCTGGATGTAAATAAGGATCAGTACCCATACGACTCGAAAGTTCGCACCAGCAGTCCTGCAGAAATGAAGTGAGTGTGAAGACAGCAGTGCTTTAGGGTCCAGTTGGGACACCGCACCACACTCCCATGACAACAGATCAGATTGTTCATTAGTAGAGTCAGCAATGTTACACAAATGGCGAGTGGAGAATGATAAGTGGTAATCCAGAAAGTTAGGTAGGTTCATTTCCCCCCAATTTCAATGGGAGTTGAAGTTTCCAATTCATTACTTTAAAAGGATTAAATTAAAGTGTCAAAAATCGATGAGTAAAATCTGAGGAAATATTGGATAGCAAGACAAAATGAATAACAAGTAATGTTGCCTGCTCCCATGTGGAACAATATGCACTGCAAAGACATTTTATGAAAATAAATAACTAAGTAGAATGGCTTATTTAATTGAAATTTGGCACCAATACTTATGCATGACAATTGTATTATTTCACAGATATCCACAGGAACAAATAAATAGCTACAATATAAAGAATGACAAAAATATCGAATTTGCACCACAAGGTAATTCCAACCTATCATTTGTTGTAAGCTCACAGCCTGGAACAAGAGGCACGACAGGGTTCCAAGCTATGAGCGATGTAGGGATAGGTTCAGAAATGAGGGCTGGTTGAGAGAATGAGCACTGGATGTGGATACACTAATGTTGCCTCCCGTGCAGGGTCCTTGTGCTTAATAAACGCACCTGATGAAACTCTTGCCACAAGTTTTTGTTATAACAATGGTAATGAGTGCCAATGACTGGACCTTGAGGGAGCAACTGGGCAGAGTAGCCCTGATCTTCCGACAAAGTGGACACACAGGGGCATGGCGCTGAGGAGCAGGCAAGGTGGATTGGTGTGGTGGAGCTCAATTGGCAGATAACACACAAATAAATAGCCTAGGGCTTTGGGCATTGAAGTGGAAAGGGTTGCCAAGGAAACCCTTGCCGCTTCATGCAAGACTCATGCTTGAAGGCATTGCTAAGAAGCAGCCAGTTTGCTGCAAGCTGTATAGACAGGGGGCGGCAGCCAAAGTCAGATGATCTCCCTAGGTAAAGAGGTCACAAAGTCAATTACACAGACAGTGGGCCACAGCTAATGTCGAGAAACCTCGCCTGGAGGAAGAATGGCAGAGTCTCAGCAAGCGGTACAGAGATGACAAGCAAAGGTCTGATATACTGCAATAGCTGGCAATGGTTGTGGTAAATGTAGTAACTAGACTGCTTAATGAGTAATTGAATCATGACAGGTCCTAGAATTACACCACCAGCAAAGTTTCTCGAGGGCCCAGTCGAACCAAAGTTTTCAGATGTGAGGAAACATGCCACCATCCTGAATTGTGGATAAAATCATTTTTAACAGACAGAACAATAAGAGTCTTCTCCCCCAAAGTTGAAGCACCACCCACTGTGGTCTCATGTGGAGTACCTCCAGGTTGATGTGTCTCTCCAACATTATATAATATCTTTACTAAACCCCTATTTGACTGCCTTGATGATTTGGGTGTCACTTACACTTATTATGCAGACAACACCCAAATCCTCATCCCTATCACCAGTGACCATGCCACCGACACTGCCACCCTCACTGCCATCTATCTAACTATCCAGGCATGGATGGCTCCTCACGGTCTGTACTTGAATGAGGAAAAGATCGAGTTGCTCCTCGTAGAATCACAATTTCGGTCATCCAAACTTAACAACGCCTTCAAATCCTTTAATAAAGTTTCTAAAGAGGTAAAAACCTTTGGTTTTTACCTGGACTCGTCGCTCACACTATCGAAACAAATAAATGCCACATCATCAGCAACAACTTAAACCTGCAGACTCATCAATGCTTGCAGACCATTGTTGTCACCCGACAGCTGCAATACTCTGGCCAGAGCCCTGATCCTGACTCAACTGGATATTGCAATGCCATCTATGCCGGCACTAAGATTCACAAGATCTGAAAACTCCAGGTACTTCAAAACGCCCAAAGAGCCGCACTTAAAGTCCCAGGAACCACAAACATTTCCTATACTAGACAGAATGTCCATTGGCTACCGGTACAAGAACGGATCATGTTCAAAACACTCACCTTGACACATAAATGTTTTCACCTGTCTGACAAAATCTCAAAAGCCCATCTCAAAAGGCCCACTAGAGCAGCCTACATGCACCTTGTTGCCACACCAAGATTAAAAGTCCAGAAAGCGGGTGGCAGCAGCTTCCCTACGTTTGCTAGTAAACAGTGGAATACCCTTTCAGTCAAACTTGGGGCCAAAGACTCCTTTTGAATCTTCAGCAAACAACTGAAAACTCATCTCTTTACCCAAGGCTTGGGTAAATAACCTATACACATTTGTCTTTGTATATAATGCACTGTCACAAGTCCCTAGGAGATGCCTCTATACAATTATGTAAATAATGTACTACCTTTCAATCAACTGTATCAATAAGTGTTCATGATTTTGTACATACGTAACAATGTAAACAATTGTAACATTACCTGTAATAAAAGGACCCAGATGTCCTTGGGTCAGGCGCGCTATATGCATCTCAAAAATAAAATAAATTCTATAAATAAGGACGCCATGCACAATATTAAGCATCTGGATGACCAGGACTGGAAGATGGAGGAGAACGTGATGGTGCAATGTTTGCGACTATGTATGGGCATGCCATGGAAAAGCTGGAGGAACAATTCGGTCACCACACCAACATATTTATGGAAAACTATAAGTTCTTCTCTCTCAAACAAAACCCATCAGAGAATGTGGAAAGCTATTTAGTGGACTTGAGGACTCTCTTGGCTACCTGTAATTTCACGGAGGTGGTGGACAATAACTTTAGCGATAAACTGGTGTTATGCACATCAAGCCCAAAAATTCAAGGGAGGCTTTGTGGGAAGCACTGGTTATTGCTCTAAGTATTGAGCTGAGCGATGAATGCAACAAACATGTAAAGCCAAATGAGCTGGCGACCCCTGAGGGCAGTACAGAAGTCAAAGCAATAATGTCTGCTGAAGAGGAGAGCATACTGGCAGCCTGTGGAGTGCTGAAGAGTGCAGGTGGAGTGAGATACTCATAAGGATTAGAGATCGGAATCTCTAGACCCATCAATAGTTACAATGCCAGAGGGGCATGCTTCCAGTGTGGAATGGTGGGACATTTTGCACTTGATAAAGAATGGCATGAAATGAGAGCCCAGTGTTGCAAATGCAACCGGGGAAAGCGTTTTCCCCAAATGTTTAAAGGGAATACCACACGCCCAAGCCAATAAGCAGAAAGGTGAATGTCATTGCTACAGATGAGAAGAGTGCATTTTCCCAGATGAAAATCCACATTCAACAGGAGAGAATGATGAGGAAGGACCATACAGACCTGTGGTTATGCAAGTATCAGTGGCCGACATACTGCTACAGATGCTGGTGGACTCAGGGTCAACATACACAATCTTATCCAGGGCGATGCATGAGGCACTAAAGCAAGGCGGAGAGGACATGCTGTTGCAACTGGATATATTTCTCATAGCACATGGTGAAGCCCTGATAAACATTTTACGTTATGGTTTAGGTTATTGGTTACGCTTCATTTGACTGCTGCATTTGATATACTGAATCATGCCTCCTTATTTCATCGGCTCGTAACAGAGGATTTCAAAACAAGCATTCAATTTGTTCCTCTTGCTTCTTTCGAATAGGACACACAAGGTAAGGTATAATTCAGATCTCATGTATCTACTAATAAATCTCTGCCCTGCGGTCTCCCACAGGGATTCCCCTCTGTCGCCGTTGTTATTTAATATATACATGATACCACTATACAACATTTTTGAGAAGTTTAATCTTGGCTACCATGCCTGCGATCATAATACGCAAATCTATACTAAACTACCGGATCGTAATTCTGAATATAGGATACTGACACATTGGGCCTTATTATAAGCATGGCAGTCCGGGAACTGCGGTACCGGTAAACATGCCGGTAACGTAGTTCCCGGACCGCCATACTACGAGCTGTGCTCGCGGGAGCCTGTAAGGTCTGGCGGGCAGAGCAGCACCCGCGAGCGCAGCATGTCGGATGCACCGGCACCGTCTATGACAGTGCCGGTGCATCCGATGTCCCCATTCCCGTTGAGCCCTATGGGGCTTAAATGGGAATGGGGACTGACAGGCACCGGCATCCGGCAATGCAGGAATTACCGGGTCTGGCAATGTCAAAATTACCCGGCAATTCCTCATTGACGGGTGTTAAGAGTGATTTCCTATACTCTGGCCTAGTGGACAGATGTATAGAAGGCCAACCTATATTGAGACAGGGACAACTCTGGGAAGCTGTAGCCAAACCAGTGTAAGGTAGCAGTGACAGGCGGTCTAGGCTAAGATCTTCAGAGGGGTGATAGTGTAAAGGGTCCACAATGAGGTCACACAATGGGAGTCACAAATTACACTTAGACAGGATGTATAAAAATACAGTTATTTAATTATGGCCAAATAGACTATAAGAAAAATGACTACACGCAGGTAGACTTATCAACCAATACCATCAAACTAAAATACATATATCCAGTCACAGGTTCAAGTGCATAATACAAATCAAAATACTCCTGCAAGGGAATGAATAGGTGAGAATCACACATAAAAAGGTCCACAGAGGTAATCCCTAACTAATATTGTCCAACCCTAAATTGCCTGAGGCCTTGTGCCCTATTGTTCAGGATACAAAGACACAGCACTCAGGAGGCAGGAGAAAATGTAGGTAGGGTCTCTGGGGTCCAGTGATGGATTCTTAGAGCCAGGTTTCAAGATAGACAAGTGTCCAAAATTACCCCCAACAGTTAGAAGTCTTGCCAAGGCAAGTATTGGCAAAGCCAATAGGTTTAAGATAAAGGATAAGTCCATTTACTTATAATGGGAGTGTAGGGGTATGTTAAAAGCTCAGTAACTTACCCCACTCACTCCAAATCTCCCAAGACTTTCCAGAACAAAGGAAGGGTGTCCTGGCTTGCTTTTTCCACCAAATTCCGTGGTCCTCGATTTTCACAAGTTGCAGGTTCAAGTGATTCTCCGGTTAGGATCTTTTGCTGGTGCAAGGACTCTTGATGAAGAAATGCAGAAACAAACAATGCAGCACCCTTCTTGGGACTGGAAGCGGGTCAGAAAAGCAGGTCTCGGACTGTGCACGCCACGCACAGTGATGCAGCAGGACTCAGTAACCGCGGTCAGACTTTCAGGTCTTTCTCGGGTTCTCCTTGGTGTTAGGATGCCGAAATTTCGCAGAGGGTGTCGTTGCAGTAGCAGCTGAGGGTGTGCCAAGTTTCAGGCAGAAACTTGGAACGGCAATGAAAATAACCCAGTAGCCCGAAAACAAAGCTGGTCAGCCACAGGATGATTCTCGGGCACTTCCGAAGGAGGTTTTTGTGCTGGGCACTGAGTAGGCTTCAGGAATGGATGGTCCCTCCACTCCTGGAGTTGTAGCACCTTCGTAGGCCTACTGGACATCACAAGACAGACAGGGCTCCACCAGGACTGCAGCAGAAGTTGGTTGCCAGGACTCCTTCAGACAGGTCACAGGTTTCTTTACAGGTCTTCTCAGCTGGACGGATTCTTGGCTCCTTCAGGTTCTTCCAGGATCTCTGAGAAATGCATGCAGGGGCCCTCTTCTTATCCTAAAAGCCAGGTAGGAGTCAAAACTCCCACTAGCCAATGGCAGAACTAACCCACACACACCCCACAGTGGTCCAATCAGGACCACTGGTGGGATCACTCATGCATACCCCTCAGACACACAGATACCAGGATGTGTATTGGGGTCAGACTGACCCAGCCCACATCCTGCCTGAAAACACACAAAGCCCTCCAGTAGCCCACCAAAAGCTCCTGCTTTCCCGGGCACTGGAAGTCCTTATAATGATCTTTCTGGCCTCTGAGGCCAGGAAGAAGGCTAAACAACAAGATGTCAAAAGAATGGACAAAAAATCTCGTGGCACGGCCATGTTTGGCCAGTAGCCACAGTAAGTAGCCAAACGCGGTAAACGCAGTTAGGCTAACACAAAATTCCCCAAAAAGTGGGGAAAAGTCACTGCTGCCACCAGCCCATCTTTTAAACTCCTCAGAATAACCAAAAAATCCTTTGAGTGTTAGCCTAGGGCAAAACAAAAAGGAACCCCATTGCACTGCAGTGTAAGCTGCTGTGTGCAATGATAAAAAGTTACCACATGTGATACAAACGTAACCACAAGTAGCAACATAGTCACAAGACTAAGGGAAACACTGTTTCCCAGTACTGATAGCCTTAAGGACATATCAGTTTCCCCATAACATGTGAGCAAAGTACAGGCCATATTGAAAAATAAAAGCAAACATTTTGGGGGTTCCATAAAGATGGAAGGAAAGGTGCAGTAAAGAGAATCTTTCCTAACAACGGGTGCCGGAAAAAACGCAACTCTGTTGGCAGCCGTGCCTGTTGTAGAGGCATGGCTACCGCCAGGGTTAGGAGGCCCATTGTCATGACGAAGTGGAAACCTGGATGTTAGATAATGCACTTTAACTTAATCCTAGCAACACAGAGGTTGTCTTATTTGGACTAAAACATACATTCTGCTCTTTAGATGGCCTGCTCTCTACTCAGGTTTTGTTTGAAATCCCAATGTATTATTCCATGAAAGTTACAAATCTCAGCTGTTTGTGGCAATGTGATCTAGTTCTAGATGCTCAAATAAGGCAAATGGTAAAAGCTGCATTTTTTAGGCTACGATTTCTCGGAGCTGTGTGATTCCTTTTATTGAGATGCAGCATCTGCCAAGTGGGGTTGGTTCTTTTATCAATTAAAAAATTGGTTAATGTAATGTGTTGTATACTGGTAATTCATCTCAGTAGCTTTCCCAGATGCAAAAACGAAGCAATCTGTCTGATTTTCCACCTGTCGTGGTGTGATTATATATCCAGGTGACGGTTTCTTCACTGGTTGCCGTTGGGAAGAAGAATTGATTTTAAAATATTATGCTTGACATTTAAATTCCAGCATAACATGTTTTGTTATGTTATTGCAATTTATACCACGCACCCCGGCCATATTCATGGTCTCCATGCGCTTTGGCGCATCTGAATAGAAAGCAAGTCTCGGGAGAGGGTTAGTTAGTGGGATGGATTGGGAGAACGCATAGGAGCTTTGTTAAGATGTTGGTAGCTTCAGTTTGAAAGAAATTGGGTTGTTTGTGTGTCTCTGGTTTAGTTCTCTGTAGTGTGTTGGTTGAGTGGAATGTTGCAGAGTGTGTACACTTTATGGCGATTTCTAGTTTGTGCTGTGGTAGAGGTATGTGTGTGTTTTGTTTGATGCTTGAGGGCGAGCTTGTAGAAAAATTGAAAGTTTTTAGTAGGGTTAGTGATGTAAGTGGTCTGTGTGCTTCTCTGCATGTGTTATGTTGGTTTGGCTAGGTTCATCTCTTTGGTGGTAGGCATTAACATTCTTTAATTCCATGGGGCAGCCCAGTTTTGGTTGATTCGGTTTTGGTGGTTTATGTTTTGTGGTGTCTCTCCTTGTGTTGTGGTTGGCTTTTTCTCTTCAATTGTACATCCTGTTTAGCTCTGTGAGTTAAAGAGACACAATTTAGTAATTTTCTGAATTTTTGGTGTTCTTCTTTTGTTCGATTTTCCTGGGAGAGGGAGTTCCAAAGTTTTGTCGAGATGTAGGAGAATGCTGATCCAACAAAGTTCAACTTTAGGTATTGCTTAGGTTCTAGGGGGATCACATTGCTGGACCTAAATGTTGGCTTTGGTTTGTGGATGGAGATTTTTTCCTGCATGAATAATGCTCCTTGGCCGTGGATTGCTCTGTGGATTATGCACAGTGTTTTGAAGACAATGTTCTTTTTTGACTGGCAACCAGTATAGGTTTCTTAGTGCTGGTGTGATGTGTTCTCTCTTTGTGTGCCTGAGGAATAGTCTTGCTGCTACATCCTGTATTTGCTGTTGTTTTTTGTTGAGATAATCTGGCATTCCAACATAGATGCTGTTGGAATTCTATTCTTGACATGATGAGGGAAATGACGGCAAGTGTTTTGTGTGGAAAGGTGAGGAAAGGCAGTGTCCCTTTGACTGTGCGTAGGTGGAAGAAACACTTCTTTACTACTTCTTTGACTTGTGCTTCGAGTGTTAAGTAATTGTCCATTAATATATTCCACGGTTTTTAACTACTTTGGAAGGTTCTGGTTAATTTCCGATTTCGGTAGACCATGGAATGTGATATTATTTCAACGGGTTGTTGTCATGATCATGATTTTTTTTTATATGGGTTGAATTTCTGGTGCTCATACATTCATTTATTTCTGTGAGGCAGTTAATAGGTTTGGTCTGTTTCTCCAGTAGTGTTGATTTTATAGATACATGGGGGCTGATTCATTGAATTTGTGCGTGAAAAACGGGGATTTGTGCGCCATTCTGCCCGCAAATCCCCATTTGTTAAACAGGGATTTGCGGGCAGAATGGCACACAAATCCCCGTTATCCGGTGCACAGATTCCATGAATCAGCCCCATGGTGTGGTGTCTGTGTAGGGAGTCTATGTCCTTTGATGAGATTGATGAGTGGGATCATGTACATTTTGAAGAATAGTGGCGAGAATGATGAGCCTTGTGGAACTCGACAAGTTGGAGTACATGGTTCTGAGTTGAAGGGGGTTAGCCAGGTTGTTTCTGTTCTTTCTGTTAGAAAGATCTTTGATGATAGGGGAGTTGTGTTGATGATTTCTAGTTTCTGAGACTTTTGATGAGGGTTTCGTGGTAGACTATGTCGAAGGCTGCTGATAGGTCTATTAGTATTAGTGCTGAGTTGATGTTGGAGTCAGCGTTAATTTTTAGGTCATCCTTGTTGTATAGTAGTGCTTTTTCCATTCCTCTCATGGGTCTGAAACCGACTTGTGTCTGTTGTAGTATCTGATTGCTTTCTACATGTTCCTGGATTTGTTCGTATACGTAGGTATAAAATTAGGGGAAACAAGCCCTACCTGTCCTTCAAAGGATGGAAGACAGACCACATCTGTGTAGACAGATAGGTAAATCAAAAAGATAAGGGCAAACAATAAATGAAATTACAATGAAAGGTTTTGATGAATAGTACTATTTTTTGTCTAACTAAGGTACCTGTGTCACCCAAGGTAAAATGGACAGGTTCTTCAGTTCTAAAAACAAAACAAACTATATTATGATAATGTACCATAGAAATAAATAATAGTAAATAGAGTTTCAACATTATAGATAAAATGTAGTTGATCAAACAGGAAACGAAAGCATAACCAAAACCATTATCATATGAAATGAATTTGAGCAATATGAGAAAAACATAGAACATAGAAGAGGGGCACAGGAAGAAAGAAAGGGGGATATGAAAATGAGGTGGAAATATAACAAAGTTCAAAAAATATTATACTAAAAATATAAAACAAAGTACAAAAAGGACAACATGAAGCACAAAAGGTAAGTATCCACATTATAGGACACTTAAAACTTTGGACTTTATAACGAAGCTGCTGGAACCACCAGGTAAGCGAACAGTATTTATTAGCTTAACAGCTTCAATGGCTGAAGTCTTTCCCTTCTCTTCACACATCTCCATCTGGCAACCCTCACATTCTAAACATAACATTATATGCTAGGCATCACCGGGTTCTCTGATGTCACAGCCTGTGCTGTCAAAGTTATCATACTAACATAGTTATACTAAATAACACACTTCTTATTCGTTCCTCCAGGAGATACAGAATCAATATACTGTAAGGTGCGCGTAACTGCAATGACATTGTGCCTACAAAAGTAACCAAAAGAATAAAGAAAAGACAAAACTTGACACTGAACAGGATTCTTTAAACATCCTAAAAAAATCCCAAAAATGATGGAGCATAGAACGAAAAAATAATAGTAAACAGAGTCAAAATGACATATAAAATGTTGTTGATCAAACAGGAAATTAATGAGCGTAACTAAAGAAATTTTATGAAACAAATAAGAGCAATATGATAAAAATATAGGAGGGGGAGTATCAAAGAAAGGGGGTATAAGGGCAGATGGAAATATAACCAAGTATAATAAAATATACTAAAAATACATTAGAAGGTACAAGAAGGACGGCAAGAAGCACAAAAGTAAGCATCCACATTACAGGAAGAATGAAATGTTGCACTCCTCATTCATTCCTCCAGGAGCCACAGATTCACGTTTGTAAATCCAAAAGGCTTCTCTACAATTCAGGATAATATGGGCATCTTCATGAACTGCAGCAGTTATAACTTCCAGTATTTTAATCTGAATTTGAGATATTTGATTATGGTTTTCCCAAAAATGTCTTGCTACTGGAGAATTCAAGTTGTCAGTGTTAATGTTAGATCTATGCTCATTCCATTGCTGTTTTACAGGTCTCTTCGATTGTCCCCGATTGTCCCATATAATAAACTCTGCAAGGAAATCTGATTGAATAGATGATTCAACCATTTTCACATTGCAAAATGTTTCAGGATAATCTTTTTACCTGTCCAGGGGTGGAAGACCATATGCCCTTTCTTTATGTTGTTGCAGTTAACACAATGTAGACACAGAAAAGTACCTGTCCTAGTGCTCTTTACTCTGTTTGCTTGTGTTCTGCGATCCATCATGTTTAAATATCCAACAAAATCTAATAGTGTTGTCTTGAGAGCATTCAAAATTCCAAAAATGCTATTAATGTAGCAACCCCAATATCTCAGGCATCCATGCCAAATGGGATGTTGTAAGATTTGGATGGATTTAAACTTGAACATAAAGCAATTCGGGTCTGAGGTTGCCAAAGTGCACACCTGGAGATGACTTTACCCTGAAGAATGTATATTTAAAACAAAAGTATGGATTTTGGGAAATAAACTCAAGTGAAATCATTATGAACTCTTTCAATGCACCTAGAGGTCCTTCCTGTCATAACATCCATTCAATGGCATATAGTCCCAGGTTGTGCGGTATGCATGTAAATCGGCTTTTAACATCAATTGTAAACAAGTTGTCATCAGTCTCAATTTCAATATTTTTGAGCATTTTGAGAAAATATGAAGTGTCTTTTATGTAAGTGCTAGTTTCTTTTACTAATTGCTTTAAAACATGGTCCATATAATAATTTGACATTTATAACGTGCTTAAATACCGTGGACCAGTTTCTAAGCACGAGCCCATGATTCGAACCTGTGTTTCTAGGCATTGTCTTGCTTCCAAGACAAATGTGTTGCCCCTGAGTTATCCTTACTAGGAAATCTCCTGGGAGTCGGTTCTTCATATGCAGAACTGACATAACAAAGACACACTTATACTAGGGTTCTGACAACTGGGATCCCTTTGAAGTCAGCAGGCATGAAAAGGGCACTGTTAAGAGTAGCCAGAAGTGAGAAGTGGGCTAATAAATAGTTTCCACGATCTTGGATTCTGTTGGGGATCACTGCCATGTTAAGCCTTCCCCCTGTTCTTACAGACAAGGCACTCTGGGTGTGATATCAGAAGGCAAAGGACACTTGTTACAAGAGCCTGGAATTGGACAGCTTACAGCAGACTATCTTTGGACCAATACCCTGTGAAAGGTGCCTTCATATTTTTGATTCACCTTTTGGCTCTTACAAGGACAATAAGGATTCACTGGACCTATGTTGGGAGTACAGCCTGCTGCAAAGCCCTCTGCTAAAGTGAAGACAGAAGGCATCCGATGCAGAGGCGAGGTCTGTCCACTAACCATCCCTAGGCAACATTCAGGATGAACCACTTTGGTCCAAGGCCTCCTTGCTGGCTGCACTGAAACTAGGACCCTTTTCACTGGACATGAAGATCACCCTGTAGCTGCCAGTAGAATTCCTGGATTAGAAGTGCAGAACTGAAGGACTCTCCTTGCTCTGAAAATCCTAGATTGGGTCTTCCAGCGCCCACAGAACCAAGGAAGTAATGCATGGCCCTTCCTGCATCTTCGAACCACCTCAACACCAGTTTGGGCACCTTGGATGCCATCAGAGCTGCTGTTAGGGAACAACCAGATTCATCATTGACCTCAATGCTTGGCCACCTCCAAAACTCCAAGTTCGCTCAACCACAAAGCCCTGCTGTCTCTGCATCTGTGACACACTGAATCTTCTAACGTCCTCAACACAACAGTGCATGATGGTTAATGGCTCCTTTGAACTCCAAGCCAATGCTGCTGCATTGCCGCAATATGTGTTAAGCCAGCCAAGCCCACTCACAGATGAAGGCAAGTCTTCACTTCTTTGTCCCCGAGGCCACTTAGTCTTTCAGTCTTCACTTCTTTGTCCCCAAGGCCACTTAGTCTTTCAGTTCTATTGACATGACACTGCTTCCCATTTCCAGCATCTGTCCATGACTTGATCCAAGAACAGCACTGAAAGCACCCAGTCTATTGGTTCGACCTTGAAAAAATCCTGGCTCAACCCTGTTGAGCCCTAAAGACAAGACCAAAGGTTACCATGGTGAACAGGGGTGACCATGTGGAATTTTGAGCTCACTTCTTTAATGCAAGTATCTTTTTCCTGAACAACACGGGGTGGGTTAGTCGGGTGAAGAGGAAGTAGGAAAGTGAAAGAAGTGTGCTGTTGGCAGCTTCAGTTCCGTGGTTTTCACAGTGCGTTCAGCTTAGGTGTGAAGATCGGACCGATGCGACACCTTGTGTGCTGTTGGTGCGGTTTATTGTGTTGTTTGTTTGTTGTCGCAATGTGGTGAAGTGGGTGCAGTTTACTGAGCGAAAGATGCTTGTGTGGATTTTCGTGTGAATATAAATCTTGTTCTATGTATCTGGTTGTCCTATAGGTATGCATATTTTCAATCTTTCTTCTTTTTTGTCTGTCTAATTGTTATGAGTGATGTTGTGGCACGTTCCCAGCTTTGTTATTGAACTTAGTGTAATAGGAGGGGACAAGTCTTTTCCCCAACTCTGGTATTGGTGCTGTATGTTAGCACTCACCCACCCCATGCTACCTATTTTCAATCAGTGGTCAATTGTTGCTTGTATGTAGTTTGTGGGCCAAGGTGTTATTCATATATCGTCCTTGCCCATTCCACCCTGATCTATCTGTGTTCATTCCCTGGTATCATTCTAACACATTTATCTCTCAGTTGTTGATTTGATATATCATAGATTGTTCTTTCATAACTTCTGATTATGGGCGATTGCTTAGGGGGATCGCGGGGATCGGTTTCTTCATTCAGCATTGTTTCAGCTGTGCATATGCCCCGTAGGCATTCTTCTAGTTATGGGGTGAAGAGCCGGGATTTGAGGAGTTTTCTGAATGGTAGGTGATTTCTTGTGTTACGTATGTGCTTTGGTAGCTCGTTCCATGTTTTTGGGGCGAGTTGAGAGAAAGAAGATCCTCCACATTTTCTTTTATTGTAGGGTTTTGGTTCCAAACGGATGTCGCTGCTCGGTCTCATCATCCTTGTTGGGAGATATGGGCTTAATTTGTCTTTTAGGAACTATGCGCCTTGGTTGTGGATTGCTATGTGCGTAATGCACATTGATTTGACTTGATTCGCTATTTTATTGGGAGCCAATGTAGTGTTTTCAACGCTGGTGTGATGTGGTCTCTTCGGGGTAGTTTGAAGAGCAGTCTGGCCGCTGCATTTTGTATGTGTTGTAGTTTTTTTAGCAGTCGTTCAGGCATGACCAGACATAGGCTATTGGCGTAGTCTACTCTGGACATGACGAGAGCGATGATGGTGAGTGTTTTGTTGGCGAATAACAGGAATGGTAGGATCCCTTTAAACGCTCATTGGAGAAAGATGCATTTCTTGATTACAGCGTTTACTAGTGGCTCTAGAGTAAGTTTGTTGTTCATCAGGACTTCCAGATTTTTTACAATTGACAATGGGTCTAGGGTTGTACCGAGTTCCCTTGGCCAGGGTAAGTAGGTGGTTCCTTCTCCGTTTTTTGTGCTGATCATTATTTCTGTTTTACCTGGGTTGATTTTGAGGTAGTTAGAGCTCCTCCAGTTGTATATTTCAAAAATGCAGTTCTCTAATGTTGTGTCTGATGGTCGCCTCTGGTCTAGTGATGGTCAACTATGATTTGGTGAGGGATGACCATGGTCTGGTGATGGTTCACCATGGTTAGTGATCGTTTTGAAAAGTCAACTATGGTTGGAGATGTTGACTACGGTTAGCACCAGCAGCAGTGCATACCCACTGCGTTCCCCTAATAAACATAGTCCATTATGAGTAACACCAATATACCTCACCCAAAAGAGTCTGCTAATCAAGTCATGATGCGATAGAGCCAAACAACACACAGGATTTACATCTTCCTCAGATGTACCAATCCTGATCTTTACAACTCTGTGTCATTCATTTTGGCTCACATTTAGGTTGCACTTAAGCACACCAAAATGAGACGGAACTAAAAATGGTAGATGTTCATTACTGTCATGACCCATAGAACTTGCCCGTTCTGGACTTCCCGGTCCTTAACGCGACAGGGCTTGTATTCTTTGTTACTCCCAACATGGCCGTGCCAAGCGACTTGCCTCGCACCAGCCTTCACGTCGCACACGGCACGTTCTATAAATTGGCCACGCCCCCGCACGTCTCAACGCTATCTTTAGGTAGTGACTTGACGCGTGTGTGCTGTTCGGCGAATCCACTATTCCTAGTTCCTGGTTCCTTCTTCCTTCCTTTCACCCCTTCCCTCTAATCTGCTCCCAGAATCCTCATCCCTAGCGACAGCTACCTTTTTCCTGGACATCCTGGAACAACGGTCTTCCCGGAACTCTGAACGCGCTCTGCAGCCGGACGAGACTTGAGCGAGCCTATACAAGACCCGATCCGTCCACAAGAGGAATCCTCCCGCGGAACAGAGCAAGAAGCGATCTCAGGTGAGACGGGGGAGATTTACGACAGTTTGAGACGCCAAACGACCGACACTGATACTGCTATGGAGAAAGCAGTCCAGGACCTTATGCGTGGCATGCAAGAGCTCACAACTGAAGTACAGAACTTAAAAGCTGAGAATGCTGCGTTAAGGCAGCTTGTTTTGTCTCGCGACCCCGCTAACAAGGACAGTGTGTTACTGGGTGGAGTGGTAGACAAATATGATGGCTTGGCAAAATCCTTACGTGGATTCCTGGATTCCTGCTTGGTGCATTTTACTTTTAAGCCCTATTATTTTTCAACTTCTAGGGCTAAGGTGGGCTTCATAATCTCGCACCTCACAGGGAACGCGTTGACCTGGGCCACTCCCTTAGTCAACTCAGGAGATGCCCTCCTGGATGATTATGATGGATTCATTCAGGCACTCAAGACTATGTTCGACCGCCCAGAACAGGTTTTTAGTGCTCAGGAACGGTGACATTGATTTCCGACAGGGTACTCAGGATATGCTAACGTACGTTACTAGATTCAAACAACTGGCCAAGGAAGCGGATTGGTCCTCAGAAGCAAGTTTCATTCTATTTCGCAGGGGTCTAAACCAGGACATTAAGGATGAACTAGCCAGGGTGGCTCGTCCTAGTTCATTCCAGGCTCTTATGGATCTAGCCATGCAAATAGACTTCCGAATCCAGGAAAGAAAGGCTGAAAGAAGAAAGACCAAGATACCCTTTCAAAGAATTCCCTTGAGACCTCTGTTAAAACCGATTCTGCCCCAACCCCTGACATAGACCCGGAACCCATGCAAATAGGAGCCTTCCGTGGGCCTATATCCCCTCAAGAAAGGATGAGAAGGATCCTCACAGGCCTGTGCATGTATTGTGCCTCGGATGAACACCTTGTTAGAGAATGCCCTCTAGCCCCTCCACGGCGTTCGGGAAACGCCAGCTCCCGATCCTAGATGGAGCGAGGTGTCGGGAGAGAGATGTTTGCTCCACATCAATTCCATCCTTGAACTCTCCTGGACAAAACAATTTGGTGATGCTACAGGCCTTCCTGTCGCCCTCCAAAGACAAGACCTATCCCATTCTGGCCTTGGTGGACTGCAGAGCTATGGGAATTTTCATGGATCAAGACTGGGTTGTTAGTCATCACATTCCATACGAGACACGAAACACCATGCAGCCGGTGGAAGCAATTGACGGAAGACCCCTCTCTTCAGGACCCATAAGCCTGCAGACTAAAGAGATCCAACTTTCCATAAACCATCATCAAGAGCGGATTACATTCGACATCATTAAGTCAGCCCATTACCCCATGGTTTTGGGTATGCCCTGGTTACAAAAGCACAATCCGTATATCAATTGGACAGCAGGATCATTATTCCTGGGCTCCGAGTTCTGTATGTCCCACTGTCTATCCCTGGATCCCTCCTCGATAACTCCTAAAGAACCACCAAGAGACCAAGAAACACCACTCATGGTTTCCAATATCATACAAGTTCCAGAGGCCTATCAGGGATATGCTGATGTATTTTCTACTGCCATAGTCCAAGACTTACCCTCTCACAGGCCCGAAGACTGCGCCATTGATACAGATCCCTCAGTAGTAATTCCCTTCGGCAGAATGTTCATTCTTTCCGAACCTGAGAAAAAGGCCCTTCGGGAATACCTAGACACCAATCTTGAAAACGGCACCATAAGACCCTCGAAATCTCCAGCGGGTGCTTTGTTGTTCTTCATTCCCAAGAAGGATACCAAGGAACTCAGACCTTGACTCGACTATCGAGGCTTAAATCAATGCACCGTCAAAGATCGGTACCCACTGCCCCTGATCTCGGATATCCTGGAAGCTGTGAGAGGCGCCGTAATATTCACGAAGTTGGATCTCCGGGGTGCCTACCACTTAATCCATATACGGGAAGGAGACGAATGGAAAACAGCCTTTAGAACACCTTTGGTCACTATGAATACCTAGTCATGCCTTTTGGACTAGCCAATGCTCTTGCAGTCTTTCAGCGTTTTATGGATAGAGTGTTCTCTGATATGTTGTTCCTCTTCGTCATTGTCTATCTGGATGACATATTGATTTTTTCCAAGGATCCTCTAAAACATGAAGAACATGTAAAGGCAGTACTACAACGACTTCGTGAACACAAACTGTTAGCCAAACCTGAAAAATGCTTGTTTCACGTTACTTCTGTTCACTACCTGGGATTCATCCTTAGCCCAGAAGGAATTGGTATGGATCCTTCAAAGGTAAAGGCCATACTGGCTTGGCCCGCTCCCACATCTGTGAAACAAGTTCAATCCTTCCTGGGGCTCGCCAACTTCTACCGGATGTTTATTTCTACATTTTCCAAGATTGTTCAGCCGATCGTTGCTCTATTGAAGAAAGACACCCCCTTTATCTGGTCTAGACCACAAGATAAAGCATTCCAACGATTGAAGACAGAGT
This sequence comes from Ambystoma mexicanum, assembly GCF_040938575.1. Taxonomy (NCBI): domain Eukaryota; kingdom Metazoa; phylum Chordata; class Amphibia; order Caudata; family Ambystomatidae; genus Ambystoma; species Ambystoma mexicanum. The sequence continues at coordinate 275,230,914 of NC_090941.1, forward strand.
TCAAGCAAGCCCCCATCCTGTCCCAGCCCGACATAAATCGCCCATTCCTAGTGGAAATGGATGCCTCTAACTATGCCATAGGAGCGGTCTTGAAACAGGAACTTGAGGATAAACTGGAACACCCCATTGCTTACCTTTCACAAACCCTAACTCACAGCGAGACACACTATTCCGTCCTGGAGAAGGAACTGTTGGCCATCGGCCAAGCCTTCACTGAATGGCGACACCTACTTCTGGGTGCTAGATATCCAGTTCAGGTCCACACAGAGCATCGGAATCTCCAAATTTTACAGTCGTTGCAGTGCAGGAACAGTCGTCAGGCCCGTTGGGCCTACTTGTTTGCCCAGTACCAATCCCAAATCACTCATGTTCCCGGATCACAAAACATGATCGCTGTCGCCTTATCTCGACGTCCTGACTACGTAGCCACTGAGGACAAGGCCTATCCTAAAATGTTTCCCCACACTATCTTTGTAGCTCAAGTAATCAACCTCCTGGAAGAAATCCGAGTGCAAACCCAGTCCTCTGACCTCTGAAAGGATATTTCAAGGAAGAATCCATGGAATCTAAGATTTAAGGAAGGATATCTATTCAAGGACAATGCACTGCTCATTCCTACGCAGACATTACAACAAAGGAAAATAAACCTCTGTCATGATACCCTTCACTCCGGTCATTGTGGTATAACTAACACCCTCCGTCTTATACAAAGACAGTTTTGGTGGCCTCGAATGAAGACCGACGTACAACTGTACGTCAAGGCTTGTGCTATCTGCAGTCAAAAGAAACATGATAACAAGAGACCGGCGAGTCTTCTACTGCAACCATCGCTGCCAACAAGACCATGGGAGTTTATTGCTACAGACTTCATTGTGGAATTACCACCTTCCTGAGGATACACGACTATCATGGTAACCATAGACTTGTTCACTCATATGGCTCATTTTACACCTTTGTATAAACTACCATCCTCCTCAGAACTTGCTGGAATCTTCCTGGAACATATTTTCCGTCTTCATGGACTTCCTTCCAAGATCATATCGGACCGAGGACCTCAATACGTCTCACAATTCTGGAAACATCTGTGTCGTATTCTAGGGATCCAACGTGCTCTCTCATCAGGTTATCACCCACAAACCAACGGAGCCACGGAACGTGTAAATCAAACTCTGGAGCAATATCTTCAATGTTTTGCCACCAAGGTTCAGGATGACTGGTCTCTCCTCATACCCCTGGCCGAGTTTGCCTACAACAATTCCGATCACTCAGCACTCAAGGTCAGCCCTTTCTATTGCAGTCAAGGTTTTCACCCGTCCGTTTTACCTTCTGTTCTTCCACATCCCACTCCAGTACCCACTCTGGACTCATGGATTCAGACTCTCATCTACATACACAAGGACGCCAAGGAACAATTGAAAGAGGCCCAAACACGCACTAAGCTTTATGCGGACTCCAAAAGAAGGCCAGCGCCTTCTTATTCTGTTGGTGATCAAGTCTGGTTGTCCTCGAAACTATTAACGCGACATCTACGGCCAAACGAATTGGCCCCTCGGTACTATGGACCATTTTCCATGAAGGAAATCATCAATCCTGTCTCATTCCGACTCAAGCTACCTGATTCCTGGAAGAAAATACACCCAGTCTTTCACACTTCCCTATTGAAACCTTACATCCAAACAACCCGAAAATCCTGCAGACCCAGACCTGTTTTTGTGGACGATCAGCTCGAATATGAAGTGTCCAGAATATGTGATTCCAGGTATAAACGGGGTCGACTTCAATACCTGGTTGAATGGAAGGGATATCATCCTAGCGAGAGAATCTGGGAACCAGTTTCTAACTTAAATACCCCTCGACTGCTTAGAAGATTCCATTTCATACACCCGGGCAAACCTGGTGGAACAGGTCTTTGGAGGAGGCATGCTGTCATGACCCATAGAACTTGCCCCTTCTGGACTTCCTGGACCTTATCGCGACGGGGCTTGTATTCTTTGTTACTCCAAACATGGCCGTGCCAAGCGACTTGCCTCGCACCAGCCTTCACGTCGCACACGGTACATTCTATAAATTGGCCCCGCGGCCCGCGCGTCTCAACGCGATCTTTAGGTAGTGGCTTGACGTGTGTGTGCTGTGCGGCGAATCCACTATTCCTAGTTCCTGGTTCCTTCTTCCTTCCTTTCACCCCTTCCCTCTAATCTGCTCCCGGAATCCTCATCCCTAGCGACAGCTACCTTTTTCCTGGACATCCTGGAACAGCGGTCTTCCTGGAACTCTGAACGCGCTCTGCAGCCGGACAAGACTCGAGCGAGCCTATACAAGACCCGATCCGTCCACAAGAGGAATCCTCCTGCGGAACAGAGCAAGAAGCGATCTCAGGTGAGACGGGGGAGATTTACGACAATTACACCGTTTTTAATAGACCATTAACGGGTGGTCCTATTTGCAAACTACGTCTCCACAATGCTAGAGGTTTTGGTGTAAAATGTAGGATTATCTTTGAGCATAATTACAGCAAGTAAACCCACCCTTCCAGTGGCAGATGAATTAGGATCTATGCAATGTATTCTACAGTAGTGAAAGTGGAAATCAAGAGAGTCCCCAAAGACTACTGACCGTGCTGGTACTACCGCCAATAATCAAATTGCGTTTGCAATTCCTCACTATTAACACATCATTACCACCTCATTGAATGTTCCTAATTGAAGTAATGCTTCTGTAAAGTGAGTAAGGATTTCAAAATTGACTGAGATTTGGTGAGGTAGGGAAATGTGCATGGCTCTCATGCCATAGCACTAGATACCACTGCAGTGAAGTCTGTGGCCTTGCAGTAGGGCTGTCAATGTATGTTCTACCACATTCCACTTGTCACTTCATGGTGCATGGTAGGGTACTGCATGTGGCAAATGTCTCTGGCATTTCAGGAATAAGAACATTACAAGAAACGTCTTTCAGAATAAGAAATTCACCTTACCCTCGATGCTGTCCCCAACTCTTACGCTTGTTGAAATTAATTTGCAAACAATTGATGTGAAGAGAACTTTAACACCCAGTTTTAACTGTGCTAACCTTCCAATAAAACCCCCGGAGTGATGTAGAATTTTGCCTCAGGGCATTTGCAATTAGCACTAGGGCAAATATTCCACTAGCGCAGAAAATGTACGCATTCAATGCATTTTCACAACAGGGTAAAGGACTGTGACTATGACAGACATAGCCCTGATGAAAAAATGCATTGAAAAATATGTTTTTAACTGGGCCATAATTACACATGCACTTGTGCAACGTTTCCGTAGTACCTCCCCTGGGGCCATGTTGCAGAAATGTTGCATTGGTGCACGTGCAATTAGCGTTAGTATATAATCATTTATGACGAGGTCCTGCAAGAGTGTGAAAAAACTTGCAATCAAAAGAGCCTGTTGGTATGATGAAGATTGTAAGGCACCAAAGCTTGATATCCTACTCTGCCTGAAGAGCGGCTTGGACATTGATAGGGCCGAGCTGAGGCGTTTAAGAGTACAGTATAGACATTTATTTAAGTCTAAACAAGACAGTCATGTGCGGAAAGAATGGGAAAGGTTACAGGAGGCCTCCAAATCCGGGATTCCAGATCATTTTGGGAAATTGTTAGTAGGAACAAAGAAGGTGGTGGTAATGATCCGGTTGATAATATCACCCCGAGTATGTGTAGGGAACACTTCCAAAATCTTTACGGGTTAGCAGTCCCAGCTGAGACCCAGGAAATCACACCATTGATGGTAGGTTGTGGGAATCAAGATAGAGGAGGAAATACAGGCCCTTTCCAGGTAGAGTTACTGGAAGATACTAATACTATCTACTCGCAGAGGTGGGGCAAAGCGCCCGGTCTGGACCTCATTCCTATTGATCTAATTAAGGACGAACCGGGAGTATGGGCACCGGTATTGTGACAATTGTTCAATGTAATTCTCAGGCTTAATAAAGTGCCCCAGTCTTGGTGGAATGCCACCCTCATTCCAATTTATAAAAAAGGAGGGAGCAAGGACCCGGGGAATTTTAAGCTGATATCCCTACTAGATGGAGTGGGGAAAGTGTTTACCACAATCATATACGAGCATCTCCAAGCAGGGTTCCGGCCAAAGATAAGCATCACGGACCAGGTGTTCTGTCTACAACTAGTCATTCAGAAGTATGCAGTTCTGAGAAACATCAACCTATATTCAGTGTTTGTGGATCTCATTACTGCTTTTGACTGTTTGTTACAGGAAACACTGTGGTCTGTTTTGGCCAGAAGGGGGGTACCAGCAAACCTCCTATAGATCATTGAACAACTCTACTCACACAATAAAGCTGTGGTGCGATGAGGTCTCAGGGGTGAATTGACAGATCAATTTATGGTGACCAGAGGGGCGAGGCAGGGATGTGTGGTCGCCCCCCTGTTGTTCTTAATCTACATCCATGAAGAGACATCCCATGTAATATTGAAATGCCTAGAACAACCAAAACTGGGGGCAGAAGCAATACCAATGCTCATTTTCGTGGATGATGCTGTGTTGTTATCAACATCAGTAAGGGGCCTGGAGACAACACTTGGAGCCTTTGTCAAAAAATGTACCGAGCTCCAACTTGAGGTAAATACAGGGAAGACAATGTTAAACCATATTCACATAAATACTGCCTGATTATGAACATTAGCCTAAAACATTGGCATTTGTATTAAAACCAATGATTAACTCGATTTACATAGAATTGACTTCGCTGCCATCTTGAAAACATCCGCCATTTTGATCCCAACTCCTGTTGCCTGTTCAGAAATAATTAACCATGTTTTCAGCTGCCACTGAGCAGAATGACCTTTGAGCCTATGTCAACACTAGGACTGCCAAAAGCAGAAATGTTTGTCCTGTGCAAAGAGGTCAGAGCCTTGATAGGCATAGCTTCATACTGTAGAGAGTGGATCCCTAACTTTTCATTAATGATAAAACCAATGTTGGCATTGACAAAGAAGAGCATTTCTTTGCCTTTACCGTGATCTGCTCAAGGCTGCGTTGTGTTCAGCACCAGTTTTGTGCACACCAAATTACGACAAGGCCTTTATTTTGTATGTGCATGAATGTGATGGATGCACTTTGGCTGTGTTAACGCAGGAGCATGGAGGAAATAATAGACTGTGCGGTTATTTTTCCTCCACGCTTGACCCTGTTGCATGCACTTTGCTGAGATGTTTGAGAGCTGTTGCTGCTGCCGCTGCATCTGTAAAACAAAGTGAGGGTATGGTTCTGGGTCACTCCTTAACCGTGATGGTACCTCACTCTGTAGATGTTCTATTAAACAGAACGCAGACGCAACATCTCACATCAGCATGACTAACAAGGTAAGAGCTGATTCTATTTGCACCGCATATCCAAATTAAGAGATGTTGCTCATTAAATCTGGCCAAACTAATGCCTCTTCCGCAAGAAATTGCTTGCAGTGACGATATGTGACATGACATCTATGCCACAGAACAAGAGACTAAGGGCAGAATTGATCAAAGTGATACACCGTTAAAAGATCCACAAGGGGAGCTGTTTTCAATGGCTCCTGCTTCAAACATCCGGATGGTACTTAAAGTGCTGCTTATGCAATCACTACATTAAGCACTATTGTGGAAACCAAAGAATTCCGCATAACTCCGCGCAGGCCGCAGAGATTATTGCATTGACTCGAGCTTGTGAACTTTCCGAAGGGCTTATTGTGAATATATTTACAGACACACAGAACGCTGTACGAGTGGAAGGGAAACGACACTGGATCCACGCAATGCACATCAAGAAGATACCTTTTCCTCTTCCCCACGACAAAGGGGAAGAGAAGGAGATTGTTCACTTTGATACTCATCACAAGTCTTTTCTAACCGACACCGAGGGTGTCCTGGAAATCCTTCCTGAGCCTGTGGGGCCTGGGGAGACTGCTGCTTTGCCTTCAATTTCTTCTTTGGATCTTTCTTCACCGATCAGCAATCTTGCTTCTGCTTCATCACTTCCTTCAGGAAGCGACGACACTCTGTTCGCAGATCACACCATGCCTGGAGTCTTGAGGTACGATCTGTATCCGAGACACCTGACTTACAGCACAGCATCGGCTATGCCCACAAGGAATAATCGTTGAGCCAGTCCCTTGTCACTCTTTCGCTGAAAAATAAATAAGAGGCAGGGACCAGCAAAGTCACCTTCAAGCATGATAGGCCATGTGGTCAGGAGCCACCGACGGATACACTATAAGAGCCTAACAGAGAGGCTTCTAAACAGACTCTGAGAAACAATGTCCCTTCCTAAATCCACTCGTGCAGTGCAAGCTATTGGTTTTGTGGCTGACAAAGAATCTTTTCATCAAAGATCATGGTCCTTGAGGACCCACTGTTTTGTAATCACAGTACTGGTTTGTTTAGTAATTATATTTGCACTTGGGTTCTGGTACATAGAAAGGGTGCATCCGTTTGAAACTTTATTACCCGCTGAAATAATCTCCACTGTGACTCCACCCTTCATGCATCTGCACACTCTTCCTCCTCGAGACTCCCAACATAGGCAGGGTTATCATAATAACACTCTCCTAATGATCATGAATGCGACCCATGAGATTCGAAACAGAACTAATTGCTGGGTGTGTTCACACTTGCCACAACACGGGGAAAAGGGACTAGGCTGGTATATTCATCCTCTTCCTTTAACTACTGCGTGCTACGCCTCACTCAGGGCATTATTCTTTGGTTGTTGGAATGATAGTATCTCTGGGAACTTCGATGGGACTAATCTGAATGAATTTGAAGAACGAGTCTTAACACCTTTGGGATGTTCTCTCTTTGCAAATAGAAGCAAACTCAATGTTGCTTCTATTAGGCCTTCTGATAGACTCTCTAGACCTTTTCAGTCATTGATTTCCTTCAAAAAGGCTCCCGTAGGCAACCGGGATGCCATGCCTCCTTCCTATACTATTAATCACAGCCCTAACTCTGTTTCCTTCTGTATACAAAGGGAAGGTTCTCAGCCAATTGGTACATTCAAGGGGCTGTACTAATATTGTGAATCTAACCAGTGAGGACCTCTGTATGTAGGAGATCCTGTTTACTTTGTTTGTGGCAATGAGGCTTATCCTTAGTTACCTAGAGATTGGCATTGGGTATCTTGTTACCAGGGGTATATGTGGCTACCACCTCTGAAGTTTCTAGAGCTCATCCAAGGCGGGATGGGAATGGTGACACACCTTCACAAGTCACGGGTGATGTCGCAAATTCCTTTGCGCCATTTTGGGGACAGATAATGAATTATGAGGATATTAGAAGACTAGCAAGGGTACTGGAAAAAAACATCAATACGACCACCGATATTTTGTACAACATGACGCTAGAGCAAAAGGCAATTAGGTTAGTAGCCCTTCAAAATAGAATGGTGTTAGACAGCATTCTAGCTGAGCGTGGTGGGGTATGCAAAATGGTGGGATCCGCATGCTGTGTTTTTGTACCCGACTAATCCCCTACCATATTCAAGGCAATTCAAAATCCACATACCTTGAGTACTGAAACGCATGTCCCATAGGGAAACTGGAATCTTAGCACTTGGTTCTGGGACTTGTTACGATCATGGGGTTGGACGATCTTTGCCGTCTTAATGGTGATTCTTGGTATTCTTCCGTTCTGTTGTTGTTGTGTACAATGTCTTCCTGTCATATGTTCGATGTTAGGAGGATGTTGTGCACAAACGATAGGTACACTAGGACCTAAGATACATGCTCCCAAGGAAACTATTAATGTTTTAGTAATGAAGGATATTACTATCAAGGAACTTATGGCGATTGATATTTCTGAAGAATGTGATTCAGGATGTACGGACATTGAGGCGTGGGGTTTTGAGTAAAGCGAATGTTTGAGTAATGCGCTTGACTTAGGCCAAAAGGAGGGGTTGCTAAACCATATTCGCATAAATACCACCTGATTATGAACATTGGCCTAAGACATTCACATTTGTATTAAAACCTATGATTAACTCGATTTACATAGAATTGACTTTGCCGCCATCTTGAAAACATCTGCCATTTTGATCCCAACTCCTGCTGCCTGTTCAGAAATGATTAACCATGTTTTCAGCTGCCACTGAGCAGAATGATCTTTGAGCCTATGTGAACACTAGGACTGCCAAAAGCATAAATGTTTGTCCTGTGCAAAGAGACCTTGTAGTCAAAATGAACTCCCATTCAAAGTGCTATCTGTGCCTACAGACTCATCCTCTTTCAAACAATGACACACAAAGCAAAGCAACTACAGCTGTGTGTTTTGGAAGAAATCCTTTATGCATCTCTTGGAACAGGACTTATCCCAAAGCTCAAGAAACAAGGAACGATCTACACAGCTGAATACAACAAAGTTTGCCAGTATTGTATCTTTAAGGAACCTTGGAGCCACAGTGAACCTCAATTCAAGTGTTGTCTACATCAATAGATTCAGCCATATACAAACATCAGAACTGAATGGGAGACAAACTAAAACCATGTACCTTTGCAATAAACCATTGAATTTGATTCTTGAAACTGGGCTTAACTTGAGCTGGAGAACCAACATCGCCATTGAATCTCCAAGGATAGGACAACATGTCAAAAGTGTAAACTAATATTGTTATATTTGTCATGTGAACCTGGCACAAACCCAAATTTGTAATTTATTAGTTTGGAGAAGGGCTGGGCAATGACCAGGACTGTGTATAAATGCTGCATGCTTTGTGATGACCAGTACTCTCACCCCTCACTGTGTCTGCTGGTACACACTGTGGGGCGTTTGGGTTGGATATTTGTATCAGTACAGAATAAAGTTATATTCATAACTTTGACTTCGTGACTGGCGTATTCAATATTTGGTGGTGCTAACGCTCGATTTTCCTTGCTGATATATCAACAAAATCCCAAATATTTCAGCCAAAATTCAACAAGTACTTTAAAATTAAATTGAACATTAATGGTATTGCCTTGGAACAAGTCTGATGTTTTGATTACCTTGGGGTAAGATTCAATGACGAAGGTGTTTGGACATCTCAGCTTGCTAAATCTAGCTTACTCATCGAAAATATGGTAGGGCAATTTGGAGATTTATTCTAGCTCATGGTCAGGGGGCTATTTCACCTGCCCTTACAATGTATACTGACTGTCCAGGCTAAATCTGCAGCATTATATGTAGCAAGTAGTAAATTGAGTCTGGTAGAAAGATGTTTCCTTTAGCGGCTGCTTGCTATGCCGGCTGCATGTCCAGGCACTCCCATTTATTTAGAGTTGGGCCTTAGGTTGATTAATGGAGATGTTGCCCTTAGGCCGGTATTTTACTGGCTCAGAGTTTGGACTACCCCTGTGCTCAAAATCTATCACGAGGCAATCAAATATATGCTGGGAACTGAGGGTGATAGATTGTTGCCACGTCAAAAAATATCTCGGTCGAAATTAAATCTAGACGGATACTGGCATAATCCCCTGGGCATCAGGAAAGGACTTGCAGAAAAGGTAAAGTGTGCCTCACTGGAGGCGGCCAAAGTGGATTTGATAAACGAATGTAGTCGGTTGGCAATGGGGTATTCCTACCTGGGTAGTAAACCGTGCCTAGGTTTTGAAAAATATTTAGATGTGATGAAACCCCCCTGTGCACGTAACCTGTACATGAAATTCAGGTTAGGTCAATTGAACCTAGCGTGTGGCACAAGCAAATGGGATCCAACTGGAAATGATTTATGCCCAGTCTGTGGTTCAGCCAGGGAACCCTTAAGCCACTTCCTGTTTTTTGCCATGGATACTGTATACCAAGGAACAACTACTTAAAGACAATTTGTAATGCACATGGCATACGTCGGATAAGTGAAGCCCTAATGTTATTCGGGCAGCTTAATGACATTAACATTGTGTACCTTGTGGCAAACTACATTCACCAAACATGGCGAATAAGAGTGAGAACCCTGAAAGTTGGGGTAAACATGAGTTAGAGCAGTGATTTAGACCAGGGAGTTCATTATCCTGTATTGTAATGTGGGTTAACGCTATGAATGCAACTTCTCCCTACTGTTGCTACTAATTCATAAATGCCCTTTATTGTTCTTTTGCACATTTCCCTGGGTTAGGGGAAATGTATTCTACTTGGAATGATGCTGCTACCATATCCACAAATCCACCTCGTTTTTTGCATACTCTTCATAACATTGATAGATGGGGGGAAATGCAAGCTGAAACTGTGTTGGAACTTGGTGAACTTACCACCTTGTATTGTAATGTGGTTCCCATGATGAAATGCAATTTCCCTTTTAATGACGCTGCTAGTTCATAAATGCACGTTATTCATCTTTTGCACACCTCTATGGGTTAAGAAAAAAGCACTCTGTGTGAAACGATGCTGGAATCAAATGTATAAATGCCTTGTCACTGTTCTTTGCACATACGTCTGAGGACTTTCTAATCACTGATACCTGTTCAGGTAGATAATTAAGCGAAGGGACTCAAATTGATTAATTAATAGTTTGTGATATTGCGATGATTTGGCCCAATTGTACTACATAATGCATATACATATAGTTGCATTGGGTTGTCTATTCATTGATGTGTTTTTATATCGATATGTTGTAAAATATTGAGATTTGTATGTGATTTGTGGCAAATGACAAAATGTCGAATAAAAGCCATATGATGATGAATTAGCACTACCGCAAACTTTGTCCACCGCAAACTTTGTCCAAGTGCAAAAGCAGTTCTTTCGGTCCATCTTTTGCATGTTACACTAGTGCTAGATTAGAGCAAACATTGCCCTAATGCAGTGGTGTTCAAACTTTTTCATACCAACCTCCTCCCCATGAGTAAAGATATTTTTTCTAGGGCCCCCCACCTAGGGGTTTGCCCTCCTAAGGGCCCAAAGGAGGTTCAGGGGGCCCCGGGTTCATTAAAAATAAGCAGAATACCTACTGATTATATTTTCTATTAAAAGCAGCCACCTCAATTCTTTTTTTTATATTAAAACAGTCATTTTAATCAATTTTTAAAGACTTCCCCCATCCCACGACATCCTTTGCCCCCCTCCCCAGCGGGGCAGCCCCCCTGTTTGAAGACCACTTCCCTAGTGCAAAAAAGTTTGAAAGAATATGTTTTTTGCATTCGTGCAATTTCTGACCTAGTGTTAATTGCAATTGCCCCTAACCCTTTTGTCACTTTGATTCGGAATCAAAGGGAATTTCTTTTTCTGAGATCCTCATTGGCCATGGGTTGCCTTTGAGTCAGCATCTGCTAAGGGAAAGCGTGTCCTAATGATGTTACAAGACACATTCTCGGTGTAAAGGTACACACATGGGCATGGCAAAATCCTGCATGTCTCAGGGTGATTTACAAGAGTGAGCATGGGATTTTCTGAAAGCTCACCCCACCCCCAAACCCCCCTGCGCGGTCGCTCCCCACCCCTCCCACCCCCAGTACAGATTCTATCCCAGGGGGTGTTTCCAACCTAATGCCAAAATCTGCTTGTTAGCCCTGCTATCGGGGAAAGAAGCAAACGAGAGGGACTCCAGACGTTTGACAATGCCCAGCTACCAGCTGGTGGCATAGGTTATCTTTGTTCATTAATCCTCCTTCCGGTTCACGAGGGCCTGCTTTCCTTCTTATGCAACTCTTAGGCCCATCTGCTCAGTCGAGTTTATTCGGCGGGAACTGAGGTGGATTGGCGCGTGACGATCTATGCAGAGGCAAGCCAGTCGGCGGTACCAGAGCAGAACGTACCCTCCATAAAGTTCTGCTTTTGAGGTACAAGACACATGGAGGCACTGACAGTGATAGCAGAAAGACAATCCTGAATGAAACGCATTGGGATAAGCTTTTCAGTGTGAGATGTTTAAGACTGTTATTTTCCCCTGGTAGACGCCAAGCTGCTTTCTCTTGTGTATGTATGATTTTGCATTTCCATGAAGGAGCCTGCAAAAATCTCACCTGTGCATCTTGGATACATATCGTCATATTGTGGACTACTATGGCCTTCCAAGGACCAAGAAACCAAGTCATGAGGACATGCTAACATTTTAAGCAGAACAATAAGCCCGCAGTAATACGCCTATAGAGTATGCTCTGTTATAACTCTATATACGAACATGTATAAGAAAACGATTGAAGCATAATATACAGCAGAATGTATTTATGTAGCAACACAGGGTCCTGTACCGCTCTTACCTGAGAAAGGTAACCGTCACAAACACATTAGGGCGGGGTCAGCTTGAATGACCCGGAAATGGGTATTGGCTCCCAGCATTCAAGTGGGTCCTAGAGGAAATTCACAATGACAACCTAAAGGTGAAAAAATGCATTTCCAGTCATAAAAAAGGTGTGTAAATACATGCAGGAAATGAGCAATGTATCCCACTGCTGTCTCAAATTAAAATGTAGGCACAGAAGGGTCTGAATAAATCCTTCTGTGCATTGCTCAGTCCCCTCTGCCTGTTCCAAAGTAGGCAGAGGGCAGTGCTTAATTTGTGGGGGTTGTTTGCCAGGGCTCAGCCTTGGCACTTATTTTTGAGCCTCAGCACTTTTTTGTCTCAGACGCACTTTAATTATGAAGAGGTGATAGTGCAGTCATCAACCACAACTAGCAGGTGCGAGTTGTACTGTAGCCCCAAATATGTCGACACTTTGGGGAGCACCCATGAGTGGTGGCAGCAGTGGTGGGGAACTGTGCAACCCACAGTATCACAGGAGTGCTACAAAATATTTGGGCCTAGGCACTTATTTATTTACAAATTAAGTGCTAGGAGAGGGGGATATCTGTTTTTTTTTGGCTTGGAAACGCAGCAGTGGCGTGTCCAGACTCTTTTCACTGGGGTGTCCCAAGTGGGGCACTTACTTATGCAGGGGTGGCATGAAGTAGGAGCGCACACAAACATAATGATCATAGTTTAGGATAATGGGGTGGCACACAGGGTGGCCAATCAGATTCCTGGAGTAGCACGGGCCACCCCAGGCCACTCCCTGGACACGCCACTGGCAAACGCTCTTTCCATACTGGGATGATAGGATGCATTTTCCAGTGAGCGAAAAATGACCTCACCTCGGATCAGCACAATTTTGCCCCTGGGAAACCCTGAAGGGATCAGACCATGTTGATCTATGATGCACGCTTTTGATGCCCCTACCTATGAATGACATGAACGTTTTTCTTTCCAGGTGATGGTGATGAGCAAGTGCACTGCATTGACTTGGGTCAGAAAAGGTTTTGTGATTGGGCCCCGATGTATTCTGTTTCATGGACTATACGTGCGACGTGACTTCAGTCTGGTCTAAGGGTCTTTGCATGAGGCGTCAAAACAAAGTGGGGGGAAAGTGGTGGTCCACATTTTTCCTTTGGTGTTCTAAGACACCATCCTGCCAGAAGATTCTGGCACCTCAGCAGCTCATATGAGAGTCCGCTGGTTGTCCCTAGGCAAGGAGCTCTGCCGACAGGGACACAACTATACAGATGTAAGAGCTACTCATTGAACGCCAATGGAATATATTTAGTAAACCATTTCGAAAATATTTAAAAGGGAACAATTGAAACTTGAAAACCAATAAGGAGTTAAGAGATCCCGAAAAACGTGTCTGTTAGCATAATTGCCCTAGGGATTATGTTCACACCGTGTTCTGTTTTTTAACTCTGTTTTAAGTGTAACTGGATCTGTAACAGCGCCTCGATGCCTCCAGGCTTAGCGCGCTTTATAAATGAAAAAATAGAAAAGAAACAAAAAATAAGCTAACATAACAACTCTTGTGCCACAAACCGCGGTGCTGCTGTGCTTCAAAGTGGAATATTAAAATAAGATGGTGTGGGTGTTATCACACCAGTATTGTGCTTTCAGCCACAAATGTTTATTAAGACACACCATACGATGATGTTGTGTTGCAAAGTGAGGTGTCAAAATAAGATGCTTAGGACAGTGTTAGTCATGTTGGACATAGATTGTGTCATCAGTGAAGACATATTTCTAGGTAAACAGAAACTATGAAGTATTGTGTATAGTTTGTGGAAAGTCATGGGTGAAGAGAAGTGTGCTAAGTGTACCTTCTTTTTTTTAGTCGTTGCACATTGATTATGTTTTGTGGTGAACAAAAAACGTGTGTGTGTGTATTTTTGGGCTATTCACTGAAAATGCCTGTCATATCATAAGTGATATTGACACGTGTTCAAAAGCTCGCCTCTCATCACGTGCCCCATCACCAGCAGCTGCAGCTCTAGAGACAGTGTTTCACTTCCTGAAGTACAGCATGTCACTTCCTGAAGCACAGCATAAGACCGCGCGTCATCCATCCTAGGAAACAGGATGGACCTCTGACCCTTGCCTTTAAGAATCTGTAACATGACGAGCTTTCCATCTCATCCAGTAGGACATCCAGCTTGCAAGGTTGTGGCAGGACAGCTGGGCAGACTCACTGTGATTTACAATGCAAGAGGCTGTCTAGAGGACCCCATCACAGAATCCATTAGTTCCAGTCTCAGCCCTGCCTATTAATATGGGCTTGATTTCCTTTTTTGAGTAATTTAATTAATGAGGTTACTAGGGGTAACTACAGTAACCCTTTCGTTACTAGGTTGTTTTAATGGACGAAAATATTATTATGAGTAATCATGATATTATTAACATCATTATTGGTTTTTTTTTATAAAATACTTCAACCCCACCCATATCATATGCATGTAATTCACATGTGTGTTGCTTAAGTGTCACAATAGCTTTCATGGAGGAAAAACGCTTGCATTTGTGGACAACCACGAATAGCAATATCAGATGCACGACAATATACACATTTGAAACAGATAATGAATTATTATATCATTAAGTATGTGTGTGTTTGAAGTCTGAAATGCACACCTTTCAATTAATGCTCAAATAAAAGGTACTGGTAAACTGTGGAGCAATCATAGGAAAGTTATTGGCTGTATGAAATAGTTACCCGAAATATAAGCAGGGCGGGCCGTGTTTGGAAAAAGACCCTTAATTTGCATGTGCATTGCCATCAGCGTGCTGCCACAGACACTGATGTCACGGGCAGCGGCATGAGTCGCTGCTACTCGAGATGACCATTACAAGAGGTTGCCATGATCACTCCAAGGGAAAAGCCTTTGTGATGGGCACTTTCTGAATGGTCACAAATATGGGGCAAAATAATCAGGAAGGCTTTTTCTCATAGCGTACAATTGGGCCTCATTACGAGGTTGGAGGTAGCCTTGCCGGTAAAACCGGCAAGGCTACCTCGAAACTCGCATCCGGGTCCAGCACCCGCGAATGGGCAATTACCAGGCTATTCCGGCCCAGCCGGACTCGGTAATTGCCCTTTCGCAGGTGCCGGGACCGGTACATCCCCATTCCCATTTGAGCCCGATAGGGCTCAAATGGGAATGTGCCCGATAGGGCTCAATGGGAATGGGCAAGGTGGTAGCACTGCTACCGTTAATAACGGTAGCAGTGATACAGTCCTGTTCTGCTCGTAGGTGCTGGTATGGCCACCAGGTCAGACTTGGTGGCTGCAAGGGCACCCGCGAGTAGAACTCATAGTATGGCGGTACGGTAGCAACAGTGCCGGTAGTGCTACCGCCACCATTTTTGCCTTACAGCTATACTTGTAATGAGGCCCAATGTGTACTCATGAACGTCTTGGAACTTGTAGTTTTGGAAGAAAAGGCACACCGGGGTAAAATAATTTGCCCTATAATGTGCCCTGGATCGGAAATGTCAGTTAAGTGGTAAGGCCGGAATTTGGGACCAGTCTGCAACTTAGGCCACATAACTTCTCAAGTCATTACTTAAAACGTTCACAAATCATAATGAGCCACTTTGACAACTGTACAAATCCACGTAGAAAAATGGTAAGAACAAAAAGGGTATGACTGTAGCTTTATTTCCCCTGCTTGAATGGAAAACTGCAAGTTCTAAAATGCAAAGCAGTCTGATTCTAAAACAGTGCTTTTGGGTTTTGCAAATGTACTATTAAGGCGTGCAGGCTAACATCAAAGCATATTGGGCCTGATTTACAAAAGCGTTTTTCAATGGGAAACTCGCATGGACAAATTCTTTGTAAATCTGCCCCACTGTGTGATAAAGTCACCTGGTTGAAGTCATTGCTTGGCAGTGGCATGCTGCTTATATAATGTGAAGAAAACCTGAATCTCCTCCCAAAATCAAACAAAAACGTTTCAACTGAGTTTTTTTGATTGGCACATGTTTACTTGTCTGAAGAAGTTTGCAGATTTCGGTAGCTAACTGGGGATTTGTGTGGGCTTTCATTAGAAAACTGCACCCCTCAGACAGTTTTGATTGCAAATGTTAAAACCTATTACGGTATTGCCGATAATCATTTTTACTCCAATCAGTGCTTCATTTGTGACGGTGTTTCACAGGGCTCAGTCCGGCACTTATTTCTGAGCCCAGGCGCTTATTTCTGAGCCCTGGCACTTCTTTCTGAGCCAAGTTTAATTAAGTTGTGGTATTTTAGCAACTTTATTATTTTCATTGTAATTCAGTTGTAGTAACGCAACAAGCACCAACAATGTGGCCTATTTATCCATGTTCATGAATAACAATGAGGTGGAAGGGGACAATGCTGGTCACTCATGCAGGCCATGCCTGCACACTGCTCCACTAAGCCTGCGTGACATTGGC
Organism: Ambystoma mexicanum; assembly: GCF_040938575.1. Taxonomy (NCBI): domain Eukaryota; kingdom Metazoa; phylum Chordata; class Amphibia; order Caudata; family Ambystomatidae; genus Ambystoma; species Ambystoma mexicanum. The sequence goes on from NC_090941.1 coordinate 275,247,557, forward strand.
GCACACGCTCTACCTTAATAACCAGCAGCACTGCCACAGCAGGGTGGGCTGGCAACAGGACAGTTCCTAGTGAGCAGCCCCAACACAGGGACAAGGTCAGTGAAAAGGCCCATGTCAAAGAGGAGGAGTGCCTGTAACAAGTGACAAGCTATACAAGAAGACCTTCCTGCAGTGTTTGACCGGACATGGCATGAGCTCATTAATGATTTTGCCTGTATCAATTCCCCATAGGAGGAAAGTATGTTTGCTCTTTTGCCTGCCATAAGAAGGTCAATATGTTCCACTTGCCACTGATAGAATTAGAGCAAAATGTTAACAATGATGTGTTTTTAACCAAACACTTAAACCTTTAAGTTATTTCGAGCCACAACTGATATGTTTTGTCAACACTGCCAGTCAAAGCATCCATCCCCTTCAATGAACCGCTGGAAGTTGCAGCTTTTACCCCAAATATTTTGACACTGCATGGAGCAGACCTGGGTGGTGTACACACTGGTGTGTCACAGGATTGCTAGAAAATATTTGGGCCCTGGCGCTTATTGTCTTACAAATTAAGCACTGACATAGAAAAGAGATTGGGCCCCATTATAAATTTGCCTGTCCGGTAAGTACGGTACCGGTAAGCTTGCTAGTACCGTAGTTACCGAACCGGCAAACTACGAGGTCTGCCCGTGGGTGCCTGTCATCCCGGCAAGTCCGACCTGCCGTGCAGAAAGGCACCCGCAAGCAGACCTACTCGGTAGCACTGCCACCGTTATTGACGGTGCCGGCACTACCGGCCTCCCCATTCCCATTGAGCACTCCCAACTCCCTCTTGAGGCTCCCCATTCCCATTTGAGCCTATCGGGCTCAAATGGGAATGGGGAGTGATTAATACTGGCACCCGGCAATGGGCAATTACCGGGTCCGGCGTGGCCAGAATGCCCTGGTAATTGCCCATTGCCGGGTGCCGGAAAAAAAAGACTCTGGTGCTGGTAATTACCGGCACGGCTACCGCCATAGTCGTAATGAGGCCCATTGTTTCCTATTTAAGGATTTGCAGGTCCATAGTGGGACCTGCAGGGTTAAGTGGGCTGTATGGGAGAGATGGGAAGAGGGGCTTTGTCTTCAGGGCCTCATCAGGAATGAGGGAGAGTCGAAGGGCCTCACCTGGGTGCGGGGCCGGGGCATTGGGGGCAACGAGGTAGGGAAGGAGGGAGCGAGGAAGGGAGATGAAGAAGGGTCTTGAAACAGGTTAGTATTCAGGTGGCAGCTGTTGCCGGTTGGGGTCCCCAATGGCAAGGAGCCCAGGTTGGCACACAGACTGGCAATGCCTACGTTTGGCTGTGAACATAAAATAGCACAATTACAATATGTGCCTGTCAAACAGTGTAAAACACAACAAATGTTCTTATGGAAGGACTGATAGGCAAATATGATGTGATTGAGGTGGTTAACTTTGCAGCTGCTGGAAGGAAAACGAAGAGCATGCTCTCCAGCTGTGCGGGAAACAAGAGTGTACTTGGTATGAGCATCTGCACATAGGTTTTTAATTGCACTGGTGCCTGGACAAATCGAGCAAGAGGGAGTTGACACTCATAAGCTACTCACACTCTGTCATGTTTCATGCAGAGAAATGTACACAGTGTGTGTTCTGCAATGCAAGCATATGTGGTATATTTAGGCATGTATGCGGGTGGCCAAATAGCACAGTGAGCTAAGCTCTTTCCCCTGATATCTGTGTGCAGCCTGCTGTGTGCAGGTTTGAATCCCAGCAGGGTCAACTTAGCCCTTCATCTTTCTGAGGTCCATACTCTGTGGGACAATAATGTCTTCTGTTATTTGTGAGCTCTGAGACCTATGGGTGTGTAGCGCTACATAAGGAGCAAATTATTATTATTAGAAGTCTGCTAAAGAATCGAGTATGCTTGGACTGAGAGTACTTCTGTGGCTGGCACAGTTAAGAGAGCATGCCAATTGATTACCTTGCACCATCCAAAAATGTTTATATGGGATCTGCCCAGCCCCCTCCCCGTGGGATATGCAAAGTGCAGATGAGGAGACCATTTGAACAGATATAGTTTTCCAGTACAGGCTGCAATATCTAATTAAGCAATATCTATGTTGCAAGTTTTTATAGAGCAAGGATGGGAGTGGGGGAGCAAGCAGGGTAGTTTGAAGCGGGAGGGCAAGGACTGAGAATTGTAGATGTGGCAGGAAAGGCGGGTCTTCAGAGATCTTCTGAACTTGTGTTTATTATGGAGGGGAGGTAGGACAAGACATCTATAAGGAAGGGCCTTCATTGTGAAGGGATCAACTCACAAAATAGTTGTCCTCCGGCTGGCATGGCAGAGGATTGTGAGGTTCACAATCAATTGCTGTGACATCAAGGTGGGCGGGATACTGCATTTTCTCTGTATGCCATTTTCTCTCCTTCTTGGGTTAATCTCGAGTGAGAGGAATAGGAAACTGATATTTTATATGTTTTGTAAAGTACCTTCTTTCCTGCCCTCTATCAACTCTGCAATGCTGGTCCATATGGACAGTGCAAGGCATGGAAAAGGGACACGGGGTATACACAACATAAAGTTACAGATGGGTAAACTAGAGTTGCAAGTGACATCACAGGCAGCGTGAACTTCAATTTGGTTGCCTATCAGATGTTCATCTGAACCCTCAGTGAATATATCCCCATTGTTGATAGCTACAAGGCTCGGGCCGAGCAATGTTTCCACCACCACTGATGCTTACAAGGTTCCTCACATTTCTAGAGCTCCCGCTAAAGTTCCTTCTAGTCCTCTCTGAGGTGAACTGCTGAGTAGTAGATTACTGCAACAGCATTCACGTACGCCTTCCAGAAAAGACATTATGCAAACTATGAAGAGTCAAAAACCACACTGCTCCTCCCACATGTGGATCGTGCAATCAAGGTCTTATTACACCTGCATTATACAGACTATGTGGGCTCCTGATCAAGGAAAGATCTAATTTTAAGAAGCTGTGTCTGGTTCACAAAACCCTACACAGCTACATCCCTGGTTACCTTTTCAGGTGTTTTCAACTGTATCCTGCCCTGTGGAATAGCTTCCAGACACTCCTAATGGTAGACTGCCTTCCTCATGTTCCAGAGGGGTGTGAAAACTCTCTTTTGCATGTCCTATAGTGACAAATGGCCTCATTACGGGTCTGGAGGTAACAGTGCCGGTACTACTGGTGGGTTGCCGCCGGACCGTAAATATTTACCGGCGCCTGACTTGCCGGTAACACTGGGGGATGACAACCCCGGCGGTCTGGAAAGTCAGGTGCCGGTAAATTTTAATTCCCCATTCCCATAGAGTCCCATAGAACTCTGTGGGAATGGGGGTGCTTCCATGGCGGTCTGCATACTGTTGCTGCTGCGCCCGGCCGGGTCCGACCTGTCGGGCACAGCGAATCCGGCATGCAGCCCTGTAATAGGCCGGTCTGGAAACAACAGTGCCGGTAAGGTTACCAATAACATTGTTTCCGCACAGACAGGCTCAGAATGAGCCCCAATATCCCAAACCCATTGGACTTGACATGAAACAGTCCCTGCCTCACTTTGGCTCCTAAGCGTTTAGATGCTTAAGATTGGCTCCAACCGCTCAAATGTCGGTGAAGTCTTTCCCATTGGATTCTCCACCCTTGAGGCCTGAGCACCACTCCAACCTTATTGCCAAAGGGTGAAATATGGCCATCAAGGTGGCTCTCTCCCTTCCTCCATGCAGTCCCGCATTGAGCCCCTGCACCTTCAAAGCCTGATCTCTCGGGCCTTGAGCCTGTAACACTATGGCGTCTAGCAATGCAACGATCCATACATTCATTATGGAATAAAGTAAATAAAAGCATAATGGCGGCTGCCACCTCACACACCCACCCGCACCATGGCAGCTGTTTCACCGCTTTTTGTGAAACCACTGTTTTGCTATGTTTGTTTTTGCAGCAATTTCTATGGATTGGGGTACAGGTAAAAATAGATTTTTTGGGTAGTGGAATATTTGGGGAGGTGTGGGGATGCAACAAGGGCTGTCCCACATAAAACAAATGTTGCAAAAAACATGGAGAAACTGACGCTGCGGCGAGATGGGCTAGAACCGTCAAACAAAGAGGACACTTCTGTGTAGAACTAGGGGGTCATCAGATTACTGCCGTATGCATACTTTTACCCTGAAAATGAGTTCCTGCGGTACATGTGTGTACCAGTTAAATAATACTATTTGGATGATGGGAGATGCCAAGTGGCTCTGCATGGCACGGTGGGGCCCCACTTGAAAATACGTGGCATTATTTCGTCTGATTTGTTTTCTTCTCAGGCTGGTTTACTTTTCTAGCCTAATTAGTGGAACATATGTAAAAAACAAAAAAATTGCAGAGCACACCTTTAAGTTTATCAATGACAGTTTGGGTTCTATTTGCTTAGGATGATCGTGCTGAGGATCCACTAATTTGATATGATAATTTATTTGCATCGAATAGCAGTACATATACTTTTCTATGCACAGAATGACACTGGGGTTCTTTTTTAGAAAACAAGTCAGCACATGTGTCTGTTTCAGGATAAGTGCTGTTCGCACACACACAAAATATATGACAATGATGCACTTTGATTGAATTCAAATGGCTCGCTTAAACACACCTGTCAGACATTTGACATCTTTAGAAAGTTGACATTGCTAGACATTGGCTATGTTCCTAACTATGGGAAATGGACCTGGCTGTGCAGCATCGTGACACTGGACAGCCTAGTCAGGCATACCTGGGCTGTCAGGGATTATGTCGAAAGTTACTGAGGCCTGTTTCTCATCTCCTAAATGGACATTCCTCTCGCGTGCCTGCAGAGGCTCGCGCCTGGACTCCGCCTCACCTTACTCTGTGGCATGTGTCCTCATAAGGGATGAAATATGCTCGCGTGGCTCATTAGTCAGTCATGGAGCTGAAAGGACCGATGTATCGTCTACATTTCCACACTTCACGAATGCACGTGATTCTCAGAAAATCCTATCACAGCCATGTGTCTCGTTTCCCTTATCATCAAATATTGTGAGCGGCACTTAGAACCAGCCGGCTGCAGGATGACGCACTATCTAAAAATAAGCCACTTTCATCGACAGCAAATGTCATCGGTGTGAGTTCGACTTTCATGTACGTAGAGACTGTGGAGAAACACAGGCTAAGAAAACACCTGACCCCCAAAGCTCTCCCCCCACCCCCCAAGATGCGTGCTCTTACCATTAAGGAGGGAACGCCCTGGGATCCAGAGTGTTGGATAGTGGCTGAAAGAAAACATCGTTTACCCAACGATGTTTGTTGTCATTGATGAAAACGCTCGATGTGCATTGGTTCACACTGTTAATGGTGCACACATCTAAAGTGCAGAAAAGGGTGTGGAGCGGGAGATTGTTGTGCAGACAAATGGTTGTAATTTGGCAGATTTAAGGACAAGACAAGCGGTGGCGTCGCCAGGAATCAAATTTAGGAGGGGCACAGCAGGGGCCAAAGACAAAAGTAGGGGGACCACAGACAAATGTGGGGGGGCCGCTTATGAAAGGGAATGTGTGACGTCACAAGCACTCCTGCAGAGAGGCTTGTGTGCACACCAACTACCCACACCCCACTGCACCTCCCCTCCAATCAGAATGCAGGCACAAAACCATCCAGTGACTAATGGCCCATCATTAGCAGTTTCGTGCGCTACATTATGATTGGTGGGGCTGGTCTTAGCTGAAAAGGGAACTGAACTGTTTTGATTGGAGTGCTTATGAAGACTTATGACAGCCTCCGTTCACTATCTATTTCTGCACAATGGTACACGATCCGGTTGTTCAGCTCCTGTGTTGTGATGTATTGACAGTGCAGAGAGCGCAGCCCAGCTGAGGTAGGAGGAGGCACAAAGGGGGCTCAGGATTTCAGATGGGGAGCCCGGCCCTCACCAGATCCCCCCTAGTGACTCCACTGATTAGATAAGGGTATTATTTTACTGAACCGTGCTCAGATTGGGGCAAAAAGTATGCTCTAGAAGACAAAAGAAGTGGAACACTTTCATGAATCGCAATGAAAAACTGAGGAGTACCAGTGCTGGAAATGGAAAACATTTGTTGGGGGAGCCATCACTTCTTGGGAGGGGTGGGGCTTTGGGAAGGAGGGGGCGGGGCCCCGGCCAGGTTGCACAACTCAGTATCTCTATATAGAACCCAATCCTGGCGATTTGCATAAAAGCAAAGAGCATTATGGGAACAACATAATGTACATACTTTTAAATGTTAAACATGCCTTATAGTCATTAAGAAAACCTTTTAAGCAAATAATGGACTTGTCTGTTTTGATTGGTCACAATGTTCATAAGACCCATGTGTGGCAAATACTGTATTTTAAAATACAATGGGCTTTCTGCATTGTTCCAAACGATCAGCTCCACAGTGCACCTGCATGTCAAACTGACCCACATTGGACCACAAACACGGATTTGGCCTCCCTATTGTGCCATCGCTTTGAGCGTTGCCTTATAAGGCAGTCCAAACCTCACCGAAACAGGTTGGTTCTGGTGTTTTTTTTAGCACCAGTTGCTGCATTAGAGACTTTCCAAAGTGCTTTGAGGCAGCATGCTGCCAAGCCAAAAAAAAGGCACATTTAGGTCAGTAAATGCAATTAGGAGGAACACCAGTTCACCATAGGCAGTGGGCTTGGTTCCCAGGTCCCAAGGAAAGACTAATACCCCAGATAGTACCCAAACGCCCAGTCCTATAGCAGGTATAGCTGGCCGGTCCAATTGAAACACTCCACTGAGGGTGTAAATCAACTTGTAAGTACACACTTCATACCAATCAAAACTCTGGATTTTTGCGGACAACACCTGATTTTTATCCCCCAATACTGATATCGCACAATTTTTCTCAGCTTTCTCCTGCCTAAAATGGACATTCCACACTGTAATAAAAAAATCTCCCTAATCCTGATGCACAATCTCCTTCTTAAATGTTTTCAAATGCAGGACGGTCAGATCCTCCCCGGTCTTGCCCAACTCGCAGTCCTTCTTAACCTGCTAGATTTGTTGTGGTTCCACCTGTGTTGTGAAGACAGTGCCCCTCAAAATCCAGTGACAGGTTCTTCATGGAATTATTTGTGTATACTATTCTACTCCAAGCTCCCTCCTTGTGCTGCAATGACCTATCTGTGTTAACAGGTGCCAGTGGTGTGACAAAGTGCTGTGTCTTGCTCTGAGGGTTAGGAATGGGGTGACCAAGGGGGTGGGGCCTTGCAATCCGCTGCGTGATGCAGGACACCTGACAGCGTGGGGTGTATCACTTGTTCCACCCCGACCCTCTCCCATGACCTTGCCATGGACTTGTGAAAGGGTCCGAAATGCGAACATGACACCTTAAATAGCCTGACTTTATTCTCTGCAATAGTTGGAAGATGCACTGGCAACAGCCGTGGGAAGACTGTCATGCAGAGAAAGAAAGTCTAAGAACGTGCTTACTCAACCAAAGTCCTTGAGACTCGCGCTCACACAAGCCTCTTCACGAGCATCACGCTTTGCAAACCTGAAAACGCTCTGAAGTGCATCACTCCAGAGAACTAAATCTGCATGGGCAACCAAGATGGCGCTTGGCCATGATATCACCTCGCTTTTGGTAACCTTTAGAAATGATGAGGGGCCTGAAGGATAGACTTAGCACTGCTTGTACTTCCAAATACAACAATCCCATGTAGTCACTTATTTTCACACACAATTGATGTCTCTATGAGAGGGGCGGTGCGAGGGCCAGGACCAGTCCCCTATAAGAGAGGCCCAGTTGGGCACAGTGATGTGGGAGTTATGTGAGCGTGGAGGTGAAGAGATCGAGCATGCTGGAGATGGAAAGGAAATTGCTTTGTATGAGGCTGTAGGAAAGTGGAGGCGATGAATGGGAGATAGAATGAAAAGGTGAAACACCAGTTGGAGAGGTTGGTTTTGGAAAAGGTAGGGAAAACCAGTATAAGGAGGCTGGGAGGACAGAACTCATCTACACTACGCTTTTAAGCTCACAAAGGTGATATAGACATTACAGTTCCAAGATTCTATAGATAATCTGTAATTGGTTGATGATTGCCAGGCATGTTTCCAATTCCATTTGATTCCATTTCATACACACATTGAATCCACAATCCACTATGATAAGGTGATCAATCATTCTTTTCCAGGTTTGTTAAACAAAGGTCTGGATAGTGAACACCTGTTGTATAATGAATCCTTCAATATCCTTTTAATTGTTTTGCATTTTTTGAAAATTATCAACACAATAAGAATGTTGACTGGCTCTTTATACCACAAGTGTTGCCTCATTCTAGGGGAGGGGATCTAGATCTATTTTTAACATGACTGGAAAAAAACTGGATCAAATGTTTACATTGAATAGTCTAATGTATTGTTCTAGACAATTTGAGAATTGGTGGAATGATTGGCTCAGACTTAGTACTCTTCCTGTATGATGGTTTGAACTTTTGTCTACAAACAAGAAGTGAAGCAAGATCACGTGTTATTATACTCATGTGCTTACATTTCTTTTTGCGTGTCCTAGGATTTGGAACAAGTACATAGTACAATATATGCACATATTTGGTTCCCTGATGCGTTGAGTGTGTGAGTGTATTAGGTACTGTTACGCTTACCTGGTCTCTGCGGAGGCGTTGGGGCACAGTTGCAGCCCTCCCGGGGGTGAGGTTGCTTGGGTCCGACTTGGCCCTCTGCGCTTATGTGGTGACTGGTGGTAATAGGTGATGCTGCTTGGGACTGCTCCTGCGTGGAGAATAGAGGGTGCGAGTATGCCAGCTTGTGCGCCTGATCCCCTTCCAGACCCCTTCTCCCAAACCATGGTACCAGTGGGATGCGCTGTCCCTGGAAAGCTCATCTGTTGATTCGTTTTGGCGAGCACTCCGTCTTGCTGCTTCTGGCAGGGGCGCTTGTATGATCTGGAACGAGTTCCTTCACTGGTCGCTTGCACGTGGTAGTCCAGTCCTGCTGCAGCTAAGCCACTATACTTCAAGTTAAGTCTTCCTTTTTGCCTTTGTATTTCCTTGTCTGTTTTTGTTGTATTGTAAAGTTTGTTGTCTTGTATTGCTGTCCGTTCCACTTTTGATGTTTGCTCTTTTGCTTTCATCCCTTGCAGGTGATGTTGCCATCTGAATCAAATCAGGGGATGAATGGAAGACGGCCTTTCGCACACCCTTTTGGCACTACGAGTATCGCGTAATGCCCTTTGGGTTGGTGAACGCTCCGGCCATCTTCCAGCGCTTTATGGATCACATTTTCTCTAACATGCTGCTCCATTCAGTCATTGTATGTCTAGATGATATACTCGTATTCTCCCCTTCACTGACAGATCACGTTCAGCATGTCAGGGAGGTCTTAAAGTGGCTGTTGGACAATCACTTGTTCTGCAAACTGGACTAGTGCGAATTCCATCAAGAGAAGGTGGCATAGTTGGGTTACATCCTGACCGCTGAAGGCGTATCCATGGATCCTCGTAAGGTCTCTGCAATCGTGGAGTGGGCTTCTCCGTCCTGCATCAAAGACCTCCAGTGTTTTTTGGGATTCGCCAACTTTTATCGTCGGTTTATCCCCAACTTCTCAGAGATGATTCTGCCACTTACTGCTCTCCTCAAGAAAGGGGTATCCTTTACCTGGTCTGATGGTGCTCAGAGGGCCTTTGACGCTATTAATGTACGTTTTGTTACGGGTCCTATCCTGATCTCCCCCGATCAGAAGAAGAAATTTATCGTTGAGTCCGATGCTTCTCATCACACATTGGGTGCTGTGCTTCTTCAAGAGAACGACCAGGGAGTGGAGTGCCCTGGGGCTTACCTATCTAAGACCCTATCTCCCTCTGAACTCAACTACACGGTCCTCGAGAAGGAGCTCCTCACCATCAAACGTTCCTGTGAGGAATGGAGACATTTGTTGTTGGGAGCTACCCATGCTATCGAGGTCCAAACGGATCACCACTATCTTCGAGTTCTACAATATGTCCAGACCAGGAACAGTAGACAAGCCCGTTGGGCTCATTTCTTCTCACCTTATGAGATTGTATTCACCTTTATTCCTGGTAGGGTGAACCTCAAGTCTGATGCCTTGTCTCAGAAGGAATTATCGTTTTCATCCCCCTTCCGGTCCGAACCTCTCTTTCCTAGAGCTCGCTTTATACATGTGGTTACAAGCTTTTTACAGTCTGTTTCTGAGGCTACCTTGCATCTACAGAAGGATGAACCTGATGCTTTAGCGGGCCTGGGACTCACACTTACACAAGGCTGCGCTTACCTGGATAAGAGGCTGTTCATTCCAACTATGGAGCTTCGGAAGTCTGTTCTTCTTTTATGTCATTGTGATATGGAAGCGGTGGCAGCTGACTTGAATCACGGGAGAAAGGAGGAGGTTGCGGAAGTGAGCAGCCGGGTACCAATGTTGGCCTTTAAGGGAAGGGAAAAGACTACAGATACCAGAATGCCCTACGGAATACTGCATCAGGGAGGGGGCCCACCGATGGGAAAAGAAAGAAAGATAAGAAAAGGGAAAACCGGATTTCCGTATCATATCAGACCCACCAGAACAGACACAAAGCACATGGTTAAACCACAGCGGGTGGAGCAGGGAAGAGGTGGGGAATCAGGGCCAGGTGTGAAAAAAACGTTGCTCAGAACACCAGGGGCTGATTACGAGGGAGGGGCGGGTCAAGAGTTAAAAGCAACTCGAAAAGACTCAGAAGGGGTCTTCTTCTCTTGCAGGAACAGCGCGGCGAGGGCCGCCACACCCGATTGGAGTGAGACCAGCGGAGAGTACGAATGGGTTTACTAGGAAGCGGAAAGCCTACAGAGTGACGCCGTACCTTGTCCGAGGCTCCAGACAGCAATGCAGAGCAGAAAAATAGCAACCAGAGGAAAAATATTACGAGAGGTGAACTGTGGGCCATTGCTATTTAATTTCTTTCGTTTACATCGACCGGAGGCAGGTTGAGGATTGAAAGCCTGTACACGCCGGGGTGTGATAAGAGACAATCGGGACTGACGAAAGCAAGTCGCATCGGCAGTGCCTGCGAGGTAAAAGGAACCGTATTCAGTTGTATGAATTCAATGATCTGAGAAGTGTTAGTTGTGAAAATAAACTATTGTTGAAAGTAAAATCTCTGTTGCCTCCGGCTGACTACTTAACAGTGGAGGCAGCGGTGGGATCCAAGAGGAACGCCAATTCTCATCATCATGGAAGCCATGTTGAAAGCACTGGCTGAAGGCCAACAGCAGCTGCAACAGTTAGTGCAAGTACAAGGGAATCAAGCGCAACCAGATCGGCAGGCCCTACAACAGACTCTGCAAGTACAAACAGCAGCTCAGGAACAGGGCCGAGAAGCATTGAGGATTCTGGGTGAATCAGTAGCGACACAATGAGCACATCCGGCTATTCCCCCTACTGTATTTCAAAAATATCAGGCGGGGGATGACCCCAGTTATTTCTTTGTGAACTTTGAAAGAATAGCCCGAGCAGCACAATGGCCACAGAACCGATGGGCTTTCTTTTTGGCGCCCCTGCTTACTGGGTAATTAAAAGGTGCCTATCAGGCGGCCAACCCCACAGGGGACACCCCATACGCGGACATCAAGAAATCAGTGTTGGAAAGACTGGGAATGGACGAGGAGTCATATAGACTACAGTTTCGAGAAACCAGATTAAAACCCGGCGAGAGCCCCAGGCAATTGTTCTACCACGTCCAAGATTTAGCAGAAAAATGGCTACAACCAAACACCGCCACGATCGGGCAGATTAAGGAAAAGGTGATGTTGGAACAATTCATTGACACCCTGCCGAGTCCGATACAACGGTGGGTAAGACAACATCACCACCTTACACTGTCTGAAGCCATAGATGTGGCAACCGCCTACCAAAAAGCAGGCATACCCCTCACCTTCACCGCACTACCAGCGAGTTCCCACAATGACACTCCTACCATGCGCAGCAATTACCGGGGAGCCACCCAGGAACCTCGGAAAAGACCGGACCCTAAACCCACCAACTGAACCAGCATCCTAAGAGGGCAGGCACCCCAATGTTTTGAATGTGGGGAGTGGGGCCATTTAGCCCGGTCCTGTCCCAGAAAAACCAAGGCCGAACCCATGGACGTTGGAACGTTACAAGCACCAGGATATCGGAAGAACCTGTCATATGTGATCGAGGTAACGGTGGATGGACATCCCCAGCCAGCCATGATGGACAGCGGTAGCAGACAGACAGCCATACAACCACATGTGAGTGAGCAAGACCCAGCAAAGGTGAGAACCATTGACATAAGGTGTGTGCATGGGGATGTAAAAGGGTACCCTACGAAAGACATTGTGTTGGGGCTACAGGGACACGAGATACCAGTGAAAGTAGCCATTTTTCCCACCATCCCAGCCCTGGTACTAATAGGGACAGATATTGCGGAATTCGACAAATGGTTAAAGGAAGCACTTTTTGCCACAACAGAGATAGGGGTACAAGCAGGAAGGGAGAAAACCGCAAAGAGCCAGAAAAGGAGTACTGAAAAGAACATGGGAATAGGAATGGATATTGCCCTCATAGACTGGCGAGTGGGGGACCATCTTGCCTCATTCCGGACCGAAACCGGTCTGGATGAAATGCTAAAAAGGGCCAGAGAGCAAACACAAGCAACGGGAGGGACCCCAGTAACCACGCTATACTTCAAGGAAAATCAAGGACTAATATATAGGGTAACCCGAGGCTCAGACAACCAAGGGAGTGAGCAATTGCTGGTTCCCCAGTAATACAGGAAAACTCTGATTCAACTAGCACATGACCACACAACAGGGGGCCATTTAGCAGAAAACATGACAGTGAAAAGGGTGTTGCAGAATTTCTACTGGCCGGGAGTGTATGCGGAAATAGCCAGATATTGTCAGGAGTGTGCCATATGTCAAAAAACGAGTCCTCATACACCGGCTCGGGCACCCCTGCAAAGAATGCCCCTGATTAAGGAGCCCTTCCAGAGAATAGGAGTGGACATTGTAGGGCCCTTGGAGCCCACCAGTAGAGGGTTCCGGTTTCTCTTAGTGATTGTGGACTAGACCACTCAGTATCCCGAAGCTTTCCCTTTAAGAGGAATCTCAGCAAGACAAGTATGCAATGTACTTCTGCCGTTCTTTGCTCGAGTGGGAATACCCATGGAAATAGTAACAGATCAGGGGAGTAACTTCATGTCGGTGGTTATGAAGGAGGTTTGCAAAACCTTAGGAATTCAACACTTGAAAACCTCGCTATACCATCCACAAATGGATGGGGTGGAATGATACAATAAAACTATTAAACAGATGATAAGGAAAGCCACCAGTCCCACAGGGTTGGGATGGGATCGCGTTTTACCGTGGGTGTTGATGGTACTAAGAGATACCCCGCAATCATCAACCGGATACTCCCCTTTTGAATTGTTATTTGGAAGACAGCCCAAATCCATATTAGGATTACTAAAAGACACCTGGGAACAACAGGAGGAAACCTCGCTCACAAACTATGTCAATGAACTAAGAGAACATCTAGGTAAACTGAGAAATTTTGCTCAGGAAAACCTGGGGAGGGCCCAAGAAAGACAAAAGAAGTATTATGATCAAGGAAGCTGACCTCGATCCTTTAAGGTAGGGGACAAGGTGCTGGTTTTACTGCCTACACACATGAACAAAATGTTGGCCCAGTGGAAGGGCCCGTATCAGATAACCAAAAACCTGGGCCCGGTGAACTATGAGGTGGAACAACCTGACCGGAAAAATAGATTCCAGAATTACCACATTAACTTGCTCAAGTTGTGGAAAGAAGGAACACAGGGCATATTATGTGCAACACTCTCGGATATGTCATTCTCAGAGCAAATGGTCCCTAATAGCCGTAGTAGCCTGCAAGATGTTGAAATGGGGGAACAGTTAAGTGAGACCCAAAAGGCTGAATTATTGGAGACCTTGAAACCATGGGGCGAGAGTTTTTCAGGAATTCCAAGACGAACACATATGGCTACGCATTCAATACCCACGGAAGAAGGAAACATTGTACGTCTCAGGCCTTACAGAATTCCGGAGTCAAAACATGGAGAAATAGCCAAAGAAATAGACAACATGCTTGAATTGGGGACCATTGTGCCATCTAAAAGCCCCTGGTGTTCACCCGTGGTCCTAGTACCTAAACCTGATGGGACCACCAGGTTCTGTATGGATTTTAGGCAGTTGAACGCTATATCCCAATATGAAGCCTACCCAATGCCCAGAATTGATGAACTGATAGAAAGGCTGGGGTCAGCAGCCTTCCTGAGCACCCTGGATCTCACAAAAGGGTATTGGCAGATTCCCCTCAAACCGGCAGACCAAGAGAAAAACGCTTTTTTGACTCTGCAAGGCTTGTTTCAGTTCACGGTCCTACCCTTTGGATTGCATGGGGCCCCTGCTACCTTCTAAGCCTTAATGGATAAAATCCTGAGACCACACAAAGAATATGCCCCAGCTTACTTAGACGACATAGTATTCTTCAGCCATACATGGAACGAACACCTTGCACATTTGACCCAGGTGATACAAGCTTTGAAAGCGGCTGGTCTGCACATTAACCCCAAAAAATCCAAACTGGCAGCACACAACACCAAATATCTGGGGTATGCAGTGGGAGGTGGGGTGATAACCCCACTGTTGGACAAGATTCAAGCCCTGCAGAAGCTACTGCCCCCTGAAACTACAAAAGAAATAAGAGCCTTCCTGGGATTCGTGGGGTATTACAGGAGATTCTTACCAAACTTCTCTACCATAGCTGCACCCCTTACGGATGCACTGAAAACAACCCGTCCCCTGCAGATCACCCCGGAGGCTGTGCAAGCTTTTCAGAAGTTGATCCGAATGATTTCCACAAAACCTGTTCTCCATTGTCCTGATTTCTTGAAGGAATTCTATTTGCAGGCGGATGCCTCGGGATGTGGCTTAGGAGCGGTGTTGTCACAGGGAACGGAACAAAATCTGTGCCCAATAGCCTTCATCAGTAGGAAATTACTGCCACACGAGATTCCGTACTCAACGTTGGAAAAAGAATGCCTGGCTATAAAGTGGGCGGTAGAGTCTCTCCGGTATTACCTACTGGGAAGACAGTTTACCATGTTTACCGATCATGCACCCTAAAATGGTTGGCCACACAAAAAGACTCAAACCATAGAGTCCTGCGATGGTTCTTGACGCTCCAGCCTTACCAGTTTGTGACTGTTCATAAACTCGGAAAATATCAGATGGTGGCGGATTACTTGTCCCGTGCCATGGACCTGCCCGAATGGCATGGGTCCTTGGGGGGAGTATGTGATATGGAAGCAGTGGCGGCCGACCTGAATCACGGGAGAAAGGAGGAGGTTGCGGAAGTGAGCAGCCGGGTACCAATGTTGGCCTTTATAGGAAGGGAAAAGACTACAGATCCCAGAATGCCCGACGGAATACCGCATCAGGGAGGGGGCCCACCGATGGGAAAAGAAAGAAAGATGAGAAAAGGGAAAAACGGGTTTCCATATCATATCAGACCCACCAGAACAGACACAAAGCACATGGTTAAACCACAGCGGGCGGAGCAGGGAAGAGGTGGGGAACCAAGGCCAGGTGTGAAAAAAATGTTGCTGAGAACACCAGAGGGTGATTACGAGGGAGGGGCGGGTCAAGAGTTAAAAGCAACTCGAAAAGACTCAGAAGGGGTCTTCTTCTCTTGCAGGAACAGCACGTGGCAAGGGCCACCAAGCCTACAGAGTGGTGCCGTATCTTGTCCGAGGCTCCAGACAGCAGTACAGAGCAGAAAAATGGCAACCAGAGGAAAAGTATTACGAGAGGTGAACTGTGGCCCATTGCTATTTAATTTCTTTCGTTTACTTCGACTGGTGGCAGGTTGAGGATTGAAAGCCGGTACAAACCGAGGTGTGATAAGAGACAAATGGGACTGACGAAAGCAAGTCGCATCGGCAGTGCCTGCGAGGTGAAAGGAACCGTATTCAGTTGTATGAATTCAATGATCTGAGAAGTGTTAGTTGTGAAAATAAACCATTGTTGAAAGTAAGAATCCTCAAACTAACGGCCAGACCGAACGTCTGAACCAAACCCTATAGGGCTACCTCTGTTGTTATATCTCTGCTTCTCAAGACAACTGGACGGAATTACTGCCTGTAGCAGAGTTTGCTTACAGCAACGCCCGCCATGCGTCTCTGGGTTCCAGTCCCTTCCATTGCACCTATGGTTTTCACCCCACCTGTTTCCCGGTTGGACTTTCTTCAGTCTCTGCATTTCCGGACGTGGGTGGTCTTCCCCTGTACACCCGGAATGGTAATTCCTCTGCTTGCTCCTCTCTTCTGGAAGCCCAGGAGTGTGCCAAACGTTCTGCTGATAGACACAGGACTCCTGCTCCGGTGTTTGCTGCGGGCGACAGAGTGTGTTTGGCTTCTCATTTCCTTCCCTGTCATCTGGTGCCTTCGAAGCTTTCTCCTCGGTTTTTTGGCCCTTTTCCTGTTCTTCAGCAGCTGGGTGCAGTAGCCTATCGCCTCCGGTTGCCTCCTTCCTGGACCAGGATTTACCTGGTGTTCCACGTCTCCCAGCTCAAGAAGGATGTAGTGGACCAGTTCGCCCAGCATGCAGGCGCGCAGCCTCCTCTGGTATCTACCGTTTCAGGACCTGAGTTTGAAGTGGCAGGGATCTGTGAATCCCATTATTATTGTGGCCGTCTCCAGTACCTGGTGGATTGGCGGGGCTATTCCCCCGCAGAGCGTTCATGGGAGTCTGCTTCTGCAGTTCATGCGACGCTGTTGGTCCACCGTTTTCATCAGCGCCATCCTGGCAAGCCGGGTACGTCTGCCCTTTGGAGGGAGCATACTGTCATGTCCCACAGGAGGCGGTGGTCTCTGTGGCAACTTTGGTTGCATGTCCGCATTGCATCCATTCCCCCTTCCAGGATGGCGGGGGTTAGTGGCTGTAGCATCCCAGCTCTGCAAAGTGCCTTGCTCACCGGGGCTCTGCCCCCTCTGCAGGAACCAGCATATATGTCTTCCCGAACAATGCGCGGATGTGTTGCTACTCCTGTGATACTGCTCTTCGTAAGTTCCTTCCTAGGCTTGTTTCTGCTCTGTCTCCTGACATTCAGCCCTTTTTCCTCATTATTGTTGTTCCCTCTTTCTTAGATACCCTGCTCTACTTCTGTAACAACACGCAACTCTTTCCGAGTTGCGCCGGACTGTTCTCACCCTTCCAGCCCGGCACCTGTGCCTCTTCAAGCCCCTTTCCTTGACTTCGAAAATGAAGGGATTGATAACTTTCCAGTATGTGAATCAGAGTCTTTAACATCTCAGACTCCAGAGGTTGTTTTGCCTATACTTACGTGACTCTTCTTGCCTTCCCTTTTCTCTTCTTTCGGTACACGAAATTTCGGAGCTTTCAGCTGTTACCAGAATCACCCTCTATCCTACGCCATTAGCATTTTCGTTTTGTCTAAGCAAGACACGATGTCAGGTACCTCGGAGGTTCCTTGTGTTTCATTTGGATACTAACTACTTCCATCGATGCTTCTTCAGTATACTAATTCTTTTTCCTTACGGTAGCTACAACACCGCATGTCCAGAACACAGTATACAAGAAATTAACTTCCTCGCATTCGGGGCCATTCTTGTGAGGCTACTGAGGTTATATTGCCTTCTTTTTATCATACCCTGTTCTGTATTCCTCTCTTTCATCTAACCCAGTCTCCTTTTCTTCTCACGCTTGTCTTAGAAATCGTCTCCCTGAATCATCTACGGAATCAGGCCCAGTTCTCCAAGACATTGAGGACAACACTATGCTCCGGAGCTGACAGGGTTTTTTCCCCCAGAGGGTTTCCCTGGGGAATTTCTTTCCTTCTGGACATCTAAGCCGTGGAAGAAAAAGAGATGTTTCAGGTGGGCTTCTCATAGTCATCACATCTTGAGCTTCTGAACAGGTCAGTGATTTTTTTCTCTGATTGGTGTTTGCAATGTATTGGCAGTAAGATACATCACGGTTTATTACAGTTAACTTATCTTACCTTTAACGTGGTGCGTTCCTAGTTCCTTTGTGCCTCCGACCTCAGACACCGGACACTCTACCAACACTCCACCACGCTTTGCTCAAGCCCCAGTTTTTCAATATGAGCGAGCGTGAACCGGGGGTGGAGCAGTCCGTTGCCGGCGCGCTGAGATGAAAAAAAGACTGTAGTTCTTTCCACAATCTGTGATCTTTACAGGTTTCTCAACGCAAATCCGCAGCAAGTAAATCAGGTCCAAAATACGTCTACGATGAGCACAGTGTTGCTCCACAATGTACGCACACCTGACACTCTGCCAACACTTTACTTTATAAGAACTTGCTACTGTTGGCTTTCGCGAGTAAAGCATCCCATGTCACTGCAAGAAAACATTTGGACAGGTTGCACTAATGTAGGCTAGTCTAGCCATCTAATAACACTTATCATGTTTTATTTACTACTGCTGCCCAGCAAAAAATGCCATGCAGCAGAAAAAAACATTTCCTACCACCCACCAATCAGTGGCCCTCTGCCAGCCAGGCACACACAATAAAAGAGCATTCATTCACACACATTCAATCGCTCATTCACACACACACATACCGCATTCATACACATTCACACACGCACCCATATAACATTTGTACAATCTTTCATTCACAAGTTTACTCAAACAACAAACACTCTCTCAATCAAAGTGCCCCTAAACAACATACACTCTCTCGTTCATGCATGCTCACTTACAGATACAAACCTGTGCAGACACACATGCATTAATACATACATACATGTTTTCCTTAGCTGCACCCACGGTCCACACTCCTTCTGATAAGACAGAACTTTGTCTCTTGTGCATCATGCTACAGGAACTAGGAAGCAGAGAGCGCTTCCTGGTTCTCAAGGGCACATGTGGTGGAGCTGGAGTGCCTTCTTCACAATGCCCCAATGGACCTGAATGTACGGGGAGAGGAAGATTGCCCCCTAGATTCATTCCTGCAGTATCCTAGCCTGCATCCCCAATGGGCCATTCAAGAATGGGGAAGCAAAACGTTTGGACATTTGTGCGGGATACTGTAAACTGTCACAGAGGAAACAAATGTCAGACAGCCCAGGAGCACTCCCTCAGTGGTGTTCTGCAGCTGAGGCAGTGCTCAGTGCTTTCAACTGGCTGGCTTGCCTTGTCCATAATGATTGGTGGGTTGACGCTCCACCACCCATTATGGACAAGCCACCACTCAGTGGTAGAGCCAGGAGGGGACGGGGGCGGCCTCCCCCTAACTCCGCCCTGGTGCACATTGCATGCCCAGTGCATCCCCTAGCCTCCCGCTGGTGCCCCATTATCCGCCCCACCTGGCACCAAAAGCTGCCTTCGCTACTGCCATCACTCTTTGTTTTCAACCCAAGGAGAAGCCATCTTGTTATTTGTTTGCATTTGGTTTGCTTTCAACCCAAAGAAGAAAATACTCTGACATTTGTTTGTCTTGACCTCTTCACTTTACAACTCAAACACCTTTAAGCTTCCACTTTAGTCTATGAGCCTCATTGAGCCCTACTCAGCTTTGTGATAATGGGTACACAAGGGAACAAGATAGTGTTGTAGGGAGTCCTACTCTTTGTTGGAAACCCTGCAGGGCTCCAGAGTTCAAGGTCAAGTCGGGGGAAACCACAAGCAGAATTTGGAAAGTAGGAGCTCCTGGTCCAGACAGAAACTGAAAATGCAAGAGTTAGTGGATTCCATGTTTGTGCGTGCGCAAGTTTGCTGTGCCTTCTAATAAGGTGGTAGGGAGGTTTGCAGACATTCTGGCAAACACAGCCATATAGAGCTCAACAGATCAGAAGGCATAGTTTTAAAACAGCAATACAGAAAGGTGCATCATTTATAAAGAAACCATTTTACAAGAACAAAGGCGTGACAGTGTTCAGACCTACAGGATTAGGGATGGTAATCTGAAGTGTGCAGGTGTGTGGAGTGACTATGGAGAAAGGAGTCAGGAGTGGTTTGGTAGAGTCGAGAGGATTCAGGATGTGGGAAGGCTGTGCAGAGAGAGGATTAAGGAGTGTGAGAAGGCTGTGAAGAAGTGGAAAAGGGGCTAGATCTCAAAAGTGTTAGGAGAACAGGGAGACAGTAAGGATTTGCAGGTGTGATGGATGAGATGAAAAGGGGGACTTGTCTAGGAAACGGGCAATGAGAATGGAAGGGACACATGATTGTGAAGAGGCTGAGCAGAGGGGGATTCATAGCTGTGAGGAGTCTCCAAAGAAAGGGGAAGAGTGAAGTACATAAAAGAAAAGGGGTCATGTGGTTGAAGAGGCTGTCAGAAGGAGAGGGAGAATGTGAGAAAATAAAATGTAAAACTGAAATTTGCTGGCACACAATATTTTAAATAGTATATATTTATTAACCACTATAAGGATTCTGGTGAATCTTAACGCTTCATTGACATCCAAGGCCAGTATGGCAGATAATGGCCTCCTTTAATTTATTGTATTCACACCGGGCAAGGGTGCTCAGCCAATCAGGTGGCAGGAACAGTGGCCAAAACACACTGTGTACCACCTGCTGTTTCCAGCCACCCGAGCCCCTACCCCAAGTCCAATCAAGGTTCTATAAGAATAGAGAATTAATTAAACAATACTAATGCAATCAAATAACTAGAAAACACTAGAAAAACGAACCACTGTAAAAGAAAATGCAAAGAATGCTGTCTTTTGTGGAAGGGCACTCTCGGTAGATCAGCACTTGTGTTGAAGTAATCATTTGGCAACAATATCACTGTTCAAGATGGGTCTCATTACAAGGGTGTCGATTTCCTGCCGGTATTAGCGCCAGGATACCGACACGATACCAGCAACCGGTAACACTTACCACCACTTGCTCTGGTGGAATTACTGCCAGATTACAAGTGATGGTAAGGGGACAGTAAATCCCCATTCCATGGAGTCCTATAGGACTCCATGAGGGGATTTGTCTTCATGTAATTATCAACCCATTGTACTTATTCTCAATTCTGCCGTTGTGTCTAGCACTGTAACCATAGCTGGACTCCACAGTATCATATGTAACCTAAGCTATACAATCCTCTTGTTGCTCCTGCGCCCTGCTACCTCCGGGTTAGGTGCGCATTACAAATAATAAAAACAAACAAACATATACTTGCCGGTGTGGTGGCAGAATTACTTCCAGCTCTTGACTGGAGGTAATTCTAGCCACCCCACCGGCAAAGCTGTACTTTGCCAGTGTGGTAACATGCCAGTAAACAGCATTACTGGCACAGTATTACCACACCAGAAAAGCTGTAATTAGACCCAGTTAGAGGGGGGCAATCGGTTCAATGGTGTAATCTCCCAAAGGTTCGAATCGGCATAGAGACAGCGAGACAATGGGTCTCATTACGAGCATGGAGGTAGCAAGGCCTGTATGGGAGGCACAGCTACCACCATGCTCGCTACCGGCACCGCTTACCTCGATTGGGCAATAACCGGCCCATTACGAGATGAAGGGGCCAGTAATTGCCCATTCGCGGGAGGCGGTAATGCCGGGCTCCCGATCCCCATTCTGCCCCATAGGGCACAATGGGGGTTGGGAGCATGGATGCGCCAGCACCGTTAATAACGGTGCCGGCGGCATTCTGAGTTATGCTCACAGGTGCCGCACAGCCCACCAGGTAAGACCTGGAGGGCTGTCAGGAACCCGTGAGCAGAACTCATAATACGGCGGCCCGGTATGAATGGTGCCGGTGCCTTACAAGCACCATTCTTACCGCAGCCACCAGCCTTATAATGAGGCCCAATGTCTTCCAACGATTTGGGGAGACATCTAGTCAGCAGCAAGACAATGGAGGGTCATTACGACCCGGGCGGTAACCATGGCGCTAGTAGCGCCATGGTTGCCGCCGGTATTTTACCGATTCTGCCATGGTGAATGGCGGAATTACCGCCCCATTCCAAGGTTGGCGGGGCGGTAATTCCCCATTCACCATTGGCCCTTCCCCATTCCCATTTTTGCCCCCATAGGGTTCAATGGAAATGGGGAAGGCGGTAGTTACGGTACTGCAAATTGCGGTACCGTAAATACCTCCAAGGTCCCTTTGCGGGTCCAATCCTTAACGGCTGGTAAAAACCAGCCGTTAAGGTAGGGACCCGCAAAGGGACCTCGTAATTAGGCGGTAAGGGGTTAACGGCGCCGCCACCTTTTACGGCGCCGTTAACCCCTTACTGCCTGGGTCGTAATGAGGCCCTATGGCTTCTGCTAGGGTCAAGTGAACGATGGAGAGTACAATGGATTCTAGCAGGTCGAATTAGTGCTTGAATCAGTTGCTTCTACAAAGGCCGCTCCTGAGATCAGGTTGCTCGAAATGGTCAACAACAATAGATCAAGCCAGCATCTGGATGTGCTGGGGTGATTCGAACGAAGGCATTGAGCATGGTTTATCTGGCTCGAAGGCATCCCGAGGCAATGAAACAAGAATATAGCTGCCACTGGGCGTCTGGGGTGTTGGGAGACCCAATCCATGGACTCCAAGACAAGGTGAGTCCTTCTGTCCTGCATTCCATCTCCAGCGGCTTTAGCTAGCACCTACAGAGAATACTTTTTCTCCAGTGTCCAGGAGCCTAGTTCTAGTGCAGCGGGCAGTGAGGCCTTGGTCCAGCAGCAGTCACTCCCAGTGTTGCCACAGGATGGTTAGGGGACACAGATCACCTCTGTCTTGCATGCCTTCTGTCTTCACCTCCCTGGCCTTTGAAATGGACTGCACTCCCAACAGGGGTCCACAAGTGAATCCTACTTCTTCTCTTGATGGTCCAAAGATGAATCAAAGAATGAAGATGTGCCCCTCCTTTTAAAGTTAAGGTGTCACAGAGCATTGTCCTAAAGCAAGCTTGCTGTAAGTGGTCCACTCCAGGTGGTTGAAACAAGTTTCTTTTGCATTATGAAATCACACCATAGTGCCTTGCCTGGAGGTAAAGAAGGGGACAAGAAAATGAGGAGAGTCCAAACAAAAGCCAAGATGGTGAGACCCTTCCCTCAGCTCACTTCTACTCTTTGGCTCCTCAAACTCCGGCCCTTGCCATGATTGCTGACTTCAGAGGGGCTCAAGTGATGAGCGCTCTGGTGTGAGGTTGGCTTTGTTATGTTTTGCCAGTGCTGCCTTTGAGGCACCAGTTACCAGGCACATTGCTGGGGGAAATTCCTGTGCCATGGGGGAAATTGTTGCTCCCTGCACAGCGATCAAAGAGACAGCATCCTTGCCACAGCTCACAAAGCTCTGGAGACAGTCAGTGCAGACGCCAATATACATCAGTCTTTTCATAGCTGATCCCTGCTCACAGAGCTGACTTTAGTTTGATATCTAATTGCTCGGGGTGTATAATTGCTTGCTGTTAGCAGTCACCATGCCACAGCCAGGCATGGCTTATATTCCAAGATAAAAATAGGGTAAAACATCCCAAAGTAACCTGTGGTCCTACTGTGGCGTGCATTGAACATTTGAAATACATGTTATTTTCAAATTGTATTATGTATGTTGTCTATGTAGAGGGCTATATGTGGTGTAACATTTTGTGCAATACCGGGGGCTGATTATATAACCACACAATTTGGACTATTGTAGATTTGCACTGTGGTCCTAGTGTGGCGTGTATTGAACATTTGAAACACATATTATTTTCAAATTGTATTATGTATGTTGTCTATGTAGTGGGTTTTATGTGGTGTTATATTTTGTGCAATACCTGTTTTATCAAATGAATTTTGTAATAATATTGTATTCATAAGTATTAGATTAAACTCTATTATGATTCAATGGTTGAGAGGATTAGAGTCAACACCATTTCATGTTGAACGTGTCGTCTTTTCTCTTCTTTATATAGACAAGATGTATATGCCACCACACTGGCTTAAGCTTGCAATTGTTATAATTTAGATCAATGTTGCAGAAGATTAAAAAGCCACCTCTGGCTGCAGAGACTATGTTTTCCAGCAGCTCTCAGGGATGCGCATGTTACCTTTGAGCCTTCGCCGCGCCACTGCAGAGCTGGGGCTGTAGATGTTAGGAGACTGGTTTCAGCGAGGTACGTTTGCACTATAATTTTGTCATGGAGCATTTATGAAAGAGGGGTGTGATTGGCAGACCTCCCTTTCAGAAGCAAAAGTATCAGTATCATCTTATATTAACAAAAATCAAAAAAGCTAGGGCTTTCACACCCTTGCAGATGACAGTCTGTCAGAAGACATGCGATTTCAAATAGTGCAATATATAGTGCAAAAGAAAAGATGGTTGAGTACATCATGCACCTTTCAGCAGAATGAGCGTGGATTTTTTACAGTAGTAGTTGAAGACATACCTAAACACAAAAGCAACTGGGACAGCATCGGACAGTAGAGCATTTTCCATGTCTCACAATTGTTTGAAAGTGACATTGTAGTGTTGATATCAGCTCAGATCCAAGCATACCTGACTGACACCTGGCAGTGCCTCATCGCTCTGATTGACAGCAAGTATTCTAGTCCCTCCTTAACAGGCTTCTCTCCTCCCTTGCTTTACATTAGTCTGATGACCCGGATTATGTGAGGATGCAGCAGGCAGATTAGGCCCTCTTAGATTCTCAACACCACATTAGGCCCTGATATGCCTGTCTCATATCAGATAGTGACAGAGAACAGGTCTAGTGTCAATCACAGGAGCACCCATACCTAAACATTGTTTCAGAGAAGCTTACTGAAGGCAGTGAAGACTTGACTTCTTAATGTACAGGTTCACATATGGTATCATTGTTCTGTACATGGACCAAGGGCGTCTAATAATAATAATAATAATAATAATAATTTAGCATTTATATAGTGCTATGAACCCTCAGGCATCTGAGCGCTGCTTTTTATTACCCACTGTGTGTGACATTGATCAGAAGGATGAAAGGCTGAGTTTGGGCCTGCCGGGATTCGAACCAGCCTCAGCAGGCTCTGCACAGATATCAAAGCAAGTGCTCTACTCGCTGTGCTATCAGACCGGATAGTCTACCGACTAATCTTAATTCATATAAAGAATTACTCTAAATATATATGGCTCAAGTTCAGACGGAGTGCAGCCTCGAGAGGGTAGCTGGTCTTTTGTCGTACCCAATGATGTCACTTTTTAAAATGTGTCCTTTAATATGTACACCTTGAAAGTAGCAGGAGGACAAGCTCTTAAGGAAATTTGATGCTGATGTAAAATTTAAAATTTTAATGCCGACTTGTGTGCTTCTAAAAACTATTTGAACACATTTTTACAGCAGTGACAAGCGGTATCTGGAGCAAAGATACCCCTTTTGATCAAACCCTTAATTTATTTTAAACTTTTGAATTACCAGAGACTCTATACCTTTATAATCATTTTTAAAACATAGATAATGTTTATACAAACAGGCAAGGTCTTTGGAGAGTCCTTTGTCCTGTAAAGATGCATGCTATGAAAAGGGAACAGAACACTGTAGCAGGGGCTCACTTAAGTAATAGAGGCATTACCTTGAAATAATCCATGACATTCAAAGAAATGTGAAGAGGTAATAGTCCACACATTCCATTTTTCAAGCAATGATACTGTTTCCTTTAAAAAAATATTCATACAACATACAAATCCATTATTGACCCCAGAGCCATGACATAGGCCACATCGGGGAATGCATGTTTTGTAATGTATTTGTCTTTTCAGACTAAGGAGGACGACATGGTTTCCAATGCCCTTCTTTTTCAGAACCCCCACCTTTCAATGGAGCCATTGCTAACTCCACCATTATAGATGTGTCCACTTCCTCATGTACGGTAACATCTGTGGGGCCACTTCCTTCCTTCATCCAAGAAATTTTAACCCTCATAAATAACACCAAGTAGTACAGTGTAATTTCCTCGTTTTAATTCTGAGTTCTGATTGGCTGGGCTTACCTTCATTTAGCATAGCCATCTATTCACGCCAGCCCGTCCATCAAATGACGCTTATCGTTCATGGAAGGATTTAACATTTCTCTCAAAGGTTTCAAGTCCATTGTGTGCACAGATATGGCAGTGTCCAAGCATCCTTTCAAGGAGATTGTGTAATTTTCCTAAAGCTGTACTTGGTGCCCATGCGGGTCAGGTACATCTAAAGATATGAAGATGGCAGAGACCTTTTCCTTGACAGTAAAGGGGCGCCGCAGAGAAAGGTAAAGGCCTATCGAAGACCCTACACTGATGCCCTAATGGTTTTTATTACCCTAGGTTAGTACAACACCTTTGTGTTACTGCGTTTCCGGGGTACTTATTTCATTTTCAGCAGAGGATTTTTCTTTCACGAGTTTTGTGTGCTCAGGTGTCTGCTATAGACAAAGAAAGGAAAGGCAAATTGGTTTGTGAAGCTTTTCCACTGTAAAATAATCCATTGCGCCCCCATTACATTTTAGAAAAACATTTTCGATGGCTGGATTTGCTTCTCTAATACTCTGTTGAAATATGGGGACAAGTTTGAAGAAATCAACAAGAGGTAAATATTGAAAGTGTCAAACAGCATACAATTCAGGATTTTAAAAAAAACTGCACGTAAACAGCAATTTACCTTTAAAAACAGAGCAATTCGTATATAGTTAAATTGTGCACTCTTATGGAAAAGTAAAGACCAGTTCAAAGTTGAGCAAAATTGATTGCAAGAATCATGGCGAAAAAGATTAGAAATGGGTGAAAGTGAGAAAGTAGTAATGAACTTACAATTTGTGGTAAATTTAGAAAAGGGGCATTAGCTAGTGATGAATGGTGGGCCATCTTTTCATGTCGCATGGCATGGGAGGACTCTAGTTGTGAATGGATGCATAGCTACACTGTCCAGTGACACTCGCCATTTGTCTGGTCTCCTCTCCAGTGTTTGTAAGTATGAAAATGAATAGCCTTTAGAAAATGATGGGTCTACGTTGTGTGTAAATGTACTTTCCTGCAGCTAGACGGCATCATTGTTCCAAAACTGTTGTTGGTCGTGCAGTGCAAACACTTTCAGACTCCCAGGGAGATTTTACTGGCATAAACCAAGAGACAAAGTGCTTCTGAAAGGTGCAATTTCAAGGAACTAACTGAACAGTCAACTTCCTCAGGGATTCATACATAATTCCCTGAATATGACTGAGGGATTCTTTAGATCGCAGCATTTTGATTTTGGGGGCGTTCATTAAAGGTCACTGTTGCATATTTCAATCCTTTTACATATTTTACTATTCTTAATGCATTTGCCCTCAAAACTTTTATGGCCTCTCGACATTGTCGTGCAAAATGCAATTGTACATTCCACTACAACTTAAAAAGGAGATTTTCTGTGGGACTGGCACTAGGAGATCCTGCTTTCTTCTAATAAAGCAAGTCATCACTTGCGAAATGTTTTATGGGCACTAACCTCATTTGCTACTGGCTGGAACTTCTTAATGATGGCTGCGAAGGCATTCTTTGCATTTTGCGAATTCCCATTGTGCATTAGGTTGATTTTCCAATTAAATGTGCAATTCATTAGCTGTCTATTAAGACCAGAGTGACGGAAAATCGCATTTTGTGTCCATTCACAGTGCAGATGTTGTCGTAAAATACCCTTAAAAGCTCATTTCATTGAGGAAATTGTACATTTTCAAAAGCAACATCAATTCCTTTCTCTACAAGCTATCAACAGCCCATTTAGTGGCACGCCAAGTATTTATTTTAGGTTTGGCAACCTATAACTAGCCACTTCTTCATTGGATCCAGGATGATGCCTTTCAAGACTGTGCTTTAATGAGGGGGCAGTGTCAAACAGCGGTGACATTGTCTGACACACTTACTGGCTGTGGTAACTGCATTCCACTTACAGGCCTAGCTTGAAGGCAGTGCTTTACGAGGGGACAGTGTCAAAGAAAGTAGTAACATTGTCTAAGACACTAATTGTCTGTGGTAAATTCACTGAAATGATCGTACTAGCATGTCCCGAAGAGGCATGTGCCCATTTGCTGGAGAGTAACCGTCCTTAATGGACAAATCCCTGTATACATCAATGGATATGGACTTTCTTGATGTGATGGGCTTTCACTTAAAATGAAGACAATTGTGCTGTTACACCACAACACTTTTCTTTCATCTGAAATTTATTTTGTATGACTTATGGAGGTAAGTGTTGTTTATTTTTAATTGAGACCCCGAAATCACTGTGAAGATATGCTAGCGTGACCGTGCTTTCTATGTGCTCATGTCACGTGTGTTGTGGCTGTGCTACATACCGACCATCAGAATCTTTGGAATGAGCTGGCCTTTCAAGCAGTTAAGACTGATTCCAAAGAGTCTGGTTGTGCCACCATCTTGAGTGTGGGGAGGCAACAGGGAGCCTCTCCCTTTTGCCTCCCCATGCTCCCAGCCTCCTACCCACCTCTCCAAGAAATCCCACACCTTTCCCCACATCCTCCCTCCCTCCCTGCCCACTTACCTGTTGAATCTGAGCTTTCTGCTCCAGTCCCAGCTCTCTCTCTCCTCCTCTGCACCTGCCATGGAAATAGAAAATGGACTATGTGCCCTTTCTGTTTGCTATGGCGGGCCATCTTGCTTTTTTATTTTTCGTGGAAAATTGGGCTCATGTAATATGCGCAGAGCCCATCTCCCATGAAAACAATAAATAAATAAAACAATTTTCACTTTGGGCATAGCCCCAGGGAGCAAATAGCAATCACTCCCTTGTTGTGGGTGCGTACCTGGCAGGGCTGCGGGACGTTCCGGCCAGCCTAGGCTCGGACTGCGGCACATTACCTGCCATGTACACCCTCAGACATGGGGGTGATAGATATAGTATCTGGTAAATATGTATAGAATAGGGAATGCTTAGGCATCAACAGTGGGGACGTGTTTTGCCTAGACATTCCACGTACAATAGCACAAACAAGTAGGCAACCCTGGCTACGTATCTAAGTCTATGAGCCGCTCTCACAAAGGTCAGTGGACTTGTGAACAAACTCCATACATTCAAAAAACAGGTTCAGAGAACACCTTTTTATTCCATACATGTATGGTAATGCTGTAATGTCACTTCTAGTGTGATTCTGTCAGAATCCAGCCAACACCAACGGTTTGTCAGTTGCTGAGTCTCATAGAGACGCCTTAGGTTGCTTTTAATCCCTTTTTCTCACACAAGAACATATCCTTTACAAACATTGTGTTTGTTTATTGCCTTGCACCACAGTTTCATTACCAAGAGTGCTGCTTTTTCGCATATCCTGTGTTCCTTCCAGAGCAATGGGTATTTTCTGTAGTGTTTTTAATAGTTGTGCATATGGCGTGTTCAATTATAGAATACATTTTTATAGAAACTTGATTGGGCATTCTTTTGTTTTGCACTGTTATAATTATAATCATCTTTTTTTATGACACGCTTAATACCGAGGAGGTTTCTTAGCGCTGACCCAGGATTCGACCTTCTATTGCTCTGTGTCGTCTTTCTTCCAAGACGAGCGCAATGCCACTGTCTACTTCACTGTTGGGTCACTACTGAATCATATTCAGATAGCTCTTGAGAGTATGGCCTTCCCTCTGCTCACTTTACTTCAAAAGGCAGAGGAGGTATATACAGTGGTCGAAGTGTACGGAAGGAAGTAGTGCCCTGCCCTGCCCTGCCGCTGCCCTCCACAAACCCCATTGCCACACTCCCTCCCACGCACAATACAAACCCCATACACATGCACCTGCTGTTTGAGGGAATGTTCAGTGCAGTGCACTGAAAGTTCAAGTTTCAACTTCTTCCTACACTTTTATTCTAAAACAAAACCATTCTAGAACAGTTTCGTTTTAAAATAAAAGTATAGGAACAGTAAAACGTTCTAAAAATAAAGTAGAGGAGCACTGCTCCGGACCGCTCCCGCTCACTTCGACCACTGGGTATATATCTCTTAACAGTGCCTGTTTCACCTTCATGATTGGGATCACTCTTTTTTGTAGCAGTTTGGGGTCTGAGTGGGCGGTTCAGCCTCTGCTCCTCCTCTTACCCCTGCAGGGCAGAAGTCGATTTGTTGCACCATCCAAGGGCTAGGGGATAAGGAAGCCTTTTAAAATAGACGAGAGGCATCTGCTTATTGAGCCTGTCTTTCAGCTAGCCAGGCCCCCCCCATTCTTCAGGGAGTGACCATCTCTCCTGCTCTCCAAGGTCTAAGCAGTCCTGTTCCCTTGTTGCACACTGTGGGGATTGCAACATCATTCTTCAGGGAGTGACCATCTCTCCTGCTCTCCAAGGTCTAAGCAGTCCTGTTCCCTTGTTGCACACTGTGGAGATTGCAACATCATTCTTCAGGGAGTGACCATCTCTCCTGCTCTCCAAGGTCTAAGCAGCCCTGTTCCCTTATTCCACACTGTGGAGATTGCAACATCATTCTTCAGGGAGTGACCATCTCTCCTGCTCTCCAAGGTCTAAGCAGCCCTGTTCCCTTGTTGCACACTGTGGGGATTGCAACATCATTCTTCAGGGAGTGACCATCTCTCCTGCTCTCCAAGGTCTAAGCAGTCCTGTTCCCTTGTTGCACACTGTGGAGATTGCAACATCATTCTTCAGGGAGTGACCATCTCTCCTGCTCTCCAAGGTCTAAGCAGTCCTGTTCCCTTGTTGCACACTGTGGGGATTGCATGTCTCCTGCTCTCCAAAGTCTAAGCAGTCCTGTTCCCTTGTTGCACACTGTGGGGATTGCAACATCATTCTTCAGGGAGTGACCATCTCTCCTGCTCTCCAAAGTCTAAGCAGTCCTGTTCCCTTGTTGCACACTGTGGAGATTGCAACATGGGGGACTTTACAAAGCGTGGATATTGGGGCAATTGCTTCTGTTCAGCTTGGTGAGTGGCTATTTGATCTCCTACTACTAGACCTCTCCCGCCTCCCTATGCACTGGCCTACATCCTTTAATCTCTTCCCTCCACTGCAGATTAACGTATCAGATCTTCACACGGGCCCTTTCTGCAACGCATTCACATGTTGGAAGCCTTGTTAAGAAACGACGCCCATTTCATATTTACTGTTTTCTGCATTCCTTTTAGGTGCATAGTTATCCCTTGCAGTATGGGTACTCCTGCGCTGTATCTATGGGTACTGAGATGGAAGTAACATCCTCACAGAGTAATGGGTGTGTAACCAGGTGAGCCACTGAGAGCAGTCGCCCTCTCCGAGGCTGGGCGCCCTGAGAAGCCTCTTAAGCAATATCACATTTCGGCATAGCTGAGATGAACTTTTTGAATTTACAGTGCGTTTCATTCAGGGGAGGTTGCTGGGAGCCCTGTGTAAATCTTCCCCGTCTTCTTGCAATCACTTTAATCTAGAAATGCCAAGGCCACCAGGAGCAGCCATCCTCGACTTGCACAGCAGTTTGCTCTACCGGAAGCACAAGCAGCATTTCCTTCCGCTGCAATTGTGCCTCCATAGGGTTCGACTTGGTTTCACTTACAACATTATATAAGTAGTCTGTTGGAATATGACATTTTGTTTATGGTCATTAAATCATTTTCCACTTTCTTATAATGCCCCCCCATGTCCGACTTCCCCCTGCCCGGCCACCTCCCACTCCTTCTCTCGCCATGCCATTCCGCCTATCTCATCTATTGGTATATCTGTTTGGCCATGGAAATCAAATGTGCTATGACAAAACAGTCCACTTTTAACATGTGGTAGGTCAAGCAACTGCAGACCTTAGCAGGCGCGAGCACTGCTCTATGGATCCCCTGATCTCGCTCACTTAACAGTGACATAGACCAAGAGAAAGGCTATTAACTCTTTAACTCAGCTGATTAATAACTGTGTTTTACTGGGCATGATCTTTTTGTTTCTTCTGCTTAGCTGCTTCTCTTTCTTGCTGCTCTCTGAGGCCTTCGTGCATGTAGCGTCCTACCAAAAACTAAAATAAATAAGTAAATATTAAGCCCACGGACCCAAGTGGTACGTGTGTGCTGATGTAATGTTAAGTAACATTGTATGTGAGATGTACAATGCAGACCTCTGTCATTTACATGACATTATGTGCCCAGATACCCCTGGGTTGGGTGTGCTATATAAATAAATAAATTGTGGCACTCTTGAATGTTTAAAGTGACCACTGAGGAGCTGGATTCTTCATGGTATAGGTCTGTGGGGCAGAGAAAGGTCCTGTCAGTGGTGTCTGGTACCATTCCCTTCCCTACCTGTCAGGTGATGTATGTCCTGAGTGAATTCTGTTCCATACCATCAGACAGAGGGTTGTGTACTTATGAGCAGTGTAATGCTGGAAATGCATTGGAGGGACAGGGCCTCCCTGTCCTTGTCCTGTAGTCCTTTTTCACTTATGTTCTGTATTGTTTTCTGCCCAGGAGTCCATGTGGGACTCCTGGCAGTGCAGCTCTTCCTGTTTTTGGTTTGGTGTACAGACCCATGGGATACCCTTATGGCACCCACGAGTGGGGATGCAACCCTGTGCCCCTAGTGTATGTGTTCGGGCACCTGTGTGTGGCCCACAGAGCAGGGTATGGGCTAGTGGCAGCTCTATGCTGAATTTGACAGGTGCTCTGAGTATCCTCCATTTTGGCATACCCAGGCCCTGCCATTGGAATCAGTTGATTCCTGATAGGAAACATGATGGCCCCTGTGGCCTCTTGTTTTCTATTGCCTGTTACCATGTTTTCCCAAAGTCCTGGGAAGCCCTGACTCTGTCCCTTCCCCCTGACTGGCTGTTGGGTGGAAGTTGCATATATGATGTTTTTGTGAAGTCCAGTCCAGACTGGCTGGAGCCTTCCCAGTGACTGTATGTTATTGGTACACCCTGTGGGTGGGACCTGGGTGAATGGAGTGTGTGACCAATATGCACTTCTTGTTGTGGATGTCTGGTTTCTGGTGTTTGACACAATGACTGAGACAGCCCTGCCTGAAACTGGTATGAATGCAGTGTGTAGTGTTGAATGGCTGGGTACTTGTCCCAATACACATTCTTTGTTGTGAGTGTCTGAGAGGGAGGAGAATGGCCTGAATGC
This sequence comes from Ambystoma mexicanum, assembly GCF_040938575.1. NCBI lineage: Eukaryota > Metazoa > Chordata > Amphibia > Caudata > Ambystomatidae > Ambystoma > Ambystoma mexicanum. Next base: position 275,280,571 of record NC_090941.1, read on the forward strand.
ACTGTATGCCTGATTGGCTGACTGACTGCTGAATGCCCTTCTGAGTGATTGGTTGCCTGAGTGTGACCCATCAGAATGAATAGGAGATCAACTAGTATATCTCGGTGCCTCTCACTGCTAGAATTCGTTCAGAAGCTGAAGTGAAACTGACGCTTAATCTCGAAGTAGAGCCTGAAGAAGAAGGTTGACTGCTGTCTCCCTTTGCCGAAATCTGAAAGCCGAAAGCCATCGAGACTGATCCAAGAGAGGACCTGGTTAGGCACCCTCTTCCCATGCTCTGAGGGACCATCGAGCACTGCTAACCTTCACCGAAGCGCCCTGGAAGTCAGACCCTCGACAGGCTGCCGACCGGAGACTGGGACTGCCAAGGAGAATGAAGACCAGCACCGGACATTCCGCCCACCGTCGTCGACCAGGGTTCGCAAGTTTGCTGTAACCGTTGGAGGCCCGTCGAAGCTGTGTTGCCCGGAAGAGGGGACCGACGACCGGAGCCGAACACTCCTTTGCCTAAGACTTTTGATTGACAGACGTGTTCGTCCGCACCGCCGCCCGCCTTATCCTGCTGGAGAAGGCCAGGCGGTCGGCACGCCGAGGAGCATCCGCCGGTGGATTTCCTGCCACCCAAAGACCGTAGAGACGCCAGACGACTCAACGCCCTTGCTGGGCCACAGTTCTTCACAAACTCTTTGCGGTCCTGAACAATCGACATCCAGGGGCCCCGCACGCCTCTTCCTTGCAGGACGTCTCCGCTTCTTCACCGACGAGCACCACTAGGACCGAAGCTGCCACCTCAACGCCGAGTTCATATTCTTTGAGGGATCTCGACGATTCGTGGCTCCTGCTTTAAACAGAGCCGCTCAAGAAGGATCCATCGACGACCCGACGACAAACTCTGCTATTCCAGGTACATTGGGGTGGTAGAAACATTATAGAAGGAAATAAGATAGAACAATATATGGACTGGGCTTGTGATATATCTTTACTTTACAGGTTGCCCAGGTGAGGGGATCTCCACACAGAACTGCGCCTAGTGGTAGGGGTCAGTATTCTGCCAATTGTTCTAACCAACTGCTTTCCTCGTATATCTATTGTTGGTTACCTTTTTTAAGTGAGTACAGTTGATGCACTTTAATGAAATCTGATCACAATTGTGGTACCACTTAGAACTGTATATATTTGCTATTGTAGATTATCTGAGCACAAAGTGAGGTATTGTGATTGTGTATATAACCTTGAAGCTTAATTATATAAAGACTGTGTTTTAACTAATACAGTGTGTGGACATTCCTTTTTGGGGGCTTGGGGACTACACTGTACTTAAGAACCAGCCTGCATCACCTCCTGAGAAGCTAGGCCTTGATTGCTCGTCCATTGCTACCGTAATAGAGAATCTTGGCTGGGTTCCTCTATGCCTCCCCTCTACCATATAAAGAGCAGAAGTACAGACCCCCCTCCAGTCTTTACAAGCAGCCATTATTCATGTCCTGCCTTTGGGGAGACAGGGTGTTGAGCTCTTAACCATTCCACTCAGATAATCACATGAAGTGTGCTCAAGTTGGTGCTTCTGGGTAAAGTTATTTTCTCACATAATTGTTCTCTCTCTGATTACATCTCAGTTTAAACACAGCACATATTTACAAAGGTAAGCTACAAATATTAGATTTTAAATACATGTGGTTGCACTTAAAACAGGGCCTCCAACCTGTGTGTTCCAACACCACCCCAACCTCATCCCTTTTATCCATCCAACAGCTAACAATGCCACTTTTGTCCAGAGCACCACAGCCTTCCAACAATCAAAATATTATTTGCAATTCCCCATTTGAACAGTGGTGTCACCTGCCAGTAAATAAACACCTCCCTTCTCTGTAGCGGTAAAGTTCAAAAGTGGAGGGGGAAACAAAAGAACCCTTTAAAGGGATAGTGCACTCAAAAATTGTATTGTCCCAAAAGATGGGCAATAATCAAAAATATATGTAAACATATATTTAAAGAAAGTTCCTATGTAACATTTTGGGCAAATATGGCTCAAAGTGTTTTCATGGGGGCATCCACTTTGTGATTTCAAGCAGCCTCCTCTGTGCATGTTAAGCTCTGCTCTGGCGGCACTAATCAAGCAGCAAAAGCCCCCTACTGGGAGCTTTTACTTACTCTAGCCAGAGCAGATTTTAACATGGAGAGGAGGCTAAGTACAACAACATTGTATTTATAAGTGCTGTGGTTTTCTTTATAAGTTTGGGGGAGTCCAGGAAACTTAAAAAGAAAACCGCAGCACTTATAAATACAACTGTGTTGTATTTATAATTGCAGTGGTTTTATTTCTAAGTTTCCCAGGCTCCCCGAGATGGGGGAGCCCGGGAAACTTAGAAAGAAAACAACAGCAATCATAAATACAATGCAGTAGGTTGCATTTATAAATGCTGTGGTTTCAAAAGAAAAAGAAAATAATAAGCACTTACCAGTAGCAGCCTTCCTGCCTGCACTCTCTGCTCTCCAGCACTAATGAAGCAAAAGCTGCTGTAATAAAAGCTACCAGCATGTGGCTTTTGCTTCATCAGTGCAAGGGCAGAGATTACCACAAGCACAGAAGGCTCATCCATTTCACAAAATGGATGCCTCCTAGTGCTTGAAATGTTTGAGTTTGAGCCTCATTTGCTCAAAACTTTACATAGAAACTTTGTTTAAACATATTTTTTATATATATTTTTGACTATGGGCCAATAACATTTTAGAGTGAACTATCCCTTTAAATAATTGTCATCGTTTTCATGCGACAAATAACATGTCTAGATCCTCTCTACTATATGGTAGCCACCATCCACCCTTAAAAAGCACTTAAAGGAAAGTCTGGTGATGCCCCTAAATCGCACCGTATGCCAACCCCAGCAGAACAGCCTGCTCGTCATTGCATGTACCATCCAGATAACAGCACGCAAATATAGCCCCACCTTTCTGGCCTATTTAAAAGTCTAGAGCCAGTTGTCCAAAGACAACAAACAGGAATGCTGCTTGTCATTCCAGACATCATAAGCATGGATTTCCCAGTCTAGGAAGTGGGCGATCCCATTCCCTGTAAGTTTGATCATGCCTCAATTCATGGGAGACTGAAGTTCCAAGACACTAGTCATGCTCCTCTGAGTCATTCACAGACCAGCCTCCCCCACCCCTCAACATACCACAGGCTACCTCCTTTCAATAGCCAATTAGACAACTCAGGTCTTCTAGTCCGGGAAACTGAGTGACACCCAGAGTAGAACTAAGCCAATGTAAGGGCGTCTTTTCTCTATAAATGTCCTGCATAAATAAGACCTGCGAGTACACTCCATATGACTGCAACACGCTACTCATTCTAACAAACACATCTCACTGATGACATCTGGAGGGCTGAAACCCATGCCTAGGGTTTCTGGTGCTACTCTTGTTCAGAGAAGGATTGCTCTACATTGTGGTGCTGGACTGCCCCAGTGGGTGGAACCAGGCTGATGTGGAAATTGATATTTCTCCTCTAAAAAAGCACAGGGATCTAAAATGTGATTGTAGACCCTCCTGGGTGGACACTTGTCAAGAGAACAGTTTTTTTCTTGTGTTCAGAGCTGGGAGGATATCAGATGTTTAACTCATTCTCAGAACAATCTTTCTGCAAGTTTCTATTATGCCAAGCCTTGCAGCCTACCACCACCTCAAACCAAACATGCAGCCGGTTAAATGGATGTACGTGAGCACCCTGGTTTCATGCAATATGTAGGATCTCTTGTTATCTTGTTGCCCACAGTCTGATGCCCACCTCTTATGCCCGATGCACAATTAAGAACACAAAAATAAATCCTACCCACATTTCAACGAGTTAACAATGGCAAAATAACTAGAAACAGTGCTGTTTCTAAATGATTTCTTATTTATTTCAAAAATACCTGTAAAGACCAGCATAAACAAATCAATTCGTGTGCAAAATATGTCCTATACACATCTTAAAGTGACAATGCACGGAACATAGCAGCTTTAAATAGAAATGTAGTTATGAAGTGCAAATGCTTTGGAAGTGACATCCGGCCACGCACTCAACCACATAATACATACCACCAGAGACGACACACACATATTCTCAACCATACAAGTCCAAATACCATAGACACATTTTTTTTTAATGGAAGGGATAGGACCAAGCAATGATTAAAATGCCAATTGTGATTCAATCAGTTCAAACTGGCAAATCCCTAGATATTGTCCACTGATTAGGCCAACGATGACTCATAGGGGTCATAATAACATAAAAGCAGATTGTTCACTGGCCAATTAAGAACAAAAAAGAAAATGTGATAGTATTAGCCTTGTGTTTCTCTGCTTTTCCAGCAAGGACTGCAGTGAGACACCTTGCAGGTTTAGTGATTGTACACGGGGAAATCAATTATTCAGGCATGTTTTACATGTGTTATACAAAGGGTCTGCAACCTTTGGGTTGTTTTGGACTACGACTCCCATGACCCCTCACCATTGCCTATACTGGCTAGGACTGGTGGGATTTGTAGTCCAAAACAGCTGGAGAGCCAAAGGTTGCAGACCCCTACTTTATACTGATCTATAAAATAGTTTAGACCCTCCAAGAAATAATTATCCAGGTTTTTGGATGCAGAAAAGCCCTTGCCTCTTCCCATTTCTGCTCTGGCCTTGATTGGCAGGCGGAAGCCGTGCCTGCTGGGGAAACAATATCACTCAGTGCTGATTGCCTCCGGTGCGATAGCAGCCAAACCTCCGAGAGCAACATCTGCTAATGTCAGTAGGAAAGCTTTTTCCTTCATAATTGTATCTTGGTAGGATGTGAAGTGCGCTAAATCATTATAGAAATTGCTGCTGTCTTGTTCAATGCATTCAGTGTCCCGGCCTCCCCTGGCTGATGATTTGTGTGGCAGCTGGGCAGCATTAACCAAAGCCTCCATTCATCAGGCACCTATGCATTTCCTTCTACTAAAGAGTCAAAGCTTTCCTCAAAAATCTTAGCAATGCCGGATCTTTTCCTGTCCTTGCTTTAATTCACTCACTGCTTCATTCTGGCCTGATTTTGAAAGCCTGAAGTCATTTACTTGTAATGATCCACTGGCACAAATTACTGGCATAAATGAGCGAGAGAGCTCTTAAATGTTATGTTATGAGCAGCGAGGTCTTCAAGCAGCAGAATTTGTTCATGTGGGGCGAATTGAGACTCCGCCCAAACCTACAAATTTTCTGAGCGATGATCAGAGATAGTCGTTTCAGCACATATTACAAGAGCGCACTGTAGTGTTTGTTTTAAGTAACTTGGACAGTATTGCATGCAGTGGCGCAGGTGCCCGGATTTATGTGATTTTGTCGAAAAGATTTCATCGAATCCAATTAATTTCTTTCTTTTTTCAGGTAGTTTTTGGCGCAAATATAAACGGGGTGGAGACCCGCCTGCATTCCCCCCATAAGCCCACTACATTATTTATTCACCTAAACCCACCCTCCACATATATTTGTGGCACAAATAATTAAAATAAATTAGATGAACTCGAATTCGACGAAATCTGCTGCTGAAAAACCCTCCCTATACCGTGGTGCCCGACAGCGGGTGCCGGAAGCCATATTGTACATTTTACTGCTGTGCCCCAACCGCCTGGGCGGAGCATATTACAGGAAGAACTATGCTTTTTGCCACAGAAAAGCAAACCCCCTCTATTAGAAGCCAATCAGAAGAGAGTGTAGCAAACCAACATCTCCGCTATCTTGGAGAGGGGCTATAAAGAGCGGACACAAACCTAGACTGTACCCACTCTCTGGATGCCCTCAAGTATCCCTCAGTTGGCTGGTGTGAGGTGTGCAGGAACACATTCCATCTCCCCTGTCATGTACATGCGGACGGGCATTTTGCCATCATTCTACATTTTTTCTTTGGAAGGTGCAATGAATCCTCCATGCCACCTCCATACTTCTCTCAAAGTTCCCCCAAAGATGGGGGTGCAAAGTGCTTGGCACCTTTGGATGGCAGGCATTGACAAACCCTTTAGCGACTGTCTGCCCTGTGCAGTCTTCCAGAAGGCACGTCGTAAAAAAAAAAAAGGACAGGCTCATTAACATACCAATTGACGGTGGTGTCACCAGAAAGTAGCATATCCAAGAGCCCTCTGAAAAAAGTGGGGGGACCTGTGAAAAAATTGGGGGGGCTCCGTCCACCTGCATGTACTCTTGACTTGAGCCCTGCATTCTTCCACTATAAGAACATACGCAGGTGCGAAAGGGACTTTTAAGACAGTGGCCCTCATTCCGAGTTGGGCGGTAAGGGATACCGGGCACCGGTAAGGAGACCGGTGCTAGTAATCCCTTACCACCCAATTCCGAGGTCCCTTAGCGGGAGCCGCAAAGGACGTGTGGTCAGACCACACGTCCTTTACGGGTCCAGCTAAGGGACCAGGGCGCTAATAACAGGCCTGCTTTTAGCGGGCCCGTTATTAGCGCCTTCCCCATTACCATTGAGCCCTATGGGGGCTCAAGTGGGAATGGGAAATGGTTGGTTGAATGGGGACATAGCGTGTCCGCACAGGTCGGTATGTCCCATTAAGTCCCCATTCAACTAGACCGGTGCCGAACCCGGCCATAGGTAAATAGCGCCATGACTTTCTCCAATCTCGGAATGAGGGCCAATGTTCCCATAGAGATGAGGTACCAAGCCCATTTTAATACCTGGTTTCTAAATTTGTGGCCCACATTTCCAGTATTACAGTTCTGGGACGCTCCCACTTCAGTGACACCAGAATTGTTCTGGGAGCTAACACTTAACATTTACATCCGCATCACAGTTTTCACAATACAACCAAAGCAAAAGGACCTGAAGCCTAATCCCAACTTCCACATCTTGACTGTGTTGCGTGACCCGGTGCAAAACACCACCGCTTCTATCGGTGCTTTCGGTATGAAGTGCTGTAGGGAAATAGAGCATTGCCAAAGCCAATATGTCTGAGTTAACGTGATGCCACTTCCAGTCTCATATGGTACAAAAATAATACGTCCAGCCAGAGAATGCCTCGCAGATCATGTAGAGCCCTCGCATGCAACCTGCCAGTGGAGTAACTTTGCTGAAAATGTTGGGGGGGGACATGACATCTGAAAAAAAAGTGCCCCAGCCAAATATGAATGGGGACAAAATCGTGTGCCATGAAAGTTGGGGGGGACAAACACCCCCGCCCCCCCCCTAAAATTACGCACATGCAAGCTGCTGCTATATACATCCATTTGCAGCCTGCCTGTTGCCAGGTAAAGCTCATATGCGAGATACAGTCTCATATTTCAAGATATACTTTTTGTTGCCATCAATGAAGTTGAGATTGATAGACATCGGCATAGGGCATTTAAACTCTACAATACAACTATGTCGGCTTACACTTGCATCAGCTTCTTTAATGTAATGAAGACAAGCAGTGAACAGAGAGCCTACCCAGTGGACGTGGGATAGCCAGATAGATGATTCTGGAGGCCAAATCATCATATTATACCTCACAGATCTCACGGGCTACCATTCCCTAAAACTCCACTGCGATAGCAAGGCCTGCGCCATTCCTGGTTCTATCTCCTGTCCATGTATTGTATGGATACGTGTTCCACTAGCAAGTGTTTCTTCATTGGCAAACATTGCATGTTCAGAAACAGTTTCTGTGTCGGAGTTCGCTTCCTGGAAACCCACAAGTTACACTGGTGACAAGGATCTATCTTCAGAAGCTTTACATTGTGTCTCAGAATGTACAACTGTCCCTGGGCAGAGAACATTTTCGGGATCAATTGATCAATGGAACCATTGCACCGCTTTTAAAAAAGCCCTGTGTGGACCCCATGAATGTGGGTATTTTCTAGGCTATTACCAGTCTGTCCTTCTTGAGGAAGATTTTGGAGAGGGCAGATTCCTTGCATTATCATATGGATCAATGGCAGCTTCTAAGTCCATATTAATCTCGGTGTTGTGCTCAGCATAGTATTGAAATGGGCACCCATCAGGTGGTGGATGATCTCTTTCTATCAGCTGATGATGAAATCACCTGTCACATCGTCTTACTAGACTGGTTGATGGCATTGGACACAGCCATCCATGAGCCACTCTTTCCCATTCCATAAGCTCGCTTGGGCTTCGGGAATGTGGAGGTTTGGGACAAGTTTAGATCATATCCACTTGCATATTTCAATCTGTTCAGATGAGCTCCATATGTCCGCACCTGGCCCATGATGTGTTGCATGTTTTATGAGTCAATCTTGTCACCTCACTTGTTTAATATTTATATAGAGCTACTGGGAGGGGCTTCTGGTGGGAAAGTGTACGGCCGGCATTCACCAGTATACTGATGGCACACAGTGTTGCCCAAGGGGGCTGTCCATCTTCTGAAGTGTTGGCATGATGTGATCACATCCTGGATGGCAACAGCCAATTCCAATGGTAATTTACCATTGCCACAAACCTAGACCACATTTCTGCTGCTTTTCCCGGGTACGTCTGAGACTGTTGTCCAGTCTTGGGGAACTATCCAAGATGGTACCTTTCCAACCTTCCATTAATTCGCTCTCTCATTGGGGCTTTGACTGCACACTAAAAAGTCAATGCAGAAGTATGTGCTGAAAGAAGCTCAAAGAACCGACTATCAAATCACTCTACTTAAGTGGATATGGTTAGTTCTTTCAGATCAGTACTACGGACACTGGTTCTATCACACACGGATGGTGGCAATGCCATTTTGATGGGTGCCAATGAATGTGTAGCAAGGCCTTGAAATTCGGCATTCCTCACCACCCCTGGACTTTTAGCCAGAGTGTGAAACTTTGATCACATTACTCCCATTGTTCTTCTTTACTATGGCTTCCCCTTGAATCAAGGATTCAATTTAAGGTGTGGCGCATTGTCCACGGGGCTGTGTTTGTAATGCAAACTTTATATCTTTTATCAAAACTGCAGAGGAATGTGGAATTAAGGCAAAGAATAAGGTTTTGACTCATCTACATATTCCATATGTTAAGACATCTTTGAGTGACAGAAAGGTATTTTCCTATGTGATTCCTGATTATGGAATCATTTTCCAGTTTCTATACAGTTCACTCTTACTTTCTAGAATTTCCCATAACGATTTGAAAATCTTATATACACCCAAAATAGATTCTACAGGATATATGCTATTTGGGCTGTTTCATAGGCATTGTGCCTCATGTGATGATTTTAGTCAACACCCTAAGTTGCTACGGATTTCACTTTAGCGTTAAGCACCCATTCCAAGGGCTGGAACGGGTGTTAACGGCCTGGAGCCTGAGTTAAAGGCCCGAACGAAGCAAGGGTGTTTTACTTAGGCCCCGGGACATTAACGTCCGTTCCAGCCCTTGGAACGGTTGCTTAATGGTATTAGCACCCGTTCCACGGACTGGAACGCGGCTAATTTAAAGTATTTTCTTTTCATGATTGGGTCGCCTCGGGGCGTCCCATTCACAGAAAGAAAATACTGTACAAAGATGTCTGCAGTGGATTGGGAAAGTTTGACTCCGTACAGAGCCCCTTTTCTATTTCCATGGCACACTCACGGAGCAGAAGCAGCAGCAGCAGGGGCGGCACTTGCTGCTGCTGCAATGAGGTAAGTGGGGAGGGTGTTTGAACAAAAGTATATGGCGGTGGGGAAGATGGAGGGTGGGGGCACCATCCATCAGGTGGCTGAGAAAGTGGGCTAGATCAACAGTTTCAGCCAGCGTTCTTATCCTACTGATTGTCTGGCTTCCCCGACCTACCCACCCCCAACAGGGTACCAATTATTTTTATTAGTGTATCCATTTTTTATATTGTTCAGCTCTCCATATGCTCTTCCGGGACTGGTTCATGATTAAATGAATCCCTAAAATAAAATAAAGTGAAGTATGCTAGTTGCGGCTTTATGCGCACAGATACTCTCACAGAACAGATGCCTCACAAAACTGTATTTCCAAAACACCTTTTACCTCATTCAGAAGCCCCATGACAAATGCGCATCCCAGAATGCACTATAATTCACTAATTCTAGAAATGCCAACAGGAGGACATGTTCAGGAACTCACTCTACTTCATTCGGGCAATGTGCAGCAACATATGCCCCACAAAGCTTTGCCCATAACTCATTGTAGAGGTATTAAAAGACTACATATCCCAAAATGCATGCAGCATCGTTCAGTGATGCTGAGCAACAGGATTAGTTGTCACAAAGTGTAATCTGCCTCTCTCATCATAGATTTTCATAGAGTGTTACATGAGTGAGAGCACATACTTTCTCGCTCAGTAGAGCTATCCAACACATTACGGCACATACCATCATAATCCACTTGTGCCTCACTCTGTGCAAACCCATGCACAGCCCTGCACTTGCAGAATGCTCTCTGTATTATTCGGGATATGATTTTGTAATGTATTGACTTAAAGTGCAGACATTTGTCAACCTTATGTGATGAATCTTGGTATATTAAATTCTGTGCCGAGCTGTCGACAATAGAAGTCCCAATATTGTGGCTGCCCAATATTTGTGTTAGTTTGTTAGCTAAAAGCAGCATTCAATTTGCACCAGCTCTTATATTAACCATCATCATTAACTGTATTTTGGCTAAGCACCATAAAAGTTGCACAACACAATTGTATACATCACATTAGAATACTCAGAACAGACAATATTTACTGGAGGTTCCCACTTTCAGTCCTGGGCGCCTCTGATCTTGGCCCCAATTCAACTAGGTTAGCTACGGTAAGCATAAATGGCTTAGGCCCGGCTCCCAATGCAGGCAGAGTTCCCATACAATTAGTGCTCTTCTGGGTTGGGAAGGCGCTGATGACGATCGAGGTGCTGGGCTTTGGACCCCGCCCGATATCAATTCCCAACCAAACATTAGCCAGATTAGAATCTCTTAATTCAATGCGGATAGAGTCAAATGGGCTTCCATCATTGTACGATAGTCTTTTGCACCAGAGGATGTCCTCCCTGATCAATCGCCGGCACCCATACACTGTCCAAAACCAGTGGATACACTTGTTTGTGATAGAAGCTCTTGATTCGGGCTTGGCGACAGAGCATTTGGGAACCCTGTGAATATAGACTGCCCCTGATCTCTGTGGCCTCTTTGAGCTTCTGTACTCCATGCCCTGGTACTGAGGAACTTGTGCGTTTGGGGCCTGTGAATTTGGTGCATTACAGCTTGAGGGAACAGGTTCTGTTCTGTTGGCCACTTCAATCCATTCACACCTAACACCCTCGCGGACATTCAGGCCATGAGCAGGGGTTCCAGGATCGCCCCACGAAATCTTTGGGGAGGATTAATCTGGTTGTTGGTAGGCTTACGCCAATATTGGATTCACACCAGGGGCCTCATTACGAGCTATAATTAAGACTAAACAATATTATTACACAAGGGCAAACAAGGCTAACAAAATTTTGGTTCGCAAATTAGCCCAGCATAAATCTCGGAACAATATCTGGCCCTGCTTGACGACACAAACACTCTTCTGCTCACCAATGACGACAAAGCTCTACCTGTGGTGTTCCCCAGGGGTCCAGCCTCTCTCCCTGGCTGTTCAACCAATACCTGGCACTTCTTGCCCACCGCATTGCCACGCTCTGCCCCAACTTTCAGTGCTATGTGGATGCCACTCAACTCATTTTCAGGCACCCCTCTGCCACCTCTTCTCCTTCTCTCATCTCTGACTGTCTGTCTATCCGGGAGTGGTGTGCTGCCAATGATCGCTGCCTGAATGCCAGTAAGACCGAGATTCTCCTCATCAGCACACCTGCGCCCTCCTTTCCTGTCACTCTCTGGCCGGCCTCTCTTGGCCCTCTTCCTACTCCCACCTGTGAGGCTAAAAACCTCATACTCATCTTCGACTCCACACTTTCCTTCTCTCCCCACATCTCTGATGTCTCTAAGAAATCTGCACCTCCTCAGAGGTATTCTTCCTTTCCTCTCCTTCCCCCAGAAGCTCACTGTCTCCAGAGCTCTAGTTCTCTCCAAGCTGGACTATTGCACCAGCCTCTTTCTAAATCTGCCTGCCTATACTCTACGCCCTCTGCAACTCATCCAAAACAGGACTGCAAGACTTGTCCTTAGTCTCAAGCCCAGGAATCGTATCTCTCCAGGACTAAAATCTCTGCACTGGCTCTCATGGGTGGCGAGGATTATGTTCAAAACCCTCTACATTGTCCACAAGGCCTTCTGGGGCCTGGGACCTCAATACCTACAAATCTCTCTTCCTAAATATCTTCCTTCTCGAGCACTTCGCTCATCCGCTACCAACTCCCTCAGAGTTAGTCGCTTCTCCAAGCAGCAAGTTGGTGTTAGATCTCTTTCTTCTGCTGGGGCCTCCCTCTGGAAAAGCCTCCCTGCCTCTCTAAAACTTGAGGAGAACGATCTCTGGTTCTGGAAGCACCGCAAGACCTTCCTCTTTGCTTCTGCTTTCTCTCCCCCTCTCCCCTGCTTATCTCCTGGCTGAATCTGAAACTGCACTGGCTACCTGGCTACCTCTGATCCCGGGCCCCGGTCCCCTGCCCACCAGTTGCACACTTGCACCTCCCCCTTGGCAACCCATGCACTTGGGGACTGTTTCTATATACCTACAGCCCCTACTAGCACTTGACAACACCTGATATCTGCACTTACCCTGCACTTGCCACCAGCTGGCCGCACTTTTATTTATTGTCTTTACCTGACCTAGTAGGATCGCTGTCTCTGTCGTCCCTCTGTTCCCCTCCCTTGCATCATTGCGCCTTGAAACACTTGTGTATAGGCACGTTATAAATGCCTTATCATATCATATCAAACTAGCTTGGGCCTATAAATATCATGCAGCAGCCGCTCAGGCCACTCCTGTGGACATAGATGTACTACAATATTACCTGGGCCCAGTTGTCTTCTCGGCTTTGCCTTTAGCCAATATTAATCGACTGGAACAAGTAATATCACCTCAAGAAGTTACTTTAGCAATAATGTACGTTAAAAACACCACTCCACGCCCTGATGCCTTTACTTCAGAGTCCTATAAAGCTTACTCTAACTTACTCACTCCCCACCTGACCTGATTGTTCAATTAATTTCTAGTAACCGGCACTTCCATCCCCACAATGCTTGAGACTGCGACGATCCTGATCGTAAAGCCACATAAAGACCGCACATCATTGGACTCCTACTGGCCAATCACGCTCATGAACAATTACGTTATAATATATTCGAAAATTCTTTCCTCTCGGCTAATGGCAGTCCTTCCAATTCTGATCCACCTGGACCAAACTGGGTTTATTCAACGGCTCTCTACCCACAATAACATTAGGAAAACTCTGAATCTGGTAGATATAGTACACAAGCTGGAGCTTCCAGCTGGGCTATTAACTCTTGATGCGCAAAAGGCTTTTGACTGGCTCGATTGGAGTTTCCTCACTGAGGTCCTTCAATAGTCGGACCTGGGCCGTAAGTTCCAGCGGCTATAACTGCTATTTACTTGGACCCGTAGACACGTGTGCTGCTCAATGGGAGGGCCTCCCCCTTAATCAAAATTTGCAGAGGTACAAGACAAGGCTGTCCTTTATCTCCTCTTCTCTTTGCACTTTCAATGGAGCTGTTGGCCATTCATGGTTGATCTTGTGATGTTATCCGAGGCATTCCGTTTCGACAACACAAACATAAAATATCTTTGTGTGCGAACAATGTCCTACTCTCGCTGACAGAAGTCAGTGACTCGGTCCAGGCCCTAATGGCTGAGCTCGAGCGCTTTGGATTGGTCTCTGGATTTACCATTAATTATTCAATGCCGGTAGGCCTTGCTGTCAACTTGACATCTGCAGCTTTGACGAGGCTCTATGGCATTTCCGGAGTCCAATAGAAACAAGATCATGTTGACTACCTAGGGGTCAGGATACCTAGCACACTTAAGTCGTTATATTCAGTTAATTACCCCTTGCTATTTTATCAATTTATATTGGACCTCCAGCGTTGGAGTGCGCAAACCATCTCCCGGTTGGGGCGCATTACTGCTGTGAAAATGAACATTATTTCAAAACTCATTTATCCATTTACGGCCCTCCCGATGATGGTCCCCACACATAAAATACACGTGCTACAAAAGAAAATCCTGTACTTTATTTGGCAGCATCGCAAACCACGCATTACAAAGAGGGTGTGCCCCATAGTGAGATCTTGGGAGGTCTGGGGGTCGTGGATATCTACTGCTATTACCTAGATTCGCAACTTTTGCACATCTTTCCTTGGGGTCAAACTGGAGAGACCCCGATCTGGGTTTAAATGGAACAGGCAGCCTCTAGGATCTCTCTGCAGCACTTACCGTTCATTCGGGCCAATGCCAAACGACCTGGCACCTCTCTCCTTTGCTCTACATTGCATACAATCTCGAGTTGGGACCTGGCTACTAAAGGATGGGGCACCACGGTTGGTCTTGGCCCACATTCACTTGTACTTGGTAACCAAGACTTTGGCCCTGGTTTGTCCACAGAACCATTTGCCGCTTGGGTTGTGGGAGGTCCCTTAGAAATCAGACATCTTTATAGGAAAAGAACCCCACTTACATTTGAGGAATGCAAGAATACGTTCAAACTACAAGAAGGGGAGCAGTTCTGTTACCTGCAAATTCGCCATTGGATATCACACCCTATTACTGACAGAGAGGTGCCCGGGAACTTAATGCATTGGAGCTTACTTTTCTGGCTGGCAAGACTAGGTGTGGGATTACTGGGCTCTATAACATACCAGATCGGTTTACCCCTCAAGATCAATTGTGATATATGCATGCCTGGCAAAGGGTTCTGGGTTACCTCATTGCTGAGATCTCATGGTGACGTATATGGGAACGCAACCACAGGAGCACAAGATGTACTATGGACAAAGAACGTCGATTTAAGTTATATTATCATTGGTACTACTCGCCGGATAGATTGCACCACATAAAGTCTTGATATTCAGAGACTTGTTGGAAGGGCTGCTGAGAAAAAGGTACTTATTTCCACATGCGCTAGAGTTGCTCTAAAGCACAGATGTATTGGAAAGAGGTCCTTACGCACATTAAGAAGATACTGCAAGTTGCCCTCCCCTTGGACCCTTTGTTGATTCTTCTGGATGATAGTGGTGATGGGCTATGCCTTTTGCCGTGCCACAAAGCTAAATTCTCTCATTTCTCCTCTTGGCGGCCAAAATCACCCTAGGCCGCAATTGGAAGTCATCTGAGGCCCTTCCTGGCCATGTGGTGGAGTAAACGTTGGGAGATTTTGGCCTTAGAAAAAAGAATTGCCTCGTCTGACGGTTGATATACCTCTTATGTGTCCACCTGGCTGCCTTTCATCAAGTATACACAAGACTCTTACTATGGTGCCTATAATCCTAAATTATACAAATATCTGCCTTTGCTTTAATTATTTGGGGAGATTGGTGAGCCTGGTTTGAAGTGTGGGAGTCTTGGGGGCAGGCGGAGTATTACTGGGTTGATGCTAACCTTACTTGTGACACCTGGCCTTCTGTGCTTGGGATTTTGCTTTGTAAAGCTATCTATGTTGCCTATGTTGGATTGCGCAGTCGTTCATCTGCCTTCTAAAAACTATAAATAAAGATGATTTAAAAAAAGAAAAAGAAAAGTTCCAGTACTGCTGGTCTACGGCAAAAAGATCACCCCCAGGTCACTCACACATGATATATGAGCACACTTTATGTTAAGGTCCATATAGTTAACTGATTTGCCTCTACATCAATTGTCTCATGTTTATCCCAAATTATGCTCTCAGGCAACAAATTACTCCAGTGTGTTTTCTCTACCTCCTGATATAAAGAATCACCCCGCCTTAGACAACCTGGTTATTCTGTGCTCCCTCAGATTCAACATATTGATGCCAAACTTAGTGTGGACACCCGATCGACGTAGCACACAGCAGCCGAGAACTCCTGGACTCATACAGGAACTAGCATTACAAAATCTGCTATTAATGCATTGAATAAGAAAGTTGATTTGTGGGACTGGCTCGAGAATTTTGCTCACTTAAGTACATTGAAAAATTATCATTTTGTCCAAAACAGAATGTATACCTTTATGCAGCCACAGAACTATTTGAACCTCTGCCCAGCTAAAAAACTTAGAATATTTATCATCCTACTGAGAATGGAACAATTACCAACCATGATGAATCTTGGGAGTAGATCTAAGATGCCTATCCAAGATCGTATTTGCCGGCTTTGCAAACAAATGGACAAACTAGAAACAGCCAGACATCTATTAACGGATTGTCATGAAATGAACAATATGATCCATTTGTTGCTGGGTAAATATGTGCATAATCTGGATTCTCTGAAAGAGCTATCCTTCTGGTGCTATTGTATTAACTCAGGGAATGTGTGTCTACTAATTGCCCTTTATAATGTATGGCTTAAGGCTGAAACCAAGATTGAATTGGTTAAGAGAGATATTGGCGAGCAGGAGCTGAACCTGAATAGAATCGAAGATGAGAGTCAATTGAGTGATAAAGTTTGAGAGGTGATGGGAATTATGATCGGAGGTAGGATGAGTAAGTAAGTGATAAGCTAGTAGAGTTCGGACTTCTTGTTTTGTTTGTTGGCTCTTTTACTCCACATTTTAAGCTGTATGTTTTCTTAAAGTGATTTATTGACTTATTGAAATTGTAATTATGGAATTACTGCTATATATACATTGTATAATTGTGTGAGTTATTCTATATATAATTTATATTTTTATAATATGTGTAAAGTTTGAGTTTTCTCTGACTAAATCACATTAAATAAATAAATAAATAAAGAATCAAGTGGAACAATTATATGATTATATGGTTAGCCATATTTACAAGTAAGTAAGTTTCGTACACTTTCTGCAGATTTGGTGATCCGTTAATGGAATAAAAAACATAATACAATAGTTTAGCAGTAATAAAACATACATACATTTGAAAAAGCAGAAGCTAAATAGATAGATTCCAGCAATAAAAATATTAAAAACTTCATAGATGTGATCAGACCCACATGACCTATAACAATGATTCTAAAAGGACTGATTTCATACAAAAATACTACTACAGTGGAGAGATAGAAGTTATGAGATAATGCAGTAAACTTCATCACTCTGTAATCTAAATGTTACACTCAGATTCCTCTACCATCAGATTCATCTGCTAGACCTCTGTTTCCATTACCCATAAATGAAGCCAGCGGTCAATATTGCAACAGCCTCCTCAAAAAACCCTGCAACCAATGGGAGTACTGCTTCCTTGTTAACCATGAAAACTTCCTTCCTAGCAAGGTGACAGATACATCTTGACGGCATGGGTTCATAAACCGGGCAAAAAGGAGAAAATGGTGTAGATTATCGACCTCCACCTCACACATTTTACATTTAGCATTTGATGCTATGTTTAATCTTTTCTTATTACTTTCCAGTAGTAAAGCGTCTGCCCCAGCAAGAGCGAAAGGGTGTCTTTTTTAGGGGTTAGTAAGGTAGGTGACTGCCATGCAGTGTGTAAATATCCACCCATTTTGGGTGGGACATGTCGGCCAGCTCTTCTTCATCTGTCAATTTAGCATTTTCATATTGCTTACATTTTAGCTAATTAAAAAGCGAACTTTAGGGGGCTAATGGATTGGTTGTAGTCTCTAATATACACTCTAAGACCGAGGATTTAAGATCTCGGCACAGCTGCATCCTATAGTTTGCGACAAAAGACTGGGAAAATTGTTCGTACCAGACGATATCCACCAGGCCCTGTGTCTGAGCTGATGCTCTTTTCACAGCATACCTTGCCGGTGAGTTCCTCACCCTTTGTTGTTGGCTTGGAAAGCCTTTATCGGCATGGAGGATAACATTCTGGAGGCACTAGGGTAAATACAGAAGACGTTTCCAGAATTGGCGTTCATGTCCAGACCCCAGATCTCCAAACCATAAACAACTATCCCACCAAATTTCTCTCTAAACACTATTTTAATTTCAGCCCTAAAATCACCCCATTATTTACAGGTTAGCTTTATAATGGCCTTCCCTGCTACTTCTGCTGTTGCTCCTGCTGCTGCTGCTGTTGCTGCTGCTTTCCTAGCTACCATCTCCACTTGTGCTTTCCAGGCCAGATGTGAGGGAAAATAAATCCCTAGGTAGCTGAAAATATCTACAACATCTATTGGTTCACCCTCCATTCTAAAACAGAGATTTTGTTTCCTGCCACAAAAGCTATTGGTAATCAT
This sequence comes from Ambystoma mexicanum, assembly GCF_040938575.1. NCBI lineage: Eukaryota > Metazoa > Chordata > Amphibia > Caudata > Ambystomatidae > Ambystoma > Ambystoma mexicanum. Next base: position 275,298,784 of record NC_090941.1, read on the forward strand.
GACTTTTGATGTACCTTTATGTAGAATCAGATGATTCAACGTACAGTAGGTCGGCACTGCTACCAGTTGGGCTCTGAGGGCATTTAGTGTCCTAGCCAGAAGGACACAGTAGTCTGTATATAGTAGCATTGGAACTGACTTTGCACAGTTGGTAGGTGTCTCTTTAGAGGATTCGTCTGCACATTTTGGCAGATCATTTATGCATAAACCAGAGAGAACGGGTGCTAATAGAAAAGCATGTATAACTCCTCTTTCAGTGGTTATTTTATCTGTAGCCGCACCTGATCTGAACAGTAGTTCTGAAATATAAGGCCCAGATGTTATGCAGGAGTGTGTTGTTTATTGTGTTGTTTATTCCCAACTCTGCAAGTTTGACCCATAGCCTCCCTATGACGACTCAGTCAAAGGCGGATGAGAAGTCCAGAAAGGCTGCAGTAATGGGCGAGTTATTGGCTACAGCGTATTTGTTGACTATTTGCCAAAGGACAAACACCTGGTCTACAGTGAGTAACCCATATATGTAGCTCTTTCTTCTAGGCCTTTGATAAAGAGGGATGCAGGCCCCCAATTCTAAACCTATTGGGGGCCACCATTTTTGACCGGATCGGCAATAGTGCTATGGCTACAGTACAATTTAAACGTATCTATTGACCAAAAAGTCAGCTTTGAGGCCCAAACTGAGTAGTTATTTTTGACAAGCTGTGGTCCAATTTATTTTGTTTTAACGAAGAGGTTAGTCTGATAAGATATACCAAAAACATTGAACACATTATCATTTCCAAACTGGAGCCTTTCTTTGTACTCAGAAAGCATCAAGACACAACAAAATGGGGAAATAAAAGAAAATCGCAATGCGGTTACAACAGAATTTGCGGAATGAATGAGAGCTAACTCCCATGGAGCAAAATTACAATGCCTTGAAGTTCCAGGGATCATCCAATTAGGTGATTTGACATTGGAATGTGTGGCGTGCAGATTCTGCTTGTTGGTTTTTGTGAGCAATCTGATTAAATATGTTACAGTAGCTTAAGTTGGTGTCTATGTCTTTCCATGTCTATTCTTTTGAGGTTACCTGGCCTAATAGGTACCTTACAAAGTATTTAATGTACATGAATTTTGTCTTACAAGTTAACTGGCCTAAAAACGTAAAAGGACATTAGGGGTTACAATAATTATTAAGATGCATATGTGGTACTTGTTATTGGTGATATAAAATCTGAAGAACCTCTGCCTTGATGAATCTATGCCTCAACACGAGTTCCCAGGTGAGGTACATATGAAGGATCCATGAACTAGCTCTATCAGGGACCAAATGACGGTGAAAAGCAGTGTGTCTGCATTGCCTGAAGCCACTGGATCTCAGTAGCGGCATGATCGTCATTGACCTACGCGTCCTGTATGCAGTACAGAAAAGCAAAATGGGCATAACATTTTTAAAGCTGTGTCTTTCAGCTAGGTGATCATTAATCCACCATTAAACTCTTCACACCATAAAAGCCCCCGGTAGGTTGTTTTGGTCTTTGCCAACATTTTACTTTAAAGCTTGGCGGGACAGGCACTCACGGCTTCCAGCTTGCTAAGAATGCAGGCTTGGATCATGGGATTCAGTCCATGATGCGAGCAAGCTGACTAGCTGTGGCGCCGCCCCGGGCGGTAATCTTTATTAATTGTTATGTAGCTTTCCTGGAAGCACTGTGTTCATTTCAATGTATTACTCTCTAGACAAACCATAACCTGATCAAAGCTGCTGCACCTGGAGAGATGCATTTTTTTCCTGAAGTGGGTATTGCTTCCTTGGAAGGATTATGCAATTTGAGCTTGCTTCTATTGTGATTGATAGGTAAGGGAACCATTCAAAGAGGAGCATTTTGGACAACTAATGCTGACAATAACTTTTAAGCCAAATTGAGGCTGGAACTTGTGGCCGGATGCTGAAGGTAATGGAAGTTGTCTTAAGGGGAAACATTCTAATGTGCCTGGAAAATAAGTTTACTTTCCAATACTCATCGGGCTGCCTTGCCTTATCAGGGAGAGGCAGCACCCCAACATGCAAATGGAGATTGACTTTGTATCTGCAATTGTGTGGCTTCCCATACAACAATATCTCATTGATTTTCTTATACGGATCTTATCAGAATCTTCTAAGATCTTATTTAAATCCTTCTTAAAACCGACAAGATTCCATAAGAATGTAATAAGTATTTCGGTATAATATACGTTCCCATTAAGTTCATAATAATGTTCTGAAAATCCCACTAGATTCTCCCAAGTTCTTATAAACTACTTGTAAGAATCTTATAAGGCATTTTGTATGGATTACTGACAATCAGGAACACCTCACAAGAGTTGGAATGAATCCCTGATGTTTAGCCTAGTAGGGAGCTTTGGGACTATTTGTCATTGAACGGCCATACAATACACCTACAGATGACAGAGTTTCGGTATAAATAGTAGTGTGTTTGGTGATTGTGAGTGGGTGATAAACACTGATCGTAAACTCAACTCACCCCCGATATGTAATATGATCTATTGCCAATTGCATTCAAGTCTCAGCTGTCTCCATGACGTTGTGGCGTGCGTCACATCCTGTGAGGTTGGGAGACTAGCAGTTTCCCTTCATTTGTCCCTGACATTTTAGCCGCTGTTCCTGTTACGTCTGAGCTGGCACCTCTATAAAGGTAGTGGGTAGTTACAGCTGGCAGCGAGCTTAGCACCATGCTGTATAGTTCCCCATTGTTGCTCCTGTTAGGGTTGGTGGTGACTGTCATGGGCCATACCCAAGTGAAATTTTCAGAGTTTTTGGTGCTCTGGGTCATGAAAACTAATGTTAGGTCAGGGATGTGCTCAAGAGGTCTAGCAGCCCACTGATCCCAAAGAAACAATCTGGAACATTCATATTTCACTCTGTCCTGATGCTCGTTTCCTCTGTAAAATAAAGAGAAATAAAAAATTGTTCCGCTTAATGAATTGATGTTGCTACTTCAGATATTTGAAGGATGCATGCATATAATTCCATGGTGCACCTCTTCCAAATTACTTGTCAGAACATTCTGTTAAAAAGTGTACTGCTTCTTTCTACTTCTCGAGTGGTGGGATTTCCATGGTGTGATTAGAGTCATTTTCTATTAATTAGTACCCGGCGAGGGACAATGAGCTTGTAAAAAGCAAGCTCATTTGCCCTCGCCCGGGCCTTACCAGAACGACAAGGCTCCGAATCACCGCCACAGCTCTGGGTTCCTTCGCCACTGGCCGCCATGGAAAGGGAGAAAGGACTATGTGTAGTCTCACAACGTTTCTGTCCATGGAACCTGACCATCTAGCTAGCCTGCCAAGCATTATTTTACACCCTTTACTCTAATTTAGTTTTCTCACATTACATTCTAATGGCTTTCAATCAATCAATTTCATTTATTTGTCGGCGCAGTCATTGTAATACCATAACATAATCAGAGCTAATAAATGGATAAATAATCTTACAATCCATATATACTAGTAAAAGTTATAATATTCTACCACAGCTATAAATCATAAAAATCATACAATTGCGTAAAATAATTAGATTGAAGCCAGTTCCACAGTACAAACATTACAGATCTATAAAAAATAAAAACCCTTTTTGTATCAATTGTTTTTCCACAGTAGCTTTTTCCTTTTACATCAAGATTGCCAAATAAACTGCAAATCCCCTATAGTTTATCTGAAGAGCATAGATTGTGCTCTAGGCTGATTTAACCGTCCTAATGCCAGTTTGTCTAAGTACTGGTCACACACATCTTTTCCGCAGTTCAATATACAATGAGCAAATTAAAAATGGATGGGAGTCTCAAGCGATATTTAATCACAGATGCATCTGGGAAAGGCGTGATTAGAATGTGGTCTAACACAACAAGAACTATAAGACTTTAAAAGTAAACAACCAGGTCTCAGCGGCAGATACAGTTTACATATTTCTGGGTCTGTTAGTAGATCAAAATAACCCTCCTGTTGCCATCCTTCCTGTTGCCAACTAGCTAACTGTTGCCTCATGATAGAAAACACCACGCATTCATGCATTGAGATCTTTACAATGCCAAATTGCCTGTTTTCCCTGCTCCCAGAATTCCATGTTCACAATAATCTGGCATCTCTGCTCTGTATCAAATCTGGAGACGGCCACATATACTCCAAATCAAGAATGATCATCTAGATCATATCTTAAATTGAATAAACAAAATAAATAAATTAGGTTCTAACATATAGGCCCTCATCCATTAAGTGCAGCATGGGGGTTACTCCAAAGCCTGATTCAGAACAGCAGCTGTTCAACAAGTGCCAATTCACACCGCAATGGGAGTACAGGAGTTCCCTCTTCCGCCTGCATGCAACCACCTCAGGATTCGGTTTTCTGTCACATCTAACCGATGCTCAGAACTCTGGGCAAAAAGCACGCTGAGGACTGCCTTCACCTTGCACACCTCCAGAGCGATGGGCACCGCTATACTAACAAGACGCTGGTGGAACTTTATTATACTGCCTGAGCATTGTAATAAACGAGTAGCCTATGTGGCGCCTGACCCCGCTAGTCAGCAGATTGTGAGTGCTTTAATCCTAACGCAATAAATTAATTAACAATGTCCAGTAGATCAAACTTAACCCTAAACCCATGTTTTATTTTCCTTCATGCCAGATTTTAAACTATAATTTCTATTTTGATTGCATTAATCACCAACTTTTTCATATTTCAATATATATATGATATTGTGTGCACATCGCAAGGCCATCATCACACAGCCACAACGTGACCTAACTTAACATCACCACCATGCTAATGACTGCCTCCATGAAAGCTCTGAATTCCAATAAGGGAAGCTCCTATCCCGTCTTTTGATTACATGTTCTTCTCTTCAAAACACTAAAAACTATACATTAATCTCATTGATTAGTATTACTCACCCTTAGGTTGACATTCACCTATTACATCAGAGTGCGACTCTTGTGATCACCTAATACTAATTTATAACACACACATATACAAGAGCTGGCTGACCAGAATGCATCTATAAGAGATAAACTCGTAAGAGTCAGTATCTATCTATCTATCTATCTATCTATCTATCTATCTATCTATCTATCTATCTATCTATCTATCTATCTATCTATCTATCTATCTACGTTCTTGTATTGTGCCACTAACCCAAAGGCCTCAGGGCGCACACAGAAGAGAGAGAGAGAAGGCAGACAACAGATAACAATGACACAACAAGAAAAACAAGAAACAGAGAGCCATGATAAACCAATCCTCACAGAGGCCAACTTCAGAAATGGTTTACCCCAGAGACAACCAGACTAAAAAGAGAGAAGAGAAGATTGGAGAGTTGGTGGATAAAACAACCCTCAGAAGCCAATAAGATCAAATGGAAGGAATTAGAGAAACAATACAAAGAAAACAACAAGGAATATAAGAAAAACTATTTTGATGATCAGATATCATCACCCCCCACCTACTAACAAATTGTTTCAGATCCTGAAGTCTATGGAAAAGCCAAAAGCCCTGTTCCCCCGCCCCCTTTTCAACCATCTCAAAAAGACTGTGAAGTGATGCAGGAGGCTTTCAGTAACAAAATTCGGAAAGCCAGAGAGATGATAAGTGCGACTCAGGTGAGTCGGCCTGACCAACAAAATTTAACAGAAATCCATCAAACGCAGAAAGAGACAGATACATTTGTGCTGAGAACATTTTTCCATACAAATTGATTCACACCGCTGGTAAAAAAAATAAAACAGGTATGGACCAGAAAGACCCAGGCAATCCCCACCTGATCACAAATTGCAACTTTCAATTGAAAGTCATTGATAAGGTGGCAGCCCATCAGCCAAAATCTTTTGTAGACACCAATGACCTCCTACATAAAAAACAATCAAGGTTTAGAAGGTCACATAGTACCAAAACTGCTTTGTCACACCTTCAATCAAACATGCTCATTATTCAGGACAAGAATAAAGTGGGCATGCTGATGTTGTTGGATCTATCAGATGCGTTCGATCTGCTGGACCATCAACAGCTCCAACGGGCCTTAGAACATGCTGTTACCTGTTCTAAAGAAGCCATCAGTTGGGTGATAGCCTTCTTATCAGATTGTAGATCCAAAATCCTCTGGGGGGGAACAATTCTCTGACTCAAATACCCATTAGTTGTGGTACACCACAGGGGGCCAGTTCATCCCCCCTGTTGTTCAGCCTGTACTTGAGGTGTCTCTGCACATTGCTTGAGGAATTCGGAGCATACTTTACCAACTTTGCTGATGACACTCAGTTGGTGGTGGAGCTGAGTGGCTGCTACGACACTGATAATAACAGGTTACAAACTTATATAACATCATCGATGCCTGGATGAAAGACAATTGGATGTGTCTAAATGGGTGTAAAACCAAACTGATAATCTTCGGATCATACCAGGCATGGGCTAAGTTAAATCAGGAATACACAACATTCAAGATCAAAAACACCCTCATACAGGTATCAGAAAAGGTCACAACATTGGGGATTTACATGGAGGCATCACTTGGCGCAGATGCGCATGTTAACAATCTAAATTGAAATTGCCTGTACTATCTGAGGCTGTTAAGATGCATTAGACCGTAGCTGTGTGAAAACAACAGTGCTATCATCACAAGGGCCACTATTCTCTTCAGGTTAGATTACAGGAATGCCCCTTGCTAGGAGTGAGGAAAGGTTGCATAAGTAGGTGCCAATCTATCCAACATAGCTTGGTAAGAATTGTTAGACAGAATGCCAGAAGGGATCATGTTGCAGCTGACAGGAAAGCCTTGCATTGGCTAGGACTAGAAGACAGGATCACCTTTAAAACGATGACCCTGGTCCATCATTGCCTATTTGGACAGGCACCCGCCTACTTGAAGGAACAGATTGTTCCTTATAGCCCGAGTTGTGCTTTAAGATCAGAGACACAAGGACAAATCACATGCATTACAGTTAAAAGAGCAAACTGACTAGGAAGATCCTTCCCTGTGAGAGCATCCCAAACCTGCAACGGTCTACCGATTAAACTCAGAATAGAGGAAAACTACATGATTTTCAGAAAAAAACAAAAAAACACTATTTTCAAATAAAGTTAGATAGGAGAAACAACTACTAGGAACCTGATGTCCTATCTAATTTTGCATGTCTGTGTCTAAATGTACGCGCCCCGATGCCTGTGGGCTGTTTGGCGCGATATAAATATATAAATAAATTCAAATGTTGTGAGTTAAGTCTGTACATTTTTGTTTCCCTAACTTTTTCCACTCTTCCGCTTTCTAGTGCTCATTGACCTTTTTTCCTTTTCACACCACAGACCATGGTCTAACTTCAACCCAGTGTAAGGTAACAATTTGCTTCTACATAGACATGGCTCAGCCCTTTAATCCCACTGCAGTGGTGATGTGCCATGAATTGCCATCTGGCAAGGGTGTGAAAGCCCTGTTTTGTTTAATTTGTATCAAGTAATAAAATTATGCGGGTAATTCCATCTCTGAAAGGGAAATCTGTTAATCAAATTCCCCTGTCATAAACTCCATGCCAGAAAATCTAGTCTGTATCTGTGTCCTGCTGCATCAGTATCCTGATTGCTAGCACCTGAGCTGGTTCAGAGGTCGCAGGTGGCTTCTTGACAGCTGCAGTGACATCCAGGTCTCTGCAGCACAGGGGCTGCATTTAAAATATGTGGTCAAATTGTTTTTACAAGTATGAGTACTGTTAGGGTTTCTACAACACAGCAAAAGCACACCGAGGTATATGCCTTGTTCGACCTTGTACTTTGACTCTTTTGCTTTCCTTTCAAGCACGTATCTGAAGACTATTTTAGAGTTCATTTGGGAAGGTTACAGAGCCTGTAAATATAGGGTCCCACGCGTTATAAATCTGGAAAAGAAAAAAAGAGGACTTCCTTTTCCAAAGGACTTCCACAACACAAAAAAGGAAGTGTGTCAGTGTAGTGAGGACGTGCTTCAGGCACAGAGGCGAGAGTCCATCCTGGCCTCTTGTGGATGGACCTAGGAGAGCCTGGGAAAAATCCAAACCTCTTGAGCTTACTTAAGTGTTTGTGTGTGTTGAAGCAGGATGCCCACATCAATCCTGCAACACGTGTACACTCAGCCCTGAAATTAACTCTTGGTGCTCATGCCTGCTAGGCGATTCTAGAAGTTGTAGAATTTGCCACACTTTTAAAAATAAAATGTTCACTTCGGATAATTTGAGGTTGTCACCTTAGTTTGGCGCCTATACACTATGTTGCACTCTGCTACTAACTTCATTGCATTTTCAAGGCTGTTCTTCCCTCCATCTGTCATCCTGCAATCAACGTTTCCATTCGGATTACCTGCTGCGGTCCATTCCCGGCAGCACGCGCATGCCCTGGAATCACAAGGTATTAACCCACGAGACATTTTGGCAAAGCAGCACAGTCATTGGTGAACCAAGGACTCTCTGCATATGGCTAAGGGTGGCCAACATGAAGACAAGGACCCTCTGCACCGAGCAAAGAGGCTGTCTGGACTCACAGACGTCTCTCCATGCATTCAAATGCTCTCTGGCTCTCAGCATTGTGTTAATCATTGCCTGGAATGTGAATGTAATGTCATTCTAAATAAACACACTCTTATCCAAGCATATTTCGAAATGCGCATGTAATTCCAAAACCAAATTAACCATATTTACAATATTTATGAAATAAAACAACATGAAGAGAACAAAGCGTTTACTTATAACTTCAACTAAAAGCCTAGCTTAAGTACTTCAAATGCATAGCACGTTTCAAGCAGGCTGCACAGTTCAGCTCGAAGCATTATTCCCACTAGAAGAGTATGGCAAGCAGTGCTGAACAGTTTTTTTCCTAAGACAAAGTTACTTTAAGAATGTTACAAAGGAGTGGTTGTAAACGCTCCTGAGTGGATGCAATTCCATAGAACAGGGCATTTGACCCATGCTCGTTCTCAGTAGAGGGCCTCCCACACTCCTTGGTAACATTGTAAAACTTGGTGTTTCACGCTTATTAACTGTGGTGTAGTGAACCCTCGTGTGTGAATTGCCCCTTTAAGGGGATGTCGCCCTCCCCCTTGAATTGCCCTTTTAAGGTGGGCCATGAAAAGGGAGCCCTGCAGGCACGTGCATTAGAACGGCTGCAGACTCCATAAGAGGAACTCCTGAGTCCGTGTCTCATTAGCATGTAGGCTGCAGGCCTACTCGTAGAGGTACAGGCCTGCAGGCCCTGATCCGTGGGACCCTCGTGCCAGGACGGTGGCAGAGGTCCGCATGGTCAGGGGCCTGGCAGGCTGTGCCCCCCCATTGGTGCTGATGTCCCAAAGCACCATGGGGCCTGCCAGATATCCAGGGCAGGCCCCCAACCCCTACAGGCACTGGGCCTGTCATGTGCTGTTGTGAATGGCACTCAGGGTGCATGCCGTATGTCCATAGCAGGCGACCCCCAACAGTAACCCAGGGTAATCCAGACGTCACCACTTGCTCACTGTGTCTTAGAGAGGCTCAGTTTCACCTCACTAATGAGGCCTGACTAGGCCAAAACATGTGTCTGGGGTTGCTGATGGTACTCTCGTTCAGAGATCTGCCTTGCATTTCAGTACTGCACTGCCCTTGTGGGTGGGACAATGACTGATATGCAAATGGATATTTCTCCTCTGTGAAGTGTGCAGTGAGCTAAAACGTGGCTGTAGACCCTCCTGAGTGGTAGAAATTCCATAGAACAGGGTATTTGACCCAGGGTCATTCTCAGTAAGGGGGCTCACACACGTCTAGGTTACCTTAAGAATGGTTGTTGTCATGGGAGAAAGATTGCCATGGGTAATACATACATAGAAATGCTAAAGAAATTATTATTTCACAATGATATGCATTTGCCCCACAGCCGACAGTTGTTTTATATTGCGCTTCATGCCGGAAGCCAGGCTCTAGGCGTGGGACTGGGTGCTGCTCAGCATTGCCTTGCTCCCAAGTCATGTGTGTTGTCCCTGAGCTATCCTCCCGGCCCCAGAATTTAGACTACATAAAAAGCAACCATGGGCCTACTAATATGCAGAGCTGGTTGGACTCCATTGTGTCTATGCATTGGAGGCAAAAACTGTGGAAATATAAAGAGAAGCAGCAGGGCCTCAAAATGATAACTCACCATTATCTTGCATTGCTCTGAGACAAGTGGAATTTATGAAAGGAACATACTAAAGCACCTTTTGCTTGCAGCCTGAGGACCTTAGGACATCTGCTGTCCTTCATAAGTAACACATATTTTCTAGAGTGGTGACTTGAGACTACCCTGGTACACTCAAGAACTCACCTTCAAGAAATGAACCAACAGAAAACAAGAAAAAATCCTGCTGCTTATCCAACCTCGTCCTGATCAAGATGCAGATAACTGACCACCACTGCCATGGCACCACTGTCACTGCCATGGCCAACTACAGATGACTGACCACCACTGCCATGGCACCACTGCCATGGCCAACTACAGATGACTGACCACCACTGCCATGGCACCACTGCCACTGCCATGACCTACTACAACCAAAACACTGTAACCAAGGCCATCAATTGAATCAGACCCCTCTAAAAATCCATCAAGCACTGCATCAACCCTATACCCGACCCACCCGTACAGAACTCCATTGAATAATCCACCTCCATCAACTATTTTGTCATCAATAAGATCAGCATAAATACCAACATTACAACTGACAGCACACTACACATATTCCATCTTGCAAAACCACACTATCTGAACAACTTTTTAGACACTCGCTGTGGAAGGTTTAACAGCCACCCTAGCATCCTTCAAGGCCACATCGTACTCTGACGACATCCTCCGTGCCTCTGTACTCAAGACCCTTCTGACTGAAGCACCCCTTTCTAACCTGACATTCATCAACAGCTCCCTAACTTAAGGCACCTCAAGACAGGACAAATCCACCCGCTTCTCAAGAAACTAACACTGGATCCTGACAACCTCAGCACCTACCGCCCTGTCACCCATCTTCCCTTCCTAGGCAAGGTCCATGCGAAAGCAGTAACAATAAAACACCTCCAACACATAGACACCAACAACCTTGTTCAGTCCTATAAATCTAAATTAAGACCCAGATGCAGCACAGAAATGGCAACCTTCAAGGTGGTCGTCCATGCCCTTAAAAACCTTCATGATGGCCATCCACGACTCATGGTTCTCCATGACCTATCAGCAGTACTAATACAGTATGCCACCGGACAGTCACTGACATTCTACATCACAGTATGAGGATCAGAGAAATAATTCTCAGCTGGTTCCAAGCCTACCTTGATAACTGCTACCAGCTCGTATAAATGGATTCCTCCAGATAGCCAACTCTACCCATCACCTGTGGAGTCCTGCAAGCATCTGTCCTCTTACCAGTGATCTTCAATCTTTAGTTGGAACCGCTCGTAACCCTCCTAGCTCCACACAACATCCACATTCACCAATACGCAGATGACACAAAGCTCTATCTCAGGATATCCTCCACCAAAGACATACAGAGGCTCAAGGCCAGCCTCACATTGATCCAGTCCTGGATGACCAGTACTTAATTGAAGCTCAACTCCTCCAAGAGCGAATTCCTACTGCTGACCAACAATACCAAACACCCTGACATCCAGACATAGTTCTCTGCTAGGAACCTAGTGAACTTTATACCCCAGCTGGCCACCTGTGCCAAGTCTTTTGGTTATGACATTGACAGATACCTCTGCTTCAAATAGCACATAGCAAAGAAGGCACAAAAAGATTGGTAGCAAATGTCTCTTCTGTGGAAAATCAAGCCCTTCATCTCACAAAACAACTTCAGATCTGTAGTACAATCTCTTTTGGACGGCCTTCTGAGAACGGCACTATCAAATCTGATATGTGTCCAACATGTTGCAGCTTGGTTCATCAAAGCAGACTTGACCACATCACCGTGACCCTCATCAAACTGTACTGGCTCCTAATGCAAGCATGTTTCATCTTCAAATCCTGATGCATCTTCTACAAGGCTGTACCTTGAGATCACCAAAATAACTCACTAAACTCAGCATCTCCGGAGGCCTATTATCCACCAGACGAAAGGGCATTTGCAAGCGTGAACTCCACTGGAGCAGTGAGGAAAGAGCCAGAAGACAGGCCCTATGTCTATGCCCATTTAAACAAAGATCATAGTTATAGTTTATTAGTTTAGTATTATTTGTTTCACCCTCCTTTCTCTCAAAACCTATCAACTTTTGTACCTCACAACATTGATGATAAAACAGAGCAAATTCAGTCTTTGATTGATGGGAGAGTTTGAGAGATAGCTGCATCAGGTTGCAGATTCAGATTTCAAGTGAATGACTTAAGAGTACACCATTATGCTGGCGGTTGGAATCTCTTACTTATGTTTCCCATGCCCATGTGCTCAAGGCCCAATTTAGGGAAAAAAGGAACTTCTAGCGAGAATGAAACAGAGGTTTGAACACACACATGATTGGACCAGAGTTGCGGGGGTGGGTGGGGTAGAAGTGGAGAGAGAGACAAATAGAAGGTGATACAAATGGAGTGTGAATCATGAAGAGCGAGACACAGGTAGAAAGTGATACAAATATGAGGACTGTGGAAATGGAGGGAGAGACACAGAGTAAGATTATTAGAAGTGAGGGAGGACCGCCAGAGGCCCAGCGCACCAACAGTTTTTGGACCTTTCCAGCGGACCTGCACTTCTTTTTTCCATTTAAAGCACTTGTCAGGGCACATGAGCCATCTGCATTGTAATAGGGGTTTCCACTTTGGTATTCCTGACTATAAGATGGTAATCGCCCATGGCCCTCCAACGGAATACATTTTCAAACCACTTCAAAGAAGAAAGCAAACTCCAATTCTACATGCCCAGAGTGCTGAAGATGCCCCATGTCAGGCATGAGTACCCCTTTCAGTACCGTTTTTACTCTTTGTATTCTGGCACTTGCAATTGTGTTTTTCTGATAATAAACTCAGTGCAACAAGTTCAGGACTCAATGAACCTGTGCCTTGCATGGGACAACTTGAGAGAAAATGTCAAGGTAGTGTAGATAGAAGCAGATAAAGAAGAGGAGGGGTTGAACATATGGAGTGTATGCAGTGATCTTGGCATAGTCACACAATGTATTCTAACCGTATCTAGGCTTTTCATCAAGCAGTAACATAAGGAATAGACCATTTGAAAGAGAAGCTTCATTTGAGCAGAAAAGGACGAACTCGTGTAAAACACTATTTAACATTTTGGAATACAAAGCACTTATTAATCTCTACACAGTTGGCTCCATAGTTATAATACTACCATGCAACGGCGGACATCTAGTCATTATGGACCTTATGAATGATATAAAAGATGCTAGAACCAAATGTCTGATGCTACCAGCAACATACAAATGAGAGGCAATCCACAATCAACAATCCATATCGCCAGTGCAACATCAAAGAAGGTATGGTCTCCCAAATGAAGAGTCAAAAGGGTCAAAAGGGTATTTATTTGTGGTGTATCCAATTATTCCAACTCTGTACGTGGGACCAAAAATACATAAACAAGTGTACGCATTCCGCTTCATAAACCTATTATTTATTTATTTTTTATTTCATTTTTTTTTCAGTGCTGGCCCTACTCAGAGGGTCTCTAAATGCCTTACATGGTTCAGGAAAGTGGGAGGTGAAACAAGTTGTTTTCAGGATAGGATAGAAAGATTAGGATAGACAATTGGTAGCAGTAGAGATTTGGTAGCAGTAGGGATGTAGGGGCGGGGTTTTGTTTGGGGGCAAACAGTTATGCTTTAAGGCTCTTTCTGAACGTGTTGATGGAGTGTGCAGTGCAAATGTGAAGAGGTAGTATGTTCCATGCTCTGGAAGCCCATTGTGTAAATGCTAGTTTTTGTGTGCATGCTAGTTTGCATAATGGAATGTGTAGGAAATGCTGGCTTGCTTGTCTGGTGTTTTTGTGAGTGATGAGTTTGAGTTTGTCGTAAAGGCAAAATGGGGTTTTGTGGTGGGTGGATTTGAAAACAATTCATAATCCTTTGAAGGAAATTCTATGGGGACAGGGAGCCATTGGAATTGGGCGAGAGCTAGGGTGATGTGTGAATGGTTTAGTAGGTGGAGGATGAGTCTGGCTGATGCATTTTTATGGCTTGCAGGGGGCAACAGTGTTGGTGGGGAGTCCATTTCTGTAGTCCATCAGAACCAGTGCTTGGACTGCAGTGCAGAGGTTATCAGAAGGGAGGATGTGTCTGATCTTTCATAGGAGGGGGAGTTGTCGATTGAGTGTAGGCAGATGAGGAGGTATTCTGTTTTGGAAGAATTCAGCCTGAGGAAGTGGGTGGCTATCCAGGTGGTGATGGTGGAGAGGCAGCTTTTGAGAATGTGGAGTGTTGTAAGGGGGATTAGATTTGGAAGTATATTTGCATTTCATCTGCATATTGCTGGAAATGGATGTTAGGTTTGCTAAGGTTCTGTCCAAGGGATTCAATATGTAGGTTGAAGAGGAGTGGGGACAGGGAGGAGCCCCTACTTGACCAGGGTGGGGATGGATCAAAAAGGGGGCATGGAGACAAATTGAGTCCTGTCGGTAAGAAGGCAAACCAGTCGAGCAAGGTGCCTTAGAGTTTCATCCTGTGGGATAGGTTGCTCAATAGAATGATGTGATCGATGGTGTAATAGGCTGCAGAGATGTTGAGGAGTATGAGTAGTGATTGTGCCCTTTGTCACTGATGCTGTGGAGGTCTTCTAGGATGTGAAGTGTAGTGGTTTCAGTGCTGTGTCCAAGTCAAAAGCCAGATTGGAAGTGCTTGGGTAGGTTGTTTATGGCAATGTATTGTTGCAGCTCGGTAGTGATAAAGTGTTTCATGATGCTAGCGAGGGATGGCAAGATAATGATGGGGCAGTCATTTTCTGAGAGTGTGGGGTCAGGAGATGTTTTTTTGAGGATGAGTAAGATTTGCCCGTTATTGAGAGCAGAGGGTATAGTACCATGTGAAAAGCAACAGTTGATAATATTGACCCAATATGAGGGAGACGGAGGTGATTCAATTGGATGCAGGTTGGGGGGGTGGGCAAACATCATCCAGGAAGTGTCCAGGGTTTTCTTCAGTATTAAGGGTTATGAGGGTGTCGGTGTCCTTGGGGTGGAAGGTGTCCTATGTGGTGGAAGGTTTCAGAGCAGGGGTGGGATTGGGAGAGCCATAGGGAAGACTTGCCTATTGGTGTGTATTTTGGAGTTGAAGTAGTCGTTGATGGAGTTGCCTACTGCACTGTATGGGGATGTGGAATGTTTAGATGGTAGGTGTGAGAGGGAATTGACAATGTTGAATAGTTTCTGTATGTGATTGGTGGCGTATTGTAATTCTTGGTAGTAATGGATGGCTTTGACATTCCATATGGCTGTTTTGTATTTGCTGCAATAGAGTTTAAGTGGTATTCCGGTGACAGGCATTGATTATTTCCTGCTTGATCGAGAGAAGAGAGCTGTTGAAAATTGGTTTATGGTGGTGGCTGGAGTATTTTCGTGATGTGAGGGTGCGGTTTTGTCGAGTGCCTGTGCTATGATGGTGTTGTAATGGTTGAGGAGAGTGGAACGATGTGCATTTGGGAGTGGGTGACATTTATGGTGCTAAGGCTGTGTCTGAATGTGTTTGATTTGCCTGGCTGGGGGGGTTAGGGGTATATGTGGCAGGTGGCAGAGCTTGTGTGATAGAGCGTCAAGGGGATAACAAAGACGTCTGACCACAAAACCCAGATTCAATTTTCCAGAGACATGATTTTTTCTTGAATTCAAAAGGACTGGGATGTTGTCAGCTGTGTGTGTGGGGTAGTTGATGAGTTGTGTGACATCATGGGAGTGAGTGAATGGAGTGAGGATACTCTTTAATGTTGCTCTCTGGATGGGAATAAGCAGGGCTGAAGTCACCAAGGTAGATAGTGATGCAGGGGGAATCTGTGGTTGTTAGTTGTGAAGCCAGTCCAGTCAGTGTGTTGTAGGCAGTAAATGGATGGAAAAGGGTGGGGTGTGGGTGTGATGGAGTGGAACATGTGAGGGTGCTTCACATTATGTGTGTGGGGGTGTGGGGTTGCTAAGTGTGAGTGACTCTACATATCATCGCATTGACACCACCTTGTTTGTGTGAGGGGTCTCTGTAGTGGATGTGATAGTGTGGAATAAGCATGTCAGGGATAATAGGTGTGTGGTGGGGTTTTAGCCATGTTTCTGTAAGGAATTGTATATCTTCAGAAGTGTCTGTTTATGAGTTATTTCATTCCATGTGTGTGAGCAGATGCAGAGTGGCAATTGTGAACGGTACAGGTGTATGCAGTTAGTTGTTATATCAGAGTGTTGTGGTAGAGTTTGATTTGAAGTTGGTTGTGTGCTTTGTATGAGGCATGTTTTGTGGTAAGCAGTGGCAAACAGGCCACAAACAATGAAACAAGAGAAAAGATAGTAGCAAAAACACTTAGCTATGTCAGCCCTTTGCTCTGGACAACCAGACGAGTAGACTCTAAAGAAATGGTTACATTTCCAAAGTAAACCGGGCCTACTTCAACAGGAAAGAGATATAAACAGGAAGCCAGTCTTCTTTTGAAAGTTGAAGCAACAGCTACATGATAACAGGATGCTGGTCAGGAGTTGGATGGAGGACTAAAAGGGGAGGTTCAGGCTGCAAAATGGCACACTTAATAGGGACAGAGGGGAATCTATAACACTATTAATTTATTGGATCATCAAATAAACAAATGTCAAAATATGTGGACATTTTACTGCCCTTTCAAGAGTCCCAACATAATTTAGATATACTGCAGAAATAACTGACATTTAAGACATATTACTTGTCATGACACATACATCCTTGCTACTTTAGCTACAGTAAGTCAATACACATATATCAGAAATGGCCAAGGGATCTCTGCAGTATATAACTTATATCAATACCGATATCAATACCACCACACCTAATGCTAGGATGCAGCTACCATCAGGCAATTACATCAGCTGCACAATTAACTGGTGCATCCAAGCACCCTTCAGCACCCTACTCTCTCAACTGACCTGGACTACGGTCCCTGAGGGCGTTCAACCTACCAGCGCTTTGAGGTCATACCAATGATATATAGAGTGCTATATAAATGCCAAATAACATATCATAACATAACATCATGAATGCGGCCAAACATTGCTTCAGATTAAAAAGTCTTCAAAACTTAGAAAGCGTATGTTTTATCCCAGGGTGGACTGGCCTATAGGGAACTCTGGAGATTTCACGGTAGGCCTCTACAACCTGGGCCTCTTTTGTGTCATAACCTATTTTATTTCCAAATGTTCTCCTAGGAAAAGGATTGGGCTTGCTGAAAATGTGTAATATGGGGCCACTTTGAGCATTATTCCCAGGGCCTCTTTTAGTTCTCAGTCCAAACTTTTTTTGTTATTGTTTTTTTAATTATATGGTTAAAAATACACCTAACCTGTAATATAATGCAAACCATACAAAAGATCAGCAATAGACACAAATAGAATACAAATAGAATACAATGCTTAAACTCACATAAAATCCAGCTAAAAAGGACCTACAATACAACATCTTAAAATACTGTTAAGTCATCAACGTAAAAAAAGAGAAAAAAGAGCATACATTTCATGAAATACAATTGAAAACAGACAAACACAGTCCTAAAAGATGATTGATTAAATAGAGAAACCTATATTACTCTCATTCGTCTAATTGTTACAAAATGTTCTTTAAATTCCATGAATTACCAACAGGAGCTAACAGTCGGAACGCATAGTAATATTTACGATTCCTCATCGATAATTGATATTGTGAATTCAATTTCAAGGACTTTATAAAAACCTGTAACAGTGATTACAATTGAGGAAGTTCACCCAGATGAACAAATAGACCACACTTGATTATTCTCTCCCGCTGTAATTAAATGTTGGCTTTTATCAACCTATCGGGATCACAAGCCTAGTAATGCAGTGCGTGCGACTATAGGTTATCTGAAGAACATCGCTCCTAGGCCGCACTGCGTGATAACTTGATGCCAGCATGCAACAACAGTTAACTGCTTTTTCACCCTCTAAAACGTGATCAGTTGATTGGTTGAAAATAAGGGTATCAGGTAATAATTTCCCTATATATATGTTTGCCATACATAATGTTGCTGGGTAAGTTTGTGGCAACATTATATAGGTGGCAGACTGTAACTCGGCAAATAGGTTCAAGCCCGAGAAATGTGCTGGATATTTGTCACTCACCCAGATGAGCCACACTTGAAAGATTAAACCCAAGTGCCTGTGTTTAGTTCTTAGCAGGGTAGGGTTCTTAGTCTTCCCTATCTTTCTTTTACCTCACTTTGGTGTTTGATGCAATGCTAATTGATGCGTGCATTTCTTTTGAATCAATTCATGTTACAATTTTTCTGCAGACAACGGAAATTTGAAGTTTATACTGTTTTTGAAACAATTTATGTTATTTTCTTTATTAATTCAAAATAACTGTATGTGAGCTATATATTTTTATACATCACAAATTTGTATTTGAATGTTTGATGTTGTTTTTCTGTGTTTTTTATTTTTGAAACAAACATGTCCATTCACTTCACTTACTAAACTGTGAATAGAATTGCTTCGTATCTCAGTCTTTGTGTTGTTTTGTTCTTTCTGTCGCATAGGTTTGAAAGCGATTGGTTTCAATTAAAATAAAAATCATATTCCAGATCATAAATTTGTTTTCTGGATAGATAGAGTTTGACTTCGAGTGGGTATCCCAACCATTTAACCCAGTCCCTCTCTTTGGGCACAGCAACATTCCCCCTTCTGTTGTTTAACGACATTATATAGATGACCATGTATAAAGGACAAGGGTAGCAGCGGTTGCGGGGTGGCCACTGCTGCCATTGAAAAAAAAGGGTTTTGGGTGCTGCAGGGGTGTTCCCTGCATGTTCCATGTAATAATGTCCCCGCAAAAAACTGCAATTTTTCGGTGAATTTTTTGCATGCTGACATTTTTGCAGGGACATTAGCACATTGAATCAAAATAAGTAGTTCCTCAGTTATGCACATTTCTATGGATTGTTACTTTTTCGTTTGTATTATTCGGTATTTATTAACTTGCTATATTACAGGTGGTTGCAAAAACATGAAGGTGGTAAGATATCTGCGTCCTTTGAGGACAATAACAGTGTGTGCATTGGCACCAACTAAAATTGAGTTTGTGTGTATTTGCGCTGTTGCCAGTGGTCGAAGTGAGCAGGAACGGTCGGGAGTGGTGTTCCACTAATTTTATTTTTTAGTGTTAACAGTTCCCCTACTTTTGGAACTATTTTCAGCATTCCGGATCTGTTCTTTGTGAAGTTCAAACACACTTCCCCACTTTACCACCCAATGTAGTAAAGAAACACTTGAGTGCAGGCGCTTTATGAATGACTTATCATATCAATAGCAATTAGAGCTAAGCTGAACTCTGTTTCAACTTTGGCTGTCAACCTGCATGATTGTATCCCTTAAAAATGTGTTGCACGTTGCTCCCTTCCTGCCTAGTTGTCCCCCGCCGGGGTCATAGTTCAACTACCTTTTTTGGCACACCTCTGCCACTGGTTGTTGCTAATACTGTTTGCACGTTCAAACTGGATTGTGCACGCGCATTTTTTCATAATACCTCGGCTAACGTGTATTTATTTTGCCACCACAAAATATTACTGTTAAAAGTTCAAAGAAAGGTTTCAAGACTTGTGGGCGGGGGTTGTATGGTACGTACGACTACACTAACACAACGACAAGCCACTCTTTCTAAACACACGAACCTATAGGTAATGGTCGCACTTTTTTAAACGCAACAAAATACTTTGCCCACTATTCACGATGAAATCTGAAAACAGGAGCAAACTCCAGTTACTGTCATTTGTGCATGTGTGTGTAAAATGGGGCCTGCCTGGAAATTCAATCAGTGAGGAATTTGCACCTTTCGCAAATTGCTGTTGCAGCAGAAGTGTGATTCACAAAACGAGAGCAAATTTCCCAGGTGCAGGGAACTTGGGCTTGAATCACACACCATTGAAAAAAAACGCTTTTGTGAATCAGAAAAAAACTAGAATTACAAATATAGTAGGGAAGGTGGAGTCAAATAGTGGGAGAGGTGCATTTCTTTCAAGCTATACCATCAAATAAATGAGCTATAGTACACTGCAGATTTTCCCCAGCGGCAAATCAAAACTATGCCAGGCTCAAATGCACAGCCTGCCTGCGAACAGGTACAAAAGGAGCAAGCTGGTGTCTCCTTCAGGAATCACGATGCACAATGCTGCCCTGTCACTGTGTCCCCAGTGCTTTAAGTTGGCCGGGGCTAGCTGGAGCCAAGTCCCGCCAGCCTCTGAGATGGGCTCCCGAGCCACGTCGACCTCTCAGGCAGCCGTTTAGCAGAGCGCTACACGGTTACACGGCTGCTTGCAGGTGTCAGCATTTCAGATTAGAAAAAATATGCCTTTTCTTTTTTCTAATTCGTGCAGGCTTCGGGTAAACCTACTGCATGATCTCTCTTTAACAGTAGGCGGGCTTGGTTGGCCAGCCTCTGCTTTTATTTCTGAGTAAAGAGCTAACATGCAGCAGGAAGTCCTTTAACTGTGCTTGGTTAAAGTGTTCCACTGCGTTTAAGCTATTTACTCAGAAACAAAAGGAGAGGCTGGCCAACCCAGACCGCCCCCTGTTTTAGAATAAAGAGACATCACGCAGCATTGAGCCCTTTGCATTCATGGAGCCTTGTGGTTAAAGGGTTGCCTGGGATGGTCAGCGACACCCGCAGGCAATTCTTTAACCACGGCTCCTTGAGTTAGGGTGACCAGATTTTTTTTTAAACCAGACAGGCCATAGACATAAAAGTAGGACTACCGTAAATACAAATAAAACTGTAGTCCTATTTCTATGTCGCTGGGGTGTGCTCAAGGACACACTCCTCTCATTGGAGACTGCGCCGGGGAGGGGGAGGAAATGGGGAAATGAAAAGCATTTCACGCCCCCATTCGTGCAGAAAGAGTTGCGCCGGGACCTGATTTCGGGATTTCAAAATCGGGTCCCGGCAAAAACCAGGACTGTAGCACCCACATTGCAAACCACGGACGGGGTTTTTAAAATTAAAAACAATCCCGGTACCCTGGGACTAAGGGCGATTTCCCCGGACTGTCCCGGGAAAACCGGGGCATCTGGTCACCCTAGCTTGAGTGCAAGGGTTGGGGCTCTTGTTGGGGTGCATGGCCTTAGCACTCGTACATAGGCCAGCCACACACCCCAACGAGAGATCCCCCTCAATTCCCCGCGGGTTCGTAGCTCCGGGGCAATATGCTCACCTTGGAAACAAGACGACATGGAGCACCAAAAGTTAGATCCCCGGTCCGCGCTTAGAAACCGCTGGGTATTAAGTGCGTTATAAATTACCTATCATATCAATTGATAGGTAATTTAGGAGCAATTGAGGTCAGTTCCTCAAATGACCACCCATACGCGTTTTTGCATGCCACGGGCGCGCTCTGTTGCAAGAACTGCGTGCGCATTTCCCTTTGTGGCTCTTTCGTGAATTTGCGGGAACATGCCTTTTGTGTTATTGACCGCTGAGAGGTACTGACCAGTTCTTTCGTATGGATGACTTGTGTATTATATTCTGCCCTGTGCGGTGGTGTCCCTGCCACCCTCCATCTTCTGCCACTACTGACATCCTTGGCTCCCATCAACTATTATCTGATCTCCTTTGAACAGTCATACATTCACGACACGCGGGCGGCGTCTGCACCAGACCCCCTACACTGCCCCATATTTCACTCCTTGGCCGCGGATTCCTGGAGCCCAGATTTAATCAGCTGCCACCTTATCTTTTCACCCACAATTAGCTTGATGGCATTCTGTCCCGCGCTTTACATGGCTAGCCAGCTGGATCCGCTTCAATTAGTGTCTTTAATGGCCTGGCGGCTGCCAACCTAGGCGAAGAGGCTGACAGGAGAGCTCACCCTGACAGACTTACTGAGCAGTGATAGCAAATCTGGTCCTGTTTTTTTTTTGTTGGAGGGGGGGGGGTAGGTTGGGGGGGAACAGTCACTTCGCCTGGTTTGGAGACTGTCTTGGCGAGTGTGCTTCTCAGGTTTTTACTGGTTCACTTTCGGGCATTAACTGCTGGGGGGTTCCACGAGAACCAGTGACGCCAGCTTTGTTTTCTCGATGCGTGCACCGCCCCGCCCAGTACCTGTGTGATTAAATGATGTCCATTTCAGTATTTAGACACCAAAGATTACCAAAACGCTCTGTCTGTCCGCATTCAAGAAAAAGGAATTGGACAAATGATTCACTTGTTTTTTAAGACTTGCTTGCGGGAAGTTTAGCACTTTGCCAGAGCTCTTGAAGATACATATTGGACAGGGGGCGTTTTCTAAAGGTTTTGCCCTTTCATAGCACTGCAAATGATTAATCCATTTCATACTGCCAATCGCATCGCTTTAGAAATATGGAGGGTTAACTCAACAGAAATGAGGAGAGCTGGCAAAGAGGCTGCTTGGGGGGTGGGAGTGGCGGGAGGAGAAGTAAACAGGAAGAAAGATGGAAGGGTATCCCATGGAAGTATAGGGACACCATTAGCCACAGAGTAAAAGAACGGCACTATACCACCTGTCTGGAAAAAGGGAACCATGGAACAAGTATGCTGCAGAGTTTGGGGGTCAGCCAGCTTGAGGGACATTGACTGTGTCCAATGTCAGGTCCCCAGGAGCAAGTGAGTGGTGGTACGATGAGAAGGCAACTGAGAGGAGTTGGGAAGGCTGTAGACTCAGGTGCCCAACACAGAGCTGAGTCCCCATCGCACTCTGAAAAGCTCTCTGAATTGAATTGATTGTTTATTTGTATAGCGCCTATACACAATGCGCCTGATTCACAGAACGTTTTCCTATGGCATTGCACCATTATAAAACACTTCCATGAATCAGGCCCGATGGGTTTCAAAGCGCTTCAAGGAGGGAGGCAACATGGGAGAAATACAATTACATTCTTACGGGTCCTTGAAACATTTCAGAATGTGAAAAATAACTATCTTAATCAGCCTGCCAACATTTCAGATAGTGCAAGTGCAAGGAACAAATAACAGAGGCGGGGTGTGTGGGTGGACAGGGGTGGGGGGAAATGAGAGAAAACAAACTGTTACATTAATATGCCTGGCGACAATTGACGTAGTGCCGGAAAATTAACAAGAGGAGGGGGGGTATGGAGTGAGGCAGAAGGAGAAGAACACCACGAGCAACTAACATAAAAGGTCTGACAAACGATCCAGAGTAGTGCTGGAGGGGGAAGTTGGACGAGAAAACAAGGAGGGGAGAGAGAAACGAGCTGCTATCAAAAGGTCTTGGGACAAACAATAGAGTAAGTACTAATGAAACAGTGATAGGGAGGGGAAGAGGAGAGTGGATGAGAAAGACAGGTGGCTACAATTACTATGCCTGATGGCAATTAAGGTAGTGCCAGACATTAACAAGGGAGTGGTGAGGAGGAGGAGAGGGCAGGTGGATGAGAGAGACCGGCGACTGTGATTAGTATGCCTGACGGCAATTGAGGTAGTGCTGGAATTTAACAAGAGGGGGGTGTGGGGAGGGCAAGAGGATGAGAAAGACAGGGGGCTACAATTACTATGCCTAACGGAAATTGAGGTAGTGGCGGAATTTAACAAGAGGAGGGAGGGGGAGGGGGGCTAAGGGGTGAGGGGGGAGGAGAGGACAAAACAGGCGACCCAAGTATTAGGCCAGATGACCTTTCAGAGTAGTGCTGGAGGGGAGGGGTAGGAGAAGAGCAAGAATGGGGGGGACACAGAAAGGCAGATCAGGAGGTAAATATGAAAAGCAAAGTGTTAGCAAACGGAGAGAGGGAGAAGGAGTAAACAACACACAATCAAGGGAGAACAAAGGGGTGTGGGGGCACACATAACCTTCACGGGGGAAGGGGGAAGGGTATGGGGGCACACACAACAATCAGGGAGGCAAGGGGGGGCAAACAAACCATCACGGGGGCAGGGGGGCACACATACCATCACGGGGGCAGGGAGGGCACACATACCATCACAGGGGCAGGGGAGGCACACATAACATCACGGGGATAGGGGCACACATACCATCACAGGGGCAGGGGGGGCACACATACCATCACAGGGGTACGGGGTAAACATACCATCACAGTGGTAGAGGGGCACACATACCATCATGGGGGTCAGGAGGGGCACACATACCATCACAGAGGGCGGGAGGGGCACACATACCATCACAAGGGGCAGGAGGGGCACACATACCATCACAGGGGCAGGAGGGGCACACATACCATCCTGAGGGGCAGCGTGGCAGTGTACCGTGGTGGACAGGGGTAGACAGGGCCTGCTTTGTGGGCCTTAGTGCAGCTGGTCGGGCTCCCGCCTCCGGGTTGCTGTGATTGGCCTTTCAAGGCCAGGCAACCAATGGGAGGGGGAGTGAGGCCAGGCAGGGCTGCAATGTGCAAGAGTAAAGAAGTGCGGCTATTTTATAAAAAAGTCCGAGGAACACTGATGCCAAGTGAGGAAGAATTGCAAAAGTCAGAAAATCACTTGCATCAGAAGAAAGCAGGGCAGGGAAAGTTCCATCCTGCATTCATCATGCTGCTACATTCAATAATGTACAATTTCCCCAAGAAATGAAGAAATTCGCGCAACGGGTGCGCTGCATGGCAAAATTCCCATGTCTTACCCCAGTAATAACACGTGCACATCAGGTTGTCGGTCGTCAGGGAGATGCAATTGCAGGAGCCCTGGCATCGTGGCTCCATCCACGTCACTGGAGAAAGGCGACGTTCTGCTCCTCCCGAACCCAGGAAGTCCCTGTGGAAAGGTATCCAGTGTTTTTCCCCAAATAATTTTCGCCACAGATTTGTTTTACCACACATTTGTACTGCACTTTTCACCAAAAATGGAGATGGTTGGTTTGGGTGAGGCAATATTTTAGGGGGAGAGATAGAGAGGACAAGGAGGAAGGCAGGAAGTCTCAAGCCACATTTTATGGCGATAAAGCAGTAATAACTGTGCCATAAAAATATCTGCAGTACAAAAATTGGTTGGTAAAAACACGTGGAACCTGTGGAAGCTGCTGACAGGAAGCCTCTGGTTGCAGCAAGAGTGCGCATGACATTTTGGCGATCTACAATTGCTGAGGCTGACTGGGACGGCCATCCACAGACAAGGACCTCCTTCAAAGACAGGGCTTTGGGCCCAGAACATGAGTGAAGCAGGGAAAAGACTCCTTTAAACCCCAAAAAGCTTTTCAAGAGACATTTTGTTTTTTGGCCATAAAGCCTTTGATGACGAAAACACTGACAAGGTCTTTCAGGAAACCCAATTTCTGGAGGACAGGATTCATAAGGTTCCCAGAAGTCTTGCCCTTATCTTCCAGAACCATATAGAAGAGGACCCCTTGGGAGAGAATATTTCTGTTGATTTGGTGACTTGTCACCCTGACTCCATAGACTTGCACTTAACTACTTATTGCAGCTTAACGCTCCCTAGCACTTACTATACTTGGCACTTACATCTGCTGCTCACCCACGAGCACGGACACTCCAGCACTTACCCCACTCCCTCTTCCCCTCTTCTCTCTCTGTACTTGCACATCCTGAATACTCACAAGGCCTACTAGGTTTGCCTCTATCCTGCATTGTATATATTGTTCTCAATCCCATGTTCCCTCCCTGTTGCCCTGTGGGTGCTTTTAAACACAGTTTACTTGTTGTTTAAGCACCTAACAAATGCACAATAAATATAAATGTAAAAATATATCAGACATCCCAGGCAAGTCCTCCATAGACACATTGGGAGAGAGAGAGAGCGAGATAGAGAGAGAGAGAGAAATGATAGGGAGAGGGAGAGACTGTTACACATTGATTTCTGTTTTGTTTTCATTTTCACTTTTCCCACCCTGCAAAACCTGAATAAAGACACTCTGGCCGAAAACTAATTTTATGTGTCTGGTTGTGTTTTCCCCATGCATTCATGACAGGAATCAGAATATACCGCAAATCTTACAGTGAATGTTGCACTTTGAAAATCCCCAAAACAAACTAAGTCATCATTTGGATCTTGCATGATTATTTCGATAATCAACTCACTCTGCTTGCCCATTCTTTGATAATTCGGGCCTTGGTCAACACCATCTCCTTCCAGCTAGATTGTAGTTTTTATGTTAATATGTGGATATTTAATGAACTTGGCCAGATAGGGAGCAGGTGCAAGTGGATCTAGGTCACCTGGCCTAAGCCCCGCCCACCTGGTGTCTTCCAGGTTGCCACTCTTTTTCCCTACTTAGCAAGCCCCACCCACCTGGTGCCTTCCTGGTTGCTGCTCTCTATCCCTACTTAAGGAGTCCCCCAGCCTTTTTTTCCTTTGCAGATGGGCAGTAGGTGCAAGTGGATCTAGGTCACCTGGCCTAAGCCCCAGCCACCTGGCACCGCGCTCTTTTAACCCACTTAGTAAGCTCCGCCCACCTGGTGTCTTCCTGTTGCTGCTCTTTTTCCCTATTTAAGGAGCCCTCGAGCCTCTTTTCCTTTGCATATGGGGAGCATGTGCAAGTGGATTTACGTCACCTGGCCTAAATCCACTAAATCCATTATACCTGCCACCTTCCAGGTTGCCTCTCTTTTTCCCCACTTAGCAAGCCCCACCCACCTGGTGCCTTCCTGGTTGCCGCGCTTCTTCCCCACTTAGCAAGCCCCACCCACCTGGTGCCTACCTGGTTGCCGCTCTTTTTCCTTTCTTAAGGAGCCCTCCAGCCTCTTTTAGTTTGCAGATGGGGAGCAGGTGCAGGTGGATCGAGGTCACCTGTTCCTAAACCCCACCCACCTGGCACCGCCGCTTATTTTCCCCCACTTAGTAAGCCCCTCCCACCTGGTGCCTTCCAGGTTGCTGCTCTTTTTCCCCACTTCGCAAGCCCCACCTACCTGGTGCCTTCCTGGTTGCCGCTCTTTTTCCCCACTTAAGGAGCTCTCCAGCCTCTTTTCTTTTGCAGATGGGGAGCAGGTGCAAGTAGATCTAGGTCACCTGGCCTAAGCCCCTTCCACCGGGAGCCTTCCAGGTTGCTGCTCGTTTTCCCCACTTAGCAAGCCCCAGCCGCCTGGTGCCCTCCTGGTTGCTGCTCTTTTTCCCTATTTAAGGAGCCCTCCAGCCTCTTTTCCTTTGCAGATGGGGAGCAGGTGCAAATGGATCTAGGTCACCTGGCCTAAGCACCACCCACCTTCTTAGCCCTGACTCTTTCTTCCTGTTCTTAACTCTTAGATCAAGGGCCTCTCTCGCGAAGGGCTGATGAAGAAAAGGGCAATTCCTGTTTGTACCTGTTCAGACCAGGAGGACCCAGGGCCCGACCCCCTGCTCAGACAGCAGGTAAGCATGCACCAACATGTCTTTATTCCCTCTGTCCCCACAGGCCACCCCCACCCCCTCTAGTCCCCCTGTTATGTTCCCTTGTGCCCCCCACTCTTCTCGCACACAGGTGTTGCCTGTTCTGCTTGATTCTTCTACCCTGCTCCCCCTCCCCTCCTCCAGCCTACTTCTGTAGGAGTCTTTTGATAATACTTTGGATGGATAGAAACCTTCGTTATCCCCCCCCCGCTATGAAATGCAGAATCTCTTCTACCAGGAGTCACTTTCTCCCTCTCTGCAGATAGTGTACCTTTCAATTAGGGACTTCACTTTATTTCATTTAGAAAGGCAACTCTCTGCCCCAGCACCAGAAACCCTGACATTCAGCACCCCTCTGCTTAAAGGGCAAGTCTGAGGATTGGTGACGGTTAGTAATTTCAGTTTTAGACATGGACACCCCTTTCATTTTGGGAATTCTGGGGTTGATAAGGAAAATAGGTGTACCCGATTACATTAACAGACTACAAATTGTATTCACACTGGGAGTGAGTTTTTTAATTTCGAATGTTAACAAATTCACCCTGTGTCATATGGCTAATGGGGAGTTAATTTAATTATTAATTAATAAAATATACTAAGGGTCTACATCGATACCCAAACCCATTAACAACGGGTAAGGTATAAAATCAAACAAACGCCCACATTTGGTTCTGTTGGACAAACTACTTACATCGAATTTACAGATTTATGTGCTCAGGAAAGACATCAGTCTTTCAGGACTCTCTCTTCAGGAAGCACAGGGTGTTCAGGCACTTCAGTCATGGATAGCCACCAGCATTTGTCCCTCTATGTTGCTCTCCTTGCAAAGGTCCCAGACTCTTTATTGTTTCCCTATTGCAGTTTCCAGACAATGTTAACCATTTGTTAAATAGTTGCACCCAGATGATTTTTAGGCAGATCTCCTCCACTCTGGCTTGTGAACTTTTTAACCTCAAAACACACTTCAGAAACATTTAAATTTGAAGGTGCTAGCTTATCAGCCCTAAATTTCAATTAGACAATTAGACCCCTATGGTCCTCTCCACCCCCAAAGCCCAGCCCTCTCTGTGGATAGGCTCCTGGAGTTATGTAAGTCAAATGATGGGAGGGATGAATCCACCCACTGGAGTTTTCATTCCACACTTTTCAATTTTTCCCTTAAAAAGTCCCTACATGGCAAAGTTTTGTATCTTACAAATAAACATAAACATTTATACATATTTAGAATCCCCTAATCATGTTGTACTTTATTAAATGATTCCCATGTTTGCACGAGGTTGCACGCTGCAGTTTATACAAAAATTATAATAGTTATGAACGTGAAATGTTCTACGCAGATATTTCATTTATTAAGTTATCACATTCCCGAATCTATGCTTTGTGACATATTCTGGGGAGTTAAGAACACATTTTAGGTTGTAACTCTTGTCCCCAAGGTCGAATTGTGATATGGGTAATAGACCTATTCAGACAGCCATTTAGGGATACTTGAAGCATTATGGTGCGACTTATGATTCTTAAGAAAATGAACAAACTTTAATGTCCATTTAAACTAATGAGAATCTGTTAAGAATGATTTTCCAGACACGTTGCTTGTGAATGATCTAATCCTTTATTGAGATGATATGTATAGAAACGACCCCCGGCTAAGAGGCATCAGCTGCTCCCTCATCATCAGCAACTGCTTCTCATCTCCTGCGCATTCCCTCACAGAATCATATGATGTTACAGTGGTTCCATGGTTGCCATGTGACCAGGATCATAACAAAGGCTACTAGCAAGAACTAATCATCATAAGACATATTTACAAGATAAGAAATACTTATATTTGTATGGTGTGGTAGTTAATGGTAAGCAAGAGAATGAATGACACATAATAACCTATCACAATAACTTATCATTCCTAACAGAATCTTCAAAAATATATGCAGATCCTGACTTCACAGTTAAGTTTCATTTCTGCTCTGAATAGGGCATCTAACCCCATTGTTGAATTTTGCCTAGTGTAAAGTCATCAGCCTTTCTTTTCCCAAGGCTAATGGCCGTCTTCTTGCTTATCTCAGAGAACAGGCCCCAATAAAATTCCTTCCTTGTCTCTGCTTGAGTGTTCTGAATAGAAACTGAGCCCTTCTCAAGAAATGGAAACTTAAAGTTGTGCCTTTAGAAACAGACAATTATGTTTGTGAAGCTTACATTTCCTTGTGCACCCGAGGCCTTCTGATTTTTTAAAAAATATAAATGCCTGTTGCTGCCACTTGTTCATTTTCTCATCATGAAATGTTCATTTTGGCAAGGGAAATTTTAACTACATTTCAGCTGCAAAATGCACCCATTACATTGATTGCAGTTTCTGTGTTTGCAAATGTCAGGCTTTCGATGGAGAAAAAGCCTTCCATTTCTCTTGGTATTATCAATCGCATAAAAAAGCCCAATCAGTAAGTGGATTTCTCTTTATTTGAAATAGCCTTATGATATGTGGCAGATGTAAATGAAATACTGCCTTTTCAGTTTGGCATCCATTTTGGCATGTTTTCAATAACCTGCTATGTTTAGGCTCAATGTCGCTGAATGCAGTTTCCTTCTTTTATATCCCACACAACTGACCTGTTGTGACGTGTCATGAAAACTCTTTTTCAGGCCACTAGAAGACAGAGGAATTGTTAGGTAATACAAGTGTGCATCTACCATAGCAGAAGTCAGGGTCTTAAGGGGAATGTTCCAGATGAAATACTACACAGCATTCATTCAGAGGATTCACATTTCGGAAGAATGCAGCCTCCCAAACATGCTTCCCAGATCATTGATACAACACATGGCATCCAGCAAAGAAGCCACATCTTGCGAATTCGGGCCCAAAGTACATTTGCCTATAGCTAGGATGGGCTTATTAAGCTAACCATAGGTCAGGAGGTTAGTATGTCTGATAAAAGGTGCCAGAATGGTGTGCGAATTGCACACCAGCACTTGACCAGTGGTTAGCATCTCATTAGATAGAATATTTGAAATCAGTAACACTCCTGATATTTTGGTCTCTGCCTGCAGTGAGGACACTGGTTTTTGTTGTTCCACAACCACTGCCAGTGGGAACAGACAAGTAGAAGATGAGCACACATTTTTGTTGCAGCAGTAAATGATGAGCACATATTTTGGGGCACATTAACTGACTGTGGCAATCTGTGAAAAAAAGTGTTGCAACAATGTACAGATCATAATTCTGTGTCGACTAATTTTACTTTATACATGCAGGTTTATTTGCTTCACTGCACTTACAGAGTAATGTAAAAGTACACAGAAATTACACATTTTTACAGGGTAACATAAATACATTTCAGAACAAGATGACAGGGTAAAAGCAATAGATTAAAGATAACAGAGTTACTTTCCCAGGTGCCTACAGGTGTTGCGTAGCCATCAATGTCAGGAAGGCAATCTATGGTATACTAGTAACCAGTCGACAGAAACTGTGTGGCAGAGTAGCACCTGGGTAGAGATTGCTCAGGACATTAACACAATAGAAAGCACCGCACAAGTACAATGATTTTGGTAGCAGTGCCTTCTTTTACTAGACATTTAATGAACATGAAGGAAATAAATGGAAACATTGTTGCTCCACAGAAAACAAATAGTTTTTGCATAGAAACGAATACTCTTACACCTGATGCAGTAAGGCAATAGCGGAAAATATGTGCACATGTGAAAGGGTTGGGGAAATAGGTCCTTGGAATGATATGGATATCTCTGCTCTATTTTAGACTCAGTGAATATTTAGATGCCCTTCTTTCAGCAGTCACAAGAATAGGATCTTAGTTCAGTTTGGGCTTCATGAATGATCTAAAGTGTTTAATGCAGTGTCCTCGGTGTAGGCAGGGAAGACCTTTCTTGAGCAAGCTCAGTTCAAAAGACACTCCCTTCGTGGATGTGGCTGCATTTCTGGAAATTTGTAGATTGTAGTGGAGAAGACCCCCAAAAACCCTGCTTTTCTAACTGGCCTTTTTGTCATTCGCTCTTATTTTTATTAGCATAACATTTTCCTATGAAAAAAACATCTGTTCCTTAGTAATAGTATATGTATATACTCATTTTATTTTCAGTGTTTTGTAAGGTACTACATGCAGTACAGTCAAGTATAAAGTGGATAGAGAACTGGGAAGGAGGGAAGGGAGTTGGGAGGAGAAACAGAAAGGTGTAAGGGGAACAGTCGAGCATGGCTGCGTTCACAGCCACACAATTTGTTCCTAATACAAATACACTATACATGTGATTATAAACATTTAAGTGCATTTAGCAAGATGCAGGTGGGAGCCACCCTATCAGGAGGCTGGAAACGCAGGCTGATACTCCCGATCTAGCCTACGTTCCAGGCTGCCTGATCACCGGCTCTGCAGCCCATAATCTTCCCCATTCTCGTTCCATTTTTTTTTGTAATCCCAACACCCCTCACCAACCCCACCTACCTCACTGTAAGTGGGGTTGGGGAGCAGCAGCTCCCCTGCCTCTTCCTTTTCTGGCCACCATGGTAATGGAAGAGGGGCTCCATACAGAGCCTCGCGTTCTACTACCATGGAGGCTATCTTGGCAAAGCATTTTCATTCATTGAACGGGAGTCATCACTTTGGTAACCCAGGGTGCTAATGGCGTTCTTAACCGGTTCCACAGCCATACCGGGGCTAACATACTGGTGCCCTTGTTAACCACCCTCACTTCGCTCAGGTTGTTAACTCGGGCTGCCAGGCCGTTACCCCCGGTATAACTCATGGAATGGGTTAAGAATGCCATAATATTAGACAGCTGTCATCTAAAAATTAGTGTAGTTTCCTCGTACAGTGGACAACAACTCAAGGTTAGCAATGAGGTGGGGCAGTAAGTCTGTGACTTCAGAAAGTGCATTGATGTCATCTCGTAGCATTATCCCTAGCAGTCCGATGGATAATGTCTGGAAGCTTTCTGTTCTTTATGCAACATCCTTCTGGAACACCAAGGTTGTGCAGGTATTTCTAAACTATACACTCTTTTATAGCTGTCTCACACACTGACTCTCAAAGAGAGTGTTCCACATGTTTGATCCACTATGGGAGTGAGGCCATCTTACTGCCCTATCTGCACGTCTTTGACCTCTATGTGCACAAATGGCCTATTCTGTCCATTCAAATGTACCTGGTGTGACTGTATCTGTTTATTATGTTGGACCTGCATGTTGGGTACACTTTCTAAACATGTTGTTGGATAATATAAATAGCTTTGACTGTTACACGTTGCTCGATTGGGGTCTAGGGTAGTGACTAGAGAACGAGGGCACTATGGGCCTGTTTTCTCAGTCCTAGCACCAAGCAGGTTGCCCAATTCCACACTGACTGACGTTTTTGCAGAGTGTTCTTTGACATATGCTACGTATTCAGCAATTTGCATGTGACATTTTGCATTGCTTAGTGAACACTATACAGACTGTACCAACAGGATACAGGCCCAACAATTACCTTTTCCCCTTTCACTCGCTACCATGCAGGTGATGCTGGATACCTCTTGATGACATGGCTGATGACCCCCGTGAGATAACCATAGAATCAGCACTGACAGGGATACAACCGTGCTCACATCAGGATTCGTTGTAAGATTGAGCAGCCATTTGGCCTGTTAAAGGCCAGGCTCCGCTGCCTGAACAGTTCAGGGGGCACTTATGTACAGCCCTGTGAAGATAGGCAAGATAGTCCTGGCATGTGCCATGTTGCACAACATGTGTATCAGGCGCAACATCCCACTGCCCCCTGACATGGACATGCACCCACCAGAGGCGGAGGAGGATGACAGTGATGATGAACTGCCATTGGCACATTGCAGGGATGCCATGGATGACCGTGATGCACGCGATACACTGATTCACCACTATTTCTGATCACTTCACACATGCACCTGGCACAGGCCAGCTAACACACTGGGCACTGCACAGTCAATAAAGCACTCACTTGCACAAAAAAGCAATGTCCAGTCATGATTTCAATGCAGCACTAACTGTAATGTGTATAATGGAATGATTGACAAATAACTGCCAAAACTATCCCTGGCCACTGACCCCTCCCAACTATCCTGCCCCACCCCCCCCTCCCCAACTATACCTCCCCTCTACCTCTCCCAAACTGTTCCTCCCCACTTCCCCACCCCAACTGTCTCTCCACAACTCCTGTCATGTTCTGCATGTTCTTGCACAAGTCACATGCAGGGCACATGTCTGTTCTGAGCCTATTTACATCACCTTTTTGTGTCTAGCGTGCGACGGAGAGCGGCATTGAACACTGCCTTGGGCTGCTGGGCACAGAACTAGCAGGCGTTGAACTGGTGGGTGGTGCGTGGGCCTGTTCCATGGGCCGTCTGTCTAGGAATGTCTGAAGGAAAATAGCCATTATCTCAGCAAATGATGACATCACACATTTGCCCTCCCTTACCCTCATGGTCATCTGTACTATGGCACTCGTACAACGGCCAAGTGCACTAGCATTTTGACGCCCACTAGCCTGGACACTCTCCCACATCAACTGTGCCTCCTGGAGGTGCTGCTGCACTAGAGCAGTCAAGGCATCCTGGCGTTCTTCTATGGGCCAGAGTCTGCCATCCATTTTCTTCACACTAGGGAAGGGTGGGCGTTGTGGGCTCATTGGGTCCATGGGGCTGAATACCAATGGTTAATAGGTGCTGTGGCCGGTGGTCTCCCCTGTGTCCACTCCACCGTTGTCTGCTATGTCCTCTGCCCTGGACAGATGTGCACATGCATGTGGCTGCGCTGGTGGTGGTGGAACTTCAGCAGCTGGGGCTGCCTGGACTGGGGCAGCTGGGGTGACCTGTGCTGTCTGGATGGGTGCAGCTGGGGTGACCAGTGCTGCCTCCAAGGGTGCAGCTGTGGTGACCGTTGCTGTCTGTATGGGTCCAGCCAGGCTGGCAGTGGCAGTTGTGCCTGTTGAGGCTGTGGTGTACTGGGTGGAGGTGCTGGTGGTGGTCTGTGGTGTCCTGCAGCATCGACGGCTGGTACCGCTTGAGGTGCTTGGCTGGAACTCTTCATTCTCAGATGATGTTCCTGAGGGAGTCAGAAAGGCAGGTTGTCAGTGAACAGTGTGGATTGATTAGGCAGATATACCTGCATTATCTTGGTTGTGCCTGTGCTGTGTCAGGGACATGGTGGGGTACATGGCATGGTGCACACATGCTTGTGTCATGCATACTGTGTGGGTGTATGTGTGATGTTTGCACATGGTAGAGTAGTGTGCTGGGGATACTGTTGTGGTGTACTGCCAGTTTCTGGGTACGGTGTTAGGGGTGGGACCCTGACGAAGTGGGGAGGGGTGTGGTATGGATGGGGTCAGCATGTGCCTGCTGCCTGTAGCACTTACAGGGATAGTTGAGCATTAATGCTCATGGGTCATGATGGCTGGTACGAGGGAGTCACATGTTGCCTTTGCATTTGATGCTGGTCATTTGTGGGTGGAGATGGGGTTTGTGGGTGGAGATGGTGCTTAGTACTGATGTGACCTTGTGCCAGGGGAAGCACGGTGGGCACACATGCATTAAGCTGTGGCATGGTGATGTATGTCTGTGTGGAAGCAGAAGCATGTCCTGTTGGCAGTACAGCATGTCTGTGCTGTGATCTAGATGTATTAGTGGTATGTGTCATGTTCTAAGGGCCAGGCTGTATGTCAGTTTATGCACCCAGGTTGCTAGTCTCTTAGGGGGGAGGGGGCTGTCATGCAGGTTTTATTTGGTGTTGTGGACAATGCAATTGACATTCATGTCGTATGTTGGTACAGTAGTGGGTGCAGGGTGGACAGGGAGGTTGACATTACATTGGAGTTACGTGTACTCACCAGCCTCTTCAGGTGTCCCGGCTCTGGCCTACGCAGCACTGACCCCTTTAATGGTCCCAGGGCAGCATGCGTATTGGGGATTGTTCCCGCCACCCGTGGCCATGCCCTGTCTGCACTGGCCTGAGCGGAGATTGCGCACCCTCAATCGCAATTCGTCCCACCACTTGTGGCAGTCTTGCACTGTGCAGGGAGTTGTGCCACCTGCAGAGACCTTCTGGGCCACCTCCTCCCAGATGCTTTTCTTGCGCAGCTTGGCCTGCCTGCGCTGGTCGTTGGAGAAGAGCTCTGAAGCATGCTGAACAATGGTTTCCACTAGAATGTTCACTTCGGCCTCACTGAAGCGTGGCTTCCGCTTTCAAGTCTCAAAGACTCTTGATGTCATGGTCAAAGTGGAGTTTGTGTGGTCAGGAGGGGTGGATGTCACCTGTGCTTTCAGGATTGCAATGGATTCTGTTTTTACAATGGCCGCCAGACGATTTCATGTTCCGGCTAGCATGTTGTTTCCTGTCACTGTATTTGTGGGACCGCTGTTACCAGTGCTGGTGGCTCCGGGACCATGTTGCCGGATTTAGAGGCACTGGGAACGACGGTGTTGGCATTTTGGGGGGGTTTTGATGGTGTTTCCGGTATGCTTGTACCAGCGTTTCCAGCATGCCAGAATGCACATGCACAACAACACGTAATCATCTGGAGATTCAGCATCATGGGTTGCCGGAAATGTTGGCACCGGCATGCTGGAAACTCGGATTACTTGTAATGTGGCCCAATGTGTCTTTGACTTGAGCCTTCAGGGCTGTTCTGTGCAAGTATGGCCTCTAAGACCCCCAGGCTAGCATTGAATGTTTATTCAGTCTCTGTGTCAAAGTAGGCCATGTTCCCTACCTTTGCTATTTTGTCACGAATGGATGCGAAGGCTATTTGACAGTCCGTCAACCATTGAAAAGGCTTGTGCTGTTTGGTCAATGCCCTCAGTGGCTCACTTATCATTGCAAATTCTGTGATGTACCAGGAACAATAACTTGCCAGACCCAGAAAGGTTCGTAGTTCTGAAACATTTGAAACCGTAGGTCCTTTAAGCGAGGTAGCGCTCTCTGGGATGGTTGGGGATGCAGATTTTACTCTGCCACCAATAATCAGACCGACTCAGGAAGTTGGCAAATCTTTAGCAGTTTTATTAACAAGTATCTAAAACAGGGATTACAACGGGCATCAACGGACGCCTTACAAGCAATCTCAATGTTTCAAATGAAAAAACACATATTTCTAACAAAAATTCATCATAAGTGACGTCATACCATGTGGCAAAATAAGCGAAAACCCATGGGGGTTTATGATAGGCTTAAGGGGAACATATAGGTATACTATCTATGGGGAACAGGAATGTGATTGGGTCTCTAGGGTCAGGTGGACAGCTATGCCCACCCCTAGTGCAAGTCCTCTTCTGTGTCATAAAAATACAGGTTTCATTGGCTTTCAAACTATAGGACTCTTTGCTATGTGGCCCTCTACAACTGGTTGAAACGCTTGTACCCTTCTGGAATATTCCACTCGCTAGCAGCACACAAGCTGGTACCCCAGGTGCTGGAGGGTTGGACTTGAACATGGCTCCCCACCCAATGAGCCCAACATCCATCATCACTCCTGCTGTCTTCCATTTGATTTAGTCCTTTGAATTCGGCCTTGCAAAGGATCACTGTGCTGGAGAATAAAAGGGAGTGTGAGCATTGTCTTATCTTCCAGTCTCGGTGTAGCTTGCCGAAAAGTGTATTTTCAATGTTTTGAGCTCCTTCCTAGCATTTAACACTATTAAATGAATAAAACCTGGCACTTCTAGTGTTTTTTCCATTACATTTCAACAGGAGCTTGTCGTGCATCTCACGTTCATTGTATCTTCTTGAATAGATAACCAGTTTCTTGGCTGCCTCAACCCTTGACAATGGGCCAGACAACCCTTCTTGAATCTTCCTTCAATGTCAGCTGTTATCTTGCACTGCGCCACACTTTTAGCCTTTCTATTCATGGGGTCCTAGTTTGCTAAAATGTGTCGTGGAACATCCAGATTCTATACACACGTATATATATATATATATATTGGTGGCATCACCTGCAGTCTATTCACTATGTATAGCCAGCCTCATGATTACTTAGTCTACTTGCATTTCAGCATCTGTACAATTGTAAAATGGATTGGATTTTCTTCAGTGCTCTCTGCACGTGCAATCTTCATTCCGCACATGAAATGTTGCTCAATTCTTCACTTCGCCATCAGATTCTATAAGGTCTATGTACTCTCTTCATTGGCATCTCTTCTGTGTGCGTCATTTCTGCTTCATGTGACGTCACCAGTCTTCTCTTTCATTCATCTTCACACTTCTTCTGGAACTTCCTTCAGAAGACTGTCATCTCTACGGGGATACATCATATAGGGTTTTCTCAATGGATACCTTGTTTCAAGGACTCTTCGCGGTATAGGTACCATCACTGGTGTTGCACATGTCGCAATTTCCGGTTTCTAACATATAGGCAATATGGGGCGGGACTTCCAGTAGAGGCACCTGTCTCCTCCTCTACAATCCCCCCTCTGGTTGATTCATCGACCACTCTCCCATCAGTCTTCACATCTAGACATCCTCATCTGCAAAAGTGCTTCTTTGGAGTCCATATCTTCCTTACTCCTTTCAAAGATCATGCTGATTTTACACGCTCATCAACATTCCAGGTATTGAGACTACATTGTACATTCTGGCTGCAGTAGATCCATCTTCCCACATACTTCATGTGGTTTGTTAGATACAGGAACTTTGTTCCCTCAGGTGCTAGAATACTTGCTTCTATATATTGTCAGATTTCTTCATCTGTCAATACTTTGGGTCCAAATCCTGACACAACTTCGATCATGATCTTCATTCCTACGGCCTTCTTTGCTGTCTTCTTGCACTGTTTGATTTTTATTCTGATCACACAGAATCCAAACATGATCATCACTGACAATGCTCCAAGGAACTTGAAGATATTCACCATCCATTGTGAAACCCATGAGAAGATCGACGCAAACCAGCTGTCATCTGCAATATCATCTACTTCATCTTCCATCTTAATGTGCAAATTTGTCAGCATCGTTATGGCCTCTGTGAAGGTCCCATTCTCTTCATCGTGAGAAGGTATGAATGTCCAACATGATTCCCCGTTTTTGGCACAAACACCTCCATCCATGGCTGTAATCATGTCCAAGACATATCTATTCTGCAAGGTCATCAGTTTTATGGCTCTCAATTCTTCCTTGATGGCATTGAATCCCTTGATGATAGTGTGATTGTCTGCGGGAGCTCCCATCTGGTAATCTGCAACCATTTGGCATTGGCCATTGTCTGGATGCCTGGCATGAAGATTGTCATGACTACTGTCGAAGTCTGACTGAGCAACCTGTGTTCATACGGAATAGAGTCAAAGTCTTCTATCGATTTAGGTGAAGTAATTCTCCCTCTTGGTTTGATTGAGAAATTCAACTGA
Organism: Ambystoma mexicanum; assembly: GCF_040938575.1. Taxonomy (NCBI): domain Eukaryota; kingdom Metazoa; phylum Chordata; class Amphibia; order Caudata; family Ambystomatidae; genus Ambystoma; species Ambystoma mexicanum. The sequence continues at coordinate 275,337,594 of NC_090941.1, forward strand.
TATCCTCTTTCTCAGGTGAGCATCTGCTTTTGGAAACTCTCCAATGTTCAGGTCGCTCTTCGAAATCACCAATGCTCGAACATGGACAATTACAATGCAACACAGCCCTCCCCACTCCTTAGGCAACTTCATGTATGCTCTGGATCCACAGGCCCAGTAGTGGTCCATTATCAAGTAATATCTTGAATATTACTACATCATCTGCTGCATCATCTCTAAATATATCCTCGTCAGTGATGTCAGTCAATCTGTACCCTTGCCCTATCGTAATCACTGTTCTCCAGGCCTGACCTCATCATCGGTTCCTTCGAACATGGCCAATTCTCCTCACGCTATGGCTGCATTTAACTATAGGGCAATAGTCTGTCCCCCTCTTTGTCCATAGGCATCTTGGTCTGAACAAAAAAGTCATCAGGTATTCTCCTAATATTTCCCACTAAGCCGGCTAGCCATGTCAACAAAACACGTACCCCATTAAGAAAAACTTCTGGCTCTAATGGCATTCCTCGCAGAGCCATTTGCCCTGTAAACGCCAATAAAGATTCACCCACATTCATATAATGTATCCATACAGTAGAACAGAATATGCCTTCATCAGTAAAAGAAATCGTCATATTAAGCTGCGTCATTAAATCTCGGGCCAGAATATTAACTGGTGTCTGCCGTGAATGCAAAAATGGAACAGACATGTCACACTCTCCTATGGGGACTGGTAATTCATCAGTAAAAGGAACTTTGCTTGTAGCTCCAGAGAAAACCTGCGCATTCATGGCATTTCCCAACATTGGTTACTTACACTCTCATATACATGAATGAGTAGCCTCGGTGTCTACTAAAAAAGAAAAAGATTTGCCTCCTATCGTCTCATCAACCCTTGGTTCCTCTTGGGGACCTGGTGTCACCGATAGTACTGAACACATCAAGTCGCCCTGTGATCTGCCCTATTGTAGGTACATACTTATCCCTGTACCTGTAAAAGGACTCCCCCCTCCACAGTGACACCCCCTACTCTAGGTGTCAATAACTGTCCTGTGTTTTCATTCTGCTGTAGATGCATGGGTGCGTGCTGTGACTTGCAGCGGATTCAATGGTGCTTGCTGTGGCTGCAATGCCTGTTGCATTTGTGGTGCTTGTGTTTGATACAATGTCTGATCTTGGGCAAACCCATCCCTAGTGTGTGAGCTATATGCTGGAGGATAAGCTGTCCCCCCTCTTGAGAATTGCCCATTCTGTACATACTCTTGGCGTCCACATGTTCACGCGATGTGCCCTGTCATTCCACATGTCCAACATACAAGAGGAGCTCTTCTGACTAGCCCCCCCTTGATTAAATCTTCCTTGCAATTTGATTATCATTCTGCATATTCTGAAACACGCCTTAGTTATTTTGAAAACCACCCCTTCCTCTGTAGCCCATTCCTCTGCCTCGCTGCATAAACCCATTCCTGCATTGGTCCATCTTGCGTTGATTATTCACCTGTGATGCACCCACTGCTTGCTGCATACCCAATCCGTCTCCGCTTGTTAATACCGCCGCTTCTATGGCGTACTTTGAGAATTTCTTCTGAACTAACTTGGCTTCTTCAAGTTTTCTAGCATCTCCCTTCTTCTTATTTTTCTCTAGTAACAGCCGGCAATGATGCGCTAAAGTCAACTGTATCTCTGCCCATGGCTTTGCTTCCATTCCCACTAATTTCTTGAGCTGGCGGTACATTTTCCAAAGCTCTAAACTAGCTAGCCTTTTCTCCAATTTATTCCCTTTGTACGCAGCATGCAAGTATGTGGTCATGTGTTGCAAAACTGCTTTTGACAGCGATCCCCCTTGTGGCCATGGCATGAACATTTTATCTGCTGTGCCCTTTACCCAATCTGCACTATACTGTTTGAGTTTAGGCGCATGCTTTGGCAGCGTCTTGCACAAATGCATCAGTGGAGTAACCTCCCTCATTGTGACAAGTCTCAATTAACTGTCAATACGTACCGTTAGTTAGACAGATACCTTTCAGAAAACTACAAATATGAGCATGCTCCAACCTCGCCGCTCAAAGCCTCTACTTCTCAATGATCTCTATCTATTCAGTCAGCACCGACAATGACTAAAAGATAGATAACTTTTCATCTCTTCGTTAACCTCACAATTTGCTCTTGTCGCTCTTTCACACCTTTTCTCAATTACAAAATAAACAAACAGACAAACGAGTCAACTTTACACATATCCACCATGGTACTCCTTTTCTCCTAGCCCCTAAAATACCATGACTGGAGTTTGAGTCATTTCCTATCATACTGCTTATGTGCCACCTATTTACCCATTTGGGGTTTTGAAATGATTCCTTCTAGACCTGTCCAGAGGTAGGAACCCTAGCTCTACAGAAACACTTCTCGTTTACACACACACTCATCATATCCTAAACAAACCCCCTCTTACTTTTCTACATTACCACAATACTAGTCCCTTATTTTGCCAGTCCCCTCAATCTACTCACGATTTGTGTTTCAGCTCAAGACCTTCGTGATCGTCTCCCTCCTCCAATCGAGCAGCATCACTTTCAGCCCGCTCAGCGCCTGTGGAAACCAGGAGAGATTGTGACAAAGAGGGACCTGTCCCACCTGTATCGATTTTCTTGCAAGAGTTCTATATCAGACGCTCTCCACAGGAAACTTCACAATCCTCTGGCTAAATGCCAGAGAGTGTCCAATTTTCTGAAAACACTAAAGACTTACTAATCGATGGGCCAGAACTATTCTCCCTCTGCTACCATGTGAACCCGTAGGCTCTTTAAGCGAGGTAGCGCTCTGTGGGATGGATGGGGATGCAGATTTTACTCAGACTGACTCAGAAAGTTGTCGAATCTTTACCTGTTTTAGTAACAAGTATCTAAAACAGGGAGTACAACGGGCCTCAAAGGGTGCTGCACAAGCATTCTCAATGCTTCACATGAAAAAAACACATATTTATACAAAGAAATCGTCATACGTGATGTCATACTATGTGGCAAAATAAGCAAAAACCTACTGTGTTTATGATAGGCTTAAGGGGAAAATCTAGGTATACTGTCTATGGTGAACACGAATGTGATTGGGTCTTTAGGTCAGGTGGACAGCTATGCCCACCGCTAATGCAAGTCATCTTCCATGTCATAAAAATACACAACCGTTCATTGGCTTTCAAACTATAGGGCGCTTTGCTACGTGGCCCTCTACAATTGGTTGGAATGCTTATACCCTTCTGGAATATTCCACTCACTAGCAGCATGCAAGCCAGTACCACAGGTGCTGGAGGGTTGGACTTGACCAGCCCTCCCCATCCAATTAGCCCAACATCCATCATCACTCCTGCTGTCTGCCATTTGAATTAGTCCTTTGAACTCGTCCTTGCAAAGGATCACTGTGCCTGAGAATAAAAGGGAGTGTGAGCATTGTTTTATTTTCCAGTCTCAGTGTAGCTTGCCCAGAGTTTATTTTCAATTTGACCATGTGACAGGAGACTGTGTTTTGAGCTCCTTCTTTGCATTTAACTAGTGTTTTTCCATTACACCTCAACAGGAGCTTGTCTTGCTTCTCATGTTCAGTGTATCTTCCCGAATAGATGACCAGTTTCTTAGCTGCCTCAACCCTGGGCCAGACAAGCCTTCTCAAATCTTCCTTCAATGTCAGCTGTTTTCTTGTTTCAGCCCTTCTATTCATTGGGTCCTAGTTTGTTAAAATGTGCCGTGGAACATCCAGATTCTATACACACTTATTTATATTTATTGGCGGCACCGGCTGCAGTCTATTCACTACGTATAACCAGCCTTTACAATTATAAAATGGCTTGCATTTTCTTCAGTGCTCTCTGCACGTGCAATCTTCATTCCGCTCAGGAATGCATACATTCACATCTCTTTGGAAAAACAATTAATGAATGTATTTTTCTTTTTTCACTTAATCCTGCACTTTGAATAATTGTTTCTATTGAATTTTTTGTTTTGAAAATTGGTTCATTTACTATTTATGTCTTTGTGTTTTACGTCACTAATTTTTCAAAACTGTAGGTGTAATAAAGGCACACATTGTTTTTTTTATGTCACTATTCCATTTTATAATTTCATGTAATGGTTCCTTGTGTTTTTGAGATACTAGACATGACGTTATGCACGTTTGCTTCCAAAAAATAACTTGACATTGGGCAATGAATGGTAAGGTTTGCAGTGTGGACCACATTTCCTTGCAACCATATTTTGAACCCCACCACGACTGCCAACAGGGGCAACCCTTAGCTGTTACACTCTACTATTTAGACCAAGTTCTAATTGTCCTTTCTTGTTTTTCTTTCTTTTTTCCCGTAGGTAACAAGTGGATTCAACAAACTTGTTTGCTGTGGTTGTATACTATATAGGAACATTGTAGTGGCTTATTGGTTTTACGCCATTATTTGTATTTCTATTTAGATATAGATAGGACCGAGTTGTGAGAGACCCAATTGACGTGTGGGTTCTTGTGTTTTATCTATTACAGCGCCTTGAGCATTATACAGTGCACAAAATTATAGACATAGACGCGACAGTTCCCTGACGAATTTCCCTTCATTTTTTTATACCCCCCCCTTTTTTTGGTTGTGTGGTTGACGGAAAGAAACATGTTGGATGAATGTATGTTGAGAAGGGTGTGTATGAGATATGTCGAATGAGAGAATGTTATATTGTTTGAGAAAATCCTGTTAAACTTTGCTAAAACCATTGCGTATTTGCACTTGCACGAAGACACTTTATGTGCTGAATACCTCAAACCTGGAGGACAGTTACCTTGCCCTGCCCTACACACCCTAAGACTGACTGTTTTTTTCTATGGGGTTGCACTGATGTCTCTTTCTTGTTTTATTGCTGTTAAAACTGAAGAACATGGGAGGTCAATTTGAACATAAGCAAATTATATTGTTCCTCTTCTTCGAATTACTTAATGTCAGTGCAATCTGTACATATGTACTGCTTTGTTATTCAATGTATGTATTGTCCCTGTATATATTTTTATGATTGATCTTTGTGCTTATCAATAAAATATATATATTTTTCCAGAAACTGCCTGTTGATTTAATGATAAAAGGGCAGATCTCTTTTCTTCAATCACTTTGTTGACCCAAGGTTACCGATGTGGAACATAAACAAGTTGCCTGTTGGACCCTAATGTATAGTACTAAAGGTTGTTGACCTTGTTGAGGGTGGTCTATTACGGGCTTTTCTTCCCATTTACCTCCTTCCGTGTTATTGACACTCTACTATTGAACATTTTTGGACTGGGCTTTGAAAGACAAGATAAGTTACTCCCTGACTCTTCCATTACAGGTTGCCCAGGTGCGGGGATCCTCACACGGAATTGTGTATCTAGTCTAAAGAAAGCGTTCTGCCACTGTTCACAACTAACTAGCCTTTCTTCCCTAATCTATGCTGGCACACCTCTCTTAAGTATTCACATGCCTATTTGAAACGGTCTGGTTTTATTACTGAATTTAAGTGTATATAGTTGCCATTATTTTTAATAGAACTGCCTGGGTACAAACTGTTATTATGTAAATGCATATATATTACTGAACCTTGTTTTATATAAAGAAGCTGTGTTATCACCTAACATAGTGTGTGGATATTCCTTTGTAGGGGCTTGTAGACTCATTGTACTTAAGAACCTGCTTTCATCACCTCCTGAGTGCTTAAGCCTTGGTTGCCTGGCCAAGCTACCATTAAAGAACCTTTGCTGGGGTGCTTGGTGCCTTTGTCGCAACCATATACAGGACAGAAGTACAAATACTCTCCCGTCCCCCAGTCTTTACAGTTACCTTTTACTTGACTCTTCTTTTTATCTAATTTTCAAACATGTCAGTATTGACTACAATGAGTTTAATTTACAAAAGCATGTTTCGATGAGCAACTCGCCTTGTAAATCAGGCCCAATGACTGGATATGATATGTCATTTGAAAGATGTTTACACGTCTAATCGTTTATTTCTGTAGGTGTTTGTCATTATTCTCTGCTGCTCATCCTACATAATGATTAGCATTTTACTCTCCTATTCAACTCTTCATCTAAATTGAGTGGTTGACCAATCAAGGGAGACAGAAAACAATCTCATCAGTATTTCATAGCAAATTCCAGTCAGGTTTTCTGGGTGTCCAAAATGAATATGTATATTATACAAATGAACAGATAATGGATTTCATTGCAAGGTATGTATTGTACTATGAACGCCACCCTCCAAAGAGCCAATGAATTGCGGGTGGTTTTTAACTAAATAGAAAAAAAGATTCTTATTTCTTGGCAGCAGGGAATATTTGCAAACAATGCACATGCTGCATACACATTAGATCAGGATGTTGTAACCTGCGGCTCTCCAGAGTTTTTGGACGACGACGACTCCCATGAGCCTTCTCCCTCCGCTACACTGGCTAGGGATAATGGGAGTTGAAGTCCAGAACACCTGGAGGGAAAAAGATGCAGACTCCTGCGTTCGATCCTTCACTAAAATACAGTCATGGTGTGTCAAGAAATAACTCTTAGTGCCAGGAACAGCTTCCTGCGAGAGTTCAGGCGGTGAAAGGAATGTGGGGGAAGATTAAATGCTGCAGCTACTGAAACTCAGGCAGTGCTCCTAGAATGCCCCAAGGTGAGAGAAGACATATTTCTACCTTCCAGAGACATATTGATGTACGAGACACTAAATCATTGCGCAAGACGTGTATGAAATGGGGGGATCGGGCCTTTGAGACTCTTAACAGGGGCTACTGTCAAACAGGAGGCTGAGGGTGGATCCGGAAATGGGTTCCCATCCCGTGGATACGCAGGCTGAGGAGACGGCTGAGAGGTGGGCTGAGGCGGCATATGCTCCACATTACAAGAGCTGCCCAAGGGGAATACCCTTCTGTCAGAACATGGTGATGAATTGGGTGTCCCCCCAAGGGAAGACTGAAGGCCAAGCCAGGCGTGCCTGGAGGTCACAGAGCTATTCTGTGAGGGAGGACAGCACTGGGAACTTTTACACAGAGACTTCTTACATTGTGCGGGATATAGTTCATACTGCCCTGGGCCTTATGGCAAATTCAGCGGGGATTTGGGATTCATGGGGTCCTTGAAGTCACGTGCACTGCTTCTCAGCACAGAAAAGGACTTTCTTAACTCGCTTAATACCCAGAGGTTTCTATGCGCGCACCGGGGGGATCGAACATGTGTTGATCCAAGTCGTCTTGCTTCCAAGGCGAGCACGTTGCCCCAGAGCTATCCTCCTGAGACAATCTTTAGTTGTATGCCTTGCTGCCTGAAAGGCTCTGTGCATTGTGAGGGAGTTATGCACAGTGCGCACCTGGTATCGCAGGGGCTTCTGATGGATATGCAGGTGCTGCCCCAGCACCTGCATATTCAATGGGCTGCCTAATATGGATGGTTGAATGGCCTCCACTGTCCAAGCTTTGCATTGTACACAATCCGGAGGGTGTGCCTTATCTGCTGGTGTTCCGGAATTGACTTTGACCCCTTTAGGAAAGTGGTACAAATAAGCACATTGCAGCGTCTCTTGTGTGGTGCATGGCCCAGCTGGCCACTCCTGGGTCACAACAGGCCATCCCGAGGAAGAAACCCTATGCTGTGGTATAATTGTGCTTACTGCATGCATCCAGGAGTGGTGGGAAGCAGGCTCAGGTGTGCACACACACCAGCACTTCTCTTTGTGAATGTGGCATGCTGGCTGCTGGCACTAATCTAACTATTATAAAGAGAAGGTGAGCTCTAGGCCAAATAGAACATAGACTAGGGAAGGCCACACCCACAAACCGACCTCTTTGCTACAAATGAAGCATCTCTAAAGGGGTTGCTTTTTAAAAAAAATCGAGACCAGTTTGCTCATTTGCTGCAATCTGACTTGCACAAGCCTCTGTCATGCGTGCATTTATATACATGTGTTAGAAAGTAGTGTATCTTCCTCTGTATTATTGTATCTCTTACTTACCTTGTGTAGTCCTGCATAGTATTTCTGTATCTTTTACTGTATCGTTTAGAAGTATTGTAACTATGTACTCTAAGAAGTGCGCCCAGATACCTTCGGGTTTGGCGCGCTATATAAGCAAATAAAACAAAACAAACAAAAGTGGACACATAATGCTTTCTCACCATTGAACATGCCAATGCCACCACACCACCCAAACACTTCCAACTCAGCTTCATATCAAATGCCAGGTGAAATGCTACTGCTTAAGACTAGAACTGATACATTTGTGAATCACTGTTTGAGTGCCCCTTCCACGCACTGGAAAGCATGCTCCCTTTCACATACCATAAATACCATACCATAAATGCAGCCAGCATGAATGCAAAATACACAAAAATCGTTCCAACCTAGCTCCTTTTATATTCCACAAAATGCAGCCAGAATGAATATAAAGAACACAGCATATTGATTCAAACATAGTTCCATTCATATACCACAACATGCAGCCAGAATGAATATAAAGAACACAGCATATTGATTCAAACATAGTTCCATTCATATACCACAACATGCAGCCAGAATGAATATAAAGAACACAGCATATTGATTCAAACATAGTTCCATTCATATATCACAACATGCAGCCAGAATGAATGGAAAATACACAACACATTGTTTCCAACTTTTCTATCTTTGCCAAACCCACATTTACCTATCACACACAATACTAAGGGCCTGATTCACAGAAGCGTTTTATAATGATGCAATTCCATAGGAAAACGCTCTGTGAATCAGGCCCTAAGGCTGCTGTTTCCTATAAATGAAGAATCAGTCTTGAAAACTAGCAACCACAACTATCAGTTAGGCTAATAAAGCCATAGGTTCTCCAAACATATCTGTGCTTAGAAGCCCTGTACTTCCCTTATGCCACAGCCAGGTGCACCTTACAAACAGGCTCTGACAGTCCTATAGGGCAATGGACCCATGGCCGAACTAAAAACACAAAATGCTGGGGCGGGCCAGCTTTTTCTGGTCGAAGCGGGCCACACTTTTGGCCAATGAGGGCCAGTTTGATGAGTAACTTCACTCTGCGGCTAATAGTTGTGACCAGTGCTGCTGAATAAATATTCTTTAAAATGCACAATTTGCATCACATTTTATCAAAAAAACTCCCCCTTGGGTACTACTCAAACAGTCTGTCACCAAAGGAATGAATAGCCATTTGCAACTGAGGGCCACTTTTTCATTAGTGCCCGAGACAATTGTATTGCCCAGTCTGACCCTGCTTACAAAATCCCAGGGAACACCACTTGGTACATTCTGCATACCACCTATGCCACTGCCTCTTCCGATGTGAAAACATCTGCATAAGAGCAGGCCATTCAATGGTGTGATGCTTGAGTTCCCTGTCATTATATAAAACTAAATCTGACCTACACACAGAGCTCTGTTAAGAATGGTGAAAGCCATTATTCATGATTTTCAACCACAGCGTCTACTTGGACGGTGGTACCTAGCTGAACCCTACGAAAAACTAGCGTGGCTCATGACTGCAGTGAAAGATACGTCAGACCCTGAGATAAACCATACAAATATTTCCTTTTCCCAAATTAAACACAAGCAAAGCTTGCCATTTTTTTGGTATGTAGATTATCTGAAAGGTAAGTACTTGTCATTGACATTTGAAATATCGTCCGCCACGTGATTTTTTTCACCCGTTATGAGATCCGTTGGCTCGACAAGTGAACTCTGGGTGATTTAGTTATGATATATGATATGAAAAATTGGGCTTGTGAGGGTACAACCATTTGCAAGTTCGCTCAGGCCGTTCGAATCATGCTGTGGCGAGCTGCGTCTATGGAACCGAGAGGTTTACCCTAAACCCCTAATGGTAAGTCTGTAGTGATTGATGGGGCCGGTGAGTCGCGCTGAGCCTTTAAGTAGTATATCTATACAAAGCACAGTGTACTAAATGTCAAAAAGTCAATAAATCCATTCTTCATTATTCATGCTATTCCAAATGTATTCTCATATCTCAGCCAACACGTGTTTCGACACTAGGTCGTTTCCAAGGCTGATAGATTATACCGGAAACATGTCCAAATCATACATATTGATACATTTGCAAAAATGAAAATGATATTTACAAAACAAAGTAAAAATAAATACCCAATTCATAGTAAGTGGGCAGGAAGGTGTATCATGAGGAAAAACAAACGAGAACAAATATCATTCTTAAAGTGGTCTTGTTGACACATTGCACCTCATTCATTCATATATTGGGGTTAGGGTTGTGTGGAGCACCATGCTCCCGTGGCTGGGTCAGAGCTACGTGCTAGATGTTAAAGTGCTGGTAATTTATCAGATTCTCATATTTGTCCCCTTATTTCCATTAAAGTGATTGCGAGCTCCATGCTGAGCATCGCTGTTAGTGGAGGGGCCACTTGATTAGTGCATTCTGCATGAACCCATTGGCATGTGCCATGTGAATGGCCTATTGAAGTTTAAATAAAACTCAGCCAACATTCTTTTTGAACTGGTTCCTAAAATAAGAATGGGATTATTAGCGTTATCTTCCTGGGTTCTGTCCATTACTGTGCTCAACTCTATGGAACACGTTCACTATTTTAGACTCTTTCCTATCTGGTGTGTGCTATCTTTTCTTTATGGTCTCAGGAGGATAGCTCAGCTGCAACGTGTTTGCCTTGGAAGCAAGAGGACACAGAGCAACACAGGTTCGATCCCCAGGTCCGTGCTTAGAAACCTCTGGGTATGACGTGTGTTATAAATAACATATCAGATCCTGTTTAGTCTTCTAATTAGTAAACCTCCTTAGGTTTCTAGAATTAAATGTTGTATGTTGAGCTGGTTGTCAGCAAGACTACTGTAATTATCTAGTATATACTATGCATACATTTTTGTCACAGGGCTTACCTTCTTAATGTTTTTAACCTGTGGGTTCTTCTAATGTTCTGTGATGTCTATAGTGTGGTCTTGTTCCTATTGGATTAGTCCTGTTAGAAGCAAATAATGTATTTATAAAAATCAGTATATTTATCAAAGCCATGTGATTGGCACTAACTTATACCTCTTTCTGGTGCTCCAGACCATCCTCACTTTGGCTGTTGACTCTTCAGACTCTTCAGACTCAGCTGACTGTAATGCTGGACCACATGTGTATGCCTCAAAGAGTACAAAGGTGAGTGCCCCAATGGGCAGATCAGCTGGGGACCATGCGCCTGCGGCGGTACAGTTGTCTTCACAAGGCCAGTCAGTGTTGGGACCCCGTCTGCGGTAGTTACGGCTGCAAGGCCATCCTCCCATGAATTGACATCATCTCCTGGGGCTGATCTCCAAGGGAGAGTTGCAGACCTGCAGCAAATGACATGGGCAACACAGCAACGGGCATGGCCCTTGCATCAGGCACCCGTGGGCCACACACATGCGGTGGACGTGTGCAGGCTGGGGAGACAGTTTGGGAGCAGCATATGGTGCATGCCATTATCCGACATGGCAATGTGTTGGACAACATTTCAGGGGGCATGGATAAGATGGCCAAGACCATGACCCCACCAGCGGCCCAGGTAGAGCAACAGCTGCAAGTCTTGCGGTCCTCATGCTGCTCCCACAGACTGCACATGGAGGCCACCATCGAAGTCAAAGGGGCTGATCTGAGGCGTCTGAATGCAGATGCTCAGGCACACAGAGAGTCCCTGAGGCATGAGATGCAGGCCTTGAGGACTACAATCCATGAATAACTCTCAGCCATAAGGACAGTGCTTACAAGGAGATGGACGCCTTCAGGCAGACACTGTCCAAGCAACTCAATGAATCATGGGTGAGTGTGCACACAGACTCTGTGCCATCCGTGAGGAAGTGCATGGAAACCTCACCACCCTTACTGTGATGGTGCATTCGACTGTGTCACGGCTGGCCATGGCCATTCAAGACCAGGCCTTGGCACTGTGTGGTATGGATCTAACACCACAACCACCTGCAGATCAACCGCAGAATGGGGTTCTCAGCACAGACCAGCCTCCTGGTCCACTTTTGCCGTCAGGTCCATGAGCCCATGGAGGGGATATCTTTTTAGTTTTTTTATTTTCTTTCCCCGCTTATGTGGATATTGACATGCACCCTCCCCCTCTCTCTTCTCCTCCCCCTCAAGGATGGACTCCCCCCGTCCCCCAGTCCAGGATAGGCGTATTCTTTTCTTTTGGACATGACCGGTTTGGTTGGATTTTTCTTTTTTTACCCCTTGATTCAGCATGGACACTTTTGTCATCTTGTTTTTCAATACCCCTGGCCAGGATGGTGGCATGTGTGTTTTTTTCACCCTTTCCGAGGTGGACACTTTTTCTTTGGTTTCTTTTTTTTCCCTTGAGATGTGCTATTGCCCTCTCAAAGGCATGATGAGTGCAGTTGTGGATATGCAGCCATGCACAGTGGTGTCAATGTCCATGGCTGCCTTGAGGTCGACAGGCTGGCATGTGCAGGTAACAATGGGTTGAGGGAATCTTGACACATATGTGCTGTATGCATTGTTGTCAACTATGGCTGGTGAAACGCAATGCCCCATGTTGTTGCAGTGTTCCTGATTCATCTGGTGACTGCACTTCATGGGAGGTCCACCCTGCACACTTTCACGTCCATAGTCCCCATGCAATCTACCAAGCACTGGCCCTCCTTTCACGAATTTGGAGGTATAGTTTCCGGTGGAGGTGATGAGGGAATCACATCATGCCAGCTCTGTCAGCAGGTAAGCATGTGCACTGTCTCTTGTGTTTTGTCTGTGTTATTGGTCACCATAGTCTTTGGATGCATGACACATTTCTGCTAGCTGGGGGTGTTATCCTTGAGTCACAGTAAATGTCTGTGCAGATTTGTGTCTGTCCACATGCATGTGTGTGTATATGCAGTTACACTTCGGGTGCATTGTTTTGGTGGATGCACTTTCACAATGGGAGTGATTGGGTAGCACTTGTCACACTTTATCCATTGCCAGGATTTCCAACATTCTGGATGTTCATAATAATTGACGGCAATGCATTCTTTTTGTATTTTGTTTGTCCAACACTTGCCTCACTGACCGTGGTGATGTCCCTTACTGCTACCCTTCTACTCCCCCTGACCCCATGTTTCCTACCGGGCCCTGCATATGTACTCCCTGTCCACACTACTATTTGACCTGTGCCACTTCCCACTCCACTCTCTTGTCTAATTACATGACATCCCCTGCCACTGTTACATATGTCCCACACACGTCCATTGTTAGGTCTACTCATCCTCAGCTGCAGCACTTCATGACATAGCCTCTGGTGACACAGTTCTGGGCATTTGTGTACATTGAATCCACAGGACATGTGTGTCATGCTTGCTGCATGTAGGGTTGTACAGATATACACATGTGTACTCCGAGCAGACTGCTTCTGTGTTACCCAATCAGGTCAGCTATGGTGCATTGTTTCTGTAGATTATCTACACCAGGATGTGTTGCGTGATTTTTTAATTTGCATTGCTTGTTCATCTCATCTGGCACTGTGAGTGAGTGCACAGTGTGTGTACACATTGTGGGCCCATGCATGTGTTGCATCGTCCTCTCCCCACAGCTTGTCTTCATTTGTTCTCCCTGTGTGAGTTGCGAGTGCACCCTGGGATCTATGCACACTTACTTGGAAGGTCTCACACAGGGTGCGTGGTCTGTTGGGGGATGAGTGAACAGCTGCATGTTGTCCTGAGGCCCATTTACAGTGCTGTCCAACAGGGGGGAATTTTGGTTGGTGTAGGGTATGGGTATGGGGTAATAGGCACTTCTCTGTGGGGGTGTACCGGTCATGGGTCTTTTTCTGCTTTGCATGCCATGGTGGGTGTTGCCTGTGGTTTGTCTGATGTGCAGCTACCTGATTGACCTTTCACAGGTGCCCATTCATTACCATGTTGCCCTTCTACGCCACACACTTTTGTCCTTCATGGCCTACTACATGTGGTACCTTTCCATCTATGTTCCTTCCAGACTCTCTGACCAGGCTGCTTCTTGCAAAAATGTTCATGTATCTGTCTTCCTCTATTGGACAACTTCCCTCTGCCCTCACACACTGTGATGTCAGACCTATCCATCCTCATCTCCCCGCCAGCCAGTCTCCTCCTTGCAACACTTTTCACCTATCCCTCTCTCTCACTCTTTCTCTCTCTCCACTCCACTGCCAGGCAATCACCACTCTCTGTTCTGTCTCCTGTCTCCCTCTTGCACTCTGTCATCCTTTAACAGTGGGTGGTGCACGCCTATTTTCTTGTTTTATACAGGAGCTGTCAGGATGTCCATTATCTGTACGTTGATGCAATGCATGTCTTTGCAATTCCAAAATGTTTTTACAGGTGTGATGCAGAGGGTGCAAGCCATGTGGGTACCCTCTGCAGGTAAATAAAAGGCCCTCAGGGTGGCAATTGTGTTTCGGTTGGTGGCACAGAGCCTGGCACTGTGTGGGGTTGTTTTTCTTTTACTTGTATTGGGGTGAGCGGGTCCAGCTTCATGGGTGCAGGTGACACATGGTGATGTTAGGCTGGTGTGTCTATGCATGCTGTTTTCTCAAGACAATCAGGATGGCACTGGTTGTGACGTCGTAGTCGTGAGGGTGGCTGTCACTGTAGGGCATTTGTTGGTGAGTTGTTATAATGGTAGCATGCCCAGCTGTTTGTTTGCTGTGACACATGGTGATGGTAGTGATGGAGAGTGTTTCTCTGCACTTTTCACATGTGTCTTGCCTGCCACGTGGAATCCCATTCAATTATGTTTTAATATGCGTGTCTACCTACGCAGGTAGTCTAATCTTGGCCCTTCTTCGCCTTCTGGAGGTGCTGTCCCAAGATAGTTTCACACACAAAAAAAGAATTGCTGGCCATTTGTGGGATGTCATGTTCACAACAGATACCAAGCACACACCATTGGCCAGAGGTTGTTGTTTGCCATGGTGAACATGTACCATGCACGGTACACAGGCAGATTTTCTAGGCCTGCTGACAGCTGCTGTGTGCATCTCAATGCTCCCTTCAGTTCACAGCACATTGGACCCAATTCAATACAGTCCCAGTGAAGATTGCCTTCCCTTCCTCTTTCCTGTTGCCTGCTCCCTTTTGTTTGGCAGTGTCCTTGGCCTCTGTTTCTCATTCCTTTCTCATGTCTGCTTGTCTCTTTCATGCCTGTTTCCTCAGTGCCCTGCCTTCCAGTATGGCAGCTGACTCTGTGAAGAGCTGCCTTCTGCCAGATCCTGTCTTCTGTGCAATTGGTGATATTTGTCCATCACAACGTCTTGCACTTTACATCATCGGTTCCCCCGCCAGTGTTTACTGCACTCTCATACTGCCACGTTAATCGGAGGATGCCATATTTTGGCATTGGGAGTGCTTCCAAGGTGATCCTGGGTTTCCAGCATCTCAGTGATTTCTTTTTGGTAGTCCTCTCAGTGTCATACTGACTGTGGCCGGATCTGAGTGTTCACAATGTCCCATCACCATGATAATAGGTAAGTGTTATGTTCTCCTTCACTGCATGGCACTCGGAGCAGGCAGTGTAGGTGTTGTGGGTGTGTAAGGTGTCACTATGTGGGGTGTTCATATTGCATTGGTGTGAGGTGGCCGGATCTGGCTGCATGGGTGCAGGGACATATTGAGATGGGTGGCTAGTGAGTTCTTATTTGCATTTGTCGCATGTCACTCAGGGGGGGCACATTTTGCTGTGTAATTGGGTACATGGATGTGTTGCATGCCCTCACATTGTGTTGTATTTCTATAAAAAGGCATTCTGCATGGGACGATGGTTGCTGCAATTGAAGGAGAAGTTGCTGCTGTATGCATGTACCGGATACAACATCAGGGTTTGGTGGTTTCTGGGCCTACAGAGGGGGACATCCATGGATGCCAGGGTCCGGCTGGTGCAGGCTCACCAGGGATAAGGTGTGAGGTGAGATGTGCATATTTCTTGCAGTGCACTTGCATTTTTCATAATCTACATGACTGCTTTGATGTGACTGTGTATTGTGTGCATAGTTGTTGTCAGGGAATGGGTTGGCCACTCAACCTGTTTATTGTTGCAGAACACGGTTAGTGATTCCACGGCAGTCCTCACATGTCTTTGTTGATCACTTCCATTTTGTACTATGCCTTCCTACTTGTGGTCTTGTGTGTAGTTTGATGTCTACATGAAGAACAGTTGTTGTCCATGTGATGGTGGTCTGGGACTTTGTTTCTTGTGCTGTGTGCCTTTGGGTGTACTACATGGACACTGTTGGTTCAAGTTGCAATGAATGTGTTGGTGATTTGTTCACAGCCAAACGGATTAGGGGTGTGTGTATCAACCACTTTTGCTCACTTACAAATTGTCTCAAACCCAGTGGAAATTTAATTATGGAGTTCAAATGCTGCATATTAACAGTATGTATGAGACATGTGGAACCTTGCACCCCTGCTTTCACACTCAGAGCAACATGGATAGGTTTCAGTTTATAGTGCACGTAGTCCCACAGGTGTACAATAGTTTTTTGACTGGCTGATTGGAATAAGTAAACATGCAGCTTTTGAGGGCCATGAATGACTAGGTGCTAAGAATTGAATTTTGCCAATTTTATGAATTTTTCTGTTCTTCAATTTGCCTCTCCCAGAGCACATTCCCAGGGTGTTGGTATCGGCACGAAGGATAGGCCCCAATTCATCAATGAATGGCACCTGGGGTGCTTGGGTGTGGCCTCACTGTGTGTGCTCCACAGGGGCAGGTTTTTATGTGAAGTATGATTGCACCAGCTGGGTGCATGCAGCTTCTCCACTTGCCCTTTGGCCAACCAAGAGCAAGGGTGTTGCCTGTGGGTGCTGTCCAGTGTCGCACCTGCATTTCCACTGGTACACCACGCTGTGTGGCATTATTGTGCAGTACACCTGCAGCCACTATGATTTTACATTCTACTGTTGGTGCATACATCAACACCCCGCCAGACTGGGATTCCGGATTGGTGTCATCATGAATGTTGACAGCGGGTAGGCGCTGTCCCCTGTAAATGTGTACATGGTTGTCATTGTCATTTATAATCAGGGTCTATTGTTCAGTGTTTCACATGCATGCATGTGTGTGACCGTTCATACTCACTAATGAGCTGCCATGTTTTCCAGATGACAGGGTCCGGTGCAGTGGTGACTGGTAGAAGATGTAGCTATCATGTGTGCCGGCTGGAATATTGGCATACATTTCCTTGATGATTTAATTGGCATCACTCACTACCTGCACATAAATGGAGTGTCAGTGCTTTCAATTCCAGCAGATGTGCTCCAGCAATTAGGGGAGCTGTAGCCCAACATGTGTGCAGTCAATTGCACCTACTACACGGGGAAAGTGTGATACTGTGTAGAATTCCTGGATCACTGTCTGCCTTTCTTCTAGTGTTCGGGGCATGTATATGTGCCTGCGCACACATGCACGTGCTGTTATGCATGACAATACCTGGTGTAGAAAGCAGGATTGGGTGGCCTTTGATATCCCACCAACCAACGCGGTGGTTCGCTGTAAAGACCCAGTTGCTATGAAATGGAGTGCAGTCAGCACTTTTTCTAGTAGGGTAAGGGCATGGGAGCAGATGGTGGGAGATGCTAAGCCATCTTCCCACTCCGTGATGAGGTCTAGGATTACGTTGGGGGGGAACCAGTACCTAGCATATACCTGGCCATCCGGCATCCCAAACAGCGTGGTGCAATGATCCAGGCCCTGGACATCCTCCTCCTCCTGCAGTGACCATGCATGATAGCTCCTACTATTGCTTGGTTCATCGTGACTGTAGACGTTATTTTTGTGTGCATTGCGTGCTTTATACACATTGGTTCCTATGCACATTGAAGTTTACGCCTGCTATCATGTGGTAAACGGATCACAGGGTTTGCCTGGTCATTTCCCCGACTTGAGGTTGCGCGGTCAGATCCATGAATACGATTTTACCTGCGCAGTTGTGGGCATGCAATCGCCTCATGCGGGCCGTCGCTCGGAAAGCCCATAATTGTCCTTGTTCTTTCTCATTCTGCATCTTCTGTCCCGTACTCTCCTCTATGCACAGGCCATGCCCATGCTTTGAGAGGTGTCTCAGCGCAATACGATCTACTGTATTCAGGGATGCGCCAAACTGGCGTGAAAGTCCCGCAGAGTACTGATTTTCAGTGCGCTGTTGATTGCATGAGTCCCTATTTGCCGCACAATAAATTCCACAAATCGGGCCCTTAAAGCCTTTACACTTTATGAAGAATTGTTTGCGTGCGCCTAATTTCATTTTCCAAGTGAAAAGTGAACTTTACCTCTTTATTTAAACAAACGAGCATTGTTCCGAAAAGAAGTCAAGAGTTAAAATTGTATCTGCATTTGGAGAGAGCGCACGCACTGCCCAAGCCAAGAGTTTTCCCTCATTAAGATTGAAAGTAGCCTTTCGCAAAGTCAGAAACTGGTCTAACACTTAGTGTGAGCCCAATAGAAGTTCAGCCTTGCCCAGGATACATGTGTGCAAGCATTGCCTGAAGCCAAGGGAATGGCACCAATTCTTATGGGTAATTATGTGGCTAACAGTGGCAAAGAGGTGAACGCAAAGTTGAGGAAGGGAAACCTTGCTGCTTCTGTAAAATACTGGAGTTGTTGTAGTTGTAGAGAGACAAGAGAGGCAAAGAGGCTGCCCCTTTTGAAGAGATATTTAGAGGAGGGGTGCCTTGCCTATATGAAGGTGTTGCAGTGCCTTAAAGGTGACTGGTCCTAACCCATCTTTAAAATACAAAGAACTGAATCTGTGGTGGTATATTTGGGTTGTCAATGGATGTAAGAATTCAGTAGTCCCAATGAAGTGGAATGCAATGAGGCCAAGGGAAATGTCCTCATGGTAAACTATGGTAGAAGTAAAGTTGTTGAAATAGAAGCAACATAATTGAGAAGCCATTCTAATAAATATACCTTTTGTGAACTCTAACCTGAACAGACGGCTTATCACTGTTAACCCAGACTTTTATTCCATTAACATTCTAGAAGTTGTATTTCTTCTTCAACTTTGTCAAGTCTTCCTGAGCAAATTGAAGTGGTAAAAGAGCATTGTGGCTGAGAAAAACATTGATGCTATTTTGAGGAAGTGAAAAGTCTTTATTTCATCAGAAGAAGAACTTGTGTTGTGGTTGAAACTGTGGTGGACAGATCTTTACCTTAATATTGACTTTTCAAGAACTGAGCTGTGACTGTATTACCTATGTGGACTATCTTAGATTATTTTGATGAACATTGAAGATGAATACACCTTGAATCCAGTGGAAGGGATTTCACCCAGGCTGTTAAAAGCTCATCAAGATACTGTGAATGTCATTGTTGAATTGCCATATATTTTCTTTTGTATTTGATGTTTAGTGTGAGGCCCAGAACTCCTGTGTTAGAATGTTTTCCCATATTTTCGTTAGGTAGGGAAACCCTCAGTAGAGTAGAGAAAGTGAGGTATTTTGATATAATTTCTATTCTAGTGAAATGGCTTATTTTGAACAAATATCAAACAATTGTCCACCTTGCATTGTTGCCCCATCTCAATTCTCACATTCCTTGATCTAAATTGCAAAAACACTGCAACCTTCCTTAATCATGACAGAGTTCAATTTGATAATCCATGATAGTTTGGGTGGAATAAGGAATTTCCTGTAAAATGGCAGGATCTTCCACTTCATCAAACAAGTCAAAGACTTCAGACCAAATTCTGATCTTATTATCACCACTGGGACACCGTCCGGGAGGGCCAGCACTCTACTTCATTATTCTCCCCTCCAATTCCTGCCAATCAGTTTCATTAATGTCAAAGAATATCTCTGTATTGTACAACAAGGGAGGAATAACTTTAGCCCTGTAGTACTTAATTACCATCAGAAATGAACACCAAACATATCTATTGTTCAGTTTTTTCAACTGAGCAGTAAACATTCCATACTTCTTATTTAGTTTTTCAAAGTGAGCACCTTTGTGCGGCCGATTATATATAGTATAACCCAGGTAGGGGATTCGATCCACGGTCTCCATCATCACGCCATTTAATCTCCAATTAAATTTGGTTTTAGGCCTCTTATTAGAGCAGACCATTATTTTGGATTTATAAATATTGATTTCAGGTTCATACATTTTCACTGAAGACCAATTGGTGTCTGGTCCAATAAGACCAGATCATCTTCATAGGCCACATATTGTAAAGGAAAGACACCAATGTGGTGGGTGGGCATTGGATCCTTCAGATGCTTCCCCAGATCCACCAAATATAAGTTGAAGAGTGTCACAACCCTAGTTTGGTTCCCACTGCCCCTGACATATGGCCAAATCTCTCTAGCCTTACCTTGACTTTCGTATGCGTATGAATTGAGGTCAAAATCTCTTAAATGGTGTCCGAAGTGCCCCAGTTAAACATCTTTCTCCAAAGAATGATCCTACTTACACTATTGAAGGCAGAGGAAAGGTCATATAAGCAATATAAAGACTCCTCTTTTTTGGACCGCCCGATCGTGAGCAGCAGGGATAGAAGAAAGACATTCAGCCGGTTACCAAGGCCCTGACCTGATTGGTTGACGTCGAACCTGTTAGTGTCTTCAGCCCATTTATGAAGTTCCCCCAATAAGATGGAGGAAAAGATCCTACTACCCACGGCCAAAAGGGGAACAGGGCTATAATTCTTGGGATGGGCCCTATCTCCTTTCTTAAAAAGAGGGATCAGGTAGGGCATTCCCCAGGATTCTGGCATGGCCTTAGTGTGAATGATTTTTGCAAACAAATTGAAGAGTATGGATGCTCACAAATCAATTTCCACATTGAGGACAAAGTTGGATAACTCATCTGCACTCTTGAAAATTTCGCCCTTCTAATCTGATAGGTATTCAACCTCAACCTTAAGATCCCATTTTTGATCCTTCATATTAAGACAATAAAGATCAACTCCCAATGATGTGTCATATAGATTGTGAAGATATTTTACCCAAATATGTTCGGCAATGGGATATCCTCATTCATCAAGGACCAAAGTATGTGACTATTGTTTGGGGTAAAGGCAGTTAACATGATTTCACCATCGGACTGGAGCAGTTTTATTTCATGGGCTATCAGCCAATTGTTATAGGCCTGTTTCAGTGCTTTCCCTCTCTTCCAACTCCCTATTTCATGTCAATTTTTCCTTATGGCTCGTAGATGGCATCTTAACGCTTTTTCTTTTCCTGAACCCTAGTGTCAGAGTTGTGTTTCTTCATGTTGCTGTCAGAAAAGCCTTTATTGGGATGGATTCCCGCACATCTCAACACTTTATAACTAAATAAATTGGAAAAGAGTGGAGCAGAGAACAGTGCCCATTGTCCCTCCTCCTGGACACAATCGCAAAAATAAGCCATCTGCTTATTAAACCTTTTGACGGTCTTGGGTCTCCAAAAAATGTGGTTACCTGCATTATTACCCAATACTCCTTGGATCGCTGATCGATCCCTGGAAAGCAGTTTAAACCTGAAAGATCTCCTTAAAGAAAATGGCTTTATGGATATTAAATCCTTGGCAATTGTCTAGTAAGGACTGCGAGACAAACATATAATCAATCAGCGAGGCAGTGTTGCCTCTTTTCCAAGTGTAGTCAATGTTATTTTGGTTAGCAAAATCCAAAACCAGGCAAGAGATTCCAGGCATGGATGAGATCAGCCCATCTGTGACCTTTGATGTTAGGGGAATGAACTGAACTTTCGCAGAGGAAAATTGGGACTCAGGCATGGGCGGTAATTACAATTCAAGTCCCCTAAAACAATCATCTCCACAGAGTTTGCCTGACCAAACCAATACTCCAATAAGTCCGCAATATGATCAGCTAAGCCAAGATTATCAGATGCCTGTGGGTTCCAATATGTTTTCATTATAAGGAGATCCCCCCTCCAAAGCAAAATTGGACCTTTTTAACAGGGCTATGGCAAGAAGGCTCAGACGAGTATAATTCCACACATAGCAATCTACCCCAATCTCATTCTTGAGGGCAGCTATAAGCCCTCCATAGGGCCTCCCCAACTTCCCTTGTCTAGCAGGCTGTATGAAAGTCGAGAACCCATCCACAAAGGGAGCATCCTTAAACCAGTCCTCCTGGTGATTGATAATATCATAATTCATTAAATAGGAATCAATCTGATCAACCCTACAGAGATGATTATAACCTTGTGCATTCAATGATGCTATGTGAATACATGCGTCCTATGCCCCAAATCTTACCACTCTTGTGGTTTTACCCAGCCCTAAAATGGAAGGAACCCAGGACCAATCAATATCACATCGAGGGCTGTTTTTCCTCCTCCCATTAACTGGGATCAATCTGCAGTGCTCATTAATTCCTCTTGCTCACAACTTGTTGGACTCCTACGAATCTGTCTCTCTAAGACTATAGGATTTGTAGAGGGACGTAATAGTAAAAAGGTCATATCCCATAGATAATAGGGAACCCTTTCAGAGAGTAAAAGATCAAAAATAAATTTGGAACGTATATGCAGCCAAACATGATACGTACAATCCTGATCCCTAAATTCCACCTGAGCCAAGTCCTTGGAGTAGACATTTTGCATGGGAATGTGGTGGAGGAGAGTCAGGGCATTAACCCTATTGAGCACAACATTGGGATAGTGCTGCAAGAGACATTCCAGACCGAAACAGCATAGGAACCTTCATAGATAGACGCCGCAATGGCCTTTGGGACATTGCAGTCTTTCATTGTGCTGAAAACTGTGGAACTAATCCTCAACTGTGAGAACACCAAAGGGGCCTGTTGAAATGTAGGTCTTTCAAAAACTCTATGGATAATGACATGTTTAGACATTAAGGCAGCCAGATGTAAGCCTTCATCCAGTAGTTTAGAGGTATTGTGACTTCCAAAAGACTTTTGTTGTCCATAGGTTGCTGGGCCAATGTGCTCATCAGTGTGGGAGGAAAGATTTCCCAATTCCAGGCTATTTCCATGGCCCTCTATAATCTGGAGATAGGGAATGATATTCCTGTTCAACGATTTGCTGGGATTTTCCTTCTCCTGTTGTTGAGAGATTTTACAATCTTCCTCTTCTTGATTACCCCATTTACCGAAACAGGGACGGCCGAGCACTCTTCACTGAAACGAGGGGACAAAAGTTGAATCCTGAGATTCCTCAAGAATTTTCTAGATCCTCGGTTTCTCTTTGAGGTAGTGTTCTTGATATTCTTAGGTTGTTTTTTCTTGTTGTATGTTTCAAAATGATTTAAGGTTATTGAGCGGTGCTCCGCCGTGGAGTCTGAATTGCCATTCACACTGATATCAGATTCAGTTGCTCCAAACCCGCTTCATGGTCATCGTGCAAAGAGATATTTTGTGCTGAACTTATTACTACCCAGGAGTCTGAATCTTGGTAAGCAGGTTGCACCGATTTGTTCTCTGGCCTTGAAATGTTTGCCACGTAGTGAGCATCTCACTGCCCCCCGCTGCCCCCAGAGGGGCTGGTCTTGTTCTCCAAATGATTATTACCTGTAATAAAGAGCATATTTTTGACTTTATTCATGTTAATTGGTCCTTCCCTTCTCTCATGTTGAAATGTATATTCTCATAGACTCTCACCAGAGAGTTCGGCACAAAATTTAAAGCTGAGATAGAAGAACCTCTTGGTAGCTCCGGTTGGGTGTGATGGATCGTACACAATCAATTGGTTCTGTCCTAATTAGTGGAGAAGACCAAACTGTCTCGCAGATCTTGTGAAGAGGTAGTTGCTCTAAACAACTCAGGGGATTTGTCCAGAGAATTAAAATAGGGACAAAATGACCCTGCTTGTAACTGGATTCAGGTTCTCCATGACTGTTGATAAGCTGGGACTATTACTTTCCTCCTCCCCAGTAACTGGAGAGGTCGCCAATAGCCTCTTTGACGACGAAAGGCCCCCTTCCATAGTAGCAGGACTCACCTCTGTAATGGTCAAAGGAACATAGGCCATATTAGCTACCAATGTGGCCAAGGATCTTCACTAAAAAAAACAGACTGAGCCCAACTCCGACCCCGTCTGCCTATACAGGTTCGAATTCCCAGATCCCTGGGGGTTCGGCACAATTTTGGGAAAAAAGTTTGTTATTTTTGACATTCCCTGTTCCTACAAAAGTTTAGAGAGATATTTGCTGCATCCCAGATGGACAACAGTCTCACCTGTGTGTCACAGATCCTCCCAGGGAACCCCTTGCTTGCAATATGGCTTTGCTTCTAAGAGCATAAGTGGACATCATTACAGACCACGTACCCCACAGACTTCGCCCCTGCACCAACTGCACTTAACAGTGCACTTTGCGGGTGCATCGCGCCGTGCTCGAGGTTAAATCAAACTTCCCCTTCCTCTTCCTTGCCAGGCTTGAGATGCCAAGGTGGTCAAAGGACTCCAGGTAGTCCTTCTAGGCTGCCGGAATAGGGGGTAACCACTTGCACAGAGCCTCCTTTGTTAAGACAAAAAAATGCAGGTGCCAACGTCTTAGCAGCCGCACTGCAGCAACTGCACATAACAGTGCACTTTGCCAATCCACCATTGCGATTCTACCAATTTTGTTCTTCTATTTAATATTGTTCTTGTTTAGAGTTTGGGAAATTGAACCCTCAAGGTTCTCTCTGGTCCCAGTCTCTACCCCTATTGTTTGTATTTCTAGGGCTTCCCAAAGACATCTTGCCCTTTGATGTACTTACTTCAGCAGGGTCTTGATTCAGCATTTGCCCATATCCAGCATTCAGGTTTCTTGGGCTTCCGTAACCATTTTGGCTTCCCCCGCCTTATATATCAGAGTCACTTAGTTCTCTCAGGTTCCCCAAAGCCCTCTGGCCCTCTGATTTATTTAATTAAGTGAGGCCTCAGTTGGGCATCTGCCCATATTCAGTGTTTGGGGTTTCCTGGCTCCCGTAACCCTCTTGGTTTCTTCAACATTTGGGGGCAAGTCACTCTCCCCTTTCCCCGGTATCACCTTCTCAGGAGCATCCACTTCTCTTGTTCTGCCCGTCTCAGCAGTCAGCACACTTCTCATACAGAGGTCGTGATCCGATCTCTCTCTCCGCGACAGTCTGGTCTCAACATCGATTAACGGGCACCAAGCCCACAACAGCTTCGGTGTGGTAGCACCACCATGCGAGAAGGTCTTTCTACTGCCTTCGTCTCGTTCTTGGCTTCGGCATCTTTGACCTTTGGGATGCCAGGCTTTTGGCATCTTGCCAGCGATATGATATAAGTCATTTATCACACGCCTGTACACAAGTGTTTCTAGGTGCGACAAGACAGGGAGGGAAGACAGTGGGAGGACAAGACAAACAATCTTACTAGGCCTTGTGTCATTCAGATCGTACATCTGGTCGCACATTACACTACCATAAGGCCTGCACTGTTAGTTGGAGCCTATGATCACCCCAACATGTGCTGGGGCTAGTTGGGGTCCTGTCACAGTCTATTTATAGTCTCCTAAATTCTGGTGAAGCTTCAATGTTACAAGCAGTTAAACTTTCTTCTCATCTGAAAACAAACAATTAAGGACTGCTGTGAGAATGAGCTGCCTCATGTCCCACTACCCTTCCAATCACTCCCCTGACATGCAAGTATTAACCCAACATCATGATTTCAATTGCCTAAAAATGTATGCATATGAATGCAGGTGCTAACAATGAAATGCTTTTGGTTAGTAATTGCAGGGCCTTGTTTAAAAACGAAGCCCAGGCACCGTTTAACGTCTGTGTCCTGTTCTGTCCGGCCATGGGTCTGTGGGTCAGCCAGGTAAAGTCCACATAGCCGAACATTTTTTGGGGGGCGGGGGTGACAAGAGGTCGAGCAGTGCTCACAGCAAATTGACATCATTTAGTAGCTTTATTACAAACGCATCGCCACGTATAAGATCAAGCAGACATTTGGAGATAGAAGAAACAGGTTTTCTTCCAAACTACGCTAGATTGGGACAAGTTCATATTGAGAAGAACATGACATTCCAGAGTAGAGAACCAGCATGTGAAAATCTGTTGCCACCTTTGAAGAAGAGGTGGCTTTGTGGGGACATCAATGAAATTGAAATTGAATGACAGCAGCTCAGTTGCCATTGCTTTTATTTCCCCTCGTCTTAAAGCATGTGTAAAACAGATTAGCTTCAATTTGCTCCCAGCTTCCATATAAAGCCAAAGGAGGCCATTAAGTGGGGAAAATAGATCCCCATTTATTCTTTTGCTGGTATGCAGCGGCAGAGTTTTGAACTCTCTGCAGTTTTGTGCTTACATCGATTGGCTTGCTTAGGTATAGCAGTTGCAGTAATTTAGTCATTGGTTGATAATGGTAATGAGATGCCAGTCATGTGCGCTGCAATAAATGCAGAGTTTATTTCTGTATTACTGAGAACATATGTTTGAAAGAGCTCACCACACAGTGTTGACAAGTGAGAGCAAGTATAGAAGAAGCATTTGGTTTGTTGCTTTCTCAAATGTCCTTATCCATTGATTTATCACCCTTAGTTCAAGTGCCCTCGCAGCAGTAATACAGATCACTCGCCCCTGAAGCTGACATCACTGGTCAAAACGATATACTCCACCTATTTTAATGACATTTGTGGGCAGCTTAGCGAAAAGTTCTGTCATCAACCACGTCATAATGTTATCTAATTCAGAACCAGGAACATAAACACACACATCCACACAGTACGTAAAACTTTTCTTTCTTTTCACAAAAAGGGTAAAAAAACTTATATTTAGAAGAAAACAGCGATATCCAGAATGGTAGCAAGTACTTTTATTTTTGTCATGACGCTGAAAAGAGAAGATTATGCCCACGAAAACATCTTAAAATGGCACTTCCGTTCAGTGATCGATTAATCACAGTCTTTGTTTTGTTCACAGAAAGTTCTTATTTTCCATCACCGATTTTGGATCTACGGACATCATGATCTGTTAGTGAGAAGAACGGAGTGTTTTCAGTTTCAAATGCAGCACTTTCCCATCTGCACGTTTTCATAATCTACAGGCTGCCATGTTGCTCTTTGTTAATGCAACGGCGAAAGGACAGATTGGTGTCTGGCGTTCGTCCTAGATAATAGTTACCACAGATGCAGTGGTTTAATAGTATTGTCCAATTTCAGTTGAAGAAGCTATCAACTGGAAGACTCACCCCATGACAGGCGCACATCAGTACAATGCAATTGTGTAAAATCAAGAATAAAAAAATAATAATTCAGTACCCACTTTTTAATATAATATATACATTACATAAATATGTTAACTATGAATTCAAGTTATAATTAACACGCATGATGTCTATTCTTTGCATCAAATTGAACATTCATCTATGACATTGTTAATCGTGTAGCATACAGCACACTTGCCATCCTCACTTACCTAAACATTAATTACAACTTTGCTTACATTGTGCATTGAGTTTCCATTCGCTCTATGTGACGGATGACCAACTGCTTCGACAGACAGATCTCAGTAATAGAAACATAACTTTGCTGTATCCACTTTCAATAGCGTGAATCTTATCAATTCTTTGTGGATGTTAGAAACATTGTGCTTCATTACAAGGTCGGCGGTAACCTGCCGGGGCAATCGGCAGGTTGCCGCTGACACCGTAACAACGAATCTGGCGTCTCACTTACAGGTGCCACTGGGACATTACAAATCCCGTCGGCGCAGGAAGTCAGGTGCCGGATTTTGTAAGTTGCCATTCTCATTGAGTCCCATAGGACTCCATGGGAGTGGGGAGACAGAAGCAAAGGCGCGGTTGCTAACAGTGCCGGTGCTTCCATGATGAATCTGCCTACAGCGGGCGCTGTGCTCGGCAGGGTCAGACCTGTCGGGTGCAGCGGCCCCGGAGATTTGTAGTGTGGCAGTCCGGAAACAAGAGTGCCGGTAAGGTTACTGGCACCCTGGGGTGCATTGAAGGCCAAATAACAATGAGACCATTTATCCAGTGTTCACAGTGAGCCACGGCAAGCTTTGTTTTTGAGGGTGCACATGCCACAGAAATGAACAATATTCATGACAGGCTGTGCAGTGAAACACAATGAAATATTTCAAGTATTCTGCACAGCAAAATATTTACTACCATTGTAACGGTAACAACGTGCCTGGTGACACAACATTTACAGATTCTTTCACAGATGCCCCTAGTCGAGGTGCAGACAGGCTCGGACTGCCCTATACGGCAAAAGGGCAATGGTCAGGGGAAAAAAGCAAAACAATTGTGTGGGGCAGTATTTTGGGTGAAAGTGGGGCAATTCATTATGTCAAAAAACAGAATTAGAATACATATCATACGCATCCTTGTGTTTTAAAATGCAGAAACATGTGATTTTTTTTAACCACTGAGGTCTGCCTCCTTGAAAACAAAAGGGTTTATTTTTTTTATTTTTGGCCATATTGTAGGTTAGCACTAACCATGGCTTTCAAGTACTGTGATGCTAAAAGCCAATGCTGGGCTTCACAGGCCCCAGGCCATTCCACAAGTCTGGTTCTGTGATGTCTTCTCTTTCATTATTGTGCTCAGGCAGACACAAGTGTGAAATCAAGGGTGCGAATGGCCCCATTCCCTGACAGCCCACAGCTCACTGGGAAATGGCCATTTGCATTCCAAACGCTCTCATTGTGTGTACTCTCCACAGTAAATGCCTGCATCACATAAACCTGAAGCAGTGTAATGCATGCACACTTGCAGATTCTATTTACAAGATGCTTTCGTGAAACAGTTCTGTGATGTGAACACCAGTAGTGAAATATACAGAGATGTCTCGTCGTCGTATGCATGTAAGAATCTTTCAAGAATTTTTCAAGCATCCGGGTGTTGTAATTATTTCGGGAACAAGAAAATTGAGTGGTTTATCAAAATTGGGGCAAGCATGGGTACAACTTTAAACTGAGAGTGCCACTGCCGGGACACTAACGCATTCAGCCATTTTGTCCATTGCTGAAATAATTGTACCTTTGTGACTATGCAACCTGTTTCAGCATTACTCATTGCACCTAGTTCCCAACACCTGATAAGTATGTATTGATGTTTGCTAAGTAGCTAATCTCTACCCACCTTCACTGTGGTTTATATACTCACAAACTTATTTTGGTAATTTTACATGACGTATAGAGGTGGTTACAGCATGGAAAACAGATGCATCTATATAGAAGGATGTAAAGCAGTGGGTTAATATATGGAGGCGACACAGGTGGGTCGGGAAGGGTGTGCAAAGGGGTTGAAAGGGTAGAAAAATGGTATATTTCACACTAGTATGCGTGCACGGTTGCACCCAGGGCCACAAGTGCAAGGAGCAATTTTTTTTAAAATAAAGTACATCACTACAACTGTCATGACCACTGTGAGGGGGCACACGTTGTGCCACCAGCAGGCTCCCACCAGAACCCTGAGGGCCTTAAAACCACTGCAAAGGGCTCCAGTAGCCAGTCCTGGCACCTTTGGCACCAGGCTTATATGTAGGAAGGAAGAGCTGTTCAAACTAGGTCCCATATATGCACATGGGCCTTTAAATCCAACATGGAAGCACCCACACAGTCTAGTTCTAAGAACCAAGCCATGCGGTCTAGTGATTTGGGTCTGGCAGGCCTGGAATTACTTTCCCTGGTACTACTTTACCTGGGCTATATAAACCACACCCTGACTGCAGAACATGCTTTGTGTTATTCTGCAACCAGCAGCATGAGGCTCACCGTGTCCAGCTCCTGGTCTTCAGCATCTTCCTGTAATCCTGCAAGAAAAAGAACAAGATTATTCTGTCTTGCTTGAGAAAACACCATCCAGCACTCAGCATCTCAACTGGGATGCAATCTGTGGAAACAGAGAGAAGAAAAAACATCACTCACCTGTGAGTACTAGTTTAAGGACTTCCGGCGAACCGCTACCACAGTTGCTGTTCGAACATTGCAACCTGCAATAACGAGAAAGGGAAAAGCAATATTAGAACACGCGCTTCCAAAACATCGAATTCCATCAGTCTTAACTGAATTCCATCACGCTATGCCACGCTTCCATCCGGAGCACCACCGCAACATCTGCAAAGGAGAAGAGACATATTCAGGTTTGCTTTCAATATTAAACAACCGCACAGCGCTGTACTACCTTAACGGATTCCGGGGGACCTGTTTTTCATCGCGCTCTCATCCACTTGCAGCACCACAGCGGCCTGTGAGGAGAAGAAGAAGAAAACACAGGTTAGCTTCAAAAGACAATAAAGGTGCTGCGCTTCGTGCTTTCTTTTACCTAGAAACGTGCCTCTCCACCCGGCACGCCAGCATCAAGACCTTCGCACCCGAAAAGAAGGAGATAAAGGGCCTCATTACAACTCAGGCGGTAAGGGGTTTACGGCAGCGTTAACAGCGCCGACCCTTACCGCCTGATTACGAGGTCCCCTAGCGCCATGGTGCTTTTAACACCTGCTTTTAGCAGGTGTTAAAATCCATGGCGCTAAGGGACCATGGAGTTAATTACGCCACCGTAATTTACGGTGGCATAATTAATGCCTTCCCCACTCCCATTATGCCGTATGGGGCAAAAATGGGAATGGGGAAGGGTAAATGGGGATTGGGGACTTACCGCCCCGCCTAGGTCGGAATGGGGCGGTAAGTCCGTCAACCACCATGGCGTAACCGTAGTTTACGCCATGGTGGTAAAGTCACGGCCCAGGCGGTAAATTACCGCCTGGGTCGTAATGAGGCCCAAAGACATTAACGAATTCCCACCATAAACAGAAGAAAGACTTACAATTAACAAACCTACCTGCCTACCAGCAGATTTGGGGTCACAGCAGGCCTGGGCCCAAGGAAGGCGTACTGCACCAATGGAGCAACTCGGGCAGCTTGCCAACAAACGTCAAGCGCCCCTGCACAAGAATCGCAGGACGGATAGCTCACCCTACAAATAACTAAGGTGAGAAAAGAACCCAGTGGGAAGGGAATCGGTCAGAGGGAGGTGGGAGATTCACCCATTAGAGACAGTTATCACAAATCCTCCCTTCTGTAATTGCAGATTCATTATTCAGCACTGGGCAACTATGCATCCAGGGTTCCAGATCTCAGAGCCTTCCAGACGCCCCTGGGGATATCAGGTGAGCGTAACAACTCCTGCATGTCTAGTGTGAGTTCAGTTTTGAAAGGCGATCTATTACAGCAGTCATCTTCATTACTGCATTGATTTGACTTTGATTTGATGAGTTTTTGTAAGGTGCCTATAAAACAAATAGTGCCATCAGGCGCCACAAGACATAACGTTGGTAGGGAAACAAGGGGAGTAACCAAACAATAACAATAAATAAAAATTGTAGTCCTACTAGTCCTTGTCACATTCGTATTGTGCAAGTGCAGTTAGAAGTGAAGGAGAGAGGGGGGGTAAGGTATGGAAAGGTGCTATTAGCAGACTGGGAGGGGAAGGGTCAGGGGGTGCCAGGGGAGGAGGCTACTGGCTAAGTGCTTAGGCAGAGGTGTCTGAAGGGGTGGATGACAAGCCCCCCGGCAGTCAGGTCGAGGGACCAGAGGGTAGTGCTGATGGAGGT
This sequence comes from Ambystoma mexicanum, assembly GCF_040938575.1. Taxonomy (NCBI): domain Eukaryota; kingdom Metazoa; phylum Chordata; class Amphibia; order Caudata; family Ambystomatidae; genus Ambystoma; species Ambystoma mexicanum. The sequence continues at coordinate 275,369,087 of NC_090941.1, forward strand.
GGGTGTGGGTGTTGACTTGGAAAAGGGCTTGGCAGCCTGTAAGACTCATGAAGGACCAGGCCACCAGTCACAGCACCTGTGGGCGATCACCGGGAGCAAGAGGAGAGATTTTAAAGCTGTAGAGATGCGGTCCCTGGTATTCAGGCCCTATTCTGTATTAGTTGAAGGGGGCGAAGGGAGGAAAGAGGCAGATTGAGGAAGAGTCTCTTGCAGTAGTCCAGCCTGGAAAGTACCAGAGCTCTGAAGACATTGAGCTTCTGGATGAAGGTGAGGAAAGGGAGAATGCCTTGAACGAGGTGAAGTTGAAAGTGTGCCTTTTTGGAAAGGTTCAAGATGTGAGTGCTATATGAGAGCTAGGAGTCTTACATCACCCCAGGATTGTTGGCCTCACTGGATTGTGAGGGTAGAGGACCCAATTGGGCGGCCAAAGTGCTGGAGGAAAACAAGGTGCAAGGGTCCCAATCAGAATGATCTCCGCCTTACTGGCATTAAGACAGAGATCATTGTCTGTGCCCCAAGCCTGAAGAGCGGTCAGACAATCGGGAATGAGAAAGGAGGAAGAGGAGGTAGTAAAGGGAAGTTTATGGGAAAGCTGTGTGTCATCAGCATAACCATCGAAATGAGTAGAGGGGTTCATCAGGTGTCACATAAACCTTTGCTATGTTTCAATCTTCAGCCGATTAGCAAGATTCTGGGCCTCATTACAACTCAGGTTTTAAGGGTTAACGCCACCGTTAACCCTTAACGCCTGATTCTGATTTCAACGCCTGCTTTTAGCAGGCGTTAAAATCCATGGCGCTAACCTGCCATGGCGCCGTAATTTACGGCGGCGTAATTAGCGCCTTCCCCACTCCCATTATGCCTTATGGGGCAAAAATGGGAATGGGGAAGGGAAAATGGGAAATGGGGATTTACCGCCCCACTCACCTTGGAATGGGGCGGTAAATCCGCCATCCACCATGGTGTAAACAGAGTTTACACCATGGTGGTAAAGTTGGTGCACTTAGCACCAAGGTTGTAATGAGGCCCTCTGACTTTCCGGAGAAGTTAGACTCTGTATCTTAAAAGACAATTGGCACCCGCATTAATATATATGTTTTTTTTAATTATTTTATTGAGCATTTGTAAGGTGCTTTAAACAACAGAATTGTGTTTCAAAGCACCACAAGGCTAAATGGGATGGGAACAGGGGAAATAATAACAATAGCAAAAAAGTACTTATACAGTCGTGATCCTACTAGACCTTGTTGTATTCAGACTGCAATTGAGAAGAAGTGCAGGGGATCGGGATGGAAGGATGAGCAGAGGAGTGGACAAGTGCTGGAAGAAGGAGTGGAAGGGAAGTGCTAAGGGAAGCCAAGGAGGAGAATCTCAGGCTAAGTGCAACTACAGGCGACTAACAAGGGTGGGATGTTGAGCCACTAAGCAAGGGCCCACAGGGCAGTGCAGTGAGGAGTACTGGAAATTGCTGGGTGGACGGCCTGGGATCATGTAAGATTCATGAAGGTCAGGCCAACGGTCACAGCGGCAGTGGGGTGATTAGAACGGATGGGAAGGAGGGAAAGCAGTAGAGAAAAGCATAGTTTTGAGCAGTTTGCGGAATGTAAGGATGTCCTGCTCAAGTCTGAGGGTGTCAGGGAGGCTGTCCCAAAGGGTGGAACCAGCCAAGGAGGGAGACCTGTCCCCCCAATCTGTGCAACTTTGTACAGTTAAAAAAATTGTAAACACTGTGTAAACGGTTCAAACTGGCTTTATTTACAAAAAAACAAAAATGTGATGAGAGACACACATCATTAGAATCTTGAAGTCAACCCTTCAACAAGTTCATGTTTGGAAGGGCAAACGTCTATCGCAATGTTCTATGGCATAAACTACCCCTGGGAACACAATCTGGAGCAATTACATGTATTTGTATGGCCAGCACATTCAATGTCAGATCGAAATCCATCGGCTGGAAGATTGTCTTTGCCACCCACTGTGTGCTTCTTTTGGTAAACTCCTTGTTCTAACAGAGACTACTGAATGTTCCTGCAGTTTTTGATTGTTCTCTGCCAACATTCTCGTTATGTGCAAGTGCAACCAGTCTTGTTCTGGCCTCCATACCATTTATGGCAAAATGCAACCTTTTAGGCATGAACGTTAGGCACATATTATGGAACACTATCCAAATCTCCAGTGTGGCAGAATTCGGTGAGTCCCCTCATGTCTCTTGAAAGCATTTTGTCATGCACAATCTTCTCGAGTGCTGTGTGAGGAGGGGAACCTGACATCAACCCCCTTTCCTTACGGTCAGGCTCCTCGCTCAATGGTCCATGTGCACACTCGTGAACATGTTTGTTTCATTCCCATGAGTGTTTGGTTTCAACAAATGTGCATCAATGAACACCACTTTTCAAGCAACATATTTACAGATCCATCACAAGTTTTTGAGCTCCACCAAAGATGGTTGCTGATAGAATGTGACCAACTTAAAATGTTTTCTGTAGCCCTTTTTAAGCAGCTGTAACGTTTTTAGAAATGGATTTTGCAATGTTCCACACATCATATTGATGCTGTATGTGGGGGAACTGCTCTCATATGGCCTTGGCTATTCCCATGTGCCTATCAGTGGCTATCAGGCCTATTTTCATTCTTATGGATTGCAGAAGTTAAATGGCGTTAATTAACTCATATTTTCCATTGCAACCGAAGATGTACATTCAGAAACTTGCACGGCGACTGAACTCATTTTTTTACACATAGTAATCTACAGTTATAATTGTATAAACTTTCATTGTGACATTTGTTTTGGCAAGCAATACATCAAGGTTATTTATCTAATGCTTTGCAATGTAATGACAGTATTGCATATTATTTAAAAAAAAAACTGTTAATATAATTCAGTAAATTCTGTGCTGTCATACCTCATTCTACAGACCGGTGGCAGTACAAGAACAGTAAGTTGTAAAAGTTCCAGCCTCCCCCTATATCAAAGTAATTTTAATATTAAAGATGTAAAAGCAAAATCAAAAACAGAATGTACATGCAGAATATGGTTGATATTTGCATAGAAGCCTAAATGCAACTTAGACAGATGTCTGGGTAGGGATGCACTTGGTTAGATTTCCAATAATTTCACCAACAAAACGTACTAATGAACTTACTCCTCTGCATACACCTCTCAAACGAACTCAACAGCACTACAGTCTGCTCTCTTGCTCTTTTCCCACTCACCCCTACTAGCCACCCCCTCCTTGTTTGCATCACGGATCCGCCTGATGGCCTGTAGACCACACAAATGGCATCGTTGTGCATTCATTTTGTTTCAAAAGCTACATTTGTACGTAACAATAATCAATATTTTAAAGCTGAACTTAAACAAATCGATATTTTGTATTCTCGCATCTGAAGGATTAGTATTGCACAATTACTTGAAAGGTGAGTGAAGTTGCTGTTGACTCTGGAAAAGTGGTAGATGTACAGTCTTGGTCCTTTAACTGTTGCATATATTCATACCAGTGTGAAATAGAAAATGTACATTAGTGTTATAAATTAGACCACATCAAGAGTGATAAAGTGAGTTTATGTGCAAGTCACTTGGCCTCACCTGGTGGATGTTGGACATGTCTGTGGTTTCCTCCATGAAAACAGTCTGTACTTCCATCAATGCGGTCTCCGTAAACACAGAGATGGTAATGAACACATTCAAAAAATTACATATTTGTAAAAGACGCAATGCACGTTTTTCGAGAAGGCTCATTTTGCACCAAACTATTAGTGTATCCCTAAAGTAGGGATACACAATCTAATCTGAAGTTATAATTGTATAAGCCACAGTACATTGTGCCACAGAGCCAACTTGTGCAGTAAAATATCAATGGAAGTATTCCACAATAACTCCAAACCGTTCGTTATGTTACCTGTCCACTGACAATTTCAATGTATTGAATGATCATTTGGAAAACATATATAAAACAAATTTAGAATATGTCTAAAACATTTAAACATTCTGCCTCCACTATACTACTCACCTGGGTCAGTGTGTGCAGAAATTCAGTAGGAACTGCATATGGAAGTAATTTGCAATGGAGTCTGGGGTGACGCTTTTTAGTGAACTCTGACTGTGCGTACATATCTTCAGAGAAGGGCATGCTGCAGACGCGGAATAAATTTCCCTTCTTGTCAGCCAAGACATCGTTGACTCTGCCTTCAATCTCGGACATTGGAAATCTGGTGTTCGACGCCCATTTATTTACTAAATGTATATCCTTTGGAAAGACATGCAGGACTGTTTTTTCACTTTTGGCCTGGCTGACATTGGGGCAACTGAAAACGATACATGGAGGCATTTTGGGATTTTCCTTATGATCTGTTAAAAAAACAACTACAAAAAATTACTATAACAATTTTTTCACAGTGAGTACATCAAACATCACATTGCATTGATAATTAAGGTACATTTTAAACATTGAAAACATGCACTATGAAATATTACATTTGAAAGCAATACTCTGTAATGTTATGTGATATGATATGGCAATTATAACGCATATGTACACAACTGTTTCTAGGCGCCACAAGACAAGGGAGGGCAGGCAGGGGATTGAAAAGACAAACAATCCTACTAGGCCATTCGGATCTTGCAAGTGCATCAACATGAAGTTCAGGGAGAACCGAGAGGGGGAAGTGCAACGGAGAGGGTAGGGGGAAGTGGGATCAGGGCAGCATGGCTCTGAGTAATTTCAGCCAGAGCAGAGCAGCTCTTGGTAAGTGCAAGGAGGTAGGGGGGCTGTCGGGGTTGCAGTTACAATCCATAAGTGTGGGATAGGCCCGGAAGCAGTGAAAAGAAGACTGTTAGTGGAGGAGCCTGGTACCCAGTGAGTCTCTTAGGGTAGCCAAGCAACCAGTCAATGCAGCAGACTGGTAAGTTAGCATGGAAGTGAGAGAGATAAGGCAGAGGAAAATGGAAGGGAAAATGAGCTGCTTCAGGAACTTCTGGTGGTCGGGCTCAAGTCTGAGAGGTGCAGGGAGGCCATTCCAGAAGGAGCCACCTGCAGAGGAGAGAGATCTACCACCCACTCTCAGCCTGGAGAAGCATGTGACCCTCAGCGCATTGGATGTAGCTGAGGGAAGGGCTCCATAAGGAAGGTATTTTGGAGTTGTATGTAGCCTTGTGGACGATGCAGAGGGTCTTGAATTTGATTCTTGCAGACACTGGGAGCCAGTGGAGAGATCTCAGGGCTGGAGAGATACAATGCCTAGGCTTGAGGCCAAGGATAAGTCTTGCAGTCCTTTTCAGGATTAGTTGCAGAGGGCGAAGAGTAGAGGTAGGCAGACTGAGAACGAGGCTATTGCAGTAGTCCAGCCTGGAGAGAACCAGGGCTCTGTAGACATTGAGCTTATATGGGAAAGTGAGAAAAGGTAGAATACCTCTGAGGAGGTGCAGCTGGAAGTTGTCCTTCTTGGAAAGCTCTGTGATGTGAGGAGAGAAGGAGAGAGTGGAGTCGAAGATGACACCTAGGTTTTTTGCCTCACAGGAAGGGGAAGTTAGAGGGCCCAGGTAGGGTGGCCGGAATGAGAGATGGAAGGCAGGAACATGGGTGCCAATGCGATGGATCTCAGTCTTACTGGCACTGAGGCAGAGATCGTTTGAGGCGCACCAATCCTGAATCGTGGATAGACACTCAGGAATGAGAGACGTAGGGGAGGATGCTGAGGGGAGCCTGAAAGAGAGCTGAGTGTCATTCATATAACACTGAAAGTTGGAGGGGAAGTTATAGATCAAGTGGCCCATGTGCTAGTTACAAAGATAAAAGTACATAGGGTAGTAAATTGAGAATAGGGTGTACATTTAGTATAAAGCAATTGAAAGTGGCAGAGCATATTATATTGACACTAAAGGAAACAATAGTAAAAGTTGATAAACCGTTAGTTAGAAGAGCAGATGAGCCGATTCAGCAAGCAAGGAAAAATGTGGATGGATGGTGATATCCCTAGTTCATTTCAGAGATGTTTTCTTGGTAACTTCCACAATGTTTATAAAGGCTTCCAGAAGTGGGTGTGTATGTGAATTTCTGACATGTTCATTCACACCCACCAGGCCTCTAAGACAAATTTGGACCGCCTCCATCCCGCCAGTGTAGCCCCCTCGCCAGCCCACAGCCACAGATGCAAATTGCCATCAATGGCAGAGGGGGGATGGATGGATGTAGCTAATGCGAGCGCAATGGGACCGAAACACATTCAAAGGACACAGCCATATGTTGATTGCAGTTATGGGGCCTTTAAAGGGAACACTGTGTCTGGGCTGACCACGTGGTCAATGGTCCCCGTGCCAAAGAGCCTTTGAGGTGTACATGGTGTTCAGCAATTTGAGCCTTCCCGCCCACCCAGCCCCCTTGCAAGAGCACAGCCACAGGTGTGAAATGCCATTGATACCGTAGGGGGATGGATGTGGATGAGGTGAGTGCAATAGACCTGGAACAAAGCCAAAGGCCACAGAGATGTGTTGATTGCAGGGATGGTGTCTTCAATGGGGAGTCCGGAGACACCGAGTCTGGGCTGGCTATGTGGTCAATAGTCCCCATGCCAAAGAGTCCTTTGAGGTGTACATGGTGTTCGGCAGCTTGAGCCTTCCCACCCACCCATGCCCCTTGCAAGCGCACGGCCACAGGTGCAAACTGCCATTGATGGCGGAGGGGGGATGGATGGATGTAGATGAGGCGAGCATGCTAGGCCAGTAACCTTGTTTTATGATCTTCTTAGATGTTTGCACGTGTTATGGATTTATAAATTATTCGAGCAACTTTTCATATCGACTCATTTTTGTATTTATTTTTATTTAATTTTGTAAAGTGAATGGCAACGACAAACTACAAATTGTACTGCTGCGATCGAGGTACTGTCTGCATAAATCTGTGGTATTGTCCAGACCAGAGTCACTGGGGAATTTCTCACAAATGGCACGAACCACACAGACAGGTATCACTCGTCGAACACAGAATCACAGTCTTCCATGAATCCACCATGTAAACGCACAATAGGCCACAAGCCGTTAGCACCTGTGCAAGAAATACAGAAATAGTGTATTTAAAAGAGCCCACTATTTGCAGGTATTATGTTTGAAATACCTTTTTAAATGTAAGGCATTGGCATGCTTTAAAAAGTCCCTTTTCGTGGAAAGTACTTACAGTGCTTAGGATATCAAGTGGGGATCAATTGAAAATGCGAACGCCCATTCAATCAAAAACATTTTGGGAGATGTAGGAAATATTGTTTTTAACTTCAAAGTGAAACAAAGGTAATTGTTTGGACATTGATTCTAAAGATGCATATTAGGGTTTGACACTAGAAAAAGAAATGTATTCAATTTACAGAAAAATGCTTTTGTCAGTGACCCAAATAAGTTACAACGACATAGGGGAACAACATGCAACAAATAATGAGTTAACTTACTTGTTACTTGGATTATGAGGGTGAACTGTAGATCGAACTTCGTGCATAAGGACCATCAGCAATCGCAACACGGATATTGTAAGGCAGGCTGCCCTGAACTCATGCAGCTCGGTAACGCATAGCGGTGGTGTGTCTTCTTGTCATGATCTCTGCTTCCAAAAGGTCAGGGTTTTCCCAACTCCCTTGGAAGCAGATCCATAACCCAGGTTCCGAGTGCCAACCAGTCCCAATTGGGACCTTTTGGACCCAGTCCTGGCGCCAGTGGCACCAGGCTCATAAATATGCCCAGTCCCAGCGCTGGAAGCGCCGGGCTCATAATGCTTGGGTGGACTTACCTGCAGCAGACCATGCTGCTTACTTGCCTGCCAGTTGAGCCTCTGATCCTCTTCTGTTTGGAACTACTTTTCCTGTTGGGTGGGGCAGGAGCCACTCCCTAGGTTCAGAACACTGGAACTCTTCTGGAAAGCAGGAACTCTTTTCTTACCTAGGCGTGGCTGTGGAAGGAGACACCTAAGCACTACAGGAGGCTATTTAAACCACACCCGATGGATTAATCTTGCTTTGCGTTATTCTGCATCCTCTGCAGCAGAACGCTCATCGTGTCTTCTGCATCTGATCCTGGGCCTAAGGAAAAAGGCTTACCATCCTGAATCCAGTCTTCAGCAACACCTATAAAGACAAGAAAGAACAGGTTAGCATTACGGTCTTCAGTGACAGCGCTTCACTTACCTGGTCCATCGGCTGTCACCAACGCCTCGCGCTGCATTCCGGCATCTGAAAGACAAAGGCTTACCTACTCTTCGTGCGCTCCGGAGGTCTTCGCACTGCATTCCGGCATCTGAAAGACAAAAGCTTACCAACTCTTCACACGCTCCGGAGGCCTTCGGCGCTGCATCCCGCATCTGAAAGACAAAACAAGGTGCGTTTAAAGACATTGGGGAACTTTAATACTCACGTGCCATTACTCCTTTCCACATCTAACCCAGTGGGTATTCCGGCACCCTGCAGCCGCTCCGAACTTGTACCTGCAAAATAAAAAGACAGTTAGAGCGCATCGTGAAGCAGGCAACAAGCGCTTACTTACGTGCTTCCAGGCGCTTCTATTCATCACACGGGCTCCATCTTCAACTCACTTCAGCCCGTCATCCGCCATCGCCGGAACCCTGCAAAACAAGAGACATCATTACTAAAGACTTTTAAAGACATTAGAATTACTCGAAACTTACCGTTCGTGCAGTAAACGATGGACAGCAGTCCTCTGAAGTCAAGAGGCCTGCTCCCCTTATCCAGTGAAGAAACTGGTTACAGCACCCTGCCCCGAGGCAGATGGAGAGCACGACGTTCACTTACCTAAGGTGAGAGCGTTAACCTTTGGGGGTTCTACAGGAGAAGAGAAAGGGAAGAAGAGAGAGACATTCAATAACCCAGTTCATTAATCCCATATTTTCTATCTGCAGACATCTTACCCTTCGAGTCAGACATACAGTGCACAGAGGTCCAGCCCAAAGAGCCAGCCGTTTGTTACACATCACCTTTGAAGATACGGTATACGCCCAGTCAAGACCGGCGCCTCTACGGGAATCAGGTGAGCGTTACAGAACGCAAAGCCTACCGCAAAACTCCCGTCCAGGCGCTATGGAAACCTCGGATATCGACCAGCTAGCCCAGTTACTTGGGGAACTAAGGGCAGAAGTGCATGCAGCCCGTCAGGAAACGAACGGTCTAAGAAGGGAACTGATTATTTCCAAGGAGCGAACAGATGATCTCGCTAGACAATTGCTACAGTCACAAGCCGGACAGACCCCGTTACCCGCATCTGGGGGAAATCTTCCTTCTACATCCTCTATGAATCCAGTGCAGATCAACCTACCTGGGAATGTACCTCTGGCTCCGCCCGAACGATTTTCTGGTGACCCAAAGAGGTTTGCAGTATTTATCAATCAGTGCCGGTTGCATTTCTTATGCCGGCCAGCAGCCTTTCCAACTGATCAAGCTAAAGTAGCTTTCGTGCTTTCGTACCTTAGTGGCAATGCGGCAGACTGGTCGATCCCTCTAGTAAATCAAGATGATCCGGTCCTCCATGATTTTCAAGCTTTTCAGCTCAGTATGGAAAAACTGTTCGCAAGACATTCACAGGGGCAGGCCTTGGACAATGAGCTTCTTTCGTTGCGGTTACGCTGTTTTATAGAGGTCTACGTGGAGAGCTCAAAGATGTGTTAGCCCAAGTAGTGAATCCCCCACAAGATTGTTCGGACTATATAGACTTAGTCGTTCAAATAGATCACAGACTGCAGAACAGGAAGGCCGATCGTTCCAAGTTTGATGCTCGAGTATTTTCCAAACCGCCAACTCCTTCCAAAGGAGTAGACTCCGGGGAACCCATGCAAATAGGGGGCCTGAAAGGTCCTCTAACACAAAAGGAGCGGGAAAGGAGAAAACAGTTGCAATTATGCCTCTATTGCGGTAACTCAGGGCACTTTCTTCGAGACTGTCCGGTGAAACCTGCCAAGAAGGCAGTAGGAGCTGCAGTTACCAAAGTTACAAACTCTGAGCAGGGAAACGACCTCGCCCGACAAGAATAGAGGTCCTCTTGCCGAGCGTGAAAACCAGTTCCGTGACCTCGCATTTCGTGATACCTATGGTCCTCATTAGCCCTGATAATCCGGATCGATTACATGCAATTGAAGCTTACGTCGACAGCGGTGCCATCGGCAATTATGTGGATCATGAAATGGTTTTGAGGATGAATCTAACTCTTTGTCCCAAGGCTGTAAAGGACGTCATTACTACGGTGGATGGAACAGAGATAGCCTCCGGACCAGTAACGCATACCACTCAAGAAGTGACGCTAGTAAGTCAAGATGGACACCATGAGAAGATCGTGTTCGATGTGATCAAGGCTCCTCAGTTTCAGATTATTCTAGGAATACCTTGGTTAGAGAAACACAATCCTCTGATCGATTGGCGAGCAAGAACGGTCCAGTTTCCAGAATGTGTCTCTACTTGTCACCCTCCACCTGGTGTTGTACTGGCAGCAATTTCTTCAGAGACTCCCCAGTTACCTCCCGAATACCTAGAATACCAAGATGTTTTCCGGAAGGATCAGGCTAACTCTCTACCTCCTCATAGGTCTTATGACTGCCAGATAGACCTGATACCTGGATCTACTCCTCCTTGTAGTAGAATTTATGCCCTCACCGAGCCTGAGAACCTTCACCTTCGACAATACCTGGATCAATACCTGGCAAATGGGTTTATTCGTCCTTCCAAGTCCCCTGCTTCTTCAGCTTTGTTCTTCGTTCCAAAAAAGGAAGGAGACCTTAGAACTTGTATAGATTATCGCTCCCTGAACCAGATCACCGTCAAGAATAGATATCCGTTACCTTTGATCCCTGAACTCCTGGACCAAGTCAGAAAAGCATGCATATATACAAAGCTGGATCTTAGAGGAGCCTACCACTTGGTACGAGTAAAAGAGGGCGATGAATGGAAGACGGCCTTCCGCACCAAATATGGGCTATTTGAATATCAGGTCATGCCCTTCGGACTTTGCAATGCCCCGGCCGCCTTTCAATATTTTATGAACGATGTCCTCAGAGAGCTCATAGATGTGTGTGTTGTTGTTTACATTGACGACATCCTCGTTTATTCTTCATCGGAATCTGAACATCGGAAACACGTGAAAATGGTCCTCGAAAGATTGCGTCAACACAAACTTTTCGCTAAGTTGGAAAAATGTGTTTTCAACGTGACTGAAGTTGAATTCTTGGGATTCATATTATCACCTAGCGGAGTGCGTATGGATTCAAAGAAGGTCGATGCAGTTCTCAAATGGCCATCACCATCCTCCGTAAAAGGTGTGCAAAGCATGTTAGGCTTCGCTAACTTTTACCGCAGGTTTATCCCCGAATTTTCTCGAATAGTCCAGCCCATCACTGCCTTGTTAAAGAAAAACAAACGTTTTCAATGGTCTACCGAGGCAGAACAAGCTTTCCAGGATTTGAAGACTAAATTTATCTCTGCACCAATCTTAAAACACCCTCGCCCCGAACTCCCCTACATCGTGGAAACTGATGCTTCAAGCCTTGCCATGGGGGCAGTTCTATCACAAAAGGACCCGGTAACCAATCAGTTGCATCCCGTGGCATTTTGGTCCCGCAAATTCTCGCCTCCTGAAATCAATTACACGATTACTGACAAGGAACTTCTGGCTATCAAGTCTGCCTTTAAGGCTTGTCGGCATTATCTGCTGGGGGCCCGACACACCGTTACTGTGATTACGGATCACCGAAACCTGCAATATTTGAAAACCGCAAAAGCCCAATCCTCTAGACAACTCCGTTGGGCATTATTCTTTGTCGAGTTTGACTTTATAATTACCTATCGACCTGGTACAAAAAACGGTAAAGCTGATGCCCTTTCTCGGATGGGAGTGGAAGAACACTTGATCAACCCTAAACCTGTACCAATCATTCCCGAACAAAGAATTCTGGGTGTAATCGCCACACAATCCATAGAGGAAGTTAAGGATAAAGCCAGGCAACTTGTAACTCCAGCAGACATACAGAATTGGCATCTGCAGGGAAAGGACTTTGCAGTAAAGGACAACTTATTGTATTTCCAAGAACGATTATACCTGCCCAGCACAGATTTACAGAAAAAAGTAATCTCTTGTTATCACGATTCTTTAATGGAAGGACATCCCGGTATGGCCAAGACCTCAGAAAAGATCAAGCGCTACTTCTGGTGGCCGTCTTGGAAAAAAGATATCAGAGACTTTATAATGTCCTGTGGAGTATGCGCCCAAAACAAGAGTCAAAAGGAAAGACCAGCAGGCCTCTTACGCCCTATTGACATCCCACCTCGCCCTTGGCATACGCTTTCTATGGACTTCATCACCGATCTACCTCCATGCTCCGGATACAATACGATTCTAGTAATCGTGGACTTATTCTCCAAGATGGCGCATTTCATTCCGCTCAAAGGCTTGCCAACAGCAGCAACTCTGGCCCGAGAATTTCTCGAAAACATCGTCCGACTGCACGGTTTTCCTTCGGTTCTAATTTCGGATCGAGGTAGTCAATTTATTTCTAATTTTTGGCGAAGTTGCTGTCGGTCGGCTCAAATTGATGTGAGACTATCGACCAGTCACCACCCTCAGACCGACGGACAAACCGAGAGGACCAACCAAACTCTGGAACAGTATTTACGCTGCATGCTGCAACAAACTGAAAAAACTTGGAAAGACATCCTTTGGATAGCCGAATATGCCTACAATAACTCTGTCCATTCGGGAACTGGGAAAACCCCGTTTTTTCTTTTATACGGCAGTCACCCTCAAACCTCGGAGTTGGATCCCCTCCAAGATCTTGAAACACCAGCAGTAGACTACCTGCATTCTACAATCACCCAAGCCTTTAAGGAAGCTGTTTCTCACCTTCAAAGGGCTAAAGAACAATACAAGAAAGGAGCAGATCAACATCGGAAGGAAGCCCCTCAATATCAAGTAGGGGATCAAGTCTGGTTATCCACCAAATATCTACCTCTAAAAGGGCCACGCACATTCAACCCAAGATACCTTGGTCCCTATTCCATCACTACCATAGTAAACCCAGTAGCGGTCAAGTTGGACTTGCCCCCGCACATGAAGATACATCCGGTCTTCCACGTCTCTCTATTAAAACCCGTGCAACCTCAAACCCAACTAACTAAATCTCCAAAACCCATCCTAGTTGATGGAGAACTCGAGTTTGAAGTCAAAAGCATTCTGGACTCCAAGATCTCCAAATCTAAACTATTTTACCTAATTGACTGGAAAGGCTACGGCCCCCAAGAGAGATCCTGGGAACCTGCTGAATATGTCCACGCTCCTCGCCTAATCAAAAGATTTCACCGAATATTTCCTGACAAGCCAAAACCCCCGGAGAAGCCCAGTTTGGGAGGGGCCTTGAGGGGGGGTACTGTCATGATCTCTGCTTCCAAAAGGTCAGGGTTTTCCCAACTCCCTTGGAAGCAGATCCATAACCCAGGTTCCGAGTGCCAACCAGTCCCAATTGGGACCTTTTGGACCCAGTCCTGGCGCCAGTGGCACCAGGCTCATAAATATGCCCAGTCCCAGCGCTGGAAGCGCCGGGCTCATAATGCTTGGGTGGACTTACCTGCAGCAGACCATGCTGCTTACTTGCCTGCCAGTTGAGCCTCTGATCCTCTTCTGTTTGGAACTACTTTTCCTGTTGGGTGGGGCAGGAGCCACTCCCTAGGTTCAGAACACTGGAACTCTTCTGGAAAGCAGGAACTCTTTTCTTACCTAGGCGTGGCTGTGGAAGGAGACACCTAAGCACTACAGGAGGCTATTTAAACCACACCCGATGGATGAATCTTGCTTTGCGTTATTCTGCATCCTCTGCAGCAGAACGCTCATCGTGTCTTCTGCATCTGATCCTGGGCCTAAGGAAAAAGGCTTACCATCCTGAATCCAGTCTTCAGCAACACCTATAAAGACAAGAAAGAACAGGTTAGCATTACGGTCTTCAGTGACAGCGCTTCACTTACCTGGTCCATCGGCTGTCACCAAAGCCTCGCGCTGCATTCCGGCATCTGAAAGACAAAGGCTTACCTACTCTTCGTGCGCTCCGGAGGTCTTCGCACTGCATTCCGGCATCTGAAAGACAAAAGCTTACCAACTCTTCGCACGCTCCGGAGGCCTTCGGCGCTGCATCCCGCATCTGAAAGACAAAACAAGGTGCGTTTAAAGACATTGGGGAACTTTAATACTCACGTGCCATTACTCCTTTCCACATCTAACCCAGTGGGTATTCCGGCACCCTGCAGCCGCTCCGAACTTGTACCTGCAAAATAAAAAGACAGTTAGAGCGCATCGTAAAGCAGGCAACAAGCGCTTACTTACGTGCTTCCAGGCGCTTCTATTCATCACACGGGCTCCATCTTCAACTCACTTCAGCCCGTCATCCGCCATCGCCGGAACCCTGCAAAACAAGAGACATCATTACTAAAGACTTTTAAAGACATTAGAATTACTCGAAACTTACCGTTCGTGCAGTAAACGACGGACAGCAGTCCTCTGAGGTCAAGAGGCCTGCTCCCCTTATCCAGTGAAGAAACTGGTTACAGCACCCTGCCCCGAGGCAGATGGAGAGCACGGCGTTCACTTACCTAAGGTGAGAGCGTTAACCTTTGGGGGTTCTACAGGAGAAGAGAAAGGGAAGAAGAGAGAGACATTCAATAACCCAGTTCATTAATCCCATATTTTCTATCTGCAGACATCTTACCCTTCGAGTCAGACATACAGTGCACAGAGGTCCAGCCCAAAGAGCCAGCCGTGTGTTACACATCACCTTTGAAGATATGGTATACGCCCAGTCAAGACCGGCGCCTCTACGGGAATCAGGTGAGCGTTACACTTCTTTGGCAATGTAGGCCAAGCAGAGTTTTCTCTGCAACAGCAGTTCTCCAACACAGCTGGCATAACCTCACAACCATAGCAGGTACACCATGTGGAAACGTCTTCCATGCGACTGGGCTCAGGCTCTGGTGATTGATCGTCACAACTAGCATCTGACGGCCCATAGTCTTGACTTCTTTTTCTCTTTCAAGGTCTTTCTCTTCTGAATATTCTGGCTTGTACATGTAGGGCTGAATAGTGACCATCATTCCTGAATACTGAAGAAGTACAGAATCAACAGTGAGATAAATATAAATGTTTTTGTTTGTATACAGTAAAGAAATGAAGTTTCACATGAAAAATCCAATGTTTTTTTTATATATCTTTATTGTTTTTCCAAAAAAAGGCAGAAAAGAAAACAGAAAGGAAAAAAGAACCACAAATACAACATACAAACACATAACATAACTGGCATGTTGGCATTTCTACGAATTTCTTTTAGTGGGTTCATTTCTCTGGCGCTTGCTGGCAGCCTTGCTATCTTGTCGCCAGCTGTTTGTGTGGGCAGATACTACCCCCCCATTTATGCTGTCCATTTGTTAAGTGCCCATGCTTGAATGTCTTATCTCCATCATTGTTCTCGCGCCTCCTCCAGGCCTTCATCTCCCCCACCCTCCTCCTCTTGGCCAAATAAGTCCTGAACCAGAGAGTTCCATGCTGCTATTTTCTCTGCTGTTTCCCCTTCCCCTCTTTGCACTGCTCTTATCCACACCGCGGTTTCCGCCAAAGTCCACTTGCGGAGGTCCGACCACCATGACTCTACGGTCGGGCCTTCCTTTGTTTTCCAGGCCATTGCTATCCTTCTTTTGGCCAATATGCATATCAAGTCTTTCATTTTAGCTAGATGCGTACCGTGTCTGCCCCCTCTTGGGAAGAGGCTCAGCAAGTACCTCTCTGGGTGCTCCATCTGTATCTGGAATCCACTGTCTATTATTCTGGCTCTAATGCCCTCCCAGAAGGTTTGTATGGTTGGGCAGGCCCAGAATATGTGGAGCATGTCTGCTTCGTCAGCCGAGCATCGGGGGCATTTATTCTGATCTCCCTCATACATTTTATTCATCCTCTTGGGTGTGAGGTACGCCCTGTGAGTCACGTACAGCTGTGCCTATCTGAATCTTGCATTCCTGGACACTTTCTTTGGTTATTTTAACACTCTGCTCCATTCCTGGTCGCTAAAGGGCCTGTGGAGTTCCGCTTCCCAGCTCTGTCTTATTTGAAGTTCTTTCTTGTTACTGGCTTTTAGCATCTGGTCATATAACCTGGAGGTCGTGTGCGTTCCCTCAGATATATCATACCACGTGTCTAGCTCCCTTATGGTGTCCTCCTGGTCTCCCATTCTGGCCATCTTTTCTTGATTTTGAGGATCATTCTATTATGGAGGATGAATTGGCCTTCATGTATATCAAATTCCTCCGCCATTTCTTGGAAGTCCGCCCACCTCCCTTCTTTCCGCAGATCCCCAATTTGTGCCACATCTTTTCCTTCCCACTCAGTTCAGTAGATTGCTAATGTGTTTGTGTCCGTGCCCACCAGTCCCGCGAGAGGGATCTGCGCCGACTGGGGGTCCTGTACCCCCTGTAGCTTCCACGCTCTGTTCCACAACCCCACTGCGAGGCCAAGCAGACGTGGCAGGGTATTGAGTAGGGGTTTGTCCAGCCATAGTATTTCTCTCAAATAATATATTTTTAGTGTTGGCTGCAAAATAATTGTGTCGATCGTCTCATCCTCCCCTAGCCACTTGAATGCGAACTGGAGCTGCCCTGCTAGATAATACATCTCAAAGTCGGGCAGTCTAATGCCCCCTTCTTCATAGTCTCTCTGTAGGGTTTTCAGCACGATTCTGCCCCCAGCCCACAAGAAGCGCCCTGCTATTTAGTTTAACTTGCTGAAGAAGGTCTTGGGGATCCTATGTGGGATGTTCGTGAGGTAATACAGTAGGCGTGGAAGTACCACCATTTTCAAGAGGGCCGCTCTACCCATCATCCCCAGTGGTAGCGTTCCCCAGAATTTCATAGACCTCTGTGTCCTTTCCAGAGCTGCCTGCGTGTTATGTTGGTGGGAGTCTGCGGTGTCGTGATGTATCTCTATTCCTAAGTATCGGAAGGAGCGTGGTGCCCAGGTTAGGCCCAGGTCTGGGAGCTCCGCAAGGGGAACCCGCTGCAGGCCAGCGAGGGGAAAGATCAGGGATTTTCCTTTATTGATTGCTATGCCGGAGAGTCTGGTGTATGCCCCGATTGCTTCTAGGAGGCAGGGCAGGTTGGCACGCGGATTTCCCACATAAAGCAGCATGTTGTCTGCATATAACGAGATTTGATGCACTACTCCATCTATGTCTATGCCTGTGTCTCCATATTCCGCCCTGAGAAAGACCGCCAGCAGTTCCAGGGCCAGAATATACAGCATTGGTGACAGTGGGCACCCCTGCTTGGTTCCCCTGTATATTCTCCATTCTCCCGAAATATTACGCTCGGTCTTTACCCTTGCTCTGGGGTCCCTGTACAATAACCCAATCCATCTAAGAAACCCTTCACCAATGCCAAAATGAGCGAGGACCCTCAGCAGCCACCCCCAATTCACCGAATCAAATGCCTTAACGGCGTCCAGGGACACTATTGCGCATTCCCCCTGTTTCTGGTTTGTCCTATCTATCACATGATGTAATCTACGGAGGTTCCACGACGTGTTCCTCCCTGGGACGTAACCCGTCTGGTCAGAGTGTATTAAAGCGGGGATTACCTGCTTCAGGCGGTTTGCCAGGACAGTCGTGAGTATCTTGGCATCCTGGTTGATGAGGGAGATAGGCCTGTACGAGGCGCATTTCGTGGGCGGTTTACCTGGTTTGAGGATCGGTACAATTATTGATTCCGACATGCTAGTCGGTAAATGTCCACTTTCATACGCATCTTGGAGTGTCTCTAATAGTTTTGAGGTGATGGTACACTTGTATGTTTTATAAAACTCTCCCGGGAGTCCGTCTGGGCCTGGGGATTTGCCAGTGGGGAGTTCAGCGATTACGCTCTCTATCTCCTCCTCCGTGAGTGGGGCATCAAGCATTTGCGTCTGCTCTTCTGCTAGCTTTGGCAGCCTTATCTCTGCCAGAGCATCTGTGATGTCCTCTGGGTCAATTTCTGGGTAAGGGGCGTACAGTTGCTCGTAAAAGCGGCCAAATGATTGATTGATATGCTGCTGGTCCCTGACCTCTCTCCCCGTTTCGTCTTCTATGACTATTATGGGGTCTCTTTTGGTCTCTTGCTTGGTGAGCCATGCTAGGAGCCTACCCGGCTTACCCCCTTCTGCGTGCAATCGTTGTAGGTATCTCGCATAATTCAACTTTCCCAGTTTCTCCCACAGTTCTATACATCTCATCCTCAACTCCATCAGTTGCCTAGGCTCTTACCCCACCGCCTCTGCTCTGCGCTCCTCTGTTTCTATCTGCCTCTCCAGTTTTTGAGTTCTTCCAAGGCTGCGCCTTTCAGTCCCCCCATCCTGCCAATAGCCGCCCCCCGTATCACCACTTTGAATGTGTCCCAGAGTGTAGCGTTGCTTCCCACACTTCCCTCATTATTTTCGAAGTAGTCTTCGATCACCTCCCGAAGGTGTTCCTCAAACTCACCTTCTCCCAACGCCTCTGCCCGGAGCCGCCATGTTGGTATCAGGGCTCTCCGGTGTGTATGTGCCCATGTTGCTAGCACCGGGGCGTGGTCTGAAAGTGTTCGGGCTTTAATGTCAATCGTTGTAAATTCCTAAAGTGTCTCAATGCCCGTGAATATATAGTCTATTCGTGTAAATATTCCATGGGGTGCGCTGTAGTGTGAGTACCCTCTTTTCCCTCCATGTACCTGTCTCCAGACGTCTGGCATGATGCCTACCTCCAAGGAGCCAGGTCCGACCCAGCAACCCCAGAGGCAGGCATCATTCCCCCCAGGGAAGTGCCAGCGGGCCCAAGCTGGGGCCCTTTGGACACAGTCCTGGCGCCTTAGGCGCCAGGCTCATGTTGGACCCCTGCCCTGGCGCATAAAGCTAGACATGTGTTCAAGTGTTTTAATGTGCACTTACCTGATGCAGACCATGCTGCTACATCCAGGCCCTCTTGAGGCCTGAACGGAACTACTTTACCTGTGGGACTACTTTCCACCTGGGTGTGGTCGGGGAAGGATACATACCTGATCGGTGGAAGGGTACATGCCTGGAACTTCTTCCAAAGCTATTTAAACCACGCCCGATCAGCAACTCACGCTTCGCGTTGTTCTGCTCCTCGCAGCTGGACGCTCACCGTGTCAGCTCCTGCATTTGGACTTCAGCCACGCCTGTCAGCATCCTGGGTCGCCTGCAAAAGGAGATAAGAAGGAATTGGAGAGAAAGAAGACCTTACCTGCTAAAGCTGCATCACGGGGACATCACACCGACGATCCTGAAAGGGAAGACATCATTTTAAAAGCATTTCGTTTCGACCGCTGCAGCGCTGCATTTCACTCACCTTTCATGGGCGCCTCCATCTTCAGCAGCGATAATCCGGATACGCACCCACTTCCCAGAGCCTAGAGAGAAAAGACAAGAAAACAAGGTGAGAGAAGGAAGGGAAAAAGGAAAAGCTCAGTTTCCTTCTAAGACTTACCTGTTGGGTCATTCCCATTTCATTTCGGGTCCTGCCGCTTCCAGGCATTCCGGACCCGGCCCCAATGGGGAGAAAAGACAAAGACATTGAATGAGCGAATGCAAAGACATTACCTGAACGCTCATCCAGAACCTACACTTCGGGTCAGCGCCATATCTCCGGCATTCCGAAACCCCGGCCCCTAAGGGGAAAAAGACATAAGCATTAGCGCTTGCTGCAATAAGACAATGAACATTATTATTAAGCTTGAACTTTTGAACTTGCAACAGAACTCTTACAGCGCCTCACCTGAATAGTCAAGCTTATATTGAACTCCCATCAAACCTCAATCCAGTGAAGTAACTGGGTCCAAGGCGCCCCTGCATCAGAAGCAGGATGGAGAGCTCATCCTTCCAAACCCTAAGGTGAGACTTCACGGGGAATCGTGGAAGGGTATCGAGGAGGGTTGGAAGGGAGTTGGAGGCTTGAGCATTATTCCGTCAGTAGGTAATACTCCCATTTCACGCACAGGGGAATATTCCTGCGAGTCAGAAAAGCCAGAGTAGAGGGGCCCTTCCTGTCCATCATCAGAGTCCTGCGCTTCACCATTGAAGAAGCATCAGCACTCGAAGCCAGACCTGCGCCTCCGTGGGAATCAGGTGAGCGTGACAGAACGCGAAGCCTACCCACAATCTCCCACCCGGGCGCTATGGAGACTTCCGAGACAGATCAGCTGGCCCAGCTTTTGGGGGAATTACGGGCAGAAGTGCACTCGGCCCGCCAGGAGACTAACGCTCTCAAAAGAGAACTGATCCTATCCAAGGAAAGAACTGATGACCTGGTCAAAAGGTTATTGCAGGCCCAGGCAGGGCACACTCCTTTACCTAATTCCGGAGGTACTTCCACATCAATGGGTTTGAATAACCCGGTACAAATCAATCTACCTGGACACATGCCTTTGGCCCCGCCTGAACGTTTTGCGGGGGATCCCAAGAAATATGCCGTCTTTATGAACCAATGTCGTTTACACTTTCTTTGCAGACCCGGGGCCTTCCCTAACGACCAGACCAAGGTAGCCTTTATACTATCTTACCTCAGTGGCAGTGCTGCCGATTGGTCTATTCCATTGGTAAATCAGGATGATCCAATTCTCCAGGATTTTCAGGGCTTCCAGGCCAGCATGGAAAGATTGTTTGCTCGACACTCTCAAGGACAGGCCCTTGATAACGAACTGCTATCCTTACGACAAGGTAATCAGGATCTCCTGTCCTACGCTGCCACCTTTAATAGACTGGTTGTGGAAACTGGATGGCCAGAAAACAAAAGGATCACATTGTTTCATCGAGGCCTGCGCGGAGATCTTAAGGATGTTCTAGCTCAGATAGTAGATCCACCCCAGGTCTGCGCAGACTACATAGACTTGGTGGTTCAACTTGATCACAGACTTCAAAATAGAAAAGCAGATCGGTTCAAGTACGAAACCCGAGTACCGATCAAAACCCACGCTAACTCCAAGAGAACCGACGTATCCGAACCTATGCAAATCGGCGTTGTTAAAGGACCATTAACGCAGAAGGAACGAGAGAGAAGGCGGCAAATGCAACTTTGTCTGTATTGCGGGACTTCCGGTCACTTTCTTCGAAATTGTCTGGTTAAACCACCTAAGAAGGTGGTTGGAGCCACTGATAACGATTTATTGACACCTGATTCGGGAAACGACCTAGCCCGACAAGCGTAGGGGTCCGCTTGCCGAGCTTGAAAACAAACTCTTTGACCTCGCATTTTGTCATGCCAATGGTGCTCGTGGTCCCAAAACAGCCTCAGCAGTTGCATGCTGTAAAAGCATACATCGACAGTGGAGCTATTGGAAACTACATAGACCGTGAATTGGCTTCCAGGATTAAGCTCCCTCTCCGCCCGAAAGTAATCCAAGATGTCATTACTACAGTAGATGGAACCGAAATAGCCTCAGGACCTGTAACGCATTCCACTGTTGAAATGACACTGGTGGGTAAGGATGGACATCGGGAAGCAATCGTGTTTGATGTGATCGAGGCCCCACAAATTCAAGTAATTCTTGGAATTCCTTGGTTAGAAACACATAATCCCAGAATCGACTGGCAAGCAAAGAAGATAAGTTTTCCTGATTGTGAACCAACTTGTTATCCAAGAAATCCAGTTATGGGTCTAGCCTCAGCAACTTCCACCCCTGTACAGCTACCGTCAGAATACCAAGAATTCCAAGACGTTTTTCAGAAGGAACAGGCTAACACGTTACCTCCCCATCGGTCTTATGATTGCCAAATCGATCTGGTACCCAATGCTCAACTACCTTGTAGTAGGATTTATGCTCTTACGGAACCTGAGAACCTGCATTTGCGTCAGTATTTGGATCAGTACCTAGCCAATGGTTTTATTCGCCCGTCCAAGTCTCCTGTCTCCTCATCTCTGTTCTTCGTGCCGAAAAAAGAGGGCGACCTTAGAACATGTATAGACTATCACGCCCTAAATCAAATAACGATTAAGAATCGTTATCCTCTGCCCCTGATCCCTGAGCTTATCGACCAGGTGAAAGACGCTTGTGTGTACACCAAGTTAGATCTCCGAGGAGCTTATCACCTGGTGCGTATAAAAGAAGGCGACGAATGGAAGACTGCATTTCGCACCAAATTTGGGCTCTTCAAATATCAGGTGATGCCCTTCGGTTTGTGCAATGCACCTGCCGCCTTTCAGTACTTTATGAATGATGTTCTTCGGGAACTTATCGATGTCTGTGTCATTGTTTATATTGACGACATCCTGGTGTACTCTTCTTCAGAATCCAATCACAGAAAACATGTTAGGGCAGTTCTTGAGAAATTGCGCCAGCACAGACTATTTGCAAAGCTCGAAAAATGCGTCTTTCATACCACAGAAGTTGAGTTTCCCGGATTCATCCTGACACCTCAAGGAGTCCGAATGGACTCGCGAAAGGTGGACGCCATCCTCAAATGGCCATCTCCTAGCTCGGTGAAGGGAGTTCAGAGCATGCTCGACTTCGCCAATTTCTATCGAAGATTCATTCCGGAATTTTCCCGAACAGTCCAACCCATCACAGCTCTCCTAAAGAAAAACGAACGCTTTGAATGGACTCTTGAGGCCGAACAAGCCTTTCAGGACCTGAAAACCAAATTCACCTCTGCACCTGTATTGAAGCACCCGCACCCAGATCTCCCTTACATTGTGGAAACCGACGCATCCAGTTCGGCCATGGGAGCTGTCTTGTCGCAAAGAGACCCAGAAACTAACCAACTACACCCTGCGGCCTTTTGGTCCAGGAAATTTTCTCCTCCTGAAATCAACTACGCAATTACCGACAAGGAGTTACTGGCTATTAAATCTGCTTTCAAGGCTTGGCGTCACTACCTTCTCGGGGCAAGACACACCATCACTGTAATTACGGACCACAGAAATTTACAATATTTAAAGACGGCCAAAGCTCAATCTTCACGACAACACCGATGGGCTCTATTCTTTGCGGAATTTGATTTCATAATTACCTATCGCCCTGGCTGCAAGAATGGTAAAGCGGACGCCTTATCCCGGATTGGCATGGAAGAACCCAATTCGAGTTTAGAACCTGTGCCAATCATACCTGAACAAAGAATCTTAGGCCTAACTTCATTGCAAACTATTGAGGACATCCAAACGCAAGTAAAACAACTTCTAGACTCTTCAGCCTTACTGGAATGGAGTCAAAAGGGTCCTTATTACACCGTTAAGGATGATTTACCCTACTTCCAGGAGCGGTTGTTTTTGCCAAGTAAAGAATTGCAAGAACTTGTTATTGCCCATCATCATGAATCATTAATGGAAGGACACCCTGGTATCGCTGAAACGGAGGAAAAAATCAAACGCCACTTCTGGTGGCCTTCTTGGAGAAAAGACATAAAGTCTTTTGTATTTTCTTGCGGAATTTGCGCCCAAAACAAGGGTCAAAAGAAAAGGCCAGCCGGCCTACTTCAACCCTTGGATATTCCACAGGCACCATGGCACACCTTGTCAATGGACTTTATAACTGACCTGCCTCCTTGTGCTGGTTACAACACTATCCTTGTAATTGTGGATCTATTCTCCAAAATGGCCCACTTTATCCCTTTAAAAGGTTTGCCTTCAGCTTCCACCTTGGCCAAGGAATTTCTGGAGAATATAGTTCGCATACATGGTTTTCCTTCCATATTAGTCTCGGATTGTGGAAGTCAATTTATCTCCCATTTTTGGAAGAAATGTTGTCAACTAGCACAAATAGATGTGCGGTTATCTACCAGCCACCACCCCCAGACCGACGGACAAACCGAGAGAACCAATCAGACTCTCGAGCAATATCTTCGGTGCATGTTACACCAATCCGAGTTAAATTGAAAAGACATCCTTTGGATCGCAGAATATGCATACAACAATTCAGTGCATTCTGGAACCGGACAAACTCCTTTTTATACTTTGTATGGTCACCATCCTCAGACCTCTGACCTAGATCCACCTCTGACCCTGGAAATGCCCGCAGTAAATCATCTGCATTCCACAATAACCCGAGCCTTCAAAGAAGCTGCAACTCATTTACAGCAAGCCAAGAAAAAGTATAAAGAAAATGCTGATTTGCACCGAAGTAAGACTCCTCCTTACCAAGTAGAAGACCGGGTATGGCTAGCAACGAAACATTTACCCCTCAAGGGCCCGCGAACCTTCAATCCCAGATTCATAGGACCTTATCCCATCAAGGCTATAATCAATCCCGTGGCCTTTAAACTGGATTTACCGTCTAACATGCGTATTCATCCAGTTTTTCATGCATCACTTTTGAAGCCAGTACAACCAGGGACCCGACTGTCCAAGCCTCCAGACCCAGTTCAAATTGAAGGGGAATTAGAATTCGAAGTTAAAGACATTTTAGACTCCAAGGTGTTAAAGTCAAAACTCTTCTATCTTGTTGACTGGAAGGGATATGGACCTCAGGAGAGATCGTGGGAGCCTAGTAACCATGTTCACGCACCTCGATTAATACAAAGGTTCCACCGGAGATTTCCGAACAAGCCAAAACCCCCGGAGGGAACAACCTTGGGAGGGGCCTTGAGGGGGGGTACTGTCATGATGCCTACCTCCAAGGAGCCAGGTCCGACCCAGCAACCCCAGAGGCAGGCATCATTCCCCCCAGGGGAGTGCCAGCGGGCCCAAGCTGGGGCCCTTTGGACACAGTCCTGGCGCCCTAGGCGCCAGGCTCATGTTGGACCCCTGTCCTGGCGCCTTAGGCGCCAGGCTCATAAAGCTAGACATGTGTTCAAGTGTTTTAATGTGCACTTACCTGATGCAGACCATGCTGCTACATCCAGGCCCTCTTGAGGCCTGAATGGAACTACTTTACCTGTGGGACTACTTTCCACCTGGGTGTGGTCGGGGAAGGATACATACCTGATCGGTGGAAGGGTACATGCCTGGAACTTCTTCCAAAGCTATTTAAACCACGCCAGATCAGCAACTCACGCTTCGCGTTGTTCTGCTCCTTGCAGCTGGACGCTCACCGTGTCAGCTCCTGCATCTGGACTTCAGCCACGCCTGTCAGCATCCTGGGTCGCCTGCAAAAGGAGATAAGAAGGAATTGGAGAGAAAGAAGACCTTACCTGCTAAAGCTGCATCATGGGGACATCACACCGACGATCCTGAAAGGGAAGACATCATTTTAAAAGCATTTCGCTTCGACCGCTGCAGCGCTGCATTTCACTCACCTTTCCTGGGCGCCTCCATCTTCAGCAGCGATCATCCGGATCCGCACCCACTTCCCAGAGCCTAGAGAGAAAAGACAAGAAAACAAGGTGAGAGAAGGAAGGGAAAAAGGAAAAGCTCAGTTTCCTTCTAAGACTTACCTGTTGGGTCATTCCCATTTCATTTCGGGTCCTGCCGCTTCCAGGCATTCCAGACCCCGGCCCCAATGGGGAAAAAAGACAAAGACATTGAATGAGCGAATGCAAAGACATTACCTGAACGCTCATCCAGAACTTACACTTCGGGTCGGCATTCCGAACCCCGGCCCCTAAGGGGAAAAAGACATAAGCATTAGCGCTTGCTGCAATAAGACAATGAACATTATTATTAAGCTTGAACTTTTGAACTTGCAACAGAACTCTTACAGCGCCTCACCTGAATAGTCAAGCTTATATTGAACTCCCATCAAACCTCAATCCAGTGAAGTAACTGGGTCCAAGGCGCCCCTGCATCAGAAGCAGGATGGAGAGCTCATCCTTCCAAACCCTAAGGTGAGACTTCACAGGGAATCGTGGAAGGGTATCGAGGAGGATTGGAAGGGAGTGGGAGGCTTGAGCATTATTCCGTCAGTAGGTAATACTCCCTTTTCACGCACAGGGGAATATTCCTGCGAGCCAGAAAAGCCAGAGTAGAGGGGCTCTTCCTGTCCATCATCAGAGTCCTGCGCTTCACCATTGAAGAAGCATCAGCACTCGAAGCCAGACCTGCACCTCCGTGGGAATCAGGTGAGCGTGACAACGTCCTCCAGCTCCAGACGGTCGAGGGCCCTGTGCAGTTCCCTGGCAGGGGGTGCTGGTTTCTTGTGCTTGTCGTCCGACCTGTCCAGGAGCGGGTCCAGGGTGCAGTTGAAATCTCCCGCCCAAACAAACGTAGCTTCTCTGTATTGGGCTAGCTTGGGTGCCAGCTTCCTGAAGAATTTGGTCGCGTCATGGTTTGGGGCATAGGTGTTAACTAGACACACCTCGTTGTTCTCCAACATGCCGTGCACCAGCACCAGCCTGCCCTCTGAATCAGTCTCTTGTTTTATAAGCTGGAATGGGATCCCTGGAGCGATCCATATTAGCACTCCTCGCGCATAGTTTGAATATGTTGCTCTATATACTTGTCCTCCCCATTTCTGGTCAACCTTAGTCTATTTCTCTGGTGTCAGATGTGTCTCCTGAAGCATGGCTATCTTCACCTTCATCTTGTTCAGCCAGGCATAGACTTGCAGCCTCTTAACATATGCGTTTAGCCCTCTCACATTCCAGGTCGCGATTACCAGCTCATCTGGACCCATGTGTGATTATTCGGTCCGGCTCCATAGTCCTATAGCCTCTTGCTTGTCCACTGCCTCCTGCGCCCGCACCTGGTGTTTCTGAAATTCCCTTTTCATATTTTATCCCCCCGATCTTGCTGCGAATGCCTTTCATATGCCATTTAAACAAGTCCATAACTCGAACTAGAACTGTAACTAAAGAACTAACACCCAGCCACCCTCCTCCTGCTCGGGCCTCGTCGCTTCTCTTGTCTTGCTCCTTTGAATGGGGCAGACTCGCTGCAGCATGATGCCTTGAAACTGACATCCAAACTAGCTCACGCTTCTTCTTGGGGGTAGGTTGCTCTCGGCTTGACGCGACTGGGCAGGGTTGATTGCTCCTTCGCATTCCCATTCATCCTGACTCGTGCATTTCTCAGGTGCT
This sequence comes from Ambystoma mexicanum, assembly GCF_040938575.1. NCBI lineage: Eukaryota > Metazoa > Chordata > Amphibia > Caudata > Ambystomatidae > Ambystoma > Ambystoma mexicanum. The sequence goes on from NC_090941.1 coordinate 275,396,055, forward strand.
TGGTATCATTGGTTCTTACAGCCCGAGGGGCTCTTCACCGGGGCTGATTTGCCTCGTTGTTGCCATTTCTCCGCTCCAAGTTGGGGGATTCCCTGCGCGTCCATCCACGCGTGGGCCTCTTCTGTGGACTCAAAGAAGGATGTCTTGCCCTTATGCAGCACCTTCAGCTTAGCCGGAAACAGGAGCATATATCGAATATCCGCTCTTCTGAGGCGTTCTTTTGTAGGCCCAAACTGCGCTCTTTGTTTTTGGACCGTGGCTGTATAGTCCGGATATATGGTGACCCTGGAGGAGCCCCTGATGATCTCTCCTCCCCCCTGGAGAATGCTAGTATCTTTTATCTGTCCTTAAAGTTCATGTTCTTGGCGATCATCGCCCTCAGGGGGGCACCGAGCCGGGGTCTCCTAGTTAGGGCTCTGTGCGCCCTTTCCACCACAAAATTTTGGGACAGTGTTCCAGCTCCGACCTCCTGGAGGAGCATGTTTTCGACGTATTCTGTGGGGTCGTTTCCTTCCTCCCCCTCCGGAACCCCTATTATGCGAACGTTGTTCCTCCTTGCCCTGCCTTCCGCATCTTCAGCTCTTCGTTCTAGGATCTTGACTCTCTGCATCACCTCCGACATTTGGGTTCGTGCAACGGTAGCATCCGTGGTGTTTTGTTGCACCTGCTGCTCCGTTGCCGTTACTCTGTCTGTCAGATTCCTTGCGTCCTTGCGAAGGAGGCCAACATCCACCATGACCGTATCTAGTTTCTGTTCTAGGGATGCCTTCAAGGCTCCTATAGCAGCGTCCACTTTGTTTTCCAAGGATGTCATTAGAGAGGCGATCGCCTCGAGGATGTGGCCATCCTTCCCATGGTCTGGCTGGTGAGGGGTGCTCATCCCCGCCATTGCTGCGCCCGGTGGGTTCTGCTGTTTGTCCCCCAGTGTTTTGGTAAAAGTGTCCATGCTGCTTTGTTTGGATTTCCCCTCTGTTCTCTTGTTAGACATGGCCACTGTGCGTATTATATTGTTTGTACGTGCTTGCGTGTGGCCTGTCGTGGGGGGTATGTGTCCGGCTGCTTGTGGGCCCCTGGTTTTCCTCTGTTACTTCTGTCCTCGAGGCTTGTTGGGCGCTGTAAGCGGATCCTGGAGCTACAATTCGTTTCTGCCTTCCTTGTCCCTGGGGGTTTATATGTCTTATTGTTCCGGCATGTCTGTGTCTCCCAGGGTGTGTTGGGCGCCTCTCAGCCTCCCCTCCTCCCGTGATCTTCTTTGGGGCCACACCGCCCGCCGATTTTGTAAAATGTCTCCCGTCGAAGGGACGGAGCGGAGAGCACTCCAGCTCCTCCTCGCCTGCTCCGTCTGTGGCGGGGATGCCCTGCCCCGTGTGCGGGGTCGCGGTGGTACTGGGGGCAGGAGAGGAGCGGGGCGGGCTCCTGTCTCGGCTCACCTTCTCATATGCGAGCCGGCAGCGCTTCGCTTCGGGCGCCCTTATTCTCGTCCTTATTCTCGTCCCGGAGGCAGAGCGGGCCCTCGTCCCCGGCTCCCCGTCTGCTGTGTTGGCCGGCGGCGCTTCGCCTCGGTCGTCTCTCCTCTCCTTCAGGGTGACCGGGTCTCTGCCATGGCTAATGTGGAGGTATTCCTGGCCCTAGATTCGCTTTCGCACCTCCTGTTCTGCTTCCTGCTGGGGCGCGGCTTCGCTTCAAATCTCCGCGCTGGAGAGATCACCCCAGCCGGCCGCCATCTTGTTTCTCGTGAGCCGCTCCTTCTTCGGGCCGTTTCCCCTCGATCCCCGGTCTGGTTCTGTTCCAGGATCAGGACAAGTGGTCCACAGGTGTTCCGACGCCTTTCAGTCGAATTTGGGCTGATTTTGGTCAGTTTATATGGATCTTAGTCAGGATCGCAGCGGAGCTCCCCAGTAACGCGTCTTACCGCATGGCCACTTAGCCACGCCCCCCCCATTAAAAATCCAATGTTAACGTTAGAAAAACCAAAGGTGCAAACACAAGTTTAATAGGGACAAACTTTAAAGGTTTGCAAGGACACATGTAAAGAACATGCCATGTTAAAGTAGAATTTAAATATGTTTTGGTAAAGACATTTGTACATAATATTAGGAATGGTCAAATAAAAAGTGACTACTGAGTTAATTAATTATCCGCAGCAAAAGTACCTGTTCTCAGTGTCTCGTACTCAGCAGATAGCTGAACAGAGCAGAAACAAGTCAGGGAGACTCGAAAAGAAATACACTGATGCAAAGGAATAAGAAACTCTTAAGTTATGTGTTCAGAAATGGTTTGTTTATGTTTGTCGAGGAAAGAGGCGTTTTGGCATTTCCATGGAGACACGTCTATAAATTGCACACAGAGGACGTTTGCATGTGATGTGCATTGGCATTGTGCACAATGACGTAAGCGTCTACTGATGTCAGCTTTAGGGATGGGTGATCTGTGTTACTGTCGTGAAGGCACTTGAACTTAGGGCGATAGATCAACGGATAAGATTTCCACACGATGCATTGCCCAGGCAGGCGTTTTTTCGCATCTATAAAAGTGAGGAAAACTAAGGTAAGATGCATAGGAATTCTTTTAGGATGGATCGATGTATGATCGAAAATAAAAAAAAGCAAACTACCCAATTAAATAGGCCATCACTTGTAAATTGCACCCGCTTTAAATGCTCTGCTTTAAGAGAGACAGTAATCAGCAGTGCTCACAAGGCCAGAAGAGCCTATTGGGCCTCTGGGAGAGGGGTGTTTGTCTCTCCAGATTGGCAGCAGGAGGTTGAGATGTGACACGTTGCCTCACAGGACAAAAAAAAGGACAACACAGGCAAGCTTCCCCATCATCATGCATGCTGAAGTGTGGGCCACCCGTGTGCTTAGAGTGCACTGCAGCATTTTTAGCTATTCTGAGCAAATGACCCACGCTGCAGTCTGCAAAAAGAGGGAGTCAAATGCACCCTCTGCGCGGGGCCCCATCAGTTTCGGGGCCAAGTGCAGCCGTACATGCTGCACATGCTGAGCGCTGGCCCTGGTTACTAGCTGACAAAGCCCATGGGTCGGCTAATTATTTTTATAAGCACCTCAGGTTTACGATGCTGGCTGTGGTGCGCTCGCGGGCCTCTCCGCGAGTCAAGCAGCATTCACTCCACTCGCGCACTCATGCACACCAAGGACACACGCCGGAGACGTGTGATGGCTCCGGTCTCCGGCGCGAACTGCCGGGGCACCGCCTTTATTTATCAACAGCGCATGCGCGAGCTCCGTGAGTCTCGCGCATACGTAATACGTGTACCCAGTACACAACACTCCTCCTCTTCCCCCAGAAACGAACATTTGAACATGAAAAACATCAAACATAACTTGCTTGTCATCAGGAACAGGAACAGCCAAAATGTCCTCTCTAGGGGCCTGGGTCCATGATGAAGTCTCTGAACCTCTGGGGTGGCCTTCGTCCTGCCCTGCTCGGGTATCGTGGCGCTGTCTCCTCTGGGACCTCTGCCGTCTGCATATCTGCCATCGGAGGGCCCTCTTCGCGCTCTGCCCCACACTCTTGTTCCGGAGCGTGGTCCGCTGCCGCATCATCTTCTGCTGTCTTGATACGCTTGAAGAATGATACATTCCGCGTGATAGTACCCCTGGCATTAGCTGCTGTGACCATGGTACCCTTCACGTGAGTTACACCCAGCGGTTGAGTCTCATAGGTTGTCGATAGCTTGCCCTCCGATCTTCTGTTTCGTACTAATACGGTATCCCCCACTGCTATCTGCCTCTCGGGGAGCCTTCTCCGAACTGTCTCTCTCTCGTTCCTGGACACTCTGTCCAACTGCACCTGCTCGTTGTCTATCACGCCTGGTTCCCGCCCTTCGGACTCAGGTATGAGCCCTCGCGGTATCCTTCTGAAAAGTGCTTCCGCCAGGGCAATTCCCGTGGAGCGGTGTGGAGTTGTACGATACTCCCGGAGTAATTCAAACAGGTTCCTTCGGAGGTCCTCCCCTCCATTTTCGGATATGCGAAAGATCTTGTTTAGGGTGCGCATGAAGCGCTCTACCTCGCCATTGGCCCTTGGCCATAACGGGGTGACTTTACGATGTTTTATTCCCCTTTCTTCACAATATCGGGCAAACACTTGCCCCTGGAACGGTGCCCCATTGTCCGAACACAACTCGACGGGGAAGCCATGGGTGGCGAAAATCTTGTCCATCGCTGTGATGGTGTGATCGCTGGTCGTGGATTCGACCAGTTCCACCTCGGGATAGCGGGACCACTGGTCGGTCACAACCAGGAAGTACAGACCCCGACCGGTGGAGCCGAAGTCGGCATGGACTGTCCCCCAGGGTAGTTCACTTCTTGCCATGGATTGTACTGGTGGACCTCTTTCCGCAGGGCTGGTGGCCTGGCATGGGATGCATGCTCTCACAAATTCATCAACCCTCTTCTCCAAATCCGGGAACCAGACCTTGAGTCTGAGGCGTGCCTTCATCCTGGTCATCCCTTGATGGCCATTGTGAGCCAGTTGAAGGACCTTTGCCGTGAGGGATCTGGGAACCACGATCCGGTGTCCCCTCAGCAGTAGTCCATCGGTCGTCACAGACAAATCGTGTCGTGCACTCCACAATGCCTGCAGGTCCTTTTGCACCTCCACATTTCTCCTGGCATTGTTCATGAGAAGGTCCTTCCATGCTCCTGAGGCCACTGCTTCCTTCGCTCTCAAAAATGCCTCGTCAGAGTTGGACTCGTTGGCAATCTCTTCCCTCGATAGGGCGATGGAAAGCGCCGACTCGACAACCAGATGAATGGAGTCCGCACAGCTCGCGACCTCCGTGGTGTCCCCTGACAGTTCAGAGCTGGGATGTCGAGACAAGTAGTCAGCAGGGTTTTGGGTCCCTGGGCGGTATACCAGTTTTACCCCGTACTCCATGAGCGATAACATCCACCTTTCTATTCTTGGTGGCGGTTTGGATGAGGCGCCAGCTAGAATGGGCAGTAGTGGTTTGTGGTCCGTCACAACTACAACCGGCTTCCCTAGGATGTATAGCCTGAAATGTTTACAGCCCCATAATATGGCGAGGGCTTCACGTTCAATTTGAGAATACCTCCTCTCGGTGCTTGTCAGTGCCTTACTGGCATACGCGATGGGCCTCATTGCTCCCTGTTGATCTGCTTGCAAAAGGACTGCCCCAAGTCCCACAGGACTGGCATCCACCACTATCTCCGATTCCCGGGCTGGGTTAAAGTATGCCATGGTGTCCAGTTCAGACAGAGCTTCTTTGATGGCCGTGAACGCTCTCTGCTCTTTACCAGTCCACGCCCATGCCACTTCCTTCCTCGTGAGAGCTCTTAACGGTTCAGAGATGGAGGCCAGGTCACGAATAAAACGTCCGCAATATGTTACCATGCCTAAAAAGCTGCGAACTTCCGCCGGGGACGTGGGTGATGATGCCTCCCTGATATCCTTCACTTTCTTCGGATCGGGTGATATACCCCCTGCGTGAAAAATGAATCCAAAAAACTCTAGACTGTCCCTCATGAACTCGCACTTCTCCTGGTGTAGTGTTAGCCCAAGGCTGTGCAGTCTGCGAAAAGTATCTTCTAGGCGCTTGATGTGCTCTGCCTCCGACCTGGCGAATACAAGAATGTCGTCCGACATATTTATGACCCCTTTCAATCCAGACAGGGCCCCCCTGATGGAATTTTGAAAAACCTCAGCCGCAGAGGATATTCCGAAACTGAGCCTTTTATACTGGTACAGACCTTCATGGGTTGTGAAGGTCGTGATATATCTGGACTCCGGGTGGAGCTCCAGCTGGTGGTACCCTGCCCTTAAGTCCAATTTCGAAAAGAATTTGGCTCCTTGGAGTTCGCCAACAATGTCGTCCAGAGTAGGTGTGATATGACGCTCTCTTTTTATAGCCAGATTGGGCAGTCTCATATCGACGCAGATGCGTACAGCCCCCGGTTGCTTGGGCTTAGGGGCAACAACAATCGGGGAAACCCAAGGCGTCGGCCCTTCGACTTTTTCGATAATGTCTCGTTCTATTAGGAGTTGTAGTTCCTCTTCCACCTGGGCCCTCAAGTGAAAAGGAATGCGACGATGTTTTAGTGCCGTCGGTCTGACTGACTTGTCGATGTGGAGCCGTACAGGTTCAGCTTTTAGCTTCCCTATCCCTTTGAAGAGTTCGTGAAAGCGTGCCAACAGACTGTTCAGATCCGACTGGTATACTGCGAATGTGAAATGCACTAGGTTGAGCGCTTCCGAAGCTGCGCAACTCAGCAATGAATGCGGGCTCACGCTGGTAATGAAAAACCTCGCCTTGATGCTGCTCCCGCCGTGGGATACTGGAGCTATGAATACTCCTTGGATGGGTAGAGGGGTGTCTTCGCCAAACGCATATATTTGGGCTCTGGACGGCGAAAGTGTCGGTGGGCCCGCGAGTGCATTGTAGTGTCTGTCCGCGAGCACACATACCGATGCTCCCGTATCGATGAGGACCGGGGTGGGAACTTCCCCAATGTTCACGGTGCATGTGGGTTTTCGTCGAGTACCTGGGACGCTTGCTATGCTGGAGATACAGAATATTTCTCCTTCTTCTTCTTCTTCTTCTTCTTCGGCGATGTTCATATCCTGTATCTCTTGTTCCAAAGAAGATATACCCTTCACCGTGCGGGCACCATTCCTCCCGAACCTCTCCGGCCCCCTGTTGGCTGCCACGGGCATAGTGGCCCTACACACCCTGGCATAGTGTCCGGGGACCCCACATCTGCCACATGTCCTTGACTTAGCCGGGCACTCACCCCTGTGAGGGAGATCGTACCCACAGAATGAGCATGATTGAGGGGAGCTCGATCCCGTTGTCTTTTCCTCCGGTTTTGGTGTCCATCTGGCCTTTCCCGGCGTAAAACGCCTGACCGCGAGTGCCTCTTCCTCACATTTGGGATGAGTGGCTGCGTCCATTTTCGACCCTCTGGCTTCCGCCAGTTCATACGCCCTCCCCGTGTCTAGGATCTGCCGGAGGGTTAGTCCCGGTTCTCTCAGGACTTGCCTCCTGAGTTTGCCAGAGCAACATCCTTGCAACAATTGGTTTCGGACCATTTCCTCTTCGTTGGCCCACCTGCAGGAGCTCGCCAGGTGTCTCAGACGGGCACAGAACTGGTCTAGGGATTCGTCGCTGCGTTGTCTTTCAGCCCCCATAACGAATCTGTCTTAAAATCGACATTCGCTAATGGTAAGAAGTGATCCCTTAGCGCTTGCTTGACTGCGTCATATTTCGCCACTGGGATGTCAAGGGAGTCGTATATCTTCTGGACCTCCGTGCCTGCCGAGTACATCATGATGGCAATCTTTGCCTCATCTGCTGTATCCCCCGAGGCCCTGAACATCATTTCCAGTCTTTTGACCCATGTGAGCCATTTGGGGCCGAGCTTCGATGGGGGGCCTGTAGTGTCAAATTCAGGCATGGGCGCTAGGGTGGTGCGTACTCTACATGGTACTGGAGCGGTGGCACCCTCCTCTTCTCTCTCATCACCCATCTCCCTGGGTACTCACAGTAAAGTCTTGGCTGAGAATGGGTGATCCGGCTCCCAGCTGTGGCAAAAATTTTCTTTGTTGTCTTTTGTCTCTTTGTCAATCACAGCCCTGCTCCAGCTGGGCTGTGAAGTGTCCAAAAATTGTTTTTAGTGGTTGATTCCTCACAGATGGCGCACGAGCACCCAAAACGGGCCGCAACCACTGCGTGCGATGTTTTCGCTCGAGCGCTCAAAATGGCCGCCGGCTATCTCGAGCGGGTCCGCGACTGCGGAGTTGCACTCCGTTCCTGCGATGTTGTCGGAACGAGGTAGCGGTTCATATCCCGCCTCGTCGCCAGTGTGGTGCGCTCGCGGGCCTCTCCGCGAGTCAAGCAGCATTCACTCCACTCGCGCACTCATGCACACCAAGGACACACGCCGGAGACGTGCGATGGCTCCGGTCTCCGGCGCGAACTGCCGGGGCACCGCCTTTATTTATCAACAGCGCATGCGCGAGCTCCGTGAGTCTCGCGCATGCGTAATTCGTGTACCCAGTACACAACACTGGCTATGGACAGCAATGCATTTGTTCAACAGAATGGGACATGTGTTCGCTATGCCCCATTGTTTCAAACACATACTCACGCAACATGGCCGGCATGGGAATGAAAGGCAGGACTTCGTGCAGAGCCCCTCTTCTATTTCCATGGCAGCCTGGGGCCTTGTGAGGAGTGGTGCAGTGGTGTTGATGTAAACGACAGGTATTAAGAGGGGGAATGTGAGAGGGAAAGGGAGGCGGTGCAGATGTAGAAGTGATGGGGAGAGGGAGGGAAGATGGCAGGCAGGTTTGAGCAGTAGTGAGCTTTGATCGTGTGACTCAGGCCGTGTTACGATAATTTTTTTCTTCATGCGACAGTGGCGGCATGAACTGTTGCTGCTCTACATGTATGCCAAACCCTCCAAGAGGGATTGAAGTGAATTTCTACATTTTTAAATTAAAATGGACATCAGTTATTTCTGGAAAAAAAGCCTTTTCATAGAGGCTTTACCACCATAAAGTGCTAATTGTCTAGCGAAACGACCACATATGGTAATATTGATGAAAGCGTGTGCTATTGCACCAGAAGCAACTCCAAACGCCTAATGAACCCCTTTATGCACATGCCGATTTTAGCCTCTGGAGAGACAGCTTCACTGAGTTAACATTTTAGTCAAATTACCTTAAACTAATATACTTGAATAATAATCAGCTGGAGAATTGCGCAAAACATTCAAAGCATAATAGCAGTCATTTGAATTCATTGAATCTCATTCAGCTAAAGAAGACCTCATTAGGAACTGATGAGCAATGTAGAGCAACAGCCGCCGCCGCTGCAGCCAAGATGGACACCGCGGCTGCAAAAGCCTCTTCCGGATGACCCATTTAATCCAATCTTCATTGCAATTACTATCCTGATTCTATTTCTTCCTGTTCAGTGCGTTGAATTGCAACTCCGGAAGTCAGACAGATAAAAATCAATACATCAAAACAGGAAATGGTCGGTTTTATAAAGCACTTAGATTTAATTCGGACATCACTGAGTCAGAAGGCATCTAAATGTGATTTAAAGCCACAAGGCCAGACCCATTTATTTGCTCTGTTCATATGTCTGTAGATGCCAGCTAGGTGGCAGGCTGTGTCTACAGCTAAAAGGACTCACTGCAGCTGTCCTATGTCCTCTCCTCAAATGATGAGCTAACAAGCTTATATTTGAAATGCCACAATCTGTTATGAACCCAAGAAAATCTCTATTATTTGGAAAGAAACACACCCTAGCTATAAAAAAGTGCACTGTTTTTTGTTTCATTTTCAATCCATCGTGTCAGACATATTTGTTATTTGTCATAATATGTCATGTTCATGTTCATTGTTTGTGTAGCGCTTTTTCCACGACTAACCAATTCCAAAGCCCTGCAGGGAAACACAAGGAAGGGGAGAGGACATGAGGTAGAAACAACAGGGAAGACGGTGGAGATGTAGAACAGTGAGGGGAACGAGGGAGTAACATTTCAAATGTTAGTTGCTTGAATTGAGTTTTTAACCGCCTTTTGACTGACGCAAAACACAAAGGTGGAAGAGAGGAAGAGGACAAGGTCATGAAAGAGGAGGAGGGCACATAGAAAGAGAGGAAGGGGAAAAGGTCATGAAAGAGGAGGAGGGCACATAGAAAGAGAGGAAGGGGACAAGGTCATGAAAGAGGAGGAGGTCACATAGAAAGAGAGGAAGGGGACAAGGTCATGAAAGAGGAGGAGGGCACATAGAAAGAGAGGAAGGGGACAAGGTCATGAAAGAGGAGGAGGTCACATAGAAAGAGAGGAAGGGGACAAGGTCATGAAAGAGGAGAAGGTCACATAGAAAGAGAGGAAGGGGAAAAGGTCATGAAAGAGGAGGAGGTCACATAGAAAGAGAGGAAGGTGACACGGTCATGAAAGAGCTGGGGGGCACCTGGTGAGAGGAAGGGGATGAGGTCATGAAAGAGGAGGAGGGCACATGAAAAGAGAGGAATGGGGTCGTGGTCATGAACGAGAGGCAGGGCACATAAAAATAGAGGAAGGAGTACAAGGTCATGAAAGAGGAGGAGGTCACATAGAATGAGAGGAAGGGGACAAGGTCATGAAAGAGGAGGAGGTCACATAGAATGAGAGGAAGGGGACAAGGTCATGAAAGAGGAGGAGGGCACATAGAAAGAGAGGAAGGGGGACGCAGCCATGAAGGAGATGGAGGGCACATGAAAAGAGCGAAAAGGGAGATTGGAAATCAGGGAACGCGGTGCTATGTCATGTTCCTTGTCTGTTTATGAACTGTGCCTCACCTAGTCAAGTTCAAAAGGGAGTCCTGTCTATCAAGCCTACAGGACCTGACCTGTTGGAGTGTTTCCGTCCCCTTATTCCGCCTTTTGCTACCACTAATCCCCATGCACTGTTCTCGCTATCTCCCAGACCTTCCTCCCATCCACCTCTGCAGACAGCTCAGCTCAGACTCTCACTTTCTCTCTGCCGCAGTCTATCTTTTTCCCTTTAGTACATGCATCGTGGCCTATGGCATCGAGGGTGAGTGCATGTTAGGGATGGGCAGGGGGTGTGGCGGATCTAAGAGGAATGCATTTGTTTTGGTTGAGTCATAGCGCCCCCCCCAAGATATGAAAGCACAGGTCCTCGTCTCTACTTGCTTGGGGTGCAGAGGGCGCAGGCTAGGGTCAGTCTCTGCTTCACCCTGTCCGGCACTGGTGCTGTGCCCGTTACACCATTGGTCAGGCGTTCATCAGGCCTTAATGCTGGGGCATGAATCAATAGGCCAAAGGTTGCTGAATATATTCCTTTTCTATCTCCAATAACCTAGAAGCTTAAGTCACAGGATTTTCTGTGAGAGCATGTTGGCAGACCTGTGCATGCTGTGGCAGTGCTGCCATAGGGCATCAGTGTTAATGTTGTCTCGAGCTTCACTAAATGTCCATAGAAGGCCCTCGCTTGTATTTCATTATTTTGCAGTCACTAGTATCTGTGTGCCCATAGCTGCAAAATGCAAAGAACGTTGCATGTAGCCCCTTCCACAGAGCCATAGCATTCTGGCCTGTGCTGTGACACATACCAAGCTTGTAGTTCAGCCCCTGGGGCTCCCTGGACAGCAGTTTTTCCATGGAGTGTTCTAACTTTACATCAGTTGCACCCCACCCGTGCATCGTGTGTCACCATTCACCATATGGTGCCTGTCCTTGTTGGCTTTTGCCTTCTTCACCGCTCCACTGCCTGCTTTTCCTTCCTTCCGCGTGCAACCTTCTCCAACTGTCTGCAATCTGCTCATACCTAATATTCGCTCCCCAAGTTCCCTGGCCTTTCATTTCAAGAGGATTGAACCTTCCGGTTCTGGTAGGGCAGTTCAAGTGGCCTTTCATGGGGTGATGGCGTGAGGAGTGGTCATGGTTTAACTTGGATTCTAGTTGCGACAATCACCACATGAGTGGAGCAGGAGAGGTAAGTGGCCAAGGGCGTGTGTCAGACAGTGTCAGTCTGAGAAAAGAGCATGTGATTTAAGGGTTTCATCTGCATCTAGGGTGCCCATGAGATGTGGGGGTGTAGCCATGGGGATGAGTTAGTCATTTAGGTAAAGATCTCCACTGCGTCTGTGTAGGTGAAGCGGGTCAGGGATAATGAATTCCAGCGTGGCCATGGGGAACTGTGTTGCACATTGCCTTAACCATGGGGTGAGAAATAATGTAAGTACAGTGGTGATTAGACTTCCAGTTCAGAATCTCGAGGGTCACACGGGGGATAGGTTAGCCCTGAGAATGATGGTTTGCATGAGGAACACGATTGCTGCGGTATGTGTGAACTGCTCTTTGTGGCCAGTAGCATCAGGTTTGCTACTGATCTTTGTAGGAATAGTCTGGGGCCTGCAGTCTGTAGCCATTTGCGGTCTTGATTGGGGGGATTTGAATGTGGCATTGGGTTTGTTGGTGTGTGGGTTTTGAGTGAGTGGAGCACTGTGTTTTGAGGAGATAATTTAGCTATAGGGAGAAACAATCATTCCATTTGTGCCAGTGATACGCCTTTCATGTCCCTGTACCCTTCATCTGGGATAGGTGTGGATCATTGCATTGGAGAACTATCTTGCTTCCTGGAGAGGATGTCACCGAGCTCCCTTGCGCAGCTTCTGCCCACCTCGCATATGGGTAGGTCATTGTTTTTGCACTGGGCACTTATAATCTCCCAGAGTGAGTTAACAGGTCTTGTCCCAGAGGTAGGAAAGTCATGCAGTTGGAATAATCTGGTGAGGGCGCGTCTACACAGAGGCTGGAAATGAGGGAAGAAGTGTAGGTTGTAATTGCCACCTCAGAGGAGAGGGAAGAATGGAGTTTGATAAGCCTCCTGTGCTGCGATGCACCGCATGGGTACCCTGGATAGGGCTTGCGCAGATGCATATCTTATGGTCGGCATCAGGGTTAGGGGGTGATCTGAAAGCCTTGCAGGGACAAGGTTTAACAGATGTGGCCATGAATCATTTTATTGGCAGAGGTGGGTGGTGTATGATAGCAGATGTTTCTGTTTATCCATGTGTGTTACTGTGTGGAGCCAGTATAGTGCATCTCGGGCTGTGTTGTATATGTGTTAACGTATGCTAGTTGATTTTGTTTTTGGGCACCAGGTGGTTCTGTTCATTTATTTAATTATTATTTTGTTTTGTGTAGTTTAATTTTTGTGGTTTATACTGGGAGGATATCTGATGCAGGTTAGTAGGGGTGAGAGTTCTAGTGGGGTTGTTTGCAGTCACTTCATTTACTGGAATTTGTTGTCTGTGTGTATGTGTGTGATGGAAGGTTTACCAGGTCAAGATGCTGTCTTTTTCCTTGCAGTGCGAAGCAGAGCTGTGCAGGGGACATAGGAGTCATGCGCAGGTGCGGATTGGACATTAAACAGATTCGCTGTTTGCCCAGTAGGGGAGTTACTACAGGGCTGCTATTGTGTTGCATTAGGGGTACCTGCCTGCACGTGATTACTGCCCTCACTCTTTCTTCTCAAGCCAAGGGCTGCTTCATCAGAGACAAAACCATTCACCACACTTTAGCATAACTAAAGGGCTTGAGAGAATTCACAGAGCACCTTCCTCCTACAGTCATCATTGTACAGTGTAGGCACTAGTAATCAGCATCTGACAGCATCAGGACTAGCGTGTCGGAAGCTGTCGCTCTCTGTAGAATCTTGACGGTTTGTGCATTGCTGCTTAACGTACAGCTTGATGTTTTGAGGTTCTTTCCTCTGATCACTCTGATCCCATCTGTGGCGTGTGAGGCAGCATGCTGCGGGCAGCAGTGAATGGTGAAAAGGCACAGGCGGCAATGGCAGTGAGCCAGTGGAGAACAGTAGAGCCTGGCTAGTCGGGGGACCTCGTGAGCGTTGTGCTGGTGCTGTTCCTTGACATAACGCCAGGGGTAACTATTATAGCATTGCCTCGGATCGCTAGCCCGCTACCCTCTGGTGTCAGATGAATTGGGGAAGCTGTGTGCAGTCTGTTGGCCCTATAAGGTGGGGGTGGGGGGGCGGATTCCATCTGTTTCTGTGAGCACTGGGTTTCAGCTCAGGCTGTAGGTGGTTTTAAGAGTTCTGACTTTTTCTGTACTTGCTCACATTGGAAATATGAAAACTGTACAACAGCGAAGATATGGTCTTCGTAGTGGATCAGTCAATTGAGGCAAGTGTCTTCGTAGTCCAGGGAGATGCCCTAATGGGTCGCAAGATGCACCATGTTTGAAAAAAGGCAAAAAGGACATATCGTATAAACCTGATATTAATAATAACCTGCAGTCTAAAATTACTTGGTTTTTTACTACAGCTGCGACTTCTCCCTCGGTCACTGTAATGGTGCCAGAGCAATCTTCCATTACGGAACCACTTACTATTTTCAAATCAAATGATTTATGCCATTCACCTACAATTGACAATAACGGCTTCTTATTAAAATTATGTCTAAATTAAAAATTGGGCTGAGCTCATCAAACTATGACAACATTATTTGTACCAGCTTGTCAGTGAGCCCCAATCTGGAAACCCTTATAACAAGCTAGGAATACTGAAGTGACAAAAGCTTTATCACTGGGGATATTTGAATTGCAACATAAAATAGCCTGTCGGCAGAATTTGTGAACTTGCTTTCCTTGACTAATATTATTCTGTCTAAAACTGACGCTCTTTTTACGCTTTGCACCAACTTGGCGGTGGAGCACTACGAGTTGAAATGTATTATTACCAAAGTTGTGGATCCGTCTCGGGAGGATAGCTCAGGGGCAACATGCTCGCCTTGGAAGCAAGACGACACGGAGCAGAACAGGTTCGATCCCCGGGTCCGCGCTTAGAAACCTCTGGGTAATCATTCTTGATTGCAACTCTGGGCATGATACCCACATTCCTGAAGATCTTGTGGGGAGGAAGGCTGTCCTGATTCACGATTCTGCCACATCTGTTGATCTCTCTCAACCACAAGGAAATTTGATTCTTGCAGAAGGCACTATAGATTCTGGAACTTCGGACTTGAATCCTATTGCGCAAAGCCACCCACCCACACGGAATGACTCGTTAAACATCATTGCCGAAACTGAGTATGACACAATTCAAGCTCTATGCAATGAAATTTCCATGTTAAACAGCCCCATGGAGGAATTAAATAGGTGCAGGAAACGTCAGATACCTTGGAAACCAATTCAGTGCATGGAGCGGGTGGAGTTCATCAATAAGTCATCTAAATCGCCTAGGCTTCGTCGTATTGAGCACAATGCATCCTCTCCCCCACTTCGACCTGCCATCTTTACTAAAGACTTAGGCAATGGACGGTCTAGACAAGTTAAATGAAAGGGGGCATTGGACCAATGGATACGTGCAGACAGTACAGCTACACATAATGAAGTTTCTGAGACGGCTATCCAAGTAGCCACTAACAATAATGTGGATGCTGATGTAAATTTGGAAAGTAGGACGGATCCCTGGTAGATCATAGTCATGCCAAAGGCACCTTTGAGCTTGCTAGCTTCTTGCCCAGTCAGTAATCAGAAAACCGATGATCATTTATTCAGAGAACTTACTCCTTTATCTGAACCCAAGCCATCCTCTGTTTTAGGAGACTTGGTAAAATTGGAAGAACTCTCGCCTAAAGCTGATATCCCCTTCTTAAATCACACATTTCTACTTGCACTATGGAGAAACATCTCCTGGCTCTCCGCAATTAACGATGGGGATCTATTGTGTGTGGAACTTCCCAAGTTGAACAGCCTGACTGACTGGTCACCAATTAAATTTGCTTCACCCGTTATTGTATCCCTAAAGTGCACGTGTGCAAGTCCATTATTACATTTGGGGTATAAGAGTATAGCAATCGATCCAAATTTCCTATCCATATATAGCGCCGAACAAGAATCAACTGACACAGAACCCCTTATCAATGGGACAACAAATCTTCTTACCCACTTTGGATCAGAACTCTTGCCTTCAAGGCATCAAGGCTACTGACTACTGGACATCTACCCAATTGAGAGATTATCCACATTGAAGTTGGGGGAACACGAGCTGTCTGTGTTGGCTCTCTTGGAACACCCAGGGTTTCAATGAATTCCTGTCCAAACCATTTGGCATTACGTATTGTAAGGAAGGCATGGTATTAACAGTAAGACAACACAAATGACCACAGTTCAAGGGTGTATATTGAACTTCAAAAAAGGGTTGGAAAAACAGCTATCTAATCCTAATACTATAGATGGTAACAAGCTATAACCATCACATAATAACAAAGCAGTCCTAGTCGTGTCTTGTCAAAATAAAAGAGCCTATACTAATAAACCTATTGCCAATCCTTACCTCTAAATACGAATTGTGTGGGAAACAATGTTACGGAAAAAAAGAAGTATTCAAAAAATGATATGTCAGGATGTTAATGCCGTTAGCCTCCCTTCCCATGTTTTCAGCACGAGAAAAGGCGGTACACTCAAGCTAAGCACAGTCTCTGGCTTCTTCAGCATGAGGATACAGTTCAGTCATTAGCATCAGGGACTTCCGTGCCCAAGTCTCTTTGCCTTTCAAAGTCTCTTCATTCAGAGGGCCTGATGGGACAAACAAACAATAAGTTATTTTCCTCCTTCAGATTTTCACAAGTACTCATTTTCTTAAGCGATTTACTATTCACCTCGGATCCCCCTCAGCCGGGCTCAGATCCTCTCAACACAATGTTTGTAAATTATTTATACATCCAACTTCTCGTGAGATATTCTTCGTTGGGTGATTCACGGTTCACCGTGGATTCACCTCAGTTGGGCTCAGATCTCAGATCCCCCTCAGTCGGGCTCAGATCCCGTGTAACACAATGTTCAATTAGTCCCCCTCTGCCGGGCTCGGACTAATTCCAATTTCCAATATAACTTTACACAAACTTGCTTTAACCAAAAACTTTTAACTGATCTCCCTCCACCGAGTTCAGACCAACTTCATATACTTTTTCATCAACTATCAAAGACTTGAATGTGCACAGGGTTTTGCTTGACCCGTTGCAGGACCACTTTGATTTCACAATTCTTTATCACTCTTCACATTTGTCACCTTTCAGCTGGATACCTAAGATAGACTTTCGAATGAGCACCCACGTGGTGCCAGACCACTCTATCTACAGTATTGTATCTTGGCTTCAAAGTTCAATCACTCATCTGCTGTTTAATTGTGTTCGCGTCGCTTGCCACATACGCTTCCTACACTGTTCTCTTCATTTTTCACTGTACAATGTTGCTGCTTGCAAACTTGGCTTCAACACAGACCGGTCTGTTATCAGTCTCCCCAACTCACCGGCTGTGCTGACTTCGCTGGCACTGCTTTTTTGTAGGAGCAAAGGACAGTACCACAATGGAAAATGATTCTCCAAGCCTTGACTATCGGCGCGGGAGAGCCCAGGGCACCTCTGACACACAATGCAGGATACTTCAGCCTTGATTCCTGGTCTTACGTTTCCTCTTCCCGAATGTAACAGTCTTTCGTTGAAAAGGTCAAGGGCACTTCTCTCCTTGCAATGTATTAAACTGCCATCTTAGAAACTGCTGCTTCCTTGTGTGCTTTGCCTTGCTCAGAGTGTGCTCCGCCTTTTATCCATGTGGGGAAGTGTGATGGAAGTCAGGTGTGTGTAATGGTCAGTAATTACCTGACCCTGCCTGACCATTGTATTGGGACATGTCAGGTATACGGCTTGGGTGTTAGTCTGCCTTCTCTTGTAGTTAGCTGTTCGCAAGGAAATTTTTGTGTTGGGAAAGAGGGGTTGAGTACCTAAGTATTCTACTTGGTAGGATGGGGTAGAGGTGTTACAGGGAAGGGGATACTGCGTCTTGCCATCCGGTCTCCCACTTCCACTCCCCGCACACCCCTCACCCAGGTGGTCCTCCCACACTGGTCCACCCCCAGGAACTGGATACAAAAGCGATGGCTGTGTCCTGGCCCCCTGGATGACAGATCCCGGGCACTAGCGGGTGAGACAACTTCAGGTTTCTCACAGTATATTTTTTCACATGATATCTTCATGCTGCAGGAAACGTAGGCCACAGAAAATGTCTTTATTGTCGGTTTTAACGTCCTCTGCAGACATGCGGCCAATGAGGAGAGGGACCGCCTAGTGGGTAGCCTAGAAATTGGTGCTAGATCTCATTTAATGAAAACAGAATTACCACTGGGTGTGCCATCTCCTCATGTCTTGGAGGCAGTATTGGAAGATGCTATCTACGTGAGGAACAAATGTCTGATAATAAACTTGTACGATCCCCCTGGATAGACATTGAGTAATAGCATACAGTTGGTAATTGTAAATCTATTGCAGGGGTGGTTGCATGGCTCTTATAAGCAGGTGCTGATCGCTGGTGATTTTAATGCCCAATGTTGTTCCCCAAATAGAGTGGACCATGGTGACAGCCATTTGATCTGTAAGTCTGGTGCTAGAGACACCTGTGCGCACGGCTGGCCTTCCTTTTTGGCTGAAAATGATCTCATGTGTCTAAATGTGAAGGGACTTCCCACTGATTCGTTCTAGCAAAGACCTGGTCTAACAGGAAGGCTGCCACTGTTATTGACTTAGTATTTGTCAATGCTGCCCAGTGGGGTAACCTTGGCAATCTGAGCATCATACCAACGCACTTGAGTTACCATGCACTTTTGCCTTGGACAAAGCCTTCGACCATCTACCAACACCCCTGCTGCATAGGGCTGTGTCCTGAGGTAAGTGTGCAGGGAAACCACCTGCTCTGGACCAAATCTAACATTAGTAATTTTGGCATATATATGAGCTATATGTTATGTTATTTTGCACTTATCTAGCGCCTTATATACCAGTGGTATGGTCTGAAGGTGCTGGTAGGTTGAACGCCCTTGGGAACCGAAGTTCAGATCAGTAGAGAGAGTAGGGAGAGTCAAAAGGTGCATGTGAGCACCGGGTATGTGTGCAGCTCGTGCGGTATTCGTGTAATAGCTGCTTCTTAGCGGTAGGTGGGGTGGTTGAGAGATCAGGAGAATGTGTTCATTCTGGCAGGATTTATCCGGAACGGATGTGGCTGCGTTAGGCCTGAGGAGAACGCCTGGCTGGGGGTGTGAAACCAGCAATGTTTACATAGAATTATGTGGAGTAAGCAGCGGATGTTGGTATGAGAACAGTTATACCGAATGGTATACCGAATGGTGTCATAGTATCTCTGTGTTCTAGTTGAGTGGTGATGTAAAGGAGAGAGTAAGCGTGGTGGTGTGATATGATGGGTTATATGCTCTTTCAAACCTTCTCTGCATTCCAAACCGGACTATATACGTCATGCAATTCTATGCGCTCCAGGCACTCGTTCGCTCCAGGTACTCGTCTGCTTTATGCCCACACGCATTCATCTGTTTTACGCACTCACCCCTTCTACGCACTCACCCCCTCTACGCACTCACCCCCTCTGCGTACTCATACCCTCTGCGCACTCACCTCCCCTGCGCACTCACCTCCCCTGCGAACTCACCCCCTCTGCAAACTCACCCCCTCTGCGAACTCACCCCCTCTGTGCACTCACCACCTCTGCGCACTCACCCCATCTTCACACTTGTCCCCTCTACGCACTCATCCGTTCTACGCACTCATCCCCTCTACGCACTCATCCCCTCTACGCACTCATCCCCCTCTACGCACTCATCCCCCTCAACGCACTCATCTCCCTCTACGTACTCGTCACCCTCTACGCGCTCATCCCTCTACGCACTCATCGCCTCTACGCACTCATCCCTTCTACGCACTCATATGCACCACACACTCATCCGCTCCATGCACTCATCCGCTTTAAGCACTCATCCGCTTTAAGCACTCGTGCGTTCACGCAATCAACAGCAATATCGTGTTCTATATATTCATCTCTACGCTCATCTGTTCTATACCTTCATCTGTTCTGTACATTCATTATCTTCATATACTCAAGCGCTCCATACACTCATCCTCTCCATACACTCACCCGCTCCATACACTCACCTGCTCCATACACTCACCCGCTCCGTACACTCACCCGCTCCGTACACTCACCCGCTCCATACACTCATCCGCTTCATACACTCATCCACTTCATACACTCATCCGCTCTATACACTCATCCGTTCTACACATTTGCCAGGTCTGTACAATCATCTGCTCCGGCGATCTACATATTTACCACACTTCCGTATTCATTCGCTAGCCACGCTCATGCGCTCTACATACTCATCCGCTCCACATACTAATCTGTTCTACACACTCATCCGGTTTACGCTCATCCATTCTGCACATTCATCTGGTTTACGCAGTCCTGTGTTCTACTCGCTTCTCCGTATTTATGCACTCATTTGCGCTACACGCTTGTCCGCTCTATACACCAGCTGCTCTACACACTCATCCGCTTAACATGTTCGTCCATTCTAGACACTCGTACGATCTAGATATTCATTCGATTTCCACACTCATTTGAACTATATAGTTATCTGTTCTTCCACTCATTCATTCTTCCACTCAGTGCATTCATCTGTTCCATCTGCTTCATTCATTCTAGCTATTTGGTCCACGCCTTTCCCCCTCCACTCACTCACCCTCTCTAAGCACTCACCCCCTCTGCGCACTCACCCCCTCCGTGCACTCACCTCCTCTGCGCACTCACTCCCTCTGCGCAGTCACCCCCTCTGCGCACTCACCCCCTCTGCACACTCACCCCTCTACGCGCTCATCCCCTCTACGCACTCATCCCCTCTACACACTCATCCCCCTCTATGCACTCATCCCCCTCTACGCACTCATCCCCCTCTACGTACTCGTCTCCCTCTATGTGCTCATCCCCTCTACGCACTCATCCCCTCTACGCACTCATCCGCTCCACGCACTCAACTGCTCCATGCACTCAACTGCTCCACGCACTCATCCCCTCTTTGCACTCATCCCCTCTTCGCACTCATCTGCTTTAAGCACTCGTGCGTTCACGCAATCAACAGCAATATCGTGTTCTATATATTTGTCTCTACGCTCATCTGTTCTATACATTCATCTGTTCTGTACATTCATTATCTCCATATACTCAAACGCTCCATACACTCATCTGCTCCATACATTCATCCGCTCCATACACTCATCCGCTCCATACACTCACCCACTCCATACACTCACCTGCTACATACACTCACCCTCTCTATACACTCACCCACTCCATACATTCACCTGCTCCATACATTCATCCGCTCCATAAACTCACCCGCTCCATACACTCACCCGCTCCATACACTCATCCGCTTCATACACTCATCCGCTCTATACACTTATCCACTCTATACACACATCCACACTATACATTCACCAGGTCTGTACATTCATCTGCTCCGGCGATCTACACATTCACCGCACTTCCGTATTCATCTGCTAGCCACACTCATGGGCTCTACATACTCATCCGCTCCACATACTAGTCTGTTCTACACACTCATCTGGTTTACGCTCATCCGTTCTGCACTATCATCTGGTTTACGCAGTCCTGTGTTCTACTCGCTTCTCCGTATTTATGCACTCATTCGCGCTACACGCTCGTCCGCTCTATACACCGGCCGCTCTACACACTCATCCGCTTGACATGTTCGTCCATTCTATACACTCATCCGATCTAGATATTCATTCGATTTCCACACTTATTCGAACTATATAGTTATCTGTTCTTCCACTCATTCATTCTTCCACTTAGCGCAATTATCTGTTCCATCTGCTTCATTCATTCTAACTATTTGGTCCACGCCATTCACTTCGTTCATTCCTCATGCGTTCTGTCCATTTCAGGAGTTTAAATCTTGTTACTGTTTCTGTATGGTATACTTCTCATTAACCATTTTTATTGCTTTGATCTAGTTTGTTCGTTTAATTCTGTTTGTCCTTCTAGTTTATGTGGTTCAGGATCCAGCGATCTTCTTGACCACCCATGGTTAGCAATTACGCGATGCCATGGTAGACATTTTAAATCAGCCCCGCATTTGTTATCCTGAACCAAAGTCAGAGGTCTTTGACATGGATATTCACCAGCAGAAAATGCAACATCATAGATCTGTTGCCATAGTTTATAAAGATAAAGATCTATCATTACTCCCTAGAGAAAGGATAAACAGACTAGCAGCCCTCTCAACCAGATACAAGAAATGGTTCATGCAACATAAACATTGCATCACGAATGCTAACGGGAGGTTTAAGTTCTGTTTTGAGAGGGAATGACAGCAAGCGTTTTTGGACTGGGCTCCAACAGCACAATTTGGGTCACACTCTTATTGAATTCAATCCATTTTCCGAAAACAAATGGAGGGCATATATTGAGAGTTTGTACATTGACCTTCTGTGTGTGGCCATCCCTGTTACCCGGTCTCCAGCAGGGACAAACATGAAATGCTTTGTAGATGATGATATCTTGGAGATCATTGTTGGATGAAGTCCTCAAGGGCTCCTGGTCCAGATATGATCCCTAATGTTGTAATCAAGACAAATCCTATTTATTGGGATACACTGTTGAAGGCCCTATTTGATAGGATACTCCAAACAGGAACCTTTCCGGCTAGCTGGAGGCAATCCATCTTGGTTCCAGTCTCTACAAAGGGTGACAGGATGGATCCCTCCAATTATCATCTTTTGGGCATGATAGACACTAGTGCCAAAATAGCTGCAGCCCTTAGAGACTATGTAAAAGAGCCGAAAAGAGATCCTTACTAAAGAAGTGTCAAACAGGTTTTGGACTCGAGCTTAGCACGGCCATCATTTATGTGCCTTCAGTGCCTGGAAGAAGAAGCATTTTGTCGCCCGGGTTACAAACTTTATCTTTGCTTTATAGACCTCTCTAAGGCGTTTGACTGTGTCTCCAGAGCACTGTTGTGGGAAAAGTTAAAAAGATGGGGTCTGGGTGCAGGATTACTGTACTTTCTTAGGTTATTCTATATGGACACCTCCATTACTGTTAGAATGAAGCAAACTGGAGAATTGACCTCGCCTGTGTATACCAACCAAGGCCTCAAACAGGCGTGTGTTTTGGCACCCTTGCATTGAATGGGGGCCGAAACATCCAACCTAAACTTGGCACAGAAACCCTGCTGCTGGCTGTCTTACTCAGATGACACAGTGCTTCTTGACCTCACCCCCATTGGTCTTTAGTATCTTATCAATGCCTTTAGCAGCTATGCCACTTAAAATAATATGAACATTAATGTGTCAAAGTCAAAGGTAATGATAGTGGGGGTGAGGCACAGGAGAAAGATTCCATTTGAATGGAAATTGGCAAATACGTCCTTGGCTGTGGTAGACAATTTCATGTATCTGGGCAGGCCTTTGGTAGGCCGTTCTCTAAAGGACTATCTTGAAGATCACAGAACGGCCCGTGTAATGCACAAATGGAATACCGTTAGAGGTTTTATTGCAGTCAATGGAGGGTATAATGGCGAAGGTCTGCTGACCATCTATCATAAAAGTATCATCCCAGGGGTACTTTAGGGGTACTTTAGGTGTACCCAGTGCCTACCCTGTGGCAGCTCTCCGATTAGAACTGGGGCCCCAATCTTTAAGATCTATGTGGACTCTACAGCGTACCAACTGGGAGACACCTTGATTAGTTGGTTCAATATGATAATATCCCTGCAAAAATGTCGTCATACAAGAATGACGCTTTTTTTGAGACAATATTACCATATGGAACCTGTGGGGGACACCACCGCAACCCCCATATTTATTATAAGGGAGCGGGGGACACCCCTGCAACCCTTGCTCCCATTTACCCAATCTATTGTCCCCATAAATAATGTCACCTATGCCGTTTCCCGGCGACTATATGTATGGCAACATTATTTATAGGCAGGGGCGTTGCTAGGGGGGGGCTAAGGGGGCTATAGCCCCTGATCTTTTGGTTGTAGCCCCGGATAGAATCTCAGGAGCTACAGCCAAAAGACTAGCTAGCCCCCAGTCCCAACAGTTCCAACATCAGCTTAGCCCCGGGTCTTTTCCAGACCTAGCAACTCCCCTGTTTATAGGGATAATATTACCTGATTCTGATTAGTTTGATGGCAAAGCAATTGGCAGGTGGTATTTTCAAGAGATTCCTAAAGGAATTACATAAATCTTCAACCACTCACTTATGTGTGCTTGGCCTAACCATTGACACTGCCGTAGCTCTTCCGAATATCCAGCTCATTCTAAAGAGGAACACCCAGGTCTGGGACAGTTGCAACAATGTGGCCAAATCTGTTTTTTTCTGAGAACATTTACCCCAATAAAATGGCTGATATTAACACTAGGGTTAGCGGCATCATGCATAACAACAGATTATCAGTTATACATATGTTTGCCATGGCCCCTGCACATTGCTGTTACATTCAGACATTTTCTATTATTTTTTGGGGGGACACCCTCCAAAGCCCCCTTCCCTATTCTCTAGTCCCCACACACCCCCTACTCCGTATATCCTCTTAGCGACCCACCCCCATATTTTGTTGATGAGTTTTTTTGGTCGAAGATTTTCAGCAAAATATTCAGCGAAAAAAAGCCTGGCCATGTATCAACGTCGTACCGTTTTTTTTAATGGTATTTAAGATAATTTTACTGCTTTACGGTTGGGTCAAGAGTGTGATTTTTGGTAAGACAAATTGCCACATGCATAAGTTTACACAATGTCTTGAGCAAGGAGAAGGTGTGAATTTTTAACATAGTGTCAGAAAGGCCTGCGACGGCCCGGGGTTGCCATTTTTATCAGAACTCAGGCTACCGAACAGTACCCGCCGAGAGCCCCGATTAAAACAAGGATCGTACTAATCCCTTTAAAAGTACACGCTGTTGTTCCACATCCTGTCCATTTCCGCAGTACACATGCAGCTAAATCACGAAAAGGAACTAGGAAATTGCATCCAGACTTCATGTTCCACGTAAATTGCACCTTTGCCAGAAATCTGAATCCGGCCGAGTCTCTCCGGGGATGATTAATTTAAAGCGAGCTGCTCTCGCCCAGGGATCAGCTGTCCCTCGCTATAAAACATCCCCATTTCGGTCCAATTAGCACGCTGGCGGTATAATGCAGCACTTAAAGCGCGTTTACATTCTGCGCGCCGGTGATTAAAACGAGGAGCCGCCGAGCGGTAGATTACTGCCTCTCCGCCGCCAGAACACACACTTACCCTGCATTTTTGCTCCCCTAAGGATCTGCGCTCTTTGTAGGAAAATGACTAAAGATAGAACATTTCCTTCAACTGTTTGTAAAATATCCCTGCATTTTATTCGTGGCATATTCATGTATATCTTTAAAGCCCTTGACTTTTGTAAGCGTTTCACTCACATTTTGTTTGCAGGTTGCTGCTCCTCGCATTTCGTGTGTTGGAGATATTTCTCTGTGGCTTTTTTCTAATTGCCCAGGTGGGCTTTGTATGTGGGAATGGGCACAACCGCTCTGCCATTCAAAAACCGCTCTGCTCACACAAAAACACAAAAGAGCTCATTGGGGGCGTTACGCAAGGCTTTTACGCAGGGGTGGAAGTGGATGAAATGAAGTAGTGGTACTCGGGCTGCCTCCAAAAAGGACGCAGTGGGATGGTCGGACAGATGGCTGGGAGGGTGGAGGGAGAGCCAGGATCGCACTGCCTCTGGGCTCCCCAACACTTAAGGGTCTGTATCTGCAACCCTACAGCCCCTTCTCTCTACAATGAGCCACCCACTGGCTCCACTTATGAGTTAACTGCACTTCCCCCTTCCCCTCCCCCTGGCACTTCTCCCCTGACACAAGGCCGAGTAAGATCGTTATTTTGTCCGCCCTTGTTTGCCCCTCCTTGTCTAGTCGTGCCTCAAAACACTTGCGTACAGGCGCGTTCTGAATGCCACATCAGATCAAATATTTGGATTTCAAGGTATACAGTAATAATGTCTTATAGAGTTTGCTCACAAAAACACAAATTGCATCATAAAGCCACATGACAGCATGTAAATCATTATAGCAACATGTTAAGCCAAAAGAATATCATTGTGGCTTTAATTGTCACATCCTGAATGGTAAACTATAAGTCCCAGAATGCAAGATGATGCCAACCTGAAAAATGGTTTGAAACAAACCTCCAGCTCATTGTTAGTCATGATGTTGAAAACCTCTGATTAGTGACTTAAAGCAACTTTATTTTTTTGCATTTAAAGATAGTCTTCATCATGGATGGAAACCAATCTTGAAATGGGTGCTTTGTGTTGCTCACTTTAACCAAACACTGGAATGCCCTGCCATCCCCATTAAGATCAGAATCTTCCTTTTGGTCCTTCCATAAAAGCCTGAAAACATGGCTTTTCACACAAGAACTGCTAAAGTACCGCTCTATCACAATTGCGCCCAAAACATATACCCTCCCTACAACTATTAACTGTATGCATGCCTCTGAATTATGCATAATGTATGTAATTTTGCTTTACTGTCAAAAAACCAGCGCCTAGATGCCTCAGGGTTTGGTGTGTTTTTACAAGTGTCAAAATAAATAAATAAATAAACTACTATCACAGCTCTGCAAGGTAACTGGTGCTTTGCAAGCTCTTTGAGTTGGAAATGTTCCATTATGCATATGAAAGGCTCTACCACTGATAAAAGAAATGTGTTTGCAAACTGAGCACCTTAATGACCTGCAGAGCCATGGACACTGTGTGGGGCTGCCTAGCTTCGATTTGGAAAACTGGAAGTGCTAGAAAAAGCATCCTAACGAGTTTCTTAATCCTTTGAACTAAAGGTACGCTCTGTAAAAATTAAAAGAACTACTGGTACGTCGTACCCATGATTTATACTACACTTCCATCTTTGCTTTTACTCATGTTTCCTACATTGCCACATGTTCCTGCATTTGTATGGCAGAGAAGAAGGGCGGAACGCAACTTGCGTTTCCGCAACTCCTTTCCTATCCACCATACAAATACTCACAGCATTTGCGCCGGTATGGATTTTTGAGTACTATGGGGTCTGCAGGAATTATGTGCCAGCAAAAAGCAGGCAGACCACACAGGGAGCCATTGTAAACGCTGCCTGCCATGCATACATATTCAATTTCTCTTTTCTCCAAATTCTCTTCACTTCTTATCTTCCTTGATTTATCGACTGCCTTTGACACTGTAGATCACACCATCCTTTCATCTTCTCTACCTTATCTTGGCTTTCGTGGTGTTGTTCTTGACTGGTCTCATTCTTATCTTTCTGACCGCACTTTTTCATTCTCATGGGCTGAATATGTATCTTCTACTCACCCTCTTTCCTTCTGAGTTCCCCAAAGGCTCCGTGCTGAGCCCTCTTCTTTTCTCGCTTTGCATGTCCCCTCTTGCTGCTATTATTTCCTCTTTTGATTATGCTCATCACTTACATGCCGATGATTCTCAAATTCCTCTCTCTTTTTATTCTCTCTCTGACTCTTTCATTCCTCTACATCTGCTTGTCTGCTTTCCATTCAATCTTGGATGACAAATCACTATCTTCACCAGAATCCAACCAAGACTCAGTTTATTTTCTTCTGTGCTTCAAATAACCCACCCTTCTTCCTCTATTTCTTTTCCCCCACCTGCCATTCCCATCTCCTCCTCAGCCCGAAATCTGGGCATAATCCTTGAATCAACTCTTTCCTACTATTTTCACATCTCAGCTACTTCCCTTTCTTCCCACTTTAATCTTTTTAACCTTTGAGGCCACACAACGTCTTATTTCTTTGTTCGTTTCCTCTCGTTTCTTCTACTTGGTCTTCCCGCTTATCAGCGTTCCCATCTGTGCTTATTTTATCACTCCTTAGTACATACTCTTTGTAATTTATGCCCTTGCAATTCAATTTCTGCTGCTTTACACTCTTTGCGTTGGCTGCCCTTTGAGTCTCGCCTGCTTTTTAACTTTCTCTGTCTGGCATGTAAGTGTTTGCACAATCCCTCCCCCCGACCCCCCTGATCTCTCCCCTTGGGTCTCCTTTTACTCTCCTCCCAGGCCCCTTTGTTCCCACTCTCTATTTCTTTTGACAGTACCTTGCCCTCCCTGTGCCTCCTCTTGTTTTTGCTCTTTCTCAATGATGGCACCTAAGCACTGGAATCTCCTCTCTCTTCCCCTGTGCTCTATCTCCTCTCTGTCGCTCTGTAAATCTCGACTGAAACTTCATCTTCTATCCTCTTGATTCATCATCACATATTGTTGACTCTTTTTGTACCACACTGTTTTTGTAAAGTGCTAAAAAAAATCTCAATAAAATACAAATAATCCATTTGCAAGTTGGAGTGCAAGAGTGCAGGGCAAGCATGTATGCTACCTTTTGCCATGAACACTTGCACTGTGCTTGCAAATGACCAGAATTTGGTGGCAGGTGCCCGCCTATCTTTATGTCTACAAGTAATGGGTGCCTGTCTTCGAAAACTGCTGGACTACAAAATGAGCCCCAGAGGATTCAACTGTGTGCATCCATTTCAACCTATTGAGAGTTCAAGGAGGTTGATATCAGATGCTTTTGGAGAGTGATCCTATTGAAGTCAATGGGCAATTTTAGGTTCAGGAAGGTTTGCTCGGAGGTTGATCCCATTGAAGTCTGAGAGCTTCCAAAGGAAGGTCAGCTCAAAAACATATACATGGAAATCGCTTGTAGAAAAAACAACTTTTGCTAATGGAACTTGAAAATCAAAACCAAAACACCTCACGACTTCCCCAGTTATGGTTCCTTGAGAAACCATCCCTGTACCGCCAGCATGACACTGCTCCCGACATTGACACGGAAAATGAGCACAACAAGAAAATCTTTATAGTCCATTTGGACTTTATGTTGTATTGGCACTCAACTTAAATTATAGATTAGCATTACTACTCTAGAAAATTACGGTTTATGTTAGCTCTTTTTGTCATTAATTAACTATAGGAACTGTGAATATGTGCATGTCAAGTCATGTAAATTGCCTAATACTCAAGGTAAGTTTTGTGAAGTGGTGGTGTGAGCTAAGTTTTAATTTGTAATAAGATGGGCATTGTTGTAAGGATTTATTTGATTATTGACCAACTGGCATTTCCCACATTTGTGGCTTTTCTCTTTTTTTGAATTTTAGTAATAAACCTTAACACTGCTTTTCCAATCAGTCATTTCTAGATTTTACCTTTTTTAGATACATAAAGTGTTAACTTAAAAAAAAGTAATAGCGTCTATTTCAGGTGTGCTAGTGTGCATGCTGGTATGTCTTAGTGTATTATGTAAGTGTGTTTTGTGTGTCTCTTGATTATTAATATGTTCATGCATTTGCAGAAGGTGTATGTATAGTACAATTTTTATCCATTCGATGGTTTGCTTCTGTCAGTATGTACAGATTGAGACAACACCCGTTCTCCATGTGGATGGAGTGGATGGAGCGGACGGAAAGGATAGAGTGGACGGAGTGGATGGAAAGGATAGAGTAAACGGAATGGATACATCTCTGTATACCTCTGTATCTCCTATATATGCTATGTACCTGTATCCCCATGTTATCTGTATCACATGTTTACCCTTATCCATCCTGTCGCTTTATATATGTAAGCCGCTATGTACCCCTGCTCTCGTGCTTGGTCGCAGGCGCTTTACTGATAACCACCATATCACACTACTACGCTTACTCTCTCCTAGACACCATAATTCAACTAGACCACAGCTATACTATGAAACATTCGGTCCAGCTGTTCTCATACTAACATGACCCCACGAACACCTCATCATCCTATTAAAACACAGCTAGCTGGGCACATACCGGGTAGTTTAGGCGTCTCCTCAGGCCTAACGCAGCCAGAAATCAGTCTGGGTGTCCACCCTCCAGACTGAACACTTCCAACTGATTTCCTCAGCACCACACCTACCGCTAAGAAGCAGCCATCATGCGACAACCGCACCTGCTGCACACATATCCGGTGCGTCCATGTACCATACGACACTCTCTCTCTCTATTGACTTGACCTACTGTTCCCGAGGGCGTTCAACTTACCAGCACTTTGAGGTCATACCAATGATACATAAGGCGCTATATAAATGCCAAGTAACATAACATAATATAACATAACATGCAATGTCCCATACTTGTAACTGTGTGTGATCAGTGTCTGAAGTGTTACAGACCAAATAGAAGAGTCCTTATTAGTATAGTTGTACGTGTGTGTGTGTGTGTCTGTGTATGTTTTATCCATGTACTTTGTGTGTATGTTTGGGTGTTTGTGTTAGTGATTTAGTATTAATATGTTCATGCATTTGCAGAAGGCGTATGTATATTACAATACGCCCACCAACCCATAACACCCAGAAGCAACCCCACACCCAGTTGGCCTTTTTTTCATACTGCAATGTCCAACCATGCAACAATAGCACCCTGACTCTCTCCATCTCTCCCCGCTCCTCCCACTAACAAACCCAACTTTTCTTTCAGGTCCACCAGAGCCCCTGGGAACCACACAAATGTAAGTGGTGCAGTGCATGGTTTAATTACAAGTAAGATAACTTAACATATTTTAACATATTCTTATGTATTTTCGTGTGTGTGTGTGTGCGTGCGTGCGTGCGTGCGTGCGTGCGTATGTGCGTGTGTGTGTGTGTGCGTGTGTGTGTGTGTGTGTGTGTGTAAAAAAGATGAGATAATGGGTAAATGTCAGAACCTAATGCTCATCAGCATGAAAGTAACGAACACAAACAAATCAGAAATGAAAAACTGAGACGTAGGGAAGTGGGAAAAAACCACCTAATGAAAACAAATGAACACAAAGGCATAGGTCACATTACGTTATTCAGAATTAGCTAACCCCATCACACCTTTACATACACATTTAAATATTTCATTCTAACACATAAACGTGAGATTTCTACTAAAGCCTCACCTGGAAGCACATGCTACACACTTTTACCAATGCAACTCCATGTGCTAATAACGCGCATAAACAGTACAGCTTAACATACTTGGCAACCTCGTTGATGTAGAATTACAATAAAGTTTATACACAGAAGCAACCAACAGCAATTTCACTTAAAGTCCAAATAACTGTGGAAACCCTTACATTGTGAGTTGTGCCAACATAGGAGACTCGGGCATATCACCAAAACATTGATTACCAGGTAAACAACTCATCATTGTTGTGAAAGAGTTTTATCTCTGAATGGTTTCCAACATAAGGTTTATTAATTCCTGGATAAAACAGAAACAGAAAAGAGTCCCTGCATCAAACACAAGAAGTATATATGAAATCTGAAGGGGCCCCACTAGTGTTGGTAACACCCTTGTAGTATACACTACTGCAGTTCCATTTATTAATTAATAAACACATATCCTGAATTCTTCATTTTCTTGGACAGCGTCTTTATTGGTGTTGCTCTGTCACCATTACTTGAGTGGCAGAATTGATAGCCAATGCATTTCATACATAGCGCCCATCATTTGGGCTAATTCTGCCAACAGCTGAAATGATAGCTCTGGTGATCAAACCTTGCTTCTTCCTTCCCAAGTCTCTACCAATTATGGTCACAAGAAGATCCTAGTCTTCTGCGTTTAGGTCTCTTAAGACATGGGAAAAAACTTGTATCAGTCCGTGTGATGGACGCTGTGTCCAAAATGCATTAGCATTCTACATACTACAAGGGTGTTACCAATGCTGGTGGAGCTCCATCAGTTTTCATATATGTTTAGTTCCTGAAAAAGTGCACTTCAGGTTTTGGTACACACTATATAGAAGTGTATAGACACACACAGAATGTTTTGAATAATTGGTGTGGCCCGGCCGAGAATTTGTCATCAAACACAAGAACCCCATCCTATATCACCAGTAGTGATGAGGCAAGTTGTGAGAGTGACAAGATGCCTCAAAGGCATAATACAAACTGTGTATCTAAGTGGGGTGATTGTGATGAAGTCCAAAACTGGGTAGCAGATCACAAAACTACTCCGAACTTTGTAACTGGAATCTTTCCCATTTGCAAGATGCACAAAAACAGGCAACACTTGACTGTCTCCTGCATGCGTCTGGGTGAAGAAAGAGTTGCTAGAACCCAACGCAGAGGAAGCAAGCATAAGAGTGAAGTAAATGCACGAGAGACGAAAGGAAACTCATAGTGCGAGAAAGGCAGTCAAGGCACATGATCTACAGCAAAGGGTTTGGGTGAAAGTGAAACTGCCCCACTGAAATATAAGGGAATTATCTCGATATAGTACACCAATCCAAATCCCAGTATGCACGGTAGAGTATTTAGAAAGCCTAGCGCTGAACCAAAGGAAGGAACCAGTGAAACGCACAACACACACAAGAGCAAAGGAGAGAGGATCAGAAGAGGATGGGGCTGATGCTGTACCTGATGAAGATCAGGGAATGTCTGTAGGGGAGATCTCTGAGTAATGAGAGAGTTATTCTGAGGAAGCGATGGAGAATACCAGGAAAGGAGAAGGTAAAGGAGGAAGACGTGAGAGTGAAAGGACATTGGTGAACATCTTAAGTCCTAGAAGACCAGCCAGGAAAAAGAAGAAGGTCTATGTATTGAACTGAACTTAAATGTATTATACAAAAGGGGATGATGTGGTGACATAGGCTGTCAGATGCAAGATAATGCTGATATCTGAAGTAGGGGCATGTTAGGGATCACAGGGGCCGATGAGAGAGGTCGGCTCCCTGTTGGGATCATGAGTGCATTGTGAAGCGTGTAACTTGAACAAAAGGTACACCGAGTCAAAAACCTGTGTGTGCAGAAACAAATATGATAATTCTCTTTAGAAATAATACAAGGGCGATCATAGAAATAGTTGTCTATTGAGGCAGAGATAAACCCCCAAGGAAAACTAAACCAAAAATAACATTCAAAAAGATGGGGAAACAAAAATCAAAATAATAACGTGGACAACTGAGCAAGGAAAATATAGTCCCTAGCGGGATTGCACTGCACAAAGAATGATCTTCACATGGGGGGGCATAAACCATCACCTTTTGCAAAATATAAAAACATACTCTAAACACCAAGGGAAACACAAATGCACAAATACTCCCGGGACAGTGCCTAAAAATGGGCACATGGCTTCATTACGAGTCCGACGGTAACCCTGCCGGTGCTACCGGTGGGCAGGGGTGTTGCTAGGTCTGGCAAGGGTCCAGGGCTACACTAATGTCGGAACTGTCGGGACTGGGGGCTAGCTAACATTTTGGTTGTAGCTCCTGAGATTCTATCTGGGGCTACAACCAAAAGACCAGGGGCTATAGCTCCCTTATCCCCCCCTAGCAAAGCCTCTGCCAGTGGGTTGTTGCCGGACTCGTAATATTTTTCCGGTGCCACCGGGCTATTATAAGTCCGGCGACCCTGGCACCGGTAAAATGTATGTCCCCATTCCCATAGAGTCCCAAAGGGTGCTTACGTGAACAGTCTGCCTACCGCGGCCGCAACACCCTTGCGTCCACGGCAGGCAGGCATGTAGTTTTACCGGTCTGGAAACAAGGGTGCCAGTGAGCTCACCGGCAGCCTTGTTTTCGGATCTGCAAATTTATAATGAGGCCCAGTGATTTGAAATATTCATGCCATCAGAACATCACTTTAGTATATTGACCAGGGAGGCAGTTTAAATATGGTACTTTTTTATGTTTTCACCAAATTAGGAAGCAGTCTGGTTAAGACAAATACATTGGACTGGCTTGGCTGCTGATCATGAAAGTGTTGCAATTTTAAATAAGAAAATGCTATCTTTTCACTTATATGAAAGGGTGGAGTGCTAGAAACGTGCTTCTGGCCTGAGTGGTAGGCGTCTACCTTTTCAGTTTGCATGTGTACAGCCGACCGGGCTGTGAAAAAACCAGCACCCATCCCATGCATTTGAGGCAGGGTGTTGCAGGTGATGGAAAGAAACAAAAAACAGTCAGGCGAGGAGAGAGGATAGGAGATAGGCACTAGTGGGCAATGCAACCTCTATCAACACACTGCCAACCAAGTGTGCCCAGATATAGGGCAGGGGGCGCGTCAGGACGTAGTTAGTGGTAGCATATCCCATGAGCACTAAAGACTGCAAAGGTGGTGGGGCATGGGGGTCTCAAACAACGTGCGTGCACTATCATGTCAGACAGCAGCAAGAATACATGGGAACCTGATGAGGCACAGTACCTGATCCATTTATGCATCCATGGGAGGTGAAAGAAGACAGTGCGGTGGATGTAACAGGGGCAATGGGAGCTGGGATGTGGAAGTCAGAGCAGGAAGTCACATTGTAGAATGTGAGAACATATAGAGCAAAGTCATGCAAGTGCTTAGAGGCCACCTCATTGCAATAAGTCTGACACAGAAAGATGCTCTTGCATCGGTCCTGTAAGTAGAAGCTTTGTCAATAGCACACTATTCTGTGTCATATAGTAGAACACCACCACCCTTCATGCAACCCATACCTGCTAAGTGACATCTCATAAAACCAATGTGCAGGACAAAGGAAAATTCAGAAACTCACAAACCGTGGAAACCGCATTCCCATGTAAATACAAGGGCAGAGAAACTTTTGACTGGATAAAGTGACGTGGACTCCCTCTGATGACCATAAACCTCAGCACTGGTGTGCCACCAATAATGCATGATCAGATTACTACTGCCCACATAACACTTCCACGTATATGCCATGTCAGGTTCAATGTAGACAGTCAGCAGCCACTTGTCTCCTGTATTTACTCACATAGAATTATACCAGGGAAGAGGAAAGGCAATCCACCTACAATACACGATCAGACAGAGGGACATCAATAAACAGTGGTTTCACATAGACCAGCGGCAGCAACACCACCAGACCCTTTACAGAGGCCATAATAACAAACATGAACAAAGCAACACCAGAGAATGGAAAAGGGCATGGTGAATGCCAAATCACCTATGCAGTGTTCACCGGCCCCTACTGACACTCAGACAGTTCCACCTGCCCAGCACCCACACAGGAGTCAGATGGCATCCTATGTCTAATCACCATCACAGAAATGATTCCTGTCGATGTCACATCAGTGGACACATATGACGAGACTTAGATACATGACATTCCTGATGACGCCATGTGATGCTGGAAATGCATTGGAGGGACAGGGCCTCCCTGTCCTTGTCCTGTAGTCCTTTTCATTGTGTTCTGTATTGTTTTCTGCCCAGGAGTCCATGTGGGACTCCTGGCAGTGCAGCTCTTCCTGTTTTTGGTTTGGTGTACAGACCCATGGGATACCCTTATGACACCCATGGGTGGGGGTACAACCCTGTGCCCCTAGTGTATGTTTTTGGGCACCTTTGGGTGGCCCACAGAGCCGGGTATGGGCTGGTGGCAGCTCCATGCTGAATTTGGCAGGTGCTCTGAGTATCCTCCATTTTGGGATACCCAGGCCCTGCCATTGGAATCAGTTGATTCCTGATGGAAAACAAGATGGCCCCTGTGGCCTCTTGCTTTCTATTGCCTGTTACCTTGTTTTCCCAATGTCCTGGGAAGCCCTGACTCTATCCCTTCCCCCTGACTGGCTGTTGGGTGGAAGTTCCATATATGGTGTTGTTGTAAAGTCCAGTCCAGACTGGCTGGAGCCTTCCCAGTGACTGTATGTTGTGGGTACACCCTGTGGGTGGGACCTGGGTGAATGGAGTGTGTGACCAATATGCACTTCTTGTTGTGGCTGTCTGGTTTCTGGTATGAGAGACAAAGACTGAGACAGCCCTGCCCGGAACTGGCCTGAATGCAGTGTGTAGTGTTGAATGGCTGGGTACTTGTCCCAGCCATTCAAAAAACCCATTTCACATATTACTTGTCCCAATCCACATTCACCTGGTATCCACAGGGACGTCACTCAGCCTGTTCTGACCTCTTACGACCTTGAACCCTTCCCTGGAGTCTACTCGACTGGAGACTGGGCCTGAAACACAGGATTGGTAGAGTTTAACTCCCTATTGTCTCTGTGTACTTGAACCCCTTCTTCCCCGGGGTCCAACCCTTCCCTTTGATCCACAGCTCACCTTGTTTTCTTGGAAAGTGTGCTCTCCATCCTGCTTTCAGCGCAGGGGCTCGTTGTTGATGCCGGCTCATACTGGCAAGAGTCTGACAGGTAAGTATAATGAGTCTTTTGAACAGTTCTCTAACTTTGTTCCTTTCCTTCCTTAGATGATGGCTGGCGTCCGGGGATGGCGACGTGCTGCTGAGATGAGTAGCACTGAAGGTGAGTGAGAGCGTGATGCGCATGCGACCCTTTCGTATTTGTATTGAACTGGTTTCTTTTTCTGTGTCTTTTAGGTGCCGCAACGTTTTCAGCGTGGATGCCGGTTATGAAGAAGAAATGCGGTGAGTAAACGCGATATGCGGCGCCTCTAGATGTTTCCACGCTAACCTGGAGTGTCTTTTCCTTCTTGCAGATGGATGAGAAGTTCCGGAGACAGAGTTCCCCCAGAGCGACTGGGATTCAGGTAAGCGTTTGAAGCTTGTGCAGTCTTTAAAAATAAGCAAAGATTTGCTGAATGCTTACTAATGCCTTTTTTCTGTTCTTTTCCCTTTTCCTTAGGAAGCAGCGTGCCGGGATGGGAATGACACCGCCGAAGATGCCCGCAGAGCAGAAGAAGCGATGAATGATGTGCAGAAGTGCAGCAAGGTAAGGCTGTTCCTAACGGTGTACTTGTTCTTGCAGGAGCTGAGCGCAGAAGCAAGATGCAGGCCTACTGGAGACCGATCCGCACACGGTGAGTGTCACGCTGCAGGTGCAGAAAACACAAAGCCCGGGCATGGCTTAAATAGTCTCTGGGTATCCCAGGTGTCTCTGGGCTGAACCACACCCAAAGGACTAGACTGCACATGCAGTTCTGGGAACCAAAATATGTGGGGGCATCCATCTTGTCCCCATCAAAGCACTACAAGTCCAATCCCCAATGTTATCCTATGGGAGTGAGTGAGTCTGGTGCCATGTAGGTGATCGTGGCATGGCTCCAGCCTGACATCTTGGAGGGCTGGGGACATGAGGGGCAGGAATCATGACAGCACTCCCCCCAAGGCCCCTCTCAAGGTGGCTCTTCTGTCTGGTCCTGGTTTGTTTGGATGGTTTTGATGAAATCGTCTAAGCAAGCGAGGTGCATGGATGTACTCACAAGGCTCCCATGTCCTGTCTTGTGGACCATACCCCTTCCAGTCTACTAAGTAGTATAATTGGATCTGACGTACTTTGAATCCAGGATGTCCTTGACTTCGAATTCTGCCTCCCCGGCGACTACTACTGGCTGCGCAGGCGTTGCTACCCGGGTCCCAGGTTGAACAGGTTTAAGGAGAGACACGTGGAACAGAGGATGAATCTGCATGTTTGACGGCAAAGCTAGTCTTTCGCCACAGGATTTATCACGGAGGTGACGGTGAATGGACCCAGGTATCTTGGACGGAAAGTTTGGGTTCCTTTAATGGACACGTGTTTAGACACCAGCCAGACTTTGTCTCCCACTTGGTAGTTGGGGGCCTTTGCTCGGTGTTGATCAGTAAACTTCTTTTGGCGATTCTTAGCTTGAAGTAGGTGTTCAGCTGCCCTTTTAAAGGTTTGAGAAATGGTCGTGTGCAAGGTTTTGACTGCTGGCATTTCCAGGGTTGTAGGAACATCCAACTCAGAAGTACGTGGGTGCCTGCCATACATGGTATAAAAGGGTGTCTGCCCAGTGCTGGTGTGTAGGGAATTACTATAAGCATATTCAGCTATCCATAATAGGTCGAACCAGCTTCCTTCAGCTTGGTGTAACATGCAACGCAGATACTGCTCGAGCGTCTGATTTGTCCTCTCAGTTTGACCATCTGTTTGGGGATGGTGACTGGTGGATAGCCGGATGTCAATCTGGCCCATAGAGCAGCATTTTCTCCAGAAGTTAGATACAAATTGAGTACCTCGGTCTGAGACTAAAACTGAAGGAAACCCATGGAGCCGTACGATGCTTTGAAGAAATACCTTTGCCAGAGTGTTAGCATTTGGGAGCCCCTTAAGCGGAATGAAATGTGCCATTTTTGAAAATAGGTCCACGACCACAAGAATAGTGTTAAACCCTTGACTAGGTGGTAAGTCAGTAATAAAATCGAGGGACAACGTGTGCCAGGGTGCTGGTGGGATTTCCAATGGTTGTAATAGCCCAGCCGGTTTCTGCTTGGATGACTTGTTTTGAGCACACACTCCACAAGATAGGATGAATTGGATAATGTCTTTATGCCATGTGGGCCACCAATAATTTT
This sequence comes from Ambystoma mexicanum, assembly GCF_040938575.1. Taxonomy (NCBI): domain Eukaryota; kingdom Metazoa; phylum Chordata; class Amphibia; order Caudata; family Ambystomatidae; genus Ambystoma; species Ambystoma mexicanum. The sequence continues at coordinate 275,433,765 of NC_090941.1, forward strand.
GTTTTACCTTGGCTAGGGTTTTAGCGATTCCGGAGTGGCCCTCGATCAAGGAATCATGATAACCGGACATGACTTGTTCTCGTAGTTCTTGGTTTGGTAAGAATAAACGATTCTTGAAGTAGGGAAATTGATCTTTTATCATGTAATGTCCTCCTTGTGCACTCCACGCTTGTAATTGCTCTGGACTCATCAGGTTTTGGATTTCTTCATGTAATTCTTTCAGAGTTATGGTTGCTGTGATTCCTAGGAGCTTGTCACTCGGGATGATTGCTATTGGGTCAGTGGTCTGATACCCTTGCTCTTAAACCCCCATATGGGAAAGGGCATCGGCCTTCCCGTTTTTTACCCCTGGTCGAAATGTAATCACGTGGTCATATTCAGCAAAGAAAAGAGCCCAACGTAGTTGTCGTGAGGATTGGGCCTTTGCCGTTTTTAGGTACTGGAGGTACCGGTGGTCAGTTATTACTGTGATTGTGTGTCTGGCGCCCAAGAGGTAGTGCTGCCATGCCTTAAAGGCTGACTTAATGGCCAGGAGTTCTTTGTCTGTGATAGCGTAATTGAGTTCAGGGGGTGTGAATTTATGCGACCAGAAGGCAACAGGGTGTAACTGGCCCGTTTCGGGGTCCTTTTGTGAGAGGACGGCTCCCATAGCCATGCTTGAGGTGTCCGTTTCCACCAGATATGGGAGATCAGGGCGAGGGTGGTGTAAGATTGGGGCAGATGTGAATCTTGCTTTGAGTTCCTGGAAAGCTTCCTCGGCTTCTGTTGTCCACTGGAACTTTTTGTTGCTTTTCCTTAGCAATGACGTGATGCGATGCACGATTTGCGAAAATCCTGGGATGAACCGGCGGTAGAAGTTTGCAAAACCCAGCATACTTTGAACCCCCTTGAATGAATTTGGGGATGGCCAGTTCAGAATAGCATCTACCTTGAGTACATCCATTCGGATTCCTTTTGGGCTGAGAATAAAGCCCAGGAATTCCACCTCAGAGACGTGGAATGAGCACTTTTCGAGCTTGGCGTAGAGCTGGTGTTGACGGAGTTTCTCCAATACGGATCGGACGTGTTTAACGTGGTCCTGCTTTGATGCGGAATATACTAGGATATCGTCGATGTACACTAGAGCACAGACATAAATCGATTCCCGTAGGACATCGTTCATGAAGTATTGAAATGCTGCAGGCGCGTTGCAAAGGCCAAAGGGCATTACTTGATATTCGTACAAGCCGTATTTGGTGCAAAAAGCGGTTTTCCATTGGTCCCCCTGTTTTACGCGAACAAGGTGATATCCCCCCCTCAGGTCTAGTTTTGTGTAGATTTGGGCATCTTTGACTTGATCAAGCAATTCAGGGATCAGTGGCAGGGGTAGCGGTTTTTTACGGTAATCTGGTTCAGTGCCCGATAGTCGATGCACGTTCTCAAGTCCCCCTCCTTTTTCGGTACGAAGAATAGAGGACTGGCTGCAGGAGACTTCGAGGGACGGATGAACCCGTTGGCCAGGTATTGGTCAAGATAGGCCTTCAGGTGCTGGTTTTCTGGTTCCGTGAGTGCGTAAATTCATCCACAAGGGATTTGTGCACCGGGTATCAGGTCGATTTGGCAATCGTATGGTCTATGCGGTGGCAGGGTATTAGCCTGTTCTTTCTGAAAGACATCTTGAAAGTCGTGGTATTCACTTGGGAGGGTGCCGATTGCCACAGTCGCAAGCGTGGAGGTTCTGGTGTCTATTGGTTGTTTCTCTGGGCAATAACATGTGTGGGCGCAAGTCTCGGGAAAGGCCAATTCTTTTGCTCGCCAATCGATTCCAGGATTGTGAGCTACCAACCATGGCATTCCCAAAATCATCCGGAACAGTGGTGCCTTAATGAGATTGAAAATGATAGATTCTTGGGGTCCATCCTGGCACAGAAGGGTTAAAGCTGCAGTGCATTGGGATACTGGACCAGAAGCTATTTCCGTGCCGTCGACAGTAGTAACAGTGTTGGTGGTTGATTTAGGGCGTAACGAAAGCCCCATCTTCGCCGCAAGATCATGGTCGATGTAATCCCAACGGCTCCACTGTCAATGTACGCTCTTACTGCGTGCATCCTAGATGGTTGTTGGTGATTGATCAAGACCACAGATAGTGCAAAATGGGAGGTCTGTAGTTCACTTTCTTCGCTTGACAAGTGGACCCCTACACTTGCCGGGCTGGGGAGTTTTCCGATTCCTTGATGGTATCTTCCTTGTCCGTGGCCCCTACCGTCCTCCTCGGTGGCTTCACAGGGCACTCTAAGGAAATGACCTGACCTTCCACAGTACAGACAGAACTGCTGCTGTCTCCTTTTATCCCTTTCCGCTTTAGTCAAGGGAGATCTGACCCCCCTGATTTGCATTGGTTCTCCTGAACCTTCCGTTGTGCGTGCAATATTGTCCTTTGAACGCATATACAATGGGCGAGGTTCCGGTCTGGTTCGATCTGCTCTTCGGTCCTGCAACCTATGATCCAGTTGAACAACAAGGTCAATGAATTCTGAGCAGTCTTTCGGGGGTTCACTACTTGTGCGAGAATATCCTTGAGATCCCCCCGCAACCCCCGATGAAATAACGTGGTTCTCTTCTCCACTGGCCATTCTGCTTCAACTACGAGTCTATTGAACGTGGCTATGTATGTTAATATGTCTTGATTCCCTTGGCGTAGGGACAGAAGTTTGTTGTCTAATGCCTGCCCATGAGTACGACGGGCGAACAGCTTTTCCATCTCCTGCTGAAAGCCCCTGAAGTCATGAAGCAAAGGATCGTCTTGGGCCACAAAGGGTACAGACCAGTTCGCGGCACTACCAATCAGGTAGGATAGCACAAAAGCGACCCGTGATTGGTCATTCGGAAAGGCCCCTGGTCTACAAAGGAAGTGCAGGCAGCACTGGTTCATGAACGTTGCAAACCTCTTGGCATCCCCCGTAAATCGTTCGGGCGGGGCCAAGGGAATTGCCCCAGGAAGGGTTATCTGAATGGGATTGGCTGATGGTGCTGGCATCGAGGGCACGCTTCCCGGCAATAGTGCATGCCCTGCTTGTGACTGGAGAAGTTGCCGGCTTAAATCATCAGTGCGTTCTTTGGCTACTATCAGCTCTCTCCTTAGGGTGTTGGTCTCCAGCCTGGCTGCATGTACTTCGGAAAGTAGCTGCCCCAACATGTGGGCTAACTGGTCAGTTTCTGACGTTTCCATGACGCCCAGGTGGATTTTGATGTGAGGCTTTGTGTTCTGTAACGCTCACCTGTTATCCACGGGGACGTCACTCAGCCTGTTCGGACCTCTTACGACCTTGAACCCTTCCCTGGAGTCTACTCGACTGGAGACTGGGCCTGAAACACAGGATTGGTAGAGTTTAACTCCCTATTGTCTCTGTGTGCTTGAACCCCTTCTTCCCCGGGGTCCAACCCTTCCCTTTGATCCACAGCTCACCTTATTTTCTTGGAAAGTGTGCTCTCCGTCCTGCTTTCATCGCAGGGGTGCGTTGATTGATGCAGGCTCGTTGCTGCCTAGTTACTTCACTGGTAAGAGTCCGACAGGTAAGTATAATGAGTCTTTTGAACAGTTCTCTAACTTCGTTCCTTTCCTTCCTTAGATGATGGCCGGCGTCCGGGGAGGGCGACGTGCTGCTGCTGAGATGAGTAGTGCTGAAGGTGAGTGAGAGCGCGATGCGCGATGCGACCCTTTCGTATTTGTATTGAACTGAGTTCTTTTTTGGTGTCTTTTAGGTGCCGCAACGTTTTCAGCGTGGATGCCAGTTATAAAGAAGAAATGCGGTGAGTAAACACGGTATGCGGCGCCTCTAGATGTTTCCACGCTAACCTGGAGTGTCTTTTCCTTCTTGCAGATGGATGAGAAGTTCCGGAGACAGTGTTCCCCCAGAGCGGCTGGGATTCAGGTAAGGGTTTGAAGCTTGTACAGTCTTTAAAAATAAGCAAAGATTTTCTGAATGCTTACTAATGCCTTTTTTCTGTTCTTTTCCCCTTTCCTTAGGAAGCGGTGTGCCGGGATGGGAATGACACCGCCGATGATGCCCGCAGAAGAGAAGAAGCGATGAATGATGTGCAGAAGCGCGGCAAGGTAAGGCTGTTCCTAACGGTGTTCTTGTTCTTGCAGGAGCTGAGCACAGAAGAAAGATGCAGGCCCACTGGAGACCGATCCGCACACGGTGAGTGTCACGCTGTAGGTGCAGAAAACACAAAGCATGTTTCTCAGCCTGGGCATGGCTTAAATAGTCTCTGGGTATCCCAGGTGTCTCTGGGCTGAACCACACCCAAAAGACTAGACTGCACATGCAGTTCTGGGAACCGAAATATGTGGGGGCATCCATCTTGTCCCCATCAAAGCACTACAAGTCCAATCCCCAATGTTATCCTATGGGAGTGAGTGAGTGTGGTGCCACAAGCACCAAGTCTGACTCCAAGTGGGTCTTTGGAGGGATGGAGAGGCCCTTGAGGGCCATGTAGGTGATTGTGGCCTGGCTCCAGCCTGACATCTTGGAGGGCTGGGGACATGAGGGGCAGGAATCATGACAAGTGCGTTTGTCCCGTTGTGGACATCTTGCATGGGCCTTTTCTTCCTCTTCACTGTCAGGCAAATAGTTGTCTTGAGAAGGCTTGGGCACCCGTCCTGATGCACAAGTTGTTCTATCGGAGGCATGCAATGACGATGTCCCTGACCTTTTTACGTCTGTACATCAGAGATCCCTCTGTGCAATTAAGGCACCAGAATCATGCCTTCACGAGTCTAAAGGTCTTGTCAATTATGTATCATGTGTGGATTTGTGCATCATTGTAACATCTCTCCTGTGCAATTTGTGGATTGTGATACAGTCTCATCAGCCATGGCATCAGGCGATATCAAGCATCACCTATGATAAGAATAGTATAATGACCAATATGTGTTTAATGATGTATGTATTCAAATGGATTTAGGCCCCCAAGAGGGGTCCCTGATCTTCAGCTGTGTGGATGAGGGTATAAACGAGGGTGAAAGCATCCCAATGTCCACATAGGGCACCCTGCCCGTTTCAGGGTGCCAGCACAGCAGTATTCCCACTGACTCCCTCCCCACACTTCATGGCAGGTGTCAGGAAGGTTTCACTTACAAGTTGCAGTACATATCTAAGGTCCCATGTGTTCAAATCGTGGCAAAAATTGCTGTTTATGCAAAGAATCGCGACAAAAAGGTTGTGGTTTTGCCACCGCAATCCATGTATTGATGTGGGGGACACCCCTGCAAGCCCCGGACCCCTTATACCTTTTAAAGAGAGCGGGGATACTTCTGCAACCCCTGCTCCCCTTAAATGGTATAACGGGGTACACCTTTAATGGGTCAAACCACAGCATATTTTCCGCAATTTTTTGTGCAGACGACTTTTTTGCCACGATTTTATTATTGCATACCCATATCTAATACACTTAGTACTCTGTGGTTGGCCATGTAGGCAGGAAGGGTGCTGCTACACAAGATCATGACATTAGATGACAAACCTGGAAAACGTGCAAAGCAGTGTGATGGAAGGGGTGGTGTCACAGGTCATCTGCATGGTTCTATGTTCATTCCTTAACACTGTTTGTTTCTAAGGGTTTTATTGCCAAAATGTATTTTTCTCGAAAAAACTCATCACAAATATTGTATTTTATTTTTGGAGATTTCCCCCCAAATTCTCCTCCCCTATTAATTTTACACTATTCCTCATCCCCCTCCTTATATACCTTTACCCACAACCCCCTATATTTCTTGATGGGGTTTTTCGTAGAAAATACATTGAGCAAAAGACATTTAAAAAAGCATTGTCGATGAATGAACGTCGTACCCATCTGCATATTGAGGGTATGCTGCATCTTGCGATTTCTGTAGGTAGAGCAGCTCGTGGGCATTTGGGGTGGCACCAATGAGCAATAGCTACAGTCTGGGGCACCAATCACATTGTGCATATTTGCTATGCCATAGAATCATCCTTGTGTGGTGTGGATGCCTTCCATGGTAATGAGGTTGCAGAGGGCACGCAATACCTGGGCGAGCAATCTTTATAACATGGGTTGTGACATGCCGTTCAACAGGACTTGGAGTGCTTGAATGTGCTTGGTGCAGGGAAATGTAGCACATACACCACCTTCAAAATAGGGCTTGCGCATGTTGATGTGGCTTTCTAGCTCACCCTCAATAAAGTACAGTACTTCCATTATTCTGTTCCTGTCCAACCGGTAGACTATTCATATATGGCTATCTCTCCGTGCCCACGGGTAGGGTCTTAATATGGGATTTGCATCCTTCACCTCCTTGTCTTTTGTACCTGCTATGCCCTCTGTTGCTGTATGCCATCATGCCTTCTGACTGTCTTTTGTACCTGCTATGCCCTCTGTTGCTGTATGGCATCATGCCTTCTGACTTTAAATATGACATACAACTCTCTAGTGTGGAGTGACAGGGCTACGACTTGCTGCATTGTGGTGTATGTGTGCTACGTGCTTTGGGTGAGCCTTCTATAAACGTTAAGGTCTGACTGGAGGCACCTGTGTGTGACCTCAGTGCACCTGGCACTCATTACTGCCTGTGTTTTGCATGAGGGACATGTTGGTGGTGTTTTTGATGTTATTTAGGTGGTATTATACATCTGAAACTGCTGCTATTTACCTGATGCATTATGTTTGATTTCAGATGCTCTGTATTTTTCAGATAAGATATCTGCTGCTTTCTGCATGCAGTATTTGTATTTGTATGTATTTTTATTTATACCGCACTTTCGTCAACGGTACAATCCTACAATCAAGATCTGGCAAGCAAATCACAAGGCAGAAGACAGAGTAGAAGATACGACTTTAAACGGGTATGAAAAAGCCAGCAGGTAGAGGAGGAACGAATTCAAATAGGGAGAGAATTCCAATGGAGTGGAGCAAGAAGGAAGAAGGAATGAAAACGAGAGGGGAGGTTTGTGACAACCAAATGATAAGTGGATTGGGAATGAAGTGCTCACGCAGGTGAATAGAAAGAAACAAGAGAAGCAAGATAACGAGGAACGAGACCGGGGAGACATTTAAATACAATAGAAAGAAAATGAAACAGCAGACAGGACTCAAAGGAAAGAATAACAGCCATAGAATAAGCAGATGAAATAGAAGATCGAGGATATGGTACAAAAAGAAGATGGAGTGTAGAGTTATAGATGAAACGAAGAGGGGCAAGGCGGGTAGCCTGTAGTCGAATCAGAAAAGAAGAACAGTAATCAGTGCGAGAAAAAATTAAAGAAAAGAGAAGGAGTTTGGTAGCATGAAAAGAAAGGAAAAGATGAGCGCGACAACGATTAAAGAGGAGAACGCAACAGTTGCGGGCAGTAAGAGAAATGTGAGAATAAGGAAGAGAGGAGTCAAAGAGAACCCCTGAATTACTGGCTGAAGAGGCGAAGAGAAGCTGAGAAGGGCGAAAATTAAGAGGGGTAGGGGGAAAGAGGAGATGAAGAGGAGGGAGGAAAGAAAAGAACTTCAATTTTTGATGGATTTAAATGAAGAAAGTGAGAAGCCATCCATCCTTGGAGAGAGGAAAGGCAAGCAGAGACTTTAGAGTGAAGGGATTCTGTGAATTCAGAAAAAGAGAAGAAGATTTGCGAGTCATTGACATAGAAAGGACAGGAACGGTTGAATGAAGAAATAAGAGAAGATAGTGGAATAGGGTATAGCGAAAATAGAAGTGGGCCAAGGACAGAACCCTGGGGAACCCCATAGAGAAGAGCATGGGGAGAGAGATGGTTGCCCAGGACACAGAATAGGAGCAACTAGAAAGAAAAGATTGAACCATGCAGTCTCTTCACTGGTATTTACGAATTTGGTATTCCGGTCGGAATTATGCACGGTCTTTCCTTGTTTAAGAAGCAGTCTATGTGTAGACTACATCAGAGTGTTCGTGAGTCCTCCCAGATGTTCGAATAAACATAATAGCGCTGTTATTAGGGTTACCAAGTCTCTGGGCAAAGGGCCTCATCACGAGTTGGGCGGTAACACCGCGCGCTATTAGCGCTGGCGCTATTAGCCCTACCGCCAAACCCCCCAGCGCTATTAGCGCCGGATCACGGGTTTGGCGGAACGGTTAGTGCCCATTGCCCATTGGGCCCATTCAGGAATTCCTCATCCCCCATTGGGCCCAATGGGGAACATTTGCGCTATTACCGCCGGTGGATTTCCCGCCGGCGGTAATAGCGCCGAAAATCGGCAAATTTGCTGCGGATTTCCCCCCTGCTCATAGTTGGGGGAAATCTACCAAGGCTATGATCTGGCAGACCCTTAACTGCGGCATTAATAGCACTACCGCCGCATTCAAGGGTTACCGCCAGACTCGTGATGAGTCAAGAGGGCTGTGAATCTGCCTGGACCAAATTGAAATGGGAAATCAAGCCATTTTCTATAGACTGCTGAATTTCACCGATGTTGCCTAATTTTCAGCGGTAAACTGGAGGATTTACCTCCGGCATGATGCTGGAGGTAAGTCCTCCACTTCAAGGCCAAACTCGGGATTTAGCGCCGTAGTGAAAGTGGCGGTAATTCCATTACCACCACTTTTTTACCGCTCCGCCAAACTCAGAATGAGCGCCAATATGATTAAAATGAGTGTAGATTTGGAAAGCAGCATGCAACAATAGATGAGCCGTCTTGGAGTATATTTGTTGCGCTAAAAACGTGTTTTCAGCTAGAGATGCTGGCAGTTTAAGAGGGAGGACAAAGGTGGATGTGCTGACCATACCCAAATGTTCATTCGCTTTTCAAGGGATTTTTTTTTCATGCATATTAGTCCCAACTAGTGGCTGTAAAATTAGAGGTTGCAAAGTGCACACTAAACTAAAACTAATTATGTGTTAAGAAATTCAAAATACATAATTACCACATTGATCTCTGGATTAAGGAAGTTTAACATTGAGAACAAGGATTTGAATTCATCAGAGAAAAGCAACTAACTTCAGGTGAATAGTGCCTAGAAGAAAGAAACATAATGGGCAGATTAGAAAGTGTACAATTTTGAGCAAGAAATAAGCAGATGCAGTTCCATACACATGAAGCAGTCACATGGATATCTATGATTAGATGGGAGAAGGGGTGCACTCCTAACAAAGAGCGCACCCCTTCTCCCTTCTCCCAGTATTCTGCACTTGCACGTCATGAATACTCACAAGGCATAGTAGGTTCGTCCCTCCCCCTCTGCTCCCTCTGCTCTTAATATTGTGTTGTAATTGCACTTCCCATGTAATTCCCATCTATTTCCCACCCCTCGCCCTGCCCTGTGGTCGCTTTGAAACAGTTTATTCTTATTGTATAAGCGCCAGACAAGCAAACAATAAATAAATAAATAAAGAACTACTATTTATATTTGCAAAAGGTATTTAACTCATATATGAGTTTGGAAGTTGTGGCATTTATGTGGAGGATTCCAGGAATCACAGAGAAATGTAATGACCCTTTCAGAATGTGTGTATGGTGCCCAGTTCTCAAAGAGGTGGTTTTTGTTTGCAACCTAATTAATTTCTGCTGCCAAATATGAGCAATTCCCGGAAAATGGGCTCTGCTCACTAATACATGAATGTCATATTTGTGCATGTTCCACTTGAGCATCAGTAGGAGGTCATGCCGAAAATGCAATGACGTAATTTCCCTGAGACGGAAGAGATAGGCTGAAGGAAAGAAAGTCAAATGGACGAAGCCCATAAAGGAAGGCAGGCACTCACAATGGTTAATGATTCACAACACCGGGGCAAAGGACTTGATGCAACCTTTGCTGATCATTTTTTGACCCTGCTTTTAAGTCATACATTAATTCAGTATGTCTGATGTCAATGACCCGAGGTCCAGGATGATCAGATGTATGATATTTAAAGTGTGCAAAGTATTTGATGATATTGACTAGCATATATACTGATAACAATGGTAATTGTGTATCATGGCTATCGCATGCATTCTGTGCACCGCCAGCATACACATTAGTAGATTTGCTCATGCTAAGGCTGTCAGTTAGTAACTTGACTGCACCATCTTGCCTATGGTTCATTTCATAGTGGGCATCTTGACCCAATGCTTTAAGTGGGATTAGAAATCGAGGGGGGGGGGCTCTCCTTGGGGGGCGTGGCTTAAGTACAGTTGTACTTAGGCCACGCCCTCTAAGGAGAGCCCCCCCCCCTCGCCTAAGGGGAGGGGGCTGGTAAAAAGAGTAGTGCTGGGGCGCACTGGCATTATTACCTTTGATGCGCCCAGCCCCTCCTTTTAAACAAAAGAAGGGGCTGGGCGCACCAAAGGTGTGACACTAGTGAGCCCCAGCTCCAAGCAGCAGGCAGCCCTTTCATTCAAGGATCCCTGTGGTGCAACGCTTTAACCAAGGGCTCCTTGAATGAAAGGTCTGCCTGCTGATGATGTCTCTATACCCAGAAACAGGAGGAGGGCTGGCCTGCCCAGCTCTCCTTTTCTTTTCGAGTAAAGTCATCACGCAGCATGAAGCAAGGTGATGACTGTTTACTTGGGAACAAAAGGAGAGCTGGGCAGTGCAGCTCTCCTCCTGGTTCTGAGTACAGAGCCATCAAGCAGCCCGTGTAGTCAAAGCGCTGCAGGTACACAGATTGCCTGCAGGTGTTAACACTTCTTTTTTTCTAATCCGAAGTGCTGACACCTGCAGGCAGTCTGTGTAACCTCAGTGTTTCAGCTACACAGCCCGCCTCAGTTGTCCGTGTGGCTGGTGTAAGTGTCGGGGGGGGGGTGCGGGGGGGCACCGACAGGGCCCTGGCTCAGGAGCCCTTGGAGACTGCCGGGGCTGGCCCCGGCTAGCCCCAACCCACTTAAAGCCCCATCTTGTCTTGACCACATTGCTTTGCCCAAGGCTGTTTTACTGCACCTTAGCCATGTCAAAAAGGGATATGAAACGTAAGATTGTGCACATATTAAATAGTTGTGTACAATCCAATTTAACACATTAGTAATGATACACACTGTATTTGCCACATTTGGCCAATGCAATTTGCTTCATGATTTGACCCCATACTATTTAAATATGCATATGCATTTTCATGTATACGTCTGACTTTATAGTGACATAATAAAACATGCATTGGCAATGCCAACAGTTGTAGATTTTGTATGGGCATGGGAAAGGCATTTGCCAGGCACTGCAGTAGTGGTAACAGTTGCAAAACAGTGCAAGGACCTGGGCATATAATAGCAGTGCCTGGCAAATGCCTAATACTCATACAAAAGTCAAAACTCTTGGCTTTGCCAATGCTTGCTTTTAAAAGGACTATAGTAAAGGACATGCATAGTGCTTATAAATCGAGTAACTGAGGGCAGACCTGGTAAGACATTTTTATGACATCAGTTGCGTGTTTACAGCTCCGATTAAGTAATTAATGCTATTAAAGAACACTACCAGGCACTTCGAGCACACAGTTTGATGGTATGACTTGAGGAAGTTAGCTCAAAGCGATACCAGAATGATGTGTTTTCGGCGGGAGGGGCAGGAAGTGGGTGGGAATGGTCATAGGGATTAGCATGAACATGGGCAGTCAATGGGTGGGTGAATAACCAAACAACACCTACAACCTGTGTGTCCCTCCTCATATGCTATTTCTCCCTAGCTGTAATCTAATATAATAGTTTTCCGGTTATAAGTGACAATGACGTGCAACCTATTAGCCAAAATGAAAAAGAGTACATCAATAATTGCTGAAATTCACACATGGAGATCCTTGAAGGCACAGCAAGAATATTGCAAACGTTCCTATGATGAATTGTGACTTTGTTATCCACATTTATCATCCTGCATCTCACTCCTCCAGCATGTGTTGAAGCCCTGGCAAGTGGCAGGTATCTCACCTCAGACCTCCTTCCACCATCACTGCAGTGCCTCTTGCAGAGGCTAGTTTAATCGTTGTGACTTATTTCTAACCTAGCTTGATAATGCAATCCATTCCTTACAGTGAAATGTATGTGCAGTGCTCTCCAACCTTGACTCTAACATTCCCTCCATCCTCATCCTACTTGATCTCTCCTCTGCTTTCGACGCGGTCAACAATACCATCCTGCTCAATCTTCTCCATGACAACCTGGGTATCATCGATCAGGCTCTGGCCTGGCTGACCTTTTTCCTTTCTGATTGACCCTCCCAGGTACAACTTGGGTCTTTCCTATCCTCTACTCCCTCTCTACTTCTGGTGTTCCCCAGGGGTCTAACCTCTCGCCCTGGCTTTTCAACCAATACCTGGCAACTCTCGCCTACTGCATTTCCATTTTCTGCTCAAACTTCCACTGCTATGATGATGACACCCAACTCATCTTGAGGCTTCCCTCTGACACCTCCTCTCCTTCCCTCATCTCGGTCTGCCTAATCGCCATTCAAAATTGGTGTGCCGCCAATGATCTTTGTCTAAATGCCAACAAGACTGAGATCCTCGTCAATGGTACACCTTCTCCATCCTTTCCCCTCACTCTATGGCCAGCCTTCCTTGGCCCTCCTCCGACCCCTACCTGTGAGGCTAAGAATCTCGGGGTCCTCTTTGACTCCTCACTTTCCTTCTCTGCAGACATCTCTGATGTCTCTAAAAAGTCAAACCTCCTACTGCACCTAATTAGAGGTACTCTGCCTTTCCTCTCCTTCCCTCAGAAACTCACTGTCTCCCAAGCTCTGGTGCTCTCTAGGTTAAACTACTTTAACAGCCTCTTTCTAAATCTACCTGCCTCCACTCTCCGTCCTTTACACCTAATCCAGAACAGAACTGCGAGACTTGTCCGTGGCCTCAAGCCCTGGCATTGTATCTCTCCAGTGCTGAAATCCCTTCATTGGCTCCCAGTTGATGCAAGGATTACATTTAAAACCCCCTACATTGTCCAGAATCTTTATATCAACATTTTAACTCTCAGTGTGTAAGTCCAAACATGTTTTACATACAATAATGCCATCGTCAAGGTCCAAAATACCTTCAACTATCCCTCTGCAAATTCCTCCCCTCTCGAGCTCTTTGCTCTTCTAATTCTAACTCCCTTAGGGTCAGTCCTTTTTTCAAAGAAACAAGCTGGGGGCAGATCTCTATCTTCGGCTGGGGCCTCCCTTTGGAACAGCCTCCCGGCCACCTTAAAACTTGAGGAGAACCATTTCTGGTTCCGGAAGCAACTCAAGACCTTCCTCTTCGCTTCTGCCTTTGCCCCTCCTCTCCCCTGCTGATCTGTTGTTCTCTCTCTCAGGACCGTGCACCTGGCCACCCTCTGTCCTTCGGGCCCAGGTACCTGCTCACCCTGCCTCCCTCCTGCACTGCTTCTGGGCCACCCCTTGCACTGGGATCTGTATCTGTACCCATACAGTCCCCCATTCTTCTTCTGCACCTATCAGATATACCTTATCTGACTAATCATGAACTTGCCATTTGCTGGCTGCACTACCACTTTTCACTGCCTTTATTATTTATTTATTGCACTTACTATTTATTTTTGTTCTCACCTCTATTCTGCACTTTCCACTCCTCCCCCTTCCACGCACTTTTCCCCTCTCCCATGCACCTGCACGTTCTTAATGTCACTAGGCCTAGTAAGATAGTTGTTTTTGTTCTCCCATGTTTCCATCCCTTTGCTTGGTAGCTGTTACGCTCACCTGGTATCGACGGGTGCGCCACACGATACTGGATGGAAGTCTAAGCACTATCCCGGACCCCTCTCTGCTTGGTTATGTGCCAGACGTTGGGTAGCGCCTATAACAGGAGAATGGAGGGTAAGATACTGGTTCTGTGATGGGTGGACTCCCACCTCCCGCTGGTCCAAATCCCCTCCCTTGGGGTTATTGCTCACTTTAGGTTTTTGTGCGTTGAACTCTCCGTCCTGCGTCTCTGTGCAGAGGTGCATGGTTGGTGCGGGCGTTCCATGGACCTAGTTGCTTCACTGGTCCGTGTGGCCTTATGTCAGGTCCAGACTGGCTGTGACTCCAACTCTGCTTGCTGTCTTCCAGGTGAGTTATAATGGGCCTAATTACAAGTGAGGCGGAACGGGTTAACGGGACCCGCTAAAGGAGGCGGACCCGTTAAACCCATTCAGAGTCATTACAAGCTCCCCTCGCGGGACCCGGCAAGTAACGCCTGGTCAAACCAGGCGTGCTTACCGGGTCCCGCGAGGGGAAGAGGGAGCAAACAACGGGCCACTCGTAATCGGCCCGTTGTTTGCTCCCTCCCCCATTCCAATTCAGCTCTATGGGGGCTGAAATGGGAATGGGGAAGGTCCGGGCCCGGGTTCCTGGAGGGAGGAATTACCGGGCCCTCCGAACTCAGAATGGCCCGGTAATTCCCCATTCTGGGAACCCGGACCCAATAGCGGCATGGCTACTGCCAAAATCGTAATGAGGCCCAATGTCTTTTCCATATTTATTCTGTCTCTTTCTTTCCCTCCGTTTTCTCTGTCTTCTCAGCGTCTTGCTCCACTACGCTGTTCCCTAATAATGGGACTCATTATAAGGCTGGCGATCCCGGAATGAAGGGGGCCGGTACGGGACCGGCCCCCTTCATTACGGGAGCGCCAATTACAAGCTTCCCTTCGTGGGACCCAGAAAAGACGCTTGGTAAAACCAGGCGTCTTTTCCGGGTCCCGCGAGAGGAGGAGGGAGGTAACAACGGGACACTCATAATGTGCACGTTGTTACCTCCACCCTCATTCCCATTGAGCCCTGTGGGGGCTCAAATGGGAATGGGGAATGGTTCCTGCAAGGAGGCATTATCAGGTCTTCCAATGTTGGAATGACCCGGTTATTCCTCTTTGCAGGAACCCAGTAAATGAGCCCGGTTTGGTGGCAGCCATAGAGCTAATAGCTACATGGCTACCGCCAAACTCGTAATGAGGCCCATTTTTGTTTTCACAGGGATGGCTGTGATCTCAGAGTTTCTGCGCCGATGGCAAAGACCACAGTGAGTTATTGATGCGCAGAGCACTGCGCTGTTTATTGGCGTTAATTGTTAACCTGTTTTCTCTTCTCTTTGTACAGGTTGCGGTGATGTTCCGGAGTGATGAGCGATCGAAGCGCTGCTTGCCCAGGTAAGTGCTTTGCTAATGCTGACCTTGTTCCTTCTCCCTTGCGGTTGTGGTGAAACCCGGAGATGGGAGAGTTAAGAGAAGCGCAGGGAGCTGCCAAGACTAGCTGCTTGCCCAGGTAAGAATTGTTATTAATGCTGTCCTTGTTTCTTTACCTTTGCAGGTTGCGGCAAACTCCGGAGATGGGCGAGGTAAGCAAAGCGTACGATGGATTAAAGACCGGTTACTTCACAGGTAAGTGTCCTTTCTCACTAATGCTGTTCTTGTTCTTCCAGGTTATTAATGGAATCCGGATCTAGGGCTTCAGGATTGGGCCGCCGGAGAAGCAGATGAGCAGGAACTGGACACGGTGAGCGTTACGCTGCAGGATGCAGAATAACGTGAAGCATGTTCTGCCATTTTGGTGTGGTTCAAATAGCCCAGGTAAAGTAGTTCCAGGCCAAGTAGTTCCAGGCCCAGCCACACCCAAAACACTAGACCGGATGGCTTGGTTCTAAAGAAATGAGCTGTGTAATAGGCCTCCATGTTGGATTAAGGCCCAAAACTGGTATTGCTTTATTCCTGATAATGAGCCTGGCACCAATGGTGCCAGGTCTGACTCCATGTATGTTTCTGATGGAGTTTTAAGGCCCTTGGGGCCAGCTTTAGCCCCACTGCAGCCAGGGGGCTGTTATACCTGAGGGGGTCAGGGGCATGGATCGTGACAGCACTCCCCCCCACGGCCCCTCTCAAGGTATTTCCTCCATCTGGCCCTGGTTTGGTCGAATGATTCAGATGAAATCGTCTTACTAGGCGTGGCGCATGGACCTGCTCGCTAGGCTCCCATGTCCTGTCCTGAGGGCTGTATCACTTCCAGTCCACTAAGTAATATAACTTGGACCTCGTGAGTTTAGAATCTAGGATGTCCTTGACTTCAAATTCGGGTTCTCCATTAACCAGTACCTGATTTGGTGGTGTTTTGACCCGAGTTCCAGGCTGAACAGGTTTTAAGAGTGACATGTGGAATACGGGATGGATCTGCATATTTGGCAGTAAAGCTAGTTTTACTGCCACAGAATTTATAATAGCCTTGATGGTATAGGGTCCTAGATATCTGGGACGAAATGTTTGAGTTCCTCTTATGGGCACGTTCCGAGACGCCAACCAGACTTCATCTCCGACTTGGTAGTCTGGGGCTTTTCTTCATTGCTGATCAGAGAATCTTTTCTGTCTTTCTTTGGCTTGGATCAAGTGTTCTGCTGCCTTTTTGAAGGCTTGAGTGATGGTCGTATGTAAAGTTTTCACCGCAAGCATTTTCAATGCCATGGGGGTATCTAATTTGGAAGTACGTGGGTGCCTTCCATATATGGTGTAGAGTGGACTCTGTCCGGTACTGGTGTGTAGCGAGTTGTTGTAGACATATTCAGCTATCCACAACACATCCTTCCAACTTTCTTCCACTTGATGTAACATGCACCGTAGATATTGCTCTAGTGTCTGATTCGTCCGCTCCGTTTGGCCATCAGTTTGGGAATGGTAACTAGTGGACAGACGAATATTGATTTGGGCAATTGCACAACTCTTCCTCCAGAAGTTAGACACAAACTGACAGCCTCGGTCAGCAATCAGGACGGAGGGGAAACCATGCAATCGTATCATCTGCTCTAAAAACACCTTTGCCAGACTGGATGCGTTTGGTAGACCCTTAAGCGGAATGAAATGGGCAATTTCAGAGAATAGGTCAACAACCACTAGGATAGTGTTGAACCCTTGACAGGGAGGCAGATCTGTGATGAAATCGGGGGAGAGTGTGTGCCAAGGTGCAGGTGGAATTTCCAGGGGTTGAAGAAGGCCCGCAGGTCTTTGTTTCTGGGATTTATTATGTGCACAAATGCCACATGACAGAATAAACAGTGTAATGTCCTTTCGCCAGGTCGGCCACCAATAATTTCTTTTCACCATGGCTAGGGTCTTGGCAATTCCTGGATGTCCTTCTATCAGGGGGTTGTGATAACCAGAAATTACTTGTTCTTGTAGTGCCTTATTCAGTAGATATAAACGCCCTCTGAAATACGGGAGTTGGTTCTTTGTTGTGTAATGTTCACCTTGAGTGGTCCAGTCTTGCAGAGCCTCTGTGTTCATTAGGAGCCGAATTTCCTTTTGGGATCTGTCCAGAGATGGCGCTGTTGTAAGTCCTAGCAGTTTGTCACCTGGAATAATGTCCACCGGGTCTGGAGTTGAATATGCGTTCTCATCAATACCCATGTGGGATAGAGCGTTGGCTTTTCCGTTCTGGACTCCAGGTCGGTACGTGATTATTTAATCATATTCTGCGAAGAATAAAGCCCATCAGAGTTGGCGGGATGATTGAGCCTTTGCCGTCTTGAGGTATTGTAGGTTGCGATGGTCGGTGATTACTCTAATGGTATGTCTGGCGCCTAGGAGGTAATGCCGCCAAACCTTAAAGGCTGCGTTGATCACTAGGGGTTCCTTGTCTGTTATTGCATAGTTAAATTCAGATGTAGTACATTTTCACAACCAAAAGGCCACGGGATGTGACTGGCCTGTTTTGTGATCCGTTTGGGAAAGAACAGCCCCCATTGCCATGGTGGAGGCATCTGTTTCCACTACATATGGGAGAGCTGGGCGGGGGTGTCGTAGCACCAGGGCTGAGGTAACTCTTTTCTTGAGTTCCTGGAAGGCCTTCTCCGCCTCTTCTGTCCATTGGAACAGTTTGTTGTTTTTTCGTAATAAAGAAATGATCGGGTGCACAATCTGGGAGAAACCCGGGATGAGTCAGCGATAAAAGTTTGCAAAGCCGAGCATACTTTGGACAACTTTGACTGAAGACGGTGTTGGCCAGCTAAGGATGGCGTCTACTTTGTGCATATCCATCCGGACGCCTCTGGGAGTGAGGACAAAACCAAGGAACTCAACTTCAGTGACATGGAAGCAGCATTTTTCATGTTTGGCATATAGCTGATGCTGTCAGAGTTTTGCAAGGATGGAGCGAACGTGCCTGACATGGTCCTGTTTAGAAGAGGAGTACACCAAGATGTTGTCGATGTAAACTAGGGCACATACTTTGATCAATTCCCGTAGTACATCGTTCATGAAGTACTGGAACGCGACGGGAGCATTGCAAAGCCCAAAGGGCATCAGCTGATATTCGTACAGCCCATACTTAGTACAAAAGGCGGTCTTCCATTCATCTCCTTTCTTTACACGCACGAGATGGTATGCCCCCTGAGGTCCAATTTGGTGTAAATTTGGGCATCCTTGACTTGGTCCAGCAGTTCTGGGATAAGGGGTAGAGGATAATGGTTTTTAACTGTTACCTGGTTTAGTGAGCGGTAGTCGATGCATGTTCTCAAGTACCCCTCCTTCTTGGGTACGAAGAATATGGGCGAGGCTGCCGGGTATTTGGACGGGCGGATAAAACCGTTTGCAGGGTATTGGTCCAGATATGATTTAAAGTGGAGATTTTCAGGTTCGGTGAGTGCATAAATTCGACTACATGGGATTTGTGAACCAGGTACGAGGTCAATCTGACTGTCATATGGCCTATGAGGGGGTAAGGTATTAGCCTGTTCTTTTTGAAAAAGGTCTTGGAAATCATGGTATTCGCTTGGTAGTGTACTTGTTACACCTAGTACCAACGCCTCTTTATCTTGGACAGGTGTCTCTGGGTCAGACAATGGCATTTCCACTTGGTAGAACGCATGAGCACACTCATTGGAGAAGGCTAATATCTTGGCTCGCCAGTCGATGTTAGGATTATGAGCCACCAACCACGGCATCCCTAGAATCACCCGGAGCTGAGGGGCCTTGATAAGGTCAAAGGCAATGGCTTCCCGATGTCATCTTGGCACAGAAGGGTCAATTGTGCTGTGCGTTGAGTTACAGGACCAGAAGCTATCTCCGTGCCGCCGACAGTGGTGACCTTCTCAGTTGTTTTCTGACAGAGGGGAAACCCCATCCTAGTTGCCAGGCCTTGGTCTATGTAGTTACCAACGGCTCCGCTGTCTATGTATGCCTCCACAGCATGCATCCGAGACGGTTGTTGGTGACTGATCAAAATCACAGGCAGGGCAAGGTGTGAGGTCGGTGGCTCTTTTCCTTCGATCGACAAATGGACCTCTACGCTTGCCGGGCCTGGAAGTTTTCCAACTCTTGTTCTCTTCCTTCTTTCTCTGTAGCTCCAACTGTTCTCCTAGGGGGTTTTACGGGACATTCTCTGAGGAAATGACCTGATTTCCCACAGTACAGGCATAATTGCTGTTATCTCCTTTTGTCTCTTTCAGCCTTGGTTAATGGGCTCCTTACCCCCCCCCAATTTGCATGGGTTCCGAAGTGTTTTCTGATGAATGCGGACTGTTATCCTTTGAGCGTACATACACAGTCCGATTCTCCGTTCTGGCTCGATCTGTCCTTCAATCTTGTAGCCTGTGGTCTAGCTGCACCACTAGATTGATGAACTCTGCACAGTCTTTTGGCGGGTTTACCACCTGAGCTAGGACGTCTTTCAATTCCCCACGTAATCCTCGATGGAATAAAGTTGTTCATTTCTCCTCAGGCCACCCAGTTGTAATGACAAGTCTGTTAAAAGTGGCTATATATGTTAACAAATCTTGGCTGCCTTGGCGGAGGGACAGAAGTTCGTTATCCAGATCTTGGCCCTGGGTATGTCGGGCGAACAGCTTCTCCATCTCCTGTTCAAACCCCCTGAAATACCACAGGAGTGGGTCATCCTGGTTTACTAACGGTATGGACCAATCCGCGGCACTGCCACTCAGATGTGACATAATGAACGCAACCCGCGACTGATCGTTAGGAAAGGTTCCGGGTCTACAAAGAAAATGGAGGCGGCACTGGTTCATGAATACTGCATATTTTCTTGGGTCCCCCGTAAAATGTTCTGGTGGGGCCAAAGGAACTGCCCCACTGAGGGCCACCTGCAGTGGATTGACAGATGTGGCTGGAACCAACGGAATACTTCCTCGCAATGGAGCCTGCCCAGCCTGTGTTTGGAGCAATTGTCTGGCTAATTCATCAGTACGGTCCTTGGTGACAATCAACTCCCTCGGCCCGTAATTCTCCCAGTAACTGGGCTAGTTGGTCAGTGTCTAATGTTTCCATGACGCCCAGGTGGATATTTTAATTGAGGCTTTGCGTTCTGTTACGCTCACCTGGTATCCACGGGGGTACCACACGATACTGGATGGAGGCCTAAGTGCTATCCCGGACCCCTCTCTGCTTGGTTATGTGGCAGACGTTGGGTAGCACCTTTAACAGGAGAATGTAGGGTAAGATACTGGTTCTGTGATGGGTGGACTCCCACCTCCCTCGGGTCCAAATCCCCTCCCTTGGGGTTATTGCTCACCTTAGGTTTTTGTGTGTTGGACTCTCCGTCCTGCATCTCTGTGCAGGGGCGCGTGGTTGGTGCAGGCGTTCCGTGGACCTAGTTGCTTCCCTGATCCATGTGCCCTTATGCCGGGTCCAGACCGGCTGTGACTCTGACTCTGCTTGCTGTTTTCCAGGTGAGTTATAATGTATTTATTCTGTCTCTTTCTTTCCCTCCGTTTTCTCTGTCTTCTCAGCGTCTTGCTCCACTACGCTGTGGGTCTTGCTCCACTACGCTGTTCCCTAACAATGGGCCTCATTACGAGTCCGGCGGTAACCGTGGCGGTAAAACCACCTGGTTACCGCCGGACTCATATTACCATTCCGCCTCCGTGACTCCCGGAATTACCAGGGCATTACAGCCCCAGTGTCCCGGGAGTCACGGAGGCAGAATGATGTTAATCCCCATTCCCATTGAGTCCCATAGGACTCAATGGGAATGGGGAAGTGGAAACACCTGCACCATCTCGTGATGGTGCTGGTGTTTACACGTCCGCCTGCAGGCGGGAGGTGTTCAACCCGTCAGGTCATACATGGCGGGAAAATCACCTTCCGCCTGCAGGACTCGGGATCGGGGGGTCTGGAATTAACAGTGGCAGCTGGTTCACCGCCACTGTTAATTCCAGACCGCCCGACCCGTAAAGAGGCCCAATGTCACTTTTTGTTTTCACAGGTATGGTTGCG
Source organism: Ambystoma mexicanum (assembly GCF_040938575.1). Lineage (NCBI taxonomy): Eukaryota > Metazoa > Chordata > Amphibia > Caudata > Ambystomatidae > Ambystoma > Ambystoma mexicanum. The sequence goes on from NC_090941.1 coordinate 275,454,873, forward strand.
ATCTCTGAGTTACCGGGCCGATGGCAAAGACCACAGTGAGTTATTGATGCGCGGAGCGCTGCGCTCTTTATTGGTGTTAATTGCTAACCTGTGTTCTCTTCTCTTTGTACAGGTTGCAGTGATGTTCCGGAGTGATGAGCGATCGAAGCGCTGCTTGCCCAGGTAAGTGCTTTGCTAATGCTGACCTTGTTCCTTCTCCCTTGCAGTTGTGGTGAAACCCGGAGATGGGAGAGGTAAGAGAAGCGCAGGGTGCTGCCAGGACTCGCTGCTTGCCCAGGTAAGAATTGTTATTAATGCTGTCCTTGTTTCTTTACCTCTGCAGGTTGCGGCGAACTCCGGAGATGGGCGAGGTAAGCGAAGCGCAGGATGGATTCAAGACCGGTTACTTCAGCTAATGCTGTTCTTGTTCTTCCAGGTTATTAATAGAATCCAGATCTAGGGCTTCAGGATCAGGCCGCCGGAGAAGCAGATGAGCAGGAGCGGGACACGGTGAGCGTTACGCTGCAGGAGTGCAGAATAACACGAAGCATGTTCTGCTGTTTGGGTGTGGTTTAAATAGCCCAGGTAAAGTAGTTCCAGGCCAAGTAGTTCCAAGCCCAGCCACATCCAAAACACTAGACAGCATGGCTTGGTTCTAAAGAACTGAGCTGTGTAATAGGCCTCCATGTTGGATTAAGGTCCAAAACTTGTATTGCTTTATTTCTGAAAATGTGAAAATGAGACTGGCCCCAAAGTCGCCAGGACTGACTCCATGTATGTTTCTGCTGGAGTTTTAAGGCCCTTGGGGCCAGTGTAAAGGGCTTTAGCCCCACTGCTGCCAGGGGGCTGTTATACCAGAGGGGGCCAGGGGCATGGATTGTGACAGCCGCGCTCTGAAACACTTGTGTATGAGCGCAATATAAATAACATATCACATCATATCCGTGGCCTGCTGTGTGTAGAATTATACATGCTGTCAGCTGGTTGAGATGGACCTTGCAAGGGATGTAGCCCTCTTGTATGACATATCAGAGTTGTACATGTAACAATATGTGAAGTTGCCTGGTAACAGGGAATTTGGGAATTGTGGCTAACTAGAAGAAGGAGGCAGACCAAAAGAGGACATTTCAAGGATGTTTATTTTTAGATAAGGAAATGCCTCACTGTAGTTATCGCTATGCCATTATTCCCTGCCCACGAAACTAAAAGAAAGAGTGCTCATCTGTCCTCTAATAAAATAAAAAGTTTCTACATCCAAACCTACTTTCTATCTAGCCCTACCACTATTGAAAACAACTTGAATAGCCATGGGCTTCTGCTAGTGGTTGACAGTGTTTGCCCAGCCAAGGTCACTTGTTTTCATCTCCAAAAGTGCTTCTCAGTTGCATGAAAAAAAAAGTGTTCATTAGAAAAATATCACAAAAGTGCCTTTATCGGTTCCAGGTAAAAATGTCCTCATCTGTTATCGCACAACAAAAAGTTCTGTAATTCACCCCTTTACACTCCTCATGAACTGTATCAATTCTTGATAACAATTTAAACTTAAAGTTCTGTTTATTCGAGGGATTCTTCTCATCTCCCTTTTCTATCCGATTGTACTGTTCTCTGTATATTTGTGTTTCATAAATGTGAACCTTCATGGTTCATTCCCACTTTTTACTTCAATGGGGTCCTCCAGACCCTGATGCTGCTTAATGTCCAAAACTGTTCACTTCAGGTTTCTTGGGTTTCTGTAACCACACATATTTTGCTTCTCTTTGTTCCACTCTTCTTCCCGTCCCCGAGAAACCCTGCGACCTGTATCTGTGTCGGGTTTGCTCCCTGGGGTTTGCGTCTCCATGGGGCAACTACTCTCTGTGTACTTCTCTCTTCGGCTTAAGAGGGCCACACTGACGGCTTCCATGTTAACCTCTGATTCTCTTCTACATGTGGGTAAAGCTCCAACGGACCCTCCGCTGCTACAGGTTCTGTTAGTAGTTGTGTCTCAATAAGGACTCCAGACTTCATTCGTTGACAGAATTCTGATATCAGAGTTCACTAGCAGTCTCCCAGCCCACCATAGCATTTGCATGGTCATTCCACCATTGGAGATGTTTTTTGTGCTCCCCTCTCTGCAGTGAGTCATCCACTGCACATATTGCTCTTCCCCCGGCGCCTTCGTTCTCTTCTCCCTGTGCTCGCGCTATCACCGGCTCCGCGGTACTGTATGACTCCACCCCTCGTGGACGTCGTGTCGTCAGAGAATCACCTCTTTACTGCATTCTCTCTCCCTCTATCTGGGTTCTTTGTCCTTTTATGTTTGCTACGTTGTTTCAGGCAAGGAGCGTGCCGTTCCTCCTTGTATTCGGAATATGATTCAACATTGTCCTAAGCCAACGGGAAGGATACAATGTCACTAATTGTTACAGGCAATTTAGTGGTACTAGTATATTTCTCAATTCCCATATAAGTGGATACTGTTGTCATTGAAGCGAGTACCTTATGGGAATGGGAGTCTTTGTCCCGGAAAGAGAAATCACTCCCAATGAGATCCCACTTGCCCAGACACCTAGGGAGGGTCTTTCTAGGTGGGCTCACCACGCTAGCCTCAAAGGGGGCAGCTCCCCTGGGAAAAAGGGACGAATGCTTCAGATTTATCATAGAATGTAAAAGCTTTGTTTAGTCTGGCCATCTTGCATTGTTATTTATTGATTGTCTGTTTCTAGGGAATATTGCCTTCCAAGAGCCAATCCCTATGCCAGCCAGGTAGAAACTGTTTCACTTCCTGTTACTCTCTGCAAACAGGAAGGGCGTTCTGTTTCTGAGGATTCGGGGGCCTTCCTGCCCCTTCAATCTGTAAGTGCCACTTACATCAGCACTTGTGATGGCCACATGATGACATGTCAGTGACAAAAGTTAAAACGGCCGATTTGAAAAGTTACTATGAGTACCTCTGAGTTACTTCTGAAGAGGGTTACTCAATTCACAATAAAGTTAATAAGCATCACTCTAACTAACTTATGACCTACCACTTTTAAGTCAGGGGTAAGAGTTGAGCCAGAGTTTCTTACAGTGACTTTATTATTAATCAAATATCCCTCTAGAGGTTTATGTCAAGGGTAGGTCAGAGTTACTCATCAGAGTTACTTAACGAATCCGCCAATATTGAGTTGGTGTTTTAACACTCTGAGGGCTTGGCACACCACTTGTAATTTTATTTTAATTATTCTTTCTGGCTGAAGTGCATAACTCATCATCTGTTTCTCTCTCGGATTTTGCTTCACCCACTTCTAGAAGTAGAAAGGGGGCTCTTCGTTAAGCAAAAGTGCCCCCTTTAATTTTCTATGTTTGAATGCTATTTTGATTCTGGGAATTATGTTCCTGCTCTGAGTGCATTCTGTACAAGTACCTTGGTGGTGGGCATGGTTGCTGATAGTCTTGCAGTCCTAACATGCGAGCAATAAGACCACAATAAGTCATGATACCCATGGGGACATAATAATCTCCTTCTGTGGCAGGTGAAAAATGATCATGGTTATTGATTTCACAGATTTTGGCTCACTGCCTACGTCTACCCGATCATTTTTTGTGGTTAGTTCATAATATTTACATTTATATATACTTTTTTGGATTGGGTGAAGGTTGTTTAGAGAGGTGGGGGGGATGGAAGGCAGGGAAGCAAAATTCAAGGTATCTATCTTGCAACCCTGGATTTTTTATTTACTGTGCATGCTTTTGGAATCTGTTCATTGGCATGGATATTTGACCTAAGAATGTGATGAACGTTCTAGATTTTTCAGAACAGCTTGTGAAGCCTGGGCAGGTCTTAGCCTTCTGGTTGCTATGAATTCGTGGTTTTCTAATGACGTTGACTTTTTAGTATGCACTGAAAGCTTACTCGAGGGGGATAATGGCCTGGGTGGAATGGAGCAGTATCAAGCACTTTTCATGTTGGCAGCAGTTCTGCTTACGACCGTTAAGGTCATTTGTGAACCACTGTGTTAAGAAACTCATTAAGAAACGTTTACTTTGATAATAGAGCTGCTCTCTTGCTTTATGAAGTATTCTGTAGCCTGCCATGCTTAGACTGCGTGGATAATTTTAATGCTCCTTAACCAACATATGGTATAAAGGCTCCATTTGGGCACCATTGTTTGTGAGTGACCTAGAGTCCACCTCATCATCTCCATTCTTCTTCTCATAGAGGGAGCCAAAAGCAGATTCCCAGAGGTGGATGAATCAGAGCACGCTGGGGCTTATATGATTGGTGAGAATACTGGCTCTGTTTCCTAAAGAAATTATCCAAAAGTGAGTATACAAGGCCCCAATGCTATTAGATATATGCGCTCCAGAAGCATTTCTCTACCAAGTCCCTGGAATGGTGAAACTACAGGGAAAGCAATGAAAGGGGGCCGATTTCAAATAGAATGTTCTAAGATTTTAGTGTGAAATGCACATTGTTATCTCACTATATTCAGAGCCAATTGAAATATGATTCAGTGTAGAACAAATGTAATGTTCCAGTGCATAGGGCTCAGTTTCTGATAAGTTATAACCAATTGAATGCAAGTAGAATGCTGCAGAATGATAGCGTGGAATGAATCCTGCTTTTTTCTGAGCATATTCAAGGCCAAGGGTGGATTAAACTGGCGCCCAATCACATTTTACGCAAGGCGTGCAGTCTTTTGCGACCAAGAACTAAGTAAATTGAACACGGTGCACCGGATTTAGCTTTGTAAATCAGGTTGTGTTTATGTTTTCAAAGGTATGGTTCTTAACTGTGGCTGTCAATCAGTGGCCAACGTTTCATAGCCCAACAGAATTTATAAATCAATACATGAGAAGGCCTAGTCATTTAAAGAGTAATATTGGAATCAAAGGGAGATTAGCTGAACCACTTCCATTCCCATAGAGAATGATGCAACTTAACAGGAACATTTAAATCCCTCCAATGACATAGTGCTGAAGTGATAGTGTGCACTAGAACCCCAACCAACCCATAAAGCTGGGGGTTGTCCAATAGCACTTTAAGATGAGTAGCAGCACCGTAAAATGGATGGGGATGCAGATTAATATTCTAGCATCAAATCAATAATGACAACTCAATAGTTTGGCAAAAGGAGTCCATTTAATGACAAGTACAAAAAAGGGGGAGTTCATGAACATCAGCTGTCACTCGATCTTCCTTCTCGCTTCACAACTCCAACGAACTTCATAAACAGCACATCTTTTATACTAAAACTATGTCATCACTGGCGTGTAACGCTTAGAATGTTGCATGCAATTCTATTTGTTATAGGAAAGTAACTTTAATATAGGTACTATATCTGTATATGGTAACGAAGTGAGGGGATTGAATAAACAGTGTCAGGTGGGGCATCTGAGCCTTTCCTTCAAAATGTCTGCCATAGACATCACTAAAAGTACAACGTCCCATTGGCTCTATTAACTATAGGACCCTAGATTACTTGGTTCACTATGATTCGGTTGGCATCGACCCCACTCATACTTTTCCACCAGCCAAGCAGTGTGCAGAATAGCCGGCCAGGTGCAGGGAGCTTATCCGCTCCCCTTGTCTCCCTCCAATTATTACAACAATCAATCATCACCTCAGTGGTCATGTGTCAATTATTTCTTTGTATCTTGGCCTCAAGACTGCTTCTTGGTCTGGGAAAGTGAATGCGCCTGGACATGGCACAATTCCATGCGTAGGTGTGAAGGGATCATACCTTCTGCTGGCTCGGTCACATGGTTGCGACACCGTGAAAGTCATCTTATTCTCCATGTAATTCGTGCATTTGATTTAATTGTGTCAGCCATCTGCCTCCTGTGGCTTATCTTGACCTTTCAGAATAGGATACTCTGCTCTTCTCTTCATTAAATGTATCTACTGTTGGCCTGCTTCAGCTGGTACAAACCTGGCTTCTTGGCATGACTTGCCTTCGCCTGTCTCGATTTTCCTGCTGCGAAGCTCTCCTCATGAGACCTTAAATAACCTTTGGTCAGTTCTGCTCTTTTGCATAGTGGAAGTATACTTATATACAGCTCTTTTCTTGAGGTAGATATGTATAGGTGGTGCTTGCTGCACTCTATTTTACTACTAAGCTTTAGCAAGCCTCCCAATTTTCTTTAGCTTCTTGAGGTTCCTTGAATGTGTGCACGTGTAAGCTGGCTGAATATTTGCATCATGCTCATGGCATAAGCATCTAACATTTGACATTGTTATTTCGCTTTAAACTCAGGATGTCACTTATCCATGGTGTTTCGTCTCTTTTCATCATTCATAGGTCATCATTTCTTTTATATGTGAGTCAGTCCGGGTTCTTGTGACGTCACCATTCATCTTCTTTTAGGACTTTCTTGGCTTCTCTGGTATTGCATTTTGACAATCGTCATTCTGTCTCACTTATCGATATGGTTTTCTCAATGGGTACCTTACTGTCCAAGGTTTCTTAGGTGCAGGTACTTCAATAGGTGCTGTCAGTCTGATAGGTACTGGCAGAGCCCTGCTGCTGCTCTCTGCTGGTTTATTTGCTCATCATACGTCACCATTTCGGCATGAACGTTTGTGGCACCTCAAAATGGGAGGTGGGGGTGTGAATCATGTTTAAGACCTCCTCTACACTCCCCCCTCTGGGCGATTCATTGACCACTTTCACTTCTTCTTTTGTATCCATATTTCCTGCATCCTCTGTGTTCACTTTCACTTCATCGTCTGGATCCATTTTTACTTCGTCTTCTGGGTTCACACATGACGGTCTGAAGAAATGTCTCTTTGGAGTCCATATTTTTATGACTCCCTTCAGGCTCCCTGCTGTTCTCACGTGCTTGTCCTCATTCCATGTCATAAGTTGACATTGTCCATTTGGACTGCAATAGATCCATCTGTGTTTCCTTGAATACCAAAACTTGGTTCCTTCTGATGCATGAATGCTATCTTTCACAAAGTTTCTTATTCCTTATTTCTTCATCAGTCAGGTCTCTGGGCTTCCATCCTGGTTCAATATTGATCATGATCTTCATCCCTATGGCCTTTTTCACAGTTTTCTGGCACTGAGTGATTATTATCTTGAAAACACAGAATCCGAGTAATATCATCACCAGTAGGGCTCCTAGGAACTTGAATGCATCTGCCATCCATTGTGGAACCCAGGAAAATAGTGATCCAAACCAGCTGTCATTCATCAAGATACCTATGGCCTCTGTTAACGTTCTATGTTCTTCGTTGTGAGATGGTGTAAATGTGCAACATGATTCTCCAATTTTTGCACAAACTCCTCCATCCATAGCTGTGATCATGTCAAGGACATGCCTGTTCTGTAGAGTAATTAGTCGAATTGCCCTCAGTTCTTCTCTGATTGCATTAAATCCTTTTATGGTCGTGTTGATGGTCTGCAGTAATTCCCATCTGGTCATATGCAACCATTTAGTATTTGCTCCAACTTGAATTCTTGGCATGAAAATTGTTGTGAACACTGATGAAGTCTGACTGAACAGTCTATTTTCATAAGGGATAGCATCAAAAGTTTCTATGGATTTGGCAGAAAAGTAATTCTCTCGCTTCATTCGACTCATCAGTTCCACAGATCTCCTTTTCCTCAGGTGATCATCTGCTTTCGGAAAACTGTCAATATTCAGATCACTTTTTGGGATCACAAGTGCTGGAACATGGACATTTACTATTGTGCATATACCCCCCCAGTTTCTCGGCAGTCTGATATATGCTTTGGATCCACATATTCAATAAGGAATCATGATTACTGCAGTACCGTGTACCATTCCTGGAGCGTCAAAGACTTGTCCACAGTTCTGATTCTCTCCCATTTTTCTTGTACCATTGTTTCTGAAGCAGAATTTCGGATTCTCTAATGGCACTCTCTGTAAGGGCCCTCCTCTGTCTTCGAGCCATGTCAATAGTTTAGCAAGTTTTGGCCATAATGGCTTGCATCCATTTTGCACTATGTTGATGGTGAGCTCGTAGTGACTGAAGACCATCCATTCCCTGCATATCACTACTCCTTTCTCCCATCCGTATGGTGAAAGCACTGTTCCCCAAATTTGCATTTGACCTCCTTTTTTCCACTTTCGAGCCTCTTCTGGCGTCTTCCCTTGAACGTTTAGTTTGTGATTTGCTTCCCTTCTGATTTTTGCTCCTTTAACTCCAGGCTTCTCGTATCTGATCACAATGTGTTTTGTTTTTCCATTGTTTCTTGTCTTTATGTCCTGGACATAATCATCTTCATTTGGATCAGTTGCTTCAGTTGCGCATTTCAGTGAGGCATCACTTTCCATGAACTGGCCTCTGGTCGTGCACATTGTACATGTGATAGACAGTGTGCAATCTGAACATGAACATCAATTTCCACAGCTACGAAGATCTTTGACTTCCCCATGCTGTAAGGTAGGAATGCACAAACAAAGCATTCCCCCTCTGAATTTCATCGTCCAACTTCTTTCATATGTTGGTACTATATGTTATTTCCCAATTGTGCTCTGCTGTCCAGGTAATCGTTTAGTTCATTGCCATCTCCTTGTATGCTCCTCTTTATTCTCAAGGTTTTCATGTAGTTTGCTATCATCACATCCTTAATAGCATCCATGTAGCTTATTCTCATCTGAGCATTCTTAGGTACCTCAGCCCATGGTTCAAGTATCTTTGTCTGTACTAATGGAGTAGGAGGATGTCTGCCAATCCTTTCCTTCTCCTCTTGCATCCTTTTTCTCTTGGTTATAAATGTCCATATCCACTCTGCTATTGGCCCAGTATATGGCTGTAGTTTGGAACTTGTACTTGGCCCCTTCACTGGAACATATGTGCTTGTCAATGCTGTCTCTGTTGGTTTTTTCTCCAACTCTTTTTGTCTCTTTAAAAGTTTGGCTTTTTCCATTTGTCTTTTCAATTCCCTTGTAGTAGAACTTCTCATAATAGGCAGTCTATTCTTCTCCCAGGCTTTGGATTTTGGTTCTGCAGTTATTGACGCTAGACCTGGTGCAAGTGTACTCACTGTTTGGGTGTGTGTAATTTTCATTAATCTCTTCTCATGCTTGCTCGACGACCCTGTCTCCGGCTTTTCAATTTGTTTGTTACCAAATGTGTGTGAGTGTCATGGCTAATCACATCCATTTCCAGCTCACTCACCCCCTTGTCAGCTTGTCTAGGAACTGGAAGGACTATAAAAGGTCTAGGTACTTTTGTGGGTGTCATGCGTACATCATTAGGTGGGTGCACTGAAATCGGAACACTTTGTGCACCAATAAAAAATGCAGCTCGAATCGTCAGTGACAGTAGAACAATGATAAATACAATACATAGGTACATTATGCCTCTGTAGGTTAGGCGGCAACACTTAGTTCTGGAACAGTATGATCACCTTTCCTCTTGAGGAATGACAACATTACTCCTTAGGTTGCCCATCTCTATCATTTTAAGGAAAGAAAACGAACTTTTAATACATTCCATGAAACAATATCTCTGGATTCTGCTGCTTCGGTTTGTCGGTTATAGGTACTGGAACAATTGTCCTTCTTTATATGGATACTGCATTGTCTTATTGTCTCTGGATACAGTTCTCTTTTCCGTAGTCGCAATGAAGGCAATACATTTCAGCAAGTCCTCTTTTACTGTATGTGTTCAAAATAAACAAGCTCCCAGTCTGTTCCTCTTATCTGTTTCACTCCGGACGACATGTCGGATCCTTTGGCAGTATAAACAAGAGTGAAGTCTCTGGCAACACTTCTCGATCTGTCCCGCGGTGGAAAGTTTTACCGTCTCTTTCGGAAATTCTGATGATGGTAAGACAGTTCAACCTGCATCACAATACCATGTAGGAGCATGCTCATCTGTGTAGAGTTTGCTGGGTCTCTGATGAAAGTGAGGACATCAACACCGGCAGGCCTCCCCACAAGTTCTGAAAAGTCCTCAATTAGGTGAAAGAAAAAGTTACTTGCCAATCTGCTATCTTCTGGTGACAGGGACATTGGTCTTGTCCTTGTTGCACTGTGGGCAGATTCTGTGATTTAAGTGAGTTTCAAGAGTAATCTGGATTATGATACCTTTCAGGATTATGCTCAAACGTTCTATGTTTTCAGGATCTCAGAGAAATGTCAAGACGTCAGCTCGTCTCCCAACAAGATCTGGGCAGTTTTCAATTAAGCGAAAGAACATTATGCTAACAAGCCTATCCGCTTCTTCTTCTCCTTGGGACATTTGTTTTTTCCTCTCTTTATTCCGGATGCAGGAGGAACTGCTCGGCGATCACGATGAGCAGCCTCCTCATTGTCTTTCCGTTTTCAGGGTCTTGAAGAAATTCTGTGATGCTTGTGAGCCTTTCCACTAGTGACGGTACGACCTCAAGACTAGGTCAAAATAATTCAAATCGTCTTTAGTGATGTCGCTACTGTGGGACACCATAAGTGAGTCCAAATAATGCTCCTATTTGGAACGAGTCCGGATATTGTATTTTCTTCCAATTGTGTGTCCTCGATCAAAATTTGGCATATCCTTTTCTTATCAAGGCTTCAACATGCCTCAGTCCAAAGTTCAAAGTCAACAGAATAGGTTGTGGCTTATACGTGCAATTCTATTCTTCACCCTGCAACTAGGATGCACAGAGTGTCCGTATTTTTATGTCCGTATCCCCTTTTTTTATCAGAGGAAATGTCCAATTTTAAGCCACACTTTCATAAGAGTTTCTCATCTTTGTTTTGCTGGACATGCGTCCTTCTTCCTCGTCATGGATCTTGTCTGCATGTGCTGAAGTTCTTCTCCGTTGTCTGTAGTCACTAAGCATTGGGGTATGGGTAGGGGGCCTTCTCCGATGTATGGTTTGATATCACCCAGATTCCTTCTAGCTTGATTGCAGAGGGAGTAACGTTCTCTACTCTGAATGGACTGTTAAACTTTGGCTCGTCCCACTTCTTTCTCATGTGGTTTCTCACCAGTATCGTATCTCCAGGGAAGATTGGAGGTAGACGTAGTCCTTGAATTGGGTCAGTTTTAGTATCTCCTTCTGTGTTCTGTGCTGCCCCGCACCCTTTTTATCATCGCTGTTACTGTCCTGAAATTACAGTAAGACAAGATGTCATGCAATTCAATTAATTTTGCATTTCAGACCCTAAGATTTCTCCTGTTGGCTGGGCATCACATCTAGCTCTAGCTTTGGGTGTCAGTGGAGTATGCATCCTTCTGCCTGTTGCTATTTCGTGCGGCGTAAAATGATGGTCAGAAGCAGGCTGGTTTCTGAGTGTATACTGTGCCAATGGAAGACAGTGTAGCCATCCCTTTTTTAGAGAAAGCTTCAACTTGGCTATCCTTTCCTTTAACAAGCCATTGAGCTTCTCGCATATTCCATTACCTTGCAGGTGATACGCCAACGAGAACTTGTGCTTTATACCAAGCAGCAAACTGATCTGCTCAAATACTGCGTTAACAAAGTGAGGACCATTATCAGACCTCATGGCCTCGCATACTCCCCACCTGGAAAATACCTCTCTCACCAGAAATGTGGCTGCACAGTAGAGTCTGGGTGTGTGCATGGACCTGCTTCTATCCATGGACACATCACAACAATGAGGTACCATACTTGAATCATATCAACATAATCAACATGCAAGTGCTGAAAAGGTCAATTAGGCCTTGCAATGACTCCTCTAATGACCCTTAGTGTGTGCCCAGCTGTGAACTGTTGACAGATTAAACAGTTCATCATAAAAAATGCAACATGCTCCACTAAGTTCTGTATAAACCAGTGTTCAGCAAACGTTGCTGCGAGATTTTCTTTTGTCATATGTGCTGGATAATGCAATTGCTCCATTGCTATCTTCAATAGGGCTATAGGCATCACCAGTTTACCGGTGCTGTCTTGTCGCCACAAGCTTTTGGAGGGGTTTAAAGAACACCCTTGCCACTTCCAGGGGTTATTCTCCTCCTGTGGTGTTTCCCCTAGGAGTTCCATTAACTGGGTTTGACCCTTGTTACTATAACTGTCAGGTTCACTTCGTGCAACAATCATTCTCTCATACACATCAGTTGTTTCCACATCCATCACAACTTCATCTTTGGTGGACACACGGTTGGCTTCTGTGTATCGCTGCTCGATTTCCACGTGAGGTAAATTCTGTCCCTTTCGTGTGGGTGTGCATTTTACAACCACTATGTCCACTGGGAGCTGTAGTGCCTTAATGAGCCTATCCAATAGGGCTGTGTGCTGCACTGGCGTGCCATCTGCTCGGAGGTAGCCCCTCCTTTTCCAGCACGCTAAGCCTGCATGCACAGTTGATGTCACATAGGCGGAGTCACTGTACACCGTCACTTCCTGGAGTGCGAGATTCTCAATGGCGAGTATCAACGCTAATAGTTCTGCAGCCTATGCTGAATAATAGGATGGTAATCGTGCACTAATAAGTACTCAAAACTCTCCATTTGCCGTGTGCTTCATCACAGCAGTGCCTGTATATCTTTGCCCATCATTCTGATTGATTCTCGAATAACCGTCAACGAAGACAATTTTTCCTTCTGCCAATGCGTTTTCTTTCACTCTGGGAATCTCATCATAGAATTCTTCGTAATTTGCACAGTCATGGATCGGTTCTCCTTCAGTGACTGGCTCTGCTATGAACATAGCTGGATTCACTATTTTGCATCAAACTATCTTAATCGATGGATTCGATATGATCACTTCATAAGCGGAAGCTCTCTGAGATGTCAATGTGCCCTTTGGTTTCTCTAGAATGGCAAATAGTGCGTGCTCGACAAAAAACGTCATTGAGCATCCCATCACAAGGGTTGTAGCCTTTTCCATGGTGAATGCTGCGGCAGCTAAACTCTGTTCACAAGGGAAATGACCTCTCATCACTGGGTCCAAATTCCCACTGTAGTATGCCAGGGGCTTGTACCCCAATGGGGTTCTCTGTATAAGTACTGCTGTCATGACACTGCCATTAATGTGTGAAACAGGTAGAATTCCTCTCCATAATTGGGTATACCTAATACTGGTACCATACAAATGGCTTTCTTGAGTTCAATAAAGCCTTCTTCCATGGTCTCAGACCATTACATTTTTTCTTTCGTCCCCTGTGCCTTCTTCAGGGCTTGTAACAAGGGCTTAGTATATGAGCTGTAGTCGAAGACCCATGCCCTGACATAATTGCAAAGTCCTAAAAAACTCTGCATCTGTTTTATCGTGTGTGGCTTGGCTGTGTTCAATATGGCCTCAGTCCTTTCAGGGGTAACCTTTATTCCCTCATGTGAGATCAGCTGGCCTATGTACAGCACTTCTTGCTGACAATATTGTAACTTTTCTTTGTCAACTTTATATCCTTTCTCAGCCAATATGTCCAATAGCTGAACAGAATCGAGTCTGCATCTCTCCTCTGTTGTGCTGCAAATTAAGATGTCATCCACATATTGTAAGACAACACTCTCTAATGCAATATTGCTTAAGTCAATCTACAGGACTCCGTTACAAATCGAAGGAGACTCACAGTACCCATGGGGTAACCTCGTGCTTTTCAGACGCATCTGTCTGAATGTGAATGATGTCAGTTCTTGTGAGTCTTTGTGCATTGGGATTGAGAAAAATTTATTTTTTAAGTCAATCACTGTGAAATATTGAGCCTCAACAGGTATATTACATAGGATTGTGGCCGGGTTAGCCACTAGAGGGAACTCGGCCTCTACAATATCATTTATCGGCGTAAATCTTGAATTAGTCTCCACAACCCTCCCTTTGATTTTTTAATCAGATAAACCACTGTGTTGCATGACGACTCTCCGACATGGAGTGTAAGCCCATTCCTTTGGAAAAGCGTCTTTAACCGCTTCGGTCTCCTATTGCCCTATCTTTTCAGGACTTTGAATGCAGGCTTCTTCTAACCGCTATATAAAAGCATAGGTATTTGGGCGTATCCTCTCTCTGCTCAGGTATCCTCCTGGTATCCTCTCTCTAAATCAGGTATCCTCCCGGTATCCTCTATGCTTTGTTTGGTCACCCTCGAGTCAATATTACCTTCCCCTTATATATATATATATATATATATACATTCTACTCTACTTCTGACTTTATTTTTGTCCTACCTCCCTCCATTACCTTTCCTTACTTGTTCTAAGGCATGCAACTTTTTGCCAAAGCATTCAGTCTTTTTCACTCACTATTCGCATGTTTTTCCTCTCTGGATCCTCAGGATCACTGCCTTCGTCACTGCCTCTCCTGCTTTTCTTCCGGAAGACTGCTCGTAGAAGTGGGAAGGGATTTGTGGGTGAAAACACGGGCTCCTTCAGACCTCAACTGCAGATTTTATAATTTACTCTAGCCACTATCTACGTGGGAGCTTCTCGGTCTACTTAGCAAGATGACAAAAGACTTGTGATATTGCCGAGGACCTAGAGTTACTTATGTGGACAGTCAATGGGTGTCTTCTCTAATCGATAGTCGATAACCCATCCTCTGCTACCATGTGTGCACTAGGACCCCAACCGGCCCATAAAGCTGGGGGTTGCCCAATAGCACTTTAAGATGAGTAGCAGCACCCGTGAAATGGATGGGGAGGCAGATTAATACTCTAGCATCGAATCAATAATGACAACTCAATAGTTTGGCAAAGAGAGTCAATTTAATGACAAGTACAAAAGTGTTCTGACTTCAGTGTCGTGTAGACCCATGAGACCTCCGTCCCCAAGTGACGCACAGGGGAACTAAAAGAAACCCGCTGTACGACCTTTGAGGCCACAGGTGGGAGATGACTTCCCAGATCCACGGAACCTCTGGAACACCGATGCTGCTGTCAAAAAGGAACGAGGTTAAGTACCAGGCAACCACAATACAATTCAGTAAATCAAAGGATCTAGAAGGTCTTACCTATCGGGTGTTAGGAAAACCCCGGGAACCTAGTAGAGGTTCGAGACTCAGATGATGCGGCAGTCCCTGGAATAGTAGGACCGTAAGAGAGCGTGGATGAAGGATCAGCCACCTGTAGGAGTGAAGGCGAGACTTGGATCCCCAGAAGGGAAATGGCGTAGGAGTTCAATGAAGTACCAAGGGATGATCCAAAAACAAGTCAGGATGTAGTCCAAAGTCCGGCAACAGGTAAACAGTTCCAAGGAAAGGTACAAAGGGTATCCGAAGGAGTCCGAGGTAGAGTTCCGTGATCAAGGTAACAGTGGAGCAATAGGTAACGCCAAACAGGGTCTGAAGACAGCTGAGAAGCAATGAGTGTTCTGTCTCTCCGACCTTTATACTGTGCGTTTCTGGATCATGTGACGTCTCTGGGTCAAGTGACGTCCGCCAAGGTCACGTGAGGAACGCCACTCTGGATCACGTGATCGACGTGGAGACGTAACACCGCCCCTTCTGCTATACGCTCTCCAAGGCAATTGCCAATGCAGAAAGGGTTGCAATCGAGACCGTACCCCATAACTGGTACGGAGTTTCCGGTCCTTTGGGTTCACCGAATCACTTGAGCCTCGAACCGTGGGAGGAGGTGTAGGGGAAATGTGAGCAGTGTTCTGGTGTGTGTTCTGGTGTGTAGCGGACTGGTGTGCAGAGGATCTCCTAACATAGCCCCTCCCCAATGGCCCACGACCCCGTGGGCAGGACGGATGATCCCTATGGAAGCGGGCTACCAACCGAGGGGCGTCTAAATCCAAGGCGGAAACCCAAGAACGCTCCTCCGGATCGTAACCCTTCCAATCCACTAGATACTGGAGCCTACCCCTAAACCATCGGGACCCCAAAATGGCCGACACCTCAAAGACATCAGGAGAAGCCAGGGACACCGGCGCAACAGGGGTTCTAAGACGGACAGAGTCGGGACAGGGTTTGAGGAGGGAGACATGGAATACAGGATGGATACGCCAGGAACTAGGAAGCACCAGACGAAACGCCACCGGGTTCACAACCTGAGAGATTACATACGGGCCGACAAAACGAGGCAGCAATTTCCGGCAACCCACTAGGCGAAGGTGACGTGAAGATAACCAAACTCTAGAACCCACCACCAAAGGAGGAGCAGCTAGACGTTTGCCATCCACACGGGCCTTCATAGACGCCTTTGCTTCAGTGAGATGGACCACAGTACTAGCATGTATCGCAGACAGATCCCTAAGACATGTCGTGGCCGCAGGATTTGATGAAATAGAAGCATCAGGGACCGGCAAGACCTTGGGATGTTGGCCGTAGAGGGCGTAGAAAGGCGAACAACCTGTAGCTGAATGAGCCGCGTTATTGTATGCGAACTCAGCAAGCCGTATAACGGCCAACCAGGAGGTCTGGTGTTGCAACATAAGGCAGCGAAGATACTGCTCCATGGATTGATTCGTCCTTTCAGTCTGCCCATCGGTCTCAGGATGATAGGCCGAAGAATACCTGGTATCAATGCCCAACAATTTAGTCAACGACTTCCAAAAACGAGAGGTGAACTGTGATCCTTGATCGGATATAATGACCGAAGGGAGCCCAAATAACATGAACACGTGTTCAAAGAACAAGTCTGCTAATGCCGGAGCCGAAGGAATACCTTTACAAGGAACAAAACGGGCCATTTTTGTGAACGTGTCCACCACTACCCAGATTGAGTCAAAACCTTGTGACTTGGGGAGATCGGTCACGAAATCCATAGTCAGTGTATGCCAAGGTCTGGGAGGTACCGGAAGTGGAAGCAGTAACCCAACCGGTCGGCCTCTCCGATGTTTAGCCTGAGCACACACCGCTCACGAATTAACGTAACACTCCACATCGCGCTTCATAGAGGGCCACCAACACCAGCGCTTGAGGAGATCTAAAGTGCGCTCCTGACCGGGATGGGCATTAAAAGGAGCATCATGAGACCACTCAAGGGCCAGATTACGAGTGTCAGGTGTGGGAAGAAACAGACGGTCATGCACGAAAGGCAAACCATTAGAATACACGGGGTCCCATTCTCGCAACTGTTCGGAATGAATGCTAGTCCAGGTTCGGACCGAGTCTAATAGTGGCAATGAGGGTGTACAGAGACAAATTACATGACTCTTTCCGAGAACAGTGTCAGGGAAGGTTGGCAACTCGACCCCACCCGGGGAACGTGACAAGGCGTCTGCTTTACCATGTGAAGTTCCAGGACGATGCATAATACGAAAATCAAAAGAGGAAAAGAAAAGATGCCACCGAACCTGTCTGCTATTAATGCACTTCAATGAAGCCAGGTCCTGTAAATTTCGATGATCTGAGTATACCGTGATCGGATGTTTAGCCCCCAAAAGATGATGGCGCCAAACACGAAAGGCGTCCATGACAGCCAGGAGTTCCTTCTCCGTAACGGTGTAGTGAGTCTCAGTACTGGAGAACTTACGGGAATGGCATGCCACTGGGTGTAATTTGCCTGTTGTAGGACATGATTGGGACAATACCGCACCGAGGGCAAAAGAAGAGGCATCCGCCTCAACTATGAATGGGAGGTCAGGATTGGGGTGCTGGAGCACTGGTGCGGTAGTGAAAGCGGTTTTCAAAGCCTCTAAAGCCTCCTGATGTTCCCTCTGCCAACGATAGGGTATCTGAGGACTAGTCAGGGCCGTGAGCGGGGCAACGATTGTGGAGAAGGAGGAAATGAAACGCCTATAAAAATTGGCGAAGCCCAGAAAGGATTGCAAGGACTTGAGTGTTTGAGGTACTGGCCACTCTAAGACTGCTCTGACCTTGGAATCGTTCATGGATAACGCTCCCGGAGTAATGTGGAACCCCAGAAACTCAACAGATGTTTCATGAAACTGACAGTTCTCAGGTTTGGCAAATAAGGAATGTTTTCTGAGACGGGATAGTACTTCTCGGACATGTTTTACATGGTCATCAAGATTACGTGAAAAGATCAAGATGTCGTCCAAGTATACAACCATGTAAACATCCAGTATATCCCTGAATATGTCATTCATAAAGCGTTGGAATGTGGCCGGGGCATTACAAAGACCGAAGGGCATGACTAGGTATTCATACAACCCGTAACGAGTACAGAAAGCCGTTTTCCACTCATCGCCCTCGCGAACGCGTACTAGATTGTATGCGCCGCGCAGATCAAGCTTGGTGAAAATAGAAGCATGTGATAAGTGGTCCAGAAGGGGTGTGATTAACGGAATTGGATACCTATCCTTCTTTGTGATGGCATAAGACGTCGATAATCCACACAAGGACGTAAATCCCCCTCTTTCTTCGGTACAAAAAATATAGGACTTGCAGCTGGTGAAGTAGAGGGGCGGATGTGTCCTAAACTAAGGGCGTTCTGTACATACTCTTTCAATGCTAGTTCCTCCGAGGGAGACAAAGAATAAATCCTGCCCGAAGGAATAGTGGAATCAGGGATTAATTCGATGGGGCAATCATATGGTCTATGTGGAGGTAATACCTCAGAAGAGCCGCGATCAAAAACTGTTTCGAATGCTTTGTACTCAGACGGAATCCCAGACATCAACCCCCCAACGGTATGAGGAGTCATCACCTCGGATCCATCTACACTCAGCGTGAGTTGAGCTAAGGCTCCCAAAGCCCGAGAAGGGGTGTCGATAGTTTGATGGGTCGGGAGACAATAATTCTGACAGATCTCGGATTCGAAGAGCACAGTTCCTGATTGCCAATTGATCAGCGGATTGTGTTCACGTAGCCATGGTATCCCTAATATGATACCGAACTGAGGTGTGGTGATTAAGTCAAAACTTAAGGTCTCTGTATGAATATCGTGTATGGTCAACAAGAGAGGTGCAGTTTGGTGTCGAACAAGACCAGAAATTAACGCAGAGCCATCTACGGCTTGAACAGGTTCAGGTCAGGTTTTTACCACTAAAGGTAGATTGAGGGAATGGGCTAAAGCAATGTCTATGTAATTTCCAGTAGCACCTGAATCAATGATGATTGTAACTGTATGAAGAAGGCCTGTAGAGGGACATAGTGTAGCGTTTACAGAGACGGGTTGGACACGAGCAAAGGCAAGAGGGGTACCCGGAGATAGAGACTGAACACTCGACCTGTTCTCCGGGTCTAAGGTCGAGCTGTCCGAAAAACCTGGTTCTTCTTGGGACGTCGAGGACACTCTTTCACAAAATGTCCCGTGATGCCACAATAGAAGCATGCATTATCTACCCTTCTACGTTCCCTCTCAGATGTTGTAATAGGGCTACGTAAAGCACCCACTTGCATAGGTTCTTCCGCGCTGGAAGTAGGAGTACTGGTAAGTGTAGGATGGGAAGAAACCCCCAGCTCGGCTTTACGTTCCAATCGTCGTGCATCTACTTGTAGTGCAAGATCAACTAGTTCCGGATACTGAGTGGGCATAGAAGGAATCACTGCTAAAGCATCTTTCATTATGTTACTCAACCCTCTATAAAAGACAACTGCCCGCTTGCTTTCTGGCCATGATGTTTCAGCAACTAATTGATTGAAACGGGTGATGTATTCTATCAGAGTCCTTCTACCCTGAGTTAGTTCTAACAACTCCAAATCCCTAGACTGTGCCTTATGTCGGGTATCAAATACTCGAGACATTTCTAGAACCAACAGATCGAAATCATAAATGACTGGGTTATTATTCTCCAACAGAGGGTTAGCCCAAGCTGCAGCTGTCCCAGCTAAACAGGAAAGGGCAAAGGCGGCTTTAGCAGTGGAAGTAGGAAAGGCCAAAGGTCTGCACAGGAAATGTAACTTGCACTGGTTAATGAAGGTCCTGAATTTCTTGGGGTCACCTTGAAAACGTTCAGGAGCGGCCAGGGGGGTAGGGGTTGGGAGTATCACCGGGGTGGGGACTGTAGTACTAGCCAAGGGAGGAGGTGTGGTGGAAGAACTAGCATCTCCGAACTCAGGGTCTGCAGGAAGGGAATGCTGAACACTCTGTATGGAGTCTAACCTTTGGTGGATCACCGTATTTGCGGCGGCCATATCTGCCCTTAATACTGTAATCGCCTGGACTAAAGCAGCTATGGGTTCTTCCGTGGATCCCTGCATTGTCTAACACGACTATACGGCTTCTCAGTCTGTTCTGACTTGAGTGTCGTGTAGACCGATGAGACCTCCGTCCCCAAGTGACGCACAGGGGAACTAAAAGAAACCCGCTGTACGACCTTTGAGGCCACAGGTGGGAGATGACTTCCCAGATCCACGGAACCTCTGGAACACCGATGCTGCTGTCAAAAAGCAACGAGGTTAAGTACCAGGCAACCACAATACAATTCAGTAAATCAAAGGATCTAGAAGGTCTTACCTATCGGGTGTTAGGAAAACCCCGGGAACCTAGTAGAGGTTTGAGACTCAGATGATGCGGCGGTCCCTGGAATAGTAGGACCGTAAGAGAGCGTGGATGAAGGATCAGCCACCTGTAGGAGTGAAGGCGAGACTTGGATCCCCAGAAGGGAAATGGCGTAGGAGTTCAATGAAGTACCAAGGGATGATCCAAAAACAAGTCAGGATGTAGTCCAAAGTCCGGCAACAGGTAAACAGTTCCAAGCAAAGTTACAAAGGGTATCCGAAGGAGTCCGAGGTAGAGTTCCGTGATCAAGGTAACAGTGGAGCAATAGGTAACGCCAAACAGGGTCTGAAGACAGCTGAGAAGCAATGAGTGTTCTGTCTCTCCGACCTTTATACTGTGCGTTTCTGGATCATGTGACGTCTCTGGGTCATGTGACGTCCACCAAGGTCACGTGAGGAACGCCACTCTGGATCACGTGATCGACGTGGAGACGTAACACCGCCCCTTCTGCTATACGCTCTCCAAGGCAATTGCCAATGCAGAAAGGGTTGCAATCGAGACCGTACCCCATAACTGGTACGGAGTTTCCGGTCCTTTGGGTTCACCGAATCACTTGAGCCTCGAACCGTGGGAGGAGGTGTAGGGGAAATGTGAGCAGTGTTCTGGTGTGTGTTCTGGTGTGTAGCGGACTGGTGTGCAGAGGATCGCCTAACAAAAAGACAGGGAGTTCATGAACATCAGCTGTCGCTCGATCTTCCTTCTCGCTTCACAACTCCAATGAACTTCATAGAAAACACATCTTTTATACTAAAAACTCGTCATCACTGGCGTGTAATGCTTAAAATGTTGCATGCAATTCTATTGGTTATAGGAAAGTAACTTTAATATAGGTACTATATCTGTATATGGTAACAAAGTGAGGGGATTGGATAAACAGTGTCAGGTGGGGCATCTGAGCCCTTCCTTCAAAATGTCTGCCGTAGACGTCACTAAAAGTATGACGTCTCATTGGCTCTATTAACTATAAGACCCTAGATTACTTGGTTCACTATGATTGGGTTGGCATCGACCCCACTCATACTTTTCCACCAGCCTAGCAGTGTGCAGAATAGCCGGCTAGGTGCAGGGAGCTTGTCCGCTCCACCAGTCTCCCTCCAATTATTGCAACAATCAATCATCACCTCAGTGGTCATGTGTCAATTATTTCTTTGTATCTTGACCTCAAGACTGCTTCTTGGTCTGGGAAAATGAATGCGCCTGAGCATGGCACAATTCCATGCATAGATGTGAAGGGATCATTCCTTCTGCTGGCTTGGTCACGTGATTCCGACACAGTGAAAGTCGTCTTATTCTCCATGTAATTCGTGCATTTGATTTAATTGTGTCAGCCATCTGTCTCCTGTGGCTTATCTTGACCTTTCAGAATATGATACTCTGTTCTTCTCTTCATTAAATGTATCTACTGTTGGCCTACTTCAGCTGGTACGACCTTGGCTTCTTGGCATGACTTGCCTTCGTCTGTCTCAATTTTCCTGCTGCAAAGCTCTCCTCGTGAGACCTTAAGTAACATTTGGTCAGTTCTGCTCTTGTTCATAGTGGAAGTATACTTATATACAGTTCTTTTCTTGAGGTAGATATGTATAGGTGGCGCTTGCCGCACTCTATTTTACTACTAAGCTTTAGCAAGCCTCACAATTTTCTTTAGCTTCTTGAGGTTCCTTGCATATGTACACGTGTAAGCTGGCTGAATATTTGCATCACGCTCATGGCATAAGCAGCTAACACTTGACATTGGTATTTCGCTTTAAACTCAGGATGTCACTATCCATGGTATTTCGTCTCTTTTCATCATTCATAAGTCATCATCTCTTTTATATGTGGGTCAGTAGCGGTTCTTGTGATGTCACCATTCGTCTTCTTTTAGGACTTTCTTGGCTTCTTCTGGTATTGCATTTTGACAATCGCCATTTTGTCTCACTTGTCGATATGGTTTTCTCAATGGGTACCTTACTGTCTAAGGTTTATTAGGTGCAGGTACTTCAATAGGTGCTGTCAATCTGATAGGTAATGGGCAGAGCCCTGCTGCTGCTCTCTGCTCATTTATTTGCTCATCATACATCACATATTTCGGCGTGAACGTTCCTGGCACCTCAAAATGGGGTTTGGGGGTGCGAATCGTGTTTGGGACCTTCTCTACAAGAGGACCCTGAAATAGATCATCCAAGGGATATGGTGGATAGTTGCTCTTTGGATGTGTTATTAACTTTTCATTCTTTATATATGTAGAATTATTTTCCTTTATCGATTTCAATGTTCAATTTACTTCATCATTAACTACATGGCTAATTCTAGGGGAGAACCCCCTTTTCCGCAGTGCTAAAATTCAAACAAAAAAAGTAAATTCAAACAGTATCTATCTATTACATGGCATAGTAAAACTATCTACAAAAACATCTAAGCACAAAGTAATTCGGTTCTCACTTGGGACTTTGCCAAAACTCATCTCTGTTAGCGGGAAAACATCAACGATTACTTCAGTGATGATTAACTAAGTACCTGCTTCTTTGCTATATACCTAAACCAAGTGTTACATTAAGAAATTACATGAAAAAAAAAACGAATTTGCCCTAACCCCTATGTGCATGGGTCATACACATAAATGACAGGATATACTAACTACTGGTCTGGTGTTTCTGTACTTCTGTTTCAATATGCACATATCAAATGGTTTTAAACACATCTACCCATTAGTGAATTCATTCATCACTGAGCGGGATTCTGTTTGGGGCATAAATGTCAAATCTCTCTCTCTCCCTCCCTCTCTCTCTCTCTCGCTCCCCCTTTCCGCAGCAACCTCGTCTCTTGTTCAATGTTTTTTATGACTTCCAGTACAAATCCACAGAGTTGACTGACTACTGGTCTGGTGACATTGGACTTAATATTGTTGTTATGGATGTCAGACTTATGTTCTAATGGTTGGTATTTAAAACGAGAAGCAGTTTGGCCCCAAACCAGGCCCACCATCCACACACCATTTTACACGTGTTTTCCCGTGATTTTTCTTCTTTGTTGTCCACTAAAGAAGTTCACAGTCTCGGGAGGATAGCTCAGGGGCAACGTGCTCGCCTTGGAAGCAAGACGACAAGGAGCCCTGGTTCCGTGCTTAGAAACCTCTGGGTATTAAGTGTGTTATAAATAACCAATCATATCATATATTTCATATTATTACAAATGCGTTGTCCCACTTTTCAGTCTCCATCTTATACTTCTAAAAGACATGCAGTCGCACATTTGCATCCATGCTGTTATCATCCCTACCTCCATTCCCGATCTAATGCCACACTTGTGGAATGCCCGACACCATTTTACAATCCACTCTGATCATCAATGATGCTGACTCCTAAATGATAGTGCCATCCAGTGTTCCATCACCTTGCTCCACCTACATGCAGCCCAATCTTCTGCCTGCCGAGAAGATGGAGCTCTGGTGCTGGATTTCGATGCTCATCATTACCCCTTGCTAAAATGATTTTATGATCCATGAGCTTGGGTACCTTACATTTTCTTTTGTGCCTGCTCTCCTAACATTTGAAATTCCTTCTCTATCTCTAGCCTTGGAGCATTGAATATGGCCTTCTGTTGCTCCAGCTGCATCTGTAATGTCTCCTTCCACCACCAGCTCTCTTGGCTTTATTTATTTATACATTTTTGCAATGGCCAGACCCTGGCGTATCACAGCGTTTGTTACAGAGTTGCAGAATGCAGGTATGCGTAGGAGGGCTGGTTTCTGATATGAGGGTTTGTGAGGTTGCTTTTGGGTCACACATGCTTATTTAAGGGTCTCAGCCAGACTTGCATTGAAATTAAGCTTTGGAAGCACACCTCCCTCAGAACCTAGATCACTCCACTGGCTCGCCCTGAACACCTCAGTGACCTTCAAGAGGCTTTGGCTTACCCTCAAAGTTATTCACAGGAAATCCCTTAAAAGTATCACAGAATCAAGTAATATGTCATATGATGCTCCCGCCACGTCGTAGTTACAAGTTGCGGCGATGTAGTGCCTGGGACCATCAGGCATTTCTGTCTTTTCAGCCACGAGACTTTGCAGTGGTCACATGTTGCACTTTAGAAATGCTGGAATGCACAATTTAGCTGTTGCTTCAAAAAAGACAACAGGATGATACAAACAAATCAGACGCAGACACAAACAGAGGAGACAGTCCAGAGGTGAATCCTTGAGCTGTCCTGCTATGCCCGAGGAAGTAATGTGAAGATTACGAAAGCTTGCAAATAAATTCCTTTGTTAGCCGAAGGTATCATCTTGTTGCAATACAAATTGATACGTTCGCAAAAGCCAACTGACTGGCATCCCTCACATAAAGGTATTAGCATAATTGACCTAAAAACAATTGACCTAAAACATTTGATCAAATTATTTTAACCTTTTTGTCAGTCAAATTTTATTAAATATATATATACCCTGTATTTGCACACTGCACCACACTTTAGTCATGGATCACCCATATGGGACGATTCCTAGACAATCAGATAGATCATACTGGCACTATGCATTTTAATGGTAATTTATTTACAAATATGAATGCATGTGATTTATGACGCCTGCAAGGGGTAAATACTGCCTACTCTCTGTGCAATATATATGTGTCAAGCATTTTATATATTTTGATTAACGTTAGCACTATGCACTTTATATGCTTTGCTGTTATCAAAGTGAAAATGTGTAAATCACAAGACACTGATATATGAGTGTATCTAGTGCTAAATGTCATGCAATAATGTTGCTGAAATTTTGATGGTCAAACATTATTTGCACAAGATTTACTCATATAAAAGCTGAGATTAGCGCCAATAGAAAAATATATGTATTATACATTGATTATACCATTTCGCTTTTAATGTTAACATTTGTCTGCCCTTTTCAAAATGGAGGCATTTGCAAACATCAGAAACCCTCTCAAACAGTATGCTAGTGTTTTTGTTTCAAGAACAGAGATGATGGACTTATTAAGTCAAGTGGTATCCATAAATGCACAGTGCTCTTTTTTTTACTTTTAAACCAGACGAAACCCGTGTAGGGTGAAAAGCGTCGTTGTTGTGTGTTTTGCTGCTGCCTTTCTTGTTTGTCCACAACCATGGAATAATAAAGGACTATTTTTGCACAGCAACTGAGGCTGGGGTCTTGGATTGAATTCTTTCCATCTACACTCTTTATGCATTTGCTGGAGTGCCGCTACATTTTAGACTGTGTTTCCAGTACCTTTCCCTTTCATATATATATATATATATATATATATATTACATGGCCACGGTAGGTGCCATGTAGTTATGGTTAAGTTGCTGTTTCCATAGGAAGAGCACTTTTTGGGTGGCTTATAACTTCGCTCGCCCTGGAAGGATCCTCACCAAACTTTGCAAAAAAAAGGATTTTGGTCACTCTGAATTTCTTTGCAAAGTTTGGTGAGGATTCGCCCAGGGGGGGCAAAGTTATAGGGGGGGTCCCAAAACATAGACTGAATGGGAAAACAATTTTGCTCGCGCCTACAGCCCAAACCGCTGGACGGATTTCCACCAAATTTGGACCAGGAGCAGCGGCTTGGTCCCGAAAGCGTGCTTTTGCAAATTTGGTGAAAATCCGTCCAGTAGTTTTTTTTTAAATGACCAAAAAGTAGGTAAAAAAAATTAGTGATATCTGTGTTCGGTTCGCGGACACACTTCCCTGTTCGCTCTGCAGACAGTGTCCTAATTGGCCAATCGTCTTGCGTGATGTTCGCGGACATGCAACGTGTTCGCTGATTGGACGGCGTGAAGCGTGAAGCGCGTCAGATTTTTCGGTAGCGCCCGCCATCTTGGATTCGCGGATGTCCGCGGACAGCGCGGTGAAACTTTGTTCAAAATGTGTATTTTGTAGAGTGTGTTGGTGTGTAGGAGTGTTTGGGGAGGGTGGGAGTGTATGAGATAGGATGAAAGTTGTGTTTTTTATGTGTTAGACATTCTTTTTGTGTTCGATTTGTTTGCGGACATCACGGGTGTTCTGAAATGTTCTAAATAAACTGACTGGAGGGTGTTCTAAGGACTCAATATGTGTCCGTTTTGTTCGCAAGCAAAGTGAAACTGTTCTAAGAACACTCGCGGTGTCCGGGGAGTGTTCGTAGGGGGTGTCCTGAGGACGGTGTCCGTATTGTTCTCTGTCAAGTTGAATGTCTTCTAAGAACACCCGCGGTGTTCTGAAATGTTCGCAAATAAACAAAATGGGGGTGTTCTGAAGACGTTTTTGAGGACACTCCCGGTGTCCTGAAATGTTCGTAGGGGGTGTCCTGAGGACGCTGTCCGTATTGTTCTCTGTCAAGTTGAATGTGTTTTAAGAACACCCGCGGTGTCCTGAAATGTTCATAGGGGGTGTCCTGAAAACGGTGTCCGTATTGTTCGCTGGCAAGTTCAAAGTGTCCTAAGAACACTCACATTGTTCGCCGACATTAAAAGTTTCCCATAGATCCCATAGATCATAGTGGAAATGTTTGACTCTATGGATGTGATATGCTGCGGTGGTTGTTGCCAGGGCATAGAGTCTTGGGTGCATGGCCATTTGGCCATGCACCCAAGACTCTATGCCCTGGCAACAACCACCGCAGCATATAACATTCATATTTGCTTATAACTTTGGGTGAAAAACAAATGTATGGTTCTCTGTCAAGTTGAATGTGTCCTAAGAACACTCGCGGTGTCCTGAAATGTTCGCAAATAAACAAGATGGCGGTGTTCTGAAGACGCTTCTAAGAACACTTGCGGTGTCCGGGGAGTGTTCGTAGGGGGTGTCCTGAGGACGCTGTCCGTATTGTTCTCTGTCAAGTTGAATGTGTCCTAAGAACACTCGCGGTGTCCTGAAATGTTCGCAAATAAACAGGATGGTGGTGTTCTGAAGAAGCTTCTAAGAACACTCCCGGTGTCCTGGAATGTTTGTAGGGGGTGTCCTGAGGACGCTGCCCGTATTGTTCTCTGTCAAGTTGAATGTGTCCTAAGAACACTCGCGGTGTCCTGAAATGTTTGCAAATAAACAAGATGGTGGTGTTCTGAAGACGCTTCTAAGAACACTTGCGGTGTCCGGGGAGTGTTCGTAGGGGGTGTCCTGAGGACGCTGTACGTATTGTTCTCTGTCAAGTTGAATGTGTTCTAAGAACACCCGCGGTGTCCTGAAATGTTTGCAAATAAACAAGATGGGGGTGTTCTGAAGACGTTTTTGAGAACACTCCCGGTGTCCTGGAATGTTCGTAGGGGGTGTCCTTAGGACGCTGTCCGTATTATTCATTGTTAAGTTGAAAGTGTTCTAAGAACTATTGCGTTGTTCTGAAATGTTCGTAGGGGGTGTCCTGAAAACGGTATCCGTATTGTTCGCTGGCAAGTTCAAAGTGTTCTAAGAACACTCACATTGTTTGTGGACATTAAAAGTTTCCCATAGATCATAGTTGAAATGTTTGACTCTATGGATGTGATATGCTGCGGTGGTTGTTGCCAGGGCATAGAGTCTTGAGTGCATGGCCATTTGCACCCAAGACTCTACGCCCTGGCAACAACCACCGCAGCATATCACATTCATATTTGCTTATAACTTTGGGTGAAAAACAAATGTATAAGGAACAAAGGTATTAGATACTATGGATGTGATATGCTGCTATGGTTGTCCTTATTATTGTATACTTACTGTTTGGTCTAGTAATGGGAGTCCATGTTTTTCTTCTTCATTTCTGTGATAAAAGAAAATAGCATGTTAGTATTAGTATTTTGTAATTACTTATTACATTGTATAAGCAATATACTTTTATTTTTTTTCGACCCTCATATTTAGTAGAGTACAAATCAGAGTACTGTGCAATGTGCTCAGTTTCTGTATTTGTTGCTAAAATCATTGGGTCTGTGGGAGAAAAAAAAAATCCATGTTGGATTAAAAAAAAACCCTTTTCTGTTATGCTACAGTTTATTTGTTTGTTTTCAGTGTTCACTTGTTGTTTCTGGCCAATGCTTTATACTTTGCTTTGTTGTATTTTTTTTGGAGCAGTAACAGATTCTTCATTTGTTTTGATATTATAAAATTTTGGTGGCGCGAGTTATGGTTGCTTAGCTTACCATAACTGGCGAATTTCAAGGGTTTTTCGGTTTTACTTGGAACCATAACGTCCCTTTAACAAAGTTTTTTCACTGAATTTCATAGGTTTTTAGTAGCGCAACTTAACCATAACGTCCCTTTAACAGTTTTTTTCACTGATATATATATATACATAGGTGGGTAAGGGTATAGATTAGGTTGAGGGGAAGTGTCAAATTAATTCGATCAAATATGATTAGGTCAAATGTTTTAGGTCAAATAGACCCAACCCCACATAAATCTATTCTATTAGGCCATTCAGCATCCTCCCCACCTATGGAATGCACCTTCCACCCTGACCAGGTTCAGAGCAAACCCGAGGACCTCTAACTAAAAGCTCCATAAAGCAGCTCTTTTAAACCTTCTATAACCACTTGCTCATTGAAAAGTGCCTAGAGGTGATCGAATTAAAAATACCACATTAACTTCAAGCAAATCCCCTGACCCATTCACTGTCAATGTTATAGTATAGCCCAAAGGTCACAGAGGTTGCTCTAAAGGGGATACATTGCTTGCACAACATGTGTACCAGCGCAAGCACGAGTTCTCATGGTATTTGCAACAGGTTAACACTTGCCCTGGTACATGGCCAACTGAAGATGTATCTCGTGTCGTGTGGGTGCTCATGTCAACATGGTGGTTGGGTGTCCCCCTAGCTTAGAGCGGAGAACAAGAGCCTGAGGCACCCATGGGGTGCATACATTATAATGTAGCCAAAGAAATACAGCCAGGGGCTTAATAGCCACTGATTATCACAAGACGGCCAGCAGCAGGGAGATGAAACACTAAACGTTCACTAAATCCTTCTTTGTCCGCAGGAGCAATGTAGAAAACCCAGAGCAAAAAGGTACGCCAGCTGCCCGAGCGAAGGGCTCCAGCAAATGCAGCTGGTATTGTGGGCTTTGCAGCGCGCCCATTTTGAGTCCCGAATGAAAGGCACATATTGCTGTGACATAAGAATGTTGACTGCCAACATGGGGGAAGTTGTGGTCTTTCAACTCAAAAGGTTGAAAGGCCCTGACGCCGTGCCCGCCCTGGCACACATATATATTCTTTCAGTGCATATTTGTGCAGGGCCCGTGTTTGCCCCGTGCAAGTACTGTGCAAAATGTCACTGCACCAATGGAAAGTGCCTGCAATCCGGCTAAATGCTCCCGAATGTGTTAAGAGACATCAAAGTGAAACACGTGTTCCTTAAAACATCAAGGAATAAAGTGTTCACTTTAAGAATTTCAACAGAAACACCGCACTGAAAAAACAGCAATCCTGACGAGTGAACTAAATTCAAATTTCCTGTTCACATAATTATTAATTGGTCCAAAGTGATCCTGAGTGTGAAGGTTTGTGATGAAAGTATGCAGGCCCCTGGGCATATGTTAAGCTTTATTTTTCATGTACACCCAACACAAGACATCCTTTGTTTTCTGGGCCGCAGATTACATATAATCCGTTTTACATTTCACTAGCTTTTTACTTCGACCACGGAGGAACTGTCAAACTCCCCAGACACACAGCCCCCCAGATGCGCTTTCAAACCAGCTGGTGTCTCTCGTGGATTTGGAGAAAACGGTATCAAAATCTTTATTCAAAGAGGCAGAAAACATGAGCAATAAACATGAAGATGTGAGTTGTTAAACTATGAAAATAAACATACGAATATATTCATGGACTAGAAAGTTACATACTGTATGGAATGGCGGTTGCGGTGGAGGTTAAATTATATTTTTCAATATATTTTTATTTTTAAGATGTATTTTTTTTGCACACAGTTTTTCACACATGCAATGTCGGTTTTACCCATGTATACTGAAATGGAGTGACTGGGGGCTGTGAGAAAAGTGAAACTGTGAAGTTTCTCTTTAAGAATTTCAATTTCAAGTTTTCCATCCATAACTGAGCCTTGTTTTTGCATTCTGGGATCGGTAGTCGTTCCTTAATAATGGGAATAGAAAAAACTACCAGGGAAAATACCAATATTTAGTTGCTCGCAAACGATATGAGATCCCTTGAGCGGTCAAGGAGACGGAGTAGGTGTGGTGTGTGTTGATGTGAACCGAATTCAGTGATGCCTGATAAAAATCCATTAACAGCAAAAGAGGGATGTATTGTCGAAACAGACCACCCGCATGCTGCTCCTTAAAACAGTGTGCAAGACCCCCAATGGCTGCTAATTTGCCGCAATCGCTTCCCGCATCTGAAATACCACGAGACACAAGACTCACCCGCAAACTCTTTAGGGTGACCAGATTTTAAGATTAAAAAAACAGGACATGCCAACGAATTAAAAGTAAGACTTAAATTTGACAGTGACTACCATGACAACACTTTGAGTAGTGGGTGAAGAGGTGCTGAAGGGACGGGGGGGCAGTCGTTCCCTTAGATATCAAGACTGCTGGTTTGCTTGTGCCCACACAAGCATGTTCAAAACAAAGGAACTTTGTCTCTGGTTAGTAATATTCACCATGAAACCCTTTCCCAAGCAGTCTCCGTTGCACAATCAATGACTGGGGTGGCTGTTAACTGAAACGTACAGGGCTCGAGCTAAACTATAATATTCGGTTTCTGAAACTGGAAGATGTTTTTAAATTTAAAAAAACAAAACAGTCGGGAGAGGGGGACAGAAGGTAAAATTGAACGGGGACGTCCGGTCACCCTAAAACTGATGCTTTACGCAGCAAGACTCAAACCCCATCTTTTCCTGGAGGACCCACTTATGGAATCTGAAAAAGGCCAAAAAGCAACCAAGTTATGCTGTTTGTGCTCTATGAAATAAATGAAGAGAAACATAAATAAACATAAACCAGTGTTTAGTTATGTTGAGATTAACTCTGTAGTGAGTGCGAGGGACTGTGGGCGTGTTAGCAGTCTTAGCGTGGGTGTCAATACCTCTTGTGCCTGGACGAGTCAAGGCCTATTTTGTAGAGAAAATGACAATCTTGCAATCTGGTCTCACTGCAGACTCGACATTACTTTGAAACTTTACCACGGCGTTAACTCGGCTCCACAGATGTCAGGGCACTTGGACTAAGCCTGCCACCCAGTCTGCCCACCAGCCTCTTTCCGCCTGTCTGCCTGGCTGTCTCAATCACTGATCACCCATTTTATGGGCAATTGACTTGCAAATCATCCATCTTCCTGAGGAGAAACAACATTAGGCAGACGAAACTGCTGTTAACACTTTTGCTTGGGTCAGTGACCCTGGTATGTGCTTTGCTGCCGAGCATTCTGACTTCACTAATCACAACATTTTTGCGCTATTTCATGCTCTGTAATTTCAAATCTGTTTTAAGAGCAGTGAGCATCACGGGTCGCTCTTGATTACTTGCAACAGCTCAATTGCCAGCCACCCAAGGCGCCATTACCACCCTGAATTCTTTTTTTCTATTTTATGGCAAGTGATTTTCAAATCAGCAGCAATACCCTCCCTTTTTCTAAAGCTGATATCAACCCCCTCAAATGTTTAAAATATGTTGCTCGAACCTCTGGTGGCCATTCCGGTTGGCCAGTTACAAATGGCTGCAGCTCGTGTCAGGCGCTGGAATATGGGTTTTTGGAATTCTACTGAACTGCTACTGAGACAAATCCATTTGAGTCCAGTTGCTTGTAGGAGCTGTTGTAAGAAGGGGAATAATGGTGTCAGTTGGTATTTGTATTAATCATTGCCACTCTGGGGAGAGGAGCTGAGCAATCCTATTGGCTGGAACGTGGGCTGAATTAGAGGAATACGCCTGCATTCCAGTATGGCCTGCCGCCGCGTCCCCACAGTCCGCCATGTTTTTCTTGCATCCTGTCCTTTTGTGCCTCCCCTCTGGTGCCCGCACACCACCCGCAACCCCCTGTTGCCATCCCACCAGTCTCCACCACCCTCTCCCTCCTCACCCTCCTTACCCGCAAGCTGCTGCTTCAGTCCATCATTGCCATTATGTGTCCTCCCGAGATGTTAATATTAATGTTAAAGGACATTTGTACCGCGCACTAACACCACCGAAGTGGTCCCCTGGCGCTCTGGCGGCTCTGAAAAAGGGGAGGAGAGGGGGTGGGTTAGTGGGAATAAGCTGGAAAAGTGCAAGTGAGAAGTGATGTACTGTTGGCAGCCTCAGCCCGGTGGGTCCGTTGGCTGGGCTTGGGGTGTTTCATGGTCCGTAGTCTTCGTGTGCTGTTCTGAAAGTCTATGTGTGGTTTGTTTTGTTGTTGCATTGTTGTGAAGTTTGTGCGGATTGCTGCGTTTAAGGCTTGTGGTTGTGTTTGGTTATAGTTTGAGAGGTGTATGCAGAGGGATGGAATTGTTAGTTGGTTGGTTAGTTAGCATTGCTGTCCTTGCAATTGTGGGATTCCAACTAGGTCCGGTACATGCTAACAGTCACATTTCTATCTAGATGCCGCGCAAGCTAAAGTTCCGAATTTCATACTAGTGTGGCACATGCTAACAGTCACATTTCTGTCTAGATGCGACGCAAGCTAGGGTTCAGAGTCCTGAGTGTGGTGCATGCTAACAGTCACATTTCTATCTAGATTCGACGCAAGCTAGGTTCATAATTCTAGGTGTGGTGCATGCTAAGAATCACATTTCTATCTAGATGCGACGCAAGCTAAAGTTCAGATTTTCATACTAGTGTGGCACAAGCTACCAGTCACATTTCTATCTAGATGCGACACAAGCAAGGTTCAGAGTTCTAAATGTGGTGCATGCGAAGAATCACATATGCTAACAATCACATTTCTGAAATTTCATCTAAGTGTGGCATATGCTAACAATCACATTTCTGCCTAGATTTGGTGCAGACTAAACTTGAGAATTCCATCCAAGTGTGGCATATGCAAACAATCATATTTCTATCTAGATGCAACGCGGGCTAAGCTTGAGAATTCCATCTAAGTGTGGCATATGTTAACAATCACATTTCTGCCTAGATTTGGTGCAGACTAAACTTGAGAATTCCAACCAAGTGTGGCATATGCAAACAATCACATTTCTGAAATTCCATCTAAGTGTGGCATATGCTAACAATCATATTTCTATCTAGATGCAACGCGGGCTAAGCTTGAGAATTCCATCTAAGTGTGGCATATGTTAACAATCACATTTCTGCCTAGATTTGGTGCAGACTAAACTTGAGAATTCCAACCAAGTGTGGCATATGCAAACAATCACATTTCTGAAATTCCATCTAAGTGTGGCATATGCTAACAATCATATTTCTATCTAGATGCAACGCGGACTAAGCTTGAGAATTCCGTCTAAGAGTGGCATATGCTAACAATCACATTTCTGCCTAGATTTGGCGCAGACTAAACTTGAGAATTCCATCTAAGTGTGGCATATGCTAACAATCATATTTCTATCTAGATGCAACGCGGGCTAAGCTTGAGAATTCCGTCTAAGTGTGGCATATGCTAACAATCACATTTCTGTCTAGATTTGGCGCAGGCTAATCTTTGTGGTTCTCTCGGGGTATGGTACTTGTTAACCTTATACTGCAGGCAGCCATGAATAGGTTTAGGCTGGTGGTCACAAGTCTCTCTAGTAATGCATGGCGTAGGACTGTAGCAGTCTAGGCCATTGAAAGGTAAGTTAGAGTGGCAGGAGCTTTCTGGAGTAGATGACCATCACTAACATAGAAAAGGAACTTGCACCTTTTTCTGTTTTTCGCAGTGGCCATCTTGTATTGTAGGCTGTTTTTATTACAAAATATTACCTACTGTCATTTAAAAAATAACAATATTAGCGGTTTGGTGCCAATGACAAACTATCTAAATGTCATGCTTCATAAAAGGATTTGAAGATTCTATCGTAGGATATTAGATCCAATGCAAAACCATCACTTTTTTTGACTGAATTTGGCCGAAAATGTATGCATGGGGTGGGTAAGGGTAATAGTTGTAATAGTTAAGGTGGAGGGAGCAAGGGGGTGAGGGTCGCCCCTATATATATATTTATATATATATATATTATTACATGGTCACGGTAGTGGCCATGTAGTTATGGTTAAGTTGGTGTTTCCATAGGAAGAGCACTTTTTGGGCGGCTTATAACTTCGCTCTCCCCGGACGAATCCTCACCAAACTTTGAAAACAAGTATTTGGGTCACTCTGAATTTTTTTGCAAAGTTTGGTGAGGATTCGTCCGGGGGGGGGCAAAGTTATAGGGGGGTCCCAAAACTTTTTTTTGCCCATAGACTGAATGGGAAAATTTTTTTGCTCACGTCTACAGCCCAAACCGCTGGACGGATTTTCACCAAATTTGGACCAGGAGCAGCGACTTGGTCCCGAAAGCGTGCTTTTGCAAATTTGGTAAAAATCCGTCCAGTAGTTTTTTTTTAAATGACCAAAAAGTAGGTAAAAAAAAATTAGTGATATCTGTGTTCGGTCTGCGGACACACTTCCCTGTTCGCTCCGCGGACAGTGTCCTGATTGGCCAATCGGCTTGCGTGATGTCCGCGGACATGCAACGTGTTCACTGATTGGACGGCGTGGAGAGTGAAGCGCGTCAGATTTTCTGTAGCGCCCGCCATCTTGGATTCGCGGACGTCCGCAGACAGTGCGGTGAAACTTTGTTCAAAATTTGTATTTAGTAGAGTGTGTTGGTGTGTAGGAGTGTTTGGGGAGGGTGGGAGTGTATGAGATAGGATGAAAGTTGTGTTTTTTTATGTGTTAGATGTTCTTTTCGTGTTCGATTTGTCTGCGGACATCACGGGTGTTCTGAAATGTTCTAAATAAACTGAATGGGGGGTGTTCTGAGGACTCAATATGTGTCCGTTTTGTTCGCAAGCAAGCTGAAACTGTTCTAAGAACACTCGCAGTGTCCTGAAATGTTCGCAAATAAACAAAATGGGGGTGTTCTGAGGACGCTGTCCGTATTGTTCTCTGTCACGTTGAATGTGTTCTAAGAACACTGGCGGTGTCCTGAAATGTTCACAAATAAACAAAATGGGGGTGTTCTGAAGACGCTTGTAAGAAAACTCGCAGTGTCCGGGGAATGTTCGTAGGGGGTGTCCTGAGGACACGGTCCGTATTGTTCTCTGTCAAGTTGAATGTGTTTTAAGAACACTCGCGGTGTCCTGAAATGTTCACAAATAAACAAAATGGGGGTGTTCTGAAGACGTTTCTAAGAACACTCGCGGTGTCCGGGGAATGTTCGTAGGGGATATCCTGAGGACGCTGTCCGTATTGTTCTCTGTCAAGTTGAATGTGTTCTAAGAACGCTCGCGGTGTCCTGAAATGTTTGCAAATACACAAAATGGGGGTTTTCTGAAGACGTTGTCGAACACTCGCTGTGTCCTGAAATGTTCGCAAATATGAATGGGGGGTTGTGGCTGGCAAGTTGAATGTGTTCTAAGAAATCTTGCGGTGTCCTGAAATGTTCGCAAGTAAACAAAATGGGGGTCTCCTGAGGACGCTGTCCGTAATTGTTCTCTGTCAAGTTGAATGTGTTCTAAGAACACTTGTGGTGTCCTGAAATGTTCGCAAATAAACAAGATGGTGGTGTTCTGAAGACGCTTCTAAGAACACTCGCAGTGTCCGGGGAATGTTCGTAGGTGGTGTCCTGAAGACTCTGTCCGTATTGTTCTCTGTCAAGTTGAATGTGTTCTAAGAACACTCGCAGTGTCCTGAAATGTTCGCAAATACACAAAATGGGGGTGTTCTGAAGACGTTGTCGAACACTCGCTGTGTCCTGAAATGTTCGCAAATATGAAAGGGGGGTTGTGGCTGGCAAGTTGAATGTGTTCTAAGAGCTCTCGCGGTGTCCTGAAATGTTCGCAAATAAACAAAATGGGGGTGTCCTGAGGACGCTGTCCGTATTGTTCTCTGTCAAGTTGAATGTGTTCTAAGAACACTCGCGGTGTCCTGAAATGCTCGCAAATAAACAAGATGGTGGTGTTCTGAAGACACTTCTAAGAACACTTGCAGTGTCCTGAAATGTTTGCAAATAAACAAATGTATGTGTATGTATATATTTTTATAAAGCGCCGGTAGCCCGAGGGCATCAGGGCGCTTGAACATTACAACATAGAAGAGAAGAAAGCAGGCATAAAGAGACGCAAAACAGTTGGCATGGAAGACCTGACAGGGTGTCCTGAGGACGCTGTCCGTATTGGTCTCTGTCAAGTTGAATGTGTTCTAAGAACACTCGCGGTGTCCTGAAATGTTCGCAAATAAACAAAATGGGGGTGTTCTGAAGACGTTTCTAAGAACACTCGCGGTGTCCTGGAATGTTCGTAGGGGTTGTCCTGAAGGTGTAGTCCGTATTGTTCGCTGGCAAGTTGAATGTGTTCTTAGAACACTCACGGTGTCCTGAAATGTTCGCAAATAAACAAAATGGGGGTGTCCTGAGGACGCTGTCCGTATTGTTCTTTGTCAAGTTGAATGTGTTCTAAGAACTCTCCCGTTGTTCTGAAATGTTCATAGGGGGTGTCCTGAAGATGCTGTTCGTATTGTTCGATGGCAAGTTGAATGTGTTCTTAGAACACTCATGGTGTCCTGAAATGTTCGCAAATAAACGAAATGGGGGTGTTCTGAGGACACTGTCCGTATTGTACGCTGGCAAGTTGAAAGTGTTCTAAGAACACTCATAGTGTCCGCGGACTTTAAAAGTTTCCAGAGACCATAGTTGAAATGTTTGACTCTATGGATGTGATATGCTGTGGTGGTTGTTGCCAGGGCATAGAGTCTTGGGTGCATGGCCAAATAAAATAGCATGTTAGTATTAGTATTTTGTAATGACTTCTTACATTGTATAATCAACATACATTTTTTTTTTGGACCCTCATATTTAGTAGATTACAAATCAGAGTACTGTGCAATTTGCTCAGTTTCTGTGTTTGTTGCTAAAATCATTGGGTCTGTGGGAGAAAAAAAATCCATGTTGGATTAAAAAAAAAACCTTTTTCTGTTATGCTACAGTTTATTTGTTTGGTTGTTTTCAGTGTTCACTTGTTGTTTCTGGCTAATGCTTTATACTTGTTGCATTTTTTTGGAGAGGTAACATATTATTTATTTGTTTGGATATTATAACATTTTGGAGCAGTTAGATACCAATTGGCGTATTCTAACTGTCTATTTTTTTAATATATTTTAGTGGTATTGATTTATCTATTTGGATATTGTTAAATTTTGGGACAGTTAGATACCAATTGGCGTATTCTAACTGTGTATTATTTGGTCTAATTTAGTGGTATTCATTTATCTGATTAGTTGTTGTAGAATCTTTGAGCAGTTAGATAGCTTTTGGAGTATTCTAACAGTTTATAGTTTTTTAACACACGTTTACTTAGGGTTTAAATACAGTTTAGTTATCAAATTTTGATTTTAAGAACATCAAATAAGCGTTTCTAAGATTTGCTGGTAATCTCTGCTTTAGAGTAATGGTACTATCATTACATTCAAACCATCCACATTTCTTTTTTATATATGCAGTGTAGTGCCCTGAATTGGTTGTGGCTCCTGCGTGGTAGATTATACCTATTGTTGTGAAGGTTTTCTTACCAAGTGATATTTGACCATGTGTGAATCCAGTCAGCTTGCAGTTGTTTTTGGTACCATCTGCATTGTAACGTAGAAGCATTAGTATTATGTATTCACTATGTGTTTGTATTACTAACGTGGAGCGATTATCTGAATTGCAGGTAGAGCATAATCTACCATGGTTTGCATTTTGTACAAGTCGCTGAAATGGAATGGATTCACAATTTGGTATTGATATATATATGAAGCGCTCATTGGGGATTTCTTCTTGTGTCACATTGTTGCAGAGAGTGCATGTATGTTTCCACATGTATGAAATCTGAAAGATTTCATTTATAGGTATGTTTTTGTTTTCCAGTACTTGTAGTAAGTACATTAGAAACTCTTGTGGATCTTCTTGTGAGTTTATAGTGAATTTCACCATTTCAGCACAGTAGTACAATTGTTGTCTTATTCCATAAACACTATACGTGTTCTCAGGATTATTTGCTGCATTTCTGTGAAGTACTAACATTTGCAAACACAATGAGTCTGTACTGTGTAAATAAATGTTGTCAACAATTGGTGGTAATTGAAATAGAATATTCATTGCTACATTTGCGTAGCAACTTACACCAACTATATTTGAGAATTTAAATGGTGAGGTAGTTCTGTATCTAACTGCTTTTTTTGGAGTTTGTCTTCCTTCTTTAAAGAAGTACCTGGTTTATTTTCCCTAATTGATTCTTTTTTGCTTGTGGTACTTGATGAAGTATTAGTTTCTTTTACTCTCTTTGGAGGATTTGCAGTGACATCCTGTTGCATTTCTGTTTGATTTATTTTTCTTTTATAACGTTTTACTTTTTGTGGAACAGAATATGTGTTTAGGTGGGGGGTGTATAGTGAGCGAAGTCTATTGTATTCTAAAATGCAAGGAATATCAGCGTTTATTTTACTTGAATCAAAGTTGATTAGAAATAGACAGTCAAGTGTACGTAAGCGTGATAGTGCTACGTAGCTCATGCCTTCTTTAAAGACTGTGTTACTAATATCTATCATTGCTTTGTCTAGGATAAGACCTTGTGATTTACGAATCGTGACTGCGTATGCAAGAGTTAGAGAAAATTGTTCTCTGCGTACATACATATCTTTGAAGAGAAGGAATCTAGCTGTTGAGCGTCCTATCCTTTTTACTTCTGAAAGTTTGTCAAAGAGTATATTGACAAACTGAATTTTGTTGTCGCGTGGGTATGTTTGAAAGCCAACAACTGTACCCAGTGCTCCATTAACTAGTCCTTGGTCCACGTCAAGGTTACGTTTAAGCATTACTCTGCAATTTAAGGATAATTTTAATATCTTTTCTAAGCCTGCTGTGCTTGAGATTGATTTTACTAAACTATTTAGTCTTGTTGTGGCTTGGTCACACATGGGTAGTGTCATACCATGTACATCTAGTTTGTCTGTGGCGATAATTTCCATGATTGGTTGCATTTCTTTACTTAGCATGATTTCATTGAATTTGAAACAGCTTGGAAGAGTTGGCATTAAGGCCATACAATTGACATTTTTGTGGGCTAATTGTTCCATAACATCTGTAGCACATGCATTATCGTCATAAAGTGCATTAATGTACCAGGTTTTCAATATTGCTTCTGCTTCTTTAGAAAGTATACCAACTCTGATACTTTTTAAAATGTTGGCATAAGTGAGATCTGCAGATTGCCGCATGTTTTCTGTTAATTCTCTGTATTGGAAATGTTGCCAAAGGTTGACATTTCCAATGCTGCCAACAGTTTTACGGCAGAGTTTGTGTCCTAATGTTTTAAAAATAAGCTCACCTTTTACTGGTGTTAATTGAAGCAGATCTCCAAAAACAATAATGTGTTTTCCTGCAAAGAGCTCTTCATAGTTTGTTTTGAGTACTTCTTGTAATCTGAGGTGAATCAAAGCTAACATCAGGTTGGAGACCATGCTCAATTCATCTATTAGTAGCATTTTCATTTGTTTCAATACTCTGCGTAATTCCATTGCAGCTTCTGCAGAAAGTTTGTAATAGTCTAATTTGTTCTGGTGTTCTACTGGTAATAGTAGTAATCGGTGTAATGTAACACCACCTATGTTGTAGGCAGCTAAACCTGTGGGGGCAGTGACAACAGCTGACAGTTTGTTGTTTGTCAATTGTTGAAGGAACTTACTAATGATTTTGATTTGGAATGTTTTGCCAGAACCAGCTTCACCACTGACGTACAGTAGTATAGGTTTATAATTATGGCAGGAACATTCTTTATTTTCATGTTTTACACCATGTGCAATTTGTTTTGTTACTTCTTGAAAAATGCTACTTTGCTAATTGTTTAGTTTTGATTGTAGTATAGTTAAGTCCTGTTTATCTTCATACTGACACATGGTGTTTTCTACTTCTATCATAGCTAATTCTGCCTCATTTATTATTAGTGGTTCTCCCAGTGGTTCTTGGCTTCCTGTTACAGAAGGTTGACTACTGTCAGGAGTGTCCTTATCTAGTTGGGCTTGGAGTTCTTCTTCGTGTTGCTGTTCATTGTGCAACATTGTTTTGTACTGTGTAAAGTTTACATCAGTTATAGTGCTTTTATTTGCTTTGAAAGCATCCTCATATGGGTCATAGTTATCTAGTATTTGTTCTTCTTTTCTCCATGGTTTGAAGAGTTGTAGCAGGGACATGTAATATACTTCTTTATGTTGAGGAGTCTTTAATGACAATTTGATATGATTAATTAAATTTGGTTTAGTGAGTTTAACTAAACTGCCTTCACAGTTTGTCACTCTATATTTACCTTTTTTTTTCATCAGGTTTCATATTATTTTTGTATGTGTAGTTTTGGGCTATGTGGTATAGACACATGTTTTCCAAAGTATTACTTCTGTTTGGGTAGTATGTGTCCAATAAATTGTTTTTTTTAAAATGTCTTGGCTGTTGGGATCACGTTTAGCTATTGTTTCTATATCTTCATATGATTTTAGAACTCTTTTTCTAGATTTAGCTGGACCAAGACTTAGCCATACTATATTTTCAGATTTACCATACAATGCAGTACCAGTTAAACGATCAGCTGCTTCATATGATCTACATTCTCTATGGGTGAGCATTTGTATGCCCAAGCTGTATAATTTCTGAGACACTGTTTTATCTGATGACAGGTCATTCCAGAGGTCTTGGAGCTCTGTCTTTTCTGCTTTAGTTAAGTATGCTGTGACATATCGTGCAACTGCAGTAGAATTGTCTGCAATGTACTGCACATCTATGTTTGCATTCCATAAGTGGGCAATGATTGCATTATAATCATTGATATATTTTTCTTCTTCTTTTCTTTTTATGTAATATGTATTTTTAGGTGACTTACCTTTACACTATTTCTAACTGAATACATGAGGTTGTTCACTTGACCTGTATCTGTAACTGGTCTAGGGAAACCAAATCGGCATTTGGTGTAGTAAATCCCTTTGTTTTTGTATTTGCGACGACAATATTTGCCACATTTATGTCTTTGAAATTGTAAATTTCTGCATGAAGATCACTATTTGTGGCTTCTGATGGAATTTCGCAAGTGACATATTTTTCAATAAACTGTAAAACAGTGGCATCACTGTCTTGACCAAATTTAGGAGCATCTTTAATCCATAAAAGCATGTGGATATGTGGTGCTCCTCAGGCTTGGTATTCTTTTCTCCAAAAGAAGTGTTGCACTTCTCCAAGGGGAGGAACAGTTTTATTACAAAGAAAATGTAGCATAGCAATGAAGCGATGGTGAAAATATCTTGAAACATTAACAGGATCCAAAGAACAAAGTTCTCCAGGTGTTAGTATATCTATGTTTGTTTTGTTTTTATTTGATATGCGTAGGAAATCATGTAAATCTTCCCATGCATAATCAGCACAACCTAATGTAAC
The DNA here is from genome assembly GCF_040938575.1 of Ambystoma mexicanum. Lineage (NCBI taxonomy): Eukaryota > Metazoa > Chordata > Amphibia > Caudata > Ambystomatidae > Ambystoma > Ambystoma mexicanum. The sequence goes on from NC_090941.1 coordinate 275,496,554, forward strand.
AAACCAAGTGGGTGGGCCAAGGTTTCTGATCATACAAAGTACATCTCCATGACATCGAAACCAGTACTCTTTAGTACCACGCATATTTGCTAATAGATTTGTAATATTTGATTGTAAAACCTCATCCTTTTGTTGCACTTTTTCTAATAATTGTGTAGCTGTCATATTTTGAAAGTGTGATCCTGATTGTAATATGTGTGCAACTCCGTAACATAAAGTTGCTAGTTCACTTTCAAAGAGTAGGTGGAATATGTATTCCACATTTTGTCTAAATCGGGGATCTTCAGAATACATCGGTAATGAGCGGTATTCTGAAGCTGATATTTGAATAGGTCTATCATCATACCTTCCTCCTTTGCCAGTAGGAAAGAGTAGAGGAAAAGCACGTGCTTCTATACTTTTTTCCCATATGCTGATTGGCGATCCTTTTGTTTGACGCATCTGGTACGTTTCCAGTACATCTTCTACGGTGTCATTAGAGTGCAAAGGATGAATTGTATAATGGTCTAAAGTATTTTATATTGTAGCAGGATCTAGTAGCTCAAATTGACCAGCTTCTTGTGTTTCTTTAATTATTTCAGTTGTATCTTTCAAGTGTTCTTCAATATTAATTTCTTTGTAATATTCATTATTCTCTTTAAGATATTGGAAGGCTTGTCTAACTTTATGTAAATCTACCAGCTGTTGCCATATTTTTTTGTCTTTTGTAGGTACTCCATTTACTAAGATAAGTAAAGATTGCTGCATTGGACATTGCACTCCTAGAGTATGCACATTTTCTTTTAGATCTAATGGTAAATAAACTACTTTTCCACAAATGCCTTTTACCAATTCAGAGGGAGGTAATTTTGCTGTTTTTGGTTGAACGTGTATTGTTGCTTGAAATGGGTGTACTGTTTGAATTATGATGCTCTCATATAAATTAAGTTTTTGTAGGGGTTTTGGTACTGGGTATAATTCCAAATTATTTGTGATAGCACGTGAAGGAGTTTGGTTGTTGTCAAGTTTTGTAGTGCAGTAACTGCAAAGTACTAAGGGCCCAGTTATTTCGTATTTGTTTTCTGCTACAAGGTAGAGAGCTAATTCAAACCATTTAGAATCTTCATTGTCTTCTATTTTGTATGATAGGTCTACAGTTTTTGTGTTATTTTTATAAAAAGTTCTACGGCAACATACACATACATGGTTTGGTACTTCAGCTGATGTACTTTTAAATTTTAGTATTTCTTTTTTGTATGTGTTTAGCAAAAGGTTGCCATGTGTAGAATTGTTGCTTAATTGGTTTAAAGCTATTTCATTCTGTAAATGGCTTTCACTTCCAAAATATTTTTTCTGGATATAGTGAATTTCTTCAAGTAGGTCTTTCGCTGTACCATGTAGAAGGATGTTATTTAACTTTGATAGTGCTAAAGCAGGACTTTTAGCATAGTACAGTTTATAGACTAGATTTCTTATTGTTGAATGATGTGTTGATATCCTTTTGATATCATGGAAAGTGGTTTTACAAGTAGGTCCTGTAATGCAGGCCAATGAATGTCCTTGTAGTCCCGTGTACTTGCGCACTGGACAGATATCCATATTTTGCAGTAATTTAATTTTGATTTTGTCTTTGCTTTTTACATATTTATTGAGGAATTGGCGTAAAGATTTGAAACATTGTTTGGGAATGTTACACATTGACGTGCATGGCCATTTGTACACTAGACGTTCTGATTCAGTTGAATGGAGGGGTAATTCTAAGTTTTCAGGGCATATATTTGTAAGGAGTACTTCTTGTCCCATTATGGTATTATTCCCTTTTTCATAACCTCGACCACTGCTATGTATGGCAATTGTATTTCTTTGCTTTTGTTTGTACGCTTCTTCATTAAAATATGGTTCTGTGCTCGTAGTGTGATTCCATTCACCTCCTCCATTCACCTCCGCAGATACTTAAGAAGTTCTTTCTGTTGACATTTCGCTTATTGAGAAGTCTTTTCTGTAATTTAGTTATTAGTTTTGTTAGTGGTTTCATTTTGTTTAACAGTAAAATAAATAACTTTCTTTTGAGAAGAATTGCACTGTCCATCAACGCTTCTAAGATTAATTTCCTACGATAGGTTTTAAGCATTGAACCTGATTTCTCTCCTGTTTTTGTAAGATTTTGAAGGACTTTGTGACGGTAAATTTTGGCTAAAATACTTTCCTTGGTATGCTTACTTTGCACTATATTAAAATTTAAAGAAGTAGTTTTATCTGTAGTGATAGCTAATTTTCTGTTAATTGTTTTTTGGTTTGTTTTTCATTTTGATAGAGGAGGCAAAGTTTTTGTACTTGAAACTTCTTGTGTTTCACTAAATGACTGTATTAGCTGTTTTGTTTCAACTTTGTTTACAAATTCTGCTAGAGATGAATGCTTATGTTGGACACTTTTATTTTCATTTGCTCTACTTTTGCGTTGCTTTCTACGGACTTGACTTTTGGTAGGCATTCTTTAGGGTCTGTTGAAAAAAATAAAGAAGATATGTGTTATGGTGTTCTGCAATGTATGTGTGCTGTGTGCATGAGTGTTTGAGTAAGATGATAAAGATGTATGTAATGGTGTGTGATTGTGCATTGGGAACTACAACTAGTAGGGATAGGTATTCTTGAATTTATGTGTTACTAAACTGGGGTTCAGATGACAAAAAAAAGTAAGCTAGTGGTGTGGAAAAGTACAAATAGTAAATCTAATGTATACAATTAAAACAGTTGTTTGTTCTATAATATGAAAATTGTAGCGGTTCAGTTGGGTAATTTGTGTGTCCAAAAATAGGAATTTGTGGGCCATTCTGGCTGTAAATCGCTGTCTAAGACATGGAGATTTTTGGACAAAATGGTACACAATCTCTATTTTTAGGCACAGAAATAGCTTCTATTAACTTTACAGTATGTTTGAGTAATAATACAAATATTACGGTGATATTCTACTTACTTTTTTTCTTAAATTAACAGGTAACTTCTTAGTTCTTCTTTGTTCTTCGAATTCGGCTGCTTCTTTTCAGGAGACTGGTCTTCACTGCAATTGTAAAAGCTTCAAATTAGTAACTTTGTTTGTATGTAGCGCTGTTTTTATTTTAGATATTGATTTTTTAATTGAAATCCTCAGTGCCTTCTTTAAAACCATTAAACTAATTTATTTACATTGCATCAGTGCAGTACATATGATATGTTCTTAATGAACAAATTGTATTGAATGACTAACTGTAGGAAAAAAAATATCTTTACTATGTCTTGTGAAATTTATAATATACCAGTGAATACCACTATTTCTGTAACTAAGCTGTTCTAGCTAATAGCGCCTCAATGTCATGTCTAAATTAAAGTAATTAAGTAAATAATTAATAAAAACAAGAAAATATGAAATTGTATACGTATTTTTCTTAAAGGTTTAAACATTTGAATATATGTAGTCTATATATTTAATTTAAAAAAATGTTAGTTTAACATTATTTGAGTGTGTGTGTATAAAGAAAGTAAATAGTATAAAGGTTTATAAGTGATAGTTGATTTTAGGAAATTGAAAAAAATGCAGTAAATTCATTTTACAGATTACACAAGCTAAAAGTCTGTTTGAAAATGTGTTCATCTATTGTACAGAAAATATGCATACCTAAAGTTTGTGTTCATGCATATGGATATGCATGGAGCTGCAAGTAGAAATCTTGGAGACTTGTACAGTATTTCTGGTAGATGGTGCTTGACAATGATATGACACTTGTACTCAGAGAGATTCACAGTACATTTGCAGTGCTGATCTATTATGAAGCAGTTAGATGTAGAGGTCTTGAATGTGATTGGTGCATGGTCATGTGACTTCTTAACTACATCCAATGAGGGAATGGCAGAGAGAGTGAAGTGGAAATGGTAGAAGGCTTGTTCATGTTACGATATGTCCGCAAACATGGCGGTAGTTCGCGGACATCGGGAGTTACATCCGGGGATTTTTGGGTTCAGAAGTCATGCAAATGAGAATGAGTACTGAAAGGGATTGGTCAGGAAAGTTTAGTGGGTGTGTTGTGCCAGAAGAGAGTTTCTCATATACTGTTTTTGCTGAGAGAACAACAGATAGCTATGTCTGTGTGTTTTAGGAAAAAGATTGTATGGATTTTGGGAGATTCATGGATATATTGGTTGAAGGTGCATGCAGAAAGCTGTGGAGTAGCTGTAGATCTTGGATTCCCACATGTGGAAGTACACTGGCCTGGAGTACGTGGAATGAAGGGGTTGGACTTGCTACCTCTCTGTGCTACTTTGGAGACAGAGCAACATCCAGACATAATTGTAATTCATTGTGGAGGGAACAGTTTAGGACATGTGACTGGAATTTTTTTGCAATTTGCTATGAAAGAAGGACTTGGGAAGGTTATGGACATGTTTCCTAATTCTCAAGTGATATTTTCACGGATTGCGCAGAGACAAATGTGGCTTCGTTCTTCTTCATTTGGTCCACAAATGGAAAAAGCAAGGCACAATGTTAATAAAGCTGTTTGTGCCTTTCTAAAAGATTTTGGCATGTCTTCTTTTCACAATGAAAATATTCTGTTTCATAGTACAAACATTTTTCGCAAAGATGGAGTCCATCTTACTTATGGTGGCAATCAGATTTTTCTGAGAAATGTACAAAATGCATTGCGACCTTTTTTGGAATTACAACATCCATTTTGAAGTAGGTGTTAAGCATTTATAATTTTTGACTTACACACACCTCCCAAAGGCTCTATTCAGAGCCACCACTTCCTCCCAGAGAAAATTGCAATGTTTGTGATAGGGTAGCAACCCAATTTTTTAAATGTTTGCGAACTGTCCGCGGACTTCTAAAAAATACAAAGGGCCCTGCTTCATTTATTTTCACTTCTATTTTTTAACTGTGAAAGGCGTCTCTGAAAAGAGCCTTATTTTTTTTTTGATTTTTGATATTGTGTATTTTTTTTGGTTTTTTATACACGACACACTAGGAGAGGAGGGGAAAGGAAGGTAAAGGGGGGGACACCAACCACAGGGATAAGAAAGGGCGAGCTGAGAGAGGAAGATGTAGAGTGGGTTTTATTTGGGTAGTGAGCAGATCTTCTCGTGCTCTGAGACGATCGTCTCAAAAGTACTACGAAGGCGCTCCCCCCTGCAGAGTACTGTGTCACAGTACATACATACAACTTTGACCCTCGAAAGGTAAGGGTCATCAGCATTCTGTATGGCCTGTGAGGCGGCTTGAGGAAGACGCTGTCCCACAGAGGTGGTCCTTGTGGTGACAGGATCAGAAACAGAGGATGAAGTAGAGGAAATCAACCTGCTACGTTCTTCGCAAGGTACAACCCTGCGAATAGCCCCAGAGTGAAATGACCTCAGGTGTCGCTTCATAGTAGTGGTCCTAAAGCTGTACTTACTGTGCTTCCCACGACTGAGCATTATTTTGCACTCATTGCAGGTAACACGGTTCACACGAGCCTTAGGAATATTTCCATGAATGGTAAATAACCGCCACACCCAAAACTCACGCCTAGTGCGGGTAGTAGGGATTTCCTCTACCTCATTCTCATCATCCTCTTCTTCCTCCTCTGCATCCTCACTCCTGTTCCCCTCTTCAGGCCCTTGGGGAGGTGGTGGTGGTGGAGGGGGTGGGGGTGGTGCTGAAGCAGGTGCAGCACCAGGTGGCAGTTCAGCAGCCAGGGATGCCATCTCAATGATGGTGTAATCTGCAGGTGGCAGCAAAAATCGCTGTGTTCTGAAGAATAGCCAGAAACAGAATGAGAATAAGCTCTAGGGCGTGGTATTTTATAGGGGTGCTTGTGCGCGGTCCACGGACATGCGCGCTGTCCGCGGACAGATCGAACACAAAAAAAGTTCAAAAAGTTTCAAAAAGTATGTAGAAACTCAGGATTACTATGTAGGACGTGTGCCATGGTGAGACTTTATTGAAAAATATTATGGATTAATTGAAAATGTACTTTTAATTTGTTCGGGGACACGAACACTGTCTGCATTCAGAACACGCGATCAGCGTGGGCGCGGTCATATGATCCGTTCGCGAACAAGTCCGCGAAGGAAGTGCATGTCCGCAGGACACCAAATGCACGGAGATTGGCTAGCTCATGCGCGTTGATGTTCTACGGACACTGTTCGGGTCCTGAACTAGTTAAAATTGCATCACACATGAAACGAACATTTCAGGACACTGCGTGTGTTCTTAGAACAGTTTAAACTTGCTAGCGAACAGTAAGGACAGATATAGTGTTCTTCAGGACACGTCCAATTTCGTTTATGTACGAACATTTCAGGACACCAATTGTGTTCTTAGAACAGTTTCAACTTGCTAGCGAACAGTACGGACAGGTATAGTGTTCTTTAAGACACCTCCATTTTCGTTTAATTACAAACAATTCAGGACACCGCGTGTGTTCTTAGAACAGTTTGAACTTGCTAGCAAACACTACGAACAGGTATAGTGTTCTTCAGGACACCTCCATTTACGTTTACGTACGAACATTTCAGGACACCGTGTGTGTTCTTAGAATAGTTTCATCTTGCTAGCGAACAGTACGAACAGGTATAGTGTTCTTCAGGACACCTCCATTTTCGTTTATTTACGAACATTTCAGAACACCTGCACTGTCCGCGCACACCTACATTGTTTTTAAAAAAAAAAAACGAAACTATTTACAACACAATATAAAAATTAAACTTTATTTAACATATATTAATAATTTATGACAGAGAAGCTGAGGCAGAAACAGAAACAAAAACAGGAGAATTAGGGGTTTCAACATGATTGTTATTAGGTGAAGAAGGGATGGAAGTCTCATCAAAACGTTTTGGGTTATGGAGAGGGTTTGGGGATAATTGACTGGGATATGGTGAGGAGAGACAAGTACATGTGGGGCAATGGTACGAGGTTTTTGGTTTAAAATGATCTTCCAGAAAAGTTTTCAAATTATTAAAATTAGTCAACAATAAATCCATTTTTCTTCTATACTGTGAAAAGTGTTATCCATAACAGGTTTTTCTGAAGTATTTTCTATTTTGGTATGCTCTGTACAAAAAAATATATATATATGTTAAATGTATATAAAATAATAATAATTAAATGGTTTATATTATAAAGTGTTTACCATTAGTTTCACTATCTTGTGACATTTCTTCATGTCATGTGGGAAATGCTCCTCTAGCCATTCCAGAGTACTAGACATTTCTGTGAGAGAAAAAAAAAAGATAATATATTTTTTTATCTAATACAGAAAGTTTATAAATATATGAATAAAATTAAGTACACTTACTATTTCAGGTAAGATATGTCCTATGCACTCAGTGGGTCTGCTCTTGTTCTCAGTTCTGTCGTGTTTGTGAGGTAATTATGTTGGAAGCCAATTTATCTTCTTGTGGTATATTCCATTTTAGAACATAGTGCATTTAAATGAATGGTTAGTGTGTTGTATATATGGGTTACATTTCTTATGTACTACTACATATAATGTGTTTGTGTGCTCCTTTTTGAATTTGTTAAATGTTCCTATGTTATGATATAACAATCAAAATTACCCCCCCAGAGTTTTTAGGTAGTGGTACTGTTCTTCGAACATGTCCGCGAACATTAAATGAGTTCGCGGACATCAAGTACAGTAGAAGAGATTCAGTCAGTTCCATATGACATGTATATAAAGTCAAAGTCATTATTGTTAAGTTGCACTACTCAAAACCTATGAAATTCAGTGAAAAAACTTTGTTAAATGGACGTTATGGTTAAGTTGCACTACTAAAAACCTAAGAAATTCAGTGAAAAAACTTTGTTAAAGGGACGTTATGGTTAAGTTGCGCTGTTAAAAACCTATGAAATTCAGTGAAAAAACTTTGTTAAAGGGACGTTATGGTTAAGTTTTGCTATTAAAAACCAATGAAATTCAGTGAAAAAACTTTGTTAAAGGGACGTTATGGTTAAGTTGCGCTGCTAAAAACAATGAAATTCAGTGAAAAAACCTTGTTAAAGGGACGTTATGGTTAAGTTGCGCTGTTAAAAACCTATGAAATTCAGTGAAAAAACGTTGTTAAAGGGACGTTATGGTTAAGTTTTGCTATTAAAAACCAATGAAATTCAGTGAAAAAACTTTGTTAAAGGGACGTTACGGTTAAGTTGCGCTGCTAAAAACAATTAAATTCAGTGAAAAAACTTTGTTAAAGGGACGTTATGGTTAAGTTGCGCTACTAAAAACCTTTCAAATTCAGTGAAAAAACTTTGTTAAAGGGACGTTATGGTTAAGTTGCGCTGATAAAAACCAATGAAATTCAGTGAAAAAACTTTGTTAAGGGGCGTTATGGTTAAGTTGCGCTGATAAAAACCTATGAAATTCAGTGAAAAAACGTTGTCAAAGGGACGTTATGGTTCCAAGTAAAACCGAAAAACCCTTGAAATTCGCCAGTTATGGTAAGCTAAGCAACCATAACTCGCGCCACCACCGTGCACTGCTAAGACTAACACCCAGGACATCAAAGATGACATCACAAATGTCATTGATGACATCAAGAGACTTCACTCTCTCTGGACAAATCCTCACCAAACTTTGCAAAAAAAGTATTTGGGTCACTCTGAATTTTTTTGCAAAGTTTGATGAGGATTCGTCCAGGGGGGGCAAAGTTATAGGGAGGGTCCCAAAACTTTTTTTTTCCCCATAGACTGAATGGGAAATTCACCAAATTTGGACCAGGAGCAGTCCAGTAGTTTTTTTTTAAATGACCAAAAAGTAGGTAAAAAAAAATGTGTGATATCTGTGTTCGGTCCGCGGACATACTTCCCTGTTCGCTCCGCGGACAGTGTCCTGTTTGTCCAATCGGCTTGCGTGATGTTCGCGGAAATGCAACGTGTTGGCTGATTGGACGGCGGACGGCGTGGAGCGTGAAGCGCGTCAGATTTTTGGTAGCGCCCGCCATCTTGGATTCGCGGTCGTCCGCGGACAGCGCGGTGAAACTTTGTTCAAAATTTGTATTTAGTAGAGTGTGTTGGTGTGTAGAAGTGTTTGGGGAGGGTGGGAGTGTATGAGATAGGGTGAAAGTTGTGTTTTTTTATGTGTTAGACGTTCTTTTTGTGTTCGATTTGTCTGCGGACATCACGGGTGTTCTGAAATGTTCTAAATAAACTGAATGGGGGTGTTCTGAGGACTCAATATGTGTCCATTTTGTTCGCAAGCAAACTGAAACTGTTCTAAGAACACTCGCAGTGTCCTGAAATGTTCGCAAATAAACAAAATGGGGGTGTCTTTAGGACACTGTCCGTATTGTTCGTTGTCAAGTTGAATATGTTCTAAGAACACTCGCGGTGTCCTGAAATGTTCGCAAACACACAAAATGGGGGAGTTCTGAAGACGTTGTCGAACACTCGCTGTGTCCTGAAATGTTCGCAAATATGAATGGGGTTGTGGCTGACAAGTTGAATTTGTTCTAAGAACACTCGCGGTGTCCTGAAATGTTCGCAAATAAACAAAATGGGGGTGTCATGAGGACGCTGTCCGTATTGTTCTCTCTCAAGTTGAATATGTTCTAAGAACACTCGTGGTGTCCTGAAATGTTCGCAAATAAACAAGATGGTGGTGTTCTGAAGACGCTTCTAAGAACACTCGCGGTGTCCGGGGAATGTTCGTAGGGGGTGTCCTGAGGACGCTGTCCATATTGTTCTCTGTCAAGTTGAATGTGTTCTAAGAACACTTGCGGTGTCCTGAAATGTTCACAAATAAACAAAATGGGGGTGTTCTGAAGACGTTTCTAAAAACACTTGCGGTGTCCTGGAATGTTCGTAGGGGGTGTCCTGAAGGCGTAGTCCGTATTGTTCGCTGGCAAGTTGAATGTGTTCTAAGAACACTCGCAGTGTCCTGAAATGTTTGCAAATAAACAAAATGGGGGTGTCCTGAGGACGCTGTCCGTATTGTTCTCTGTCAAGTTGAATGTGTTCTAAGAACTCTCGCGTTGTTCTGAAATGTTCGCAAACACACAAAATGGGGGTGTTCTGAAGACGTTGTCGAACACTCGCTGTGTCCTGAAATGTTCGCAAATATGAATGGGGTTGTGGCTGACAAGTTGAATTTGTTCTAAGAACACTCGCGGTGTCCTGAAATGTTCGCAAATAAACAAAATGGGGGTGTCCTGAGGACGCTGTCCGTATTGTTCTCTCTCAAGTTGAATATGTTCTAAGAACACTCGTGGTGTCCTGAAATGTTCGCAAATAAACAAGATGGTGGTGTTCTGAAGACGCTTCTAAGAACACTCGCGGTGTCCGGGGAATGTTCGTAGGGGGTGTCCTGAGGACGCTGTCCGTATTGTTCTCTGTGAAGTTGAATGTGTTCTAAGAACACTTGCGGTGTCCTGAAATGTTCGCAAATAAACAAAATGGGGGTGTTCTGAAGATGTTTCTAAGAACACTCGCGGTGTCCTGGAATGTTCGTAGGCGGTGTCCTGAAGGCATAGTCCATATTGTTCACTGGCAAGTTGAATGTGTTCTAAGAACACTCGCAGTGTCCTGAAATGTTCGCAAATAAACAAAATGGGGGTGTCCTGAGGACGCTGTCCGTATTGTTCTCTGTCAAGTTGAATGTGTTCTAAGAACTCTCGCGTTGTTCTGAAATGTTCGTAGGGGGTGTCCTGAAGATGCTGTTCGTATTGTTCTCTGTGAAGTTGAATGTGTTCTTAGAACACTCATGGTGTCCTGAAATGTTCGCAAATAAACGAAATGGGGGTGTTCTGAGGACACTGTCTGTATTGTTCGTTGTCAAGTTGAAAGTGTTCTAAGAACTATTGCGTTGTTCTGAAATGTTCGTAGGGGGTGTCCTGAAAACGCTGTCTGTATCGTTCGCTGGCAAGTTGAAAGTGTTCTAAGAACACTCATAATGTCCGCGGACATTAAAAGTTTCCATAGACCATAGTCGAAATGTTTGACTCTATGGATGTGATATGCTGCTGTGGTTGTTGCCAGGGCATAATGTCTTGGGTGCATGGCCATTTATCACATTCATATTTGCTTATAACTTTGGGTGAAAAACAAATGTATAAGGAACAAAGGTATTAGATACTATGGATGTGATATGCTGCTATGGTTCTCCTTATTATTGTATACTTACTGTTTGGTCTAGTAACCGGAGTACATGTATTTCTTGTTAATTTCTGTGAAAAAAGAAAATAGCATGTTAGTATTAGTATTTTGTAATGACTTATTACATTGTATAATCAATATACTTTTTTTTTGGACCCTCATATTTAGTAGATTACAAATCAGAGTACTGTGCAATTTGCTCAGTTTCTGTGTTTGTTGCTAAAATCATTGGGTCTGTGGGAGAAAAAAAATCCATGTTGGATTAAAAAAAGACCTTTTTCTGTTATGCTACAGTTTATTTGTTTGTTTGTTTTCAGTGTTTCTGGCTAATGCTTTATACTTTGGCTTGTTGTATTTTTTTGGAGCAGTAACATATTATTTATTTGTTTTGATATTATAAAATTTTGGAGCAGTTAGATACCAAATGGCGTATTCTAACTGTGTATTTTTTGGTCTAATTTAGTGGTATTCATTTATCTGATTAGTTGTTGTAGAATCTTTGAGCAGTTAGATAGCTTTTAGAGTATTCTAACAGTTTATAGTTTTTTAACACACGTTTACTGAGGGTTTAAAAACAGTTTAGTTATCAAATTTTGGTTTTAAGAACATCAAATAAGCATTTGTAAGATTTCCTGGTAATCTCTGCTTTAGAGTAATGGTACTATCATTACATTCAAACCATCCACATTTATTTTTTATATATGCAGTGTAGTGCCCTGAATTGGTTGTGGCTCCTGCGTGGTAGATTATACCTATTGTTGTGAAGGTTTTCTTACCAAGTGATATTTGACCATGTGTGAATCCAGTCAGCTTGCAGTTGTTTTTGGTACCATCTGCATTGTAACGTAGAAGCATTAGTATTATGTATTTACTATGTGTTTGTATTACTAACGTGGAGCGATTATCTGAATTGCAGGTAGAGCATAATCTACCATGGTTTGCATCTTGTACAAGTCGCTGAAATGGAATGGATTCACAATTTGGTATTGATATATATATGAAGCGTTCATTGGGGATTTCTTCTTGTGTCACATTGTTGCAGAGAGTGCACATATGTTTCCACATGTATGAAATCTGAAAGATTTCATTTATAGCTATGTTTTTGTTTTCCAGTACTTGTAGTAAGTACATTAGAAATTCTTGTGGATCTTCCTGTGAGTTTATAGTGAATTTCACCATTCCAGCACAGTAGTCCAATTGTCTTATTCCATAAACACTATACGTGTTGTCAGGATTGTTTGCTGCATTTCTGTGAAGTACTAACATTTGCAAACACAATGGGTCTGTACTGTGTGTAAGTAAATGTTGTCAACAATTGGTGGTAATTGAAATAGAATATTCATTGCTACATTTGTGTAGCAACTTATACCAACTATATTTGAGAATTTAAATGGTCCAGGTAGTTCTGTATCTAACTGCTTTTCTTGGAGTTTGGCTTCCTTCTTTAAAGAAGTACCTGGTTTACTTTCCCTAATTGATTCTTTTTTGCTTGTGGTACTTGATGAAGTATTAGTTTCTTTTACTCTCTTTGGAGGATTTGCAGTAACATCCTGTTGCATTTCTGTTTGATTTATTTTTCTTTTATAACGTTTTACTTTTTGTGGAACAGAATATGTGTTTAGGTGGGGGGTGTATAGTGAGCGAAGTCTAGTGTATTCTAAAATGCAAGGAATATCAGCGTTTATTTTACTTGCATCAAAGTTGATTAGAAATAGACCGTCAAGTGTACGTAAGCGTGATAGTGCTACATAGCTCATGCCTTCTTTAAAGACTGTGTTACTATCATTGCTTTGTCTAGGGTAAGACCTTGTGATTTATGAATCGTGACTGCGTATGCAAGAGTTAGAGAAAATTGTTCTCTGCGTACATACATATCTTTGAAGAGAAGGAATCTAGCTGTTGAGTGTCCTATCCTTTTTACTTCTGAAAGTTTGTCAAAGAGTTTATTGACAAACTGAATTTTGTTGTCGCGTGGGTATGTTTGAAAGCCAACAACTGTACCCAGTGCTCCATTAACTAGTCCTTGGTCCACGTCAAGGTTACGTTTAAGCATTACTCTGCAATTTAAGGATAATTTTAATATCTTTTCTAAGCCTGCTGTGTTTGAGATTGATTTTTCTAAACTATTTAGTCTTGTTGTGGCTTGGTCACACATGGGTAGTGTCACACCTTGTACATCTAGTTTGTCTGTGGCGCTAATTTCCATGATTAGTTGCATTTCTTTACTTAGCATGATTTCATTGAATTTGAAACAGCTTGCAAGAATTGGCATTAAGGCCATACAATTGTCATTGTTGTGGGCTAATTGTTCCATAACATCTGTAGCACATGCATTATCGCCATAAAGTGCATTAATGTGCCAGGTTTTCAATATTGCTTCTGCTTCTTTAGAAAGTATACCTACTCTGATACTTTTTAAAATGTTGGCATAAGTGAGATCTGCAGAGTGCCACGTGTTTTCTGTTAATTCTCTGTATTGGAAATGTTGCCAAAGGTTGACATTTCCAATGCTGCCAACAGTTTTACGGCAGAGTTTGTGTCCTAATGTTTTAAAAATAGGATCACCTTTTACTGGTGTTAATTGAAGCAGATATCCAAAAACAATAATGTGTTTTCCTGCAAAGAGCTCTTCATAGTCTGTTTTGAGTACTTCTTGTAATCTGAGGTGAATCAAAGCTAACATCAGGTTGGAGACCATGCTCACTTCATCTATTAGTAGCATTTTCATTTGTTTCAATACTCTGCGTAATTCTATTGCAGCTTCTGTAGAAAGTTTGTAATAGTCTAATTTGTTCTGGTGTTCTACTGGCAATAGTAGTAATCGGTGTAATGTAACACCACCTATGTTGTAGGCAGCTAAACCTGTGGGGGCAGTGACAACAGCTGACAGTTTGTTGTTTGTCAATTGTTGAAGGAACTTACTAATGATTTTGATTAGGAATGTTTTGCCAGAACCAGCTTCACCACTGATGTACAGTAGTATAGGTTTATACTTATGGCAGGAACATTCTTTATTATCATGTTTTACACCATGTGCAATTTGTTTTGTTACTTCTTGAAAAATGCTACTTTGCTCATTGTTTAGTTTTGATTGTGGTATAGTTAAGTCTTCTTTATCTTCATACTGACACATGGTGTTTTCTACTTCTATCATAGCTAATTCAGCCTCATTTATTATTAGTGGTTCTCCCAGTGGTTCTTGGCTTCCTGTTACAGAAGGTTGACTACTGTCAGGAGTTTCCTTATCTAGTTGTGCTTGGAGTTCTTCTTCGTGTTGCTGTTCATTGTGCAACATTGTTTTGTACTGTGTAAAGTTTATATCAGTTATAGTGCTTTCATTTGCTTTGAAAGCATCCTCATATGAGTCATAGTTATCTAGTAATTGTTCTTCTTTTCTCCATGGTTTGAAGAGTTGTAGCAGGGACGTGTAATATACTTCTTTATGTTGAGGAGTCTTTAATGACAATTTCATATGCTTAATTAAATTTGGTTTAGTGAGTTTAACTAAGCTGCCTTCACAGTTTGTCACTCTATATTTACCTTTTTTAAATCAAGTTTCATATTATTTTTGTATGTGTAGGTTTGGGCTATGTGGTATAGACACATGTTTTCCAAAGTATTACTTCTGTTTGGGTAGTATGTGTCCAATAAATTGTTTTTTAAAATGTCTTGGCTGTTGGGATCATGTTTGGCTATTGCTTCTATATCTTCGTATGATTTTAGAACTATTTTTCTAGATTTAGCTGGACCAAGACTTAGCCATACCATATTTTCAGATTTACCATACAATGCAGTATCAGTTAAACGATCAGCTGCTTCATATGTTCAACATTCTCTATGGGAGAGCATTTTTATGCCCAAGCTGTATAATTTCTGAGACACTGTTATATCTGATGACAGGTCATTCCAGAGGTCTTGGAGCTCTGTATTTTCTGCTTTGGTTAAGTATGCTGTGACATATCGTGCAACTGCAGTAGAATTGTCTGCAATGTACTGCACATCTATGTTTGCATTCCATAAGTGGGCAATGATTGCATAATAATCATTGATATATTTTTCTTCTTCTTTTCTTTTTATGTAATATGTATTTTTAGGTGACTTACCTTTAACACTATGTCTAACTGAAGACATGAGGTTGTTCACTTGACCTGTATCTGTAACTGGTCTAGGGAAACCAAATCGGCATTTGGTGTAGTATATCCCTTTGTTTTTGTATTTGCAATGACAATATTTGCCACATTTATGTCTTTGAAATTGTAAATTTCTGCATGAAGATCACTATTTCGGGATTCTGATGGAATTTCACAAGTGACATATTTTTCAATAAACTGTAAAACAGTGGCATCACTGTCTTGACCAAATTTAGGAGCATCTTTAATCCATAAAAGCATGTGGATATGTGGTGCTCCTCTGGCTTGGTATTCTTTTCTCCAAAAGAAGTGTTGCACTTCTCCAAGGGGAGGAACAGTTTTATTACAAATAAAATGTAGCATAGCAATGAAACGATGGTGAAAATATCTTGAAACATTAACAGGAACCAAAGAGCAAAGTTCTCCTGGTGTTAGTATGTCTATGTTTGTTTTGTTTTTATTTGATATGCGTAGAAAATCATGTAAATCTTCCCATGCATATTCTGCACAACTTAATGTAACAAACCAAGTGGGTGGGCCAAGGTTTCTGATCATACAACGTACATCTCCGTGACGTCGAAACCAGTACTCTTTAGTACCACGCATATTTGCTAATAGATTTGTAATATTTGATTGTAAAACCTCATCCTTTTGTTGCACTTTTTGTAATAATTGTGTAGCTGTCATACCTTGAAAGTGGGATCCTGATTTTAATATGTGTGCAACTCCGTAACATAAAGTTGCTAGTTCACTTTCAAAGAGTAGGTGGAATATGTATTCCACATTTTGTCTAAATCTGGGATCTTCAGAATACATCCGTAATGAGCGGTATTCAGAAGCTGATATTTGAATTGGTCTATCATCATACCTTCCTCCTTTGCCCGTAGGAAAGAGTAGAGGAAAAGCATGTGCTTCTATACTTTTTTTCCCATATGGTGATTGGTGATCCTTTTGTTTGACGCATTTGGTATGTTTCCAGTGCATCTTCTATGGTGTCATTAGAGTGCAAAGGATGAATTGTATAATGGTCTAAATTATTTGATATTGTATCAGGATCTAGTAGCTCAAATTGACCAGCTTCTTGTGTTTCTTGAATTATTTCAGGTGTATCTTTCAAGTTTCTTCAATATTAATTTCTTTGTAATATTCATTATTCTCTTTAAGATACTGTAAGGCTTGTCTAACTTTATGTAAATCTACCAGCTGTTGCCATATTTCTTTGTCTTTTGTAGGTACTCCATTTACTAAGATAATTAAAGATTGCTGCATTGGACGTTGCACTCCTAGAGTATGCACATTTTCTTTTAGATCTAATGGTAAATACACTACTTTTCCACGAATGCCTTTTACCAATTCAGAGGGAGGTAATTTTACTGTTTTTGTTTGAAGGCGTATTATTGCTTGAAATGGGTGTACTGTTTGAATTATGATGCTCTCAAATAAACTAAGTTGTTGTAGGGGTTTTGGTAGTGGGTATAATTCCAAATTATTTGTGATAGCACGTGAAGGAGTTTGGTTGTTGTCAAGTTTTGTAGTGCAGTAATTGCAAAGTAATAAGGGGTCACTTATTTCGTATTTGTTTTCTGCTACAAGGTAGAGAGCTAATTCAAACCATTTAGAATCTTCATTGTCTTCTATTTTATATGATAGGTCTACAGTTTTCGTGTTACGTTTATAAAAAGTTCCGCGGCAACATACACATACATGGTTTGGTACTTCAGCTGATGTACTTTTAAATTTTAGTATTTCTTTTTTGTATGTGTTTAGCAAAAGGTTGCCACGTGTAGAATTGTTGCTATTTTGGGTTAAAGCTATTTCATTCTGTAAATGGCTTTCACTTCCAAAATATTTTTCTGGATATAGTCAATTTCTTGAAGTAGGTCTTTCGCTCTACCATGTAGAAGAATGTTATTTAAATTTGCTAGTGCTAAAGCAGGACTTTTAGCATAGTACAGTTTATAAACTAGATTTCTTATAGTTGAATGATGTGTTGATATTCTTTTGATATCATGGAAGGTGGTTTTACAAGTAGGTCCTGTAATGCAGGCCAATAAATGTCCTTGTAGTCCTGTGTATTTGCGCACTGGCCAGGTATCCATATTTTGCAGTAGTTTAATTTTTATTTTGTCTTTGCTTTTTACATATTGATTGAGGAATTGGCGTAAAGACTTGAACTTTTTTTTATGAATGTTACATATTGACGTGCATGGCCATTTGTACACTAGACGTTCTGATTCAGTTGAATGGAGGGGTAATTCTAAGTTTTCAGGGCATATTTTTGTAAGAAGTACTTCTTGTTCCATTATGGTATTATTAACTTTTTCATAACCTCGACCACTGCTATGTATGGCAATTATATTTGTTTGTTTTTGTTTGTACGCTTCTTCATTAAAGTATGGTTCTGTGCTCGTAGTGTGACTCCATTCACCTCCGCAGATACTTAAGAAGTTCTTTCTGTTGACATTTCGTTTATTGAGAAGTCTTTTTTGTAATTTAGTTATTAGTTTTGTTAATGGTTTCATTTTGTTTAACACTAAAATAAATAATTTTCTTTTGAGAAGAATTGCACTATCTATCAACGCTTCTAAAATGAATTTCCTACGATAGGTTTTAAGCATTGAACCTGATTTATCTCCTGTTTTTATAAGATTTTGAAGGACTTTGTGACGGAACATTTTGGCTAAAATACTTTTCTTTGTATGCTTACTTTGCACTATATTAAAATGTAAAGAAGTAGTTTTATCTGTAGTGATAGCTGATTTTCTGTTAATTGTTTTTTGGTTTGTTTTACATTTTGATAGAGAAGGCAAAGTTTATGTACTTGAAACTTCTTGTGTTCACTAAATGACTGTATTAGCTGTTTTGTTTGAACTTTTTTTACAAATTCTGCTAGAGATGGATGCTTATGTTGGACACTTTTATTTTCATTTGCTCTACTTCTGTGTTGTTTTCTATGGACTTGACTTTTGGTAGGCATTCTTTAGGGTCTGTTGAAAAAAATAAAGAAGGTATGGGTTGGGGTGTTCTGCAATGTATGTGTGCTGTGTGCATGAGTGTTTGAGTAAGATGATGTATGTAATGGTGTCTGATTGTGCATTGGGAACTATAACTAGTAGGGATGTGTATTCTTCAATTAATATGTTACTAAACTCAGGTTCAGATGACAGAAAAAAATAAGCTAGTGTTGTGGAGAAGTACTAATAGTAAATCTAATGTATACAATAAAAACAGTTGTTTGTTCTATAATGTTAAAATTCTAGCGGTTGAGTTGGGTAATTTGTGTGTCCAAAAGTAGGAATTTGTGCGCCATTCTGCCTGTAAATCGCTGTTTAAGACATGGGGATTTTTGGACAGAATGGTGCACAATCTCTATTTTTAGGCAAAGAAATAGCATGAATTAACTTTACAGTATGTTTGAGTAATAATACAAATATTATGGTGATATTCTACTTACTTTTTTTCTAAAATGAGCAGTTTAATTCTTAGTTCTTCTTTGTTCTTGAAATTTGGCTGCTTCTTTTCAGGAGAATGGTCTTCACTGCAATTGTAAAAGAAACAAATTAGTAATTTCGTTTGTATTTAGCATTGTTTTTAATTTAGATATTGATTTTTTTAATTGAAATCCTCACCGCCTTCCTTAAAACCATTGAAACTATCTTAATCACATAAAATACATCGCACCAGTTCAATACATATGATATGTTCTTAATGAACAAATTGTATTGCAATGAGTAACTGTAACAAACAACAACATATCTTCAGTATGTCTTGTGAAATTCATAATGTACCACTGAATACCACCGTTTCTGTAACTAAGCTGTTTTAGTTAATAGTGCCTTAATGTCATGCTTAAATTAAAGTAATCAAATAAATAAATAAATAAATAAATGTAATTGTATAAGTATTATTTTTTGAGATTGGAACATAGAGTGTGCATGCATGCAATTTTGTTTCAATATACGTAGTCTATAAATTTCATTTCAAAAATGTTAGTTTAACATGATTTGATAGTGTGTGTATTAAGAAAGTAAATAGTATAAAGGTTTATAAGTGATAGTTGATTTTAGGAAATTGGAAAAAAGACAGTAGATTCATTTTACAGATTACACAAGCTAAAAGTCAGTTTGAAAATGTGTTCATGTACTGTACATAAAATATGCATACCTGTAGTTTGTGTTCATGCATATGGATATGCATGGAGGTGCAAGTAGAAATCTTGGAGACTTGTACAGTATTTCTTGTAGATGGTGCTTGCCAATGATATGACACTTGTACTCAGAGAGATTCACAGTACATTTGCAGTGCTGATCTATGATGATGCAGTTAGATGTAGAGGTCTTGAATGTGATTGGTGCATGGTCATGTGATTTCCTAGCTACATCCAATGAGGGAATGGCACAGAGAGTGAACTGGAAATGGTAGAAGGGCTGTTCATGTTACGATATGTTCGCGGACATGGCGGTAGTTTGCGGACATCAGGAGTTACATCCGGGGATTTTTGGGTTCAGAAGTCATGCAAATGAGAATGAGCAGTGAAAGGGATTGGTCAGTAAAGTTTAGTGGGTGTGTTGTGGCAGGAGAGAGTTTCTCAGATACTCTTTTTGCCGAGAGGAGAACAGGTAGATATGGCTGTGTGTTTCAGAAAACAGATTGTTTGGATTTTGGGAGATTCGTGGATACATTGGTTGAAGGTGCATGCACAAAGCTGTGGAGTAGCTGTAGATCTTGGATTTCCACATGTGGAAGTACACTGGCATGGAGTACGTGGAATGAAGTGGTTGGACTTGCTACCTCTATGTGCTACTTTGGAAACAAAGCAACATCCAGACATAATTGTAATTCATTGTGGAGGGAACAGTTTAGGACATGTGTCTGGAATTTCTTTGCAATTTGCTATGAAAGAAGGACTTGGGAAAGTCATGGACATGTTTCCTAATTCTCAAGTAATATTTTCACGGATTGCACAGAGACAAATGTGGCTTCGTTCTTCTTCATTTTGTCCACAAATGGAAAAAGCAAGGCTCAATGTTAATAAGGCTGTTTGTGCATTTCTAAGAGATTTTGGCATGTCCTCTTTTCACAATGAAAATATTATGTTTCGTAGTACATACATTTTTCGCAGAGATGGAGTCCATCTTACTTATGCTGGCAATCAGATTTTTCTGAGAAATGTACAAAATGCACTGCGACCTTTTTTAGAAATACAGCATCCATTTTGAAGTAGGTGTTGAGTATTTATAATTTTTGAAACACAAATACCTCCCAAAGGCTCTTTTCAGAGCCACCACTTCCTCCCAGATAAAATTGCAATGGTTATGATAGGGTAGCACCCCAAAATTTTAGATGTCCGCGGACTGTCCGTGGACGTCTAAACAATACAAAGGGCCCTGCTTCATTTATTTTCACTTCTATTTTTTAACTGTGAAAGGCGGTTCTGAAAAGAGCCTTATTTTGTTTTGATTTTTGTTATTTTATATATTTTTTTGTTTTTTATACATGACACACTAGGAGAGGAGGGGAAAGGAGGGTAAAGGGGGGGACACCAACCACAGGGATAAGAAAGGGAGAGCTGAGAGAGGAAGATGTAGAGTGGGTTTTATTTGGGTAGTGAGCAGGTCTTCTCGTGCTCTGAGACGATAGTCTCAAAAGCACACCGAAGTCGCTCCCCCCTGCAGAGTACTGTGTCACAGTACATACATACAACTGTGACCCTCGAAAGGTAAGGGTCATCAGAATTCTGTATGGCCTGTGAGGCAGCTTGAGGAAGACGCTGCCCCACAGAGGTGGTCCTTGTGGTGACAGGATCAGAAACAGAGGATGAAGTAGAGGAAATCAACCTATTACGATCTTAGCAAGGTACAACCTTGCGAATAGCCCCAGAGTGAAATGACCTTAGGTGTCGCTTCATGGTCATGGTCCCAAAGCTGTATGAACCGTGCTTCCCGTAACTGAGTATCATTTTGCACCCATTGCAGATAACACGGTTTGCACGAGCCTTAGGATCATTCCGATAAATGGAAAATAACCGCCACACCCAAGACTCACGTCTAGTGCGGGTAGTAGGGATTTCCTCTACCTCATTCTCGTCATCCTCTTCTTCCTCCTCTGCATCCTCACTCCTGTTTCCCTCTTCAGGCCCTTGGGAAGGCGGTGGTGGTGGAGGGGGTGGGGGTGGTGCTGAAGCAGGTGCAGCACCAGGTGGCAGTTCTGTAGCCAGGGATGCCATCTTGATGGTGGAATCAGCAAGTTGCTGGAGAAATAGCTGTTCTCTGAAGAATAGCCAGAAACACAATGAGAATGAACTCTAGAGTGTGGTCTTTTATAGGGGTGCTTGTATGCGGTTCGCGGACATGCGCGCTGTCCACGGACAGATCGAACACAAAAAAGGGTTCAAAAAGTTTCAAAAGATATGTAGAAACTCAGGATTACTATGTGGGACTTGTGCCATGATGAGTTTTTATGGAAAAATATTGTGGATTACTCGAAAATGTACTTTTAAATTGTTCGGGGACACGAACAATGTCCGCATTCAGAACACGCGATCAGCATGGACACGGTCACATAATCTCTTCGCGAACAGGTCCGCGAAGGAAGCTCCTGTCCGCAGGACACCAAATGCACGGACATTGGTTTGCGCATGCGCGTTGATGTTCTACGGACAGTGTTCGGGTCCTGAATTAATTAAAAGTGCATCACACATAAAACAAACATTTCTGGACATCGCGTATGTTTTAGAACAGTTTAAACTTCCTAGCGAACACTACGGACAGATAGTGTTCTTTAGGACACTTCCATTTTTGTTTGATTACGAACTTTTCAGGACATCAATTGTGTTCTTAGAACATTTAACTTGCTAGCGAAGATTACGGACAGGTATAGTGTTCTTTAGGACACCTCAATTTTTGTTTAATTACGAACATTTCAGGACACCGCTTTTGTTCTTAGATCAGTTTCAACTTGCTAGCGAACAGTACGGACAGGTATAGTGCTCTTTAGGACACCTCCATTCTTGTTTAATTACGAACATTTCAGGACACCGCTTGTGTTCTTTGAACAGTTTCAACTTGCTAGCGAACAGTACGGACAGGCATAGTGTTCTTCAGGACACCTCCATTTTCGTTTATTTACGAACATTTCAGGACACCACTTGTGTTCTTAGAACAGTTTCATCTTGATAGCGAACAGTAAGGACAGGTATAGTGTTCTTTATTAGGACACCTCCATTTTCGTTTAATTACGAACATTTCAGGACACCACTTGTGTTCTTAGAACAGTTTCAACTTGCTAGCGAACACTACGGACAGATAGTGTTCTTTAGGACACTTCCATTTTCGTTTGATTACAAACTTTTCAGGACATCAATTGTGTTCTTAGAACATTTAACTTGCTAACGAACATTACGGACAGGTATAGTGTTCTTTAGGACACCTCAATTTTCGTTTAATTACGAACATTTCAGGACACCAATTGGGTTCTTAGAACAGTTTCAACTTGCTAGCGAACACTACGGACAGATAGTGTTCTTTAGGACACTTCCATTTTCGTTTGATTACAAACTTTTCAGGACATCAATTGTGTTCTTAGAACATTTAACTTGCTAGCGAACATTACGGACAGGTATAGTGTTCTTTAGGACACCTCCCTTTTCATTTAATTACGAACATTTCAGGACACCGCTTCTGTTCTTAGATCAGTTTCAACTTGCTAGCGAACAGTACGGACAGGTATAGTGCTCTTTAGGACACCTCAATTTTCGTTTGATTACGAACTTTTCAGGACATCAATTGTGTTCTTAGAACATTTAACTTGCTAGCGAACATTACGGACAGGTATAGTGTTCTTTAGGACACCTCAATTTTCGTTTAATTACGAACATTTCAGGACACCAATTGGGTTCTTAGAACAGTTTGAACTTGCTAGTGAACAGTACGGACAGGTTTAGAGGCCGATTCAGGGAATAATTAGCGCGGCGCAAGTGGCCAAAAACGTGCGATTCGCAGTGGAATAGCGAAAATCGCACGAAAAGCAGTGCACATCGATTCATGGAAGGCCATGCGCGAGAAAACCATCGGATGTGCGCTAAAAAAGTGCGTGGCGCACGTTGGCGCACAGGCCATCTAACGGCGTCAGGTCACAGCGAAAATCGCACAGGCCACAGCGAAAATCGCACATAGCGCGGCGCACACAACAAAAGTAGGCGGAACACAGGGCGTAACACTCGGAATGGGGAACAACTTGCCAAAATGTGGGCGTCACGGGGGAAGTACAGGGTGCAAGTGCGCGGAACGCCCACACGCTCGCCTACAACACGTATTCATGGAATCGAATAGGGCAAAAAAGCGCACGGTCAAACCAGCGCACAGGCACAAACACGACCGCCACAAGAAAGCAGGCGGTAGCGTCTCTGCGCCTGTAATAAATGTGCGCCAAAAGGTGCGCCAACAAATAGCACCTATATACAGCTATGATGAATGTCCTATACTGTGGCCCTCCAGGATAAATGACGTGCAAAGGGGTGCCCACAAACACGGACACCCGCTGACTGAAAAATAACGTGTGCATGTATTCCGGGGTGCGCGGGAACTTTCACACGTGATTTGGCAGGGTACATGGATTTCAGGGGTGCGCGGGAAGTTCCACACGCGATTTGGCGGGGTACGTGCGCGGGAATTTCCACACGCGATTTGGCTGGGTTCGTGGATCTCAGGGGTGCGCGGGAAGTCTCACACGCGATTTGTCAGGGTACGTGGATTTCAGGGGTGCGCGGGAAGTTCCACACACGGCCGGGTACGTGCGCGGGAATTTCCACACGCGACTTGGCTGGGTACGTGGATCTCAGGGGTGCGCGGGAAGTCTCACACGCGATTTGTCAGGGTACGTGGATTTCAGGGGTGCGCGGGAATTTCCACACGTGATTTGGCCGGGTACGTGCGCGGGAATTTCCACACACGATTTGGCTGGGTACGTGGATCTCAGGGGTGCGCGGGAAGTCTCACACGCGATTTGTCAGGGTACGTGGATTTCAGGGGTGCGCGGGAAGTTCCACACGTGATTTGGCCGGGTACGTGCGCGGGAATTTCCACACGCGACTTGGCTGGGTACGTGGATCTCAGGGGTGCGCGGGAAGTCTCACACGCGATTTGGCAGGGTACGTGGATTTCAGGGGTGCGCGGGAAGTTCCACACGCGATTTGGCCGGGTACGTGCGCGGGAATTTCCACACGCGACTTGGCTGGGTACGTGGATCTCAGGGGTGCGCGGGAAGTCCCACACACGATTTGGCAGGGTACGTGGACTTCAGGGGTGCGTGGGAAGTTCCACACGCGATTTGGCTGGGTACGTGCGTGGGAATTTCCACACGCGATTTGGCTGGGTACGTGTATTTCAGGGGTACGCGGGAAATTCTACACGCGATTTGGCTGTGTGCTCCCAGGTATTCCCTGTACACCCTCCACGGCCCCTGCAGGCAGCCGACACCACAGGGGACTACCCTGCACACCTGCTCATGTCACCCAGCACCCCCACCCCCCAGCAGTGTGGGGCACCCTCCACCAGGCCCCCACTCATGTCCCCCTGCACCCCCACCCCCCAGCAGTGCAGGGGAAGCACCACCAGGCCCCCACTCATGTCTCCCATCACCCTCACCCCCCAGCATCCAGGGGCACCCTCCACCAGGCCCCCACACATGGCCCCTATCACCCCCACCCCGCAGCAGTGCAGGGGCAGCACCACCAGGCCCCCACTCATGGCCCCTATCACCCCCACCCCCCAGCAGTGCAGGGGCAGCACCACCAGGCCCCCACTCATGGCCCCTATCACCCCCACCCCCAGCATCCAGGGGCACCCTCCACCAGGCCCCCACTCATGGCCCCTATCACCCGAACCCCCCAGCAGTGCAGGGGCACCCTCCACCAGGCCCCCACTCATGTCCCCCTGCACCCCCACCCCCCAGCAGTGCAGGGCACCCTCCACCAGGCCCCCACCCATGTCCAACTCATGTCTCCCACCACCCCCACCCCCCAGCAGTGCAGGGGCACCACCCACCAGGCCCCCACTCATGTCCCCCTGCACCCCCACACCCCAGCATCCAGGGGCACCCTCCACCAGGCCCCCACTTATGGCCCCTATCACCCCCACCCCCAGCAGTGCAGGGGCAGCACCACCAGGCCCCTATCACCCCCACCCCCCAGCATCCAGGGGCACCCTCCACCAGGCCCCCACTCATGGCCCCTATCACCCCCACCCCCCAGCAGTGCAGGGCACCCTCCACCAGGCCCCCACTCATGTCCAACTCATGTCCCCCTGCACCCCCACCCCCCAGCATCCAGGGGCACCCTCCACCAGGCCCCCACTCATGGCCCCTATCACCCCCACCCCCCAGCAGTGCAGGGGCAGCACCACCAGGCCCCCACTCATGTCCAACTCATGTCTCCCACCACCCCCACCCCCCAGCAGTGCAGGGGCAGCCTCCACCAGGCTCCCACACATGTCCCCCTGCACCCCCACCCCCCAGCAGTGCAGGGCACCCTCCACCAGGCCCCCACTCATGGCCCCTATCACCCCCACCCCCCAGCAGTGCAGGGGCACCCTCCACCAGGCCCCCATTCATGTCCCCTGCACCCCCACCCCCCAGCATCCAGGGGCACCCTCCACCAGGCCCCCACTCATGGCCCCTATCACCCCCACCCCCAGCAGTGCAGGGCACCCTCCACCAGGCCCCCACTCATGTCCAACTGCACCCCCACACCCCAGCATCCAGGGGCACCCTCCACCAGGCCCCCACTTATGGCCCCTATCACCCCCACCCCCCAGCAGTGCAGGGGCAGCACCACCAGGCCCCCACCACCCCCACCCCCCAGCATCCAGGGTCACCCTCCACCAGGCCCCCACTCATGGCCCCTATCACCCCCACCCCCCAGCAGTGCAGGGGCACCCTCCACCAGGCCCCCACTCATGTCCCCCTGTACCCCCACCCCCCAGCATCCAGGGGCACCCTCCACCAGGCCCCCACTCATGGCCCCTATCACCCCCACCCCCCAGCAGTGCAGGGCACCCTCCACCAGGCCCCCACTCATGTCCAACTCATGTCCCCCTGCACCCCCACCCCCCAGCATCCAGGGGCACCCTCCACCAGGCCCCCACTCATGGCCCCTATCACCCCCACCCCCCAGCATTGCAGGGGCAGCACCACCAGGCCCCCACTCATGTCCAACTCATGTCTCCCACCACCCCCACCCCCCAGCAGTGCAGGGGCAGCCTCCACCAGGCTCCCACACATGTCCCCCTGCACCCCCACACCCCAGCAGTGCAGGGCACCCTCCACCAGGCCCCCACTCATGGCCCCTATCACCCCCACCCCCCAGCAGTGCAGGGGCACCCTCCACCAGGCCCCCATTCATTTCCCCTGCACCCCCACCCCCCAGCATCCAGGGGCACCCTCCACCAGGCCCCCACTCATGGCCCCTATCACCCCCACCCCCAGCAGTGCAGGGCACCCTCCACCAGGCCCCCACTCATGTCCAACTCATGTCCCCCTGCACCCCCACCCCCCAGCATCCAGGGGCACCCTCCACCAGGCCCCCACTCATGGCCCCCATCACCTCCACCCCCCAGCAGTGCAGGGGCAGCACCACCAGGCCCCCACTCATGTCCAACTCATGTCTCCCACCACCCCCACCCCCCAGCAGTGCAGGGGCACCCTCCACCAGGCCCCCACTCATGTCCCCCTGCACCCCCACCCCCCAGCATCCAGGGGCACCCTCCACCAGGCCCCCACTCATGTCTCCCACCACCCCACCCCCCAGCAGTGCAGGGGCAGCCTCCACCAGGCCCCCACTCATGTCTCCCATCACCCCCACCCCCCAGCAGTGCAGGGGCAGCCTCCACCAGGCTCCCACACATGTCCCCCTGCACCCCCACCCCCAGCCACCAGGGGCAGCCTCCACCAGGCCCCAACTCATGTCCCCCTGCACCCCCACCCCCCAGCAGTGCAGGGGCACCCTCCACCAGGCCCCCACTCATGTCCCCCTGCACCCCCACCCCCCAGCATCCAGGGGCACCCTCCACCAGGCCCCCACTCATGGCCCCTATCACCCCCACCCCCCAGCAGTGCAGGGGCAGCACCACCAGGCCCCCACACATGGCCCCCATCACCCCCACCCCCCAGCATTCAGGGGCACCCTCCACCAGGCCCCCACTCATGGCCCCTATCACCCCCACCCCCCAGCAGTGCAGGGGCACCCTCCACCAGGCCCCCACTCATGTCCCCCTGCACCCCCACCCCCCAGCAGTGCAGGGCACCCTCCACCAGGCCCCCACTCATGTCCAACTCATGTCTCCCACCACCCCCACCCCCCAGCAGTGCAGGGGCACCCTCCACCAGGCCCCCACTCATGTCCCCCTGCACCCCCACCCCCCAGCATCCAGGGGCACCCTCCACCAGGCCCCCACTCATGTCTCCCACCACCCCCACCCCCCAGCAGTGCAGGGGCAGCCTCCACCAGGCCCCCACTCATGTCTCCCACCACCCCCACCCCCCAGCCACCATGGGCAGCCTCCACCAGGCTCCCACTCATGTCCCCTATCACCCCCACCCCCCAGCCACCATGGGCAGCCTCCACCAGGCCCCCACTCATGTCTCCCACCACCCCCACCCCCCCAGCAGTGTGGGGCACCCTCCACCAGGCCCCCACCCATGTCTCCCACCACCCCCACCCCCCAGCCACCATGGGCAGCCTCCACCAGGCCCCCACTCATGTCTCCCACCACCCCCACCCCCCCAGCAGTTTGGGGCAGCCTCCACCAGGCCCCCATCCATGTACCCCTGCACCCCCACCGCCCAGCAGTGCAGGGCACCCTCCACAAGGCCCCCACTCATGTCCAACTCATGTCTCCCACCACCCCCACCCCCCAGCAGTGCAGGGGCACCCTCCACCAGGCCCCCACTCATGTCCCCCTGCACCCCCACCCCCCAGCATCCAGGGGCACCCTCCACCAGGCCCCCACTTATGGCCCCTATCACCCCCACCCCCCAGCAGTGCAGGGGCACCCTCCACCAGGCCCCCATTCATGTCCCCCTGCACCCCCACCCCCCAGCATCCAGGGGCACCCTCCACCAGGCCCCCACTCATGTCTCCCACCACCCCCACACCCCCAGCAGTGTGGGGCACCCTTCACCAGGCCCCCACTCATGGCCCCTATCACCCCCACCCCCCAGCATCCAGGGGCACCCTCCACCAGGCCCCCACTCATGTCCCCCTGCACCCCCACCCTCCAGCAGTGCAGGGGCATCCTCCACCAGGCCCCCACTCATGTCCCCCTGCACCCAGGTCCTCACAATCCCCAATCATGTGCGTTATGGTCAGCCTCCACAGCCAAAAGGCCCTACCAAGTAACCCATTCACCCACATGGAAATGGAAATTACATGTTACACCCCCAATGTTCATAAAGCAAATGAACCCATGTCCGTCACACACAATGGTTGCAATTGAATGGGAAAACACCCAACATGACATGCATGAAACCAATGAGATGATACCACACAGTGAAGTATGAAAACAAAATTGTATTAAAAAAAATTTAATGCAAATGAAATGAAACAAACTACAATGGCAATGAAAAAAAGATAAGCTGCATGTCCGTCCAAAAAAATCAAAACTACAAATCCAAATCCAAAAAAATGTTGTCCAAAGTCACATTAAAAATAAAATCAATCCGAGAGAGAAAAATAAATGCAAAGACCATTGCTCCATGGTGAATAAATAAAAAATAAAAAAATAAAACAATCCAATGAAGAACTATGTACAAAACATCCAAGGGTCCATGAGCCCAACTGAACAAAGGAAACCTACAAAAAACCCTAACTAAAATGCAACTATATACAAAAAGTGGAGCAGTGTCCGTCGACTCCAAATCATAAGAAGAAACAAAGGAAACCTAAAACTAAATAACTATATACAAAGGCGGCGGGCAAGTCCAGCGGCTCACTCCGTGGTGTTCCGTACCAGGGCATCATCAAACTCCTCTTCTATATCCCGGAGGCGGTCCTGTTCCATGGCCCCGAGGGTCCGCAGGGACGACGCCATCTGCTCCTCCAACCCCCTGCGGATTGCCTCGTGGCACTCGGCCCGCCTCAGGGCCTTCCGCATGGTGTTCTCCGCCCTGACCATCGTGAGCCGCGCCTCTTCCGCCCGCCGCCGCTCCGCACCTATCTGCTGGCCCAACCGCAGCCACACGGAAGACACTTCCTGTCCTGGGTCCTCCTGCCCTCCGGCCGATGCCTGCCCCTCCGATGTTGATGGCCCCGAGTCATGATGCCTCCCACGTTGACTCTGCTGCTGCCTCCGACGCAACTGCCTCTGCCAGCACGACGGCATCCAGGCTGATGGAATCCACCGACGCTGTTGTGCACGTGCCCTGCCTGATGATGCCGGCACATCCTCCATCTGCTGGGGTACAGTTGCTGTGGTGTCCACCCCTGCTGGACCTCCGACTCCCGACTGTGGCAGGGATGGGATCCCCACCGAGCTGGCTGCATTGGTCAGGGCAGGTCCACAGGGGGCCCTGGTGGCATCTGGGCCGGAAGACGGCAAGGAGAACGACCGGCGTATAGCCTCCACAGAGGAGGAGAGGGCCGCCAGATTGGCCGACACATGCAGGAAACCCCCGAACATGGAAGATCCCAATTGGGCCACGTCGGCACGGTGCTCTTCGTGATGACGTGCGTGCTCCTCCCGGGAAGCACGCACGTCATCACGAATTGCACCCGCGCGCATCGCGACCCCAATCAGGACCTTCTCCATACGGCCACTGGTCCCCTCGTCCACAGGTGGAGGGGAGTCAGGTGACATGGACATCCCCTCTACCTGCGGACGGGCCTGGGACGGGGTATCCCTGCTGGTGCATGGTGGTGCACTCACAGGGTCAGGGACAGCGACATGCACATGCCCCTCCACGGTGACCTGTGCTGCCTCCTGCCCCTGCCCCTGGACTGCACCACTTGCACCAGCAGGGATGCCCCCACCAGGCCCCATGTGTGCCTCAGTGGCGGCCTCCTCCTCCTCTGTGGAAACCACCAACCTGGATGGCTCCTCACCGTCTTCCGCCGTAGCAGGCCCCTGTGGGGGCTCACCCACCCCTTCCGCTGCAGCCGTGGGGGCATCCCCGCCGCCTTGCTCCACAGCGCCGTCTCCGCCCTCTTCTTCACTAGCCGCTGCGTAGAGGGAGACATAGAACACAAGCTTCAGGGTACTGTTCAATGGTCCCCTAGACAGGAAGCAATAGCAGATGAGTACTACTGTCAAAGTACACTTCCATCATGTCCCTCCACAACACATGGGTCAGTCCAGGCAAAACACACACAGTAACAGGCATGGTGCATGCCGTGGACATTTCCATACATGCCCAATGGACTCTTGAAACATACAATGATATGGAACTCACATGCATCATGGGTCATGCCTATCACATGCACACACTTCACCTCAGTCACATCCATCTGGCCTCATACACCCCAAACACAGCGGATACAAGGATAACTAGGCTGCATCAGTGAATCTGTGCATTGTCACAAACATGTGTCATGCATCCATGGCATTCACAAGTCTCAGACACACAGGTCAGGCACACAGACATGGCTACCATATATGTACCTGGCATCAGCACCCATCCCTCACCCCCACCCATGTCCAGGAACAGAGACTGGCATGCTCTCATGTGTAAAATCTGCATAGGGCTCCCCATGTCGCATTTAAACACATGCAACAACCATGTGGTTCACACATCACTGGTCGCACATGCATTACCATGATGTCCCTGCACACATACATGCATACATGGCCTGTGTCACACATACAGGCAAGTATCACACAACCAGCACACCGCAACATGCCCTGTCTCACACAGCAATGCTTGGCCACTTACCGCTCAACTCCAGACGGGTCTCCCTCTCAAGGATCTGGGCGTGGAGCGCTGGGCGTACGCGTTCCAGGACCCTCATCTGGATGGAACTCATGCGGCCCCGGCCCCCCTGCACGAGGCGCCGGGCCTTCACGAGGGTCCTGGACCTCAAGTCCTCCCAGCGCTTCTTGATCTTCTGGACGTCGCGGGTTGCCACCCCCTCCGCGTTGATGGCAACCACACAGTCGGCCCAGATCCTCTCCCGTCCTTCCTTGCTGGCGCGGGACGATCCAAAGAGGGCATCATACTGCCCCAGGACATGCTCCACCAGGACACCAACTTCGGTGGCAGTGAAGCTGGTGCCCCTCTGCCCCTCTGGCCTGGGGTTGCCACAGACAAGGAAGGACGGACTCGGATCTGGATGGACATCGTGACTGCCATCAACGCGGAGGAGGTGGCAGTCCGCGACTACGAACGTGTCAGGAAGCCCTGGGAGGACTTCAGGTCCAGGACCCTCAACAAGGCCTGGCGCCTCCTGAAGGCAGCGGATGCTAAGGGGCGCCGGGGCCACTTGTCGGAAGATCAGATGAGGGTCCTGGAACGCATATCCCCAGCGCTCCACGTCCAGGTCCTTGATAGGCAGACCCGTCTGGAGTCGAGCGGTAAGTGTACATGCATACTGATTGTGAGCTGTGCGTGTGGTGTGCCAGGAGTGTGCAGGTTGAACATGTATTTTTATGTGGGCAAGTAGGGGGGGTGTACAGGGCCATGAGGGTGACACATGCAAGGGGTCTCATGTGTGACACATGGATGGTGCTTGTGTGTGTGGGCTTGCATGGCACAGGATGTGGAGGAATGATTGTCAGGTGTGACATGGATGTCGATCGGAACACTGCGACAGTTGGCGGAGGTGTACACATGCATGCAAGTTTGGTGGTGTGTGTGCATGTGTAGTGTACTCCCTATGTTGCATGTGATGTGTGGATGACCTTTGGCTGCTCATGCTGTTGTATGTGAATGGATGGTGCTGGCTGTTGCAATATGGCTGTGGTATGGCTCATGTGTGCAAGTTGAAATGACATGTGTGTTGGGGATTGTGATGCCGTGTCTGAGGTTTACCAATGCCACTCATGTATGACTGTCATGTGTGTATGAGTCCATTGGACAGTGTCCTGATGCCTGTGTTTTCTTTCTCCCTGTCTGCAGCGTCCAGCCGGAGACGCAAGGCCCGGATCCCCTCCCAGGTTCTGATCTCGTCGGGGAGTGAGGAGTCCGGTGCCGTGTCCCAGGCCGCAGCTGCCGAGGGGAGGTCCAAGAGGCGTAGGTTGGAGTTGGACTCCTCGGCAGCAGAAGGGGCAGCTGGGACCCCACAGGGCCCAACGGAGGAAGATGGCACGGAGTCATCCAGGTTGGTGGGGGGTTTGGAGGAGGAGGAGGCCGTGCAAGCGACAGAGGCGGGGTCTGGAGGTGGGGATTCCACTGGTGCTAGTGGAGCAGTGCAGGATCTGGGACAGGAGGCAGCACAGGCCGCTGCGGAGGTGCCTGTGTGCAATCCTGTCCCTGCTCCTGTCACTGCATCATCTTGCACCAGCGGGGATGCCTACCTCCAGACCCGTTCTCAGGGAGGGGATTGGCTTACAACACCTGGCCTTCCTCTCCCTGCGGATGTGGCTATCCTGCACCAGGTTGAGCCTGTCCAGGGTGGGGTGGCGTTGCGTCAACGGGCCATGCGAGCTGACCTGCAGTCTTTTCATGATGAGTCTGCACGTCTTCTCGCATGGCTCGTTGACTGCGTTGACCCACTGGGACAGCTCACCAGGGCTGGATTCCTCCATTTCCTGGACCTTGTTCCGACCCCCTCCTCCACAGAACCCCCTATGCCCCAGTCGTCCTCCATGCCATCTTCGCACCCATGTGTCACCTGGGTGCCCTGTGGAGCTGCCGCCGACTGTGCGGCCAGGCTGGTGGACAACAGATCCCTGCCACAGTCGCGAGTCGGACGTCCAGCAGGGGTGGCCACATCAACGACTGCACCCCAGCTGGAGGAGGATGTGCAGGCACCATCGGACAGGGCACATGGACAGCAACAGCTGCAGCAGCAGGAGGCTGTAGGTGGAAGCCACGATAGCTCGGGGCCTTCAACATCGGAGGGGCAGGCATCGGCGGGAGGGCAGGAGGACCCTGGACGGGAAGTGTTTTCCGTGTGGCAGCGGTTGGGCCACGCCATAGATGCGGAGCGGCGGCGGGCGGAAGAGGCGCGGCTCACGATGGTCAGGGAGGAGAACTCCATGCGGAGGGCCCTGAGGTGGGCCGAGTGCCTCGAGGCAATCCGCAGGGAGTTGGAGGTGAACATGTCGGCGTCCCTGCAAACCCTCGGGGCCATGGAACAGGACCGCCTCCGGGACATAGACGAGGAGTTCGATGATGCCCTGGCCTGGAACACCACTAAGTGAGCCGCTGGACTGGCCCGCCGCCATTGTATATAGTTATTTAGTGATAGGTTTCCTTTATAGTTTATTTTTATTTGGAGTCGACGGACACTGCTCCACCTTTTGTATATAGTTCCATTTTAGATAGGTTTTTTGGTAGGTTTCATTTCTTCTGTTGGGATGATGGACCCTGAATACTTTGTACATAGTTGGACTTTGGATTTGGACATTTTTTTTACTATGGATATTTTTTCCCATGGAGCAATGGTTTTCTATTTCTTTTTTCCCTTCATTTCCTTTTTATGGAGTTGAACTTTGGAAGAAATTTTTATGGATTATCATTTATTGATTTTAATTTGAAAAGGGACAGCCAGCTTAATTTTTTTTTTTTTTACTTGTGTATTTTGTTTAATTTTGATTGCCATTACTGTTGTTATTAATACATTATTTGGATTTTTTCATTCTTCAATGTGTGGTTTCATCTCATTGTTTTCATGCATGTCATGATATGGGTTTTCAGGTTCACTTGCAACCATTGTGTGTGTGTGAGACACATGTGTCGATTTACATTGTTTCCATTGGAGTAGTATCATGGGCGCATGTAATACTAGATTGTGTCTTTGCGCTGTGGTGGCTGGCCATGAGGCCCATGCTTGAGGATTGTCAGGGCCTGTGGGCAGGGGGACATGAGTGGGGGCCTGGTGGAAGGTGCCCCACACTGCTGGGGGGTGGGGGTGGTGGGAGACATGAGTGGGGGCCTGGTGGGGGATGCCCCTGCACTGCTGGGGGGTGGAGGTGATAGGGGACATGAGTGGGGGCCTGGTGGGGGATGCCCATGGTGGCTGGGGGTGGTGGGAGACATGGGTGGGGGCCTGGTGGTGGCTGCCCATGGTGGCTGGGGGGTGGGGGCGATAGGGGACATGAGTGGGGGCCTGGTGGAGGCTGCCCATGGTGGCTGGGGGGTGGGGGTGGTGGGAGACATGAGTGGGGGCCTGGTGGAGGCTGCCCCTGCACTGCTGGGGGGTGGGGGTGGTGGGAGACATGAGTGGGGCCTGGTGGGGGCTGCCCATGGTGGCTGGGGGGTGGGGGTGGTGGGAGACATGGGTGGGGGCCTGGTGGGGGCTGCCCATGGTGGCTGGGGGGTGGGAGACATGGGTGGGGGCCTGGTGGAGGGTGCCCCACACTGCTGGGGGGTGGTGGTGGGAGACATGAGTGGGGGCCTGGTGGAGGGTGCCCCACACTGCTGGGGGGTGGGGGTGGTGGGAGACATGAGTGGGGGCCTGGTGGGGGATGCCCCTGGCCTGCTGGGGGGTGGGGGTGATAGGGGACATGAGTGGGGGCCTGGTGGGGGATGCCCATGGTGGCTGGGGGGTGGGGGTGGTGGGAGACATGGGTGGGGGCCTGGTGGGGGCTGCCCATGGTGGCTGGGGGTGATAGGGGACATGAGTGGGGGCCTGGTGGAGGCTGCCCATGGTGGCTGGGGGGTGGGGGTGGTGGGAGACATGAGTGGGGGCCTGGTGGAGGCTGCCCCTGCACTGCTGGGGGGTGGGGGTGGTGGGAGACATGAGTGGGGGCCTGGTGGGGTCTGCCCATGGTGGCTGGGGGGTGGGGGTGGTGGGAGACATGGGTGGGGGCCTGGTGGGGGCTGCCCATGGTGGCTGGGGGGTGGGGGTGATAGGGGCCATGAGTGGGGGCCTGGTGGAGGCTGCCCATGGTGGCTAGGGGGTGGGGGGTTGTAGACATGGGTGGGGGCCTGGTGGGGGCTGCCCATGGTGGCTGGGGGGTGGGGGTGGTGGGAGACACGGTGGGGGCCTGGTGGAGGGTGCCCCACACTGCTGGGGGGGTGGGGGTAGTGGGAGACATGAGTGGGGGCCTGGTGGAGGGTGCCCCACACTGCTGGGGGGTGGGGGTGGTGGGAGACATGAGTGGGGGCCTGGTGGGGGATGTCCTTGCACTGCTGGGGGTGGGGGTGATAGGGGACATGAGTGGGGGCCTGGTGGGGGATGCCCATGGTGGCTGGGGGGTGGGGGTGGTGGGAGACATGGGTAGGGGCCTGGTGGGGGCTGCCCATGGTGGCTGGGGGGTGGGGTGATAGGGGACATGAGTGGGGGCCTGGTGGAGGCTGCCCCTGCACTTCTGGGGAGTGGGGGTGGTGGGAGACATGAGTGGGGGCCTGGTGGGGGCTGCCTATGGTGGCTGGGGGGTGGGGGTGGTGGGAGACATGGGTGCGGGCCTGGTGGAGGCTGCCCCTGCACTGCTGGGGGTGGGGGTGGTGGGAGGCATGAGTGGGGGCCTGGTGGGGCTGCCCATGATGGCTGGGGGGTGGGGGTGGGTGGGAGACATGAGTGGGGGCCTGGTGGGGGATGCCCATGGTGGCTGGGGGGTGGGGGTGGTGGGAGACATGAGTGGGGGCCTGGTGGAGGCTGCCCCTGCACTGCTGGGGGGTGGGGGTGGTGGGAGACATGAGTGGGGGCCTGGTGGGGGCTGCCCATAGTGGCTGGGGGGTGGGGGTGGGTGGGAGACATGAGTGGGGGCCTGGTGGGGGATGCCCATGGTGGCTGGGGGTGGGGGTGGTGGGAGACATGGGTGGGGGCCTGGTGGAGGGTGCCCCACACTGCTGGGGGGTTGGGGTGGTGGGAGACATGAGTGGGGGCCTGGTGGAGGGTGCCCCACACTGCTGGGGGGGTGGGGGTGGTGGGAGACATGAGTGGGGGCCTGGTGGAGGCTGCCCATGGTGGCTGGGGGGTGGGGGTGGGTGGGAGACATGAGTGGGGGCCTGGTGAGGGATGCCCATGGTGGCTGGGGGGTGGGGGTGGTGGGAGACATGGGTGGGGGCCTGGTGGAGGGTGCCCCACACTGCTGGGGGGGTGGTGGTGGTGGGAGACATGAGTGGGGGCCTGGTGGAGGGTGCCCCACACTGCTGGGGGGTGGGGGTGGTGGGAGACATGAGTGGGGGCCTGGTGGGGGATGCCCCACACTGCTGGGGGGTGGGGGTGATAGGGGACATGAGTGGGGGCCTGGTGGGGGATGCCCATGGTGGCTGGGGGGTGGGGGTGGTGGGAGACATGGGTGGGGGCCTGGTGGGGGCTGCCCATGGTGGCTGGGGGGGTGGGGGTGATAGGGGACATGAGTGGGGGCCTAGTGGAGGCTGCCCATGGTGGCTGGGGGGTGGGGGTGGTGGGAGACATGAGTGGGGGCCTGGTGGAGGCTGCCTCTGCACTGCTGGGGGTGGGGGTGGTGGGAGACATGAGTGGGGCCTGGTGGGGGCTGCCCATTCTGGCTGGGGGGTGGGGGTGGTGGGAGACATGGGTGGGGGCCTGGTGGGGGCTGCCCATGGTGGCTGGGGGGTGGGGGTGGTGGGAGACATGGGTGGGGGCCTGGTGGAGGGTGCCCCACACTGCTGGGGGGTGGTGGTGGGAGACATGAGTGGGGGCCTGGTGGAGGGTGCCCCACACTGCTGGGGGGTGGGGGTGGTGGGAGACATGAGTGGGGGCCTGGTGGGGGATCCCCCTGCACTGCTGGGGGGTGGGGGTGATAGGGGACATGAGTGGGGGCCTGGTGGGGGATGCCCATGGTGGCTGGGGGGTGGGGGTGGTGGGAGACATGGGTGGGGGCCTGGTGGGGGCTGCCCATGGTGGCTGGGGGGTGGGGGTGATAGGGGACATGAGTGGGGTTCTGGTGGAGGCTGCCCATGGTGGCTGGGGGGTGGGGGTGGTGGGAGACATGAGTGGGGACCTGGTGGAGGCTGCCCCTGCACTGCTGGGGGGTGGGGTGGTGGGAGACATGAGTGGGGGCCTGGTGGGGTCTGCCCATGGTGGCTGGGGGGTGGGGGTGGTGGGAGACATGGGTGGGGGCCTGGTGGGGGCTGCCCATGGTGGCTGGGGGGTGGGGGTGATAGGGGCCATGAGTGGGGGCCTGGCGGAGGCTGCCCATGGTGGCTAGGGGGTGGGGGGGGTGGTAGACATGGGTGGAGGCCTGGTGGGGGCTGCCCATGGTGCCTGGGGACTGGGGGTGGTGGGAGACATGGGTGGGGGCCTGGTGGAGGGTGCCCCACACTGCTGGGGGGGTGGGGGTGGTGGGAGACATGAGTGGGGGCCTGGTGGAGGCTGCCCATGGTGGCTGGGGGGTGGGGGTGGTGGGAGACATGGGTGGGGGCCTGGTGGAGGGCGCCCCACACTGCTGGGAGGGTGGGGGTGGTGGGAGACATGAGTGGGGGCCTGGTGGAGGGGGCCCCACACTGCCGGGGGGGTGGGGGTGGTGGGAGACATGAGTGGGGGCCTGGTGGAGGCTGCCCATGGTG
The DNA here is from genome assembly GCF_040938575.1 of Ambystoma mexicanum. NCBI lineage: Eukaryota > Metazoa > Chordata > Amphibia > Caudata > Ambystomatidae > Ambystoma > Ambystoma mexicanum. Next base: position 275,534,393 of record NC_090941.1, read on the forward strand.
GCTGGGGGGTGGGGGTGGGTGGGAGACATGAGTGGGGGCCTGGTGGGGGATGCCCATGGTGGCTGGGGGGTGGGGGTGGTGGGAGACATGGGTGGGGGCCTGGTGGAGGGTGCCCCACACTGCTGGGGGGGTGGGGGTGGTGGGAGACATGAGTGGGGGCCTGGTGGAGTGTGCCCCACACTGCTGGGGGGGTGGGGGTGGTGGGAGACATGAGTGGGGGCCTGGTGGGGGATGCCCCTGCACTGCTGGGGGGTGGGGGTGATAGGGGACATGAGTGGGGGCCTGGTGGAGGCTGCCCATGGTGGCTGGGGGGTGGAGGTGATAGGGGACATGAGTGGGGGCCTGGTGGGGGATGCCCATGGTGGCTGGGGGGGTGGGGGTGGTGGGAGACATGATTGGGGGCCTGGTGGGTGCTGCCCATGGTGGCTGGGGGGTGGGGGAGATAGGGGACATGAGTGGGGGCCTGGTGGAGGCTGCCCATGGTGGCTGGGGCGTGGGGGTGGTGGGAGACATGAGTGGGGGCCTGGTGGAGGCTGCCCCTGCACTGCTGGGGGGTGGGAGACATGAGTGGGGGCTGCCCATGGTGGCTGGGGGGTGGGGGTGGGGGTGGTGGGAGACATGGGTGGGGGCCTGGTGGAGGGTGCCCCACACTGCTGGGGGGGTGGGGTGGTGGGAGACATGAGTGGGGGCCTGGTGGAGGCTGCCCATGGTGGCTGGGGGGTGGGGGTGGGTGGGAGACATGAGTGGGGGCCTGGTGGGGGCTGCCCATGGTGGCTGGGGGGTGGGGGTGATAGGGGCCATGAGTGGGGGCCTGGTGGAGGCTGCCCATGGTGGCTGGGTGGTGGGGGGGTGGTAGACATGGGTGGGGGCCTGGTGGGGGCTGCCCATGTTGGCTGGGGGGTGGGGGTGGTGGGAGACATGGGTGGGGGCCTGGTGGAGGGTGCCCCACACTGCTGGGGGGGGTGGGAGTGGTGGGAGACATGAGTGGGGGCCTGGTGGAGGCTGCCCATGGTGGCTGGGGGGTGGGGGTGGGTGGGAGACATGAGTGGGGGCCTGGTGGGGGCTGCCCATGGTGGCTGGGGGGTGGGGGTGATAGGGGCCATGAGAGGGGGCCTGGTGGAGGCTGCCCATGGTGGCTGGGGGGTGGGGGGGCGGTAGACATGTGTGGGGGCCTGGTGGGGGCTGCCCATGGTGGCTGGGGGGTGGGGGTGGTGGGAGACATGGGTGGGGGCCTGGTGGAGGGTGCCCCACACTGCTGGGGGAGTGGGGGTGGTGGGAGACATGAGTGGGTGCCTGGTGGAGGCTGCCCATGGTGGCTGGGGGTTGGGGGTGGTGGGAGACATGGGTGGGGGCCTGGTGGAGGGTGCCCCACACTGCTGGGGGGTGGGGGTGGTGGGAGACATGAGTGGGGGCCTGGTGGGGGCTGCCCATGGTGGCTAGGGGGTGGTAGACATGGGTGGGAGCCTGGTGGGGGCTGCCCATGGTGGCTGGGGGGTGGGGGGGTGGGAGACATGGGTAGGGGCCTGGTGGAGGGTGCCCCACAGTGCTGGGGGGGCGGTGGGGGGTGGGAGACATGAGCAGGTGTGCAGGGTAGTCCCCTGTTTTGTGGGCTGCCTGCAGGGGCCGTGGAGGGTGTACAGGGAACACCTGTGAGGACCCACCCAGCCTAATCGCGTGTGATTATTCCTGCGCACCCCTGTAATACACGTACCCAGCCAAATCGCGTGTGATAATTCCCGCGCACCCCTGTAATACACGTACCCAGCCAATCGCGTGTGATTATTCCCGATCACCTCTGTAATACACGTACCCTGGCTAATCGCGTGTAAAACTTCACGCGTACCCCTGTCATACACGTACCCAGCCAAATCGCGTGTGAAAATTCCTGCGTACCCCTGTCATACACGTAACCTGGCTAATCGCATGTAAAACTTCCCGCGTACCCCTGATATGAACGTTACCCGCTTTTGCGTTCCTTGTTTGGCAGCCCTGTAAACTGGTCCAGGGTTAGCGCAGCCCTTTGCGATGATTTAGCGATTTTGATGGCTTTTCCTTGCGCGAGGGCGTTCTTGGGGGCGTTACTGGCGCTGCTGCAGGGTCGCTGCGATACTCTGCGCCACGGCTGGTTTGGGAGCCTAAAATCCATGAATACGCTGTGCGCGGAAATCGGTTTTGGCGCACGCGCCTGGCGCAGACAATCGCACGCGGACACTCTGCGCCTGCCGCTTGCGACACTTTTCTGCGAAATTCTATGAATTATCCTGATAGTGTTCTTTAGGACACCTCCATTTTCGTTTAATTACGAACATTTCAGGACACCGCTTTTGTTCTTAGATCAGTTTCAGCTTGCTAGCGAACAGTACGGACATGTATAGTGCTCTTTAGGACACCTCCATTTTTGTTTAATTACGAACATTTCAGGACACCGCTTGTGTTCTTTGAACAGTTTCAACTTGCTAGCGAACAGTACGGACAGGCATAGTGTTCTTCAGGACACCTCCATTTTCGTTTATTTACGAACATTTCAGGACACCACTTGTGTTCTTAGAACAGTTTCAACTTGGTAGCGAACAGTAAGGACAGGTTTAGTGTTCTTTATTAGGACACCTCCATTTTCGTTTAATTAAGAACATTTCAGGACACCAATTGGGTTCTTAGAACAGTTTCAACTTGCTAGCAAACAATACGGACAGGTATAGTGTTCTTCAGAACACCTCCATTTTCGTTTATTTACGAACATTTCAGAACACCAGCGCTGTCCACGGACATCTACATTGTTTTAAAAAAAATAAAAAATGGGAAGTAATTACAACACAATATAAAAATGTTACTTTATTTCACATATATTAATAATTTATGACAGAGAAGGTGAGGCAGAAACAGAAACAAAAACAGGAGAATTAGGGGTTTCAACATGATTGATATCACGTGAAGAAGGGATGGAAGTCTCATCAAAACGTTTTGGATTATGGAGAGGGTTTGGGGATAATTGACTGGGATATGGTGAGGGGGGACAAGTACATGTGGGACAATGGTATGAGGTTTTTGTTTTAAAATGATCCTCAACAAAAGTTTTCAAATTATTAAAATTGCTCAATAATAAATACATTTTTTCTTTTAAGCTCTCAAGTGTGTTTTCCATAACAGTTTCTTCAGACATATTTTCTATTTTGGTATGCTCTGTACAAAAAGAAATATATATGTTAAATATATATAAAATAATAACAGTTAAATGGTTTATATTGTAAAGTTTGTACCATTAGCTTCACTATATTCTGACATTTCGTCATGTGGGAAGTGCTCCTCTAGCCATTCCAGAGTACTAGACATTTCTGTGAGAAAAAAAAATATATATAATATTTTTTTTTAATCTAATACAGAAAGTTTATAAAGATATGAGTAAAATGATGTACACTTACTATTTCAGGTAAGATATGTTCTGAGTAGTCTGTAGGTCTGCTCTTGGTCTTAGTTGTGGAGTGTCTGTCAGGTAATTATGTTGGAAGCCTATTTATCTTCTCTTGGTATATTCCATTTTAGAATATATTGTATTTAAATAAATGGTTAGTGTGTTACATATATGGGTTACATTTCTTATGGATTACTACATATAATATGTATGTGTACTACTTTGTGAATTTTTTAAATGTTATCATGTTGTAATATAACAATGAAACATGCCCCCCCCAGACTTTTTAGGTAGTGGTACTGTTGTCCGAATATGTCCGCGGACATCAAAAATGTTCGCGGACATTACATTCAGTAGAAGTGGTTCAGTATGTTCCATATTACATATACATAAAGTCAAAGTTACCATTGTTAAGCTTTGCTACTAAAACCCTATGAAATTCAGTTCAAAAACTTTGTTAAAGGGACATTATGGTTAAGTTGCGCTACTAAAAACCTGTGAAATTCAGTGAAAAAACTTTGTTCAAGGGACGTTATGGTTAAGTTGCGCTACTAAAAACCTATGAAATTCAGTGAAAAAACTTTGTTAAAGGGACGTTATGGTTAAGTTGTGCTACTAAAATCCTATGAAATTCAGTGAAAAAAACTTTGTTAAAGGGACCTTATGGTTAAGTTGCGCTACTAAAAACCTATGAAATTCAGTGAAAAAACTTTGTTAAAGGGACGTTATGGTTAAGTTGTGCTACTAAAAACCTATGAAATTCAGTGAAAAAACGTTGTTAAAGGGACTTTATGGTTCCAAGTAAAACTGAGAAACCCTTGAAATTCGCCAGTTATGGTAAGCTAATTATGGTAAGCTAAGCAACCATAACTCGCGCCACCACCGTGCACTGCTAAGACTAACACCCAGGACATCAAAGATGACATCACAAATGTCATTGATGACATCACTGATGACATCACATGTGCATTTATCTTTCATGAAAAGTCTGTAGAAGGGTTTCTTATTGTAATGTTAATAAAAAAAGTGTCAAGGATTATTGGAATAAATATCAAGTGCTAATTCGTCCATCCAGTTTACTAAGGTGCTCATGTAGAAACATAGGCATTGTGTGCAGCATACATGATGGAGGTGCAATATTCATAAACTTGCCATGTTGAATAGTGAAATGATAACTGTTTTCTTATTAGACTTTTGCATACTGTGAAACATGTGATAAGTAGATAATAAAACCCACTTACTACATAATTGCATTATTATAGACAAAACTGTCAGACCAAAGAAGCACTTGAAATGGAGCGACTTGCCTCGTCGTGTAGATGACGAAGTCTTCCAAATAATGTACTTGTCTGGCTGTTAGAAATGACAACCAGAATGGTCCATTACTGGAAAGACAGGAGACCGATGACCCAGGTGCCGTAGAAGTGTATACACGGTATACAGGAGGACACACCACCAGCTGAAAACAAGGCAAGTATCAGACTTTGCATAGACAAGTAAGCCAATACAAAACAGCATACACGGAATACCACTAACCTGCTAATTCAGGTAAGAAAGGCTTAACCGGCTGGTAATGCAGGCACCTGCAGTCTAAGCAAAGAATTCGGCAATGAATCACTTATCAACAACCATCAACAGAATAGCTAGGAGTCCCTAATAACATTCACAGTCTTACCGTGTTGGACTCCTGTCCAGTGGTAACAAGGGGTTCGGAGGGGCAGGAGAAGTTTGTGGCAAAATCCTTAGTTGTGAGGCAGAAGACAAGCAAACAACCCACAACGTACACCTGTGGAAGTCTCTAGTCCGTGTACTTGTGAGGGACGAAAGCAAGGAAGTTCGAAGTTCAAAGTTCAAAAAAACAAAATGAAACAAAATCTTTTCAGAGCAAGATAGCAGCGTGGAAGCAATCCAAGGCAAAGTCCAATATCATTCCGATGTCGTGCAGGGAACGGGCAGTGCAGACCAATTCAGTATCCAAGGCAATATCCAATGTCAGTCCAATGTCGAGCAGGGAGCGGGCAGTGCAGACCAAATCAGGATCCAAGGCAAAACAGGGACGCTCCGCGGTCAAGAGGGGGAAGGCAACCAGATCAAAGGCAAATTCCAAAGAGCAAATCGAAGCCGTCCGAAGTCAAAAACAGGGAGGACAAGATAGCTGAGATCAGGAAACAGGAATTCCGAATCTGAAACACCACCGAAGAAAGTTCAGAAGTGCCGGTGAGTGTACAGAGAGGAGCTTATGAAGACGGTATCACGTGACTTGGTTTGCGTGATACCGTCATAGCAGGGCGAGTGCTCCTGTAGTGTAGAGGATGCCAGCGTTGCCAGGCTACCTTCCAGGCACCACGCTGCATCCGAGGTAAGTAAAGTATTCGACTGCTTGAATACACCTTTGTTTTGCGCTGAAGGCTTTGATCGCGGAAGCGCCGGTGTGCAGCTGGCGACTCCGTGCTTTCTTTCCCAGCTAACAGACTGGAAGGGCAGAGAGATCTAACAAAAACGCAAAGAGACAACACCACATACAAATATGAGTATATACAAGGAAATTGAAGAAAGAAAAATAACAGCAGTAGTAGCAAAAAGTGTTCATAACCTAACAGATTACCTTTATGCAGAGAAATGATTGCTCTGTTTCAAACATGCTACTTACCCTATGTATATATATATATATATATATCACATGATATGCCTGGACTCTCAGGAAAGTAGTGTGAATACAAGATATAAAAATAGGAACATATACAGGGAAAGTACAGTAATAAAAAACAACAGAACTATCAGAAAGTGCTGACAACTCTACTGATTATTTTAATGCACAGAAAGGATTGCTGTCTTTCAAGCTTGTGTCTTTCCCCTATGTATATGTTTCATATGATATGACTGGACCCTAAGGGAATTATTGTAAGAACATACTTGAAGGATAAGTCTACAAATATACTACGTTTTCCAATTTTAATTCCTGACTGTTACTGAAGAAAACCATGTGGCCTAGATATGTCAGTAAAGGAAAAAAGGGGGAGCCAGACATGTGATGTCATTAGTGATGTCATCAATGACATTTGTAATGTCATCTTTGATGTCCTGGGTGTTAGTCTTAGCAGTGCACGGTGGTGGCGCGAGTTATGGTTGCTTAGCTTACCATAACTGGCGAATTTCAAGGGTTTTTCGGTTTTACTTGGAACCATAACGTCTCTTTAACAAAGTTTTTTCACTGAATTTCATAGGTTTTTAGTAGCACAACTTAACCATAACGTCCCTTTAACAAAGTTTTTCCACTGAATATATATATATATTACACGGTAGTGGCCATGTAGTTATGGTTAAGTTGCTGTTTCCATAGGAAGAGCACTTTTTGGGCGGCTTATAACTTCGCTCCCCCTGGACGATCACACCAAACATTGCAAAAAAAGTATATGACCCACACTGAATTCTTTTGCAAAGTTTGGTGAGGATTCGTCCAGGGGGGGCTTTTGCAGATTTGGTGAAAATCCGGCTAGTAGTTTTTTTTTAAATTACCAAAAAGTAGGTCATAAAAAATTAGTGATATCTGTGTTCGGTTCTCGGACACACTTCCCTGTTTGCTCCGCGGACAGTGTCCCGATTGGCCAATAGGCTTGCGTGATGTCCGCTGACATGCGACGTGTTCGCTGATTGGACTGCGTGGAGCATGAAGCGTGTCAGATTTTCGGTAGCGCCCGCCATCTTGGATTTGCGGACGTCCACGGACAGCGCAGTGAAACCTGGTTTAAAATTTGTATTTAGTAGAGTGTGTTGGTGTGTAAGAGTGTTTGGGGAGGGTGGGAGAGTATGAGATAGGTTAAATATTGTGTTTTCTTATGTGGTAGACGCTCTTGTTGTGTTCGATTTGTCTGCGGACAAAACGGCTGTTCTGAAATGTTCTAAATAAACTAAATGGGGGGTGTTCTGAGGACGCAATATGTGTCCGTTTTGTTCGCAAGCGAGCTGAAACTGTTCTAAGAACACTCGCGGTGTCCTGAAATGTTCGTAAATAAACAAAATGGGGGTGTTCTGAGGACGCTGTCCGTATTGTTCGTTGTCAAGTTTAAAGTGTTCTAAGAACACTTGCGGTGTCCTGAAATGTCCGTAGTGGGTGTCCTGAAGACGCTGTCCGTAATGTTCTCTGGCAAGTTGAATGTGTTCTAAGAACACTCGTGGTGTCCTGAAATGTTCGTAAATAAACAAAATGGGGGTGTCCTGAGGACGCTGTCCGTATTGTTCGATGGGAAGTTGAATGTGTTCTAAGAACACTCATGGTGTCCTGAAATGTTCGTAAATAAACAAAATGGGGGTGTCAAGAGGACGCTGTCCGTATTGTTAGTTGGGAAGTTGAATGTGTTATAAGAACACTCATGGTGTCCTGAAATGTTCGTAAATAAACAAAATGGGGGTGTCCTGAGGACGCTGTCCGTATTGTTCGATGGGAAGTTGAATGTGTTCTAAGAACACTCGCGGTGTTCTGAAATGTTCGTAAATAAACAAAATGGGGGTGTTCTGAGGACGCTGTCCGTATTGTTCTCTGGCAAGTTGAATGTGTTCAAAGAACACTCGTAGCATCCTGAAATGTTCGCAAATAAACAAAATGGGGGTGTCCTGAGGACGCTGTCCGTATTGTTCGATGGGAAGTTGAATGTGTTCTAAGAACACTCGCGGTGTTCTGAAATGTTCGTAAATAAACAAAATGGGGGTGTCCTGAGGACGCTGTCCGTATTGTTCTCTGGCAAGTTGATTGTGTTCTAAGAACACTCGTGGTGTCCTGAAATGTTCGTAAATAAACAAAATGGGGGTGTCCTGTTGACGCTGTCCGTATTGTTCGATGGCAAGTTCAATGTGTTCTAAGAACACTTGCGGTGTCCTGAAATGTTCGCAAATAAACAAAATGGGGCTTTCCTGAGGACGCTGTCCGTATTGTTCGTTGTCAAGTTGAAAGTGTTCTAAGAACACTTGTGGTGTCCTGAAATGTTCGTAGGGGGTGTCCTGAAGACGCTGTCCGTATTGTTTGCTGGCAAGTTGAATGTGTTCTAAGAACACTTGCGGTGTCCTGAAATGTTCACAAATAAAAAAATTGGGGTGTTCTGATGACGCAGTCCGTATTGTTCTCTTGCAAGTTGAATGTGTTCTAAGAACACTCGCGGTGTTCTGAAATGTTCATAAATAAACAAAATGGGAGTGTCCTGAGGACGCTGTCCGTATTGTTCGATGGGAAGTTGAATGTGTTCTAAGAACACTCGCGGTGGTCTGAAATGTTCGTAAATAAAGAAAATGGGGGTGTCCTGAGGACGCTGTCCGTATTGTTCTCTGGCAAGTTGAATGTGTTCTAAGGACACTCGTGGTGTCCTGAAATGTTCGTAAATAAACAAAATGGGGGTGTCCTGATGACGCTGTCGGTATTGTTCGATGGCAAGTTCAATGTGTTCTAAGAACACTTGCGGTGTCCTGAAATGTTTGCAAATAAACAAAATGGGGGTTTCCTGAGGACGCTGTCCGTATTGTTCGTTGTCAAGTTGAAAGTGTTCTAAGAACACTTGTGGTGTCCTGAAATGTTCGTAGGGGGTGTCCTGAAGACGCTGTCCGTATTGTTCGCTGGCAAGTTGAATGTGTTCTAAGAACACTTGCGGTGTCCTGAAATGTTCGCAAATAAAAAAATTGGGGTGTTCTGATGACGCTGTCCGTATTGTTCTCTTGCAAGTTGAATGTGTTCTAAGAACACTCGCGGTGTTCTGAAATGTCCGTAGTGGGTGTCCTGAAGACGCTGTCCGTAATGTTCTCTGGCAAGTTGAATGTGTTCTAAGAACACTCGTGGTGTCCTGAAATGTTCGTAAATAAACAAAATGGGGGTGTCCTGAGGACGCTGTCCGTATTGTTCGATGGGAAGTTGAATGTGTTCTAAGAACACTCATGGTGTCCTGAAATGTTCGTAAATAAACAAAATGGGGGTGTCAAGAGGACGCTGTCCGTATTGTTAGTTGGGAAGTTGAATGTGTTATAAGAACACTCATGGTGTCCTGAAATGTTCGTAAATAAACAAAATGGGGGTGTCCTGAGGACGCTGTCCGTATTGTTCGATGGGAAGTTGAATGTGTTCTAAGAACACTCGCGGTGTTCTGAAATGTTTGTAAATAAACAAAATGGGGGTGTTCTGAGGACGCTGTCCGTATTGTTCTCTGGCAAGTTGAATGTGTTCAAAGAACACTCGTAGCATCCTGAAATGTTCGCAAATAAACAAAATGGGGGTGTCCTGAGGACGCTGTCCGTATTGTTCGATGGGAAGTTGAATGTGTTCTAAGAACACTCGCGGTGTTCTGAAATGTTCGTAAATAAACAAAATGGGGGTGTCCTGAGGACGCTGTCCGTATTGTTCGATGGCAAGTTCAATGTGTTCTAAGAACACTTGCGGTGTCCTGAAATGTTCGCAAATAAACAAAATGGGGCTTTCCTGAGGACGCTGTCCGTATTGTTCGTTGTCAAGTTGAAAGTGTTCTAAGAACACTTGTGGTGTCCTGAAATGTTCGTAGGGGGTGTCCTGAAGACGCTGTCCGTATTGTTCGCTGGCAAGTTGAATGTGTTCTAAGAACACTTGCGGTGTCCTGAAATGTTCACAAATAAAAAAATTGGGGTGTTCTGATGACGCAGTCCATATTGTTCTCTTGCAAGTTGAATGTGTTCTAAGAACACTCGCGGTGTTCTGAAATGTTCATAAATAAACAAAATGGGAGTGTCCTGAGGACGCTGTCCGTATTGTTCGATGGGAAGTTGAATGTGTTCTAAGAACACTCGCGGTGGTCTGAAATGTTCGTAAATAAAGAAAATGGGGGTGTCCTGAGGACGCTGTCCGTATTGTTCTCTGGCAAGTTGAATGTGTTCTAAGGACACTCGTGGTGTCCTGAAATGTTCGTAAATAAACAAAATGGGGGTGTCCTGATGACGCTGTCGGTATTGTTCGATGGCAAGTTCAATGTGTTCTAAGAACACTTGCGGTGTCCTGAAAGGTTTGCAAATAAACAAAATGGGGGTTTCCTGAGGACGCTGTCCGTATTGTTCGTTGTCAAGTTGAAAGTGTTCTAAGAACACTTGTGGTGTCCTGAAATGTTCGTAGGGGGTGTCCTGAAGACGCTGTCCGTATTGTTCGCTGGCAAGTTGAATGCGTTCTAAGAACACTTGCGGTGTCCTGAAATGTTCGCAAATAAAAAAATTGGGGTGTTCTGATGACGCTGTCCGTATTGTTCTCTTGCAAGTTGAATGTGTTCTAAGAACACTCGCGGTGTTCTGAAATTTTCATAAATAAACGAAATGGGGGTGTCCTGAGGACGCTGTCCGTATTGTTCAATGGCAAGTTCAATGTGTTCTAAGAACACTTGCGGTGTCCTGAAATGTTCGCAAATAAACAAAATGGGGTGTCCTGAGGACGCTGTCCGTATTGTTCGTTGTCAAGTTGAAAGTGTTCTAAGAACACTTGTGGTGTCCTGAAATGTTCGTAGGGGGTGTCCTGAAGACGCTGTCCGTATTGTTCGCTGGCAAGTTGAATGTGTTCTAAGAACACTTGCGGTGTCCTGAAATGTTCGCAAATAAAAAAATTGGGGTGTTCTGATGACGCTGTCCGTATTGTTCTCTTGCAAGTTGAATGTGTTCTAAGAACACTCGCGGTGTTCTGAAATGTCCGTAGTGGGTGTCCTGAAGACGCTGTCCGTAATGTTCTCTGGCAAGTTGAATGTGTTCTAAGAACACTCGTGGTGTCCTGAAATGTTCGTAAATAAACAAAATGGGGGTGTCCTGAGGACGCTGTCCGTATTGTTCGATGGGAAGTTGAATGTGTTCTAAGAACACTCATGGTGTCCTGAAATGTTCGTAAATAAACAAAATGGGGGTGTCAAGAGGACGCTGTCCGTATTGTTAGTTGGGAAGTTGAATGTGTTATAAGAACACTCATGGTGTCCTGAAATGTTCGTAAATAAACAAAATGGGGGTGTCCTGAGGACGCTGTCCGTATTGTTCGATGGGAAGTTGAATGTGTTCTAAGAACACTCGCGGTGTTCTGAAATGTTTGTAAATAAACAAAATGGGGGTGTTCTGAGGACGCTGTCCGTATTGTTCTCTGGCAAGTTGAATGTGTTCAAAGAACACTCGTAGCATCCTGAAATGTTCGCAAATAAACAAAATGGGGGTGTCCTGAGGACGCTGTCCGTATTGTTCGATGGGAAGTTGAATGTGTTCTAAGAACACTCGCGGTGTTCTGAAATGTTCGTAAATAAACAAAATGGGGGTGTCCTGAGGACGCTGTCCGTATTGTTCGATGGCAAGTTCAATGTGTTCTAAGAACACTTGCGGTGTCCTGAAATGTTCGCAAATAAACAAAATGGGGCTTTCCTGAGGACGCTGTCCGTATTGTTCGTTGTCAAGTTGAAAGTGTTCTAAGAACACTTGTGGTGTCCTGAAATGTTCGTAGGGGGTGTCCTGAAGACGCTGTCCGTATTGTTCGCTGGCAAGTTGAATGTGTTCTAAGAACACTTGCGGTGTCCTGAAATGTTCACAAATAAAAAAATTGGGGTGTTCTGATGACGCAGTCCGTATTGTTCTCTTGCAAGTTGAATGTGTTCTAAGAACACTCGCGGTGTTCTGAAATGTTCATAAATAAACAAAATGGGAGTGTCCTGAGGACGCTGTCCGTATTGTTCGATGGGAAGTTGAATGTGTTCTAAGAACACTCGCGGTGGTCTGAAATGTTCGTAAATAAAGAAAATGGGGGTGTCCTGAGGACGCTGTCCGTATTGTTCTCTGGCAAGTTGAATGTGTTCTAAGGACACTCGTGGTGTCCTGAAATGTTCGTAAATAAACAAAATGGGGGTGTCCTGATGACGCTGTCGGTATTGTTCGATGGCAAGTTCAATGTGTTCTAAGAACACTTGCGGTGTCCTGAAAGGTTTGCAAATAAACAAAATGGGGGTTTCCTGAGGACGCTGTCCGTATTGTTCGTTGTCAAGTTGAAAGTGTTCTAAGAACACTTGTGGTGTCCTGAAATGTTCGTAGGGGGTGTCCTGAAGACGCTGTCCGTATTGTTCGCTGGCAAGTTGAATGTGTTCTAAGAACACTTGCGGTGTCCTGAAATGTTCGCAAATAAAAAAATTGGGGTGTTCTGATGACGCTGTCCGTATTGTTCTCTTGCAAGTTGAATGTGTTCTAAGAACACTCGCGGTGTTCTGAAATTTTCATAAATAAACGAAATGGGGGTGTCCTGAGGACGCTGTCCGTATTGTTCTCTGGCAAGTTGAATGTGTTCTAAGAACACTCGTGGTGTCCTGAAATGATCGTAAATAAACAAAATGGGGGTGTCCTGATGACGCTGTCCGTATTGTTCAATGGCAAGTTCAATGTGTTCTAAGAACACTTGCGGTGTCCTGAAATGTTCGCAAATAAACAAAATGGGGGTGTCCTGAGGACGCTGTCCGTATTGTTCGTTGTCAAGTTTAAAGTGTTAAAAGAACACTCGCGGTGTCCTGAAATGTTCGTAGGGGGTGTCCTGAAGACGCTGTCCGTATTGTTCGCTGGCAAGTTGAATGTGTTCTAAGAACACTCGCGGTGTCCTGAAATGTTCGCAAATAAACAAAATGGGGGTGTTCTGAGGACGCTGTCCGTATTGTTTGTTGTAAAGTTTAAAGTGTTCTTAGAACACTCGCGGTGTCCTGAAATGTTTGTAGGGGGTGTCCTGAAGACACTGTCCGTATTGTTCTCTGGCAAGTTGAATGTGTTCTAAGAACATTCGTGGTGTCCTGAAATGTTCGTAAATAAACAAAATGGGGGTGTCCTGAGGACGTTGTCCGTATTGTTCGTTGTCAAGTTTAAAGTGTTCTAAGAACACTCGCAGTGTCCTGAAATGTTCGTAGGGGGTGTCCTGAAGACGCTGTCCGTATTGTTCTCTGGCAAGTTGAATGTGTTCTAAGAACACTCGCAGTGTCCTGAAATGTTCGCGAATAAACAAAATGGGGGTGTCCTGAGGATGCTGTCCGTATTGTTCTCTGGCAAGGTGAATGTGTTCTAAGAACACTTGTGGTGTCCTGAAATGTTTGTAAATAAACCAAATGGGGGTGTCCTGAGGACGTTGTCCGTATTGTTCGTTGTCAAGTTTAAAGTGTTCTAAGAAACCTCGCGGTGTCCTGAAATGTTCGTAGGGGGTGTCCTGAAGACGCTGTCCGTATTGTTCGCTGGCAAGTTGAATGTGTTCTAAGAACACTCGCGGTGTCCTGAAATGATCGCAAATAAAAAATGGGGGTGTTCTGAGGACGCTGTCCGTATTGTTCTCTTGCAAGTTGAATGTGTTCAACCTGAGGATGCTGTCCGTATTGTTCGTTGTCAAGTTGAAAGTGTTCTAAGAACCCTTGCAGTGTCCTGAAATGTTCGTAGGGGGTGTGCTGAAGACACTGTCCGTATTGTTCGCTGGCAAGTTGAATGTGTTCTAAGAACACTCGCGGTGTCCTGAAATTTTCACAAATAAAAAATGGGGGTGTTCTGAGGATGCTGTCCGTATTGTTCTCTTGCAAGTTGAATGTGTTCTAAGAACATTCGCGGTGTCCTGAAATGTTCGCAAATGAACAAAATGGGGGTGTTCTGAGGACGCTGTCCTTATTGTTCGTTGTCAAGTTGAAAGTGTTCTAAGAACTGTTGCGGTGTCCTGAAATGTTCATAGGGGGTGTCCTGAAGACGCTGTCCGTATTGTTCACTGGCAAGTTGAATGTGTTCTAAGAACACTCACGGTGTCCTGAAATGTTTGCAAATAAAAAAATGGGGGTGTTCTGAGGACGCTGTCCGTATTGTTCGCTGGCAAGTTGAAAGTGTTCTAAGAAGACTCATAATGTCCGCGGACATTAAAAGTTTCCATAGGCCATAGTTGAAATGTTTGACTCTATGGGTGTGATATGCTGCAGTGGTTGTGGCCAGGGCATAGAGTGTTGGGTGCATGGCCATTTGGCCATGCACCCAAGTGTCTATGCCCTGGCCACAACCACCACAGCATATCACACTCATAGTTGCTTATAACTTTGAGTCAAAAACAAATTTATAAGGAACAAAGTTATAAACCAATATGGGTGCGATATGCTGTGATGGTTGTACTTATTATAATATACTTACTGTTTGGTTTAGTAACTGGAGAACATGTATTTCTTGTTCATTTCTGTGATAAAAGAAAATAGCATGTTAGTATTAGTATTTTGTAATGACGTATTAAATTGTATAATCAACATTTTGTTTTTTTGGACCCTCATATTTAGTAGATTACAAACCAGAGTACTGTGCAATTTGCTCAGTTTCTGTGTTTGTTGCTAAAATCATTGTGTCTGTGGGAGAAAATAAAATCCATGTTGGATTAAAAAAAAACTTTTTCTGTTATGCTACAGTTTATTTGTTTGTTTGTTTTCAGTGTTCACTTGTTGTTTCTGGCTAATGCTTCATACATTGGCTTGTTGCAGTTTTTTGGAGCAGTAACATATTATATATTTGTTTGGATATGGTAAAATTTTGGAGCAGTTAGATACCATTAGGCATATTCTAACTGTCTATTTTTTAATATGTTTTAGTGGTATTGATTTATCTGTTTGGATATTGTTAAATTTTGGGACAGTTAGATACCAATTGGCGTATTCTAACTGTCTATTTTTTCCTCTAATTTAGTGGTATTCATTTATCTGATTAGTTGTTGTAGAATCTTTGGGCAGTTAGATAGCTTTTGGAATAGTCTAACAGTTTATATTTTTTTACTATAAGTTTACTTAAGGTTTAAGTACAGTTTAGTTATCAAATTTTGGTTTTAAGAACATTAAATAAGCATTTGTAAGATTTGCTGGTAATCTCTGCTTTAGAGTAATGGTACTATCTTTACATTCAAACCATCCACATTTCTTTTTTTAGATATGCAGTGTAGTGCCATGAATTGGTTGTGGGTCCTGCGTGGTAGATTATACCTATTGTTGTGAAGGTTTTCTTACCAAGTGATATTTGACCATGTGTGAATCCAGTCAGCTTGCATTTGTTTTTGGTACCATCTGCATTGTAACGTAAAAGCATTAGTATTACGTGTTTACTATGTGTTTTTATTACTAACGTGGAGCGATTATCCGAATTGCAGATAGTACATAATCTACCATGGTTTGCATTTTGTACAAGTTGCTGAAATGGAATGGATTCACAATTAGGTATTGATATATATGAAGCGTTCATTGGGGATTTCTTCTTGCGTCACATTGTTGCAGAGAGTGCATGTATGTTTCCACATGTATGAAATCTGGAAGATTTCATTTATAGGTATGTTTTTATTTTCCAGTACTTGTAGTAAGTACATTAGAAATTCTTGTGGATCTTCCTGTGAGTTTATAGTGAATTTAACCATTCCAGCACAGTAGTTCAATTGTTGTCTTATTCCATAAACACTATACGTGTTATCAGGATTGTCTGTTGCATTTCTTTGAAGTACTAACATTTGCAAACACAATTGGTCTGTACTGTGTAAGTAAATGTTGTAAACAATTGGTGGCAATTGAAATAGAATATTCATTGCTACATTTGCGTAGCAACTTACTCCAACTATATTTGAGAGTTTAAATGGACCAGGTAGTTCTGTATCTGATTGATTGTTTTTAATTTGTCTTCCTTCTTTGATGAAGTACCTGGTTTACTTTCCCTAATGAGTTCTTTTATGTTTGTGGTACTTGATGAAGTTTTAGTTTCTTTTACTCTCTTTGGAGGAATTGCAGTGACATCCTGTTGCATTTCTGTTTGATTTAGTTTTCTTTTACAACGTTTTACTTTTTGTGGTACAGAATATGTGTTTAGATGGGGAGTGTATAGTGAGCGAAGTCTATTGTATTCTAAAATGCAAGGAATATCAGCGTTTACTTTACTTGCATCAAAGTTAATTAGAAATAGACCATCAAGTGTACGTAAGCGTGATAGTGCTACGTAGCTCATGCCTTCTTTAAAGACTGTGTTACCAATGTCTATCATTGCTTTATCTAGGGTAAGACCTTGTGATTTATGAATGGTGACTGCGTATGCAAGAGTTAGAGAAAATTGTTCTCTGCGTACATACACGTCTTTGAAGAGAAGGAATCGAGCTGTTGAGCGTCCTATCCTTTTTACTTCTGAAAGTTTGTCAACGAGAATATTAACAAACTGAATTTTGTTGTCACGTGGGTATGTTTGAAAGCCAACAACTGTACCGAGTGCTCCTTTAACTAGTCCTTGGTACACGTCAAGGTTACGTTTAAGCATTACTCTGCAATTTAAGTATAATTTTAATATCTTTTCCAAGCCTGCTGTGTTTGAGATTGATTTTTCTAAACTATTTAGTCTTGTTGTGGCTTGGTCACACATGGGTAGTGTCATACCATGTACATCTAGTTTGTCTGTGGCGCTAATTTCCATTATTGGTTGCATTTCTTTACTTAACATTATTTCATTGAATTTGAAACAGCTTGCAAGAGTTGGCATTAAGGCCATACAATTGACATTTTTGTGGGCTAATTGTTCCATAACATCTGTAGCACATGCATTATCACCATAAAGTGCTTGAATGTGCCGGGTTTTCAATATTGCTTCTGCTTCTTTAGAAAGTATACCAACTCTGATACTTTTTAAGATGTTGGCATAAGTGAGATCTGCAGATGGCTGCATGTTTTCTGTTAATTCTCTGTATTGGAAATGTTGCCAAAGGTTGACATTTCCAATGCTGCCAACAGTTTTACGGCAGAGTTTGTGTCCTAATGTTTTAAAAATAGGCTCACCTTTCACTGGTGTCAATTGAAGAAGATCTCCGAAAACAATAATGTGTTTTCCTGCAAAGAGCTCTTCATAGTTTGTTTTGAGTACTTCTTTTAATCTGAGGTGAATCAAATCCAACATTAGGTTGGACACCATGCTCACTTCATCTATTAGAAGCATTTTCATTTGTTTCAATACTCTGCATAGTTCAATTGCAGCTTCTGTAGAAAGTTTGTAATAGTCTAATTTGTTTTGGTGTTCTACTGGCAGGAGTAGTAAACGGTGTAAAGTGACACCACCTATGTTGTAGGCAGCTAAACCTGTGGGGGCAGTGACAACAGCCGACAGTTTGTTGTTTGTCAATTGTTGAATCAACTTACTGATGATTTTGATTAGGAATGTTTTGCCAGAACCAGCTTCACCACTGACGTACAATAGTATAGGTTTGTAATTTTGGAAGGTGCATTCTTTGTTTTCATGTTGTACACCATTTGCAATTTCTTTTGTTACTTCTTGAAAAATGCTACGTTGCTCATTGTTTAGTTTTGATTGTAGTATAGTTAAGTCTTCTTTATCTTCATACTGACACATGGTGTTTTCATGGTGTTTTCTACTTCTATCATAGCTAATTCTGCCTCATTTGTTATTAGTGGCTCTCCCAGTGGTTCTTGGCTTCCTGTTACAGAAGGTTGACTACTGTCAGGAGTGTCCTTTTCTAGTTGGGCCTGGAGTTCTTCTTCATGTTGCTGTTCGTTGTGCAACATTGTTTTGCACTGTGTAAAGTTTACATCAGTTATAGTGCTTTCATTTGCTTTGAAAGCGACTTCATATGAGTCATATTTATCTGGTATTTCTTCTTCTTTTCTCCATGGTTTAAAGAGTTGTAGCAGGGACATGTAATATACTTCTTTATGTTGAGGAGTCTTTAATAACAATTTGATATGATTAATTAATTTTGGTTTGGTGAATTTTACTAAGCTGCCTTCACAGTTTGTCACTCTGTATTTACCGTTTTGTTCATCAGTTTTTATATTATTTTTGTATGTGTAGTTTTGGGCTATGTGATATAGACACATGGTTTCCAAAGTGGTACTCCTGTTTGGGTAGTATGTGTCCAATAAATAGTTTTTTAAAATGTCTTGGCTGTTGGGATCATGTTTGGCTAATGTTTCTATATCTTCGTATGATTTTAGAACTCTTTTTCTAGATTTAGCTGGACCAAGACTTAGCCATACTATATTTTCAGATTTACCATACAGTGCAGTACCAGTGAAATGATCAGCTGCTTCACAGGACCCACATTCTCTATGGGACAGCATTTTTATGCCCAAGCTGTATAATTTTTCAGACACTGTTATATCTGATCACAGGTCATTCCAGAGGTCTTGCAGCTCTGTCCTTTCTGCTTTGGTTAAGTATGCTGTGACATATCGTGCAACTGCAGTAGAATTGTCTGCAATGTACTGCACATCCATGTTTGCATTCCAAAAGTGGGCAATGATTGCATTGTAATCATTGATATATTTTTCTTCTTCTTTTCTTTTTATGTAATATGTATTTTTAGGTGACTTACCTTTAACACTATGTCTAACTGAAGACATGAGGTTGTTCACTTGACCTGTATTTGTAACTGGTCTAGGGAAACCAAATCAGCATTTGGTGTAGTATTTCCCTTTGTTTTTGTATTTGCGACGACAATATTTGCCACATTTGTGTCTTTGAAATTGTAAAGTTTGTGCATGAAGTTCACTATTTTTGGATTCCGATGGAATTTCACAAGTGACATATTTTTCAATAAACTGTAAAACAGTGGCATCACTGTCTTGACCAAATCTAGGAGCATCTTTAATCCATAAAAGCATGTGGATATGTGGTGCTCCTCTGGAATGGTATTCTTTTCTCCAAAAGAAGTGTTGCACTTCTCCAAGGGGAGGAACAGTTTTATTACAAATAAAATGTAGCATAGCAATGAAGCGATGGTGAAAATATCTTGAAACATTAACAGGATCCAGAGAACAAAGTTCTCCAGGTGTTAGTATATCTATGTTTGTTTTGTTTTTGTTTGATATGCGTAGGAAATCATGTAAATCTTCCCATGCATATTCTGCACAACTTAATGTAGCAAACCAAGTGGGTGGGCCAAGGTTTCTGATCATACAACGTACATCTCTGTGACGTCGAATTCAGTACTCTTTAGTACCACGCATATTTGCTAATAGATTTGTAATATTTGATTGTAAAACCTCACCTTTTTGTTGCACCTTTTGTAATAATTGTGTAGCTATCATATTTTGAAAGTGTGATCCTGATTTTAATATGTGTGCAACTCCGTAACATAAAGTTGCTAGTTCACTTTCAAAGAGTAGGTGGAATATGTATTCCACATTTTGTCTAAATCTGGGATCTTCAGAATAGATCCGTAATGAGCGGTATTCTGATGCTGATATTTGAATAGGTCTATCATCGTACCTTCCTCCTTTGCCAGTAGGAAAGAGTAAAGGAAAAGCACGTGCTTCTATACTTTTTTCCCATATGCTGATTGGTGATCCTTTTGTTTGACGCATTTGGTACGTTTCCAGTGCATCTTCTATGGTGTCATTAAAGTGCAATGGATGAATTGTATAATGGTCTAAAGTGTTTGATATTGTAGCAGGATCTAGGAGCTCAAATTGACCAGCTTCTTGTGTCTCTTGAATTATTTCAGTTGTATCCTTCAAGTTTTCTTCAATATTAATTTCTTTGTAATATTCATTATTCTCTTTAAAATATTGCAAGGCTTCTCTAACTTTATGTAAATCTACCAGCTGTTGCCAAATTTCTTTGTGTTTTGTAGGTACTCCATTTATCAAGATAATTAAAGATTGTTGCATTGGACGTTGCACTCCTAGAGTGTGCACATTTTCTTTTAGATCTAATGGTAAATACACTACTTTCCACGAATACCTTTCACTAATTCAGAGGTAGGTAATTTTGCAGTTTTTGGTTGAAGGCGTATTATTGCTTGAAATGGGTGCACTGTTTGAATTATGATGCTCTCATATAAATTAAGTTGTTGAAGGGGTTTTGGTAGTGGATATAATTCCAAATTATTTGTGATAGCACGTGAAGGAGTTTGGTTGTTGTCAAATTTTGTAGTGCAGTAACTACAAAGTATTACGGGGTCAGCTATTTCGTATTTGTTTTCTACTATAAGGTAGAGAGCTAATTCAAACCATTTAGAATCTTCATTGTCTTCTATTTTGTATGATAGGTCTACAGTTTCTGTGTTACTTTTATAAAAAGTTCTGCGGCAACATACACACACAGGGTTTGGTACTTCAGCTGATGTACTTTTACATTTTAGTATTTCTTCTTTGTATGTGTGTAGTAAAAGGTTGCCATGTGTAGAATTGTTACTAATTTGGTTTATAGCTATTTCATTCTGTAAGTGGGTTTAACTTCCAAAATATTTTTTCTGGATATAGTCGATTTCTTCTAGTAGGTCTTTTGCTGTACCATGTAGAAGAATGTTATTTAAATTGGCTAGTGCTAAAGCAGGACTTTTAGCATAGTACAGTTTATAAACTAGATTTCTTATAGTTGAATGATGTGTTGATATCCTTTTGATATCATGGAAGGTGGTTTTGCAAGTAGGTCCAGTAATGCAGGCCAATGAATGTCCTTGTAGTCCTGTGTACTTGCGTACTGGACAGGTATCCATATTTTGCAGTAGTTTAATTTTAATTTTGTCTTTGCTTTTCACACGTTGATTGAGGAATTGGCGTAAAGACTTGAAAAATTGTTTGGGAATGTTACACATTGATGTGCATGGCCATTTGTACACTAGACGTTCTGATTCAGTTGAATGGAGGGGTAATTCTAATTTTTCAGGACATATTTTTGTACGGAGTACTTCTTGTTCCATTATGGCATTATTAACTTTTTCATAACCTCGAGCACTGCTATGTATGGCAATTGTATTTGTTTGCCTTTGTTTGTACGCTTCTTCATTAAAGTATGGTTCTGTGCTCGTAGTATGACTACATTCACCTCCGCAGATACTTAAGAAGTTCTTTCTGTTGACATTTCGTTTATTGAGAAGGCTTTTTTATAATTTAGTTATTAGATTTGCTAGTGGTTTCATTTTGTTTAACACTAAAATAAATAACTACTGTCTATCAACGCTTCCAAGATTAATTTCCTACGATAGGTTTTAAGCCTTGAACCTGGTTTCTTTCCTGTTTTTATAAGATTTTGAAGGACTTTGTGACGGAACATTTTGGCTAAAATACTTTTCTTGGTATGCTTACTTTGAACTATATCAAGATTTAAAGAAGCAGTTTTATCTGTAGTGATAGCTGATGTTCTGCTAATTGTTTTTTGATTTGGTTTTCATTTTGATAGAGGAGGCAAAGATTTTGTACTTGAAACTTCTTTTGTTTTACTAAATGACCATATTAGCTGTTTTGTTTCAACTTTTTTTTTACAAATTGTGCTAGAGATGGATGCTTATATTGGACACTTTTATTTTCATTTGCTCTACTTCTGCGTTGCTTTCTACGGACTTGATTTTTGGTAGGCATTCTTTAGGGTCTGTTGAAAAAAATAAAGAAGGTATGCGTTGGGGTGTTCTGCAATGTATGTGTGCTGTGTTCATGAGTGTTTGAGTAAGATGATAAAGATGTATGTAATGGTTGTGATTGTGCATTGGGAACTAAAACTAGTAGGGATGGGTATTCTTGAATTAATGTGTTACTAAACTGGGGTTCAGATGACAGAAAAAAGTAAGCTAGTGGTGTTGAGAAGTATAAATAGTATATCTAATGCTACACAATTAAAACAGTTGTTTTTCTATAACATCTAAATTCTAGCGGTTGAGTTGGGTAATTTGTGTGTCGAAAAATAGGAATTTGTGGGCCATTCTGGCTGTAAATCGCTGTTTAAGACATGGAGATTTTTGGATAGAATGGTGCAGAATCTCTATTTGTAGGCACAGAAATAGCATGAATTAACCTTACAGTGTGTTTGAGTAATAATACAAATATTATGGTGATATTCTACTTACTTTTTTTCTAAAATGAACAGGTTACTTCTTAGTTGTTCTTTGTACTTCAAATTCGGTTGCTTCTTTTCAGGAGAATGGTCTTCACTGCAATTGTAAAAGAAAGAAATTAGTAATCTTGTTTGTATATAGCACTGTTTTTAATTTAGACATTGATTTTTTTAATTGAAATCCTCAGCGCCTTCCTCAAAACCATTAAAACTATCTTTTTTACATAAGATACGTCGCACCAGTTGAATACATATGATATGTTCTTAATGAACACATTGTATGGCAATGACTAACTGTAGCAAAAAAAATATCTTTACTATGTCTTGTGAAATTCATAATGTACCACCGAATACCATTATTCCTGTAACTAAGCTCTTCCAAGTAACAGTGCCTCAATGTCATGGGCTGCTTGTCCTATATAAATGTAAGTAATTAAATAAATGAAGACATTTTTTTAAAAAAATTATGTAATTGTACAAGTATTATTGTTTGAGATTTGAACATAGAGTGCGCATGCAATTTTGTTTGACTATATGTAGTCTATATATTTAATTTCAAAAATGTTAGTTTAACATGATTTGAGTGTGTTTGTATTTAACAAAATTAAATAGTATAAAGATTTGTAAGTGACAGTTGATTTTAGGAGATTGGAAAAAAGACAGTAGATTCATTTTACAGATTATACAAGCTAAAAGTCAGTTAGAAAATGTGTTCATGTACTGTACAGAAAATATGCATACCTGTAGTTTGTGTTCATGGATATGGATATGCATGGAGCTGCAAGTAGAAATCTTGGAGACTTGTACAGTATTTCTTGTAGATGGTGCTTGCCAATGATATGACACTTGTACTCAGAGAGATTCACAGTACATTTGCAGTGCTGATCTATGATGATGCAGTTAGATGTAGAGGTCTTGAATGTGATTGGTGGATGGTCATGTGGCTTCTTAGCTACATCCAATGAGGGAATGGCACAGAGAGTGAACTGGAAATGGTAGAAGGGCTGTTCATGTTACAATATGTCCGCGGACATGGCGGTAGTTCGCAGACATCGGGTGTTACATCCAGGGATTTTTGGGTTCAGAAGTCATGCAAATGAGAATGAGCACTGAAAGGGATTGGTCAGGAAAGTTAGTGAGTGTGTTGTGCCAGGAGAGAGTTTCTCAGATACTCTTTTTGCTGAGAGGAGAACAGATAGATATGGCTGTGTGTTTCAGAAAACAGATTGTTTGGATTTTGGGAGACTCGTGGATACATTGGTTGGAGGTGCATGCAGAAACCTGTGGAGTAGCTGTAGATCTTGGGTTCCCACATGTGGAAGTACACTGGCATGGAGTACGTGGAATGAAGTGGTTGGACTTGTTACCTCTATGTGCTACTTTGAAGACAGAGCAACATCCAGATATAATTATAATTCATTGTGGAGGGAACAGTTTAGGACATGTGTCTGGAATTTCTTTGCAATTTGCAATGAAAGAAGGACTTGGGAAGGTCATGGACATGTTTCCAAATTCTCAAGTAATTTTTTCACGGATTGCGCAGAGACAAATGTGGCTTCGTTCTTCTTCATTTGGTCCACAAATGGAGAAAGCAAGGCGCAATGTCAATAAGGCTGTTTGTGCCTTTATAAGAGATTTTGGCATGTCCTCTTTTCACAATGAAAATATTATGTTTCGTAGTACATACATTTTTCGCAGAGATGGAGTACATCTAACTTATGCTGGAAATCAGATTTTTCTAAGAAACATACAAAATGCATTGCAATCTTTTTTAGAATTAAAGCATCCATTTTGAAGTAGGTGTTGAGTATTTATAATTTTTGAAACACATACACCTCCCAAAGGCTCTTTTCAGATCCACCACTTCCTCCCAGATAAAATTGCAATGGTTATGATAGGGTAGCACCCCAAAATTTTAGATGTCCGCGGACTGTCCGCAGACGTCTAAACAATACAAGGGGCCCTGCTTCATTTATTTTCACTTCTATTTTTTAACTGTGAAAGGCAGCTCTGAAAAGAGCCTTATTTTGTTTTGATTTTTGTTATTTTATATTTTTTTTTTGTTTTTTATACATGACACACTAGGAGAGGAGGGGAAAGGAGGGTAAAGGGGGGGACACCAACCACAGGGATAAGAAAGGGCGAGTTGAGAGAGGAAGATGTAGAGTGGGTTTTATTTGGGTAGTGAGCAGGTCTTCTCGTGCTCTGAGACGATAGTCTCAAAAGCACTACGAAGTCGCTCCCCCCTGCAGAGTACTGTGTCGCAGTAGATACACACAACTGTGACCCTCGAAAGGTAAGGGTCATCAGCATTATGTATGGCCTGTGAGGCAGCTTGAGGAAGACGCTGTCCCACAGAGGTGTTCCTTGTGGTGACAGGATCAAAAACGGAGGATGAAGTAGAGGAAATCAACCTACTACGCTCCTCGCAAGGTACAACATTGCGAATGGCCCCAGAGTGAAATGACCTTAGGTGTCGCTTCATGGTAGTGGTCCTAAAGCTGTACGAACCATGCCTCCTGCGACTGAGTACCATTTTGCACCCATTGCTGGTGACTCGGTTTGCACGAGCCTTAGGACCATCCCCATGAATAGTAAATAACCGCCACACCCAAGACTCACGCCGAGTGCGGGTAGTAGGGATTTCCACTACCTCATTCTCGTCATCCTCTTCTTCCTCCTCTGCATCCTCACTCCTGTTCCCCTCTTCAGGCCCTTGGGGAGGTGGCAGTGGTGGAGGGGGTGGGGGTGTTGCTGAAGCAGGTACAGCACCAGGTGGCAGTAGTGCAGCCATGGATGCCATCTCGATGATGGTGTAATCTGCAAGTTGCAGGAAAAAAAGCTGTGCTCTGAAGAATAGCCAGAAACACAATCAGAATAAGCTCTAGGGCGTGGTCTTTTATAGGGGTGCTTGTACGCGGTTTGCGGACATGCGCGTTGTCCGCAGACAGATCGAACACAAAAAAAGGTTCAAAAACGTTCAAAAAGTATGTTGAAACTCAGGATTAGGATGTGGGACTTGTGCTATGGTGAGTTCTTATTGAGAAATATTGTGGATTACTTGAAAATGTATTTTTAAATTGTTCGGGGACACGAACAGTGTCCGCATTCAGAACACGCAATCAGCATGGGCGCGGTCACATGATCGCTTTGCGAACATGTTCGCGAAGGAAGCGGCTGTCCGCAGGACACCAAATGCACGGACATTGGTTTGCGCATGCGCGTTGATGTTCTACGGACACTGTTCGGGTCCTGAAGTAATTAAAAGTGCGTCACACATCAAACGAACTTTTACGGACAACCGTTGTTCTTAGAACAGTTTCAACTTGGTAGCGAACATTATGGACAGGTAAAGTGTTCTTCAGGGCACCTCCATTTTCGTTTATTTACGAACATTTCGGAACACCGCGTGTGTTCTTAGAACAGTTTCAACTTGCTAGCGAACACAACGGACAGGTATAGGGTTCTTCAGGACACTTCCATTTTTGTTTCTTTACAAACATTTCAGGACACCGCGTGTGTTCTAGAACAGTTTCAACTTGCTAGCGAACAGTACGGACAGGTATAGTGTTCTTCAGGACACCTCCATTTTCGTTTATTTACGAACATTTCAGGACACCACTTGTGTTCTTAGAACAGTTTCAACTTGCTAGTGAACAGTACAGACAGGTATAGTGTTCTTCAGGACACCTCCATTTTCGTTTATTTACGAATATTTCAGGACACCACTTGTGTTCTTAGTACAGTTTCAACTTGCTAGCGAACACTACGAACAGGTATAGTGTTCTTCAGGACACCTCCATTTTCATTTATTTACAAACATTTCAGGACACCGCGTGTGTTCTAGAACAGTTTCAACTTGATAGCGAACAGTACAGACAGGTATAGTGTTCTTCAGGACACCTCCATTTTCATTTATTTATGAACATTTCAGAACAACCACGCTGTCTTTTGACACCTAAATTGTTTTTTTTTTTTAATCTGGAACTAATTACAACACAATATAAAAATGCAACTTTATTTTAACATATATTAACAATTTATGACAGAGAAGGTGAAAGGTGAAGCAGAAACGGAAACAAAAATAGGAGAATTAGGGGTTTCAACATGATTGGTATCAGGTGAAGAAGGGATGGAAGTCTCATCAAAACGTTTTGGGTTATGGAGAAGGTTTGGGGATAATTTACTGGGATAGGGTGAGGGGGGACAAGTACATGTAGGACAATGGCATGAGGTTTTTGTTTTGAAATGATCCTCAACAAAAGTTTTCAAATTATTAAAATTGGTCAACAATAAATCCATTTTTCCTTTTATGCTGTCAAGAGTATTATCCGTAACAGTTTCTTCAGAGGTATTTTCTATTTTGGTATGCTCTGTACAAAAGGAAATATATATGTTAAATGTATATAAAATAATAATAATTAAATGGTTTATATTGTAAAGTGTGTATCATTAGTTTCACTATCTTCTGACATTTCCTCATGTGGGAAATGCTCCTCTAACCATTCCAGAGTACTAGACATTTCTGTGAGAAAAAAAAGATAATATATTTTTTTTATCTAATACAGAAAGTTTATAAATATATGAGTCAAATGAAGTACACTTACTATTTCATGTAAAATATGTTCTGAGTACTCTGTAGGTCTGGTCTTGCTCTTAGTTGTGGAGTGTCTGTGAGGTCATTTTGTTGGAAGACAATTTATCTTCTTTTGGTATATTCCATTTTAGAACATATTGTATTTAAATGAATGGTTAGTGTGTTACATATATGGGTTACATTTCTTATGTATTACTACATATAATATGTATGTGTGCTGCTTTGTGAATTTTTCAAATGTTACTATGTTATGATATAACAATTAAACATACTGCCCCAGAGTTTTTAGCTAGTGGTACTGTTGTCCGAACATGTCCGCGGACATCATAAAAGTTCGCGGACATCAAATTCAGTAGAAGGGGTTCAGTATGTTCCATATTACATGTACATAAAGTCAAAGTTATTATTGTTAAGTTGTGCTACTAAAAACCTATGAAATTCAGTGAAAAAACTTTGTTAAAGGGACGTTATGGTTAAGTTGCGCTACTAAAAACCTATGAAATTCAGTTACAAAAGTTTGTTGAAGGGACATTATAGTTAAGTTGTGCTACTAAAAACCTATGAAATTCAGTGAAAAAACTTTGTTAAAGGGACGTTATGGTCCCATGTAAAACCGAAAACCCCCTGAAATTCCCCAGTTATGGTAAATTAAGCAACCATAACTCGCGCCACCACCGTGCACTGCTAAGACTAACACCCACGACATCAAAGATGACATCACAAATGTTATTGATGACATCACTGATGACATCACATGTCTGGCTCACTCTTTTTTTCTTTTGCTGACATATCTAGGCCACATGGTTTTCTGCAGTAACAGTCAGAAACTAAATGTTTTATTTTATTTGTAGACATATCCTTCAAGTAGGTTCTTACAGTAATTCCCTTAGAGTCCAGTCACATCATATGAAACATATACATAGGGGAAGACACAAGCTTGAAAGACAGCAATCCTTTTTGTGCATAAAGATAATCAATAGAGTTATCAGCACTTTCTGATAGTTCTGTTGTTTTTTATGGCTGTACTTTCCCTGTACATGGTCATATTTGTATACATTGTACTCACACTACTTTCCTTAGGGTCCAATCACATCAAGTGATACATATACATAGGGTAAATGGTAGCTTTGAAACAGAGCAATCATTTATTTGCATGAACATAATCAGTTAGGTTATGAAATGTTTCTGCTACTACTTGTGCTTTTTTGCTAACTTCACTTTCCCTGTATATACCCATATTGGTATGTGTTCTTGTCTCTTTGTGTTTTGTCTATAGTAATGCAATTATGTAATACATGGGTTTTATTAGCTACTTATTACATATTTCACAGTACACAAAAATCTCTTAGGAAAACAATTATCATTTCATTATTCAACATATTAACATTACGAATATTATACCTTCATCTTGTATGCTGCACACAATGCTATGTTTCTGCATGATTAGCTTAGTATACTAGATAGAACCCCATAATAGAATGCTATTTATATCAATGCATCATTCAATGCACTAATTAGGGTATGATATTTATTGCAATGATCCTTGACACTTTTTTCACAACATTATAATAAGAATCCCTTGTACACATATTTCATGAAAAGTACATACACATGTGATGTCATCAGTGATGTCATCAATGACATTTGTGATGTCATCTTTGATGTTGTGGGTGTTAGTCTTAGCAGTGCACAGTGGTGGTGCGAGTTATGTTTGCTTAGCTTACCATAACTGGCGAATTTCAGGGGTTTTTCGGTTTTACTTGGAACCATAACGTCCCTTTAACAAAGTTTTTCACTGAATTTCATAGGTTTTTAGTAGCGCAACTTAACCATAACGTCCTTTTAACAAAGTTTTTCCACTGAATATATATATATATATATATATATATATATATATATATATATATATATATATATATATATATATATATTACATGGCCACGGTAGTGGCCATGTAGTTATGGTTAAGTTGCTGTTTCCATAGGAAGATCACTTTTTGGGCGGCTTATAACTTGGCTCCCCCTGGACGAATCCTCACCAAACTTTGCAAAAAAAGTATATGGCCCACTGTTTTTGCAAAGTTTGGTGAGGTTTGGTCCAAGGGGGGCAAAGTTATACAGGGGGTCCCAAAACTTCTTTTTTTCCCATAGACATAATGGGAAAAAACTTTGCTCACGCCTACAGCCCAAACCACTGGACGGATTTACAATAAATTTGCGGCAGGAGCAGCAGCCTGGTCCCGAAAGCGTGCTTTTTTTAATTTGGTGTAAATCCGTCCAGTAGTTTTTTAAAAAATGACAAAAATGTAAGTGAAAAAAATGAGTGATATCTGTGTCCGCTTCACGGACACACTTCCCTGTTCACTCCATGGACAGGACAGGGATTGGGCAAGCGGCTTGTGTGATGTCCGCGGACATGTTACGTGCTTTCCCATTGGCTGCGGTGAAGCGTGCAGTGTGTCGTATTTTCAGAGACGCCCGCCATCTTTTTTTATTGTTTGCTTCGAGAGGCTTCGTCAAGAGAGAGCCTGCATACAACCCATCCACGATGGCCTGCGGAGGGCCGAGGAACGGGATCTGCCGCCTGCACAGTCAGAAATCATCAACCTTGCGTGTCTCCCTCCCGTTCCTCCCAACCCCCCGCTCATGCCCTGTGTCTCTCCCTCCCGTTCCCAACACCTCCCGCTCATGGCCCGTGTCTCTCTCCTGTTCCCCCCACCTCCCGCTCATGGCCCGTGTCTCTCTCCCATTCCCCCCACCCCCCGCTCATGCTCGTGTCTCTCTCCCGTTCCCCCCATCCCCCGCTCATGCCCCGTGTCTCTCTCCCGTTCCCCCACCCCCTGCTCATGCTCCGTGTCTCCCTCCTGTTCCCCCCACCCCCCACTCATGCCCGGTGTCTCTCTCTGTTGCCCCCACCCCGCGCTCATGCCCCGTGTCTCCCTCCTGTACCCCCCACCCCCCCACTCATGCCCCGTGTCCCTCCTGTTCCCCCACCCCCCGCTCATGCCCCGTGTCTCTCTCCTGTTGCCCCCACCCCCTGCTCATGCCCCGTGTCTCTCTCCCATTCCCCCCACCCCCTGCTCATGCCCCGTGTCTCCCTCCTGTTCCCCCCACCCCCCGCTCATGCCCCGTGTCTTCCTCCTGTACCCCCCACCCCCGCTCATGGCCATTGTCTCCCTCCTGTACCCTCCACCCCCCGCTCATGACCCGTGTCTCTCTCCTGTTGCCCCCCATCCCCCGCTCATGCCCCGTGTCTCCCTCCTGTTCCCCCCACCCCCCACTCATGCCCCGTGTCTCCCTCCTGTTCCCCCTACCCCCTACTCATGCCCTGTGTCTCTCTCCTGTTGCCCCCCACCCCAGGCTCATGTCCTGTGTCTCCCTCCTGTACCAACCACCTCCCCGCTCATGCCCTGTGTCTCTCTCCTGTTGCCCCCACCCCGCGCTCATGCCCCGTGTCTTTCTCCTGTTGCCCCCACCCCCCACTCATGCCCCGTGTCTCTCTCCTGTTGCCCCCCACCCTTGCAAATGCCCCATGTCTCTCTCCTGTTGCCCCCACCCCGTGCTCATGCCCTGTGTCTTTCTCCTGTTGCCCCCCACCCCCCGCTCATGCCCCGTGTCTCTCTCCTGTTGCCCCCACCCCCCGCTCATGCCCCGTGTCTCCCTCCTGTTCCCTCCCACCCTGCTCATGCCCCATGTCTCCCTCCCTTTCCCCACCTCCCCCGCTCATGCCTTGTGTTTACATTTCTGTTCCCCCACCCCCCGCTCATGTCCCGTGTCTCCCTCCTGTTCCCCCCACACCCCGGTCATGTCCCGTGTCTCCCTCCTGTTCCCCCCAACCCCCGCTCATGCCCCGTGTCTCTCTCCTGTTGCGCCCACCCCCTGCTCATGCCCCGTGTCTCCCTCCTGTTGCCCCCCACCCCCGCTCATGGCCAGTGTCTCCCTCCTTTACCCCCACCCCCCGCTCATGCCCCGTGTCTCCCTCCTGTACCCCCCCACCCCCACTCATGCCCCATGACTCTCTCCTGTTGCCCCCCACCCCCCGCTCATGCCCCGTGTCTCTCTCCTGTTGCCCCCACCCCTGCTCATGGCCAGTGTCTCCCTCCTGTTGCCCCCCGCTCATGGCCAGTATCTCTCTCCTGTTCCCCCCACCCCTCACTCATTGCCCGTGTCTCCCTCCTGTTCCGCCCACCCTCCACTCATGCCCCGTGTCTCTCTCCTGTTGCCCTCCACCCCCCGCTCATGCCCCGTGTCTCCCTCCTGTACCCCCCAACCCCCGCTCAAGCCCTGTGTCTATCTCCTGTTGCCCCCCACCCCCACTCATGCCCCGTGTCTCTCTCTTGTTGCCCCCCACCCCCTGCTCATGGCCATTGTCTCCCTCCTGTTCCGCCCACCCCCCGCTCATGCCCCGTGTCTCTCTCCTGTACCCCTCACCCCCCGCTCATGCCCCGTGTCTCTCTCCTGTTGCCCCCCACCCCCTGCTCATGTCCCGTGTCTCCCTCCTGTACCCCCACCCCCTGCTAATTCCCCGTGTCTCTCTCTTGTTCCCCCCAACCCCCGCTCATGCCCCGTTTCTCTCTTTTGTTGCCCTCAGCCCCGCTCATGCCCTGTGTCTCTCTCCTGTTGCCCCCACCCCCCACTCATGCCCCGTGTCTCTCTCTTGTTGCCCCCCACCCCCGCTCATGCCCCGTGTCTCTCTCCCATTCCACCCACCCCTCTGCTCATGCCCCGTGTCTCCCTCCTGTTCCCCCCACCCCCCGCTAATGCCCCGTGTCTCCCTCCTGTACCCCCACCCCCCGCTCATGCCCCGTGTCTCTCTCCTGTTGCCCCCACCCCCTGCTCATGCCCGTGTCTTTCTCTTGTTGCCCCCCACCCCCTGCTCATGCCCTATGTCTCTCTCCCGTTCCCCCCCACCCCCCGCTCATGCCCCGTGTCTCCCTCCTGTTCCCCCACCCCCTGCTCATGCCCCGTGTCTCTCTCCTGTTCCCCCCCACCCCCTGCTCATGCCCCGTGTCTCTCTCCTGTTGCCCCCAACCCCGCGCTCATGCCCCGTGTCTTTCTCCTGTTGCCCCCCACTCATGATCCCGTGTCTCTCTCCTGTTGCCCCCACCCCCCGCTCATGCCCTGTGTCTCCCTCCTGTTTCCTCCCACCCCCCGCTCATGCCCCGTGTCTCCCTCCCATTCCCCACCACCCCCCGCTCATGTCTCGTGTTTTCATTCCTCTTCCCCCCACCCCCCGCTCATGCCCCGTGTCTCCCTCCTTTTCCCACCACCCCTGCTCATGTCCCGTGTCTCCCTCCAGCCCCCGCTCATGCCCCATGTCTCTCTCCTGTTGCCCCCACCCCCGCTCATGCCCCGTGTCTCTCTCCTGTTGCCCCCACCCCCCGCTCATGGCCAGTGTCTCCCTCCTGTACCCTCCACCCCCCGCTCATGACCCGTGTCTCTCTCCTGTTGCCCCCCATCCCCCGCTCATGCCCCGTGTCTCCCTCCTGTTCCCCCCACCTCCCACTCATGCCCCGTGTCTCCCTCCTGTTCTCCCTACCCCCCACTCATGCCCTGTGTCTCTCTCCTGTTGCCCCCCACCCCAGGCTCATGTCCTGTGTCTCCCTCCTGTACCAACCACCTCCCCGCTCATGCCCTGTGTCTCTCTCCTGTTGCCCCCACCCCGCGCTCATGCCCCGTGTCTTTCTCCTGTTGCCCCCACCCCCCACTCATGCCCCGTGTCTCTCTCCTGTTGCCCCCCACCCTTGCAAATGCCCCATGTCTCTCTCCTGTTGCCCCCACCCCGTGCTCATGCCCTGTGTCTTTCACCTGTTGCCCCCCACCCCCCGCTCATGCCCCGTGTCTCTCTCCTGTTGCCCCCACCCCCCGCTCATGCCCCGTGTCTCCCTCCTGTTCCCTCCCACACCGCTCAGGCCCCATGTCTCCCTCCCTTTCCCCACCTCCCCCGCTCATGCCTTGTGTTTACATTTCTGTGCCCCCACCCCCCGCTCATGTCCCGTGTCTCCCTCATGTTCCCCCCACACCCCGGTCATGTCCCGTGTCTCCCTCCTGTTCCCCCCAACCCCCGCTCATGCCCCGTGTCTCTCTCCTGTTGCGCCCACCCCCAGCTCATGCCCCGTGTCTCCCTCCTGTTGCCCCCCACCCCCGCTCATGGCCAGTGTCTCCCTCCTTTACCCCCACCCCCCGCTCATGCCCCGTGTCTCCCTCCTGTACCCCCCCACCCCCACTCATGCCCCATGTCTCTCTCCTGTTGCCCCCCACCCCCCGCTCATGCCCCGTGTCTCTCTCCTGTTGCCCCCACCCCTGCTCATGGCCAGTGTCTCCCTCCTGTTGCCCCCCGCTCATGGCCAGTATCTCTCTCCTGTTCCCCCCACCCCTCACTCATTGCCCGTGTCTCCCTCCTGTTCCGCCCACCCTCCACTCATGCCCCGTGTCTCTCTCCTGTTGCCCTCCACCCCCCGCTCATGCCCCGTGTCTCCCTCCTGTACCCCCCACCCCCCCGCTCAAGCCCCGTGTCTATCTCCTGTTGCCCCCCACCCCCACTCATGCCCCGTGTCTCTCTCTTGTTGCCCCCCACCCCCAGCTCATGGCCATTGTCTCCCTCCTGTTCCGCCCATCCCCCGCTCATGCCCCGTGTCTCTCTCCTGTACCCCTCACCCCCCGCTCATGCCCCGTGTCTCTCTCCTGTTGCCCCCCACCCCCTGCTCATGTCCCGTGTCTCCCTCCTGTACCCCCACCCCCTGCTAATGCCCCGTGTCTCTCTCTTGTTCCCCCCAACCCCCGCTCATGCCCCGTTTCTCTCTTTTGTTGCCCTCAGCCCCGCTCATGCCCTGTGTCTCTCTCCTGTTGCCCCCACCCCCCGCTCATGCCCCGTGTCTCTCTCTTGTTGCCCCCCACCGCCGCTAATGCCCGTGTCTCTCTCCCATTCCCCCCACCCCTCCGCTCATGCCCCGTGTCTCCCTCCTGTTCCCCCCACCCCCCGCTAATGCCCCGTGTCTCCCTCCTGTACCCCCACCCCCGCTCATGCCCCGTGTCTCTCTCCTGTTGCCCCCACCCCCTGCTCATGCCCCGTGTCTCTCTCTTTTTGCCCCCCACCCCTGCTCATGCCCTATGTCTCTCTCCCGTTCCCCGCCACCCCCCGCTCATGCCCCGTGTCTCCCTCCTGTTCCCCCCACCCCCTGCTCATGCCCCGTGTCTCTCTCCTGTTCCCCCTCACCCCCTGCTCATGCCCCGTGTCTCCCTAATGTACCCCCCACACCCCGCTCATGCCCCGTGTCTCTCTCCTGTTGCCCCCAACCCCGCGCTCATGCCCCGTGTCTTTCTCCTGTTGCCCCCCACTCATGATCCAGTGTCTCTCTCCTGTTGCCCCCACCCCCCGCTCATGCCCTGTGTCTCCCTCCTGTTCCCTCCCACCCCCCGCTCATGCCCCGTGTCTCCCTCCCATTCCCCACCACCCCCCGCTCATGTCTCGTGTTTTCATTCCTCTTCCCCCCCACCCCCCGCTCATGCCCCGTGTCTCCCTCCTTTTCCCACCACCCCTGCTCATGTCCCGTGTCTCCCTCCAGCCCCCGCTCATGCCCCATGTCTCTCTCCTGTTGCCCCCACCCCCCGCTCATGCCCCGTGTCTCTCTCCTGTTGCCCCCACCCCCCGCTCATGGCCAGTGTCTCTCTCCTGTACCCCCCACCCCCTGCTCATGCCCCGTGTCTCCCTCCTGTACCCCCCACCCCCAGCTCATGCCCCGTGTCTCCCTCCTGTTCCCCCCACCCCCCGCTCATGCCCCGTGTCTCTCTCCTGTACCCCTCACCCCCCGCTCATGCCCCATGTCTCTCTCCTGTTGTCCCCCGCTCATGCCCCTTGCCTCCCTCCTGTACCCCCCACGCCCTGCTAATGCCCCGTGTCTCCCTCCTGTTTCCCCCACCACCCGCTCATGTCCTGTGTCTCTCTCCTGTTGCCCCCACCCCCCGCTCATACCCCGTGTCTCTCTCCTTTTGCCCCCACACCCCGCTCATGCCCCATGTCTCTCTCTTGTTGCCCCCAACCCCCGCTCATGCCCCATTTCTCTCTTTTGTTGCCCCCACCCCCTGCTCATGCCCTGTGTCTCTCTCCTGTTGCCCCCACCCCTGCTCATGCCCCGTGTCTCTCTCCCGTTCCCACCCATCCCCCGCTCATGGCCTGTGTCTCTCTCCCATTCCCCCCACCCCTCTGCTCATGCCCCGTGTCTCCCTCCTGTTCCCCCCACACCCCGCTAATGCCCTGTGTCTCCCTCCTGTTCCCCCCACCCCCCGCTGATGCCCCGTGTCTCTCCTATTACCCCCACCCCCTGCTCATGCCCTGTGTCTCTCTCTTGTTGCCCCCACCCCCCGCTCATGCCCTGTGTCTCTCTCCCGTTCCCCCCATCCCCCGCTCATGCCCCGTGTCACCCTCCTGTTCCCCCACCCCCTGCTCATGCCCCATGTTTCTCTCCTGTTCCCCCCACCCCCTGCTCATGCCCCATGTCTCTCTCCCGTTTCCCCCACCCCCGCTCATGCCCTGTGTCTTCCTCCTGTACCCCCACCCCTCGCTCATGCCCCGTGTCTCCCTCCTGTACCCCCCATCCCCCGCTCATGCCCCGTGTCTCTCTCCTTTTGCCCCCACCCCCGCTCATGCCCTGTGTCTCTCTCCTGTTGCCCCCACCCCCCGCTCATGCCCCGTGTCTCTCTCCTGTTGCCCCCCACCCCCGCTCATGGCCCGTGTCTCCCTCCTGTTCCCTCCCACCCCCGCTCATGCCCTGTGTCTCTCTCCCGTTTCCCCCCACCCCCCGCTCATGCCCGTGTCTCTCTCCCGTTCCCCCCCACCCCCCGCTCATGGCCCGTTTCTCTCTCCCGTTCCCCCCAACCCCCTGCTCATGCCCCATGTCTCCCTCCTGTTCTCCCACCCCCCGCTCATGCCCCGTGTCTCTCTCCTGTTGCCCCCACCCCCTGCTCATGCCCCGTGTCTCTTTCTTGTTGCCCCCACCCCCTGCTCATGCCCTGTGTCTCTCTCCCGTTCCCCCCACCCCTTGCTCCTGCCCTGTGTCTCTCTCCTGTACACCTCATCCCCGCTCATGCCCCGTGTCTCTCTCCTGTTGCCCCCCACCCCCGCTCATGTCCCGTGTCTCTCTCCTGTTGCCCCCCACCCCCACTCATGCCCCGTGTCTCCCTCCTGTACCCCCCACCCCCCGCTAATGCCCAGTGTCTCCCTCCTGTTCTCCCCACCCCCGCTCATGCCCCGTGTCTCTCTCCTGTTGCCCCCACCCCCTGCCCCGTGTCTCTCTCTTGTTGCCCCCCACCCCACGCTCATGGCCTGTGTCTCCCTCCTGTACCCCCCACAGCCCGCTTATGCCCCGTGTCTCTCTCCCGTTCCCCCCACCCCATGCTCATGCCCCATGTCTCTCTCCTGTTGCCCCCCACACCCCCCTCATGCCCCGTATCTCTCTCCTGTTGTCCCCCCCTCCGCTCATGCCCCGTGTCTCCCTCCTATTCCCTCCCACCCCCCGCTCATGCCCTGTGTCTCTCTCCCATTCCCCCCCACCCTCTGCTCATGCCCCGTGTCTCCCTCCTGTACCCCCCACCCCGCGCTCATGCCCCGTGTCTCTCTCCTGTTGCCCCCATCCCGCGCTCATGCCCTGTGTCTCTCTCCTGCTGTCCCCCACCCCCGCTCATGCCCCGTGTCTCTCTCCCGTTCCCCCCTACCTCCCGCTCATGCACCGTGCCTCTCTCCTGTTCCCCCCCACCCCAGCTCCTGCCCCGTGTCTCTCTCCTGTACCCCTCACCCCCCACTCATGCCCCGTGTCTCTCTCCTGTTGCCCGCCACCCCCCGCTCATGCCCTGTGTGTCTCTCCTGTTGCCCCCCACCCCCACTCATGCCCCTTGTTTCCCTCCTGTACCCCCCACCCCCGCTAATGCCCCGTGTCTCCCTCCTTTTGCCCCCACCCCCCGCTCATGCCCCGTGTCTCTCTCTTGTTGCCCCCCACCCCCGCACATTCCCAGTGTCTCTCTCCTGATCCCCTCCACCCCCGCTCATGGCCCGTGTCTCTCTCCCGTTCCCCCCAGCCCCCGCTCATGCCCCGTGTCTCCCTCCTGTTCCCCCCACCCCCCGCTCATGCCCTGTGTCTCTCTCCTGTACCCCCTGCTCATGCCCCGTGTCTCCCTCCTGTACCCCCCACCCCCTGCTCATGCCCCGTGTCTCTCTCCTGTTGCCCCCACCACGCACTCATGCCCCGTGTCTCTCTCCTGTTGTCCCCCACCCCCGCTCATGCCCCGTGTCTCTCTCCTGTTGCCCCCCACCACCCGCTCATGCCCTGTGTCTCCGTCCTTTTCCCTCCCAGCCCCCGCTCATGCCCCATGTCTCTCTCCCATTCCCCCACCCCCCACTCATGCCCCGTGTCTCCCTCCTGTACCCCCCACCCCCGCTCATGCCCCGTGTCTCTCGCCCATTCCCCCCCGCTCGTGGCCCGTGTCTCTCTCCCGTTCCCCCCACGCCCCTGCTCATGCCCCGTGTCTCCCTCCTGTTCCCCCCACCCCCCGCTCATGCCCCGTGTCTCTCACCTGTTGCCCCCACCCCTCGCTCATGCCCCATGTCTCTCTCTTGTTGCCCTCCACCCCCCACTCATGGCCCGTGTCTCTCTCCCGTTCACCCCACCCCCCGCTCATGCCCCGTGTCTCCCTCCTGTTCCCCCACCCCCCCACTCATGCCCCGTGTCTCTCTCCTGTTCCCCCAACCCCCCGCTCATGCCTCGTGTCTTCCTCCTGTACCCCCCACCCCCGCTCATGCCCCGTGTCTCTCTCCTGTTGCCCCCACCCCTCGCTCATGCTCCGTGTCTCCCTCCTGTTCCCCCCACCCCCCACTCATGCCCCGTGTCTCTCTCCTGTTGCCCCCCACCCCCGCTCATGCCCCGTGTCTCCCTCCTGTACCCCCCCACCCCCCGCTCATGCCCTGTGTCTCTCTCCTGTTGCTCCCCACACCGCGCTCATGCCCCATGTCTCTCTCCTGTTGCCCCCCACCCCCCGCTCATGCCCCGTGTCTCTCTCCTGTTGCCCCCACCCCTGCTCATGGCCAGTGTCTCCCTCCTGTTGCCCCCCGCTCATGGCCAGTATCTCTCTCCTGTTCCCCCCACCCCTCACTCATTGCCCGTGTCTCCCTCCTG
Source organism: Ambystoma mexicanum (assembly GCF_040938575.1). NCBI lineage: Eukaryota > Metazoa > Chordata > Amphibia > Caudata > Ambystomatidae > Ambystoma > Ambystoma mexicanum. Next base: position 275,572,358 of record NC_090941.1, read on the forward strand.
TTCCGCCCACCCTCCACTCATGCCCCGTGTCTCTCTCCTGTTGCCCTCCACCCCCCGCTCATGCCCCGTGTCTCCCTCCTGTACCCCCCACCCCCCCGCTCAAGCCCCGTGTCTATCTCCTGTTGCCCCCCACCCCCACTCATGCCCCGTGTCTCTCTCTTGTTGCCCCCCACCCCCAGCTCATGGCCATTGTCTCCCTCCTGTTCCGCCCATCCCCCGCTCATGCCCCGTGTCTCTCTCCTGTACCCCTCACCCCCCGCTCATGCCCCGTGTCTCTCTCCTGTTGCCCCCCACCCCCTGCTCATGTCCCGTGTCTCCCTCCTGTACCCCCACCCCCTGCTAATGCCCCGTGTCTCTCTCTTGTTCCCCCCAACCCCCGCTCATGCCCCGTTTCTCTCTTTTGTTGCCCTCAGCCCCGCTCATGCCCTGTGTCTCTCTCCTGTTGCCCCCACCCCCCGCTCATGCCCCGTGTCTCTCTTGTTGCCCCCCACCCCCGCTAATGCCCGTGTCTCTCTCCCATTCCCCCCACCCCTCCGCTCATGCCCCGTGTCTCCCTCCTGTTCCCCCCACCCCCCGCTAATGCCCCGTGTCTCCCTCCTGTACCCCCACCCCCGCTCATGCCCCGTGTCTCTCTCCTGTTGCCCCCACCCCCTGCTCATGCCCCGTGTCTCTCTCTTGTTGCCCCCCACCCCTGCTCATGCCCTATGTCTCTCTACCGTTCCCCCCCACCCCCCGCTCATGCCCCGTGTCTCCCTCCTGTTCCCCCCACCCCCTGCTCATGCCCCGTGTCTCTCTCCTGTTCCCCCTCACCCCCTGCTCATGCCCCGTGTCTCCCTAATGTACCCCCCACCCCCCGCTCATGCCCCGTGTCTCTCTCCTGTTGCCCCCAACCCCGCGCTCATGCCCCGTGTCTTTCTCATGTTGCCCCCACTCATGATCCAGTGTCTCTCTCCTGTTGCCCCCACCCCCCGCTCATGCCCTGTGTCTCCCTCCTGTTCCCTCCCACCCCCCGCTCATGCCCCGTGTCTCCCTCCCATTCCCCACCACCCCCCGCTCATGTCTCGTGTTTTCATTCCTCTTCCCCCCCACCCCCCGCTCATGCCCCGTGTCTCCCTCCTTTTCCCACCACCCCTGCTCATGTCCCGTGTCTCCCTCCAGCCCCCGCTCATGCCCCATGTCTCTCTCCTGTTGCCCCCACCCCCCGCTCATGCCCCGTGTCTCTCTCCTGTTGCCCCCACCCCCCGCTCATGGCCAGTGTCTCTCTCCTGTACCCCCCACCCCCTGCTCATGCCCCGTGTCTCCCTCCTGTACCCCCCACCCCCAGCTCATGCCCCGTGTCTCCCTCCTGTTCCCCCCACCCCCCGCTCATGCCCCGTGTCTCTCTCCTGTACCCCTCACCCCCCGCTCATGCCCCATGTCTCTCTCCTGTTGTCCCCCGCTCATGCCCCTTGCCTCCCTCCTGTACCCCCCACGCCCTGCTAATGCCCCGTGTCTCCCTCCTGTTTCCCCCACCACCCGCTCATGTCCCGTGTCTCTCTCCTGTTGCCCCCACCCCCCGCTCATACCCCGTGTCTCTCTCCTTTTGCCCCCACACCCCGCTCATGCCCCATGTCTCTCTCTTGTTGCCCCCAACCCCCGCTCATGCCCCATTTCTCTCTTTTGTTGCCCCCACCCCCTGCTCATGCCCTGTGTCTCTCTCCTGTTGCCCCCACCCCTGCTCATGCCCCGTGTCTCTCTCCCGTTCCCACCCATCCCCCGCTCATGGCCTGTGTCTCTCTCCCATTCCCCCCACCCCTCTGCTCATGCCCCGTGTCTCCCTCCTGTTCCCCCCACACCCCGCTAATGCCCTGTGTCTCCCTCCTGTTCCCCCCACCCCCCGCTGATGCCCCGTGTCTCTCTCCTATTACCCCCACCCCCTGCTCATGCCCTGTGTTTCTCTCTTGTTGCCCCCACCCCCCGCTCATGCCCTGTGTCTCTCTCCCGTTCCCCCCATCCCCCGCTCATGCCCCGTGTCACCCTCCTGTTCCCCCACCCCCTGCTCATGCCCCATGTTTCTCTCCTGTTCCCCCCACCCCCTGCTCATGCCCCATGTCTCTCTCCCGTTTCCCCCACCCCTGCTCATGCCCTGTGTCTTCCTCCTGTACCCCCACCCCTCGATCATGCCCCGTGTCTCCCTCCTGTACCCCCCATCCCCCGCTCATGCCCCGTGTCTCTCTCCTTTTGCCCCCACCCCCGCTCATGCCCTGTGTCTCTCTCCTGTTGCCCCCACCCCCCGCTCATGCCCCGTGTCTCTCTCCTGTTGCCCCCCACCCCCGCTCATGGCCCGTGTCTCCCTCCTGTTCCCTCCCACCCCCGCTCATGCCCTGTGTCTCTCTCCCGTTTCCCCCCACCCCCCGCTCATGCCCGTGTCTCTCTCCCGTTCCCCCCCACCCCCCGCTCATGGCCCGTTTCTCTCTCCCGTTCCCCCCAACCCCCTGCTCATGCCCCATGTCTCCCTCCTGTTCTCCCACCCCCCGCTCATGCCCCGTGTCTCTCTCCTGTTGCCCCCACCCCCTGCTCATGCCCCGTGTCTCTTTCTTGTTGCCCCCACCCCCTGCTCATGCCCTGTGTCTCTCTCCCGTTCCCCCCACCCCTTGCTCCTGCCCTGTGTCTCTCTCCTGTACACCTCATCCCCGCTCATGCCCCGTGTCTCTCTCCTGTTGCCCCCCACCCCCGCTCATGTCCCGTGTCTCTCTCCTGTTGCCCCCCACCCCCACTCATGCCCCGTGTCTCCCTCCTGTACCCCCCACCCCCCGCTAATGCCCAGTGTCTCCCTCCTGTTCTCCCCACCCCCGCTCATGCCCCGTGTCTCTCTCCTGTTGCCCCCACCCCCTGCCCCGTGTCTCTCTCTTGTTGCCCCCCACCCCACGCTCATGGCCTGTGTCTCCCTCCTGTACCCCCCACAGCCCACTTATGTCCCGTGTCTCTCTCCCGTTCCCCCCACCCCATGCTCATGCCCCATGTCTCTCTCCTGTTGCCCCCCACACCCCCCTCATGCCCCGTATCTCTCTCCTGTTGTCCCCCCCTCCGCTCATGCCCCGTGTCTCCCTCCTATTCCCTCCCACCCCCCGCTCATGCCCTGTGTCTCTCTCCCATTCCCCCCCACCCTCTGCTCATGCCCCGTGTCTCCCTCCTGTATCCCCCACCCCGCGCTCATGCCCCGTGTCTCTCTCCTGTTGCCCCCATCCCGCGCTCATGCCCTGTGTCTCTCTCCTGCTGTCCCCCACCCCCGCTCATGCCCCGTGTCTCTCTCCCGTTCCCCCCTACCTCCCGCTCATGCACCGTGCCTCTCTCCTGTTCCCCCCACCCCAGCTCCTGCCCCGTGTCTCTCTCCTGTACCCCTCACCCCCCACTCATGCCCCGTGTCTCTCTCCTGTTGCCCGCCACCCCCCGCTCATGCCCTGTGTGTCTCTCCTGTTGCCCCCCACCCCCACTCATGCCCCTTGTTTCCCTCCTGTACCCCCCACCCCCGCTAATGCCCCGTGTCTCCCTCCTTTTGCCCCCACCCCCCGCTCATGCCCCGTGTCTCTCTCTTGTTGCCCCCCACCCCCGCACATTCCCAGTGTCTCTCTCCTGATCCCCTCCACCCCCGCTCATGGCCCGTGTCTCTCTCCCATTCCCCCCAGCCCCCGCTCATGCCCCATGTCTTCCTCCTGTTCCCCCCACCCCCCGCTCATGCCCTGTATCTCTCTCCTGTACCCCCTGCTCATGCCCCATGTCTCCCTCCTGTACCCCCCACCCCCCGCTCATGCCCCGTGTCTCCCTCCTGTTCCCCCACCCCCCCACTCATGCCCCGTGTCTCTCTCCTGTTGTCCCCCACCCCCGCTCATGCCCCGTGTCTCTCTCCTGTTGCCCCCCACCACCCGCTCATGCCCTGTGTCTCCCTCCTTTTCCCTCCCAGCCCCCGCTCATGCCCCATGTCTCTCTCCCATTCCCCCACCCCCCACTCATGCCCCGTGTCTCCCTCCTGTACCCCCCACCCCCGCTCATGCCCCGTGTCTCTCGCCCATTCCCCCCCGCTCGTGGCCCGTGTCTCTCTCCCGTTCCCCCCACCCCCCTGCTCATGCCCCGTGTCTCCCTCCTGTTCCCCCTACCCCCCGCTCATGCCCTGTGTCTCTCAACTGTTGCCCCCACCCCTCGCTCATGCCCCGTGTCTCTCTCTTGTTGCCCTCCACCCCCCACTCATGGCCCGTGTCTCTCTCCCGTTCACCCCACCCCCGCTCATGCCCCGTGTCTCCCTCCTGTTCCCCCACCCCCCACTCATGCCCCGTGTCTCTCTCCTGTTCCCCCAACCTCCCGCTCATGCCCAGTGTCTTCCTCCTGTACCCCCCACCCCCGCTCATACCCCGTGTCTCTCTCCTGTTGCCCCCACCCCTCGCTCATGCTCCGTGTCTCCCTCCTGTTCCCCCCACCCCCCACTCATGCCCCGTGTCTCTCTCCTGTTGCCCCCCACCCCCGCTCATGCCCCGTGTCTCCCTCCTGTACCCCCTACCCCCCGCTCATGCCCTGTGTCTCTCTCCTGTTGCTCCCCACACCGCGCTCATGCCCCGTGTCTCTCTCCTTGTCCTCCTGACCCCCCACCGATGCCCTTTTGTGTTCTCTTTATACACCCCGCCTTCCCTTTCCATGGTGTCCATCTTGGTAAAAGATTTTCCTTCCTACTTCGGGACGCCGCGTACCGGTTTGGGAAGAAAAATCTTTTATTTACCACCCCGGGTTCCCACTTTGAGAACCTAGGATGCGAGTTGTCTTCCTCCATTGAAAAGGACGTTATGGTTAAGTTGCACTAATAAAAACCTATGAAATTGAGTAAAATAATTTTGTTAAAGGGACGTTATGGTTAAGTTGCGCTACTAAAAACCTATGAAATTCAGTAAAAAAACTTTGTTAAAGGGACCTTATGGTTAAGTTGCGCTACTAAAAGCCTATGAAATTCAGTGAAAAAACTTTGTTAAAGGGACGTTATGGTTCCAAGTAAAACCGAAAAACCCCTGAAAATCGCCAGTTATGGTAAGCTAACCAACCATAACTCGCGCCACCACCGTGCACTGCTAAGACTAACACCCAGGACATCAAAGATGACATCACAAATGTCATTGATGACATCACTGATGACATCACATGAGTATCTACTTTTGATGAAATTTCTGAACAAGGGATTCTTAATATAATGTTGAGAAAAAAGTGTCAAGGATCATTGCAATAAATATCATAAGCTAATTAGTGCATTCAATAATGCATTGGTATAAATAACATTCTATTACGAGGTTCTATCTAGTATACTAAGCTACTCATGCAGAAACATAGCATTGTGTGCAGCATACATGATGAAGGTATAATATTCATAATGTTGATATGTTGAATAATGAAATGATAATTGTTTTCTTATTAGAGTTTTGTGTACTGTGAAATATGTAATAAGTACAATTTGTGGCACCGTACTTAGCGCCTTCCCCATTCCCATTGAGCCCTATGGGGCAAAAATGGGAATGGGGACGGGCCCATGGTGAATGGGGAATTACCGCCCGCCAACCTTGGAATGGGGCGGTAATTCCGCCATTCACCATGGCGAACCCCGGCATGGACCATGGTGCAAATAGCACCATGGTTTAGCGCCGGGGTCGTAATGAGGCCCCTTTATATTCAGTAGAAGAGTGCTCCATACTATTGTACTTTCATGTTTCTTTCCAACATGAATCTGAGTGTGCCATTTGATATCAGCTGCTTGCACAATCGTAGTTCTTGTGTACATTTCAGTTTCATTACAGGTCAGTATTAATGCTTTCGAACTGGGCCTCATTACAAGTTTGGCAGTAACTTCAAGGTATGTCGAACTAATTACCACCAAACTTGATTACTGTTGCAACCTCTCAGTTTTGTGAATGTACAGCAGGTGGATTATCAGAGGGTTTACAACGATGTAATTCAGATTTTCTGGAGCCCTATAGGACTCCATAGGGTTTTTTGAGGATATACTGTGAGTAGCAATTCCACTGCAGTAAATCTCCCGATTTTTGGAGGTGAAGTGAAAGCAAGAATTCGATTGAATCATAAAATGTTCTCTCACATGCTACGGTCCGCACACAGCGCAATGTTTGGAGTGTTGCTAAGAGAGACCAATCTATGATGGCAGTAATGGTTATGCTTTTGTCTCTACCTCATTATTAAGAGGAGTCATGTGTGGCCCTGAGGAAGACGGCTTATTATACTTGCTCGCCGAAACTAGTCTGGGAACCATTGGAGCCTTGTGCATTATTTCCCATGACAGCTCTTTGGTCCAGCAAGAACACCTGAGGAGTGATTGATGTGTATATGACATTCATAGTGATTGACATATTGTATTGCTTTAGAGACCTGAGTTTGGTCTCAAAATGTGTAGAATACTCCGTTTTGTATAATGCATGTGACTTTAGAGTACACTAGCCGGCCTACCTTGTAACGGTTTATTGAGAGGCCACCCTCAACACAGGGAGTTCCTTCCCTCGTCAATCTACTCCAATCTAGGTCTAACACAATAAACAGTTTAATGTCAGTTCTTTGTTCCGTAATATTTCTGATCAATCTAATACCCCTTTGATATCCTCCCCTGTGCAACCAATGAGCTAAGAATGAGGCCGGTGTACAGGAAATATATTTGTATTTAAATGATTGATAAATAATGGAGATCACACTATAACAACACATGCCACCTTCTTTGTGGTTCAAAATTAAACTTCTTGTTAAAGAAATAAAAAAATCTCAATTCTTTACTTTCTACAGATTTCACTTCAAGAAATAATCAAACTGGTCAATGAACAAAATCAATTACATATGCAATGCGATGCAATTTCGATTTTCCTATATGCTTAAAAAGGCTAGAAGTTTAGTTTACAGATTTGCTCAAATGCATATGTCACTTTTGCTTTGAAATAAACACAGGGTGGTTTAACAGTTTCTTCTTCAGACCCCTCACTTTGGTTTGTGCTGGGGAAGTCGGACAGAAACAGTTTGATGATTTGAGAATTTGGATTTCAGACCCCCCTCCACTTAAAGGACTATGCTGGAGAAGTGAACAGAAAAAATTGGGTTGATTTAAGAATTTTAGATTTTCATCCCCCCCTCTGCCTTTGTTGGGGAAGTTGTCAGTTTGTGTTTAGGGACAAAAACACCTTATTCCAAAAAGAAGCCTGGGTTAACAGGAAAACTGGATTACCCAGTACATTACAGTCTATAGTTTTCAGCGCACACTGGGAATTAGCTTTGTTAATTTTGAATTTTTACAAAAATCACCTTCTGGTGTCCTGCCAAGAGGAATTAATTAAATTCATTTTTTTGTTAAATAGGCTAAAGATCTCACAGTTTTGCCCCCCCTCCTCTCGCCCACTATACAGCGAACAGACTTAAGGTAAGCAGATTCCGCCAACTTCTGGCTTCAAAGGGCTCAATTCCACTTACATTGAAAACCTTTGGTTAAAGTTCAGGAAAGCCAGCTGCATTTCAGGACCCTCTTGGGGGACAGAGCAGGGGTCGTGTCACTTCACTCTCAAGGATGGTCACCACCTCTTCATCATAGGGCCCAGTCAGCTTTTTAGGCCTTCCCAGCAATAGACAGCTTCACCAAGATGCCCTTTCAGCAAAATCTCCTTTTGGTGTTTCCTTGCGGCTGTCATATTATAGTTTTTAGCAGCGCTGTCCCTTCTCTCATAGTGCATCCACTTTATATACCAGTGATGACACCATCAAGATTTCAATTTTGGGTAGTGTACTGCAAGAATTCCAACAACCAGGATTGGACACAGGGACGTAATTTTTGGATCGCATTGCTACCCCTGTGGTCTCCCTTGCTAGCCCTAAAAAAGAAAAATGTTTTACAAACCTTTTTTTAATTGTTTTACTTGAGGCTCCTGGGCTATGGCCAGCAGTATGTGGCTTTTTGTTTCTGGAGTGGCTGGTTTTCTGATAGCTATAGCCGGCAAGATAGCTCAGTGGGTTGAGCGCTCACTGCTGCAATGTGTGTGTGATCTGCAGGTTGCAGGTTCAATTCCCAGCAAGGTCAACTCAGCCTTTCATCCTGCTGAGATTGATAAATGAGTACCAACACAGGTTGGGTTATATTTTATGTATATTTCTTCTATATGACGTGCTTAAACATAAGTGCTATATAATAACACATAATTACCGCTTGGCCTTGGACGTCTGCTTGCATTTACAGTAATTTGGTAAAGGGGCCTATACGCGCTGATATTAAAGATACATAGGTGATCCATTCTTTGTATGAAATGTATATCACTTTACAGTGATATAGTAACCATATTTTTCGTAGTGTACTTAGAAACAATGCTATGTGATGCCACTTCCTGTTTTGCCAAAAGATGAAAGGTTGTGTTCCATCGCTTCCTGTGACATCACTTCAGGGTGGGGTCAAATGGCATCACTTCCTGTGATGTCATCAGAGGTCAAGGGTATTGTGATGTCACTTCCGCTACCCCTGGCATTTTGGTGAAATGACGGCCCTGATTGGATAGTCACCCTTCTCTCTCCTCCTAAATCCAGCCTCTCTCTAAGGATTGGTTTAGGAGTCTGCAGCAGACATATGGCAATTCCCATTTGAAATCCCCTTTTTTATGTCAACTTTTTGCAAGAATGTAGTTATGTGTCAAAAACATTTTGATTTACTAGTAACTACCATAATGTATATATTTTCCAATTCAACTAATCATGGGAAATTTAATAAAACAACAGCCGGGTCCACAACTTGTTGCATGGCTGTTTGACAATTTTCTGCCATTTTTACAAAAAGCATAGTAGTTAGGAACATGTAATTTACTCTCCAGATTCCTAATTTTACCGTCCATCAGCACTCCAATTCTCAATTTCGGGACATGTTCAGTGCAGCCAGGAACACCCCTTAGCTGCCCATTACAATTCCCAGAGTCGCAGGTGGATACATTTTATTCCAACACAATTGCCTAAAACTGAACTGATCTAAAAAAATGACACAAAAATGAAGGCAGTAGGACTTTTGGTTGCTGAGAAAAATGCCTAAATGATAATAGTCATTTTACATCAATGTGAAAGCTTCATGTTTTGCAGATTGCACCTCTCTGGTCTCCATTCCATTTGCCACTCTGGGCCAACCTATGAGCAGAATTATTTTTTAATAGTCTCTTTGTTGCTTGAAGTGTAAACTGAATACTTGGGATACACCGGCCAACAAAGAGATCCCCCATTGCAGATATCTGGCATCCTGTCCTCTTATCTGAAGAGGACCACCATTTTGATCTGGAAAGCTTCTATTTTTCTGTTTTTTTTCAGAGTTCAGCCATGATTTCACCCCCTGTTTTCACACCTCCGTCCTACATTCCGGTCGTGCACTGGCTAGGCCATCTGCCCTGCACAGAAATGAGCTTTCAGAGACACCAAGTCTAGGGAAAGTTTGTTTTCAACACCCTTAGTGGCCACACTTTGTTGCAGTTATAAACAGTTGGGATGCAAGCCTGGCATTCAGTGGGGGAGTCCTTTGTGAAGTTTGATGTGAACCCATTTTTTCTCTGTCTGTTCTCCTTTTGGAATGAAGATCTTGTAGGCAACAGGTGATTTTTGATCTACAATTTTAAAGGCACCACGCGAAGTCGGAAGACATTTCTGCTCTTTGGCCTGATTGTTTAGAAAATTCTTGGTGGTCTTTAAATCAAAATAGGTCTTCATTCCTTCATCCAACTTTTCCAAATTGCATTGAGTATAAGCAAAGGCGTGCTGGAGGGGCTTTCTTAAATTTTCAATGTGCTCATGAGGGTTCCATGTGTTAATATCCCCGCAAAAATATTGCCATACAAGAATGGCGCCATATTATTTGGTGATATTAACCCATTAAACCGACAGGGAACACCCCTAAACCCTCATATTATTTTAAAGGGAGAGGGGGACACCCCTGCAACCCCCGCTCTTATTTATCCCATAAATTATCCCCACTAATAATATCACCTATGGCCGTTCCCAACGACAATATATATGGTGATATTATTGGTGGGGATAATATTACCTGATACCCTCATGAGTAGTGGACACATTTATCTGTCTGTTCCTGAGTCCTACAGAGCAGATGCTGAGGTAACACCATTTCATAAGCTCCAATGGAGACATCTTCATTGCAGAAGACGGTGTAGACCTAATAGCCATCAGGACAAGTGATAATTGGATGTCCCAACTGGGTCCAGAGTATGCCACAAACTTCTTTAAGATACTCACAATTGTTTTGTTGTATCTCTAACCCCCACTTGAGGCGTGGTGGTAGGCAATGTGGAGTTTTCTTTATACCCCTAGAATCTCCCAAATCTTTGCCATCACCTCACTGGCAAAATAACTAGCTCGATCAGACTCAATACTTTGCGGAACCCCGAAATGAGAGACGATGTGGTTGATCATTAGTGCAATAGCTGTCTCCACCTTACAGTTCGGGACTGGAAGACAATCTACCCACTTTGTGAACAAACATGTCACAGTCAACATGTACCTGTTTCCTCTTGAGGAGTGAATCACTGTTTCGATGAAATTGACTTGCAAATCTGACCAAGGCAGTGTCATTCCCTTTTTTTGTAGGGGAGCTTTGTGTGTGAGTGAACTGGGTTGAAATTGAGCACACACAAGACAACCCTTTAGGTAAATGTTGAGGTCCTGGCCCATATGTGGCTAGTAGGCAACCATGCACAAGATGTCTAATGTCATGTGAAACCTCCTTTGAGTGGCAGAGCTGTGTCATCATGTTCAAGATCAGGCTTCAGAATAAGGTCGGTACCACCCACTGTTCACAGCCATATAGGTCTCTACTTACCAACAAACCGTCTTGGATCTGGAACATTTTGGAAAACTTCACCAACACCTGGAGATCCTCTTTACCGGTATAATCCGACTCTGTTAGAAGAAAACTCACAGGGTCTTCAATGTGTTGATAGAATTTTCCAATGATTGGGTCCTCTTTCTGTGCAGTGATCAAATCTGCACTGGGGGTATTTTTACTCCACTAGGCAGTCAAGAGCTCACTATTTGCATGAGTTTGCGACCTGGTGACAGCAGCAACTTGGACTTCCCCCAGTAGGGATTCGGTTTCTATGAAATACTCCTGTAGGGCTCCGGTTTTAGCAAGCTGGTCAGCCAAGTAATTCACAGTCTTATCTGGCCCCTCTATTTTGAAATGACCCCTTATTTTCTTCTAATAGATGATCACCAGATCGTCAAATGACTGGATCAGTTTGGCATGCTTTAAGGTTTTATTGTTGGCACAAAGCATGCCTTGATTCTTCCAGTTAATCAGGTGTTCCACGAATCCCGGTCCTGACATAATCAGAGTCAGTCATTATGAATAGTTCATTGAGTTGGCGGTGCACTGCAGTGAGGATAGCTTGATGAACGGCCATAAACTCTGCAGCCATACTGCTTCAGGGTCCTATTTTGTAACCAGCAGAGGGTTTTGGGGTATCAATCACACAGGTATTCCCAATGCCAGCCACTAGTTCTTTTTCCCCATTGTTATCAACATGGTAGAAGCACCTATCCACATAAACTGTGGGCATCCCCTGACACGTGTCTTCTTCGTAGACATTGTGGGGAAGCTAAGTAAGCCTCCATGTTGTTCTTGGTCATTAGACTTTCATCCTCAAAATGGTTTTCTTGAGCACAATCATGCAAGTCTGCCAATGAGCTAGGGGACTCTTCTTGTTTTGGCCATATCTGACCTCCTCAGGAAAGCCTTGCATGGTTAGAACCCAGGAAGTAATTCTGGAATTACTAACATTTCCTGCTGGGATTCTGTCACTTTAGAGAAATTGCAAGGGTTGGTGTGAAGTCTTAACATGATGTGCTCCCCCTGGATGAATGGGTGGTCATTTTTCAATGCCCACTTCGTTGCCAGGAGTTACCTTCTCGCCGTCATTGAATTTTTCCTCCACAGAGGACAAAGTCTTGCATGCAGATTAGCTAACATGGTTGACCTTGACATGCTTTTGACACAACACGGCAAGTATCTGAGAACCCCTTCTCCAAGGAGAACTCCTCGTTCTTTATGTGGTAAGCCAAACAAGGAGCCTGGGAAAGGCTTCTTTTCAGTTGTTTCACTGCCTCGGCTTGTTCCAGACCCCACTCCCACTTGACTCAGGCTTTTAATAAATGTATCAAGTGTTAAGTGACCTCTGCATAGTCTTCAATGAACATCCAACTATAACTATTGAGTCCAAGGAGATTTCTTAATTCTCACAGAGTAGTAGGGTCTTTTAATTTCATTAAGGCTTCCACCTTTTTCACCTGGCGATAAAGACCCTCAAGGGTTATCTCATGCCCTAAAAAGTTCACTCGGGTCGTACACCACTGTGCCTTCTGGAAGAACAGTTTTGCTCTGGCTTTCTGCAACTGGGTCAGAACATAGCAGATTTCTGCTATGTGTTCCTCCACAGTTGAGCTCTTGATCAGAAAATCAGGGCATGGCCTTATGTAGAAAGATCTTGAACTCATTGCCGGAGTTGATGTATCCAGAGGGGGGTTCAGGTCCACGTATACTGCTGCCCCGAAGGTAAAGGCATGCTTGTACTGGTCTTCCCTACTCATAAGTACTGTCCAGTAGCCTTTGGCCAAGTCAATGGCGGGGTACACCTTTGACCCTTGGATCTGTGCCAGCCCTTGATTGATGTAGGGAAGTGGCCATCTTGACATGTGGACCTGTTCGTTCAACTCCCTCAGTTCTGCACATAGTCTCCATGGACAGCTTGGTTTTAGTATCCCCAGTGCCAGGTTTTTTAAGGTACTGTGGATCAGACTAATTATCCCCCGGGATTCTAAGCTCTTAATAATCTCCATGAGTGACTCCAGGATCCATCTCGGGGTCCGTAGGTATGGTGGTTGAATGAATGGATGTGCGTCCACAGTTGTATGAGTCCACTGAAAAGATATCTTGGAATTCCAGGAAGATCTGTTTTAGCTTTTTTCTTTGCTCCTCATTCTCATAGGCATCAGCAAGATTGATCCTTTCCTCAACCATCTGCTTGAAACCTATAAAGACCTCAGGCTTGGTAATTTCAGCGGTATCCTCCAGTTGGGTGGAGAGATCTGTTTTGATGGTGTTGACCGGGACAGTAGGTTACAGGGATTCGAGGTAGTGGCCCTTGACTCTGATCACTGCCTCCTCCGTCCTGATGTCACAGGTCACCTCTTCCGCTGCGTAGGGGCAGGAAGACCACAACATGACATTTCCCCCATTCCCAGTAAAAATAATTTCTGGAGGAATACCATTGCTGATGTTGAGACAGTCGTTTGGGATTGGTCCCATGATTTCTTTACCTAAATCAATGGAATAATGTTGGCCATCAACCACCATTCCAATAAAGGTGTCTGCGCCCAAAGTGATACTTTGTGGGTCGCTTGTATCTACCAATATTCGAATGGTGTCATGTTATAGGTCTACTAGAAGTGTTGGATTTAAATACAAACCTTGTTGTCAGAGATGGGAATTTAAATTTACATAGGTATCCTGATGTTTGAGGACCTCCTTGAGTTCCAGAAACTCCTCAAGACCTTCTTCTTCTCTCCCACTTTCTCTCTCCCTCTCCCCTGCTAACCTCCTTCCCTTCTCTTCTCTTCTGTTTCCCTCATCTTCCCTTTTCTCTCTCTTTCTTTCTGTTTCCCTCCTCTTTCTCTTCCCCAACCTGCTCAGTTCACGGACTGGTCGTCTGTTGCACCTCCAGAGCCTCACAGGTCCCAGGCTCCCCCGCCAGTCTTGCACTTGCCCCCGGGCCTCTGCGCTCTGCCTGACACTACTGCAATCGGAATATGTTCCATGTGAGGGGCAACCACTCTGCACCTAACTCAGGCTCCTGCTGGACTCGGCGCACTTATCCCCCTCCCCCTCCCTCCCACTTCCTATTTTCATACTTGCATGACCCTGAATGTTGTTTGTCCTGTCCTCCATCTGTATTCCCTCCCTAGCCTGGTTGTGCCTGAAATACTCATGCATAGGAGCATTGATTACCAACCACCAATCGATCTGAAATATCGCCAGGCCTAGTAAGGTAGTTTATTGTCCTGTATGCCCCCCCCCCCCCCACCCGTTTTTCTCTCCCCACTCTTTATCACAGACTTACACTAGTAAAAATGCCTCTGGCCTAGTATGCTAGTTATTGTTGTTAGGTCATTCAGAATCTTCAAGGCCTAAGAATGATGACTGTATTCCCTTGTCCCCTTCCCGCCATATAACGCTTTGAAGCACTTCACTTGTGTATAAGCGCTCTACAAATAAACAATTACAATTACAGTTCTGTCCCCGCTTCATTTTAAGGGGAATAGTGAATTGTCGCACCTGTCCTGGGATGATAACCTCTTCTCGCACGTGAAACTCTACCGCATAAGGCAACAATTGAGCTGACCAGAATGCTTTTTTGGTGTTGTCAAAGCCCATGGGGTTCCCCCCAGTCGGGACCAGCCTTTATTATTAATTAGGTCCAAATTGATTGTGACTCATTTTAGAAAGTCACTTCCCATATAAAGGTGGAAGGGACATCTCTTACAACCAAACAATTATGCTCTATGCTTTTGTTGCCAATGGAAATCTTTAGGGAATGACCTAAAAAGACTGAAAATAATAAACCGTATGGTATATTTGACTGAATTTAGGCTGTCTGAAAATCCTGTACAACCAAAAATTCGATCAAATATGCCATACATGACCATTATAGTGAACAAGGGGAACAGGGGTTGCGGCGGTGTCCCCCGCTCCCCTTGCTTGCTATAATGAGAAGAAGGGTTGCGGGGGGACCCCCGCATAGGAGAATAAAGTAAAAAAATAAATAAAAAGGGGTGGACCCTGCGGTGCTGGTTCTCAAGCACTAGGTATACTGCTAAAAGGTAAGTAGGGGGGGGTTATTTGTATGGTATGCTTGGGGAGGCATTCATTTTGGGTTTGTTTGACCGTAATGGTCAAGTTAGCTACAGACGTTTCGGCTGCAAAATGTTCCATTACGGGCAAACAACCCAAATCCAATTTTTAGCATACACCTGCTAGGAAGGAGATGTTTGGAGTTTCCAGGCCTACTTCCAATATGTCAAGATAATGTGGGAATGGTCTGATCTTTTGGGTGTTTCCTGGATAATCCTTAGCTGATGAAGCTCCTTCCATTATGCAGGCATACTCTGGAGTGCACCGGATCCTCCCCCCTCATTTAACTGAATGAGAAAAAACAACTGTTCGCCCTTTTTTTGAATGTCCGTCAGACTTTGTGCAGGTTCTTCCTTGTCTGGTTTCATGGAACTCAAGGTTTCTTCTGATTTCTGACTGGTGTAACATTTTAGAGTGTTCCCTTCCAGTGTGGATTGCCACTTAAAACTGGGAGGAAGATTGATTTTCAAGAATGGAGAAGTGTTCCCATCACCAGTTTGTTCTCCTAGAGAGATGACAATGATGCCTGGGACTTATTTTTTAAACGGAATTCAACTTTCTCAGAAAGTCTAACAATTAAATGACAGGTACCATTCATGCGTACATAGTTGGCACTCATTTCTAATTTTATAGACAGGTTAGCCTGGGTCCAGAGGACCTTGTTTACACAATTGATCAGAGGTGATATCCTCCTCATCAGATCGCTTCCCAGTAAACAAGGTATGCCGTCTGGAGTCCCAACAATCACCTGATGTTTCAGTCGATGTCCGCCAATTTTTATTTCCCGATCCGCAGTCCCTTCGATGGAAATTTCATTCCCATCAACATTTTTGAGTTGTCCGGGAAGTGGCATGAGTGGAATTTGGTGGCCCTCCCCCTGTCCTGAGTTTAGTTGGTCAAAGGCTTTTTTGGACAGGAGGGTGGCTTGGGACCCAGTGTCCACCAGAGCTGATAATTCACGTTGACCCAGCACCCTGACAGGTGCATAGAATCAGCCTTCTTTCTCCTCTAGGGTGCAAAGAAAGTGTGATTTAGCTGTCAGTCTGGTGTTCATTTTCTTAAAATTGACCCGTGACACTGTGTGATCTTGGGCAATTTTTCTTGTCAGAGTTTGAGAATATGTAACGAAAATGTTACAGGATTTGGGGAATCCTCTTTATTCTCTGATTCTTTGCTGTCCTCCTTTTCCTGGGGCCAGTTCTCCAAGCCTGTTTGGCGGAAGGACACCACCATTTCCATTCTATTTGTCTCACATTTTGGGGGTTGGATAGTTTCTTGTTTCGGTTGGTCTCCATACTTACCCTATCCCACTCAGGGTCTTTTGGGACCCATTTGTCCTTGGGAGGGAGCCCCCCGTTCCTGAAAGAGAAGATTTCCTTACCTGAATCCTCCAGGATTCTTCTATTTCATAGTGGATGACCAGGAGCACCTCCACAACGTGGGTTCTTCCTTCGCCTCTCCTACTTACACTTTGCTCTTTAGGTTCTAACATTATGGGGGTTGGAGAGTCACTTGCAGGCTGAGAGGTTTCTAGGGTGAGAAAGGAAGCTTCCTCTAAGGCTTGGCATCCCTCCTCCACAGGGTCTTCTCCTTAGGAACCTGTGGTTTGTTGGATGTTTCCTCCCATCATTTCCCCCATGGGGCATCAGCCCTGGATGTTGGTGCATTTCTGGGAAGCAGGGTAGGGTTGCAAGTTGGACTGAGCCCTCAGCATGCACCCCAGGTCAACCGCCAGTTGCTGGACCGGCCTCTCCAGCAGCAAGGCCTTTTCTGGGTTGTAGGGAGGTCATACCTATGTTGCTCCCGAAAAGGGTAACTGTCCCTTCTCCCGGAGTTGCTTGGGTACTGGAAATTCCCACGCTAATTTCCCATCCTGAATCAACCTTCTCCCGGCTTCAGGGATCTATTGTCCTGGAATAGGGGAGAGGAGGATTATTTTGGAAGTTCTGGTTCGGGGGATATCTGGGGATAAAGTTCAGTTTGGCAGATGGAGTTGTACTTCTCTCCTGAGGGAAGTTTGGAGGGAAGTTTCCCGGGGCACTACATACCTGATTTGTTCCCCCCTTTGGCCCAGGGGAGTGTATACATACCCCAGGATTGGTTTGGTACCCTTGTACCTAGGGCGGACATAGGTGGCAGGGTCAGAGGGATTATTGTTCTGGGCCCCTGCCTCACTACCATTCGATTGGGCTGGGTCTGAGAATCTCCTCTCCCTTTAATTCTGCTTGAACATGGGGGCCCAATGGCTTCCCGGGGGCTGCAACATCTGTGGATTAGTGCTTGAAGAGTGGGGTCCAAATAGAGAGGTAGCAGGAAACTCATGCTACAATTCAAAGTAATTTTTATTCTACACAGCAAGCCCTCAGACAGGCTAAAGCACACATCAGAAAATTCAGCAACTCTTGGCTCTCTCCTAACTTCAGCTACTGACATACTGTTTCAGAGATGAGGTAATTTACAAAAAAAACAGAAACATTTCTATTGGACCTTGCAATTAAAGACAACCCCTTCTATGCCTGTGATTTGCTAGCTTAACTGCCACTCGGAACCAGTCCGAACAGGTTTTACCTAGCTTATTCTGAACCAGTGGACTCTCCATGAACTCCTATGAAGGAATTCTTAATTTATTTCAGGAATGATTATGCAAAACTCGACCATTTTGTGTCTAGCAACCATTTTAGAGTTTGCTTGAGAGTTTGTCTGACTTCGTCCCACTTGGCTGATCAGATTACGAAATGCCTGACCAATCTATTTTTTACTTATAGCTTAGTCTGTGCTCAAATTCAAATCTACATTGTTTGATATAAATGTATACTATTCAACATGTCCTTCACTTGGCAAGGCATTCTGTCCTAAAAAGTATATGTTGCTCTTTAATGTGCTTGTTTTGGCCTTCCTGTCACTATAAATCTGATCTTTACAACACTTGGAACTATCAATCATCTTGCTACATTCAG
The DNA here is from genome assembly GCF_040938575.1 of Ambystoma mexicanum. Taxonomy (NCBI): domain Eukaryota; kingdom Metazoa; phylum Chordata; class Amphibia; order Caudata; family Ambystomatidae; genus Ambystoma; species Ambystoma mexicanum. The sequence continues at coordinate 275,590,250 of NC_090941.1, forward strand.
TTTGAGAGAGGGGGGTCTACCTTCTATACATGCTTTTTGGCAGAAGGAGTATTTTTAGAACCCCCATCTCCAGATCCAATGGAGGGGTCATTTTTACCTCTGCCACCTTCGCAGCAGCAGGGGTGATAGATTGTTTGGGGTTTTCGGGGTTGTTTTTACTCTCAGTGGGCTTGTGGACCTCATAGATCCTGGTGGCCTGTTCAATCACCCAATTCAGGGTCCTATGCTCATGAAAATCACGCACCAATTGAGTCATTATGTACTTGGGGAGCGCATGGAAATATGTAGTTATGAACTCCCGACTATTTGTGTTCACCCAGCGGGAAGTCTGGGCAAATGCCAGCTTTAACTCCTGCAGAAACTCCCTAGGTGCCTGATCCTCCCCACATTGCAAATAATATGCAGTCTTACGGGCCTCTTATGGGTTCTTATGTCTGGAAATTCTTTTTAAAATTGCTGCCTTGTATATGGACCATTTATAATGATTCTGGTCCTCCAGTCCCGAAAAGAGACTAGAGTACTCAGGAGAGATCGTCAGTTTCACAAACTCCGTACAATTTACATCATTTTTCACTCCAAATGAGGATACCATTTGACCATATAATTCTAGATGTTCCCACACCAAATACTTAGTGTTTTTATGGTATGGTGTCATGAAGCCCTTTATTGCCTTGATCTGTCTAATTGGGTCTTTGACAAAATCCTTTTTTTGTTTCCCGGCTTCCTTTTTCTCTGCACCTGAACCCATTCACCTTCTGGCTCAGAGCTGCTATTGGTACTCCATTCCCCACCTTCTAGGTGCTCCCTATCTCTATGAGACTGGGAATACCTCCCTGAACCACAGGGTCTGGACTCCTCTTCTCTGTGTCGCTGTGAATTCTCAGGGTCATTTCCCCTTTAATCACCCTTTGGCGCAGGATAATACTCAGCCTCTTCCTCAGACTGACTCAATTGTGTAGTCTCCCCCCTTCGAGAGAGCCTGGAGAAATTCACCCCTTCCCCTGAATGTAGGGAGGTTTTTAATATGTCCCTCCTGGGCTGAAGCTTTGAATGTTCTTCTCCAGTGAAGAGAGTTGGATGCAATCTCATTTCTTTTAAGTCCAACTCAGTCATTTTCTCATCAAGGTAGTTTTCATGGTCTGTAGTATTCACTGGATTATTCTTGACTTCCAAGGACACTCTGGTCTGGCCACCTTCCCTTCTAGATGATAGAAGTGAGTACTCTTCACTCTCAGATAAGGACTGGCCTTCTGGGACAGTTTGGTTAGGCCTGGGTCGGTCTAGGTGACTCATGTTTCCTTGGGCTGTTAAGTGACTTCAATTCAGCAATCCCACTAAGTCAGTGCCTCGTCTGGGACGCCCAAGGGAAGCCCTTATTTATATATTTTTATGACAAGTTATAATCTGGATGATGAACCCTTGTATAACGCCCGTCTCTTAGAATCCCCCTGACCCCACTGAGCCAAGAAGTAGGTTTGTTTTGCAAATTAAAAAGGTTTATTTGAAAAATTAAACAATAGATATATATCACACTTTTATAATAAATTAATATTTGATATCACACTTAGACATATGACAGTGATCAACAATGGATGATGTTATACTAGCACACTGGTTTAATTACTTAGGAGTAGTATAGAGGATAAGGTAGCTGAGAATGCTTTATGGTTTCAAGGAGATGCAAAGATGAATAAAAGGCAGTACAGAAATAAACTTGATATGATTTCAGCAAAAGATAATATAATCACTTTTCCCCTTTTGGCAATTCACCACCCCCCCTTATGCAATATAAAACGATGGAAAAGAGAGCACACAGTTCTCAGGAATACAATCAAATGTAGTTCAGTTCCCCCCTAGCAAGCTTAGATCACAGGGATGATTTTAAAACACAGGCAAAATACTTTAAATGTGGTTTGCAAAGAAGGGAAAAATATGCTAAAAATTATTTTAATTCCCTATAAGAGATTCAGGGCGGGTGATGGCTACTTTAAATTAGTTCAGGATCACTTTAGCAATGCTCTATGAATGATTGTCAGGTTGCAAACGAATTTCAGCAAAGGAAAGCAAGAAGCTGCTATTTTGACAAGTGAAGAAACTTGAGCCAAATCGCAAATCGCTGCACTTTTTCCGAGTGCGTCGAGCGCCTAGCACAAACGGTTCAAGAGATACGGACGATTTTGTGAAGGTAGTTTTTCAGAAATGAAATAATGATTCAAAATGGCAAAATGACACTTTACAGGTTTAAATCGGAGAGGGAACACACGATGCCTATGATGCAGTTCTGGACAGGTTCAAATGTTTTGAATCAGATTATTTTAAGCTAAAAGATGGGTTCTGCACAGTTCTAGCTGGGTACTCACACTATAAATTTGAAAGGAATGGCCTCGTCACTGATCTGGTCAGCAAGTTTAGCTGCGGTTCTCTCTGCTCGGCGGGTCAATTAGGCACCAGTTCTGTTCACAGCGGTCTGGGTCTGGTCTGCGGTTCTGGATACAGCGGTCTGGGTCTGGCACTCGGCACTGCACGGATCTCTGTTTCTGCTGGTCTGGATCAAATGGATTCTGGATATAGCACTGCTTTCTGGGTCTGGGGGTCTGGCACAGGGTTCTAGGCCAGAATCAAACAGCTCCGCCCGGCTGTTTGTATAAATTGCAAATGATTTTGAAGCCTGCTAAGAATACTTTTGCTTGCAGTAGGCCTTCTTGGTTAAAAGTTCTGTAGTCTAACTGGAGTCAGTCTGGATCTCTGGAGTCTGGATGTGAAGTTGTCCGTCAAAATGCTCCGCAGAAATGGAAAATGAATGTCCCTGTCTGGCTTCCAGTGGCTCTTTTTATGTCTTTTGGGAAGTGGGTGTGAAGGCTATCTTTCTATGCCCAACCCACTCACGATTTGATAGGTCAAGGATTTCTCTTTGACCTGATTTGAGAAGGGAGCAGTGAGTCATCAGGTGACATCTTTATGGCACACAGAAAGAACACTCCCCTTTGCTTTTACCTTAGAATATCATTTTCATAACTAAACACATTTCCCAGATACACAAGTGGTTGACATTACATATACACATCATATATCACATAAGGTCGTTTCTGTTCCAACTCTGATGTTTCTAAGAGCTTGGATTAAGAAATGACAACATTTTGCGCTTTTTGGTTGGTTTACCAATATTGGATTTTTACCAAAAATGACACAGATGTACACCGCCTTTCTACACATATTCCAGTAAATTTTCATTTTTCTAGCGTGAACCCCGTGTCTGCAATCTCCATAATTCATGGGGTTTTGCCTCAGAACATGGTACAGAGTCCTAACACCTCTTAAAATGTGCACAGAAAAATCACAAGAATAATGATATTAATTATATCATTTTGACAAGTCCGTACTATGAATTATCCATCTTTTTAAAATTATGCTCTGGCCCAGAGGGGTGTGGTTTCCCAAAGCACATCGTGGAATTTCTGGTTTGTCCACTTCCTCCAACTCAAGTTGCTCACAGAGGCACTGCCCCTCCCCGTTTCTCTCAAGAGGAAGCCATTTACGACCCCCCCTAATTTAACATTTGCCTGAGCCCAGGAAGGCTCATTGTTCTGTTTCCCTCCAGTCCTAGGTGCTCCTCCCCTGATTCAATCAGGGAGGTGTCATCTCCTTTTGGTGGGGGCAGCAGAATGCAGCCAGGCCTGTGAAGAGTGGCTGAGCAAGTTTCAACTCCTGTCGGGGGTAGTTGCCGGGCAGAATTCACTCTCTTCAAGCCAGGCGTCAGCCATATGTCACTTTTGTTCCCAGTTTTTCTTCATCCGCTAGAACGCTGATTCTAAGTTCAAAACTATGACATTTAACAGTTGCAAACTATGTGACACTCAACAGTAGGTCACTCATTTATTTTAAACATTTAGATTTTAGTGTCTTTCAGTCCAATTTCACGTCAGCTGCTGACATCCACAGCTCAGCCAGTTTTGTTATAAACATTGTTTTGGGCTCTTCATATTTCCAGATTTTGTATGCACACAAGAATGCATTCTGCCAAATGTCTGCTGGTGTTCAGTGAGATTTTTGAATATCTTGCAATGTTTAAAATAGGTATTTTTAGCTTGCATTTCAGAGAAACAAAGGTGATTTCAAAGCGCTTTTTGAGCCAAACGGCACTGCTGTTTTTCCTTTGGCACGCATTCCACTCATGGCACTCCTGGCCCATCACGCTCGCACTGGTGGGTGGTAGGTCAGGCGACCAATTTGGTGTGCGCAAAAACTGCGCGGTTTTCCTGGATCCTGGCGCAAATGTGGGCTTTTCCGCCATCTTGGATTTCCTAATCCCACAGCACCAAATGTTGCAGCATAATAACTCGAACATGGGTCAAAACCCCTGACAGGGCTTTGTAGGTGAAAAGCGCGAGGTCAGTCGCAGTTGGCCCATAACAAGTTGTGGTTAACTGGTATGAGGTTCCTGATGGGGAGGGCATCTCCCCTGGGCCAGAGGGCCCTTTCCCGTAAACTGGTTGGTCAGGGTGCATCAATGCTGGTTTGTAATTTTCTATTTCATTTGTGAAGCTTTCACACCTGCTTCCCTCTATCCTTATTTCCCGATGGTGTTCAGAGAGCGGTCTTTTTAACTCTGATACCAGGGCATGATTGACCTCAAGTATTTTACTCTTGGCCATTAATCGATCTTCCAATTCCCTGAGTTCATTCCGACTTGACTCAATTTCATTTTGTGGCCTGCATTGTGCGCGCATATTCAAAGTAGTTTGCTTTCAAAATACCAATCTCATTCTCTTGAATGTTTCAACACTGGGCTCCCTGTAACAGGTCAGCTTCCACTTGCCTCACACACTCCATGAGTTCTACATGTTCTTGCCTATTTCCAGTCAGTTCCTGAGAACCTGACTGACTCTTTTCGGCATCCATTTTCAATTGATGCACGTCCTGGTTCAAGAGGTCTTTTTCCTTCACTAGTTGCCTTTTCTGTTGTTTTAAAGTATGTACCTGCTGATACATCTGATCAAAGTCATTTTGGGAATCAACCCCTTTGATAATCAATTGATTGTTTTCATTTTTTTAACTCCTTTATTTGTAATTGAAAGTCCATAATGTCATCTAAAAGCCCTCTATTATGAATAGTCTAATCATTGACCTTATGTTGCAGTGTGCTCAAATTTTCCACACACTCTTTATGTAGATTTTGCAGTGCAGAAAACTATGTTTTATGCTCTGCACTCTTTTGCTGCTGGGTTTTTAACTCATTTTTGAGTTGTTCCATGAGGCTTCCTTGTTTTAACTCGAAAATATGGCTCTGCTGTGCTTGACCTTCTAACTGTTTAAGTTCTTTGTGCGCCAGATTTAGATTCTCAGTCTGACTTCGCACACAGGCCTCACTTTTCTGCACTCACTCTTCCACTAACTGCAAGTAGAGGTATAGATAAGCTGTGAGCATTTTGGGTCATAAGAAATGCCTTTAATGCTTTGTGCCATATCCCACCTTCCCAGCATATGTCAATTCCTTCTGATGTAACATCTTGCATCATTTTAGCGTGCCAGCTCCCTTTATCCGCCTCTGTCCACTCACCACAAATGAACAGATTAGTAAGGAAATGTCTGCTGGCATCATCTAATTCAATTAAATTAAATGGCCTTTTTTGCAATTTTTTAAGAATTTCCTTTGCGCAGGGGCAACATTCACCCTGTTCACGCTTAATTTACACTCACAATGCCAAATCAAAATCAATTTTTACTCAATCTTAATTTTTCTTCTACACACCTCCCTGCAACTTGCAGGTCAGGTCATCATGGCACATTAATAAGAATTCTTCATGTTAAGCAAATTGTAGCTCTCTGGTCTCCAGACCATTGCCACTCTCGGCCAGCCTGTGACCAGAGTTTATTTTTTATTAATCTCTTTGTTGTTTGAAGTGTAAACTGCAGATCGAAAATACATGGGCTGCACTGGCCAAAACAAAGATCCCCCACTGCAGACATCTGTCATCCTGTATTCTTATCTAAAGGGGACCACTATTTCATTCTGGAAAGCTTTTATTTTCCTGTATTATTTTTCAGAGTTCAGCCGTGATTGCAGCCCCTGTTTTCACACCTCCCCCCTACATTCCAACCATGCACTGGCTAGGGCTTCTGCCATGCCCTGGCTAGGGCTTCTGCCCTACACAGAAATGAGCTTTCAGAGACACCAAGCCTAGGGAAAGTTTGTTTTCAACACCCTTAGTGTCCATGCTTTACAGCAGTTGTAAACAGCCATGGTGCAAGCCAGGCTTTCAGTGGGGGAGTCATTTGTGAAGTCTGCCAAAATTTAAGCCAAAAGGGTCTGCCTCTGGCATAAATGAGATATTCATGTGACCCATGGAAACAGAGATTTTCTTTTCACTTGTTACCCCTATTTTTCAGGTGAAGCATAATATACATTACATCTTGTCTAATACACACTTAGGGCCTGATTCACAGAGCATTTCCAATCGGATTGCTCCATTATAAAGCACTGGCAGAGTGTTTGCAGAATGTGAAGCTGCAAGGATCAAGGCATTTTGCTGCTGGAAGAGTCTGTCTTCTGAGACTTCTGAGACTATGCGAGTCTTTCTATGTTTTCTTCACCAATAAACCACTCATATTTGCAGAGGGTTTGCGGGTGTGTGAGGCAGTCGCACCCAGCTCTGCAACTTCCCTTGAGTTGACCGAGGCAACGTGATCTGCCACCAAATGGAAGAGGAAGCCGAACATGGCCGTCTCCAAAGAACGAGGAGTAAGGTACATCAGCTCATAATATCTAAAGCTGTGGCTGTTTGTCATGAAAGTGAGGTCGGAGGGAGGGCTCGAGCAAATATTATGAAGAACAGCAGACTGAACTGTATACTGAACTGTATATCTACGCCTGGTGATAGCAGCCTGGTGAGCCCATTAAACTTAGAAAAGACCAACATTGCCTCACCCTCACGGCTCCGTTCCCCCCCCTCAGAACTTACCAAGAACACTGTCATGACAACCGTTGAGGATAGGATTGTGTATAATATGGATCAGCAAACAGAACCACAACCAGTGACGGCTGTCGGCTGTCGAGGAGCCGCGGGATGGTACCATAGGACAGCAGGTTGCCTGCGTATAGTGACAGACTTGGTTACGATAGATATGGAAAACCGGGAACATGTGGGATGTGGTTCCGACAATGTTCAGGGGCTGTTTGGGATTCAAGATCTGCGGGTTCCTGGGAATCAAGTACCCTTAAACCCAGTGGTGGCCAGGGCAAACAAAGTTGCAGAGGTCGCCTATACCAACAGCCTGAGACCACGAGAACTATTCCTGCAAAACACCAAAACGAAAGGAATTGATTGCCAGAAAGGGAGGAGCATTGATCGACTCACAAAGAAACAAAATTACTTGACTTCGGATCTGGGCACTTTGAAATGGCATTTCAAGCCCAGAGAAGCTAAAAAGGACGCATGCCATTTTAGGAAACGAAACAAGAAATATCGGTATAGAAGCGGAAATGACATCAAAAGCAAGCGGAACACCAGAAATTACGGATGAGGATCTCCTGGTTGGCGTGGTAAATACTTTCTTGTAACTTTCAGCAACCATTCCTACCTCTCTAACCAAAGTAAAAGAGCCCGCTGCTGCCTGCCCTATATCATGGCTTCGTCCAATTGACTTAGAAACATCAGCTATTGTAACATCCAATGATGACAATTCTATCGAAATGGAGGCTGAAGAAAGTCATTTATACCCAGAGGTTGTGACAGAAAAGACTGTCCAACTTGAAATCCAAACCGAACCTTTGATACAAGCGCTCGAGAAGAGAGACGAGAGTCACCGCAACTCAAGTCTTGAATGTGAAGAGAGCCTGAATAACAAAGAAAAAATGCAAAGGTGACAGTGAATTTAAAAGTCAGAAAAGCAGAACCTTGTGTAATGAGTCATTAAGGCGGATCTCTAACAATGCCCATAAAAAATCTGCTCTAAGAAAGAGGATTCAAAAAAGGTTAGGATTCTCAGATTCCTCAAGATTGAAAAAGGAGGACCTAAGAGAACAGACGTTGAGCGTTCATCCATAGAGTGAGATTGCGCAACTACAGAGAAACAGTCACCCTTGATAGAACTGTTGCCACAGGAACCACCAAGAATAAGGATTGGTTCAAGGAAGCGTCCTACAAGCAGTGACTCTGACTCGGTGAGTTTGCATTCGCCCCAGCAATTTAGAAACAGAAGAAGTTCCATAAAACATCTAAACAGCTCTAAAAAGAGAAATTAATCACTTGTTATAAATGCCAATCAAGATTGGGAAAAATCTACACACTGTAATTTCTGCTGTTATCATAACGCTTGCTCCTTACTTACAACTATATGAGACTTTGTGTGACAATTATAAAGACCAGTCAACATTAATTGCACAGATGAATTCAAAACTGGTCACTGTAGAAAATGTTATTGAGTCAATGAGAGAAAAAAGGGAAGGGAAAAGGAGTTGGATGGAGTAATCCTGAAATCACTAATTGACTCTCTACGGGATGTTAAAGCAGACAAAAGAATCTTCCTGGAAAGAGTTAGAGAGATAGTCACTTGTACAAAAACAGATTCGAGTGGAAACAAGAGAGTAACAGATCCTCCAATTAAGGACCCGAAATCCATCAACGGTCACACGACAATATCCGCAGATGTAGAAGAGACCTCTAGTAAAAGTAAGAGATCAGATGCTCCTTCACCTGTAAAACCGTTTCCCACAGGTTCTGAGGGGGAACCCAGTCAAATATCTAATCCCGTTTAATCCTACTTAATAGCTCCTTTGAAAGTGGTGGTAAGTGCTATGATTTACAATAGAGAAGTAAGTTCCATATCTGAGGAAACTTCTATGAATGGGACGAAACGAAGAAATGCAGAGTCAAACAAAGGGTGCTCAAACCCATTTTCCATCTTTAATCAGGGTGCTTGCGCTAAAAAAGGCGGAAATTTAAAAGGACCAAAAAAACAAATGCAAAAAACTAAAAATATTAAAAAATGGGTGAAAAAAATAAAACTTGTGGTTCACGAAGGTTCTTGAGGAAACTGAAATTTATAGAGGAGAACGACAGAGTTCAAGAAGTTTTCTCTTCGGAAGGAGAACCAGAGAGTTTGCCTCCTTAGTTGGTGCGCATCTCAAGTAAAGATCAGATCAGTCTGAGGAATGATCTTAAAGAAAAATCTCTACAAAACGACCGCAATGTGAATGTCACAGATTTGTTAGAATTATCAATTTATGAGGATGACTATGTTCCTTCCCCCATATTACAGGGCACAACTGTATTAATCAGCCCAATGAAAGACAGAGAAGTGGAAACCCTAAAGTTGGCTAGTGAAAAGTCAAAATATTCCATATTTCACACTTTGAGCGAAAGAAGAAAAACAGTGAGACACAGCACCGCGAGAGAAGCAGACTTAGAGTTGCCTGAGGTATTGATGAAGTTACTTGAGGAGAAATGAAAAAAGGTGAATCACTCACTGAACAGCAGATCAACGAAAGATCTGCAATCACCTCCCCGTCAGAGAAATGCTAGACATTGGGAACATAGAGCAAATTTGAGGTGGAATGAGAATAAAGAGGAAAGGAATTGTATAATTCTTGAAAGAAAATTAAAATCGGACGATGGTCTGATTTTAAATCGCTCAAACTTGATGACTCTCTTGCACCATATCCCCAGATTGTGGGTAATTAACTCAAAGGACATAAAAGTTGTCCGCTCACTATGAGCTCTGAAATTTCAACAACTACTGTGATGGAAGCAAGAGACCATTTTTGCTTCGATGTTGAGGAATCTGAAGCTCCAGGTAGTTGGCGATTAGAAGGCAATGTAAATTTGTCGCCATTGGAGAACGCTAGGAAGCAGATAAAGAAATCTTACTATACCCCAGCCCAGCGAGCTAGGTAACAACAACTAAAAAGTGCAGTCCTCGACAACAATACACCTTAACAAAAGAGAAACAAGCGACTGTACAGACCAAGTGATGAAAGAGAAAAGTCCTCTTTAGAGGATTAAAGTAACAATCCAATGCAACAATTCTAAGGTTGATCAATCGAAATTGGGTGTGCTCATCGACAATGACAAAAACACAATTGACGCCCACCTATCTTGGGATTGTTTGGCTAGAGCCCTTACATCGAATGCCTATAATTAGAGCCAGAAGAGAAAGCAATACGAACATTGGAAAGTTGGGAGCTGGAATACCCAGGGCTCTGGTCATCTGTACAATGATATGCTCCCAAAACTCTTCAAAATGGCTATAATTTGCCTTCAAGAAACGTGGTTAAAGGATACTTCCCTTCTAGATGGATATGGTGCTTATCTTAACCCGGCGAAAGGAGGGACAAAGGGTAGACCTTCTTCAGGTCTATTAATTCTAGTAAAAAACAACCGAAATCTAAATGTGGTGCAAACAATGAACCCTAACTCCTACATACAGACAGTTAAGATTCGTAGCATAAGAAAAACAATGTCAGACTAGGTTATTCTCATTATGAACCTATACTGGAATCCAGAAGTAAAAGTCGGAAGTGCCTTTATTGAAACTGCAATAGATTTGATCGACCAAAATCTTGAAGAGCACCCAAACCTTAAAATAGTAATATGCTGTGACTTGAATTCAAACTGTCTGAAAGAAAAGAATGTTACGGCATCTAAAGAACGTCCTAATAGATACAAGAAAAATCGAAGAGGTAAAGAATAGATGGAGGAAATGAGTCTAAGAGACATGCATCTTTTGAATGGAAATATTTTAGGCGACATTCCAGCGGCTTTGAGATGGACGAATGGGAACAGTCGAGCAACTCTCGATTATTGCTTTGTTTCAGGTAATCTCCTTCCAGAAGTAATAAGTATGGTGGTTGAGTAGATGGCTTACAGTGATCACGATCCTTTGATTGTATTACTCAAAAGAACATCCATTAGTCCACAGAATAGAAGTCGAGGGAGGACTACACCGCTTACGAATAAAACCCCATGATGTACTGAAAATAACAAAAGTTCTAATTGATTTGCTAAAAAAGAAGCCAGACTCGGTTGAATATGTTTGACAATTAATGACATTCTGTGCGATGAAGAAAGGAACAATGAAACCTAAATTCAAGCATTTACATATTTATAACAAAGGAAATAATAGTAAAAAAAAACTCTTAAGGAAAGACCTTCTATAAATAAGGAAACAGATGCCTTCAAAGAACAATGATCTCCTAAAGAAACGAAAACAAAAGTACAGAAATTGGATAAAACACAGACAATACTCAAAGACCAAAAGGACACTGAAAGTATGCTTCAAGATCGTGCTCATTTCAAATAGCAGGAGTTTCTGGCAACTATAGAATCTCACCTGCTAAATCCAATTGCGGAGGAGGGATGGATGACACACTTCAGACAACTATTCGGCAAGTCTAATTTGTCATCCAAGCGGTTAGAGAATGGAAAGCCAAAAACAAGAATTTGGAATCTAATTTGTGAGCGAGAAGAGATTCTGCTACTGATAAAGAACTGTAGTAGGCCCATACGGGGTATCAAATGCGTTGATGAAGGAGGCTCCAGAACAGTGGGCAGAGTTCTGTGAAACCCCATTTAACAGAATATTTAGGAAATACAAAATACCGGAATCCTGGAAGCTAGCAATAGTGATCCTCATTTGCAAGCAAGGGGGCATAAATTCCCCACTCAATTATAGACCAATCGCTCTATTAGAGGCAGTAGGGAACATTTTTGCAATGGTCATCCTAAAGAGGTTAAAAGAATGGATAAAAAAATAAAATTACTCACTAGAAATGAGCCCTCTCACCCAGTGTTTCAAGAAGTCCTTACAAATCTAGCTTTTCAACAAATTCTAGACTGTTGCACCTGCCCGTCATCTGACTGTTAGGTACTGTGAACCCCATGCATGGCCATTGTAAAAGTTTTGATTCTAACTGTATCCAAAGCATCCATTTTGTAAAAGTATTGATTGCAACTGTAATAATTTATGCAAAGATGTCTGTAACTACGCCGTGACACCCACGGGTTTGGGCGTATAATAAATGCAATAAATAAATACATACATTAGATAAAAGACAAACAGGGTTTGTAAAAGAAGTTGGATGTAATTTAAATCAATTGATCCTGAATCTATTTAAACAACATTCAGAGTACAAGAATGAAAAAATCTATATGGCCAGCATCGATCTAAATCAAGCTTTCGACAACATTGACCACTCCATATTATGGGAAAAACTCAAAAACAAAGGGTGCCCGAGTGATCTACTTAAAATCATCAGGGAACTATACTTGGACACAAGTATGCAGGTAAAACTTGATCAACAAGGACATTCATCGAGAAAGATTAAAACATCCATGGGACTGAAACAGGGATGCCCCTTAGCAGCTACCCTGTTTAATTTCTTTATTGAAGATATAAAGGATGCATTGACAGATAGTACCACTTTTCCCCCGAAAATGTACAGCACAGATGCAGGATGGCTGTTATACACGGATGACTTTGGCCTTTTAGAACTGACCAAGACCGGTCTACAAAGAAAATTGACTATCCTTCAGAAATATGTGGACAGAAATCACTTGAGAATCAATGCTTCCAAATCTGCAATGGGGATAAGAGAAGCAAGAAAAATGTAAAAGACTTCTGGGTGTTAGATAAGGAAAAGTTATACCCAGTTAAAGTACTGAAATATCTGTGTGTCACTGTAAAGGTGTACAAAGGAGAAAGACCCTGGGTAGAGAATCTGAAGAAAAAAATATGTCAATTGATGACTTAGGGTAAAGCGTTAGATAGATGATTAGAAAAATACTCACTAATTCCTATTTTGAAATATTTAAAGCAAAAAGTGACGCCTGTACTCATTTTTGGAGCTGAAACATGCACGGGAATACAAGAAGAGACATGGGACCGATTGGAAGGGGTTTTTTTGGAAAAGAATTTTAAATCTACCACAATCGGTCCCAGTGGCTATAATTCACCATGAGTTAGGTTTAAATTCCTTATAATCCAAGATTTTATGGAACAAAACATCACTGTTCAGAAAAACAATCTTAGAGGCATGTCCTCCTCAATTTGAAATACTCAAAAGCAGAGAAAATGGAGATGATGAATGGACTTTCAGGAATTGGAAGATGGAGTGTGAAAATGACCTCTCCAATTTGGGAATATCTAAAGAGTACCTTTGCAAAAATCCTTTGGCAGTCAAGAGAACACTATGAGCAGGTGACTGGTCATTAACAAAGGAAAAGAGAGCAGCATCTAATATCCATACGCTATCCAAAGGTAACATCGGTCACTTAAATGTGACAAGATGTTATTTAAGGAAATTCCCAACTAATAATTCATGGAATATACTGATGAGACTAAGAGTAAACATTTTACACAGCAAAATCTCTTTGACGAGGTACAATAAAGAGGCATCAGATGAATGTTGTCTGTGTGGATCTCAGAAAGAAACACTGGAACACTTAAGTTTATTTTGCCCAAAATGAAAGGATTTATGATCAATTCACCTCCTCCACGAACTTCAAAAAAACATAGGTTTGGACGCTGAGAAATGGTGGGAGAGGATTTATGGAGCAGATGACCACAGAGTCAACTATGCCACAGTCAACTTCCTGAAAGCTTCCTTGGGGAAACTGCAAGAAAGTCAGCAATTAGAAAAGTGTTTTAATAAGAAATCCAAGAAAGTTTGTAATAAACTAAATGCAAAAAATAAAAAAATAAAGCACTTCTGTGAATCAGGCTCTAAGTCTTTTCCTTGCCATCTTTATGTTAGCTGGGGAACATTTTTCTATTTTCTTGTTTTCAAACTCCAAACGCACATGTAAAGCCATTTTTTTCTGTCAGTATTTGCAAATCCTGCTTTTCATATGAAAGGGGCCTTTGATTTTCTTAGGCCACCATGAATTAAAAGGCTGCTTTTACTTTTGTAATGACAGATAAGCCTTTTTCACATTGCACTTCCATGTGTTTCTTGCACAACCACCACCGTCTGCCTTAATAGGCCCATTTTCAGTGTGAAGGTTCTTATATGATGGCTGGCAGGTCATTTTTCCAGTGGGCCCTTCAGTTGGGTTGGTTTGGGGCCTTTGATTAAACCCCACAACCTGGTCATCCATGATTGTGCGGATTTGCGGAATCGGTTGATTTCGCCTCTGCCCTCTGCATACTTACATTTATTTTACACATGTTTTGCTGTCGTCGTATTTTGCTATGCACTGTGTTGGCTGTTTTATATGTAAAGTCAGATTTTCTGTCTTGTAAGTATGTTTTTGAAAAAATACTTGTGTGCTACATTTGATAACTCCACACTAGCTTTTCTCTACAAGGGACTAATTTGGCCCTACGCATTCATTTAAAACCATGTATTTCTTATCTTTTACCTATGAAGTGGTTGTGCATGTATAACGAGCTACATCAAGATAGCTGCATACTGACACTCCTCTGCAAACCCTCCCTCAGTTTGTTATGGAGATGTACTGAGAAAAAGAACGGCAGAGAGAAACAGTGTAGCTATCATCTTTATCACCCCTTCAGATTTTGGTTGTTATTCAGATTGCATCTTGCTGCCTCATCTTACTGCTCAAAACGGAAACCATTTAGAGTACAATATGTCACTGGCACATACTTTAATAAAGATTACAAGACTTTAAACAAGTTAACTTGATAGAAGTTAATTGAGTTAATCAACACGCTATACCTGTGTTCCTCCACAGTGAGATGATATGTTTAAAAGGAGATGCACAGTGCGTTTTTCCATTTAATATTTCCCTGTTCAAAGGTATATATTTCTGAAATATTCACCTTGTAAGCTGTAATGCTGATATGATTCTTCAGTAATGGTATACACAAAAGAAGTAGTCAAGATTAATAGAGAAGTCGAACATAACCCTTCAATGATTGGAAAGCAAAATCATCAGCGGCAGTGGCCTTGAACAATATATATATGATATGATATGATATGGTATTTGTAACGCGCCTATACACAAGTGTTTCAAAGCGCAACGAGGCAGGGAGGGAGGGAAACAAAGGGAAGACAGACAAACGATCCTACTAGGCCAGGTGTCATTCAGATCGCGCAAGTGCAAAGGTAAGGGGAAAAGGAGGAAGTGCAGGGGGAGGAGGTGGGGGGGAAAGTGCAGTACAAGGTAAGTAGCGTAAGAAATAATAATTAATAAATAATAAATAAAAAGGGCCAGCTGGTGGCAAGTGCGAGGTAAGTGCAGAGCAAGTGCTGGGAAGGGGGCTGTAGGGTACAGTGACAGTCCCACAGTGCACGGGGAGCCAGGGAGGCAGTGCAAGTGGAGAGTGGCTGGGCCCTGGACCGAGGTTGCTGAGAGTGGCCCAGATGCAGGTTTAGTGCTGAATTCAGTGGGGGGTTAAGCAGGTTTAGCAGGGGAGAGGGAGAGAGAAGGCAGAAGCGAAGAGGAAGGTTTTGAGGTGCTTCCGGAACCGGAGATGGTTCTCCTCAAGTTTCAGGGAGGCAGGAAGGCTGTTCCAGAGGGAGGCCCCTGCTGCGGAGAGAGATCTACCCCCAGCTCGTTGCTTCGAGAAGCGGCTGACCATGAGGGAGTTGGAGACTATGTCAGTTTTCATGGGCTTTGTATGTCCTTAAAAAATAGGGTCCCAAGAGAAATAACTAGAATGGAAATTAACCCTCGAGATGTGGTCATGGAGCAGGTCAATTCCTATTATTCAAGGCCACAAGCTCACACTTTCCCATTGAGTTTCATTTAACGTTTCATGGTAGCACGTGTTGTTTACAGTGCCAGAAATAAAAATAAAAATGGCGTTAGACAATGCTGTGCTAACTACAGGTTGCTTTTAAGTGGTTATTGTTAGCACAAAGCCTCCTCCTTTCTAACTCCGCCACCCAACTAAAATCTCAGGAAACCACCTAAACAAAAGAATAATTCATAGGGCAGGTTTATTCAAAGTCCTTCTGCCAGGGGTTGGACTAATCCTGCCCACTCCTGTGTAGGTTCCCTCCACCACTAAAAGTTGCCCCATGGCGTCTGTTACCCTCTCACTCAAGCACGATGTGGAACTCGAGCCCATTGGTGCTCTGCTTTAGGGCCTTACTGGCGAGCATCTGATTCTGTCACTAAATAAGTCTGCTCTGTTTCACAGATACATTTTATTCTACTAATCCCTCATCTTTTGGTTGGGCTTTTTTGCTGCAGTGCCATGATGCCTTGAAAGTGTGCACTTTACTGCAGGTCTATGTTCCACAGCACACTGGTCAGTCCATGTTAAACTGCTGAATACTGCAACTCTACAGTGTGCTCTTAGAAACCTGACACAGGCATGTACCGCCCTCACAAGCATTTAAAAAAAAATATTTGATATGTGTTAACTTCAAGGAGCAGTGGCGCTCACTACAGAAAACATGTACTGTAGAACAATAATTCAGACAATGAAGTACAAGTCTAACCCCCATGTTAATTGTGTGGGTTTCACAACAACTCAGCGCAGCATTACACTGTTTTCTTTCCTATGGTACTCCTTCTCCTAGCTTCCCCTTCCACACAGCCTTTCAACACTCTGAAACGGACTGACAGAGATGTAAAGCAATATGCAATTAGCGTAGGATTGTATTACATAACATGGCGTAAGGCGTATGCTGTGAGAGATCTAGTCAAATAGACCTGTGGGTTAAGCACTCAATTCGAATGTCTATGTGATATGTAGTCCCAGGTTGGAATCCCTACGTGGCGTGACTCTGCCTTTATCCTTCCAAGGCTGATAAATTGAGCACAACTAAATTAGGCACTAACAGCAGTAATTAGCACGTGGAGATGGTTATTGACCTGCCCTCAGCCAATCAGAATGTTTTTACATTGCAGACAATAACTACTGGTATTGGAACATTGTGTCCATTAGCACCATAGAAGGGGGCGCTGGCCAATCAGAATTCTCGTAACGCCGGCTGTATTGTGTGGTAGAAGCTTGCGTTCTGAGCAGCCTGGGTGCTGCTAGCCAGTGCCCCCTTCCTTTGTTCTGCTTCTCCTCCCCCGCACCCTCCCAGCACCCATGTAGTTTCCTACATGGGTGCTGAGAGTATGTAATGTTTTTTTAAATGATAAACTTAACTCGTTGCATGGCCTGGCTTCACACCATGCTTTCCCGAGCCTGTTTCATTGTTGATTACGCCACAGTTTAATCAGGGAGTTATTGCATGTGTGGAACAAGCCATTCGTAAAAATGCAGAAATAAATAATTCTGTCTGATTAAACCTTTCTACAAGACAATTACTCTTTGGGTGATACACCACAGTGTACTTCCATTTGATTCCCTTGCTTTTGGCATATTCGCTCAATAATTCACATCTAAACTGAGGACCATTATCACTCACAATTTTCTCGGGGTAACCTTCTATCCTGAATATGGCATCTATGTATTCTATCATATGCGATTTCATGAGTTATTTTAATTTCTAACCAATTGGATCAGTGATCTACCCTGACTATTAGAAACATGTTCCTTCCCTTTCCTGTGTCACAGAGGCCTACAATATCGATGCCTAATATTTGCCAAGTCCCTACAGCAATGGGTAACGGAGAAAGAGATTATATGTATGTCCTTTTTCCTTTATCCGAATTCAAACGCATCCAACACTCCCTCACTTTCAGTTCAATCATGACATTGACACCTGGCCACCAGTATTTTTAATGCACCTTCCCCTTAGTGCACATGATACCAGGATAACCTTCATGTGCATGCAAAACTAACAGGTTTAGTAAAGTTTTTGGTGGAACTAACCTTTGGCCTCTAGGGATCAAGCCTCCTTCCATTGACAGCTGTTCTCTTACTCCCCGAACCCCCAAAATGGCTTTCAAATAATCAGGCACTTTCCCTTTCTCAGGAAAACCTTCAATTTCAAAATGCATTGTTATTCGACAATTCATTGTTAATTTCTTCCATCCATTTATCCTTTGTGATGACACCATCATTCGGAGTTACATATCCACCTAACAATACTTCTTCCTCGCTTCCTCTCACCTCTATCCCACCTCTTAGTAATGGTAAATGAGAAAGAACATCTGCAACCTCATTTTTGTGCCTGGGACATACATCACTTTGCAATTCTATTCCATTAATCATAACAAAAACAAGTGATTCTAGAAGTTGCCCTTCACAACCCTTGTCTGTCAGTACTGCAACCAGTGACCTATGGTCCGTGTGAATTGTTACAGGCTTCCCCCAAATTTATTTTTTAAAATATTCCACTCCCGATGTGCATGCTAACAGTTCTATTTCAATCACAGAATATCTTGTCTCAGCCTCAGTGACTACTCTAGATTCATTACACACTATTCTCTCTTCTCTGTCAGCTCCAATCAGTGCCAAAACTGCTCCAAATCCTTTTGTGCTCACGTTAACAGTTATAATAGATGGAAAAAGTGTGGCGTACCCTCCTAAGCTGGGTGCATTGCAAATCTCATCTTTTATTCTCTTCACAGCACACTCAAACATTTGATTCCATTAAAACACTACCCTTTTCTTTGTCAGTTTTCTTATGGGATGTGTGATCTCTGCGAAACCTTTGACAAATTTTAGATAAAATTCTACCAAACCCAAATAATTAGCGAACGTCTTCCAATGTGTCTTATCGCCTTCATAGTGTCTTCCTTTGCTTTATAACAATATCTGCTCATGACATCTCATGTATATTCTACCTGTGATCCCCTGAAATTACTCTTGTTCAACTCAATTGTCAACCCATTTTTTCGGATTCGTCCCAAAGCTCTGTTTAATCTTTCATCATGCTCTTTATGGTCTGTGTCATACACCAATTTATCATCTTGGTAAACCAAGACTCCTGCAGATATTACTGCAGATGCAAGTCCAAAAGGCATCCTGCAGTAGAGATACAATCCAACTTGTGTTATAAATGAAGTCAAATTTCGGCTTTCAGTGGTCATGGGAATCTGGTGATACGCAGATGACAAATCCATCGTAGTAAATACCTGCTCTGTGCTCACATAGTTTAACATCTCTGAAATAATGGGCAGTGGAAACGTATCAACCACAATGTTCTTGTGTTCATCCCTTAGGGCTATGCAGACCCTGATCTTGCCATTCTTCTCTGAGCTACTACTATTGGGCTTATCTATTCAGCAGATGGCAGAGGCTGGTTATTTTTTTATTCCAGTAGTGTGAAAAGCTCTTCTTTTTATCTCTTGCCACCATGGGAATGTTCCTCACTTTATGGCAAATGAATAATGCATTTGCCTTTACACATAGTGTGTGCATACCCCATTAGCTTTCCAATGCCATTTCGAAATATTTCCAGGTATTTCTCTTGCTCACTTGCAGATGTGATCCCCAATACCTGTTCCTTGCTGTTGGGATCCAATTGTATACTTACTGCTGCTTGATCTCTCGACCCTATTACGTTGAATCCTGTGTTTGAATTCAACATCTGCCATACAAAATCCCAAAATGTGAATTTTCGAGTCTTCAAATCCTCTGGGGTTCTTTTTGTCAGATTTGATCAACTTTGGATTCCATCCTTTCCTCTGTAGTTCTTTCCATTAATCCATAGTAATTATGGCGTACGGTGAACAACTGTCAACCATCATCTCCATCCAGTGATCTTCCATTTTAAGCTTGCAACTTAGGCATTTCAATGTGTCACTCTTCGTGCAACTCCTTATGTGCATTAGTGCACCTCTTCTGACTCTTTGCTTTCTTGGATGTATGCTGTCAATTTCTTCTTTTTACTGCAGACTGCAAAGTGCCCCTTTATGCCACAATGGCTACATCTTTGATTGAGAGCACAACATTGTTGTGAGTTTGAGTAGTGGCCTGTTCTTCCACATCTGAAACATTTATTTTGGAGTTGGATGGCATGGATTTCGATCTTTCACATCTTTCGGAAAACACATTCTTGTAAATCCATTTGTTTGTCTAACTCTATATTGTTTATCCCTTTGTATTCCTTTGTTTTGACCACATTGGTGGTTGGTCTGATTGTGTTGACCGTTGGTGCTTCTTCTTCTGTTGTAGTTTTCTTTTTTCTTTGACCACTTGGAAACAGAATTCTTCATGATTTACTTTCTTTGCTTGCACAATTGTTCCTTCTATTGCGGGATCTCCACACATCCATAAGCGTTCTTGCACAATTTAGTTGTTTGTGTATGTTATAATCCGGTCTCTGATCAACTCATCAGGACCAATTCCTGTTTCAAATTTTCAAGATAGTGCTAATGTTTTCCTCAAGTCACCCAACACTCCCACGACCCACACAAGCCTCTCCCCCAGCAGGCATCCACCAAGATCCCATCAACGCCGCTGTGCCCGTGTAGGCAATCACCTCCTCACGACTCGCAGCGATTCCGAAGCCCACTTGGATTCCGAAGCCCACGATCCGGCACCACACAGTCCCACTACTGACCCTCAGTGTTCTCCCACCAAACCTCTTTTTCTGAAGGATGCCACAATAATTTTTTTGCCAATGAGAAGCTAAGCAGTCTGGGTGGATATGGTTCTTGACCCACTATTTCAAGTAAGTCTGGCCAGTGTAACAAAAGTCTTGTATAATCAATGGAGGTTGCAGCAGGCAGCAATTGGAAGGATATTAAGGCAGGGGTGATCTGGTCTGAAGGTTTTAGTCAAAGCGCTAGCCTTGCTGCCACATCCTAAAGAACTTGAAGCTGATGCAAAAGGCACTTAGGGATACCTAGGCTGTTGCAGTAGTCTAGCCTTCATATAACCAAGGCATTGAAAGCCTGCAGCTTTTGTCAGATATTCGGGATAGGAAGGATGCCTTTCAGGACATTAATCTGGAAATGTAATCTCCTGCTGACATCCACAACCGCAAAGGAGGACAGTGTGTTACCAAAGATCACACCCAGGTTTTTGGCAGAGTGAAATAGAACGGGTGGGACACCCAGGGAGGCCAGCCAGGTGAAAGGCAGGCTTAGGCGTGCTGAAGACTAAAAGAAGAGATTCCTATATATTAATAGAGAGGCTGTCTATCATCCAGTCTTGTATCTGTATCAAACACGTGGAGCCATTGTGTGAGCCAAAGGACGAGCTGATGATTCTGAAGGCAGTGTTTGTGTGTGTGTGTGTTTCATCTGTCGCCAACTAAAAGGATGCTTAAAAGTAGAGATGTGGTTTCCAAAGGTGGCCTTTAAACAGTGACAGTGAGACAGTGGAGTCTTGCAGCACACCACAGGTTAGGAGAGTGGGTGCAGCATGGAACGGGCTCGATCTGATTTCACGCTGTCTATCTCAGAGGAATGCCTTGATTCATTTGAGGGCAGTGCCTTCAATGCTGCCAAAGGCAATCCAGGGGGGTAGAATGGTTAAGAGTATCAAGCAGCTGATAGGTCTAGCAAAATGAGGATGGCGAAGGCTGTAGCTTTCCAGTGATTTCAAGACCTCATCACTCACATATGGCAGTGCTTTCTTTCTGCCTCGAAACTGCCCAATCCCTGATAGGAGTTTGTGCAGCCCATGGGATTCACTGTAGACTTGGAGCCATGGAACCATGGATTTGCAACTTCTTCCATATATTTGCTGATGAATGAGGTGTTTGAAATAGCCAGGAGGCTAAAGGGAACATTCTTTGTTTCGGAGTGGGGGGATGCAGGTCTTTGAAGAGGGCTGGAAACATTCTGGATTCCATTTAGCAGTTGGTGAGGTTGCTTAGTGATGGTGCCAGGGATCAATGTTGTCTTTGACAGTTTTAGCAGTGCATGAAAGAACCTAATAGGCCTTCATCTGTTTTTTGTTTGTTTTACCAGTGGTATGATACCTAATTGAGATATGGCTTCAAATGCAGAGAAGGATCCAGCCACCTTACTTCCAGGGAAAGCAGGGGTAGAAGAGGATCTCGCCAGACCACAAATTGTCAACTGCAGTGATTTTATGTTTTCATGAAAGAAAGAGTCTAGGGAGTCTGCCATGGATTGGGAGTATACTGAAGTATGAGAGCCCTCTGATTCAAATTTAATTTCTCTGTAGATTTTTAAAAAATGCAGCTGATGGTTTGTTGGACTGGGTCATGCAAGTTTTCTTTTCCTTAATTAGAGCCAGATCAGGGTCAAATCGATAGTTCATTGTGGCTTTAGGCTTGAGTTTCTTTCTGATGACTGTTGCCAGGATGTTTAGTGTCCTAGACAATTCTTCATAGAGGGTCGAGAGGAGAGTCTTTGGGGAGCCCATGATAATGGACTTGGAGACCATTTGCAAATTGGCAATGTAGTCTGACTATTGTCCTATAAAAAATGTTGACTAACCCAGAAGCCTATATATATAGTAACCATGGTGATACAAATATTTTGGATGAGTAAGCATTTGCAGGTCACGTATTTCGGAGAACAACATTTTGCTGAGGGAGTCCTGTTGATAGAGGTGTGGGCAGGATAGAGGAGCGCTTGCACTCCATTAGACATGTGCTGTCTACTGTTCACAAGGTACTTATGACTGTGGGGAGCAAGTGTGCCAACCCGGGTAGCATAGTTTTTGGTCGACCATGCGTCCATGATGGCAAGGAAATCTACGTTAGGCTATTTTATCCAATATTGGAAGTTATCTGCATGTTTGTTTGTGGACAGTGCTGATGTTAAAGAATGTTTTGTGTTTACAGGGCTTTTGGCGAGGTCGAGCATAGTGAGGAAGGAAGGGGTGCAAGCCCTTGAGTGGGAGGTAATTTACTGGGACCCAATTCCAGCTGGGCAAGTGCTCCAAGGGATTATGGGTAGACAGGAAAAAGGACAGGTAGTTAAAGTAGGTTGAAGGGCACAAGGTGGAGGTGTGAGGGGAGGAGAAAGTCATAGATAAGGAGAATTCTATGACTGTCTTGAATCATGGATGTTCCATATTTATAAACATTGATGATAAGCAGCAGGAAGGATATTGCTCCTGAAAGAAGGTGCCAGCTATTACCACCATTCATGACCATGTTCTTAATTGTAGAAAGTTTGGTGAAGGAAGTTGACGCGACACAAAATTGGGCTTTGAAGTTCTTTATTTACGGAGCTCCCCGGAGCCCTCAACCTGCTCCTCTCAGATTCGTATCTCGCGTCGTCAACCGTCTCCCCGTGGTCACGCGGCTCTTCGCTCCGAACACTGACACAGAGCGCGCGTGACCACCGCGAGCCGAAATCATTACATGCAATTCCCTACACATCTTCCCCTTTATAATAGAATACAAGATTTTAACCACACAAAGAAAAGACGGTCACAAACTAACTAATGTAACTGATCAACCTGAAAACATAGGAGATGCGATCACTCCAGGTAATAATTAAAATGTTAATACTAATCTTGCGTTTGTATTACTCTTTCACGTAATGAGATCAAGGTATTTTAATTTTCATAATCCCTCATCCACACAGGTTTTGATCTGGTCCTATGCGACCCTCCTTCTTTAGCTCTCTCCTCATTATCAATTTCAACATTTTTTCCGTCTACAACATCTTCTTTCCTCACCTTTCCTAACGTACTGTATCCAACCTTCACCACACCTTCCCTTACTTTCTCCTCCGACCTACTGACATTCACATCACCAACTTTCGCCAACCTTCCTTTTGACCACACTTCACCTCCCTCCAAAACAACCACATTACTTTTTACTGCATTTATCTTCTTCGGTCCCAGGAATTTACTTTCCACACATTTGTTTACTAATCTAGGATTCTTAACATACACTTCTTCACCAACTTTCCATTCCTGTTCTTTCACCCTCCTCCTGTCATCAAACAATTCTTTATTTCTCTCCTGACTCAATGTAATAAGTTTCATAATGTGTTCCCTATCAACATTTACCACTTTGGCCATTCCCAACCATCCTGGACAAAGCCTTGTCCCAGGTTCCCTGCCTTTCAGTGATACGAAAGGAGACACACCCGTCACAGAGTGTGGCGTGGTGACATAATTCCACGTCAATAACCTTAATACTTCCCTCCACGGTTGTCCCGAATTCATGGCCATCTGCAGACCCCCTTTTATGTACCTATTTATTCTTTCAACAAGACCATTTGCCTTAGGATTATACAACGCTGTCCTTGTGTGTTTAATGCTATAACCTGCAAGAAATTTCCTCATACTCTCGGATACAAATTGTACCCCATTATCAGACACAATTTCACTAGGCACCCCCTCTTTAAGGAACAGTCTCTCTAAAAAACAAATCAACTCTTTGGCTGTAACCTCTCTCACCGCTTCCCACTCAAACCATTTAGAATGAAAATCCACTGCAACAAATAAAAACTTCTGGCCACCTCCCAGCCCTGCTACAGGACCCATAATGTCCACCGCCAATTTGCACCAAGGCTGGTCTGGCACCACATTTGGTATCAAAGGGGCCTCCCTCACTACTCTGCACTTGTCACTCATTTGACAGGTCATGCAATCTTTGACAAATCTTTCAGCACATCTATCGATTCCCGGCCACCAATAATTTTGCCTCAATTTTCTTTTCATGGCAGCCTCTCCCGGATGACCCTGATGAGCCAAACTAACCAGCACCGACCTGATAGACTGCGGAGGAACAACACATCTTCCTCTTCTTAGCCTGTCCCCACACAAATTCAATTCATCCCTTATCTCCCACCAATTATTGAATTTACTATCCAAATCTCCCTTTGCAGGCCATCCCTTCACGGTCTAGTCCTTTATAAGACTAAGCTCCTCGTCAGTATCCTCTTCTCGTATCCACTCAACCTTGCTAACTGCATTCAGTATTTCTGCCACAACTGACTCCTCCTCTGCTTCTCTGTCTTCTGCAAATCCACCACTTACTGGCAACCTAGACAAACAGTCCGCCACCACATTTTTCTTTCCCGGCAGATAGCTCACATCAAAGTTAAAATTCTGGAGCCCCAAACCCCATCTGCTAATCCTTGGGGAACCTAATGCCCACCTTCCACTCTCAAAAAGTTGAACCATGGGCTTATGATCCGACCTAACCACAAATCTTCTTCCCCACAAGAAATACTTGAAATGATTCACTGCCCAGAACATAGCCAAGGTTTCTCTTTCAATAACAGAATATTTGCACTCTGCACCCCTCAACGTCCTAGACGCAAACGCAATAACTCTTTCAGTATTATCCCTGTCATACTGCACCAATGTCGCTCCCAGTCCCAGCATGCTCGCATCAACCACCAAAACAATTTTATCCTTATGATCAAACCTTCCTATGGATGGTGCCTCGCTCACCGCTTGCTTGATACACTCAAAAGCCACACCACACTCTGCTGACCATTCAAATTTTGCCCCTTTCTTGAGCAAACTTCTGAGGGGAATCGATACTTTTGCAAAATCCTTAACAAACTTATGGTAATATTCGGCCAAACCTAGGAACGATTTCACTTGTTCCTTACTCTCTGGTACCGGTGCAACCTTCACTGCTTCAACCAAATTCCTCTTAGGCCTCACACCCTTTTCATCTATTTCATGACCAAGAAATTCAACCCTGTGCACTCCAATCTTGCACTTGCTCCTTTTCACCGTTAATCCTGCCTCCCTCAATCTATCTAACACCTTTCTCAACACCCCCTCATGTTCTTCGGTGGAATTCGCATATATCAGAACATCATCCTGAAAAATAATAATGTTCTTCACTCCGCACAGCACCGTCTCCATCACCCTTTGGAATACAGCTGCTGCCGAAGCGAGCCCAAACGGCATCCTGCAATATCTAAAAGTACCAAACACTGTAATGAATGCCATCAATTGTTGACAATCCTCCTTCAGTGGAACCTGATGATATGCTTGAGAAAGATCAATGACTGAAAATATTTTAGCATTGTTCAACACGGATAACTCATCACCAATTATCGACAGGGGGTGTCTATCAATCAAGATATTTCTGTTCAAGTCTCGCAAGTCTACACACAGTCTTATATCCCCATTTGCCTTCGCTGCTACTACCACTGGCGACAGCCATTCAGAGCTTTCACTTTTCTCTATTATTCCCCTTTGCAGCAGTGATTCCACTTCCACTCTTAACTTTACCTTTAGTTTGTGAGGCACTGGCCTCACCTTGTGCACTTTTGGAGTGGCTCCTGTCTTCAGCTGAATCTGATGTTCAAATCCCTTCAACACTCCTATCTCGCGTCGTCAACCCGTCTCCCCGTGGTCACGCGGCTCTTCGCTCCGAACACTGACACAGAGCGCGCGTGACCACCGCGAGCCGAAATCATTACATGCAATTCCCTACATTTGGCTAAGATGATAATAGCTTCACAAGCAATGATAACCATGTTGCAACAATAATGATAATTGAGAATGGCAACCATTAGAAAAGTATATTCTGAAATAATATAATATTGAAGCATATCAATATTTAACAATTTCTGCTTTTCATAACATTATTCTTGACTTTCTACATG
Source organism: Ambystoma mexicanum (assembly GCF_040938575.1). Taxonomy (NCBI): domain Eukaryota; kingdom Metazoa; phylum Chordata; class Amphibia; order Caudata; family Ambystomatidae; genus Ambystoma; species Ambystoma mexicanum. The sequence continues at coordinate 275,616,577 of NC_090941.1, forward strand.
CCTCATTATTATCTCCTTATGTCACTGTCAAAAGGCATTACAGTTTCATTGTATAGGTACATTTTATCTATATGTATTAGTTCATTACTTCTATTATTGTCTGATTTCTGAGTCATGTTCTTTTGTACTGTATATTTCTCCCATACAAGGAAGTCCTATTGCATGCTTCAATGTCAGTCAATTACTAAATTATTACCATCTCATTATTCAATAATTTTGTCGACTATATCACATGCAGATAACATACTGTTGGAACAGCCTAATTTATTTACAAACATACTAGCCGTTCCCGGAGTAACATACGCACTCTAACATATCTTAAAGATCAATATTGGTTGGTACTTCATAGGGTCACTTCTGTCCCCCTTGCGGCACATCTAGATAGAAATATTAATGTTAGCATGCGCCACACTTAGATGGAATGCTTAACTTTAGCCTGCGTCACCCCTAGATAGGATTGTGAATGTTAGCATATGCCACACTTAAATGAAACTGTGAATGTTACCAAGTGCCACAGTTAGATGGAATCATGATCACTAGCCTTCCTCACATCTAGATAGGATATTGAAGATTAGCAAGTGCCACGCTCAGATGGAATAGTGAATGATAGCAAGCATCACATCTAGACATAACTGCAAGGACAGCAATGCCAATTAACCAATCCACTAACAATTTCACCCCTCTGCATACACCTCTCAAACTCTAACCAAACACAGCCACAAGCCTACAACACAACAATCCGCACAAACTTTGCTGCAACAACAAAACAAACCACACATAGACTTGCACAACAGCACACGACGACTACCGACCGTAAAACACCCCAAGCCCAGTCAATGGACACACCGGGGTGAGGCTGCCAACTTTTCCAGTTTATTCCCACTAACTCACCCCCTCCCCCTTTCCTTTTTCAGAGCCACCAGAGTGCCAGGGCACCACTCCGGTGGTGATAGTGTGCAGTACAAATATCCTTTAAGATTAACATTAACATTAAATAATGGAATTACTGCTAATAGCTTCCAGGAAGGGGGCGTAGATCCCTATGATTTATTAATGGCCATTGAAAAGGCTAAACATATAGGAATCTGTCTTCTTTTGAATTTGAAAGGCATATTTGTGTCAGATCGAATGAGAGGTAGGCGTGGTATAAGAACAGTATCTAAATGTAATCCATCGATTACACAAGCCTCTATGATGTGTCTTTGTAGATGTGTAATTGTCAACCTTGTTCCATTACAGAGTGTGTTATGGCATAAGATTGCACAGTAGCATAATTACAGCACCTACTTTCAGTTTTAGCTTGTGAGGAGGCATTTGTCCTTCAGTGTTTCGCTCTTTAGAGACTGAAACGTTGAGCCAGTAATTAACTGCTCATTGACACTGGAACCACTGTGCCCTGTGTGAAGAGAAGTGGGTGGGGAAAGAAGTAACTTGAAATGATTCAAAATGTTTGCGATACTTGAAGGTAAAGGTGACCGTGTAGAACTGTGCTCATTCTGTTTGTTGAAATGATAGTTGTTGTTGAAGTGGAAGGGCACACAGAGGTGCACTTTGCCATTTGGACAGCACACAGCAACCTAACATTGATAAATTGCTTTGTTGAAATGATAGTTGTTGTTGAAGTGGAAGGGCACACAGAGGTGCATTTTGCCATTTGCACAGCAGAGGGCAACCTAACCCTGATAAATTGTATCAGCTGAGTACGGAAACATATCTATGCGTTTTAAATATATAGATGTTGTAAAACAGCCTTTTGTATTAAGCAGGTGGCCATATTTCATGCTCTGTCTTCATTCAGTAATGTGCTCATTACACTATACCCATGCAGTATTCATTTCATCCAAATAATGTCTCATTAGAACAGTTATGTTACATTACAACCGTAGGGCATGCCACTCTAAGTCCTTTGATATGGCTCTTTAATCACACAATCTATCTCTATTTTAATCTGCCCCTTTGTTGATGATTCAAGCATACACATAGTAAATATTTATATACTCCTTAAGGTCAAAATGGGACAGTGTTGTAGGGCATGTAGATATGAACTTAAACACAGCATACCATTTGTTCGGTCACTGTGGTATATCTTTAAAATATATATCTGCCATTTCTCAAATCAACCCGTTGACTCTCTTTCTTGTGTCACTTGCAGTAATGTAATGTTTCCCTGTATAGAACCAGGGAGAATGATGTTATGTTACTACACGTTATTGTACAGTGCATAACAAACCCTGCTTCCAACGGTTCCATGTGTTAATATCCCCGTAAAAATATTGCAATACTAAAATATTGCCATTTTTTTGCGGCGATATTGAGCCATGGACCCCGCGGGCATACCCCCGCAACCCCTCCATTATTTTTAAATGTGCGGGGGACACCCTTGCAACCCCCGCTCCCACAAATTATCCTCACCAAAAATATTGCCTATGGCGAGACAGACGACCATATGTACGGCAATATTTTTGGTGGGGATAATATGTAGGGATACCCTTCCAACGCCATTCACTGCCATTATTTATCTCTCAGTTCCTCTCTCTGTCTCTCTCTCTCTCTCTCTTTCTCTCCCTCGTGTTCTCTATCCCTTTCTCCCTTTCTCTCTTCTGTAACATCCTGCAAGGTTTTCTTCTGCAGTATGTATGTGGTAATGCGCCCAAACATTTAAAGACATTATTTTCCATAACATAGGCATGGCAAGTGTTGACATTGCCCACCTGTGTAAACAGGAACTCAGCTGCACCATTCTGCTTGGAGGCACTGCAAATGGTACACTACATTGTGCCTAAATGATGCTCTATTACTGTTGAGTAGGTTAGTGTGCTTTATACCCCATATGTTTCTCTCTACAGTCTTTTCTGCAACCCTCTGCAGTGTGTTGCAGCTGCATTCTGTATGCTTATTGGAAGTCATCATGTATTTGAACACACCTGTTTATTTAAAAATACAATAACACAAATAATATGTATGTTGGGAGGGCATGGAACAAGTGCTCATAGCAATGAAGTACCGTGTTTATCATGTAAACATCCCAATAGCCTCTTTGGTTGTTCTTCAGTCGTCCAACACCTAAAGCATAGGTAATGTGGGAGACAGCCAGTGCAATGTCAGCTTCCTCCACCTGCATGCACTGAGAGGTGTTTCTTTTTAGGCAAGAGTTGCTGCATAACAACAGCTCCTGTTTCTTAAACCTCGAGATAATTTCTTTTAATTTTAAGAACGGTTTACGCTAAAAAAGGTATTTTCTTTTTTTTTTAACTTTTTTTTTATTTTTGGTATTTTAAACAGTTACAAACAAGACAGTCACCCTGTGGGGTGTGTCAACAGTTGCGCCACAGAGACCTAATAAAGGTACTTACTTTGCAAAAACATTCCTTTATTCGCGCCGACCCGCCACACCCCTCTTTACCTTGTATGCCACAGGGAAGCAGTCCACCTGATAAGAGCATTGAGTGATTGTATCGGCTGAACTCCCCTTGCCTTTTTACTCTGTAAGAGATTTCTTTTCTCATGCACCTCTAATCTGGAAATTGTCTTGCATTTCCCGCAACTAGTTAATGTGTCAAATGTAGCCTAGCTCCGAGGTTATCTCCTGATGGGTGTTGTCCTTGCTTTAAGTTTCCCTTTTTTTTCAAATGCTGCCTTAGGTCTGTCCAGGGGTGTTGCTAGGTCTGGAAAAGACCCGGGGCTACTCTGATGACGGGACTGGAGGCTAGCTAGCCTTTTGGTTGTAGCTCCTGAGATTCTATCCAGGGGCTACAACCAAAAGACCAGGCGCTATAGCCCCCTTAGCCCCCGTCCCCCCACCCCTACGCCCCCTAGCAACGTATCTGGGTCTGTCTTCCTGATTTGACTATCTTTGTTTACATGTCATTTGTTTTGTTGGGTTATTGGTTCCCTCAGATCATTTGATGAATGCAATCCTGTATTCGCTAGTGTCCTGTGCCAGTGGCAGTAGGCAATAGAGTTGCACACAAAGTTAAAACATCAAGGCAAAGTACAGTAAGCCCCCACCTGACACACGGCTGATGGATCCAGCAAAAGCATGACTTTAAAGAGCGGAGCTGGTGATAAGAGAGTGTACGTGGCAGATCTGTTTCCATGTCGAGGTGTTAAGATACGCACGTGATGCTGATGGTTTACAGTGACAGGATGCTCTGGACACTGATTGCCCAATCAAAGATAAGATGTGTCCATCAACCCACACCCGAGGAATCACAGAGACCCTGTTTCATGAACATGGTGTTTTATTGCTTTTTGCAGATGTCCGTAGGCCATGCCAAGTGTAACTTGATATGCATATATGGACTAGAGACGTTGTGATGCTCAAGTCGTGACATCACAAGTGGCCGATTAGGCCAGAATTCTTAACCTATGATGCCAGTGAAAACGTATCGATTGGAAGAGAAAGCCTTTTAATGTACCATCCTCCACTCGGAGGAGATGGGTCCTGGAGCATCACCTCACAGTCAACATGTGTTTTCCAGGAACACTATATATATGTTTCCTGGTGGGGAAAAAATGCCATTAAAAGTGGCAGTAATACCACCACTGGCCCTTTTCCCGCACCTGGAAACTACATGTTTGCTGGTGGGGTGATAGATTTACCGCCAGCCAAGCTGGAGGTAAATCAGGCCCATACCGGCACAAGTAATTCAGGTAATCCATGGAATGAGGAATTACCAGCATCCCTGCCGCTTGTAATATCCCAGAAATACCAGGATATCAAGCAGCTCGAATGATAATTCCATTTTGGTGGTATCCTCCGGTATTACTGGTGGGATACCACCAAACTCATAATGAGGGCCAATGGGGCTGATTATAGGTTTGGTGGTGCTGTAAAAATGCTGGTAAAAGTGGCAATAAATCAGGACCCCTACTGGCAAAATGAATGCAGGTATTACCGGCACCGGTATTACTGGTGCCGGTAATAACTGCAATCCCCTCCATGGAGTCCTCTGGGACCCCATTCCATGGTGTCCTCTGGGACTCCATGGAATGGGGATTTACCACACTTTCTGCCACTTGTAATATTGCAGTAATATGGGAATATCAGACGGCGGAAACGGTAGGTCAGTTTGCCGGTATCCAGCCGGAATTAATGGCGGGATACCGACACACTTCTAATGACTCCCAATATGCATTACCACGTTGATGTTATGCCATGTTAAGTATTTGGGATTTATACCATGCACCAGTGCCATTTGCATGGTCTCCAGGGGCTCCAGTGGATCTGAGAGGGGTGGGTTAGATTTGTGTCGAGAGAGGGGAACATGCTATCCAGCTTTGCTGCTCCGTTGATGCATGCGAGTCAGAGTTCAGGGTTGCTTTGTCTCGATGGCATCGAGGACATTGTGTCCAGAAGGGAGGCTCGTGAGCGATGCATTCGCCAGAGTTTGTCGAGCATTGTATTCTAATGTTTGAAGTCTGTTGGGTGGGGTTCAGTTTCCATGTGTGGGTGGCTTAGCCGACATGCATTCTGCGAGTTGGGATGTAGAATTTGAGTATGTTAGTTATGTAGAATAATGTACACAGTACTGTAGAGTATATTATGGGCCTCATTCCGAGTGGGGCGGTAAGGGATACCGGGCACCAGTAAGGAGACCGGTGCCAGTAATCCCTTACTGCCCTACTACGAGTTCCCTTAGCGGGTCCCTCCTTTAACGCCTGGTCTGACCAGGTGTTATTGACGGGACCCGTTATGGAATTCAGAGCCAATAACGGTACAACAATTTGCAGTACCGTTATTAGCGCCTTCCCCATTCCCATTGAGCCCTATGGGGGCTCAAATGGGAATGGGGAATGGCTTTTTCAATGGAAACTTACCAGTCCCGCAAAGGTCAGACTACACCGGTAAGTCCCCATTGAACCATACCAGTGCCGGACCCGTTATTGGAGGCAGTCATGGCGCAAATAGCGCCACGACTGCCTCCAATCTCGGAATGAGGCCCTATGAGTCACTATGCACTTGCAAATAAAGCACTTGCCCTGCGAGCAGCCTCTTGCTTTATATAGCTCAGAACTCTTCTCTGATATATATCTGTATAGCATACTGTTGAGGGGTACATAATTCGGTACATAATAAAACGTCAGGAAAACCTTATGGAACCATGCTTAAATAGAGTGGATTGGCATCTAGGCTGCGTTGCAGTATGTGACAAGATCACGCCTTCATTGACAAACATGGTTGCATAGCTGCATATTACTGGCACGGAGACCAGTTTCCATCTGAGATTTAAGAAACAATATTCTCTGTGCAAATCTTACCCTGTGCAGCTTTGCACAAACCTGCCAAAATCCAACCCTTTTAACCTCTGACCTGTTTTTTCCATCACTATCAAAGCTACAAGGAAAGGACGAATTCTCGGAAGGTAGTTTTGCAAATAAAGTTCTGCTCTGGTCTACAATGAAGAGAATAAGCAGGCAAGGTCCCGTTTTTAGTGGAGGAAAGACAGGCCGGCGGCCATCTTCTAATGCACTCAATGTCAGCGTGCTGGGTCCTCGGAAATCCCTTGCACATTTACCTGCAGTAATAGCAGCTTTTTGCCTGTTCCAGACAGCAGGGCAGCAGAAAGTGGCACCTGATACTCTCCTAAGACCCAGTGAGAAGCAGGAGCATAATGGGCTGCATAACACCCGAACCGGCTGGCATCAGGAGCACTTCCTGCCTAACTTTGTTGGACAACAGACACAAAGCCGGCCCTGTAATTATATCGCGCCCAGATCTGCCCATGTAGTCATGTAATTAATACTTCCTCTTCAGCGCGAGGATCATTTAGGCAGCACTTTTTTAAGCCATCATTTGGGAAGAGCCGTAGAGCCGGTGCGTGCGTTTTCGCTACAGGAAGCTTCTCCGAGTTCCATTTGTTCCCAAAAATTGTAATTAGATGCTCAGAGCTCTCTTTGTGCGCCCAGAGAGAAAATGATACAGTGGCTTCCTTCCTGCGTAAAAGGCACGGGTGGGCTGGTCAAAACAAACACGAGGACTTCTCTGACGCAGACTTCAATGGGTTGGAAACCAGTACGCCCCAGCTCTTTCATGCAACAGGCAGCCCTTTCATTCAAGGAGCTGCGTGGTTGATGGGTTGCCTGAGGACCCCCACAGGCAGCTCTTTAACCAGTCGACTCCTTGAGTAAAAGGGCTTCATGCTGCGTAATATCTCGGTCCTCAAGAGACAGGAGGAGATGCCTTTTCTTTTTTCCAATCCAAAGTGCTGACACCTACAAGCAGCACTTTAACCATGCAGCACTTCCGCTACATAGACTGTCTGAGATGTCGGCGCGGCTGGTGCTAGTCGGGGGTGAGCCCTGGCAGGGCACCGCTCGAGAAACTCTTTGGGAGACTGCTGGGGTTTTCGGCCATGGCTAGCCACGACCCACTTAAAGCCCGGGCATTTTCCTTGTTTAAGAATACATCTCTCTCACAAAATCTTGCACATTTGAAAATAATGTATGCGCACCAAATACCTACCATTCTGCCATGTCTTACTCAGTGACACTTATTCTGCAAATAATTAGTGTTGCAGCTTAAACGGCCATTCTCCCAGCTTCCCCCCGCCAACACCACACACACCCTCCCCCAACAGCTCACTGTGAAAAAATGCACCTACTCAACATTGCCTCATTACGAGTTTGGAGGTATTTCAGAGTAAAATCCTCTGACATACCACCAAACGGATTTACCGTTACCGCATTGGTCAGGAGGATTTTCCGCCTGATTACAAGTGGTGTTAGCGGTGTAAATCCCCATTTATTTTGGGTCCATTGGACCCAATGGGTTTTTTTTCTGTGGAATTACAGCGGCGGAATTACAGCTGCTGTAATTATAATCCCACCAATTTTGCCGGTTTTTGGGCATTGAGTGGCAAGATTTACCTGCAGGGTTTCGCTGGAGGTAAATCTTCCACTCAAAGCCAAAACTCATAATTTGGCGCAGTGGTAAAATTGGAGGAAACTGTTACCTCCAATTTTACGACTTACCGCCATACTCATAATGAGGCAGTCTTCCCCACATTCACTGGTGTTGGTATAATTATATAAACAAACTCCAGTGCAAGGATAGGTGGAGCAAGTGCTGGATAGTGGCAGAAAAAACATCTATTTCATGAGTGATGCAAATTAAGTGCAATGATTTTCACGTTACACCTGACACCATCAGGCCGGAACTCACTCAGATGCACACATACCTATCCCCCCTCTAACCCGACCTGGAAGGGGATGGTCATTAAGTCCACAACTCCTGCTAAGGCCACCCTGTTAAAAATAAAAGTTATGATGTAGGCAGTACGGCCATCTGGAAACCGTCCTCGCGCTCCCTCGGGCCACTGCACATGAAGGTGAGGAGTCTCCAGTGTCCATAGGGATCCAATGCCAGTCGCCCGACTCTGACTCGGGTACGGCCATCTGGAAACCGTCCACGCCTTCCTTCGGGCCACTGCACATGAAGGTGAGGAGTCTCCAGTGTCCATAGGGATCCAATGTCCGTCGTCCGACTTTGGCTTGGGTACAGCCATCGGGAAACCGCCCACGCGCTCCCTCGGGCCACTGCACATGAAGGTGAGGAGTCTCCAGTGTCCATAGGAATCCAATGCCCGTCGTCCGACTTTGGCTCGGGTACGGCCATTGGGAAACCGCCCACGGTTCAAGCCGTCGCGAACTCCTCCCCGGCTAGGACTGCCCCTAACTCCGCCAAACTTTGGGGGTGGCCCCCCCGCTTCCTCCAATGCCCCCATGCTCCATAAACTTACAACCTACTCACAAGAGGTGCGAGAGAAGCGGGAGGGGGAGGTGCAGGTCAGAGTGATAAGTGCTAAAGTGGGAGGGAAAGGTGAGGGGGAAATGCAGGTGTTACAGGGATGCCAAAGTGCACGTGCCATCGAGAGCAGGTAAGCACAGGGGAAAAAGAAGGGGAGGTGACATGGGAGGACTGGCCAGAAGGGGGCCTGGCACCCTGTAGTACTCAGAGGGAAGCATGAAGCCAGTCATAAAGGAGGAAAAAGGAGCTAGCAGGGGAGAGGGAGAGAGAACGAGGAGGAGAAAAGGAAGGTCTTGAGGAGCTTCCGGAACTTAAGACCATTCCAGAAGGAGGCACCTGCAGAGGAGAGATGTCCACCCCCATTCTCTGCTTAGAAAAGCGACGGATTCTAAGGGAGTTAGAGCTAGCAGACCTAAGGGATTTAGCACAATGGTATTTAGGGGGAGAGAGAAGGATGTAGCGGGGCCCCAGGCCCCAGAAAGCCCTGTGGATGATGCAGAGGGTCTTGAATTTGATCCTAGCAGCAACCAGGAGCCAGTGGAGTGAAATTAGAGCTGGAGCGATGCGGTCCTTGGGCTTGAGGCCAAGTAAAAGTCTTGCAATCCTATTCTGGATCAATTAAAACGGACGAAGAGAAGATGAAGGGAGCTTAGGGAAGAGGCTGTTAAGTAGTCAAGCCTAGAAAGGACCAGAGCTCTGGAGACATTGAGTTTCTGGGGGAAGGTGAGGAAAGGGAGAACACCTCTGAGAAGGTGCAGTTGATAGTGGGCCTTCTTGGCAAGGTCCATAATGTGAGCAGAGAAAGAGAGCGAGGAATCAAAGATGACCCCAAGGTTGATTCACAAGAGGGTGAGGAAAGGGGGCCCATAGAGGGCAGCAAGAGAGAGGGAGGGAAGGTGGCAGCTAGGGTCCCAATGGAAAGGATCTCAGTCTTACTGGCATTAAGGCAGAGCTCATTGGCAGCGCACCATGACTGAATGGCAGTCAGACAGTTAGGGATGAGAGGAGGAAAAGGAGGAAGGAGAGGGATGCTTTAGGGAGAGCTGTGTGTCATCTGCATAACACTATAAGTGAGGATAGAAAGAGGAGATCAGATGGACCAAGGGGGCAAGGTTGATATTGAAAAGCCATGATGAGGGGATTGAACCTTGAGGGACGCTGCAGGTGGAGAGTGAGATAGGGGAGAGAAAAGGGCCAAGTTGAAACTAGGAGGCTCTGTTGGAGAGGAAGCAGGGCAACAGTCCAGAGCCAAACCCGTGATGACAACAGTGTCTCAGAGACGATTTATCAAGGATGCATGGTTGACCGTGTCAAAGACAGAGGAAAGAGCAAGGAGGGCAAAAAAGGGAGGAGAATTAGAGTCAAGATTAGAGAGCAGGTCATCACAGGTGTTCAGTAGAGCAGTTTCCGTGCCTCTGGCAGCTCTGAAGCCAGACTGATGGTCATGGAGACAGCTGACATAGCTGGAATGTTGAGTCAGTTGGAAGATGTCAAGCATCTTTAGGAGTTTGCCCAGGAAGGGGGTGATGGAGATAGGGCTATAGTTAGCAGGACAGGAAGGGTCAGAAAGGGCTTTTTAACGAGGGGATGAACAAGGGAGTGCTTTAGGGGTTGAGATGAGGAGCCAGTGGGAAAGGAGTGGTTACAGAAATCTGTAAGAGAAGGTGCAAGGGAGGCAATGTTGTCCTTAATAGTTCTAGAGGAACAAGGGAGCACCTGTTTGGAGGAGACTTTCATGGTGAGGACTACTCTAGAGACCTCATCCGATGCAATGGGAGAGGAGAGACAGGTGGGGGACGGACGAGGGGAGGAATGATAGCAGGGGAGAGAGGAGGGAGGGGGAAGAGAAGAATGAGGACAGAATGTCCTAGGTTTTGGAAAGGAAGTGGGAGGCCAGAGAGGTACATAGGGTCAGGAATGGAAGGGGAGATGTGGGGACAGCAAAAGGATTGGCAATAACATCACAGCAAGTGAGGTAATACTATGGCAACCTGATAGTCACCACTCCCCTCCCTTCCTAAGGTTGAAGAGAGAGTTACTCACTCTGGATAATTACATACCAGACCTAGCTTCCACACTCTTTCCTTATAACAGATAAGGAGAACATTGACTCCTACCTTAACAGACATAACTCTCATAAGAATTCACAGGGCTGAATTTGCTCAATGACCATATTACATATTGTAGTACTAGCAGGTCCAGTGACTTTTTGCTTACCCGCTAGATACTGTAACAGGTCACTTATAGACACAGGACACTGGGCCCTTTAAATAGACAACATAGCGGATAGACATCACACTACTTGAAAAGGCTAGCTGGTCAACTGACGGGACAAACGTCACACTCACCCTGGTCCAAGGAATGCAACAAGATATGCTATGATATTCTATTTATAACGCGCTCATATACAAGTGTTTCAGAGCGACAAAGCAAATGAGGGGAACAAGGGAGAACAAAATAAACAACGATCTTACTAGGCCCAGTGACATTAAGAATGCGCAAGTGCATGGAAAAGGGAAAAAGGGGGAAAGTGCGTGGAAGGTGGAGAAGTGTAAAGTGCAGAACAGAGGAGAGAACAGAATAAATGATAAGTGCAGTAAATAAAGACAGTGAAAAGTGGTAGTGCAGCAAGCAAGTTGCAAGTGCAAGATTAGTCAGATAGTGTATATCTGATAAGTGCAGAAGAAGAGTGGGGGGACTGTATGGGCACAGATACAAAATCCCAGTGCAATGGGTGGCCCTGAGGCAGTGATGGAGGTAGGCAGGGTGAGCAGGTACCTGGGCCCGAAGGACAGAGGGTGTCCAGGTGCACGGTGCCGAGGGAGAAAAACAGGTCAGAAGGGGAGAATATGGGCAAAGGCAGAAGCGAAGAGGAAGGTCTTGAGGTGCTTCCGGAAGCAGAGATGATTCTCCTCAAGTTTCAGGGTGGCTGGGAGGCTGTTCCAAAGGGAGGCCCCAGCCGGAGACAGAGATCTGCTCCCAGCTTGTTTCTTTGAAAAAGGACTGACCCTGAGGGAGTTAGAAGTAGAGGAGCGAAGGGCTCGAGAGGGGAGGTATTTGCGTAGGGATAGTTAAAAGTATTTTGGACCTTGAAGATGGCATTACTGTATGTAAAACGTGTTGGGACTTACACACTGAGAGTTAAAATGTTGATATAAAAATTCTGTTAAGGATCTTCTCCACTATATTGGAGAAATGTATTCACAAAATAATCCATCCACCCAAACTGGATTTATGTTGAGAGACATCATTGACTTGATAAATGTGAGTTCATCTGAACATGCAATGATATCTTACTTTTTTGATTAGGAGAAGGTATTTGTGTTTGTTGGGTTAACCTTAAAAATACTTATTTTTTAAAATGGGTTTGGGAATGACCTGATTTCGACTGTACAAGACTCGTCATCATCCAGGGGCAATGGCCACAAATTTGAACACTGGTGTCATGAAAAGATGCTTGACTTTGGGTAGGGTCCATGGTACAGGGCTTCCCAGTATTGTCACTTAGGAGTATTGCAACTGAACCCCTTTGCAATTTATATCTGGGCCAGGGAAGAAATTACTAAGAGCGAAGGTACTTGGAATTACTATGAATAAATGATATAAGCTAATGACCTTGTAGTCTTCATTTGTAACCTGTCAGTGTCCGGAATCCCATTAAGGGGTAAATGTCTGAATTTAGGATAGAATTTGGTCATCAAGTGATCTGAGGTTCTCTTGGTTTGCCCTGTCGTAGTTTAGGTGGGCCAGGGCAAGACTGAGACACATGGTGAACAGATTAATTGGAGACCTGAAGAAGGTTTTTTCAATGAATCTGATGTTGCTGCATGAAAAAAATAGAACATGAGTGGAGAAAAGGTGAAAAATCACACATGCACCTTTGAGTCCAGAGAAATGCTTAAAAAATGTATCTCCTGCCCATGTTCCTCGGTTTTCTATAAACTCTTCCCCTCATGATATTTATGATGGACCCATAAACGATGCAAGCAACCGTTACAAGGATTTTATTGATTTTAAATACTTGTGCAAGGAAGGTGTTTTTTGGTTTCCCTCACCTCCTTAACTTGCACCATGAAACAGCATAGTACTTGTTTAACTGCAGCGAAGATGTGTGACCGGAAAGATCCGATGCTGAATTCCACTCAGTAGGCCCATTTGTACTTAAGATGTTGAATTAAAAATCTTTCAATACAATATTCTGTCCTTCAGTGGTTATGACCAACAAAAACTTAAACGAACTGGTCGAAAAGAACAATACATCTTTTCTTTTGCATAATAAGGCCTAAATATGGGGGTAACGCAGCCTTGCAGATTAATAATAAAAGATGATTATGGACAGGATCTCTGCCAGGATCTTTGAAGTTGGAAGATGTATGCTAAAGTAATGAAATAATCTAATTTGCAGGGGTATGGAATTTTACAGAGAGAATTTCAAAGATATGGCAAGTTAAGGAGCTATTTGAGAATCTGTCTTGTATGTTCACTCAAAACGTCCCAGCAGAGACGGACCTCTGTGCAGTACTTAGTTGTGAATCAATTTCTGTTTGGGTTTTCTTGTGTCTTATGAGTGAGAGAGAGGAAGACATAAACACTGTAATGGTTTATGATTGAAGTGGCATGAAGAATTAGATTTTGGTATCAGCAAGAGCTAATTTTACAGATTATGGTCTGCCTGGTCCTGTACCAGCAATGAAGAAGTCACATCTGGCAGTTTTGTGGTACTTAATCTCTGCTAGGGAGACTGATGTGGAGCCCCCAGCCAGTCCACGGATTGGACGTCCAGCAGAAGATCTTCTTTAAAGCTCCTTGAAGTCCTGCATCTAGCAGTTCATAGTACTAACAAGGAAACACAAAGTTGAAGGTTTCAGAAAGTCAGGAACTGATGTATCACCCAACATGCTAAGCTTGACGCTCCACCAAAAATAAAAAATGGCCGGTGGGAAACTGCCTTGGGGTTATGGGATCCAGATCCACAGCACTTCACACAAATAGCACACTGGATCTAAAACGAACAAATATGTTAAAATAATGCTCTGTGCACTCTGAGCCCTCTTGGGAATCACTGTGCTTGGACCCGTGCTCCTGTGTCTTACACCCTTCCAGGTGAGCAGACCCTCCATTTGGGGAGCCCATTGTGACCCCAACACGTTCCACACTCTTGTTGGCCCCTTTCCTCCCCCTTCCATATTCCCCGCCCCCTCCCTGATTTGCCCGTCTCCTCAGGAAGCAGCTTGAGACTCCATTGTTGCAGGGGAAGCGTCCTCTGCGCGCTCTGAGCGCTCATTGGAATCACTGCGCTTGGACCTGCACTCCTGTGGCCATTGGTCGAAGTGTACAAAAAGAAGTAGTGGAACTATGTTCCCTGCTGGCCTGCACCCACGCCCCACAAACCCCATCACCACGCCCCCTCCCACACACAATACAAACCCCAAACTCTTGCACCTGCTGTTTAGGGGAATGTTCAGTGCAGTGCACTAAAAGTGCAAGCTGCAACGTCTTCTTACACTTTTATTTTAAAACGAAACCATTCCGGAACAGTTTCTTTTTAAAATATAAGTATAGGAGCTGTAAAACATAATTTAAAAAAGTAGAGGAGCACCGCTCCCGACCGCTCCCACTCACTTCGACCACTGCGGCTTACATTTTTCCCGGTGAGTAGACCTCCATCTTGGGAGCCTGTTGTGCCCCTCAGCACCTTCCAAGCTCTTTTTGGCCTCCTTCCTTCCCCTTCCATATTCCCGCCTGCTCCTGCCAACCCCCTCCCCGATTGGCCTGCCTCCACAGGAAGCAGCTTGAGACACCTTTGCTATGCGCTCTGAGTGCTCGTTGGAATCACTGCACTTGGACTCATGCTCCTGTGGTTTACATCCTTCTCAGTGAGCAGACCCTCTGACTTGGGAGCCCATTGTGCCCCTCGCCTTCCATGCTCTTTTCCGTCTCCTTCCTTCACCCTTCCATACTTCCCACCCCATTCCTGCCCACCTCCTCCCTGATTTGCCTGGGTCCCCAGGAAGCAGCTTGAGACACCTTTGCTGTAGGGGAAGCATCCTCTGTGCGCTCTGAGTGCTCACTAGAATCACAGCGCTTGGACCCACACTCCTGTAGCTTACAGCCTTCCCAGTGTGCAGACCCTCCATCTTGGGAGCTGGTTGGGCCCCCAACGCCTTCCAGCCTCTTTACTGACTCCTTCCTCACCCTTCCATACTCCACACCCCACTCCTGCACACCCCCACCCTGATTGGCCTGTGTCCCCAGGAAGCAACTTGAGATACCTTAGCTTCAGGGGAAGCATCCTCTGTGTGCTCTGAGCCCTTGTTGGAATCACCGCATTAGGCCCCGCGCTCCTTTCACTTGCATTCTTCCCAGTGAGCAGGTACTCCATCTTGGGAGCCTGTTTTTCACCCAGTGCCTTCCACGCTGTTTTCAAACTCCTTCCTTCCCCCTTCTATACTCCACACTTCAGCCACCCTTTCCCTGATTGGCCTGTGTCCCCAGGAAGCAGCTTGAGATACCTTTGATTCATGGGAAGCGTCCCCTGTGTGCTCTGAGCGCTTGTTGGAATCACAGCACTTGGACCAATGCTACTGTTGCTTACAGCCTTCCCGGTCAGCAGACTCCATCTTAACATCCTGTTGTGCCTCCAGCACCTTCCATGCTCTTTTCGGCACCTTCCATCCCCCTTCCATACTCCCGGCTCACTCCCACCCACCCCCTCCCTGACTGACTGCCCTGTGTCCCCAGGAAGCCCTCTTAGTAATGAGCCCAAGGGCAGCCTTGCCCGGGCAGGTGGCGACGGGCCAAAGGCTTGCCACTGGTATTGCCAATGTTTTGAATTAAGCTCAATTTTACAGTGTAGCCAGTGTATTGAGGGTAGCTCAATTTTAGCGTAAAGCCACTGTATTGAAGTTAACTGAATTTTAGAGTACAGCCACCGTTTTGAATATAGTTTAGTTTTAGTCTATTTACTGTATCGAAGTTAGCTGTATTTTAGAGTATAGCCAATGTATTTGTTTTGTTTGTTTGTTTTGTTTATTTATTGGGTGCACCGAACCCGGAGGTAACTGGACGCAACAAATACAAGAATACTTAAGCTTGGATTACATAACACGTCAAGTTGACAACAGAATAATAGAGGACATAATGCAGAATAATACAGTATGTGAAACATAATAGAGTAAGTGGAACATGCAACATGAATCAGGTACAGCTAGATCAAATGCCATTGGATCGCAGCCAGTTCAAGGTATTACGTCTAAAACTGAGAAAGGATTGGTCCACTCTGAGTGACAGCGGCAATGCGTTCCAGGACTGAGCGGCTTTAACTGGGAAGCTGTTGCCCCCAGATTTCTTTTATTTAAATCTAGGTATCTTCAGGCAAAATGAGTTTGCAGCTCTAGAGGGGCGGTGGAGGATTTTCTAACTATTCTCTCAGTTAGGTACAGAGGTGCCGCTTTGTTGAGGCACTTGAAGGTGAGGGAGATTGTTTTAAGCAGGATTCTGTCATTTATCTTCAGCCAATGATGTTCTCTTCTAAGTTCTGATACATGTTCTCTATTAGGAATATTCAGAGCAGTTCTTAGCACATTATTCTGCAAGATTTGGATTTTGTCTAGAATATACTTGTTAGCACCTAAGTATAAGGCGTTACAATACAACATTTTTTATTGGTTTTTACATTAAAAAAACATAACCTTCACACCTGACATTTTCAGTTACAAGCTTTTTGTGTTGTTTATTACTGTCTTCCCCCTCTCCCCCCTTTAACTCGAGCTTCCACCTCAGTTCTCCGGGCTTCCCTTCTCTTGGGGTTAATTCCCTTCCCCATTCTCGGGCGTGCCACAATCACTGGAGTTGGCATGGGAGGATCCCGACAATGTGGCTACCATTTGTCTCCGTGCTATCAGAGGTCCCACTTCATCATCCTCCCCCCTGTTGGCTACCTCGTACCATGCTACTGTCTCGGCGTCTGCCCATTTCAGAAGGTCCTTCCACCATACCTCCGATCTGGGTCTATAGGCTGCTTTCCAGCCCATGGCTATTCTCCTTTTGGCCAGAATGTAGGCCAGGTCCTTGAGTTTGCATAAGTGTTTCAGGTTGCGTGGTCTAGTAAATCTCACCATCATGCATGCCCACACGGATTCCACATCCAGCTTGATTCCCTTTCCAAGTAGTCGTAGCTTGATTTCATCCCAGAATTTTCCCACCTCCGGGCACGCCCAGAACATATGGATCATCTCGGCGTCCACCTCCCCGCACTTGGGGCATTTTTGTACTTCTGTACCCCCGAATCTGGCAATCTTTCGAGGAGTCATGTACACCCTATGGGTGACATATAGCTGAATCTTTTTGTAGCCTCGCAATCTTGGACACTTTTTTATGGTATCTCTGAGCTCTTTCCCACTGCCCATCTTGCATAGGTTCTCCCGCTTCCTCCTCCCAGTCCCGTCTCAATTGGAGCAACTCCTTACCCACTCTGGACAACACCAGTTCGTAAATCTGGGATATTTCATGCCCTCGCTCTGAGATATCATACATCGTTTCTATGGAAGTATCAGGATGTTCTGCTAGTGCTATTTCGGACCACTTTTCCTTCACCCGTTTAACTATTCTGGTATATATAATATGTTGCCCCGTATGTATCCCAGTTTCATCCACTATTGTTTAGCATTCCAGTGCCTTTCCCTCTTGCCATATGTCTTCCAGGGTTGCTAGGCCTACCGACTCCCAGTATTTGTGGATCCCTTTCCTCAGTTGTTCATCCACCCCGCATAGCGCTACAAGTGGCGCCTGCAGGGAGCATGGGGTCGGGTTTACCATAACTCGACATGCTTTGTGCCACATCTTCCAGCCCAATTCCAGCAATCTCCATCGCCCATGCATCTCTGGTTTGGGTAGCCATATCAGTTCTTTTAGGAAGTAAGGGTCGCATTCGCCCCTCAACAATCTAGATTCTGCTGTCTCGTCTTCCGACAGCCACCTAGCTACATATTGTAATTGCGCTGCCAGGTGGTATATCTCGAAGTTTGGCAGGTTTATGCCCCCTTTGTCGTACGTATTCTGTAATTTCCAAAGAGCCACTCTGTTTCTGGAATTGTGCCACAGGAAGCCCCTGCTCTGGAGTTTAATAATAAAGCGTTGGGCAACATGTGTGGAACATTTGTGAAAAAATGTAGTAGCCTAGGCAGGACCACCATCTTGAGCAAGGCCGCCCTTACCACATGGCTAGGGGGAGCTTCGCCCGGAACCCCATGCTGTTCTTGATACCTTCTACTGCTCTTTCCGTATTATATTTGTGCTCGTCTGCAGTCGTATGGTATATGTTAATCCCCAGGTATTTGAATGTCCTGGCCTGCCAGGCTATCTGCAAAATGGGTATGTTTTCCTGGGTGACTCCTCTATACCTCCCCAGGGGGAACATGCACGATTTTTTGGGGTTCACCGCTATGCCCGATAGAATCGCATAGCGCTCCATCACCTCCAAGATGTATTGCAAGTTTTCCTCTGGGAACCACAAGTATAACAGCATGTCATCCACATACAATGATATCAGGTGCGATCCTCCCCTAGTGTGGACCCCTATTTGTTCTTCATACTGCTGTCTCAGGCAGATCGCTAATGGTTCTAATGCAAGAATGTACCGCATCGGAGACCATGGTCAGCCCTGTCTCGTGCCTCTGCTGAGTTGCCATTTATCTGAGATTATCGCTCCCATTTTGACCCTGACTGTTGGTGAGCTATACACCATTTTCACCCACCGCAGGTACCCTGGTCCCATCCCGTATTCTTTCAAGGCTGCCATCATGCAAAGGCATTAGCAAGGATAATGTAGCTGGCTTTGGATAAAAAAAGGTCTGCAGGCCCTGTTTAACTTACACATGTAGGCGTATGCTGATGCCTTAGAGTTCTCTTGTTTACTTAGGGTTAGTGTACAGTCAAGGTAGAAGCCTGCGGGTTTCACTTCTTTTACTACCTTAATTGTTTTTCCGTTGACGTTAAAGGCGGAATATTTGGAGTTAAATTTTTTTAGGTTGGCAACTGTTCCAAGAATCAGGAGCTCCGTTTTGTCGTCATTCAGGCAGAGGCCAGGGGCTGCCATCCATGCCTGAATGAGGAGGTACATTTTATTTGCCAAAGCTGTACCCTTGTTGTGGTCACTCGATAGGGGTATGAGGATCTGGGCGTCATCTGCATAGTTAGTGTAGGTGACACCGAGCCTGTCCATTTTATCAAACAGGGGCTTTATAAATATATTGTACATAGTTGGCGATACGCACAATCCTTGTGGAACGCTGCAGGTAGTCTGGATAGGGTCTGCTGATGCTGATGGGGAGAAGACTCTCATAGCCCTGTTGTTTAGAAAGGATTGGACCCATGCTATTGCATCCCTTGAGAAGTGGGCAGCCGAGGCCAAATGTTTGCACAAAACTTCATGGTCCACCAGGTCAAAAGCGGCGGACAAGTCGAGGAGGAGTAGCATGCCATTTTTCCCTTTGCCCTTGAGCTCATCAATTTGGGTTTTTAAATCAATAAGTGCCATTTCTGTGCCGTGTTGTGGCCTGAAGCCGGATTGGCGGACACCTAAGAGATGGTTAGTTTCGAAATATTTCTGTATTTGAAGGTATGCTACTTTGTCAAGTATTTTAAGAAGGAAGGACAATGTTGCAATAGGCCTATAGTTAGTTGGAATGGAAGGGTCCAGAGTTTGTTTTTTTAGCAAAGGTAGGACCCACGACTCTTTTAGGTTACTTGGGACAATATTAGACTCGAGGAAGGCGTTAATTAGTTTAGATATGAGCAGCGCTAGATCTCTAGCTGCGTCTTTGATTATTTGGGTGGGACAGTTGTCGCCCGGGCACTTGGACGGTTTCAAAGAAGAGATAATTTTTTCAGTTTCAAGGATGGATACTTTTGAAAATCTGAATTGATCCAGTGTGATTGGAGATTCACTTGTAGATTGCATCTCGTGATTAGGCAGGGTGGCTTTCTTGTCAGCAATCTTATTTTGGAGTAATATTATTTTGTTTGCTAAGGCATTCTGTATGCTTGTGCACCAAGCCTTGTCCTTGATCACATTGTCTGTAGGAGGAATAGGGGATTCCATTTCTCGTAGAATCACGAATAGTTCCTTAGTATTGGAACTGGCATTAGTGATTCTCTCATTATAGAGATCTTTTTTAGTACAAATTATTTCTTTTTTGTAGTTGTTTGCAAAGTTGGTCAAGTTCACCTTATTTTGATCAGAAGAGGTATGTCGCCATAAGGTTTCCAGTTTTCGTTTTTGCAGTCTAAGGGCTTTAAGTTGTGGTGTAAACCAGGCATTCAGATGTGCACTCAGTTTACTTCTACGCATTTTGATGGGTGCAATAATGTCTAAAGTTTTAGACATAGTATTATTATTGGCCTCCACTAGTAAATTAGGGTCGGAGGCATTTGGGAGTAAGTTTAGGGATGGTAGGATATGTGGTAGTATCCTATCTGCCGTAATATTTCTTTTGCTCCTGGTAGGAAGGGGTGGAGCCATAACTTTGTCTTTGGGCATTTGTCTATTTATTGTTAATGTGAAGGCAATCAGCAGATGGTCTGTCCACGATTGAGGTGTTATAGAGGTGATGGAGGTTTCGCAGTTCAGGTCAGCCACCCAGTCTAAAGTCCTTCCTTTGACATGGGTTGGTAGAGATGCTCTTTGGGCAAGTCCCTGTTCTAAGAAGATCTTAGCTACTGCCTGAGCATGTTTGTCAGCAGGGTCGTTAAATCCAAGGTTAAAGTCACCAAGAATTAATAGTTGTGAGGAATCTTTGGTGTTATTAGCAAAGAATGCTGGAGATGTCCTCCTCAAACGTACCATTGGGCCCGGAGGTCTATATATGAGGTAGATAGTTAGAGTGCAGCAGTTAGAGATGGGTAATTTGGCCGTGATGATTTAACAAGATTTAAATGACGGTGAAGGAGCTAGGCTCATTGCAAGGTTGGATTTAGTGATGAGGGCTAATCTGCCTCCTCTGGCGTCAGTTCTATCCACTCCGAGGATTTGGTAGTTGTCTGGGATTGCTAAGGTGAGGGCTGGGCCAGCTGCAGCGTGCAACCATGACTCTGTGATGGCTAAGATGTCAAGGTCATCCTTAGAAATGAGGTCTGCTATTTCAGTGGCATGTGCCACTAGAGATTTAGCATTAATTAATGCTCCAGTGATAACAGTGGTGTTCTTCGTGGATTCATGTTTTGGTAGATTATTTGTAGTCTTTGAGAGGATATTAGTTGCAGAAGATGGGGTGCTCGGTGTGATCTCATTATTTAGATTGTAGGTGGATTTGAGCTTAGAGACATGTTTTGCTGGAGTGAAGGCAAGGATTCATGATGGTACTACTTCGAGGCTCATAAAGGCAAGGTAGTCTGGCACAGAGTCTGTTGTTTCTGGCTGATAGAGGACAAGGTGAACACATTATGTTAGTCATAGTTAGGGCTATAGTCTGCTGGAAGGCTATCAGTAAAGTGAGTGATACTATGGTCAATTGGGTAGTATTAGGAAACATATTTCCACCCAATGAGGGCGAGTCGTGGATTAGGGAACCTTCTAAGGCAATCCTATAAGTATAGCAGAAGGCAATTGTTGAGGGTGGTTACTAGTGAGTGGCAGTGGACAGCAGTAGTCAGCAGTTGGCAATCGAATTATACAGTTGGCAACGGTTAGGCAATGGTCAATGCAACATTACAAACTATTAATATGAGAGTAGTGTAGGCAGCAATCACTATTATGCAACGGCTAGGCAGCAATGTATACATCTGATATTATTCGGAGGCAGTTGGATAACAGAGTGTACAATGGACTATTTAGGCGTCGGTTATTCGACAGGATTTGAGACAAAAAATACAGTAAATACAGTGAGGCCGTAAATGTGGTGATTAGTATTTAGGCAATAGTGTGATCAGCGGCACATGATATAATCGCTGGTCGTAAAGGAGTCGCTACAGTAGTATTGTTTGGCAATAGATCAGAGAACAGACAGGAACAATCAGCTGCAGGTGCTTGGTTTTCAAGATATAGGCCATGGTCAGACATATATATTAAGCACTGATATTAGGGGCATGAGCAGCAGGTGGTAGATGTGGGGGCAGCGATAAGGCTCAGTGGCAGGGAAGGACTTATAATGTCAATAAGTGATTGGCGCCCTCACTTTATGTCTGTGGGTAAGCCCAGGCTGATTTCGAATGTACGTCGAGGGAGATTAGTGGGTAAATGGACGTATATCCGTGAGTTGGGTCGGGTGCCATTCATGCAAAAATGTTAAAAGGCTCATCATTAAGTGTTGCGATGAGATAATATACAAGGCCTACCTTTGGAGTCCTAGTCTGCAAAGGGTATAGATGCGCCATGCAACAGTGTGCAATCAGGTGCAAAACAGGGCCTTGACTTCACAGGAGAAGGCCGGCTTCCGCCTTGCCGGCAGATACACGTAGATTAAGTTTGAATTCTGTATTCCAGCAACGTGACGCTTGGATAGCGTTGGGAGGAGCGACCATCTTATAATCAGGCTGCTATTTCTATATAGATGACAAAGTGCATTAAAGGGTACAGATGATCAGTGAGTGGTGTTACATGAGGTAACAGGGTGCTCACCTAAAGCCACGATCATGTACGAGCATCCGGGGCGTTATTGACGGCAGCTTGATTTTAGAGTATAGCCACTGCTTTGAGTTTATCTGAATTTTAGAGTATAGTCACTGTATTTAAGTTAGCTGAATTTTAGAGCATAACCTCTGTTTTGAATTTATCAGAATTTCAGAGTATGGCTGGTATATTGAATTTAGTTGAATTTAGATTATAGTCAATTTATTGAGGTTGGCTGAATTTTAGAGTCTAGTCACTGTGTTGAATGAAGTTGAATTTTAGAGCATAGCTAATATATTGAATTTAGCTGAATTCAGAATAAAGCTGAATTGAAGTTTGCTAAATTTGGAATAAAGCTACTGTATTGAAGTTAGCTGCATTTTAGAGTATACTCACTGTACTGAAGTTAGCTGCATTTTAGAGTAAAGCCACGGTTTTGAATTTAGCTGCATTTTAGAGTATAGACACTGTATTGAAGTTAGATGAATTGTAGAGTATATTCACTGTTTTGAATTTAGCTGAATTTTAGAATATAGCCACTGTATTGAAGGTCGCTTAACTGAGTATAGCCACAGTATTGATGTTAACTGAAATTTTATAGTATAGGCACTGTACTGAAGTTAGCTGAATCCTAGAGTATAGCCACTGCATTGAAGGTAGATTCATATTATAGTATAGCCAATGTATTGAAGTTACCTGCAATTTAGAGTACATCCACTGTATTGAAGTTATCAGAATTTTAGAGCATAGCCACTGTTTTGAATTTAGCTGAATTTAGAATAAAGCCACTGTATTGAGGTTGGCTAAATTGTATAGTATAGGCACTGCTGAATTAAAGTATATGCACTGTATTGAAGGTAGATTTATATTAGTATATCCACTGTATTGAGGTTCGCTGCATTTTAGAACGTAGCCACTGTTTTGAATTCTGCTGAATTTTAGAGTATAGCCACTGTATTTAAATTGAAGTCAGCAGAATATTGAAATAACCTCACTGTACTGAAGTTAGCTGAATTTGGAATAACGCCATTGTTAGCTGAATTTAGAGTATAGCCACTGTATTATGGTTAGTTACATTTTAGAGTATAGTTGAATTTCAGAGCAAAGCTAGTATATTGAACTTAGCTGAATTTTGGAATAAAGCCACTGCACTGAAACAAGCTGAATCCAGAATAAAGCCAGCTTTATACAATTTAGCAGAATTCTATAGTATAGCCGCTGTACTGAAGATAGCTGAATCCTAGAGTATAGCCACTGTATTGAAGGTAGCATCATATTAGAGTATAGCCACTGTATTGAAGTTAGCTGCATTTTAGAGTATAGCCACTGTTTTGAATTCAGCTGAATTTTAGAGTATAGCCACGGAATTTAATGTAGCTTAATGTTAGAGTAGAGCTACTGTATTGAAGTCACCTGAATATTGAAATAAAGCCACTGTATTGAAGTTAGCTGTATTTGGAATAAAGCCACTGTATTGAAGTTAGCTGAATTTTATGTTATAGCCTCTGTACTAAATTTAGCTTAATCCTGCACTCAGAAGTTGGCCATCGGGTAGAATCCAGGTGCCCTCAAGATCTACAGCTGTGGTTAAAATGTACTGTACTCTAAAGCTAGCCATTGTGTAGAATCCATGTGCCCTCTGACGTCTGCCTCTGCTTGGAGTCTTGCTGTGCTCTGTAGTTTGCCACCGCTTTAAAACTTGCTGCACTCCGAAGTTAACCATTGTGTGAAATACAAGTGTCCTCTGAGGTTTGCCACTGATTTAAATCCTGCTGTGCTCTGATATTTGCCTTTGTGCTCACTACACCTTTAAAACTCTGAAGTTAGCCATTGTGTTGAACCAAGGTGCCCTATGAACTTTGCCACTGCTTTAAATCTTGCTGTGCTCTGATCCTTTCTTTTGTGTCTTCCATCGCTCTAAAACCTGCTGCGCTCTGAAGATGTCCATTGTATTGAATCCAGGTACCCCCTGAAATGTGTCACTGCTTTAAATCTTGCCACACTCAGAAGTCTGCCACTGTGTTCATCATTGCGTTTAAACCTACTGCGCTCTGAAATTAGAATTAGACACTTGGCCTCATCACGAGTCTGGCGGTAACCCTTAAATGCGGCGGTAGAGCTATTACTGCTGCATTTAAGGGTCCGCCAGATAATGGCTTTGGCAGATTTCGCCCCAGCTCTGAGCTGGGGGAAATCCGTGGCAAAATTGCTGATTTTCAGCATGATTACCGCCGGCGGGAAATCCACCGGCGGTAATAGCACAAATTTTCCCCATTGGGCTAATAGCGCCAGGGGGTTTGGCCATAGGGCTATTAGCGCTGGCGTTACCGCCCAAATCGTGATGAGGCCCACTGTGTTGAATCCAGGTGTACTCTGAAGTCTGCCACTGTTTTAAGTCTTCCTTGCTTGAACCCATCTTCTCTGTGACGCCTGCCACTGCCCTTCCCCTCTGTTCTTTCCACAAGCCCATGTCCCTGCCCACTCCCCTCTCCCCCTTCCCTTACTGGTTCATAGTAATAGGGAACAGCACTAGAAGTGAGTCCCAGGGCAGTCTGCCCAGGCAGCCGCTGAGGGCAATGGCAAAGGGCACCTCGCTTCACTAGGGAGCCTCCATCGCCTCCCTGCTTGTTTGCCATTGCGTCCACTCCTTGCAAAGTATAACTGTCACCATATGCAGCGACACAGAGGAAAGGGACCTTGTCACAATGGTAATGTTGCATTCTGAATTTAGCTAACATTGTGTTCCACCACAGTACAATCATCGTCCACAACAACTCCTAACTTGTATAGGAATTGAAGGTGAGAGTTTGAAGGAAAAATTTGATCCCTGCGCTGATCTGGTTCCGAAAAGATTAATTCTTCCTGCTGCTGGTTCCAGGGTTCCTGCGGGACAAGCTACCAAAGTGTTGTATGTGGAGAAAAGAGGAAGGATGGAAACCATGTCTGATTTGGCGCTGGATTTGAGAAATGTTTCACTGCTGCCGTGATGGGTGGCATGTTACAGTCTGGCCTAGTGCCCGGTGTCTAAGTCCCTCACAGGGGTGTGGTGGCAAATGGAGCAGCTGGGGGTGAACAGGTAGCACAGGGTGTGCGAGTCCCTCGCCAGGGTGGGTGGCATTGGGAGGCAGCTGTAGGTGCCCAGGATGGGGGGGGGTTCGCCGTTGGAGCAGCAGAGTCCATTGAAGTGAAAGGGAGGTTGGGGAGACCGTATGTCCGATGGGAGTGCATAGCACTGGGTGGTGGATGTCTCGATGCTGGGGATGTAAGGGTAAAGGGGCAGTGAGCAGTATCAGTGCCAGCAAGGGAGGTCGAGTGGGGCTCATAGTGTGGAGCAGCATCAGTGGGGCATAGTGACGCTAGGTATATTAAGCGTATGTGTCGGGGAGGGCGTCTTGGAGGAGAAGCTGTGGTGCTCTGGGGCACCAGATGTGTGTGGATAGTTTCGAGTTGTGGGGCGGCGTGGGGAGACAAATGTCACCTGCGTTGCCCTGATTTAAAGTGTCTATATGGCTGCAGTGTTATAGATGGTACATATCATAGAGGTGTGCATCCGAAACAGACAAAAACGGGGGGAGGCGGCAAGAGTAAGCATGAGAAGTAAGTAATTGAGGGAAGGCTAACGGCAGCATGAGTGGGGACAGTGACGCAGTGTTATTAATGGTAAATATCATAGTGGGGGGTGCGTGAAACAGAAACGGGGGGCGGCAACAAGAGTAAGCATGGGAAGTAGTAATAGGGGGAGGCTAATGGTTGAGCACAGTGTCGTGTATGCATGCCGCGCAAGGAGTAGAGCTAACAAACTGGTTGCGTTACGCAGCAATCCTGAGATAAGGGTTGTGCTAGGTTGGTGCAAGACGAAGCAAGGAAGACTAAAGGTGTCTATCGTGGTGCTGCAAGTGTCAATCTGGAAAAATGAATACCCTTCATTTGAATGATAGACGTAACTTGATGGCCGTGGGCCAACCGTCTTATGCACCGAATTATAGAAATATAAACTGCTATGCTTGACCGACGAGCGGCCATTTTAAATGTAGCAAGAATCGCCATTTTGCTTGTTAACCATTGCTCATTGCTTCCTGTCTAAAAACTGCTTTGCAGCTTGCAATTCTTGCAGATTTTGCTTACTCTGCTCAACTGTTAACATTGTTGTCTGAATATGAAAGGACAAGGTCGCGGGACTGAAGACCTGGCTGAAACTCCTCATGAGTAGCCCAGAGAGGAATGCTCACCCTCCCTCTCTGTAGCCTTGGAAGGAAGCTGCAGGGCATTTAATCACTTCACAGCTGCCAGCCAGTCTCGTACGATGGTAGAATATGTTAGAATAATACAGTTAAAGGCTTGAATTATGCTTTTCTTACGGCCCCCCTTCGCAAAACCCTTTAGAACGTGTCGGCTCCCAGGACACGAATAGGACCTCAGAGATAGCAGAGCTTGGAATGTGGCTCTTCCCCATGTACAGATTGCTTCCAAGAACAGAACCACTGTGTTCTAAAAGATGCCTCCGCACTTTCTAAATTGCACATTGTTACTAGAATAGTCATCGAAAGCATTATAATCATCATACTCGTCGGATATGTCCATCGTCATCCCGGGTTCAAAGGAAATTAATACACAGGGGTGTTGAACATGACTTTGCTGATTGTATGATATGCATTTTGTATATATGTAACTGATGTACGTAATTCGCTCTCTTGCGTCCCTCGAGGTCTAGGAAACTCACGTCGCGGGGTGTGAGATCAGAATTGGCCAATTGATACTATCTTTTGCTTGCAATAAACCCTAGCGTTGGGAATTCGAAACCTCCTGTTTGGCGCATCTTTTCATGTATGGTCATTGCCTTGTTTCCATAGCACGAGGGACCTTAGAGGCCCCTTTCAAGATGGCGCCGGAATAGGGACCCTGCCCCACTTGCCCCATCGTATACGTTGTAACGGAGTAAAGGCGGAAGAACGGCGAGGACGGGACGGTCGAGCCGGGATCGATAAGTGTAAGGAACGCCCTGTAGAAGAGAGGAGAGATTCCTTCCGCAGATCTTCACACATCTGATCCCTGATCGATGTACCGGGCCAGATGGCAAAGGAGGCGAGGGTCCCGAGATGAGGCAGAAGCCAGAGAAGCGCAGACACGACGTGGGGAGAGGTTGTGTTAGAACAGGCGACTTGTTTTATCAGGTGAGTCATTCTCCGATTCAAAGAGAAACCTGATTTTTGGTAGAGTGTTGATTTTGCAAACTCAAACGTCCAGGTAAAAGTGGCTAACCAAAAGGGAAGGTTAAAGAAACATGCCTGGAGTACTGTCCACTTTAGCGGGGCTTTTCAGCTGCGGTAGACAGTCCTTGGAATATGGCCAAAGTGCACCGCCTAGGAGAACGCCGGCATATGATATGTATGCGAAATATGGTGTGGGTGCGATAATATTTTGTGAAATTTGGCATAGGCAAACTAGAAAGCAACCTGACCATCAGTGGCCGATTAATGGTAGTTTTGAGATGGGGAGAATAGATAACCTAGAGAGGGTGCTGATTAGAAAGAAAGCGCGACCTGCAGCTTTTGAGACCGTCAAAGATTGGAGGAGGGAAGCGATGCTCCGACTAAGGAGTAGAGAGAAGCATGCGGGTAGGCACAAAACGAAGCTTGAGATAGCAGAAGAGAAGGAAGAGGAGGAGTGGACTGAGAGTCTAAGACGGGAAGGGAGACGGGACCAGATGAACATAGACAGAATATACCCGCAGCGGGAACTACACATAGCAGATGAATTAATGGAACATTTGTTAACTAACACGGGTCGAGGCCCAAAACCAGAATCGAAACCAAACACGCCAGCAGTGACTGCGCAGGCCCAACCAATAGCTCTCATACCCCCTCCCGCAGCCCGAGCACTCCCCCTCATGCAAGCGTTAACCCAAGCCCCGCCCACAGCACGAGCACTCCCACAAGCGCAGACCGCGGACACACAATTTCCCAGCACCCAGCAAGGCCCTTCACAGATGCCACCTGTGTCACTTGTCCCATCCGCACCTCCCGCTCTAGAGACAGATTCAGCACCATCCGCCCCTCCCGAAGTCGAGATTGAGACTGGGGAGGCGAGAGGCAGGGCTGAAGGAACAGGATTTGGACGGGTAACTCGAAGCGCAATCAGCAAAGAGAGAAAGATTGAATTACGGCAAGAGGCAGAAATGTACGTAGAAGGAAATGATGAGACGGCAACATTGGCCTCATTGTATGGGTACCGAAGAAGAGATGAGAGACAGGTAGTATTGGAATGCATGGGGGAAATTCTGGTGGGAGAATGGAAAAAGATACTTGGTAATTTACCGCCACAGCGGTTGTTAGATTTGAATAAGTTAGCACGCAGTGAGCAAAGAGATGAGGATGTAAGAAAACATGTGCACAAACTGATTGAAGTACAAAATGAAATGGAAGACAGATATGCTGAAATGTTTGCTACACCGGAGTATAGTAGAGAGTTTATTAAGAAAGATAGGAAAGAGGCGTCAAGGTTGAATATGAAAAAATCATGGCAGAGAGTTTTTCCAGGTGGTACAAAGCATTTGCCGGTACCGGGACAGATAGGCGATAAACAAAGATTGCAGGTATGGGTAGGGGAAACAATGCGATGGATGTCGAACAAAAGAACGTCAGTAAAAGAAGTGAGATATGTAATGGATACCCATTGGAGATGAGAAAGGAAGCGATGCAAACGATAGTAGGGGTGTTACTGCAGCAGGTCATTGGATACAATAGAGGTAGAGGTAATGCACAAGGCCGGGGAAATTTGAATAATATGCATGGGGTGTCATTGGGATTAAATCAATATGCGTACTGTAAGGAGGAAGGACACTGGCGAGCGCAATGCCCGCACCTACAGAATAGAGGTGGGTTTGGTCAGAGAAGGCCTCATAGAGGACATCAGGGGTCAAACGTCCCAAGCAGAAGTAACATGCAGCAGCTGCAGGGATATACCAATGGAGGTACTCAAACCCAATCATATGGCCAAAACCAAGCACAACAGAAACAGACATTGAACCAAAGTGTTTTGAACCAAAATCAGGGCGGGCAGGGCCAACAGAGAAATTATCAGAGTAGAGGACATCGAGGGGGAAATGGGAATATTTTTGATACACAACCAAACACGTATTATAGCAGTAGTGGTGACTACACATCGGACGATGTGTTATGTTCGCGATAGGACAGCCCCCGACATGGGTCGGAACCAGTGTCTATTCCCGTGAATCAGAGAGGACCCTACGTAGAAATGAGAGTCGGGAATAAGGAGCACTGTTTCCTTGTAGATACAGGGCACAGAAGTGCTCGATAGACCACCACTTGGTTCCGGAGATACCACTGTCGGGGCAGAAGAATGTTTCTGTAGGGTTCGCAGGTACACCAGTAATTAACCCCATGTCCGAAGCTGTCCCAATTACAATAGGACCATTTACTGAACAGTGTCCATTTCTTTTGACAGAAAATTGTGGAGAGAACTTGCTAGGATTAAATTTGTTGAGAAAATTGGGGGCAGTCATACATTGTACGTCAGACGGGGTGTTCCTCACAATGTGGCCTCACGATGCACCGGTGACGGAATTTATGTCAAAAGAATTACCGGAAGAGCTAAGTAGAGTACCAACCTGTCTGTGGGCAATGCATGATAATGATGTAGGATGCTTGAAAATAGAGCCAGCAAAAATAACTCTGAAAGAAGGTGTAACACTACCACGAATTCCCCAGTATAAAATTTCTGTTGAAGGTGAGAAGGGATTGAAAAGCATTGTTACTGACCTGGTGAGATTGGGGGTGGTTGAGGAAATTGCAGGTAGCACGTACAACAGCCCGATTCTTTCAATTTACAAGAAAGGAGGCAATGAAGTACCCTATCGTTTCATAATTGATCTGCGTGCATTAAACAAAGTGGTAGACCCACAATTCCCTTTGTCACAACAATACTGACAATGATACCCGCCACTGCAGAATACTTTAGTGTAGTCGATTTGAAGAACGCATTCTTTAGCATCCCAATGGATAAAAGCAGTAGATATCTGTTCGCGTTCACTCTAGGAGGTCGATCATTCACATTCACACGCATTCCACAAGGATATACAGAAAGCCCGAGCATTTACAGCAGAGCGCTAAAAGAGCAACTAGACATGCTAGAACTACCCGAAGGTTGCGTACTCTTGCAGTACATAGATGACTTGTTATTAGCTGCTGACACGAAAGAGATCTGCAAAGAAAGTACTGTATTACTCTTGACACATTTAGCGACCCATGGCAAGTTTGAAGAAATTCCAGTACAATCAAAAGGAGGTGTCTTATTTGGGATACCTACTTTCGAAAGAAGGGAGAAGATTAACACCAGAACGCATAGAAAGTATTTCTAGTATGCCTATTCCAAAAACTCAAAAAGGAGTGAGAGCTGCAATAGGCATGGCCTCTTATTGTCGGCAGTGGATCAGTAATTTTGCGTTGATTGTGAAGCCGATGATAAAATTGACTAAAAAGGATGCAGAGATGCCTTTGCAGTGGGATGAGGAATGTCAGAAAGCGTTTGAGCAATTGAAAGTTGCATTGTGTGCTGCGCCAGTTTTAGGCACTCCCAACTATAAAAATATCTTCAGACTATTTGTGAGTGAGAGTGAAGGATGTGCATTGGCGGTTTTGACACAGGAACAAGGTGGAAGAAATAGGCCGTGCGGCTATTTTTCTTGCGCGTTGGACCCTGTAGCATGCGCACTACCACGATGTTTGCGATCCGTCGCAGCGGCTGCTGCGTCAGTGAAACAAACGGAAGGAATGGTATTGGGGCACACTTTAATTCTGATGGTGCCACATGCTATAGACGTTCTATTAAATAGGACGCAGACGCAACGCCTCACCTCAGCTAGACTGACAAGATATGAGCTCATCTTGTTTGCACCCCACATCCAAATTATGAGGTGTAGCGCATTGACTCCTGCAGAATTGATGCCACTGCCCATAGCAGAAATTGGTGACAACGAATCACCACCCCATGATTTTTTTTAATGATTGTTTAATGATCATTGAAGAAGAAACAAAGGGAAGGATTGATTTGAGCGATATCCCACAAAAAGAGCCAGATGGGGAGTTATTTTGCGATGGCTCTTGTTTTAAATTACCTGATGGCACATCAATGGCTGCATATGCAATTACTACCCTAAAGAGAGTTGTAGAGAGCAGAAGGATCCCCTACAATTCGGCACAAGCCGCAGAAATAATAGCACTGACCCGAGCCTGTGAACTCTCTGAGAATCTGAACGTAAATATTTATACTGACAGCCAGTACGCTTTTGGCGTGGTTCACAATTTTGGCCGACTTTGGGCTGAGAGGGGTTTCTTGACATCACATGGAGCCAGGATTCAGCATGGCCCTTTGATTGTGCGATTGTTGTCTGCGCTCACGTTTCCAAAGCGCTTAGCTATAGTAAAGTGCGAGGCACATAAGAAAGTAACATGTAGAGTGGGAGAGGGAAACGCGTTTGCAGACAGGATTGCGAAGCAAACAGCCACAGATTTGGGGAATAAAATGATGACAGTACAGACTGAGGAAGTACCTTGTATGATAGAGAATGGAGTTGCCACAGTCAAATAAATGCAGGCTGAGGCCACGACCGAAGAGATTCAGGGGTGGGCTGAGGGCTCTGCTGAGTTAGATTTGGAAGGATGTTGGGTGGACAATGAAAAAAAAAAAATTGGTTGTTGCCAAATTGTTACGTAACTGCAATGGTCATAATGGCGCATAGCCCTACCCACATTTGCACAAAGAAAATGGTACAGCATTTATCCACAGTATGGAAGAATTAGCACATAAAAAAGAATGCAGAAAGGCTAGTGCAGAATTGTATCACGTGCCTGCAACACAATGTAGGGAAGGGAACCGTGACTCCAGCAGGTAGTTTCGGCCCACCCTCTATGCCGTTTGAGGTGGTCCATTTTGATTTAATAGAAATGGAAAGGTGCCAGAACTATAAGTACGTGTTAGTGGTAATCTGTGCATTCAGCAAGTGGGTGGAGGCATATCCTTTAAAAGACTGTACTGCCATGTCCACAGCAAAAGTAATGCTGAAGGAGTATTTCTCCCGGTTTGGGTTGCCCCGTGTCCTGTGGTCAGACAACGGCCCCCACTTTGTGGGCGCAGTAGTGCTACAGATCTGTGCAGGTCTGCAAATAGAGAAGCGATTCCACAGTTCCAGGCATCCCAGTTCTGCCGGGCTTGTGGAGAGACACAACAGAATCCTGAAGTCAAAGATAGCGAAAATTTGCGCTGGGAGCAAGTTGAGTTGGGTGGATGCATTACCCCTAGCGCTGTTGTGTATGCGCACGTCTGTGCAGGCGAAGACTGGGCTCTCCCCCTATGAGATTATAATGGGGAGACCAGCAAATGTATGGTGCGCCCCGCAGCCCAAAAGATTATGTGAGGTCGAGCATCCTATGTTAAGCACTTACTGTGGACTTTTAATACAAAAGCTGCATTTGATTAATCAGCAGGTGAAGGAGGCGTTGCCGATGCGATATACAGGACCGGGGCACTCACTGGAGCCTGGGAGCTGGGTGTTAATCAAAAACTTTGAACGGAAGACAGCATTAGCACCCAGGTGGCGCGGCCCCTATCAAGTACTTTTGGCAACACAGACGGCCATCCGAGTGGACGGACGGAAGGCATGGATCCATGCGACACATGCCAAAAGATTCCCAGGGCTGCTGACAACTTCCGATGACCAGAGAAAGGAAACGGTCTCGGAAACGAAAGAAACTGTTGCCAGTCCAGTGCCACAGCATCAGCCTGAGCGAGAAGTGAAAGTTGAAACAAAGCCCAAGCGAGAAGTGAAACTCGAAACAGAGTCTGAGGAGGCTGCCAGTAAGGGGGAAGGGCAAAAAGTGCCTCAACGTTGCTTAGCGGAAACAACATCACTGTCGAGCGACACAAACCCTGCATTGCAAACACGAGCAGAAACAACGCGTGTACCCCTTTGGCGCCCACCAGTTCTCGCAAATGCACCAAAGCCAGAGAAAGAAACGACATCATTGCCACGACGCTCATCGATGCCCATCATTGTGCCACAGGCTGATATTGAGCCTGATACTGGATATACAACGGCACTATTCACGGATCATACAATAGCAGGAGTGAATCGATATAATCTGCGGCCTCGACAGGCAAAGTGATCCACAGATCTTTGGCGCTTTTCTTTTTGGCCTTTGGTTCTACTCACGGACGGAATAGGAACCAGGGGCGTAGAGGAGAGAAGTGTGAGAATTGTGCAAGTCGGACAATTCAAGACTCACGGCTCCTCGGTGAGCATATAAAAGTACATGTGTCAGGAGCTAGAGCAGGACAAGCTGGACGCACATAAGTACTAAGGCTGATAGAGTACATGTGTCCTAAGCCAGAGTGGGACAAGCTGGATGCACATGGTACTCTATCAATAAAGAACTGTTCAGAAATCGTCTGAGCAGTGGGAGGAAGAACAATTAATCTTGCTCGGGAGTGGATAAATGATCCAGGCTGTGAAAAGGCTGGCAGAATTGAACTGTGACATTTTTCATTGAACTTTTCTGGCATCAAAAACGAGAGACA
Source organism: Ambystoma mexicanum (assembly GCF_040938575.1). Classification (NCBI taxonomy): domain Eukaryota; kingdom Metazoa; phylum Chordata; class Amphibia; order Caudata; family Ambystomatidae; genus Ambystoma; species Ambystoma mexicanum. The sequence goes on from NC_090941.1 coordinate 275,650,524, forward strand.
TTCACGACGAACTTCGCCAGCAAGAAGAAGGGCGATGAAGAACAAGTCAAGACCGGTTTCAGCCTCCTCCTGCACCCCCGCTGAAAAGATAATACATTTAGAGACTGTAAATTTAAGAACAAAACATGGTAAAAGGACTAAGGTACTGATTTGGACATTGGTCCTATGTATTTTAAGTATGATAGTACCTGCAATAACAGCTATTACACTATGGTTCCTGGAGTATGTACACCCATTAGAAACACTTTTGCCAAAAGCAGCTACTGAAAGCCCAGTTCATGTAATCACTAGTACCTTGCCCCCAATGGAAGAGAGACATAGAGAAGGATACGGCAACAATACATTGTTGCTCATCATGAACATGACCCATGGAGTGTTAAAGAAAAAAGATTGCTGGGTTTGCGCCCATTTACCAAAGCACGGTGGGAAAGGGATAGGCTGGTATTCACAACCGTTGCCATTGATTTATTCCTGTGAAGTAACGTTAAGTGCAATGTCCTTTGGGAAATGGAACAAGAGTAATACGGGCCAGTTAGATGAGACCATATGAATGAATTTGAGGAAGTAATCATGAGACCTGTGGGTTGTTCCATATTCCAAAAAGCTTGCGTGTTTGCACTAGAACCCATGAGAAAGAATACACGAAAAATAACAAGACTAGATAGATTACATAGGCAGAATAGACCAACCCCACCAGCAGAAAGAACATCAGTAATGACATTTCGGATGAGGGATGAATGGAACAAAGATGCTGTGCCCCCTGCCTATACAGTGGATCACAGCCCCAAAACTGCTCCCCTATGTCTACAGAAAAAGGGTTCCTATAAAGTAGGAACGTTTAGCAACTGCCTGAACACAGTGGTTTTAAAACATGAAATAGAACCCGTGTACGTGGGAGAACCTGTTTATTTTATATGTGGAGAAAAAGCATATCCATGGTTAGCTAGGAACTGGGGAGGTACATGCTACCTAGGTCTACTGTTTCCATGAGTGTTCCTCTTGGAGACAGCAGAGGTAGCCAGACAAACAAAAGGTAGAACTCAAAGGAGTAGTGAGGATGGAATGATAGCAATAGATATAGCCAAATCATTTATACCGTTCTTGTCCCAAATAGAAAACTCTTACAATATAAGAAAACTGTCTGGAATATTACAAAAAACAATAGATTCCACAACAGATATTTTATTGAATATGACGTTAGAAGAAAAAGGAATAAGACTGATGGCGCTTCAAAACAGGATGGCTCTCGATATAATATTAGTTGATCGTGGGGGAGTTTGCAAGCTCGTAAAAACTGCATGCTGTGTGTATATAGATGACTACTCCCCTACGATATTTAAAGCGATCCGGAAATTACATGTCATAAGTTCCACGCTCTCTACTGAAGCAGGGGGTTGGGGGATAGAATCCTGGTTATGGGGATTATTGCGGTCTTGGGGATGGAAGTTAATTTCGATACTAATGATGGTACTCGGGATATTCATAACATGCTGCTGTTGCATACAATGCTTACCAATAATATGCACTGAAATAACTGATGGATGTACTAAGGGATGTATGCACATGGTGTTGAGAGGAAAACAAACGCATGGCCGGAATAACAGAGACACTGAGGAAACAAAAATAGTAAAACAATTCATGGTGATAGACAATAATTATGGAGATGATTTAGATATAGACACCCCAGACTCCTCCTCAGAAGAGGAGGATACAATGAATAAATAAGACGTTTGGCACACGGCCAAAAGGAGGGTTTGTCAATCTGGAAAAATGAATACCCTTCATTTGAATGATAGACGTAACTTGATGGCCATGGGCCAACCGTCTTATGCACCGAATTATAGAAATATAAACTGCTATGCTTGACTGACAAGCGGCCATTTTAAATGTAGCAAGAATCGCCATTTTGCTTCTTAACCATTGCTCATTGCTTTCTGTCTAAAAACTGCTTTGCAGCTTGCAATTCTTGCAGATTCTGCTTACTCTGCTCAACTGTTAACATTGTTGTCTGAATATGAAAGGACAAGGTCGCGGGACTGAAGACCTGGCTGAAACTCCTCATGAGTAGCCCAGAGAGGAATGCTCACCCTCCCTCTCTATAGCCTTGGGAGGAAGCTGCAGGGCATTTAATCACTTCACAGCTGCCAGCCAGTCTCGTACGATGGTAGAATATGTTAGAATAATACAGTTAAAGGCTTGAATTATGCTTTTCTTACGGCCCCCTTCGCAAAACCCTTTAGAACGTGTCGGCTCCCAGGACACGAATAGGACCTCACAGATAGCAGAGCTTGGAATGTGGCTCTTCCCCCGTGTAAAGATTGCTTCCAAGAACAGAACCACTGTGTTCTAAAAGATGCCTCCGCACTTTCTAAATTGCACATTGTTACTAGAATAGACATCGAAAGCATTATAATCGTCATACTCGTCGGATATGTCCATCGTCATCCCGAGTTCAAAGGAACTTAATACAGAGGGGTGTTGAACATGACTTTGCTGATTGTATGATATGCATTTTGTATATATGTAACCGATGTACGTAATTCGCTCTCTTGCGTCCCTCGAGGTCTAGGAAACTCACGTCGCGTGAAATCAGAATTGGCCAATTGATACTATCTTTTGCTTGCAATAAACCCTAGCATTGGGAATTTGAAACCTCGTGTCTGGCGCATCTTTTCGTGTATGGTCAATGCCTTGTTTCCATAGCACGAGGGACCCGTAGGGGCCCCTTTCACAAGAGGCAGTGTGTCGGGTCTGTGGGACTGAGGGGCCGGGGGCTTGTGTTCATCTAGTTGTTTTGAGCTACATCACATTGTATTCCTTCCCACAGCACAGTCCTATTGTAAGGTTGGTTACCCTTTGCAGCTTCCTAGTATTAGGTGATCACAGGGAGGCCTTTGCCTCTGTGAACCTGATACAACCACAAATTCCCATCAACCTGAAGCTCCCAACCTTCACAAGAATCTGGGCCTGAAAACAACCACCACAGAGAGGCATTCGCCACTGTGAACAAGATAACTTTACAGGAGCCCTTAAGGGAAGATCAAATCTCAGGCCACCACAGAGAGGTCTTCGCCACTGGGAACCCAACACAACTCCGAAACCTCAGCAACTGAAGCAACCAAGCTCCACAGGATTCTGAGAATGAAAACAACCCCCACAGAGATGCACTCGTTATTGTAAAGCAAGGGAAGCTCAAACCACAGGCCACCACAGGGAGGCTGTCTCCACTGTGAACCCAATACAACTAAGAAACCCCAACAAGCTGAAATGCCCAAGCACCCATGAGACTCTGAGACTGAAATACAAGCACCACAGAGAGGCCTTTGTCGCTGTGAGGGAGATAACTATAAAGGACCGCACAATGAACATCAAACCATCAGGAGAATAAAACCAATCCAATTCACTCATCAATACAAGGGGATCAGGAACCATAACACATGAAACACTGGGATGGAAATACAACCACCACAGAAAGGCGTTCACCTCTGTGAACCCCATACAATCCTGGGACACTTCAGACCCTATGACAGTTCAGATCTAGGACAGTTCAGACCCTGGGACAGCTCATGCATCAGGCATCGAACCTGAGATAGAGCCCGACACCTGAAATACACCCTGAACCACCCGTGTTAGTCTCACCCACCAGAGCTAGACCTCAACCACCAGGGTTAGTTCCAGACCAACAGAGTTAGCCCGACCCCTAGCTTAATCCCTAACCCCTAGGATACCCTGACTCCTGGGAGAGCTGTGCCTCCTGGGATAGCCCCGAAACCTGTGATAATCCCAAGTCCCTCAGGTAGACCCCATCTCGGAAGAGACCCAACCACAAAATGGCACACACCAGGAAAGATCGACGCACAAGAAACAACCAAAACAGAATGAACCAATTGGAACAATTTCAGAACACCACACCCAGGAACCAACCTATGACAACAGATGGCAAACCTACACAACCACTGCAAATGAGTCCCTTTGCTAGAGCCAGTCCAAAATCTCTCTACCTAACGTCCTACCAGTCAACGTACCACCCAGTGGACAACCATCTATCCTCAAGAACTGTAAGCATGCAAGGAGGATAGCCGTAAACCCAATGGAAAGTTGGGAATCCCAGAGAAACAAAATAAATGACATCAATATGGCATTCATCACAAAAAAGTAGTATGACAAATGGAATCATCAATGTCAGCAGCCAGACAACCCTGAATAAAACTCCAATCCAAGAGGAAACCTTTTCTAACTAATCAAAAAAGAAACAGAAACAACAGATCTGAATACGCACGCAGGTGGAAAAATTGACCAATATCAACACAGTCACCAAAATACACAGTCAAACACCAAACAAACCGAAAAAGATATGCTGCAACCTAGTCAACGCAAGATCAAAGTCAAAACACTCAACAGTAATATACAGACTGCTAATCGAGGGAAGGATAGATATCCTATTCCTCACAGAAACCTGGCCAACTCAAAACTACAATGTAATAGCACACAATTGCCTATGAAGCAATTTCCAACCTAGACAAGCCAACAGAGAAGGTAAAGGAGGAGGAGGTCTTGCTGTAGCATACAAAGACCAGCCAAAAATAACAACAGTGCCACCATTAAACATCCCAAATTGCAAATCACTCCTCCTACACCTAGCCTTAGATCACCAAACCAACCTAATGTTTCGACTTATCAACATTCCACCGACTTACAACCCTACCTTCATAGACACTTTCATGGATGTCATCACCAACATCACCATTAAGCATGATCACCTGATCATTCTTGGACACTTCTGCATCTGGTTCGAAGAAAAGAACATCAACTCGCCCAAAACTCTAACCAATCAACTAGCAACAATGCATCTGCAACAACTGGTGAAAGGTGTGAGACACACAGCAGGCCACACACTAAATGCAACCCTATGCAATAAAATCTTGTTCACAACTGCTCTTCCAATAGAAATCCTCTAGAGCAACCACCAAATTATACCTTTCATCATCCAACTGCTAGTGTGGATACTTGCTAACTTCCCCATAAAATCTCCAATGCTATAAAGAAACTGGAAATCCATTAACATTGTGGACCTAAATGTGAGACTGGAAGCCACAAAACCATCAATCACCATTCTAAACTCAGCCAGCATAGAAGAAAAAAACAGAAACAATTTAAAAATGGATGTCGGAAATACAGGCTGGCACTGCACCAGAAAAAGCATTCATCCCCTCACCAAAGAAAGCAATGGCAAGATGGTTCACACCCTACCTCAGAGCACTGAAAAAAACAAACAGAAAAATGGAGCAAGAATGGAGGAAAAACTACGACCAACAGAAAAAAAAACACATACCAAAGACAGATATGACTATACAAAGCCAAATTATTCAAAGCAAAAAAGACATTCTACAACGAACGATCAAAAACTCAAGCAACACCCAGAAAGAAATGTTCCACATCATAAACGAATTAGGAAACCCAGCAATGTACAACAACACACCAACTCCATCACAAAAATTATGCAATGATCTTGCAGACCACTTCAAAAACAAAATCATAAACATCCAGTAATCACTGAGAGCAAGCCGAACAAGCACCATTGACCACCTCAATCAGCGGACACCGGAACCACCTACTAGACTAAACAACCTCCCACCAACCTCGACAGAAAAATTAAACAGCCTGGTGAGCAAAAGCAACCCCTGCCCACCAGACCTATACAAGACTATCCTTACACAGAAAACACCCACAGAATATTTCCTCAACCTCTTCAATCACTCACCAGCAACAGGAACCATGCCACAAGCCTACAAATCGCCTTCCATCAAGCATCCCCTTAAAGATCCATCGGTAAACACAGAAGACCTAACCAACTACCAACATATTATAACCATCCCAACAAATCCAGGAATATGTAAAAAGCAATCGGTTACTAGGCCAGGCACAAGTAGGCTTCAGACCCACGGGAGGAACGGAAACTGCATTACTATCTAAATGGGATAATCTAAAAACCAATGCATACTCCAACAACAAATCAGCACTAATACTACTCGACTTGTCAGCAGCCTTCGACACAGTCCATCACGAAACACTCATCAAAAGACTCGAAGGTATTGGAATCAGAAACACAGCACTCCTCTGGCTAAAATACTTTTTGACCAAAAGAACAGAAACAACTTGGACAGCACCATACAAGTCAGCACCTCACAAAACAACATGTGGAGTCCCACAAGGATCATTGCTATTGCTAGTACTCTTCAACATCTACATGAGCCCCCTGATTAACCTCATCAAAAACAATTACGCAGATGACACTCAAGTCATCTACAAAATCAAAGCCAGCGAACAACAAGACCCGACACTCATCAACTGCCTCACTGAACTAAACCAGTGGATGAGCACCAACAGCCTTAAACTCAATCTGGTCAAAACAGAAACCATGATTGAACCCAACAACCCATTGAATAACCACAACATCCCATGGCTTACCGAACTGGGAAACCAACTAATACCATCCAAAGTGGTAAAAGATCTCAGAATACTAATGGACAACAAACTAACACTAAATCCACAAGTCAATGCAGTTGTTAAGGAATGCTTATTCCACTTAAACACAATCAAGAGGATACTCACCCTCCTCGCCTTCCCACACAGAACACTCAATGTCATCTCTGTCATCATGTCAAGAAGAGACTACGCCAACAGCATCTACCACGGAATGCCAGAATACCTTATGCGAAACCTACAACAAATACAGAATGCAGCAGCACGACTACACCTCAGAATCACTAAGAGAGAACACATCACAATGCCACTGAATACACTACATTGGTTACCAGTCAAAAAAGAATCTCCTTCAAGACACTCTGCATAACACACAGAGCAATCCACAGCAAGGAGTGGAGTTTATATAGGGAAAAATGTCCATCTACAAACCAATACGAACACTAAGGCCAATCAACGACATTTGTCTCAAACCGAAGCAATATGCAAAACACAAATTTGGGGATCAGTATTGTCCTGAATAGCAGTGAGAGTTTGTATCACGCTCCCAAAGGAAATTTGAACAACAAAATATCACCTAAGATTAACCCAACAGATCAGCCAAAGCTCAGAAGAAGACTCAGGCGATCCCCTACTAACCTTACTAAAATCTCTCTAATATTCTGCATACCCACCTCCTAACACTGAAGAAACAAGACACATACCTTTGCCACAAAAACAAAAACAACTCAAACTACCATCTATCTACTGACTCTCCACAACAGCCAAGACACACATAAAACACCTGTTTACAACCATCCACCAAACAACAAACAACATCGTCCAGCTAAAAACATACCAGCACACAATGACCAGTTTTTCCGAACTGAAGCCACCAACAGGACATCAAATCTCTTTTGCTCTTTTCCCTCTCAATTCCACTAACTAACCATCCCAACCCCTTCTTCCTTTTCAGATCCACATGGGTGCCTGGAGACCATGAAAATGACAGCGGTGCATGGTATAAATCACAATAACATAACATAACAAAAGCATCTGTATGGTTGTCCTGAGTTGCCTAGTACCTATGATGCATTTGTTAGCAGGACCAGTCAGTAAATCCCCTTAACATCACATTGATTAAAAGAGGTACCTGGTACACATCTCTACACTCTTCATCTGGAACTTTGCAGCAATTAGAACTCCACCAGAAAGAAGGGTCCAGCAATGCAGAAAGAAGTATTCCATGCTGAAATGCAAAGCGATGTTCAAAACAGGGCATACGTCATTGGGGGTGAGGGGTAGGGGGTTTGTGTGCGTGTGTGTATAAAAGGTTCTCTAACTAGTACTGATCATGCTCACTGCTCCACCCAACCCCGATGAATGGACATGCATAAAATCAATGTGTATAAGACTGACCTCATTGTGCATTCGTTCTTTTAACTTACAGTGTGTATCTGTAATTGCCATGCGGTTCCATCTCATTTAGACCTCAGGATCTTCTAGCAATACGCCTGTGTATTGATCTGTAGCTCCTACCACACCCCACTCCACCTCTACCTGCACATGTTAAACTATTGTACAGTCCTGTTTCCAATCCAATGCGTTCAATTGTGTATTATAATTCTTCTACAGAAACACACTGTGTCCACCCACATTCTTTGTCCGCAATCACAATTTCTCTGCAATAAGGCTGGGGCATGGCTCATGCCACTCATGTGGTGATACGCAGTTGTCAGAATGCATTCCTCTTCCCAACTAGTGCCTCCTGCTCTTGAACTCAGTGCATTTGGATAAAGCTTGTTTGTCACCTCTAAACTCCATCTCCAAATGAAAGGGAAGATGGCGCTAATATTGTGGACACCTGGTCGCTCTAACTCACGTTTGGAGCTCGGAAACCTGGCGGCTGTGTCTTTGCTCCCAAATACAAGGTACATTCGGATTCTGAATCCCAGCACCATTCCTACATCGACAGAGCACAGAGCACATATTTTGCAACAGTGATTGGTAATTTAGACTAGTTCACGGGCAAGTTTGCCCAGCTGATGGGACATTTTGCACTGACATTTGCACTTACAGGTGCAAAAAGGCCATTTGCTCCGACTGTCGAGTGCAGGGACCACATTTTGAATTTTTTAGCCTATGCAAAAACGGCTGCTGAATTGTCCATCCCCAGGACAAGATTCCCATCTTTGGTGCATTTACTGTGATCTGGCTCAGGTGCTCTTCATTAGACACCAATTGCATCAGCGATCCCCTAGAGAGTCTTTCTTCACTCATGAGTAGAGCCTTGCTATGGGGGACCCAACCTCTGTTGTATGCAGGCCTGATTTGCTCCATGTCTGGCTCACGCCTAGAACATTCACCTGAAAAGTATTTATTTGCGCACATGGACATTTGTATTTATTTGTTGTTTATAACTACTTTTGTCAAATTGCTGTTTATGCTTCAGAAAAACGTTACACAAGCAATGATGCAAAAGTTAGGATTAGATATTAGAAGGTGGTCAAAGAAATAAAAGGAAAATCTCATGCAGGCGTGTGCGACGCACTGACTAGATGGAGGAGGACTGTATGGCAAAGATCTTATCTCTGCTCTTCACCACTCGTCCATAAAAAGGCAGCACATTAAATGGAGGCCTTATGGCATTACTTCTTGCTTTTATGCTTCCATTTAACGCTCCTTCCCATAAAAAAAATTAGGCTAAAAGTGTGCATGTGATGTGCTTTCGGCTAAAGTGCACAAAAAGACCCAGACTTGCATGTAATGGTAAAGGTTGATTTAATGTGACAGGTCATAGCTTACAACAAAACGCTAACCTGGCTCTTTGGCCTTACAGACTACTGATCATTAACAATTAATCAAAACAATTAATTAATTCCTTCATTAATTCATGTTCCTTATTCCCTCCCCTCCCCCTCAATTCCTCTCCACCTTCTTTTTCCAATGTCCCCCCATCTTAACCTCAAAGGCCACATCCCTCCTCCTTCCATACCTCTTCACCCTTTTTGTTCCCTTGGACTAGCCTGTCCGAGAAAACAGCGCTAACCCCCTCCTTAACTGCGCTAATATCTCTTTTTGCTTCCCCCAACCATCCTCCATACTCAGCAAAACCCTCCACTGAGGCATTCTTTCAGCCCCACCACCACCTCCCATTTACCTCCAGATTTTTATCAACTCTTCCACTGCCATCCGCGGATCCAGCAAGTAGTAATCATTAGCCATTACCGACAGGTGCACGCCGCCCTCCCAAAATAAATCAAATTGCTCACATTTGATGTCCTGGTGTGCTATTGTATTCACCTTGCAGGACCTGCAAAATGTCCCCATCTCCCTGTTGATCTTTTTCCCTGTGCGCTCCACTGTCCCTTCCTTAAGAGCCCGTCTCTAGACCCTCCTAGGCATCAACGCTATCCGATATAATGAAACAGTCACCCAAATCTCACTCAACCAACTCAAACCCCTCTTCACCTTCTTTATCAATGCCACCCCTGGCTCCCTGACCAGATCATTCTCACCCGTGTGCAAAGCCACAGCTGCCGGCACCCCATGCTGCTCCCTCAACCTTCCTTTACATCTACTTTGCCATGTTAAACCTGCCCTGACTGGGCACAACTCCTGTCCTCCCCAGTCTAAATGAACCCATAGCCCTTGACCCTTCTGTTCCATTTTTGATTTTTTCATCTTAATATCAAGGCAATTCTCCGACAGAAACACGTGCTCCCACCTCAAACCACTTCCCCATGCCCTTAACACTAATTCCGACACTCGGAACACCCCCAAAAGCAACCAAGTAAAGCAGGTCCTGAACATGTCCCTTTCCCACCAGGACAAGCATATCCATCAATGGCTTGACACAACCTCCCCAACAATTCCACTGTTACCGCCCTACTCTTGTCTTTCACCCACCCTTTCTCTCTTGCCCAATTCTCCAGCATACTATTCGCCATCTCCCCCGCTAGGCTGAAAACCCCAGAATCACTTGCTGTAGAATGCAATCCCTGCCAATTTACCCACTATTGTTGCCTTAGACCACCCATTATCCATGCAATCCAACATGAATTTCACCACATTCTCGCTCCTTCTCTCTTCCGCATCGCATCTCTCTCTCCAACTCTGCGCTCCCCCATTCGGAAAATCTAACCAAGCTCTCCTGTACACCACCGTGAACTTGGAGCCAATGAACTCCCCACTAAATGCAATGCTCTCACTCTCCTACCTGCCATAGCTGCCCTGGGATCTGGTGCCCTTCCAGCTACACTTCTGGTGCCAACCCATGGAATATCTGCCACTGAAAACGTGATAATGCATCAGTGATGTTGTTATCCTTTCCAGGCACGTGCGTCACCTTAAACGCAATCCTACATCTCAGGAACTGCAGCACAAATTCCCTCAGAAGCCTGGATGCGTCTGATCCATGGCAGACTGTCTGTTCACCACATTGACCACTGCCATATTGGCCACATTGAACTTTGCCTTGTTGTTCTCCAGCTCCTTGCCCCACGGTGCCAAAGCCATCAGCAACAGAAAGAACTAACAAAAAACGCGATTCTCCCTCTTTTCCTCCAGTGTGATGGCCATCGCTCTGGACACCCCCCCCTGCCACAGGTACACTCGAAAACCTCCTACTCCTGATGCATCAGTGAAAACCTGTACCTCCCAAGCCACCGGGTCCCCTAGCAGCCACGTGGACACCCCATTGAGCTCCTCCCAGAAACACACTTATACCCTGTAGTCCTCCCTGAGAGCCCCTGACACCCTTATTCTGTGGTGCGTTTGCTTCGCCCTAGACATAATAGACCTTGCCATGTTTCTGCAAAATGTGCATCCCATGGCCACTACTCAGTATACGGAATTCAGGTGCCCCTACAATTTCTGCATGTCTAACAGCGTCATTGTGTTCGCTCACACCACCTTCTCCAGTAACTGAACCAGCTTGCTCACCTTTTCCTTCGGCAGGTGTGAGGTCATCACCACTAAGTCCAATTCAATCCCATAAAAGGTCAGGACCATTGCAGGACCCTCTGTCTTATCTTCCTCCAAGGGAACGCACAAATCATCCGTCATCTCCTGGAAAACCTCTAGCATCTCTTGACACTCCTCCTTTCTACCCGCCCCACAGATAAACAAAACAATCTTCCAGTTAATGCAACACTCCCTCAGAACCCGATCTGCATGTAAAAACACCACTGCAGGAAAGAGCTAAACCGCTCAAACAATGCACAGGACACTGCACAACCCATAGGCAGCACCTTATCAAAAAAATTCTGATCCTCAAATTGCTTTCCTAATAACCAAGAATACTCTGGATGCACCAGCAGCAACCTGAATGCTGACTTGATGTCACACTTGGCAATAAATGCCCTCTTTCCCTTTTGTCTTACGGGCTGCACCGCCTAACCCACACTCACATAAGACACCACACAATCCTCCTGAGCAATGAGATCATTCACTGACATGCCTTCTGGCCATGACGAATGGTGGCTCAGTCTAAACCTTCCTTCCACTTCCTTAGGCACCACCTCCAAAGGGGACAACGCCAAATCTCCCAGCAAGTTCAAAAGAGGTCCGACCACCCTCTACCACTTCTTTCTCCATCTTCAGACTTACAATGTCTGGTCTCTCCCATGCAGACTTCAAGTTTTCCGCTCACCCTCTTACCCTAGGGCCCTGATATCCCAACCTAAAACCCTCCCAACCCCCAACCCCCAATCTTTGCTGCCTCCCTGTCAGGGTTAAAGCACAGCCATTCCCCCAACTTCTCCCACCTAACTGGAGTATATGGTTTTTCCCACAACCCCTCTCCCTGCACTCCTATCCCTTCCTCTGTCTCCCAATGCAAATCATTGTGTGACAGGGTGCCATTCTGTGCACTTGCTGCATTCCTGCCTAAACTTACAAACCGCCCGAGAGCACCCTACCTTGTTGAATGCCCAGTTTGCTGCTGATGGCTGCCTCTGTTCCCACCCCCTGGCTCCGTACAAGGCGGGCGACCATGAAAGGGCCGGTAAAGGCCCAGGTAAACTGCCTGCTGTGTGCAAAGTAGGTGTTGGGCGCTCTGGCGACATCCACTGTAACCACAAATCCATGTCGATCTCACCCCACACTGCCTCTCGATCTTCTCCTATCCTTATCCTAATTTCCTCATCATACCTTACCTATGCAAAACCCCCAAAGCTCACAAATGCCTTCCTATTGAAGTCTATATGTTTGAACAATGCCACACTCCTCTCAGAGTATTTCTCACAGTACACACTGGCATATATTAAAAAGGCCGATGTCCAATTGTCAATCATTACCGGCACCTTGGGCCTCAATGCCAGTTCCTCCTACTCCTCCTTTGATCCCTCCTTTATTCTCACTTCCCTGTGCAGAAGCTTAAAGACAAAGACATCCACAAATTACCCCCCCCAGATTTTCTCTTTGGTGGTAACCATTAAATGCACCCCTAGTGGCTTTGTGATACCCATATAAGGTAACTTCTTCAACTTCTACTTGACCTCACTACCTCTGCACTGCTCTCTTCAACCACCACTTGTACCTCTTTGTCTGGAACTTTATTTGTCTGTAGTTCTACCATGCTCACGCTCTTCAACTCTGCTCTCACCAATGTCCCTGCAGCCCCACTGCCATCCTTCCTCTCCAAGTTCCACTCCCCCACTCCTTTGCAACACCCACCTCACCCCCAACATGCCCCCTTGCAGCCAACCATTCCCTAGCTTCCTCACCTCTTAGCGGTCTGTCCACACCATCCACTCGCACCATCCTGATTGCGCCACTGCCACTCCTCCTTTCCTTCCACTGATGCTCCTCTCCACTGTCCGGAGAGTCCGTTCCAGACATCTGTCCCAGACATCACCCTCTTACTCCACCTTCTGGGGAGGGCGTCCTATTCCTATCCCTCAGCAATCCCCCTAAGGCACTTCCTCCCTGGCCCTTCTGTACCTCTGCCAAGTTCTGCTCCCATACCCTATGCCCCTGCGCACCGCCCCAAATCCCTGTACCAGTCTCCTGCAAACCACCTTCTTCCCTCCTCCCAACAATTTGACCCTATTGACCCTCACTACCTTTATTCCCAGGTAGCCTCCGACCCCTACCCGCCCGCTGCTGCATGGCCTACCTACTTCTCCTGGACCCTTTCATCCTTTCTTTAGGCCTACACTTTCCTGTCCCCGCTGATTGTCTACAAGCCACCACCACTTTGAGGGTCCTCTCCAAGGCCACCCTGCACTGGAGTCTGCCCCCCCCAAACCCTCTCTATGCCATGACCTTTTGCACCACCTCTTCCAGCTGGGTCTTTGAGCCCCTACTAATAAGGCTCTATGCCTCCCTCTGGTCCTGTGTGTCCAATAGCCCACTGGACATAGACCCCCAGTATACACCAACCTGCCTGAAGACAAATCTCACACCTTCCTTCCTGTACCCCTAGTGCAGGTCTCCTTCACACACGGCCCCTTCTTTTTTAAAATATCTTTATTTATTTGCTTTATTTTTCTTATGCCCACTGCTCCAACACAACCAATCTCCCCCGGTGCCCCCACAAAAGCCCCAGGGGCTGCCCAGATGGAAACACTCAATGACTGATCACCCCTATGCCCAAGTGCTCACGGATGGGCTACCTGAACACCTCTCCCTTGATTGCCCAGCACACTGCCCGCTGCCGGAGAAGCCCTCCCTTGCTCCTGTACCCATGGCCTGTATAGAGAACAAGGAGGCTCCCACCAAAACCTAGCCGACGCCCTGCACTGCAACCTGCTGGACAACTCGGAGCATCACACTGGAAACAACCATGCTCCACCCCCAGCTTCTCCCACTCCACCCCAAACACCCCAGCAGACGGCCCGGCCAAAAAGAAAGCCCCTTACCGCTCCTCCCCTCGTGCCTGGAACACTGAGGTAGGAGTTCAGGCTCTGCACACAAACAGCCATCTGAAACACGGGTCCCAGCCTCGCACCTGACCGGCAGCCTCCGCCACCAAATGAAAATGTGCTGAAAGACCCTATGGCTCACCAGACCACTACTCCCTCCCAAACAGGGTGGGCAATACCCAAGGCAAGGCACTGCGGTTGCCTTTAACAATAACCTATAATGCTTTCTTTTCTTTATTAATTTATTTAAATATTCTTCTTTTTTTATATATAACTACCTAATCACCCCTACTTGTCGCCCCCAGTTGCTACTTGTACCGACTACCACACCCCTAACTAACCTGCAGAGGCAGGGGAGCCCGGGCGCAAGCGACAAACACGACACCATGCCCCCAACCGTTGTTTGCTCCAGAATCTTCCCTGCCCCTATTTATACCCGGGAGGGGGGCACTCTGCCCCGGCACCCGCTCTCTGACCAGGGGATGGAACCATACCCTCCTGGGCCGCCCTTGGAGAATGCTGAAATGCACACATGATTATTTCCGTTGAACGCCACGCATGGAATTTTTCCAGTTTGAGTTTTCCTAATATTAGGTTTGTTCTTCATTCCGTTGGGGAAGGAAGCAGGTTGTTGTTAGAGTATAACTTCCTTCCTCTAATTGACTGTAGGCTGCAGAGAGGGAAAGATCGAACAGGCGGGTCCTTTTTGGGTAATCACAGCTGGCAGGAATGAGGACGATGATAACATATGCCTCAAACAGACCTAAAAGCCATTTTGTTGCATAACAGTGTAATGAAGTGAAGAAAAAGCCTTAGGAGCGTTAGCATTTTATTATTTATGTATGTATTTATTGGGTATTTATAATGCGCCTATACAGCAAATGGTGTTTTAAGTTAACTGTGAAATGGAGCAGAGGAAAGCCAACCCCTTATTTAAAATAGGTATTCTTTTTTCCTATTGCAGAATATTGCAACGTGAGACAAACCCCTAGGACAGGTACTATGAAAGGAAGGTATGTCTGTTGGACTAAGCTAATTGTTGCTTTTTGATTCACTGGAAAACTGGTACGTGAAGTGTCTGCCTCCCCTCAACCCCTTTGCATGCCAGGCCAGTCTGTGCAAACTAGATATGGTGGACACCGCGACTACCTTTCACAGGAAAGGCAGATGTATTGCTATTATGGACACGCATGTGGCACATCTATATTGTTGCTATGTTTTCAGGTCCCTCCGACCCAGAGGACAGGCTCAAATTGGTTAACAAACATGAGCCTCCTTACAAGTTTGGAGGCAATTTTGCAGTTAATTTGCCAAATTACTGTAAAATTGGATTGCCATTACCACTACTGGACCCAGTAAGGTTACCACGAGGTTACAAGGTGTGGTAATTCCCCATTTTTAGAGTCCATTGGACTCTATGGAGATTTTTGGCAGATTTACTGTTGGCAGATTTACTGCGCAGTAAAGCCATTGATATCTGGTGGTAAAATGGCATATTCACTTCCAGTTTTTTGCTGTGTTAAATCCTCCACTTTAACTCCAAATGTATTATTCGTTGGTACAGGAACAACGGCGGTTATTCCGCTACTGCCAAAAAAAGAAGCGTAACGAAATTACAGCCACTTTTTCCCAGCACTGCCTAACTTATATATGGATTTTAATGTTGTATTCCTACACATGTGGAAACACCATCAATAACCCAGACTGGCTAGGCTCAGAGGGACATTCTGTGTTTGACTGAAAAAGGTTTTAACAGTTGCCCATTTCATTTGGGCAGAAGGTCCAAATGAAGAGTTCCTGTTGCTGCTCCTATACCCACAGCAAATCCTGATATGTACACATTAGCGGGATTGCCAAAGAAAAAGGCCTGAATACACAGCTTGACAAATTTGCTGTGAACAATGCGTTTATATCTGCTGATGAAAGAGAACCAATTGGCAGCTTACTTGTCTCATGTCTCCATCATAGCATGAAGTCAAGGGGTGGTCTGATGGGCAATTAAAGTGGGTGAGTCATGCTATCTTCTAGATAAATCCTTTCTGTTTATCCCCTGGTAGAGATATTAGATTTAATGTTAGGAATGGCATTGTTGGTCACTTAGTGCTCATATCTCTGAATGTCTTGCACTCATTCTACAGCCAAGCTGAAACATACGTTTTTACTACTATGATGATTCCAGTTGAAGGCTTGGTTGTTCCTGGTCCCTCTTGACTAGGTTACTTCATATGAAATCAGGATCGGCAGAAGTCTGAGTCCAGTTTATTTGTCAGATTCACCAAAGGGCAACATTATTGTGGAGGTTGAGCTTAAGTTCTCTTCTTAGAGAGATGTCAGGCCGAGATGTCTGACAGACTGAGATGTGAGTTTTCCAGGTGAGATCCTAACTTCAGCTTCATGTACCTCTTTCCCATTTGAAACCAACCAATTAGCGGGATTACATTTGGGTCACTTTGTGCTTCATCCATTGCGTGCTCTGGCTAACTGTGCTCATTTAGACCAAATCTGGAAGTCTATTTTGTTTATTACGGGGCACGGCTATCATTTTGAACAGAAATTACACACAATGGAACATTACAAACGACAGTTTTCACTGGTTGAATGTGTGAAGTAAGTAGACCAGTTGCTGAAGGGGTATTGCAGAGGAATATATATCAGTGACAAGAGAAGAGAGAAGAGATGAGAGTGCTGAGTAGTGGTTGAAAAAGCTTGGGATGTGTGTGAAAGCAGCATCAGCAGAGTGCTTGGACCTAAATCTAGATTGGAAAGGGTCTTGTTGTTCATTGACAGTTTGCCAGAAGACAACTCTTTCACAGATTTTGGACTTGTGGGGTAAGAGAGAGAGCCAGGTCTGTAGAATAAGCAATTGTTGGACTATGCAGTTAGGACTATTTTTAATATTATGAAGGTACATATTGAGTACAGACCTAGCTTCCGGAAGCAACAAAGCACTTGACAATGTAGGGGTAAGAGCGTGGTGAGGGAAGCAGAGAAACAATGGTGCGAGGTAGGATTCTTGTTACTGTGGCTAGGTTTTGTGAACGTTGATGGCCCTAGGGGAAGGGGGAACAGGGTTCATATTATGATGAAGCCATGATGCATGCGATAATGAGGGGTCATAAATGGGAGCAAAAGATGATGTGGGAGGAGGGGATTTGGAAGACATCTGAATACCTGAAGTGTCATTCTTATAAATGTGTCTGAGTCTTTATTTGTTTTCTTTTGTTCTAGTCGACATTGGATAGGGAAATCATATTTTATTTGCTTGAGGCAATGCTTGCCCCGAGGGTCCTCTAAAGGGACATGCATGGTAGGACTATTGAGGCAGCGCTTTCAGGAGCTCTGGGGAGAGGGGGGTGCTGGGTGAAAGCCACCTGGCCGCCAGTTTTGGAATTCGCGGGCTCATACCGGTTAAGACAATGCAAGCATATTCTTTGTTGGAAGTGCATCAGGGGGATGTGGCCTAATGCCCCTCACCTGAACAGGTGGACGCTGAACATCATCAGACCAGACCGACCGACCCGGAAGCAGATGATCACGTGATGACGAGAGACGGGATGGAAACGGAAGACGGACTATGGATATATACAAGGAGTACTATTGTTATGCTTTGGGGTTGGGGGAGGTCAAACTGAAGTGACACGCATTATAAGGGGCCAGACCATGGGGGGAAATAAGGGGAAGGTGAATTGTAGGCAAGTTGTATTAGCTTGGGTGTTGGGTTAAGGTTCTGCTGTCTGCCTATCGGTTTGCAAAACAGCAATAAACAGTGTCTTGCCTTGTGCATTCTCTATAGGACTACTTAGTCATTTTATTTTTTTGCGTTGATAGTTGGTGACCTCCACTCTGACATGTTGTGCAATGCTGTAGACCGTCGAATTCCGGGGCCTTCATCCAGACACCCCCATGAGCACTTAAGTTGATATGGTAGGGGGTTTCCGGAGGATATCAGGGCTGTTGAGGGCCGCACTGGGAACCGAGAGTTCCATTCGAGACCAGGGAATGAACAACGCACGGTGGGTTGTTTGTAGTGGATATGCTGAAATGGGATGGAGATTTTGGATGGTTATATAGTACTGGTAGTAGCGCTTGCCTGTTTCCTGACTGTGATTCTTTTAGTTCTGTATCTCCTTTATCCAGAGATTAATTAAGCAAAATACCAATGGCAGAGACTGAGCTTATTAAAAGGGGGTAATCAAGAGGGTACTGGTTAAGGTAACAGTTTGGGGATAGGGTAAGGCCTAGATAGAACAGGTAGATGATTGCATGGTGAGAGTCCTTATCCCTATCAGGACCAGTCCGCTGTGTCTCTGGTAGTTGAAAGCGAGCCCCTTCCCTCAAGGGACCGCATAGGCCTGGAGTCAAAGAACGCATGAAGCAGGGGCACCTGGGTAATGGGGCAAGTGACGGGTGAATGCATATTTAAATAGGGAAAGAAAAATGGGCAAACAGCAATCAAAACAGGAGGACGAACCCCCAAAGGGGTCACCCGGTCTTTATATGTTTTGGCAGTTTAGCATTTCAACTTGTGATTATTTGGACAGATGACACTGTTTGGCTCGATGTAATAGACTCAATTTCTGATTGAGGAGACTTTTAACTTGGATAATTTGGGAGCCCTTAGAAGGGATTTGGAGGTGGCAGGTACTAAAATACTAGCAGTACAGTGGGGAACCTTTGCCACGTGGCTGGAAGAGGCAACAGGCAGGGGGAATGATGGGAAAATTAGAAGACTGAAGGAGATTAATGATCGACAGATGGGATAAATAAAGTTTCTGAGAGGGAGAAGAGGAAGGGAAGGGGCTTGGGTGTGCTCCCAGATAGTTCAGGAGGAGTCATGGATAAAGACAAGGAAGAGGAGGATCGAGAAGGTAGGATAGTGAGGCAACAGAAGATATACTTGCATTTTTCACTAGCATGAGACCACTTACAGGGCCGAAACAAGAGGAGGCACACCAGGAGGCACCTTTGGTGGAAGCGTCTCCTTTGGTACCCTCAGGATGCTGGGGTAGAGCGGGCTGGGGTTTACCAGTGCTTAGGCATCCAAAGGGCCACCTCCTTCATTATGCCCCCTCTATGATGAGAGGAGGTATGATTATATGGAAGGAATTCACACCTTTCAAGCTCCCCTCAGGCAAGTACCACCTGGTCATGAGGATGGAGAAGAACATCAGGGCCTTGTCACTGTTCATATCCCCTGGACACCCGGGTACTGTAGGACATTGGCAAAGGAGTTCTCCAATATCAGGGAAGAGCCCCCAGGAGGAACTGCAGACAGTAATGGAGTGTTATAAGCAATTATGGACGATATGAATCAATTTATGAGGCCAGTGATGCCACCGGAGGAGAGCCAGCGGTTAGTGGAGCGAACAACTTGGCCAACCACTGATCCGGGCACAGGAGATGCCCTAGTGCAGGCAAGGGAAAGGATAGTGTCAGCGGTTACAGAGGTGTGCCCTACAAAGACTGATTGGTAGTAAATAACGAATTGTAAACAGAATAAGGATGAATCTCTTGCCCATTACTTATATAGACTGAAGGTGGTTTTCACTCAGCACTCTGGTATTACAAATCTAGAGGAGACAGCTCAGAAAGCCATAGCAATTTGCTTCTGGCCCGCTTCCAAAGGTACAGGTACAGCTTAAGAATGTGTGTATGGGCTGGCAGACCAAGCCATTAGTGGAGCTGGTGGCATTGGCAAATCATTGCATCGCTTGCCAGGAGCAGAAGAAAACGTTTGAAAACAAACTCATGGCATTGCAGATGTAGAGTCTTCAGGGGCAAGTTCAGAGACAGCTCCAAGGAATGACACACTGTCCTGGGAATCAGGTCCATGGGGGTGGGGGGTAACAAAGGGGAAGTGGCAGAGACAGAGGTCCGGCAGGTCCTCAGGTATACCAAAACCATCGCCAGGTACACCAAAACCAGGAGCATCGCTTGCCAGGAGCAGAAGAAAACGTTTGAAAACAAACTCATGGCATTGCAGATGTAGAGTCTTCAGGGGCAAGTTCAGAGACAGCTCCAAGGAATGACACACTGTCCTGGGAATCAGGTCCATGGGGGTGGGGGGTAACAAAGGGGAAGTGGCAGAGACAGAGGTCCGGCAGGTCCTCAGGTATACCAAAACAAGCAGAGGGATATATGGAAAAGCTGCAGAAAACGAGACAAGGGACAGCTCGATCAACAGCAGGCGTGGCTAACAAAGGGGTAGCAAATGCCGGGAAATTATGATAATTGGCAGGCAGCTAGAGCCACGACACCAAGGCTGTTGATTTGTAATTATTGTACGCAGCAGAGCCATTGGAATAATGAGTGCCTATTTACACCGCATAGGCCACAGCCACAAGCTAACACTGTTCCCAATAATGCCCAGATGCCACAGCAAGGAGGGCAGGTCCAAATGCAGACAGCTCCAATTGGGCTTATTCCCCAATTTCAGAATCCAAATACTAACCCTTTCATCCGTGTGGAGCCACGAGGGTCAGTAGGGGATTCGAATGGGTTCTGACAACCAAGAGGGGAAGGGACTCTGGAAGCACTAATTACCCCACTCGACCAGGAAGGACCTTATATACAATGCCAGGTGCAAGGGAGACTGGTGCTGTGTTTGGTGGACACAGGGGCAAATATATGGTGAAATGAATATCTTTCCATATGTTCCTATATCAGGCGAAAGAGTGAGATTGGTAGGCACCACGTGATGGTGCCCCTTACTGTCAGTTGACAGCCCATTTCAAATCAACATGCTTTTCTTTTAAGTCCCTCATCACCTGCAAATTTGCCGGGGATATATTTGTTGTGAAAATTGTGGTGCACAATCTATTGCACCCCGGAAGAGGTGTTTTTGAATTTGCCTTCAGATAATGCAGTAGAGGTCATGGCTACATTAAGGGAAGAAGCAGGATGGAGAGTAGTGGAGAAAGAGGAGAATGTTCAGACTACATACGTGAGTTGATTGATTCTATACCAGTGTGTTGTTGGGCCAACCAAGATAATGAGGTGGGATATATATACATACTGCTGAACTGGTGAAAATGAAGGTAGGCCCGTTTAAGAGGTTGTCCCGCACACCACAATATCCCTTGAAGCCTGAAGCAGATGTAGGTATCACCAAAGTCATTGAATCATTGCTGAGTCAGGAAATTATTGGTACCACCAGTAGCCCATGCAATACTCCTATTTTTCCTGTGAAGAAGCCAGGGAAGGAGGTTTTATATTTTTTTCCAAGACCTAGGAGCTATGAATGCAGTGGTGATACCTTCCTTTCTTGTGGTGCCAAACCCGAATACCATGTTGTCCTGTATTTCACCGAAGGCCATGTATGTTGCAGTGTGTTCAGCTTTGTTCTCTGTTCCTATACATAAGGATAGCCAATACTTGTTTGCTTTTTCTCACAGGTGGGTCAAAAATATGCAGACCCATTTTTCCCAGCGGTATACAGAGTACCCAACCCTCTTTTTACATCAGCTAAAAAAAGATGTGGGTAATATAAAATTGCCATGGGAGTTAGTGTTGATACAATACGTTGATGATTTACTAATTGTCTCTCCTCCATACAAGGCCTGTAAAAAAAACACACACCAAGGTACTGTTGACAGCATTGGCAGAGTAGGGCATAAGGCTTCAAAGACGAAGCTACAGATATGTGCCCTCAGGATACATTATCTGGGACATGACCTTATGAAAGGATGTCAGCTATTGTCGGTTATGGATCACAGGATTTGCAGAAATAGTCAAACCACTTCAGCAGTATACCTGACTGGACACCATAGGAAAAATCTTTGACTCCTTCCTACGACAAAACCTGGTTTTGTGGTCCAGGCGTGAACAGATCTATGATATTCGGCAAACTGGATTCACTAAAGGAGTTGGAGTGGAAGTTAATCTCTTGATATTAAGGGGGTAATTCATAGGATTCAGCGCACAAGTGGCGCACGCGGCTGGCGCACAGTGTGCGCTTGCGAATCCCTGCGCCAGCCGCGTGCGCCAAAATCCATTTCCGCGCACAGCGTATTCATGGATTCCAGCCACCAAAACCAGCCGTGGCGCACAGTGGCGCAGCGACCCTGCAGCAGCGCCAGTTACGCCCCCAAGAAAGCCTCTCGCGCAGGGAAAAGCCATCAACATACCCAATCCAGCGCAAAGGGCTGCGCTAACCCTGTACCAGCACAGCAAGCGGGCTACGTGTATCACTGGGGTGCGCGGGAAGTACCTCACGCGATTGGCCCCGTGCGAGCAGGGTACGCGTATTTCAGGGGTGCGCGGGAAGTTCCACACGCGATTCCATCAGGGTACGTGTATTTCGGGGTGCGTGTGAAGTTCCACACGCAATATCAGCAGGGTACGTGTATTTCAGGGTGCAGGGGAAGTTACACACGCGATTTCCGCAGGGTACGTGTATTTCAGGGGTGCACGTGAAGTTCCACAAGCGATATCAGCAGGGTACGTGTATTTCAGGGTGCAGGGGAAGTTACACACGCGATTCCAGCAGGGTACGTGTATTTCAGGGGTGCGCAGGAATTTCCACATGTGATTGGGCCCGTGCGAGCAGGGTACGCGTATCTCAGCGGTGCGCGGGAAGTTCCACACGCGATTCCATCAGGGTACGTGTATTTCGGGGTGCGCGTGAAGTTCCACACGCGATATCAGCAGGGTACGTGTATTTCAGGGTGCAGGGGAAGTTACACACGCGATTTCCGCAGGGTACGTGTATTTCAGGGGTGCACGTGAAGTTCCACATGCGATATCAGCAGGGTACGTGTATTTCAGGGTGCAGGTGAAGTTACACACGCGATTCCAGCAGGGTACGTGTATTTCAGGGGTGCGTGGCAATTTCCACACGCGATTGGGCCCGTGCGAGCAGGGTACGTGTATCTCAGGGGTGCGCGGGAAGTTCCACATGCGATTCCATCAGGGTACGTGTATTACGGGGTGCGGGGGAAGTTTCACACGCGAAATCAGCAGGGTACGTGTATTCCAGGGGTGCGCGGGAAGTTCCACACGCGATTCCATCAGGGTACGTGTATTTCAGGGTGCAGGGGAAGTTACACACGCAAAATCAGCAGGGCACGTGTATTCAAGGGGTGCGTGGGAAGTTCCACACGCGATTCCATCAGGGTACGTGTATTTCAGGGTGCAGGGGAAGTTACACACGCGATTTCAGCAGGGTACATGTATTTCAGGGGTGCGCGGAAAGTCACACATGCAATCTCATCAGGGTACGTGTATTTTGGGGTGCGCGTGAAGTTCCACACGCGACATCAGCAGGGTACTTGTATTTCAGGGTGCAGGGGAAGTTACACACGTGACTTCCGCAGGGTACGTGTTTTTCAGGGGTGCGCGTGAAGTTCCACACGCGATATCAGCAGGGTACGTGTATTCCAGGGGTGCGCGGGAAGTTCCACACGCGATTCCATCAGGGTACGTGTATTTCGGGGTGCGGGGGAAGTTCGACACGTGATTCCATCAGGGTACGTGTATTACAGGGATGCGCGGGGAGCACCACACATGAATTGCACGTGTGGGCCCTCCCAGGTGTTCCCTCTACACCCTCCACGGCCCCTGCAGGTGGCTCACACCACAGGGGCCTACCCTGCACATGTCCTGCAGGCACCCCATCCGCCAGGGCCATGCCCCCCAGCCAACCCACATGTCAACTTGCACTACTGCCCACCAACGCATGTCCCCCTGCACCCCCAGCCACCAGGGGCACCCTCCACAGGCCCCCACTCATGTCTCCCACCACCCCCAGCAGTGCAGGGGCACCCTCCACCAGGCCCCCACCCATGTCTCCCACCACCCCCAGCCACCAGGGACAGCCTCCACCAGGCCCCCACCCATGTCTCCCAGCACCCCCACCCCCCAGCCACCAGGGGCAGCCTCCACCAGGCCCCCACCCATGTCTCCCACCACCCCCACCCCCCAGCCACCAGGGGCAGCCTCCACCAGGCCCCCACCCATGTCTCCCACCACCCTCACCCCCCAGCAGTGCAGGGGCACCCACCACCAGGCCCCCACCCATGTCTCCCACCACCCCCACCCGCCAGCCACCAGGGGCAGCCTCCACCAGGCCCCCACCCATGTCTCCCAGCACCCGCACCCCCCAGCACTGTGGGGCACCTGCCAGCAGGCCCCCACCCATGTCCAACTCATGTTCCCCACCACCCCCAGCCACCAGGGGCACCCTCCACAGGCCCCCACCCATGTCTCCCATCACCCCCCAGCAGTGCAGGAGCACCCTCCACCAGGCCCCCACCCATGTCTCCCACCACCCCCACCCCCTGCCACCAGGGGCAGCCTCCACCAGGCCCCCCACCCATGTCTCCCACCACCCCCACCCCCCAGCCACCAGGGTCAGCCTCCACCAGGCCCCCACCCATGTCTCCCAGCACCCCCACCCCCCAGGGGCAGCCTCCACCAGGCCCCCACCCATGTCTCCCAGCACCCCCACCCCCCAGCCACCAGGGGCAGCCTCCACCAGGCCCCCACCCATGTCTCCCACCACCCCCACCCACCAGGGGCAGCCTCCACCAGGCCCCCACCCATGTCTCCCACCACCCCCACCCCCAGCAGTGCAGGGGCACCCACCACCAGGCCCCCATCCATGTCTCCCACCACCCCCACCCCCCAGCTACCAGGGGCAGCCTCCACCAGGCCCCCACCCATGTCTCCCACCACCCCCACCCCCCAGCACTGTGGGGCACCTGCCAGCAGGCCCCCACCCATGTCCAACTCATGTTCCCCACCACCCCCACCCCCCAGCACTGTGGGGCACCTGCCAGCAGGCCCCCACCCATGTCCAACTCATGTTCCCCACCACCCCCACCCCCAGCACTGTGGGGCACCTGCCAGCAGGCCCCCACCCATGTCTCCCACCACCCCACCCCCCAGCCACCAGGGGCAGCCTCCACCAGGCCTCCACCCATGTCTCCCACCACCCCCACCCCCCAGCCACCAGGGGCAGCCTCCACCAGGCCCCCACCCATGTCTCCCACCACCCCCACCCCCAGCAGTGCAGGGGCACCCACCACCAGGCCCCCACCCATGTCTCCCACCACCACCACCCGCCAGCCACCAGGGGCAGCCTCCACCAGGCCCCCATCCATGTCTCCCAGCACCCGCACCCCCCAGCACTGTGGGGCACCTGCCAGCAGGCCCCCACCCATGTCCAACTCATGTTCCCCACCACCCCCAGCCAGCAGGGGCACCCTCCACAGGCCCCCACCCATGTCTCCCATCACCCCCCAGCAGTGCAGGAGCACCCTCCACCAGGCCCCCACCCATGTCTCCCACCACCCCCACCCCCTGCCACCAGGGGCAGCCTCCACCAGGCCCCCACCCATGTCTCCCACCACCCCCACCCCTCAGCCACCAGGGTCAGCCTCCACCAGGCCCCCACCCATGTCTCCCAGCACCCCCACCCCCCAGGGGCAGCCTCCACCAGGCCCCCACCCATGTCTCCCACCACCCCACCCCCCAGCCACCAGGGGCAGCCTCCACCAGGCCTCCACCCATGTCTCCCACCACCCCCACCCCCCAGCCACCAGGGGCAGCCTCCACCAGGCCCCCACCCATGTCTCCCACCACCCCCACCCCCAGCAGTGCAGGGGCACCCACCACCAGGCCCCCATCCATGTCTCCCACCACCCCCAACCCCCAGCTACCAGGGGCAGCCTCCACCAGGCCCCCACCCATGTCTCCCACCACCCCCACCCCCCAGCACTGTGGGGCACCTGCCAGCAGGCCCCCACCCATGTCCAACTCATGTTCCCCACCACCCTCACCCCCCAGCACTGTGGGGCACCTGCCAGCAGGCCCCCACCCATGTCCAACTCATGTTCCCCACCACCCCCACCCCCAGCACTGTGGGGCACCTGCCAGCAGGCCCCCACCCATGTCCAACTCATGTTCCCCACCACCCCCATCCCCCAGCCACCATGGGCACCCTCCACAGGCCCCCACCCATGTCTCCCACCACCCCCCAGCAGTGCAGGGGCACCCTCCGCCAGGCCCCCACCCATGTCTCCCACCACCCCCACCCCCCAGCCACCAGGGGCAGCCTCCACCAGGCCCCCACCCATGTCTCCCACCACCCCCACCCCCCAGCCACCAGGGGCAGCCTCCACCAGGCCCCCACCCATGTCTCCCACCACCCCCCACCCCCCAGCCACCAGGGGCAGCCTCCACCAGGCCCCCACCCATGTCTCCCAGCACCCCCACCCCCCAGCCGCCAGGGGCAGCCTCCACCAGGCCCCCACCCATGTCTCCCACCACCCCCACCCCCCAGACACCAGGGGCAGCCTCCACCAGGCCCCCACCCATGTCTCCCACCACCCCCACCCCCCAGCAGTGCAGGGGCACCCACCACCAGGCCCCCACCCATGTCTCCCACCACCCCCAGCCACCAGACACCAGGGGCAGCCTCCACCAGGCCCCCACCCATGTCTCCCAGCACCCCCACCCCCCAGCACTGTGGGGCACCTGCCAGCAGGCCCTCACCCATGTGCAACTCATGTACCCCTGCACCCCCTACCCCCAGCACTGTGAGGCACCTGCCAGCAGGCCCCCACCCATGTCCAACGCATGTCCCCCACCACCCCCACCCCCCAGCAGTGTGGGGCACCTGCCAGCAGGCCCCCACTCATGTCCAACTCATGTACCCCTGCACCCCCACCCCCAGCACTGTGGGGCACCTGCCAGCAGGCCCCCACCCATGTCCAACTCATGTTCCCTACCACCCCCACCCCCCAGCACTGTGGGGCACCTGCCAGCAGGCCCCCACCCATGTCCAACTCATGTTCCCCACCACCCCCACCCCCCAGCACTGTGGGGCACCTGCCAGCAGGCCCCCACCCATGTCCAACTCATGTTCCCCACCACACCCATCCCCCAGCCACCAGGGGCAGCCTCCACCAGGCCCCCACTCATGTCCAACTCATGTACCCCTGCACCCCCACCCCCAAGAACTGTGGGGCACCTGCCAGCAGGCCCCCACCCATGTCTCTCACCACCCCCACCCCTCAGCAGTGCAGGGGCACCCTCCACCAGGCCCTCGCCCATGTCCCATTCATGCCCCATCCATGCCCCCTGCACCTGGGTCCCACCAATCCCCAATCATGTCCGTAATGGCCATCCTCCCCTGCCAAAAGGCCCAACCAACTATCACATCCACCCACATATCAAAGGCAATTACATGTTACACACCCAATGTAAATAATGCAAATGAACACATGTCTGTCACACACAATGGCTGCAAGTGAATGTTAAAACACCCAACATGACATGCATGAAAGCAATGAGATGATACAACACATTGAAGGATGAAAATATAAATGTATTTAAAATCAACTTGAATGGAAATGAAATGAGAAAAACCACAAAGCAAAACAACCAAAAGAAGATGAATGTCCATGAAAAAAATCAAAAACACACAGCACAATCAAAAATAAATGGTGTCCAAAGTCACAGTCAGAAAAGAAATCCAAGGGTAAATGATAAACAAAAACCATTGCTCCATGGCGATGAAAAAACTCCATAAAAAAGAACAATCCATTGAAGAACTATTTACAAGATAATCCCGGGTCCATGAGCCCAACCAAATGAAACCTAACTATGACAACTAACTAAAAACTGAACTACATACAAAAACGTGGCGCATTGTCCAATCGCAACCAAATAAAAAAAAAATAAAGGAAACCTAACACTAACTATATAACTATATACAAAGGCGGCGGGCAAGTCTGAGCTACAGGCTTGCCGGGAGGTGCAGCGGTTGTCCAGCCAGGCCTTGCAGGAGGAACTCCGTGTTACACGTGCTACCTTGCAAGAGGAAGCACGTGTATCACGGGAGGTTCTGCATGCAGACCTACGTCACATCGCCACACAGAACCAGGCTCACCCGTCCGGCAGACTTGCTGCCGATGAGGGGCAAGCTGCGGCTAGGCGTGGCCAGGCTACTGTGCCACGTCCTCCTTTCCAGGATGAGCCAGACTTGGACGACCATCTATCTCCCACATAGGTCGTGCTGTGCAGGCGTTGAGCCCATGGAGGATTTTTTTTTGACTCAGCATCATCGCATGTGGATGTTGAGCAGCACCCTGTACCTCCCCCCTCCTGGGTGCCTCCCCTCCCCCCCGGGTCATATGTGGCCATTTTTGATTTTTCTTTTAGTTTAGTTAGTTAAGTTTCTGTTTGATAGTTAGTTTAAATAGGTAATGCAGGTTTTCCATAGTTAGTGTAATTAGTTAATAGTTGATTTAGTTTAAAATTGGTAGTCTATTGTGCTTTCATGTGACGGTGCGGTGCTTTGTGGCTTTTGAAGGCATCCACTGTCTGTTCCAGCTGGCCCCTTCATGGTTGTCTTGTGTATGTGTTTGCTGCTTGGGTTCCTTGACTCACATATGCCACTCCTGCCTCCCTTATCCACGGGCTCGCAAGGATGGTTCGGTGTTACAGCATTTTACACAAAGGCCTTGGACTGTCATATCTGTGGCATGTCTGGTGCTGTGTGACTTGTGTTGACACCCCTAGTGGGGATGATTTAGGGGTCATTGTCCACTGTTCAGCTTTTGCAAGATGGGGTGCGTCATGATTAATGTGGACATTGATTGCTATGCATTGTGTAGTATGTTTCATATCTTTCCTGTACATGTGCCTGTTGCAATTCATGCTATAGATAGTGTTCCACACTTTGGAGGTGAAAGACGAACTGATGGTGTGATTTGTGATGTGACTCTCTGACATGGTCAAGTAATGAGATGCCTGATGAGACACACACAGATGACTTTGAAGCATTAATCATGTGTTTCATGCCCTTTCTGCAGGGGGATGAGCCTCCAGAGCACCTTTGCCAGCAGACATGGCCCATTGGACGACAGAATTCTGGACCAGTTTGTTGGTGCCCACATGCACATGTGTGCAGAAGCAGAGGCACAGTGATTACTGACCCACATCCTAGAACTGCTGACATGTTCCAAGGAACTCCAGGCAAGGTGAGCATCACAGGGGGGCCACGACACAGCAAAGCTTGCACCAGGCGAGTTGCACATGCAGGCTTAGTCACAGCACTGAGGGTGAGCTTAGACGAATATTGGTGTTGAAGCACACAATGCAGCTCAGATGTGTTTGTGGACTGATGGCTGCTGATAGTAGGGTTGTCTGGGACACATGCAGGGGCAGTGGCACATACCCTCCGGTACACCAAGGTCCATTGAGGCACTTGTATCAACCATGTAGCCTTCCGAGACATGGAAAGGGGCAGCTCACAGGGACATACAGCAAGGGACATACTCGGGTGCAGTGCATGTCTTTTCCACGTACTTCATGATAAATGCACTGCCAACTTTGTTTCGGTCATGGTGGTACGCAACTTGTTCTGTAGTCATGGCTTTCTATATGGGTCTGTCTGCTTACCCAGGGAACATTGCATGTTGTGTGAATTGTGACACATTGGTGTTCCATTTGCCACGCACCCAGCAGCGGCTGCCTTACTGCATTGACTGTGTATGACCCGTCACAGGGGTGATGTTTTATATAGGCACGAAGCATCAACCACAGATTGTCTGTTTGTAGAGTAGTCTGTTGCTGTGGGGCATGTTTGGTGTTGTGTTTTTGTGCAATTGGGACGTACAGGTTGTTGACTGTGTCTCTCTTTGCAGCATTGCAGTGCTCCTGTAACCGGACCTGAGAGTGCGCAGGCAGGAGGCCAGCACTCAAAACCAGAGCTAAGTGTCTTGTTGTTTTTCTAACGAACTGCTCTGCATAGGCTTGCTGGGGAGTGTACTGATGCATGGATGTAGGTGTGGTTCAATTTGGTATGTTTTTTTCTCCCTAATCACCCGTGATCCTATGCAATTTTGGAGCCTATACCCTCTACCCGGTGTTCCTGCTTCCCGTGCCTATCCAAGCAACGTTCCCTGTCCCTCTTTCCCCACTGGGGTTGCGGATGCCTGTGTAAGCCCCGAACTTACAGGCGCCAAAACCCTAGAGGGGGTGGTTGGTTCGTACCACTCCTGAGCCTGGACTACAGAAGGCCATGACAATGATGTCCAAGTCTGTTTGGATTGTGTATGTGTTCATGCAGGTTGTATATTTTCATATGTCATTCCTCCTCCCCTCTCCTGCCGCTCATTCCAGTCATCCAGTGTGTCAACACCTGTCCCGACTGCATATCCCTGAACCTCCTTCCCCACCAGGGTCTCAGGGGCCTGTGTGAGTCTGACCTTGCAGGCACCCTGGACATGGTGGGGGTGGTTGTTTCGTGACACTCCCGCGCCTGTACAGGGGACCTGTGACTGTAGACATCCATTCATGGTGCATCATCCTATGTCATGTACCACACATGCCTCACATCCTGTCGGACATTGTTTTGCTGTGCTACCTTGGTTGTTGCATCATTGTGGTAGTACTTGGCCTTTGTGAGGTACTGCTACGTCAAGTCATCTACTGGAGGGTGTTCGGTTCGTTTTTATGCCTTGGATTTTGTGATTTTGGAAATGAGTGTGGATTCTGAGGGTTCAGGCATCTTTTTACACACAAGGTGGGAGATGGTGACGAAGGGTAAAGGTGATCCTGTGGCCAGGTGGAATTGAGGTTTGGAGGCTCCATGACCCAGGTGCAGTTGTTCAGTGGGTCATGGTCATTTGTGAGGGAGGGGGAGGGTTGTTGTTGATAGTTGCCTTGCCCTGCAGTGTGATGGGAACTCTGACATAGTAATGGTGGTATCCTATGTACATGTTGTGTTCTGCTGATCAATGCCTGTTCATGTGTTGTGTTTTCCTTTCAGGTGCGAGGGGATAGTTGTGGTTTGACATGCTGGGGTGTACACATGGTGGATGTTCACATGTCATGTGTAGGGAACACTGATGGTCACTTGAGTGCACATGCATATGTGGAGTGCATGTCCTTGCAGAACCACTTGCACTCTGATGCACTACATGTACTCCCACCCTTGCATATCCACGTGTACACTGTTTGCCTTCTGGTGCCCACTGTGTCCCGGCAGCACATGTTCTGTGACCGATCATGGATCCAGTGCATGCCTAATTTGATGTTTGACGTGGTCTGTCACTTAGTTGTGATGCTCAGGGTGTGCATCACACACAATGGCTGTTCACTGTGCTGTGCGCTGAGCAGTGTGATGCAGGAGTAGGACACTGCACACATGAGCTGCAGTGTTGATTTTGCAATGCATAATGTGCATGTAGACAGGCATTCATTGTGATGTTACGTCTACGACTGTTGTAATGCATTTGGAAATGACTTATTTTGGGTGGGAGGTTGTTGGTCTGTCATTTCATCTGATTCCGGGTCAGGCAGCAGTGTCCGATGCCACTGTGCATTTAGGACATGGCAATGTGTACCTTATCGTTGCTGCATTGGTGTATGGGTATTGCGTGCCATGTCATGTTGATGTTTGGGAGGGTTTGAGTGACATGACAGTGATGGCCATGGCCTGTTTTGCAGGTGTGTGTGATGCACACCTTGCATGTCCGTGTCATCCGCTTCTCAGAGCAACTAGCTGGGGGTAGATTTCTCTCCGCAGCAGGGCCCTCCCCCTGGAACAGACTTCCGGCCTGACTTGAACTTGAGGGGAATCATCTCCAGTTCTGGAAGCACCTCAAGACCTTCCTCTTTGCTTCTGCTTACTGTCTGCCTCTCCCTTGCAGAATTCTCCACTGGAACTGCGCAGGAGCTGCAACTGGCCCACGCTCACCGACCTCGGTCCCTGGCCCAGCCACTCTCCACTTGCACTGCCTCCCTGGCAACCCCTGCACTGCAGTACTGTCTCTCTATCCCTACAGCCCTCCCTTCCCAGCACTTGTCTGCACTTACCTTTGTAGTTGCCACCAGGCGACCTATGTATTATTTTTTTGGGCTACTTCCCCTGTACTGGACTCCCCCCCACCCTTCCCCTTGCACTTTTCCCATTCCCCCTACCCCTGCACTTGCACGATCCCAATGACACCTGGCCTAGTAGTACCGTTCCCTGTGTTCCCTTGTTCCTGCCTCATTGCGCCTTGGAATACTTGTGTATGGCCCATATCATGTCATATGTCATATGTGTGCCTTTTGGTCACACAGGATAGCTTGTGTTTAAGTAGCTAGGGATGCAGACGATGTGGCACTTCCATGGCAACTTTCCATGGTAGGGTTGTGACAGTTAACTGTCTCTTTGTCATCATCGATTGTCACCTGGTATGTGCCAGGCCTGTGTGCACTCCGCAGGGGTGGGAGTTTAGGTGAAAAATGTGGCCACAAGCTGGGTCCGGGCTTCCTCGCCACGTGCCCTGTCCCCTCCCATGGCCAGCGCCTGTGCCTGTGGTTGGGGATGTGGGGGCACCACCATGTCCACCGGGATGCCCTGCCGTGTTGCAACATTGTGCAGGACACATGCTGCCACAATGATCCTGCACACTACTGGTGGTGCATAGAGTAGTTGGCCACCAGAGCGGTCAAGGGAGCGGAAACGTGACTTGAGCACTCCGAATGTGCGCTCCACTATGCCCCTGGTTGCAATATGGGCGGCGTTGTATCTTACCTGGGGTGGTGTGGTGGGGTTCCGGATTGGCGTCATCATGTGGTTGCTCAGAGGGTAGGCACTGTCCCCTGGGGAGGTGATAATAGTTGAGATTATTAGGGTTTGGATATTTGTCTGTGTGTGACTTGCATGCATGTGCAAGGGCATTTGTACTGACCTAGGAGCCATGTGTCGCCATGCTGCCCAGCTTCCAGGGCCCGGCTCAGGGCAGACATTCTGTATATGAAACTGCCATGGGTGGAGCCAGGGTAGTTTGCATAGACAGCAGAGGTGATGATTCCCTTTGCATCACATACCACCTGTACATTGATGGAATGCCAGTGCTTGTGGTTTCGGTAGATGTGCTCAATGACCCTAGGTGGACGTAGGGCCACATGGGTGCAATCTATGGCACCGAGCACTTTGGGGAAGTGTGCCACCCTGAAAAAATCCAGGACAACGGCCTGCCTTTCTGCGGGTGTTCTGGGCATGTATATGTGCCTGCGGACTGAGGAGCGCGCTGTCATGATTGCCAGTACCTGGTGTAGGCAGCGTGACTGCGTGGCCTGTGAGACCCCCCCCCCACTATGGCAGTGGTCCGCTGAAATGACCCAGTGGCCAAAAAATGCAGGACATTGAGCAGCTTCTCCAAGGGGCTCAATGCTTGGGAGCAAAGGGTGGGGGATGTGAGGTCATCTTCCCACTCCCTGACCAGGTCTAGGATGATATGGGGTGGAAACCTATACCTGCCATAGACCTGGTCGTCAGGCATCCCAAAAAGGCTTGTCCGTGGTGCGAAAATGCGTGCCCTGGCTATTCTCCTCCTCCTGCGGTGTCCCACGATCAGTGCAGCGACACATGGGGCATTCATCGTAGCTGTATATACGCGTTTGTTGTTTGCGCGCACTTTTATGCTGTGCGCGGGGACGCTTCCGCCTGCCTTCGTGTGGCAGACGCGTTGACGCCTGTGCACGTCTTTTGCCGTGCGCGGGTTTCCCGTATTCGGATACGGTCCGAGTGTCATCGCGTGTGATCGGAGAGGAGTGAGCGTACAAGCAACTGGCCTGGGTACGTGTGTTTCGGAGTGCACGGGAAGTTCCACACGCGATTAGCCTGGGTACGTGTGTTCCGGGGTGCCAGAAACTTTCACACGGGATTGGTGGAAATCCACGTGTGTTCTGTCATCACGTGCAATGAGGGAAACACCTGCGCGCGTCACGTCACAGACGCGCTCACGCGCTAAGGGCCTTTGGTCCAATGAAATCGCATATGCGTGCTGCCGTGCATACGCGCATGGGCCCTTTCCTCGTATTACACGCGGACGTGCAGTTTTTCACGCGCGCTGAAATGCGCATGCACGTCTGTATGCGTCACGTCACAGGGGCGCTTGCACTTGAGGGGCCTTCTGTCCAATGAAAATGCGTATGCGTGCAGACGCGCTTACGCGCTGAGGGCCTTTCCTCGAATTACACGCTGACGTGCAGATTTTTCACATGCCAAATCACTCCGTATCAAGCTGGCCACACGTAAGCACACGGAAGACCACGCCCCTGCCCAGAAGGCCGAACTACTGCCCCCCAGAGCCCCGAGCACGCTCCCACCTGCCATCTGCTGCTGCCTGACTGCCTGCTGCCCACGTGCACTGCCATTTGCTGCCTGCACATCAGCCAGGGGTGCTGTTGCTGTGACCACCCCTGCTGGAACCGAAGACTCCCGACTGGGATTCCATCGCTCCACAGCCCAGCCCCAGGACCCAGTTGCCCACCCACTCCTGCCTCTGGGGTTGTCATGTCGGGGCAAACACCATCTGTGACCACTGACAACCCCCGGCCAGAGAGGCAGAGGGGCACCAGCTTCAGTGCCACCGAAGTTGGTGTCCTGGTGGAGCAAGTCCTGGGGCAGTATGATGCCCTCTTCGGAAGTTCCCGCGCCGACAAGGAAGGACGGACTCGGATCTGGACTGACATCGTGACTGCCATCAATGCGGAGGGGGTGGCAGTCCGCGACTTACAACATGTCAGGAAGCGCTGGGAGGACTTCAGGTCCAGGACCCTGAACAAGGCCCGGCGCCTCTTGAAGGCAGCAGATGCCAAGGGGCGCCGGGGCCACTTGTCGGAAGAACAGATGAGGGTCCTGGAACGCATATCCCCAGCGCTCCACATCCAGGTCCTTGAGAAGCAGACCCGTCTGGAGTCGAGCGGTGAGTGTACATGCATCCTGATCGTGAGCAGTGCGTGTGGTGATTATTCAGTAGTGTGCAGGTTGCACATCTGTTTGTATGGGGTCGAGTATGGGTGGGGGTGTACAGGGCCGTGGGGCTGACACATGCGAGGGCTGTAATGTGTGAGACATGGATGGTGCTTGTGTGTGTAGGCTTGCATGCCAAATGCAGTTGTGTGGGCACACATGTTTGGATGAATGTGTATGTAAGTAGACATGTCCGTGATGTCACGCATATATGTTGTTTTCGGCTGCATGTATCAGCACTGTGTACATGTGCATGTGTGTGTATTTGACAAGGGTGCAACAGTGATGCAACATGGATGCATGTGACAGCGGTATGTGGAAGCCTGATTGGCAGATGTGACATGGATGCCCGTCTGAACAGTGCGACACTTGGCAGAGGTGTACACATGCATGCAAGTGTGGTGGTGTGTGTACATGTGTGGTGCACTTCCTGTGTTGCATGTGATGTCTGGCTCACCTTTGGCTGCTCATGCTGTTGTATGTGTATGGATGGTGGTGGCAGCTGCGATATGGCTGTGATATGGCTCATGTGTGCGAGTTGTAATGACGTGTGTTGGGGATTGTGATGACATGTCTGAGGTTTGCCAATGCCACTCATGTACAACTGTCATGTGTGTATGTGTCCATTGTACAGTGCCCTGATGCCTGTGTTTTGTTTCTCCCTGTCTGCAGCGTCAACTGATGAAGAGGGCGGAGAAGGTGCTGTGGAGCACAGCGGCGGGGATCCGACCACCAGCCGGAGACGCAAGGCCCGGCTCCCCTCCCAGGTTGTCATCTCGTCGGGGAGTGAGGAGTCCGGTGCCGCGTCCCAGGCCGCAGCTGCCGGGGGGAGGTCCAAGAGGCGGAGGTTGGAGTTGGACTCCTCGGCAGCAGAAGGGGCAGCTGGGACCCCACAGGGCCCAACAAGGGAAGATGGCACAGAGTCATCCAGGTTGGTGGGGGTTTGGTGGAGGAGGAGGCCGTGCAAGCACCAGAGACGGGGTCTGGAGGTGGGGATCCCACTGGTGCTAGTGGTGCAGTGCAGGACCAGAGACAGGAGGCAGCACAGGCCGCCGCGGAGGTGCCTGTGTGCAATCCTGTCCCCGATCCTGTCCCTGCATCATCTTGCACCAGCAGGGATGCCTACGTCCAGACCTGTTTTCAGGCAGGGGATGAGCTCATGTCATCTGGCCTTCCTCTGCCTACGGACGTGGCTATCCAGGTCCGGGTTGAGCCTGTCCTGGCTGGTGTGGCGTTGCGTCAACAGGCCATGCAAGGTGACCTGCAGTCTTTTCATGAAGAGACTGCGAGTCATCTCGAATGGCTCGTTGACCACGTCAGCCTGCTGGGACAGGTCACCCAGGCCGGATTCCTCCGTCTGATGGGGCTTGCTCCGACCCCCTCCTCAACTGGACCCCCTACGCGCCAGTCGTCCTCTGTGCCATCTTCCCACCCATCAGTCACCTGGGTGCCCTGTGGAGCTGCCTCGGTGCGGCCAGGCTGGTGGAGGAGGCATCCCTGCCACAGTCGGGAGTCGGACGTCCAGCAGGGGTGGCCACATCAACAACTGCACCCCAGCCGGCGGAGGATGTGCAGGCAGCAGGAGGCAGTACACGGGCAGAGGCACAGCAGCAGCAGCAACGTGGTGGGAGCCATGAAGGCTCGGGGCCTTCAACATCGGAGGGGCAGGCATCGGCCGGGGGGCAGGAGGACCCAGGACAGAGAGTGTCTTCCGTGTGGCAGCGGTTGGGCCACGCCATAAATGCGGAGCGGCAGCGGGCGGAAGAGGCACGGCTCACAATGGTCAGGGCGGAGAACTCCATGCGGAGGGCCCTGAGGCGGGCCGAGTGCCTCGAGGCAATCCGCAGGGGTTTGGAGGTGGAGACGTCGGCGGCCCTGCGGACCCTCGGGGCCATGGAGGAGGACCGCCTCCGGGACATTGAGGAGGAGTTCGATGATGCCCTGGCCCGGAACATCCACAAGTGAGCCGTGAAACTAGCCCGCTGCCCTTGTACATAGTTTCTAGGTAGTGTTAGGTATCATTTTTGTTTTTATTTTATTTGGACCTTTCGGACATTGGCCACATTTTTGTATATAGTTTATTTTATTAGTTAGTGTAGTTAGATAGGTTTCCTTTACTTTGTTGGGATAATGGACCCTGGATTGTTCCCATGTACATAGTTGACAGTTGGATTGTATTTCTTTTTCTATTTTTGACCATGGAGCAATGGCTTTCTTTTTTATTTCCCATTGGATTTTGTTTTGTGGACATTGACTTTGGACATTACTTTGGATTTTTATTTTTGGTTTTGCTTTTTTTGACGGACATGCTTCTTTTCATTTTTGTACATTCACGTTTCTGTTTCTTCATTTTTTATTCTATTGATGTTTCCTTTAATACATATTATTTTTGGTGAACTTCAATGTGTGGTATCTCATTGGTTTCATGCATTTCATGATATGTGTTTTGAGATTCACTGACACCCATTGGGTTTATGTGAGGGAAATGTGTTTGTTTCGGAACTTGCAATTGGTGTTCTGGGATGTAATTGCAAATTATGAGTGGATGGATGCAATACTCGGGTGGGTGTTTTGCATTTGGAGGCTGACCATAGGGACCAGGGATCTAGATTGTGATGACATGTTGGCTGGGGAACATGAGTTGCACATGGGTGGGGGCCTGGTGGAGGCTGCCCCTGCACTGCTGGGGATGGGGGTGATGGGAGACATGAGTTGGACATGAGTGGGGGCCTGGTGGAGGCTGCCCATGCACTGCTGGGGGGTGGGGGTGGTGGGGGACATGGGTGGGGGCCTGGTGGAGGCTGCCCCTGCACTGCTGGGGGGTGGGGGTGGTGGGAGACATGGGTGGAGGCCTGGTGGAGGATGCCCCTGGTGGCTGGGGGGTGGGGGTGATGGGTGGAGCTGCCCCTGCACTGCTGGGGGTGGGGGTGATGGGAGACATGAGTTAGACATGAGTGGGGGCCTGGTGGAGGCTTCCCCTGCACTGCTGGGGGGTGGGGTGGTGGGAGACATGGGTGGGGGCCTGGAGGAGGCTGCCCCTGCACTGCTGGGGGTGGTGGTGGTGGGAGACATGGGTGGGGGCCTGGTGGAGGCTGCCCCTGGTGGCTGGGGTGTGGGGGTGGTGGGAGTCATGGGTGGGGGCCTGGTGGAGGCTGCCCCTGGTGGCTGGGGGGTGGGGGTGGTGGGAGACATGGGTGGGGCCTGCTGGCAGGTGCCCCACAGTGCTGGAGGGTGGGGGTGGTGGGGAACATGGTTGGACATGGGTGGGGGCCTGCTGGCAGGTGCCCCACAGTGCTGGGGGTGGGGGTGGTGTGAGACATGGGTGGGGGCCTGGTGGAGGCTGCCCCTGCACTGCTGGGGGGTGGGAGTGGTGGGAGACATGGGTAGGGGCCTGGCGGAGGATGCCCCTGGTGGCTGGGGAGTGGGGGTGGTGGGAGACATGGGTGGGGGCCTGGTGGAGGCTGCCCCTGCACTGCTGGGGGTGGGGGTGATGGGAGACATGAGTTGGACATGAGTGGGGGCCTGGTGGAGGCTGCCCCTGCACTGCTGGGGGTGGGGGTGATGGGACACATGAGTTGGACATGAGTGGGGGCCTGGTGGAGGCTGCCCCTGCACTGCTGGGGGGTGGGGTGCAGGGAGACATGAGTGGGGGCCTGGTGGAGGCTGCCCCTGGTGGCTGGGGGGTGGGGGTGGTGGGAGACATGGGTGGGGGCCTGGTGGAGGCTGCCCCTGCACTGCTGGGGGTGGGGGTGATGGGAGACATGAGTTGGACATGAGTGGGGGCCTGGGGGAGGCTGCCCCTGCACTGCTGGGGGTGGGGGTGATGGGAGACATGAGTTGGACATGAGTGGGGGCCTGGTGGAGGCTGCCCCTGCACTGATGGGGGGTGGGGGTGCATGGAGACATGAGTGGGGGCCTGGTGGAGGCTGCCCCTGGTGGCTGGGGGGGGGGGGTGGTGGGAGACATGGGTGGGGGCCTGGTGGAGGCTGCCCCTGCAATGCTGGGGGGTGGGGGTGGTGGG
Source organism: Ambystoma mexicanum (assembly GCF_040938575.1). Lineage (NCBI taxonomy): Eukaryota > Metazoa > Chordata > Amphibia > Caudata > Ambystomatidae > Ambystoma > Ambystoma mexicanum. The sequence goes on from NC_090941.1 coordinate 275,689,636, forward strand.
AGACATGGGTGGGGGCCTGGTGGTGGGTGCCCCTGCACTGCTGGGGGGTGGGGGTGGTGGGAGACATGGGTGGGGACCTGGTGGAGGCTGCCCCTGCACTGCTGGGGGGTGGGGGTGGTGTGAGACATGGGTGGGGGCCTGGTGGAGGCTGCCCCTGCACTCCTCGGGGGTGGGGGTGGAGGGAGACATGAGTGGGGGCCTGGTGGAGGCTGCCCCTGCACTGCCGGGGGGTGGGGGTGGTGGGAGACATGGGTGGGGGCATGGTGGAGGCTGTCCCTGGTGGCTGGGGGGTGGAGGTGGTGGGAGACATGGGTGGGGTCTGCTGGCAGGTGCCCCACAGTGCTGGGGGGTGGGGGTGGTGGGGAACATGTTTGGACATGGGTGGGGGCCTGCTGGCAGGTGCCCCACAGTGCTGGGGGGTGGTGGGAGACATGGGTGGGGGCCTGGTGGAGGCTGCCCCTGGTGGCTGGGGGGTGGGGGTGGTGGGAGATATGAGTGGGGGACTGGTGGAGGCTGCCCCTGCACTGCTGGGGGGTGGGGGTGCAGGGAGACATGAGTGGGGGCCTGGTGGAGGCTGCCCCTGGTGGCTGGGGGGTGGGGGTGATTGGGGACATGAGTGGGGGCCTGGTAGAGGCTGCCCCTGCACTGCTGGGGTGTGGGGGTGGTGGTAGACATGGGTGGGGGCCTGGTGGAGGCTGCCCCTGCACTGCTGGGGGGTGGGGGTGATGGGAGACATGAGTGGGGACCTGGTGGAGGCTGCCCCTGGTGGCTGGGGGGTGGGGGTGCAGGGAGACATGAGTGTGGGCCTGGTGGAGGCTGCCCCTGCACTGCTGGGGGGTGGGGGTGCAGGGAGACATGAGTGGGGGCCTGGTGGAGGCTGCCCCTGCACTGCTGTGGGTGGGGGTGATGGGAGACATGAGTTGGACATGAGTGGGGGCCTGATGGAGGCTGCCCCTGCACTGCTGGGGGTGGGGGTGATGGGAGACATGCGTTGGACATGAGTTGGGGCCTGGTGGAGGCTGCCCCTGCACTGCTGGGGGGTGGGGGTGCAGGGAGACATGAGTGGGGGCCTGGTGGAGGCTGCCCCTGGTGGCTGGGGGGTGGGGGTGATAGGGGAAATGAGTGGGGGCCTGGTGGAGGCTGCCCCTGCACTGCTGGGGGGGTGGGGGTGGTGGGAGACATGGGTGGGGGCCTGGTGGTGGGTGCCCCTGCACTGCTGGGGGGTGGGGGTGGTGGGAGACATGGGTGAGGACCTGGTGGAGGCTGCCCCTGCACTGCTGGGGGGTGGGGGTGGTGGGAGACATGGGTGGGGGCCTGGTGGAGGCTGCCCCTGCACTCCTCGGGGGTGGGGGTGCAGGGAGACATGAGTGGGGGCCTGGTGGAGTCTGCCCCTGCACTGCTGGGGGGTGGGGGTGTGGGAGACATGGGTGGGGGCCTGGTGGAGGCTGCCCCTGGTGGCTGGGGGGTGGAGGTGGTGGGAGACATGGGTGGGGTCTGCTGACAGGTGCCCCACAGTGCTGGGGGGTGGGGGTGGTGGGGAACATGGTTGGACATGGGTGGGGGCCTGCTGGCAGGTGACCCACAGTGCTGGGGGGTGGGGGTGGTGGGAGACATGGGTGGGGGCCTGGTGGAGGCTGCCCCTGGTGGCTGGGGGGTGGGGGTGGTGGGAGATATGAGTGGGGGACTGGTGGAGGCTGCCCCTGCACTGCTGGGGGGTGGAGGTGCAGGGAGACATGAGTGGGGGCCCGGTGGAGGCTGCCCCTGGTGGCTGTGGGGTGGGGGTGATGGGAGACATGAGTGGGGACCTGGTGGAGGCTGCCCCTGGTGGCTGGGGGTGGGGGTGCAGGGAGACATGAGTGGGGGCCTGGTGGAGGCTGCCCCTGCACTGCTGGGGGGTCGGGGTGCAGGGAGACATGAGTGGGGGCCTGGTGGAGGCTGCCCCTGCACTGCTGGGGGGGGGGGTGATGGGAGACATGAGTTGTACATGAGTGGGGGCCTGGTGGAGGCTGCCTCTGCACTGCTGGGGGTGGGGGTGATGGGAGACATGAGTGGGGGCCTGGTGGAGGCTGCCCCTGTTGGCTGGGGGGGTGGGGGTGATAGGGGAAATGAGTGGGGGCCTGGTGGAGGATGCCCCTGGTGGCTGGGGGGAGGGGGTGATAGGGGAAATGAGTGGGGGCCTGGTGGAGGCTGCCCCTGGTGGCTGGGGAGTGGGGGTGATGGGAGACATGAGTGGGGGCCTGGCGGAGGCTGCCCCTGCACTACTGGGGGGTGATGGTGCAGGGAGACATGAGTGGGGGCCTGGTGGAGGCTGCCCCTGGTGGCTGGGGGGTGGGGGTGATAGGGGAAATGAGTGGGGACCTGGTGGAGGATGCCCCTGGTGGCTGGGGGGTGGGGGTAATGGGAGACATGAGTGGGGGCCTGGTGGAGGCTGCCCCTGCACTGCTGGGGGGTGGGGGTGGTGGGAGACATGGATGGGGGCCTGGTGGAGGCTGCCCCTGCACTCCTCGGGGGTGGGGGTGCAGGGAGACATGAGTGGGGGCCTGGTGGAGGCTGCCCCTGCACTGCTGGGGGGTGGGGGTGGTGGGAGACATGGGTGGGGCCTGGTGGAGGCTGCCCCTGCACTGCTGGGGGGTGGGGGTGGTGGGAGACATGGGTGGGGGCCTGTTGGAGGCTGCCCCTGGTGACTGGGGGGTGGGAGACATGGGTGGGGGCCTGGTGGAGGGTGCCCCTGGTGGCTGGGGGTGCAGGGGACATGCGTTGGTGGGCTGTAGTGCAAGTTGACATGTCGGTTGGCTGGTGGGCATGGCCATGGTGGATGGGGTGCCTGCATGACATGTGCTGGGTAGGCCCCTGTGGTGTGAGCCACCTGCAGGGGCCGTGGAGGGTGTAGAGGGAACACCTGGGAGGACCCACACGTGCAATTCACGTGTGCTGCTCCCCGCGCACCCCTGTAATACACGTACCCTGATGATATCGCGTGTGGAACTTCCCGCGCACCCCTGTAATACACGTACCCTGATGGAATTGCGTGTGGAACTTCCCGCGCACCCCTGGAATACACGTACCCTGCTGATGTTGCATGGGATACTTCCCCCGCACCCTGAAATACACGTACCCTGATGAGATCGCGTGTGTGATTTCCCGCGCACCCCAGAAATACACGTACCCCGCTCAATCGCGTGTGTAACTTCCCGCGCACCCCCGAAATACACGTACCCCGCTCAATCGCGTGTGTAACTGCCCGCGCACCCCCGATATACACGTACCCCGCTCAATTGCATGTGTAACTTCCCCCGCACCCCCGAAATACACGTACCCCGCTCAATCGCGTGTGTAACTACCCGCGCACCCCCGATATGCACGTACCCCGCTCAATCGCGTGTGTAACTTCCCGTGCACCCCCGAAATACACGTACCCCGCTCAATCGCGTGTGTCACTTCCCGCGCGCCCCCGAAATACACGTACCCGCTCAATCGCGTGTGTCACTTCCCGCGCGCCCCCGAAATACACGTACCCCGCTCAATCGCGTGTGTCACTTCCCGCGCGCCCCTGAAATACACGTGCCCCACTCGCACAGGCCCAATTGCTGTATGTTGCCACTTTTGTGATGCGCTGGGACTCTACCGCCTGCCTTTGTGTGGCAGACGTGTTTCAGCTTGTGTGTGTCTTTGGCTGTGCGTGGCTTTGCCCTATTCGATTCCATGAATACGTGTGGTTCGAGTGCGTGTGGGCGTTCCGTCTGCTTCCCTGCAGTACATCCCCAGTTACGTCCTTATTTTCGTGCGTTGTTCCCCATTCCGCGCGTTACGCCCCGTGTCCCACCCACTTTCTGGTGTATGCGCCGAGGTTGTGCGCTTTCACTGTGCGCGTCGCGCACGCCTTTCAGGATGTTGCAGTGACTTGTGTGCCATGCACGGGTTTGGCGCACATCCCGAGGTGAACACGCGCAGGGACTTCCATGAATCGCACACGTGCGCGTGCGCCTGTTTTTTTCCGCTTGCGCCTGCTTGCGCGAAGATTTTCGGCGCACGTTTGTTCCATGAATCGGCCCCTAAATATATTAAAACTAGAAACTGTAAGGCAAAAAACGAAAATGTATTTGGCATTCATTGACTTACGTGGTGCATTTGACAGCGTAAATCGTGGAAAGTTATGGCAGAAAATGTCAAAATGGAACTGCCCTCGTAACTTAGTTGAACCGATAAAAGCTTTACACTCTGACACTATCATTCGGATAAGACTAAACAATCAGGGTGATCTATCAAAGAAAATACCAACAAGAAAAGGCGTGAAACAGGGATGCCCCTTAGCTGCCGAACTCTTCAAATTGTTCATTTCCTATCTACCAAAACATCTAAAACATGTTTGTTGTTTTCCTCCAAAATTAAACAACACGGAAATTGGATCTATAATTTATGCCGATGACCTTGTCCTAATGGACTCAACCCAGATCGGCCTACAACGGCAATTAACTAACTTACAAGAGTACTTGAGCACAAATGACTTAGAACTAAACACCGAAAAGACCAAGATAATGATCATCGGTGCATGCAAAACCCAAAAGCAGAAAGCCTTCTTGTGGAAAATTGACGGTAAATCATTAAGTCTTGTCAATTTTATCAGATATCTTGGCATAATGTTCAACAGGTCACTAAATGAACATCATTGGAAATTGGACCTCGTTAATCAGATGACTCAATATAGCATTCAGGGACTAATGATAAATAAGAACTAATTCACTCTCGCTCCGACTCTTATTCTTTACATTCAAAAAGTAGTCCCCGCAATTACCTTTGGGTCAGAATCTGGTTGGAACATCAATGCTCAGTTTTGGCAGCTGGAAGGTCTATTCTGGTTCGGGTGCTGAGGCTTCCCTCTTACATCACGATGACTTTGCTACGATATGAACTATCATTAAATTCCTTACATGCTTGTGTCATGTGGAAATCTTGCGTAAGATGAACTTGAATCCCCTGGCTCCTGCACATCAAATATTCTCATCCAGATCAGGACCTGGGAGGCCAGGTCTGCTATATGAATGGCGGCAGCTGCTGGAAGCAATTCTATCAAACGCTGATCTGAACCTAAGTGACCTGATATTGCAACCTCAATGTGTCAAAAAGAAGTTTGAATCCTGGTGCTGGATCCAGAATTATGACTTGCGACAAAAGATGTCAATTACCCTGAACTCAGGCATTGGAGCTCACAAATTAAATGTGCACTGTCGATACTTAACAAACTGTCCTTCACGACATCATTGTGACCAATTCCTGAGCCTACGTCTAAATGCATTGAAGACCAAGGAGATGCTAAGGCTCCGTCACATCAATGAAGTGAACGACAATCTCTGTCGATTTTGTCATAACGAAATTCGGGTGCGACATCTGGGGGATTTTATCCCCGCTGCCATGAACAATCAAAATTGGTGGTCATATGCATCCGCTGGTCATAAGGTCAAATTGAGTTGTGCTGTTGTGGACTTTATGGATTCACTACAGTTGAATGAAAACTTGTGATTTCATGAATTCAAAGGAAACTGAGTTTTAACATACAAGTTAGTCCTTGTCGTGATACTGTTCCACCTGGAAACTCGGAACTCAAGGAGTTGTTAGTTGTAACAAATGTTTGGTGTCTTAAATGCTTGCATTGAAGGCACATTGAGCTGAAGTGTCAATAAAAAAAAAAAACGAAATACCTGACTGAACACTAGAGAGCCATTGCAGTAGATGCCAGAAGCAAAGGAGGCTTTTACTAATATTAAACGACTATTAGCTGAAGCTTGTGCATTGTATCTACCCGATTATAAGAAAGGATTTACCTTGTATTGTCATCAGAGGAATGGGTTTGCTCTGGCTGTCCTTACTCAGAAGCATGGCATCCATCCTTGGCCCGTATCCTATTACAGTAAATAGTTGGAACCAGCTGCATCAGGAACGCCGCCCTGTCTACCATCGGTGGCTACTCTGGCGGTAGAATATCGTATCGGGTTCACCTTTACAGGTGGCTGGTCCACACGCTGTGGTGTCATTATTGAAGACAAAGGGGGTCATTACGAGGTTGGAGGTAATGGAAAAACGATGCCGGTAAAGGATTACCGGCATCGCATACCGCTCTGGGCTATTCCGACCTAAGCCCCGCTATTAGAGCCACCGTTAATAATGGTGCCTCTAATAGCGGCAAGGGTGCGGGCACGCGGCCCATCATGCCGGCAATACCGACATGTCGCTAATGGGAGGACATCACAAGTCAGGCGGACATGCTAATACCGGCATCATGAAGGGCTAATAGGGGATACCGGCATGCCGGTAATACCGGCATCGTGAACCAACCGTAAAATGCTATGTGCAGTGTTCCCAACTGCCACAGGTGCACACAATCAGCACAGGTGGAGGCAATGGAGTCTGGGCCAGCACAAAAGGAGCACACCCACACACCACACCCTTTCCCACACCAAAAGGATTCCACTAGTAGTAGCAATACTGGGGATGGAGGACATGCTTGCATTGCTACACCCGCAACAACAGTAACAGCAGGCACCACAAAGGAGACGCAGGAGGAGAAGGAGGATGAGACAGGCCCAGCATGCTCCACCAGTGCAGCCAGTGGTACCACGCAGGCAGCCCACAATCCCTTGCATCAGAGCCAGTCCATTCAACCTTACCCCTGAGCAGATCCACACCCTGTACCGTCTGGACCGGGACACCATCACCACCATCAAGGACATGATACACGACGACATTGTCAGCCTCATTGAAATACACACCGCCATCCCCACTCTACTGAAGGTAGTGTCGGTGCTCCACTTCCTTGCCACAGGCACCTACCAGCACACAGTGGGGCACATTCATGGCATATCACAACCCTTATTTTCTCGCATTCTGAACCAAGTGCTGGATGCCCTCCTCAAGCACACAAGGGACTACATATCCCTACCACAGACTCCCCAGGAGATTTCTGATACAAAAGTTGGCTTCCATGCACTGGCAGGCATGCCAAATTGTATAGGTGCCCTCGACTGCACCCACGTGGAGTTGGTGGTCCCGCATGCCATGGAGGTGGTGTACCGCAACCGCAAGCAATACCACTCCATCAATGTGCAGATGGTATGTGACGCCAGCACGATCATCACACATTGTTGGCCCGATATCCCGGATCAACTCATGACTCAATGGTCCTGCGGAACTACACGCTACCACGCTACATGGAGCAACATGCAGTAGGACGTGCCTGGCTGCTTGGTAAATTGCATGACAGGCACATGGCAGTGAAATGTGGGGAGAGATGCACACACCGCCATGGTGTCATTGTTGATGTGACAGCATGATGTGCACATCACTAAACACTATGCCCCAAAGCATCCCAAACAGAACATGACAACCAAATCCCATAGGAATGAAGTAAGGTGGACACCTATCACAACATGCCAAACAGTAAACCACCCCACATCCCACAACACGTGCACCACTCATCAGCGTACCTCACCTTCCGTAACACCATCCAGCAACATGCAGTGAATATGCACTATGTTGCTGTCTCCAGCAAATCACCACACAGGACAAGCATCCATGGAAGTGCATTGAACAAAACCACCAAGGGAATCCACTGTCTGTCACAGGGCCTCCACAACCACAGGCATGCAGAATGTAACCATGGGAAAAATCAGCACTGAATGCCTAATATTGCAGAGCCTACTGCCAACGCTGCCAGTCAGAAAATCTTACAGAACACAACACATCACAAATGTGACACAAACACAGCTGTATGTGTCCACAATGCATGAGCAACATCAAGGCAGTGTACACCGTGTATCATCTTGGAGATGCAACCCACACCATAAGTCCATGGCACAGGACACATTGAGGGCATAGAAATGGCATGCATACAACCAGGGACATGTGCATGTGACCAACGATAATCTGCAGGCATGTGTGACTAGTACAGCTGACATATACCTTTTATTGCCTCCCATGCAGGTGATAGTGGCTATCCCTTGAAGCCGTGGCTCCTCACCCCTGTCCGAAACCCACAGAACAAGCACATGGAGGACTACAATCATTCCTATACCCGTGTGGTCATTGAGCAGACCTTTGGCCTGTTGAAGGCACGGTTGCGCTGCCTTAGCCGGTCGGGGCACTCCTCTACAGGCATGAGAAGGTGGCCAAGATCATCATGGCATGTGTCATGCTGCACAACATGCGTATCCGATGGAACGTGCCCCTGACATTGAACTGCTACCACCTGGTGATGATGAAGGGGGATGAAGAAGATGCGGCTGCACATCATCGCGGTGCCGATGCATAGGAGGGACGTGCTGTGCGTCAGTCAGTGATTGCACAATATTTCTAACACACATGGCTGCAAAGGCTGACATGATAGTTGGATGGAGGGCACTGGGTGCGGGAGTACATGTACATGTACACTATGCACTGTATATGAATAATGCGCAATGAGGAATGTCCACTCAAGATATTTTTTTCACACAACGGGTGTATTTAACTGTCCAATAAAGATGAAAGTGCACTAACCCTACACCACACACACACACCCATCCCCCTCCCCCTGCAACTCCCCCACACACCCTCACCCCCTCGCCCTCCTCCCACAACTCCACCACACACCCTCAACCCCCTCCCCCTACAACTCCCCCACAAACCCTTATCCCCCTCCCCTCACAACTCCCCCACACACCCTCACCCCCATTCCCCCTCCCCCCACAACTCCCCCACACACCCTCACCCCCCCGCAACTCCCCCACACATGGGGCCTCATTAGGACCCTGGCGGAGAGGGTATTACGCCAGCGTAGTGCATGGCGTACCTCTCCGCCATACTACGAGTTCCCGTAGCGCCATGGAGGTTTTCTCCGCCTGGTTTTACCAGCCGGAGAAAACCATGGCGCTACGGGACCTCGTTGTTAATTACGCCACCGTATTTTACGGTGGCGTAATTAACTCCTTCCCCACTCCCATTATACCCTATGGGGCAAAAATGGGAATGGGGAAGGGCAGAATGGGGATTGGGGATTTACCGCTCCGCCGAGGTCGGAATGGGGCGGTAAATCCGCCAACCCCCATGGCGCTATCGGCGCCTTTCCGCCATGCTTCGCGGTGCATTTAGCACCGCGAAGTCCGCCTGGGTCGTAATGAGGCCCATGGTGTCCAAGCAATTGTCTATTGCCTTCATCAGGCTGGCCTGTCTACATCCGGCCACTCCCTGCACCTGGTGGCGGCATGTCTGGGAGGTGCAGGATGCGCGCCTTCCTGCGTAGTGGGCTGGTTTTCATGGAGCTTGTGGAAGATGGGGTGGCTGCCTGCTCCATTCGGCGGGCTGGATGCTCAGCTTCCACTGAATCTGCAATGCGGCTGAGGACCTGTCGCAGGGCAGACACCTCCTCGCACAATCTACTGGTGCTATCCGCGATGATCTTCCCCAGGGAGACGGTGTTCTCGCACCACTCCTGCCTTGCTTGGGCACTGTCTGTGACAAACTGTCTCACCAGGGCAGTTAGCGCCTCCTGCCGTTGCGAAGCATGCCCTGCCTGCTGCACCCCCGACGGTACACCAGTGGAGGTGGAGGGTGCTTGTGTGTCATGCTCAATTGCAATTGGGTCCTCTATGGGACACATGCTTCCTTGGATGTACTCCCCCACCCAGACTACTCCAGGGTGGTGCCGTGGTCGGAGTCGACCGATGTGAGCTGGGGGGATGATGTCGGACTTGGTGTGGCAGGCAGGTCGGAGGAGTCATCCTCCATGGGCACACACACCTGTCCTTGCACGTCGTCATCAGTCAGGGGTGCTGTAGCTGCCGCCTCCCCGACAGAGCTGTTCTCTGCAGAGAGTGCCCCTTCAACTGTCTCCTGTGCCGGTATCGCAGGAGTTGTGGGCACAGCGGTGATGGGCCTTGGCAGCACCAGTTCCGTGGCATCCTGAGGTGGTTTGTTCTTCGGTGCCTGCCGTGGCTTGTGTGGGGCTTTGGAGGTGGAAGGCCTGTTGCCTTCATCCCTGGCCCTCTTCCGCGGTGTAGTCGGCTGTGGGGGTGAGTCCCGGGCCTCGCTGTCAGGATCTGAGCCTGTGGGGGTCAAAGAGAGGGACGGCGTGAGTGATGGTTTGAGAAGCATCATGCATACATTTGTATAATTGCTCATCTACACAATAGAGGGGAATAGGCAGTGGAGTTTGGATGATCACGTTGCTTGCTATATGGGTGGGTAATGCAGGCCTCCGTCGGGGTCACTCTTGTTGGGGCAGACGTATGCTATGTGACATGCATATCTGTTGTGGCCTGCATGCAGTGTGACTTATGCCATTAACATCTTAGTGTGGTGTGTGTCAGGTATGGCATTGCCTTGCTGCAGGCATCTGCATGTGTCTGTGCTGCGGACAACAACTAGGCTGGGGATGTGTGTGTATTGGGGCATGGCTTGCCTCTTTAGACAGACATATTGGTGGACTATCATCAGACTCTGCATTACAGTGTTTTCTTAGGACACTCACATCCTTCCGCCGATGAGGTGGAGCCACACTCCATGTCACCCACGCCTTCGATGGCCTCTATGCCGATCGTGCTGGCACATACCTCCTCCCACCAGGTCAGCTTTATCGGTGAGCTTGCTCCTCCGCCAGTTGCCATGGCCTGGCTCCTGTTTGCGGACAGGATGTTCCTGACTCGCAGGCGCAGGTAATCCCACCTCTTCTGGACACCCTTAGTTGTGCGGGTGGTGTTGCCAACCATGTTGACTCTTTGTGCAACTAGTGCCCAGATCTCCTTCTTCTTGATGACTGCCTACCTCTTGAGGCTCTGAGCAAATACAACATCAGCATTCTCAGCCAGGGTCTCTGCCAGCATGGTGAGCTCTTCTTCATTAAAGCGCTCCTTGCGCTGGCGGGAGGCACCTTTTTTCACTGCCTTGGGCATTATATAGTTGTTGTGGGTTGATGTAGGTACACAGCAATATACTCCAGGTCCTGGGTGCTGAGGATGGCAATAGATTGTGTTTTTAAAGATGGCCACCGTGCTCTTTCCCGTTCCTGTGCCATGACGCTACTTCCGGTTCAGCTTATTTACGGTGACCGTTATTAGCAGTCACCGCTGATAGTAATAACGTCTTCATTTATGCTAGTAGTGCTGTCTGCGCTTTACATGATGCCGCTAAGGGCCATTATTAGGACTTTAAAGGCATGGCAGTAATGTCATTACCGGCATGGCGCAAAGCTTGTGCACGCAAACTCGTAATAGCCCTCTATTAGCGGCTCTTGACTACACGGACACAGTATTTGTTCAATGCCGGTAAGGACGGTTACTTACCTCCAAACTCGGAATGAGGCCCAAAGACTTAGCACATGTCAGGTCTGAGGGCTAGCAAATATGAGATGCTTTTACTGAACTCTTCCAACATTACTTTTACTAGATGCTCAGTTCTGAATCCAGAATCCTTGTTGCCTAATCCACAAATGGCGAGAGTCGCACGTCTCTACTACCGCATGACTGTGTGTCGGTAACTTACTGTTGGCTGCCGGATTAGAGGACAGTGGTGTGTATGTTTTACCAATTGAAACAGTGCAGGAGATGACTCTGTACAAAAACATTAAAAGACATTGCACATATACAAGAGAATGCACCATCTAATGAAAAGGATAATTGGATTAGAAAAGGTTTCCTGTTGCATGAGGACTCTCTGTGGCGAGATGAGCTTGGTCGATTAGTGGCTCCAAATATACTAGTGTCCCACCTCGTCAGGATGCACCATGGACAGGCACATGTTGGTAGGGATGGAATGACAACGCTAGTGGGACGTTCATGGTTTGCCCTAGAGTTTACCGCTATGGCCCAAGAATACTGCCGAAAATGTGTAATCTGTCTGCAGAATAACATGGGAAAACGTATGCTGATCAGACCAGGGGCACATCCTCCCTGTTATGGCCCATTTATAGGGTTACAGATGGAATTTGTTTAACTGCCAAAGTATAATCAGTGGCATTACCTGCTACTGATAGTGGATGTGTTTCTGGGTGGGTGGAAGCCTACCACTACAGGAAGGTAGATGCCAAGACTGTTGCAAAAGTATTGATTCAGGAATTTGTACCGAGGTTTAGAATCCCTGTAAATATAAACATTTATCAGGGAACCCTTTTTGTCAATAACATCACTAAAACAATATTATCCCCATTGAAGATTCAACATAATTTGCATTGCCCTAACCACCTCAGTCCGCAGGGGCAGTAGAGATGAAATGGGGTTTTGAAGAATAACTTGCAAATAAGAAAACTGGTTTGAGTCCTTATGGAATTCTCTATGGAAGACCTATGAGAATGTCTGTAGATTTGGGTAATTGACAATAACCATGCACACCTGATGCCCCTTTACCTTCCTCACAGGGATAAAAGTTGTAGCACGAGAGCACACGACGAGCAAGACCGAATGCACAAGGGGACAACTATACCAGAACGAGAGTTCAAGAGGAGAAGAAAAGCAGTGAGACCTGAAATGACGACCAGGAGGGAGTTGGCCCTTTCCATCTCAGAACCGTAATGCCTCCGATAAAGGAATAACAAGACCGGGGAGTACGGCTGGCATGTGGTGTGACAGGTGTCAATGGTGCACGGGGGCCTCCTGCACGGATAAGGCAGGCAGGGAGGCACGCAGGCTACCGTGGTACCGTCCTTGACTCTAGAGGCGAAGCAGACCAGAGGGTTCAACACAGCCCGTGAATCGAAGAAAGCTGATAGCAAACTGAACAATGCTGAACCCAAGGTTGCAAGTGGCAACATTATATGTGAACAAAGAACTTATGTGTTTGAACTTTTGAAAATCCCAGAGACGGGCCAGCTGCAGGATGGTCAGGCACCACAGGAGTGCTCATTTGAAGGATGGCTGGCCCCTTTGTTTTGTGGTAAAACTACAAGTCCTAGAAGGCCCCAGGAGAGGGCGGCGTGATGGTCAGGGTGGTCCTACAAAGGTCACATAAAAATCATTTGTACAATCGAAAGTCTCTGTCCCATTGACAAGAGAAAGCTATGGAAATCTAAACCACGCTTTCTGAATATATGAAGTAAAACATGAACTGTGTTTAGGAACAAAGACTGACTTATCATTAAGTGAACACTTCTTTCTTTTTTGGTGAACATTATCCCACACTCTTCTTGTAACTTAGTGGTAGGGATTGGCAATATTTATTTTTAGTTTAGGCCCTTTTTATTTGACAAGATGCAATGAGGACTGCCTCATTATTATTTGATAGTTGTAGCTTGCTCACATCTTAGATTTAGGTTTAGATTAGGCGTTTATCTCACCAATTATAAAGTTCAATAAACACCCTTGAACTTTGATAGACTTGTGGCTGTCTTTAATGTTGTCACCATGGGTTCCTTACATATGGTGTCAGAGGAGAAATGTGACTCAAGTGAAACAAATTGGGGAACCCTATAATTTCAAAAACTTAGTCATTGAGCTTCTAACCCCTCTGTTGCCACAAAAGAATCAATAGGTTTCAATATTTGTAGCTGTAGGGAACCTATCATTCCCTCTGAGAAAAGAGGAATGATTCCTACCGTTTTGATTTTAATACCCCCTCCAGGGCGTTATATAAGATTAGCCCCAAAATCTGGTCTAGCATGGAAATTCGCTATAGATGTTTTAGCAGCTGTAATTGATCCCAGCTTCCGGGGAGACGTAAAGGTTCTCTTACAGATCCATGGTAAAATCCCATTTGAAGTACATCGTGGGGATCAACTTGCTCAAGGAATTTTGGAAAGGGCATTGTTCCCTCAATTCCAAGAAAATGAGTCCAATGAAACAGAAAGAAGTACATTAGGTTTTGGGGAAGCAGATACATCTTCTAATATCAAAGAAAAGCAGTGAGATGAACATTGCATCTACCCCGATCTAGCCTTCACTCAACAAAACCATCCCGCTCTTGCTGAAGCCTTCTTACAGGAAATTCCGGAAGGAAAGGGTGTTGAGAAAGGAAGTCTGTTTTTCTTCTGGGAGCAGAGTTTGTTGTATAGAAGGGAAACATCTACTGAGAGATTCATAAAAACACAACTAGTAATCCCCAAGACTCACCCAAAGGTTGTACTGGAGATTGTGCCTTCTCATCTTACCGGAGGCCCTCTAGGACAATTCAAAACCCAAGCACACATCAGTGGGAAGTTTTATTGGCCAGGTATCCATGCCGATATAAGGACCTTTATACAGGCGTGTGAAATATGTCAAAAATCGACCCACACATTCCACCACCTGCCCCTCTGAATCCCTTGCCAATCATATAAGTCCCTTTTTCAAAAATCAGGATGGACATTATTGGTCCTCTAGAAACCTCCAGACTATACAACAAATACGTTCTTGTAATTGTTGATTGTGCCACTAGATACCCTGAGGCATTTCTCATGAGAAACAATGCCACACAGCAAATCCTTAAACACCTCCTACTGTATTTTTCCAGAGTTGGCTTTCCCAAAGAAATATTAACCGAACAGGTTTCAAATTTTATGAGCAAGCTTATGACAGAAGTCAAAGAGCTAGTCTATATTACCATCCTATGAACCTCTGCGTACCATTCCCAAACAGATGGCTTGGTGGAAAGATTCAACAAAACCCTAAAATTAATCCTGTGAAAATTGGTAGACAAGGAAGTGAAAGACTGGAACCGAAAACTATTTGTGGTGAGGAAAACCCCACAGGACTAAACCGGGTTTTCTATTTCGAAGTCCTTTATGGCAGAGAGACCAGAGATGTCCTAGATATGCTCCAGGAAACCTGGGAAGAACGAGAAGAGGCACCCATTCCGATCTTGCAAACTGCCACCCGAATGCAAGAACATATGAGACTTGTTTGAGATTTAGTCTGTACTCATATGGAAAAAGCCCAAAGCCAGCAAAAATCGAATTACGACAAGAAAGTAAGCTTGGGCTAGTACAAAAAGTATTGGTCCTATTACCCACCTCAGAAAACAAGCTTGTTTCTAAGTGGCATGGGCCTTATGAGATATTAGAACAAATGGGAACCTGTATGTATCCCAATGTATGGAGCCCAATCGGACATAAAACAGAAAGTGCATTTATATCACGTCAATCTCTTAAAAGAGTGGAAGGAGAATCCATTAGCCACCCATGCCAAAGTACTATCCTTTTTGGTTCCAGAAGATATAGACAACTTTGAACTCATTCCTTTAGAATTATCTAGTCAGCAACAAGAAGATCTAAAATATGTAGTTATATCATTCCCCGATGTATTTTCAGACAAGCCAGGAAGAATCAAAGGCACATACTATTACATTAGATCACCCAAAGGAAAAGTGATTCCTTTAAAACCGTTTAGGCTCCTAGGGGCCCATAAACAGATAGTGGTCGAGGAAATAAACAAAATGCTACAGGCACATATTATAGAACCTTCTTCGAGCCCATGGTCCTCCTCTATCAAATTGGTCTCTAAACCTGACCTTTCCTGGAGGTTTCGTATAGACTTCCATCAAGTTAATGTGATTTCCGCCTTTGATGACTATACCATGCCACGCATCGATGGCCTAATTGAGCAGCTCGGAGCAGACACCTTTCTATCCACCCTAGAGCTAACAAAAGGATACTGACAGGTCCCAGAATATGGGCCAGATAGAGAAAAAACTACATTCCCAACACCCTTACAACTGTCCGAATTCGAAGTCCTCCCTTTCGAGTTACACAGCACAAAAGCCACTTTTCAATGCCTAATGGATAACTTCTTATGTCCCTATTCTGATTTCTGTGGAGCTTACATTGACGATATCGTCATTTATAGCAAGACATGGGAAGACCACCTTTTTCATCTTCACGCTATAATGAGAGTCCACAGAGAGGCAGGCCTAACTGCTACAATCCATCCAAATTCAGACTGGCTCAATCAGCCGTAAAATATCTCACCTTCTTTGCAGGGAATGGGAGCGTGCAAGCCCAACATGAGAAAGTGAGAGCCGTCCTAGATACACCTACACCCAAGTCAAAAAGGGATCTTAGAGCACTAGGGTTAATAGGATATTCCCGCAGATTTATCCCAAATAACAAGACAGCTAGGCTGACGGATAAACTCAAGAATGCTGAACCCCAGAAACTTCAATGGTCTGACGAGAATATTTGCTATAACACTTTAAAGCAAACCCTTTGTCAAAACCCAATCCTGAATATAGTCTAAAGAGTTTATATTGCAGACGGACGCCTCCCTTACAGGACTCGGAGTGGTCCTGTCTCAAGTTTGCGACAGGTTAGAAAATCCCATCATGTTTAAAAGTCGCAAGCTCTTCCCACATGAAAAATAATACTCTGTGCTGTAATTAGAGGCCCTGGCCATCAAGTGGTCCATTATCCACCTTAGATACTACCTCTTAGGAAGAAAGTTCACCTTGGTCACAGACATTCTCCCCTAGTTATGATTAGCCAACGCAAAGACTCCAACCCACGTGTCATGCAATGATTTCTAGACCTGCAGCCCTACTGCTTCACATTGGAACACAGGAAAGGTAAGGACCAAGGGAATGTCGATTTCTTGTCCCGGTTCCCCTGTGAAGCAGATGCAGCTATATCGCATGGAGGAAGGGTATGTGAGAAATCTGAAGGTGTCTCACCCGCTAGTCACCAGAGATCTGTCATCCAGGTGGCCAGGACACTTCACTATTGGATCCAGTTCCTGTGGGTGGACCAGTGAGGGAGAATCACCTGGGTGGGGAGTCTTCAGGCAGTGGAAGTGGGACACTGACAGGTGAGACGCAGTACCCCATTCCCTGTAATACCTTTTCCCCATCCTACCCCGTGGAATACCTAGAAGCTTTACCTCCAACTCCCTTTTATAACACAAACATTTTCTTACACAGAGAAAGACAATGGACTAACACCAGAGCCGTTTACCTGACAAGTCCTAATACAAGGGTCAGGCAGAGTCGGGCAATTGACAGTAACCACGGACACCTGACGGCCCTTTACCTTCCCCAGAGGGATAAAAGGCAGAGCACGAGAGCACACGATGAGCAAGGGCTAATGCACGAGGGGACAGCTATTCGAGACCAGGTGCTCAAGAGGAGGAGAAAAGCAGTGAGACCTGAAAGGACGAAGAGGAGGGAGGTGGGCCTTTTCAACTCAGAACCGCAAAGCCTCCAATAAAGCAATAACAAGACCAGGGGGTACAGCTGGCGTGTAGTGTGACAGGTGTCAATGGTGCACGGGGGCCTCCTACACGGATAATACAGGTGGGGAGGCACGCGGGCTACTGTGGTACCATCCTTGCCTCCAGAGGCAAAGCAGACCAGAGAGTTCAACACAGCCAGTGAGTCGGATAAGCGGATAGCAAACCGAACTGTGTTGAGCCCAAGGTTGCAAGTGGCAACATTATATGTGAACAAAGAACTTGTGTGTTTGAACTTTTGAAAAGCCCAGAGACGGCAGCTGGCAGAGTGGTCAGGAGCCACGGGAGTGATCATTCGAAGGACTCTGGCTGGCCCCTTTGTTTTGTGGTAATACTACAAGTCCCGGAAGGCCCCAGGAGAGGGCAGTGTGAGGGTCAGGGTGGTCTTACAAAGGTCACATAAAAATCCTTTGTACAATCGAAAGTCTCAGACCCATCAACAAGAGATAGCTAGGGAAATCAAAACCACGCTTTTCGAAAATATGAAGTAAAACATTAATTGTGTTTAGAAACAAAGTGAACAGTGAAATTGGCAAATGTGAACCCGGTTGAGGGATGTCTGCAAATCAGGGTGAGATCTGATACACCGAGAAGATTGTGTTAAGAGTGAAAGGCCGTAGTGAATCCGACAGAGGGAGGCCCAGCTTGCAAGAAGCATCTGAGCCCGGAGGAGGGAGATCCAAGGGGCAAAGAGCAATCGCCCATGGTGCAAGATCACAGAAGTAATTATTTTGGTCCAGCAGAACTTCCAAGGCAAGAGAGACTTTAGCACAAGAGACTTACAGGGTAATTCATAGAATTTCGCAGAAAAGTGTCGCAAGCGGCTGGCGCAGAGTGTCCGCGTGCGATTGTTTGCGCCAGGCACGTGCGCTAAAACCGATTTCCGCGCATATCGTATTCATGGATTTTAGGCTCCCAAACCAGCCGTGGCGCAGAGTATCGCAGCGACCCTGCAGCAGCGCCAGTAACGCCCCCAAGAACGCCCTCGCGCAAGGAAAAGCCATCAAAATCGCTAAATCATCGCAAAGGGCTGCGCTAACCCTGGACCAGTTTACAGGGCTGCCAAACAAGGAACGCAAAGCGGGTAACGTGCATATCAGGGGTACGCGTGAAGTTATACACGCGATTAGCCAGGGTACGTGTATTTCAGGGGTGCGCGGGAAGTTCCACACGCCAATAGCCTGGGCGCGTGTATTTCAGGGGTGCGCGGGAAGTTTTACATGCGATTTCAGCAGGGTACGTGTATTTCAGGGGTGCGCAGGAAGTTCCACACGCGAATAGCCTGGGCGCGTGTATTTCAGGGGTGCGCGGGAAGTTTTACACGCGATTACAGAAGGGTACGTGTATTTCAGGGGTGCGCGGGAAGTTCCACACGCGATTAGGCTGGGTGGGTCCTCACGGGTGTTCCCTGTGCACCCTCGACGGCCCCTGCAGGCAGCCCACAAAACAGGGGACTACCCTGCACACCTGCTCATGTCCCCCTGCACCCCCACCCCCCAGCAGTGCAGGGGCAGCCTCCACCAGTCCCCCACTGATGTCTCCCACCACCCCCACCCCCCAGCAGTGCAGGGGCACCCTCCACCAGGCCCCCACTCATGTCTCCCACCACCCGCACCCCCCAGCATCCAGGGGCACTCTCCACCAGGCCCCCACCCATGTCTCCCACCACCCCCACCCCCCAGCCACCAGGGGCAGCCTCCACCAGGCCCCCACTCATGTCTCCCACCACCCCCACCATCCAGGGGCACCCTCCACCAGGCCCCCACTCATGTCTCCCACCACCCCCACCCCCCACCATCCAGGGGCACCCTCCACCAGGCCCCCACTCATGTCTCCCAGCGTGCTACGTGTATTTCAGGGGTGCGCGGGAAGTTCCACAAGCGAATAGCCAGGGCGCGTGTATTTCAGGGGTGCGCGGGAAGTTTTACACGCGATTTCAGCAGGGTACGTGTATTTCAGGGGTGCGCGGGAAGTTCCACACGCGAATAGCCTGGGCGCGTGTATTTCAGGGGTGCGCGGGAAGTTCCACACGCGAATAGCCTGGGCGCGTATATTTCAGGGATGCGCGGGAAGTCCCACACGCGAATAGCCTGGGCGCGTGTATTTCAGGGGTGCGCGGGAAGTTCCACACGCGAATAGCCTGGGCGCGTGTATTTCAGGGGTGCGCGGGAAGTTCCACACGCGAATAGCCTGGGCGCGTATATTTCAGGGATGCGCGGGAAGTCCCACACGCGAATAGCCTGGGCGCGTGTATTTCAGGGGTGCGCAGGAAGTTCCACACGCGATTAGGCTGGGTGGGTCCTCACAGGTGTTCCCTGTACACCCTCGACGGCCCCTGCAGGCAGCCCACAAAACAGGGGACTACCCTGCACACCTGCTCATGTCCCCCTGCACCCCCACCCCACAGCAGTGCAGGGGCAGCCTCCACCAGGCCCCCACCCATGTCTCCCACCACCCCCACCCCCCAGCAGTGCAGGGGCACCCTCCACCAGGCCCCCACTCATGTCTCCCACCACCCCCACCCCACAGCATCCAGGGACACTCTCCACCAGGCCCCCACTCATGTCTCCCACCACCCCCACCCCCCAGCAGTGCAGGGGCACCCTCCACCAGGCCCCCACCCATGTCTCCCACCACCCCCACCCCCAGCCACCAGGGGCAGCCTCCACCAGGCCCCCACTCATGTCTCCCACCACCCCCACCCCCCACCATCCAGGGGCACCCTCCACCAGGCCCCCACTCATGTCTCCCAGCGTGCTACGTGTATTTCAGGGGTGCGCGGGAAGTTCCACACGCGAATAGCCGGGGCGCGTGTATTTCAGGGGTGCGCGGGAAGTTTTACACGCGATTTCAGCAGGGTACGTGTATTTCAGGGGTGCGCGGGAAGTTCCACACGCGAATAGCCTGGGCGCGTGTATTTCAGGGGTGCGCGGGAAGTTCCACACGCGAATAGCCTGGGCGCGTGTATTTCAGGGGTGCGCGGGAAGTTTTACACGCGATTTCAGCAGGGTACGTGTATTTCAGGGGTGCGCAGGAAGTTCCACACCCGAATAGCCGGGGCGCGTGTATTTCAGGGGTGCGCGGGAAGTTCCACACGCGAATAGCCTGGGCGCGTGTATTTCAGGGGTGCGCGGGAAGTTCCACACCCGAATAGCCTGGGCGCGTGTATTTCAGGGGTGCGCGGGAAGTTCCACACGCAATTAGGCTGGGTGGGTCCTCACAGGTGTTCCCTGTACACCCTCGACGGCCCCTGCAGGCAGCCCACAAAACAGGGGACTACCCTGCACACCTGCTCATGTCCCCCTGCACCCCCACCCCCCAGCAGTGCAGGGGCAGCCTCCACCAGGCCCCCACCCATGTCTCCCACCACACCCACCCCCCAGCAGTGCAGGGGCACCCTCCGCCAGGCCCCCACTCATGTCTCCCACCACCCCAACCCCCCAGCATCCAGGGGCACTCTCCACCAGGCCCCCACTCATGTCTCCCACCACCCCCACCCCCCAGCAGTGCAGGGGCAGCCCCCACCAGGCCCCCACTCATGTCTCCCACCACCCCCACCCCCCAGCCACCAGGGGCAGCCTCCGCCAGGCCCCCACTCATGTCTCCCACCACCCCCACCCCCCACCATCCAGGGGCACCCTCCACCAGGCCCCCACTCATGTCTCCCACCACCCCCACCGCCCACCATCCAGGGGCACCCTCCACCAGGCCCCCACTCATGTCTCCCACCACCCCCCCCCACCATCCAGGGGCACCCTCCACCAGGCCCCCACTCATGTCTCCCACCACCCCCACCCCCCAGTCACCAGGGGCATCCTCCACCAGGCCCCCACTCATGTCTCCCAGCGTGCTACGTGTATTTCGGGGGTGCACGGGAAGTTCCACACGCGAATAGCCTGGGCGCGTGTATTTCAGGGGTGCGCGGGAAGTTCCACACGCGAATAGCCGGGGCGCGTGTATTTCAGGGGTGCGCGGGAAGTTTTACACGTGATTTCAGCAGGGTACGTGTATTTCAGGGGTGCGCGGGAAGTTCCACACGCGAATAGCCTGGGCGCGTGTATTTCAGGGGTGCGCGGGAAGTTCCACACGCGATTAGGCTGGGTGGGTCCTCACAGGTGTTCCCTGTACACCCTCGACGGCCCCTGCAGGCAGCCCACAAAACAGGGGACTACCCTGCACACCTGCTCATGTCCCCCTGCACCCCCACCCCCCAGCAGTGCAGGGGCAGCCTCAACCAGGCCCCCACCCATGTCTCCCACCACCCCCACCCCCCAGCCACCAGGGGCACCCTCCACCAGGCCCCCACTCATGTCTCCCACCACCCCCACCCCCCAGCAGTGCAGGGGCAGCCTCCACCAGGCCCCCACTCATGTCTACCACCACCCCCACCCCCCAGCAGTGCAGGGGCACCCTCCACCAGGCCCCCACTCATGACTACCACCACCCCCACCCCCCAGCAGTGCTGGGGCAGCAGGCAGTCAGGCAGCAGCAGATGGCAGGTGGGAGCGTGCTCGGGGCTCTGGGGGGCAGTAGTTCGGCCTTCCGGGCAGGAGCGTGGTATTCCGTGTGCTTACGCGTGGCCAGCTTGGTACGGAGTGATTTGGCACGTGAAAATCCTGCACGTCAGCGTGAAAACCGAGGAAAGGCCCTCAGCACGTAAGCGCGTCTGTGACGTGACCCGCACGGGTGTTTCCCACACAGCACGTGATGACAGAGCACACGTGGAAAGACTGCATGTCAGAGTGTAATCGCGTGTGATTGGTGGAAATGGCCCTACACGCAGAAGTGACAAAGCGTGTAATTGGTGGAAATGGCCCTAGCGCGTACACGCCGCGTAAGTGACGCTGGACGTGTGGGCCTGTATAAAAGGTACGCGTAGAACACCATTTCCTTGTATGTGCTTTTCGTGGAGAGCGAGTGGGTGAATTCTGTACTTCTTGTTGTTTCACACGCGATTTACTTCACGGCGTTTCAAGTTCGTATTCCCTGTTACCTCTGACAGCTTTTTCTCTTTTTTCTCTTTTACTGGTTTACCTGGGCCTGTTCCCTCAAACAGTGTTCCCTTCTACTGTTGTCCTGTCTCCTCAGACAGCGTACAAATCTTCTTTTGGCGGGGGTGTTGCCAACCAAACGCGCTCCTTTTTCACGCTCTTTTACCTGGCAGACGGTGAGTCACGCACGTATCTAACATCTGTGCTTGCCCCGTGTGTAGCCTACCCCTTCAGAGGTCATTCTAGGCTGCGTGTGACATGCATACGTTCATTCTTGTGTTACTGGGTGCCACAGCGTAGTGCAGGTTTTTCTTTCTGCACACGTGGTCTAGGAGGGGTTGCGTGCACGTCATCTCCCTTTTTTGGGGCTCCTGTGCGTAGCGTGACCCGTCATCTTTCCCCAGGGGTTACAATCAGCCTTGCAAGAGCACTAGGGTACAATTACCATCTGGTACCCAACCCCTTTGACCCCCAATTGCCCAGGACAATATTTTACAGCCACTCCCATACGCACATTAACATCAGGGCCATGGCTGGGAGGCGAGGATTCCGTAAGGGTGGCAAAGGTGGAAGAGCCACAAGTGGTGGCCGTGGTGGATCCGGTAGGGGACGTGGTCGTTACTTGCAGGGTGAGCCTGTCCCCCCATGTGTGGAGGACCAGTCAAGGGCACCCATAATCCCCCCCCTCCTGTTGAGGCTGATGTGGCTGACACCATCCATGCTCAGCCATTGTTGGACCAGCCCATTGTGGCACCAGACCTGGCTGACTCCATGGCTGACTTCCAGGTCAGCAGGCCTATGACACGTGCGCTGGTGCACGTTGATGTCACCATGCCACGTGCATCTGGGGCAGCAAGGTCATCTGCTGCACCAAGTAGGCAGGGCGGAGAGGCTGCAGGGGCAGCTGCGGCTCTATCCACCCCAGCCCTCACACACCCAGCCCAGACAGTGTCGGTCCTAGTCCATGCTGCTGACATTCCCCCTGACACCATCACACTAGAGCCAATGCCTGCACCAACTCCCATGCTGAGTGTGCAATCCCACACTCCTGATACAGAGTCCACCAGGGCTCCTGCCCCTAGTGTCCAGAGCGGCGCAGGACACTCAGGATCACCACCACCTTCCAAGCGGAAGAGGAAGAGTGCTCGTCCGGCACAGGCTGATGCCCCAGACACGGCTACACAGTCCGGCCCATCCAGGAAGCCCAGCTTCACGGATGACGAACTGAATGCACTTGTCGAGTATGTGTCCGCACATGACAACGAGATGGTCATTGTTGCAGGATCCAAGACCACCCCTGCACAACGCCAGGCACACTGGCAGACCGTTGCAGACATCGTAAGTGCCCTTGGAATCGTGAGGCGCACAGCCAATGATTGCTATAAGCGCTGGAATGACCTAAAGCGCAGGGCAAAGAGTAAGCTGGCCTCAAGTCATGCCGCAACTCTAGTGACTGGAGGTGGGTCTCCAGTAGTAGACATGGAACTCACTCCACATGAGTCAGTCGCTGGGACCTACGTCACGGAGGAACAGATCCAAGGCGTGGGAGATCTGGCTGATTACGAGGCATTGTCCGGTGAGTACACATGCATGTGTGTGTCATCCATGTGCATGGTGTGTGTGAGGGCTTCCGTTTGTGTGACAGGTGAGAGTGTGTGTGCCTGAGTCGTATGGGTCAGCCATGTGCTCCATGCAATACATCCTGCGCAGCTGCATTTGGCCATAGCAGTATCCCTTCTGCCAACAGTAGACATCTAGCCCAACTGCACGCCAGTTGCCCTTGAAGTGTCACCTTGCCACAACATTGTTGCTTGATTTTTCACTGTTCATTTAGTCATATTGTTTGCATTCCAACACTATTACTAGGCATGTCGCAGTCCTCTAGTCACATGTCTGACATGGCTATGGTAAAGTGGAGTGACTTTGTTACCTGGATATCATTTGTACAAACATGTCCCTGTGCAATTGCACCATTTCGGACTGGCAGCTCCAGGTGAAGAATCTGACCTGTTTGAATTAGAAAAGCTATTACATGCGGGAACTGGACTGAATGAATAGGTGCTGCCCTCCTCTCCATCTTCACTCAATAGCAATGGTACATGCCATCTGTGTGATGGCATGTGTGTTTCACCTGCCAATCACAGGCCATTTGCCTGCCCTTCATACGCAGTGAGGGTGCATGCATGGGAGGGTTTTAGTCATGTGGGACATGTGTCAAACAAGTACTGGTTCTCTTGCTTCTCAGCCCTCATTGTGTGCCATGGTGCTAATGCCTGTTTCCATTTCTTTGTTTTAATGTCTTTGCAGGGGAAGACGCACCCGATACTGCTGGGGTTGTGGAGATGGTGCAGACCCACAATAGGGTAGCCGTGTGGGCCATGAGCCCATGGAGGTGTTTTTTTTTCCCAGGATCCACGCAGGTGGGTTCTGGTGTGCATCCTGTCCTCGGACCTCCTGGGTGGCCTCCCCAACCCCCCCCGGGCCCTTCAATGGCCATTTTTGATTTTTTTTTATTTTTATTTATTTTATTCCCTATTTTATTGGGACGATTTGTTGGCTTCCGTGGTTCCTGTGGGCATACGCTGCATTGTGGCTGGGCACATGCAGGCTTGTAATGTATTTGGTTCAGATGCTTGGGTTTGAGTCACACACACCCCTCCTGCTTCCCGTTTCCATGGGCTTGCAAAGGGTGTGCCCAAGTGACAGTGATTTACACAGTGACGTTGGACTCCCATGAGCTGTGTGGGCAGTCTGTAGTCAATACTGTGTATACATTCCTAGTGCATATTGCTGTTGTGTTGTACACTGCATGTTGCATTGATGTGTAACTCATCTTCTGTGTCTACCTCCCAATTTGCAGGTCCCTTCCTCATGTCTACACAAGGACCTCTAGTCTGGAGATGTGGTCCAAGTTGGCAGCAGTGCACCTACAACTCTACATGGCGCCAACACTGCACAGTTGGTAGTGGTGGGAGTGTAGGCATTTCCAGGTGGTGAGACTACTAATATTTAACATTAGTGATGTCATGTTAATGGTAGTATGTGCTCAAGTTTGTTGTTGGTCCGGCATTACTGTGAGCATTTCAGGTGTTGCAAGTATCTAATAGGGACACTGTACATTGTGACACTAGTGTCATGTTGTGTGGATTATTTTGTTTACCTGCAAATAGCATGACATGGCACGGTGTGTGGTGTGGTGGTGCTGGGGTTGGGTTGGCTGACATGGCACTGTCCTCTTGTTGCATTTTGCAAGTGGGTATTCATTTTAGCTGCTTGAATGTGCAACTTCACAAAACTGCATTGGTGGTGTCTGTGTGGGTAGGGATGCACACATTGTGACACTTCCAGGTGAACAATCTCAGGCTGATATGGTTTTCACGGTTCTTTCTCCAGACATTCAGGGTCAGTGTCAGGTTGAGTCATCATTGATTGTCAGATGGAATGTGGCAGGGCAGTGTGCACTCCACAGGGGTGTGATTTCTATGTGAAGTAATAAGCCACTAGCTGTGTACGGGCTGCCTCCCCCGTGCCCTTTCCCCTCCCATGCGCAGCGGCTGTGCATGTGGTTGGGGATGGGGGGGCACCACCATGTCCACGGCCAGGCCCCGGCGTGTTGCAACGTTGTGCAGGACACATGCTGCCACTATGATCCTGCACACTACTGGGGGAGCATACAACAGCTGCCCGCCAGAACGGTCAAGGGAGCAAAAGCGTGACTTCAGCACTCCGAATGTGCGCTCCACTATGCCCCGGGTTGTAATGTGGCCTGCGTTATATCTTACCTGGGGTGGCGTGGTGGGGTTCCGAATTGGCGTCATCATGTGGGGGCTGAGAGGGTAGGCACTGTCCCCTGTGGAGGTGGTGATTGGTATCATTGGTGGGGTTGTGACCTTGCTCAGTATCTGACATGCATGCATGTGCAGTGGCATTCATACTCATCAAGCAGCCATGTATCGCCATGCCGCCCATCTTCTAGGTCTCGGCTTAGGGTGGACATTCGGTAAATGAAGCTGTCGTGGGTGGACCCGGGATAGTTGGCATATACTGAGGTGATGATTCCCTTGGCATTACATACTACCTGCACGTTGATGGAATGCCAGTGCTTGCGGTTCCTATAGATGTGCTCAGATGCCCTGGGGGGACGTAGAGCCACTTGGGTGCAGTCGATGGCACCTAGCGCTTTGGGGAATCGTGCCACAGCGTAGAAATCCAGGGCGGCAGCATGCCTTTCTGCAGGGGTTCTGGGCAGGTATATGTGCCTGCGGACTGATGGGCGTGCAGTGATGATGTTCAAGACCTGGTGTGGGCAGCGTGACTGGGTGGCCTGTGATACACCACCCACAATGGCACTTGTCCGCTGAAATGATCCAGTGGCTAAGAAGTGCAGTACATTGAGGACCTTCTCCAGGGGGCTGAGTGCTTGGGAGCACAGGGTGGGTGATGTGAGGTCATCCTCCCACTCACTCACCAGGTCCAGTATGATGTGTGGTGGAAACCTGTACCTCCCATGCACCTGGTCATCAGGCATCCCGAAAAGGCTGGTTCTGGGTGTGAATATTCTGGCCCTGACTATCCTCCTCCTCCTTTGGTAGGCCACGCCCACTGCTGCTAGGAACGGTATGTTCATCCTGGGTCTGAGCTTGTTATTTTTTTAGCGCGCAAATTAATGCGTCGCGCGTGTTGTAGGCGAACGTGTGACCCGCGCACCCCTGAAATCCAGTACCCAGTCCAATAGCGTGTGGAAATTCCCGCGCACACCGGGATACAGGTGTAGTGATAAGCTGCTAGGCGCTTGCAGTAACCTGCATTTGCACTAACCCACTGAGCTATCTTGTGTGTATTAGAGCCTATTCGAAGCGTGGAGGAAAATGCTGACATCAACCAGGACTCTCAAACTGGGTGAGACCGGAAATGCTTCCAAGGGGTTAATTGCAAAGGCCTTTTTTGAAGACATAAAACATCGTGCTTTAGCAAGAGGCTCCATGCAGTTCGTGGGAGCCAGGCATTGCTTTGCCCGTCTTCGCTCTGCGAGTCAGGTGCACTGATAAGACAAGAATGCAAAGAAACAGTGCCCGAAGCCTGGGAGCCAAGACTGGCTGTTTCCAGTCTTGTAACTTTCCAAGCAAAAAACATGTTTACTGCCAGGAGGGAAGAGCCTAGAAGCTTCTCGAAGAGCTGACACGTCATGATGATTGACGTGCAGCTCCTAATAAGAGAACTATACTTGGACCAGGGAGGGGGGACTCATCCTGGACTGTTGGAAAGACGTGCGTATCAAGGACAGTGCCTGGACGACCAGCTGTGCGCTATCAGGGCCGAGGCTCCTAACATCACATCCCTGCTCTGGTGTAGGACTGTGGGGGCTTGGCCAGTCCTCCCCTCCTCTGCTGAGGAGTGCCGGGCACCAGATAGCGGCGAGGGTCCTGGATGTGATCAGATTGTATCTTCATCTACATTTCATTAGGAGCGTAAGACCAAATAATTGCATATTCATCTGTGATTGATAATTGGCATTATATAGCTTGCACTCTCTATTTCCACATTATTATAAATTGCTGCTTAGTTTGCTTTAGTCATTGTAGATAATAAATGCAAGCATCATATTCTGTGTGATTGGCTTTTTTCCAGACTGAGTTCATCGTGCTTCTTAAACCTTATTTGTGTGGGAAGGTAATTAGGAGTGATTTACTTTGCACAAAGGGCTGGATCCCAGGGAGGTGCGGGTACTGTTTATCACTACATTTGGCGCTGTGAGCAGGGTTTTTCGAGCACGATGCCCTTCTGGAAAAGAAATGCAAAAGATGAATGCAATGGGGAAGATAGTGCACTCTGTCACATTCCAGGATGGCCGGCATCAAATGCTTGGTCGGGTGTGGCAGATATTTTGCATCGGTACTCGGCACCGATGGCATGGGACATGCTTGAAAATGATGTTTCCCCGGCGGTAATTAGTAAGTGCTTGGAGAGTTTACCGCTTGAGAAATGCAGAAAGGAGCTCAAGGCAGCAGGAAATATAGGCTGGTTATTCCTGCAGGCGCTCAGAAAGGTGCATGAGAATGAATTGCTTAAAGATGCTAAAATTAGTAAATTAACAGACGAGATATCCCTGCTCCAAGAGCAACAAATTATTATGAGAGAGACCCTTGAATCGTCCGTTAAACGGGCTGATCAGATGGAGGACAGGTGTGCCTCTTTAGCTGTGCGTGTAGCCACGCACAAGCGCAGACAGCGGCGGGGCAATCCGTCAAAGATAAGGATTCGCGCGCTAATTAGGAAAGATAACTGGGACCCAAATTTATGGTCGGGTGAAGTCAGTGATAGTGAAACTGAGCAAGCACATGACTGGAATGAGTCTGTTGAAATTAGACTTGCTGAATTAAATTGGTCTGATGAAGAGGAGCTGGAATGTGCTCCAAAGAAATGTGTTTATCCAGCACGGCCATTAATCACTAACAAATCAAAGGGCCAAGCTGGCGGTGCAAATATTCAAAATACAAGGATTGTCCGTGATTATACACAGACAGAGCTTTTAGAGATTGCTAAGTTATTTAGACAGAAGCTAGGTGAAGCACTTTTGACTTGGTTCCTTCGCATCTGGGACACGGGTGCCGATAGTATCTTCTTAACCCCAGAGGAACTGTTAAAGATGGGTTCACTCACTACTAATGTGATGTTGGGACAGATAGTGCGCGGTGCGCGCGGACAGCAAGGTTCTCATTCCTTGTTTAATTGGCTTCAGACTGCCCTAATGAATCTGTATGGGAGTCCAATGGATATGGAAGAGAGTTGGGGCTGTTGGCAATCACTAACTGAAGCAACAAACCAGCTTAGAGAGATGGGTTTGCAGTGTGCACTGTACAGTGCAAATTTTGCAGGGCCTGACATGGAGTTGTTTACAGCTGGCATGCGCGCACGTTTGTTAAGAAATGCACCGAGTCACATGAAGGGCGCATTGCTTTCATTGCTGGGTCCAGCGCAGGGCAAAGCCATTGGTGAAGTAGCACTTCTGTTAGGGCAACTAGAAGGGCTGGATGTACGCAAAGCAGCACGTCTAGTGGCTGCAAACAATGATTCAGAAAAAAAGCGTGGTAAAAATGTAAAGTATAAAGAGAAAGCTGATACTGTTGAGATCACACGCAAACAAATGTGGGTGGACCTGCTAAAAGCAGGAATTCCAAGAGATGAGATAGATGGTAAACCCACATCAGAGCTGCTTGAGAAATGGAAAAAAATCAAAAGACAGGGACGGGAAAAAACTAAGCCCTCTGCACCCTCTGAAGAGGAGGTGTTAAAGCCCAAAGTGCGAGCAAAGGGTTACCCTGATTTGGCAAAGAACAAGTGGGAGGTCCCAGACCCCATTTTTGATTGAAGGGCTGGCTCTGTCTTTGAGGTACGGTTAATAAAGAGAACTAGCCCCAGAGACAGACGCCCTTTTGTGCCACTTACCTTGTACTTGGATGAGAAAGTAAAACATGTTTTGGCTCTATTAGACACAGGAGCTGAGGTAACCATTCTGAATGGCAATCCCAGTAAATTGTCTGGTCCCAGAGTTTTGGTCAATGGTTATGGGGGAGCAGAAACTGTTGCAAAAGCCTTTAATGTAAAAATGTCAATTGGCGAGGGATTGCCTTTCACAGCAAATGTTTTGATTGCAGATATACCAGAGTACATCCTTGGCATGGATGTGTTGTTGGGCAAAAGTGTGACTACAGATTTAGGCGAATTTGTTTTTGGCAATCGAAAAATCCATGTGAGAGTTGTTAACCCTGTTGTGGTTGGGCATGCCAAATGGTCCCCCTTGCATTTACCTCCTCCTGCTGACCCAGTGTGTGTGAAACAGTACCGGTTGCCAGGAGGACATAAAGAGATTGGTGAAACTATTGAGTCATTGGTGAAAGCTGGCATAATGAGGCCGGCAGTCAGTCCATTCAACTCGCCGATCTGGCCTGTCCGCCGCCCGGATGGGGCATGGCGTCTGACAATTGATTACCGCATTTTGAACAAGAAGGTGCCGCCCTTAGCTACGGCGGTGCCAGACATCATTACTCTGATTGAAAACCTTACAAGAGAAGTGGGTGAATGGCATGTGGTCCTTGACCTGGCCAATGCATTTTTCTCCATTGATATTGACACTGAATCACAAGACCAATTTGCTATCACTTGGGGAGACAGACAGTTTACCTTTACTAAATTGCCCCAGGGGTATGTGCATAGTCCCACTCTGTGTCATGGATTGATTGCCAGAGACTTAAAGATGGTGCAATTGGATAATGTATTTATTGCTCATTACATTGATGACATCATGCTGACTAGTGTTGAGAAAGAACATGTAGAAAATGCTGCTGAAAAGTTGATCACACACATGCAAAATCGGGGGTGGGCCATAAATCCCAAAAAGGTACAGGGGCCTGCTCAAGAGGTGAAATTTCTAGGTGCAATCTGGTCTGGGTCAGTTAAGAAAATTCCCGACCCGGTAATTGATATGGTTCAGCAGATGGCTCCACCAGCAGATAAAAAAGAGGCACAAAGATTCATTGGGTTAATGGGGTTTTGGAGAAATCACATACCTCATTTAAGCCTGATACTGAAACCCATTTACAAAGTCACCAGAAAGAAACATGACTTTACATGGGGCCTAGAGCAACAGACTTCCTTCCAACAGGCTAAAGATGCATTGCAAAATTACATCACGCTGGGGCCCCTGACGAAAACTGATCCTTTTGAATTGGAAATTCTTGTCTACAATGACGTGGCTGTGTGGAGCTTGTGGCAAAAGCAAGGACATAAAAGAGTGCCACAGGGGTTCTGGTCAAGGAAACTCACAGATCCTATGACAAGATACACTCCTCTTGAGAAACAAGTTGCTGCAGTGTACTGGGCTCTAGTTGAAACTGAAAGAATCACAGGCGAGCAACCAGTGACAATTTGCACAGAAATTCCAATCATGGGCTGGGTGCGTGACACTGCTGCAAATGGGAAAAGTGGCAGAGCACAAGACGCCACTCATGTCAAATGGAAATGGTATTTACAGCAACGTGCGAAAGCTGGCCGCACAGGGGTTTCCAGACTGCAAGAACAAATGCTGGAGGCAGCAGATCTGGATGCGATGCCTGAACCAAACACCCCTGTGGCGTTGCCAGAATCTCCCTTCAAAGTCGCACCCGCCTATGATACATTGACAGAAGAAGAACAAAAGTCTGCATGGTTCACGGACGGCACGGCAAAGTATGATAAAGGGCAAAGACACTGGCAAGCTGTCGCATTCCAGCCCCATCGAGAAACACTGCTAATGAGAGAAGGTGTGGGAGGATCAAGTCAGTATGCTGAACTGCAAGCAGTGGCCTCCGTGATTGAACAGGTGAAGGAAACAGAGACTGCATACATATACACAGACAGTTGGGCCACATATCAAGGCCTGACACATTGGGCACCGGCATGGAGAAGAGATGGTTGGCAGATCAAGAACACGCCGATCTGGGGAGGGCCAGACATCTGGGAAGAGATGTGGTGCAAAGGTGAGAGGTGCAAAATCTGCATTGGGCATGTCGATGCACACATGCCCCCTGACACCTCACTGGCTGCCCTGTTCAACAATGAAGTGGACCAAATGGCAAAGATTCGCCCAGTGACAACACCGCAAGAAGCTGAGGTGCTGCAAGGGATGGCGGATTGGGCACACCAAACCTCAGGGCATCTAGGGCAAACAGGAACTTATCAATGGGCAAAAAAGAGACAATTGCCCATTACCATGGATCAAGCCAGACAAGCTGCCTCCCAATGTTCCGTGTGCAGTGAAGTGAAGCACTACCCTCTGGAGAGGAAGCCACAAGGCCCTTTGAGAAGAGGTGAAAGAGCTGCTAGCGTATGGCAAGTTGACTACATTGGCCCTTTACCGCCCGAGAATGGAAAGCATTATGTGTTGACCATGGTAGACACATACTCTGGACTGTTATTAGCTTATCCAGCCGCCCATGCAGATCAAAGGGCTACCTTGCAAGGCATGGAATACCTCATCAGACACTATGGCATCCCGGATGAAATCCAATCAGACCAAGGCAGCCATTTTGCTGGACACAATGTGCAAGACTGGGCACTAGAGCAAGGCATAAAGTGGACACTGCACATCAGCCGATACCCAGAATCCTCTGCTTTGGTGGAACGTAGCAATGGGCTGCTCAAGCAACAAATAAAAAAGCTGACTAAGACTCACACTCTCAAGGGGTGGTCCAAACATCTGGCAGATGCACTGTTTGAACTGAACAATCGTCCACTGGGAAATCGCCAGACACCCTTTGTGAGACTGACAAGTGAGAAAGTGGAATCTACAAAGACTCTTGTTGTGTGGAAAACTGACAAAGAAGCTAAGCTGCCTGTGCAAGCCACTGCAGGCAGCATTGGACTTGATCTATCTACCTGTGAAGATGGTGTTATACCGGCGGGGCAAACCAAATCCATCTCGCTGGGCATTGGCATCAAATTGCCGGCTGGCACTTATGGACGCATTGCTGCACGATCCAGCCTGGCAAAACAAGGCATTGACATATTAGGAGGTGTGATTGATCCTGATTATAGAGGGACTGTTTCGGTACTTTTACATAATGCTGGTGCATCTGCAGTACCATTAACCAAATATGACCGAATTGCACAATTGATTTGTGAACAAGCAGTTGTCCCCCTAGTAGTAGAAAGCAAACAATCTCCAGACACTACATTGAGGGGGGAAGGAGGCTTCGGTAGCACAGGAAAAAAGGTGTGGGTGCACCATCCTAACAAAAAGCCTGAGGCTGGGGAAGTGTTAAGTCAAGGTGTTGGAAGTACTTATGTTGTACTTTTGCATAATTCTGATGTGCCTGTTTATATTCCCGCTACTAGGCTCACACCACGAACGTAGAGCAGTATGAAGGGGATGGGACTTGCCTTGCTGTGGGTGCTCCTGGCCTGCCAAACCAACGCTTTCTCTGTAAAGAGTGGGTTATTGCAAGACACTACATGGACTCTGAGAATCGCATGCACTACACCTGATGCTCCAGTCCTGCGTGATAACTACAACCGCACCGTAACCTGTGAGAAAAGTGTTACAAATGAGTATCCACATGGAACTGCAAGAGTTCTAGATTGGCACATTGTTGGACACCTTTTATCACTAACTCATATGACTGGCGCCTACGAGATTTTAGGTCCAAAAGTTTCAGTGAATGGATCAAATAATTTGTTTGATGTTTCATGTTTCTTTTGTCCCAAGAACTGCAACGAGTGTACTCGCCAAGATTTTCTGGACTATAACTTAGCCACATGTTCTTCATATAATTGTACGTTGAAACAGCCTATACCAGATGGTAGTATGGTGTTTGTATCAAAAACCAATATTGTGCATGGTAGGCATCCCACTTGGAGGATGGTGTTTTTCAAATCTCACAAAGAGGAGTTGGTAAAACTGCTAGATTTTCCAATAGTAAGACAACATTTAAATTGCAGACATGTGATGCACGCTTCCATTATTTCAGAGGTACACTTAGACATAGACTTGTCACGGGGCAATGTCTCCTTAGTACTACCAAGCTGCTATAAATGGAGTCAATTTCTATGGCCCATCACCAAATTGCGCGTAGCTAGGGGTTTAGATTCCTTGATTGCGGGTGCAGCGGGAGTGGGAACGGGGGCTTTAAATGCTTTTGACATAGAAACTGTGCGCAACAAGTTAGCCACTATGGGTTCTGATGCCAGCGGCGCTATAAAACTTCTGGCTCAGTGGGGCCCATTGATAAGTCCTACCCTGCGCAACACTGCTACAAGTATTGGCAACCATTGGAAGTGGCAGAATTTCAGCTATGAAGACATTTTCTCTGCCATAGGACAGGTCAACAAAACTGCTAAAGACACACGATGTATTTTATGGCAAACTTTGCTAAATCAGCAGGTGTTAGCTTTCCGCTCCGAATGGGGGCGACTATCTTCAACCCACTGGCACACAGAGCTACAGTTACCAGCAGACATATGGATTAAGCCGCTTGCTTTTGATTGCATGAATAACACCTGCCATGCGTTAATGCAAGTGAGTAGGACCGCTTATGCTCTAGAAATATGGTGCCCTTTTATAGTACTGCCTATGAAAATCAATGGTTCCTGGTGGGTTCCGCAAATACGAGGGGAATGGTTAGACAGCCAAAACTACACCATCCACAGTCACACCTGCATGCCCTGGGATCAGGGGTGGGTGTGTCCCCTAACTGGGAGGGTTCCGGACCCATGTATACATCCCGTAGCAGGGGAGTGCACCTGGATGCAATACCACATAAATGGGACTGACATCTTTCAGATAGATCAGCATACAGCTTGCGTAGTTACTAATCATTCCTTGCTTATTAACAATTATAGGTTATTAGGGAATCCTCAAGTATTTTGTGTAGATCAAGTTGTGACTATCCTAGACATTGTTACTCATACCCTATATTCTCTAACCCAGTGGTCTCACACTACTCTGCATGCTGAGCTCACGCATTTGCTTAACTGGACTCTATCCTATGGAGTGATTACTGCCCGGCTTCAAGCTATTAGACAATTTGCTCAAACTGCTTGGAAAGATTTCCAGACACTAGCTACCTCGGTTATTTCTGCAGAGTACAAGCTGATAATAGACAGAAACCAATTAATCAAAACTGCTGACCATTTGCAATCCGTTACTACTCACCACTGGTGGGATATATTCACTGGATGGTCTCCCTCCTCCACTAAACTGCTTAATATAATACTGCACCCATTGCTGTGGTTGCTGATTTCCCTAATATTCATACTTATCGTCTTCATTGGACTCTTGCGCAGAATGTCTTTCCTTTATACTAGAATGTCTGCGCTAGAGAAACGCTTAATTGGCCTACAGCACACTGTGCATGCTTCCAGATCATGGAACTGAGTCAGCATTTTCAGGCCTCACTTCGAAAGGGGTGGAATGTAGTGATAAGCTGCTAGGCGCTTGCAGTAACCTGCATTTGCACTAACCCACTGAGCTATCTTGTGTGTATTAGAGCCTATTCGAAGCGTGGAGGAAAATGCTGACATCAACCAGGACTCTCAAACTGGGTGAGCCTGCATGCTTGCAAGGGGTTAATTGCAAAGGCCTTTTTTGAAGACATAAAACATCGTGCTTTAGCAAGAGGCTCCATGCAGTTCGTGGGAGCCAGGCATTGCTTTGCCCGTCTTCGCTCTGCGAGTCAGGTGCACTGATAAGACAAGAATGCAAAGAAACAGTGCCCGAAGCCTGGGAGCCAAGACTGGCTGTTTCCAGTCTTGTAACTTTCCAAGCAAAAAACATGTTTACTGCCAGGAGGGAAGAGCCTAGAAGCTTCTCGAAGAGCTGACACGTCATGATGATTGACGTGCAGCTCCTAATAAGAGAACTATACTTGGACCAGGGAGGGGGGACTCATCCTGGACTGTTGGAAAGACGTGCGTATCAAGGACAGTGCCTGGACGACCAGCTGTGCGCTATCAGGGCCGAGGCTCCTAACATCACATCCCTGCTCTGGTGTAGGACTGTGGGGGCTTGGCCAGTCCTCCCCTCCTCTGCTGAGGAGTGCCGGGCACCAGATAGCGGCGAGGGTCCTGGATGTGATCAGATTGTATCTTCATCTACATTTCATTAGGAGCGTAAGACCAAATAATTGCATATTCATCTGTGATTGATAATTGGCATTATATAGCTTGCACTCTCTATTTCCACATTATTATAAATTGCTGCTTAGTTTGCTTTAGTCATTGTAGATAATAAATGCAAGCATCATATTCTGTGTGATTGGCTTTTTTCCAGACTGAGTTCATCGTGCTTCTTAAACCTTATTTGTGTGGGAAGGTAATTAGGAGTGATTTACTTTGCACAAAGGGCTGGATCCCAGGGAGGTGCGGGTACTGTTTATCACTACAACAGGTGCGCTGACGTACTTGCGTGTGTAAGTGTCCGCGCACACCTGATATACACGTACGTAGGACAATCGCGTTTACGCGCACTTTTGTCCAATTACACGCGATGACACCCTGACGTGCTGTCCAATTACACACAATGAGACTCTGCCGTGCTGTCCAATTACACGCGATGACACTCTGACGTGCAGTCTTTCCACGTGTGCTCTGTCATCATGTGCTGTGTGGGAAACACCCGTGCAGGTCACGTCACAGACGCGCTTACGCGCTGAGGGCCTTTGGTCCAATAGATTCGCGTATGCGTGCTGACGCACTTACGTGCTAAGGGCCTTTCCTCGGTTTTCACGCTGACGTGCAGGATTTTCACGTGCCAAATCACTCCGTACCAAGCTGGCCACGCGTAAGCACACGGAAGACCACGCTCCTGCCCAGAAGGCCGGACTACTGCCCCCCAGAGCCCCGAGCACGCTCCCACCTGCCATCTGCTGCTGCCTGACTGCCTGCTGCCCACGTGCACTGCCATTTGCTGCCTGCACATCAGCCAGGGGTGCTGTTGCTGTGACCACCCCTGCTGGAACCGAAGACTCCCGACTGGAATTCCATCGCTCCACAGCCCAGCCCCAGGACCCAGTTGCCCACCCACTCCTGCCTCTGGGGTTGTCATGTCGGGGCAAACACCATCTGTGACCACTGACAACCCCCGGCCAGAGAGGCAGAGGGGCACCAGCTTCAGTGCCACCGAAGTTGGTGTCCTGGTGGAGCAAGTCCTGGGGCAGTATGATGCCCTCTTCGGAAGTTCCCGCAGCGACAAGGAAGGACGGACTCGGATCTGGACTGACATTGTGACTGCCATCAACGCGGAGGGGGTGGCAGTCCGGGATTTACAACATGTCAGGAAGCGATGGGAGGACTTCAGGTCCAGGACCCTGAACAAGGCCCAGCGCCTCTTGAAGGCAGCGGATGCCAAGGGGCGCCGGGGCTACTTGTCGGAAGAACAGATGGGGGTCCTGGAACGCATATCCCCAGCCCTCCACGTCCAGGTCCTAGAGAAGCAGACCCGTCTGGAGTCGAGCGGTGAGTGTACATGCATCCTGATTGTGAGCAGTGCGTGTGGTGATTATTCGGCATTGTGCCGGTTGCACATCTGTTTGTATGGGGTCGAGTATGGGTGGGGGTGTACAGGGCCGTGAAACATGCGAGGGCTGTAATGTGTGAGACATGGATGGTGCTTGTGTGTGTGGGCTTGCATGGCAAATGCAGTTGTGCGTGCACACATGTTTGGATGAATGTGTATGTAAGTAGACATGTCCGTGATGTCAGGCATGTATGTTGTTTTCGGCTGCATGTATGAGCACTGTGTACATGTGCATGTGTGTGTATTTGTCAAGGGTGCAACAGTGATGCAACATGGATGCATGTGACAGCGGTATGTGGAAGCCTGATTGGCAGATGTGACATGGATGCCCGTCTGAACAGTGCAACACTTGGCAGAGGTGTAGACATGCATGCAAGTGTGGTGCTGTGTGTACATGTGTGGTGCACTTCCTGTGTTGCATGTGATGTCTGGCTCCCCTTTGGCTGCTGATGCTGTTGTATGTGTAGGGATGGTGGTGGCAGTTGCGATATGGCTGTGGTATGGCTCATGTGTGTGAGTTGCAATGACATGTGTGTTGGGGATTGTGATGACATGTCTGAGGTTTGCCAATGCCACTCATGTGCAACTGTCATGCGTGTATGTGTCCATTGTACAGTGCCCTGAGGCCTGTGTTTTGTTTCTCCCTGTCTGCAGCGTCAACTGATGAAGAGGGCGGAGTAGGTGCTGTGGAGCAGAGCGCCGGGGATCTGACCGCCAGCCGGAGACGCAAGGCCCGGCTCCCCTCCCGTGTTGTCATCTCGTCGGGGAGTGAGGAGTCCGGTGCCGCGTCCCAGGCCGCAGCTGCCAGGAGGAGGTCCAAGAGGCAGAGGTTGCAGT
Organism: Ambystoma mexicanum; assembly: GCF_040938575.1. NCBI lineage: Eukaryota > Metazoa > Chordata > Amphibia > Caudata > Ambystomatidae > Ambystoma > Ambystoma mexicanum. Next base: position 275,727,660 of record NC_090941.1, read on the forward strand.
TGGACTCCTCGGCAGCAGAAGGGGCAGCTGGGAACCCACGGGCCCAACAGGGGAAGATGGCACGGAGTCATCCAGGTTGGTGGGGGGTTTGGTGGAGGAGGGGGCCGTGCAAGCACCAGAGATGGGGTCTGGAGGTGGGGATCCCACTGGTGCTAGTGGTGCAGTGCAGGACCAGGGACAGGAGGCAGCACAGGCGGCCGCGGAGGGGCCTGTGTGCAATCCTGTCCCCGATCCTGTCCCTGCATCATCTTGCACCAGCAGGGATGCCTACGTCCAGACCCATTTTCAGGCAGGGGATGAGCTGACGTCAACTGGCCTTCCTCTGCCTGCGGACGTGGCCATCCAGGTCCGGGTTGAGCCTGTCCTGGCTGGTGTGGCGTTGCGTCAACGGGCCATGCGAGGTGACCTGCAGTCTTTTCATGGAGAGACTGCACGTCATCTCGAATGGCTCGTTGACCATGTCAGCCTGCTGGGACAGGTCACCCAGGCCGGATTCCTCCATCTAATGGAGCTTGCTCCGACCCCCTCCTCAACTGGACGCCCTACGCGCAATTCGTCCTCTGTGCCATCTTCCCACCCATCAGTCACCTGGGTGCCCTGTGGAGCTGCCTCTGACGGTGCAGCCAGGCTGGTGGAGGAGGCATCCCTGCCACAGTCGGGAGTCGGGGGTCCAGCAGGGGTGGCCACATCAACAACTGCACCCCAGCCGGCGGAGAATGTGCAGGCAGCAGGAGGCAGTGCACTGGCAGAGGCAGAGCAGCAGCAACATGGTGGGAGACATGAAGGCTTGGGGCTTTCGACATCGGAGGGGCAGGCATCGGCCGGAGGGCAGGGGGACCCAGGACAGAGAGTGTCTTCCGTGTGGCAGCGGTTGGGCCACGCCTTAGGTGCGGAGCGGCGGCGGGCGGAAGAGGCGCGGCTCACAATGGTCAGGGCGGAGAACTCCATGCGGAGGGCCCTGAGGCGGGCCGAGTGCCTCGAGGCAATCCGCAGGGGGTTTGAGGAGGACACGGCGTCGTCCCTGCGGACCCTCGGGGCCATGGAACTGGACCGCCTCCGGGACATCGAACAGGAGTTCGATGATGCCCTGGCCCGGGACACCACAGAGTGAGCCGCTGGACTTGCACGCCGCCTTTGTATATAGTTCTTTAGTTTTAGGTTTCCTTTCTTTCTTATTATGATTTGGAGTCGACGGACACTGCTCCACTTTTTGTATATAGTTGATTTTTAGGTAGGTTTTTTAGTAGGTTTCCTTTGTTCATTTGGGCTCATGGACCCTTGGTAGTTTTTTACATAGTTCTTTATTGCATGGAGATTTTTTAACTTTTGACCTTGGGCAAATATTTTTTGGATTCTGATTTTCAGTTTTGTGTTTTTATACTGACATGCAGCTTTTTTTTTCTCATTCACATTGTAGTTTGTTTTCTTTCTTTAGCATTCTTTATTTTTTTCAATACAATTTTGTTTCCATACTTCATTGTGTGGTATCATCTCATTGGTTTCATGCATGTCATAATGTGTGTTTTCCCATTCAATTGCAACCATTGTGTGTGACGGACATGGGTTCATTAGCTTAATGAACATTGGGGGTGTAACATGTGATTTCCATTTCCATGTGGGTGAATGGGTTACTTGGTAGGGCTTTTTGGCTGTGGAGGCTGTCCATTAGGCACATGATTGGGGATTGTGAGGACCTGGTGGGGGCTGCCCCTGCACTGCTGGGGGGTGGGGGTGGTGGGAGACATGAGTGGGGGCCTGGTGGAGGGTGCCCCTGGAAGGTGGGGGGTGGGGGTGGTGGGAGACATGGGTGGGGGCCTGGTGGAGGCTGCCCCTGGTGGCGGGGGGGTGGGGGTGATAGGGGACATGAGTGGGGGCCTGGTGGAGGCTGCCCCTGCACTGCTGGGGGGTGGGGGTGGTGGGAGACATGGGTGGGGGCCTGGTGGAGGGTGCCCATGGTGGCTGGGGGGTGGGGGTGGTGGGAGACATGAGTGGGGGCCTGGTGGGGGCTGCCCCTGCACTGCTGGGGGGTGGGGGTGGTGGGAGACATGAGTGGGGGCCTGGTGGAGGGTGCCCCTGGTGGCTGGGGGGTGGGGCTGGTGGGAGACATGGGTGGGGGCCTGGTGGAGGCTGCCCCTGCACTGCTGGGGGGTGGGGGTGGTGGGACACATGGATGGGGGTCTGGTGGAGGGTGCCCCTGGTGGCGGGGGGGGTGGGGGTGATAGGGGACATGAGTGGGGGCCTGGTGGAGGCTGCCCCTGCACTGCTGGGGGGTGGGGGTGGTGGGAGACATGGGTGGGGGCCTGGTGGAGGGTGCCCATGGTGGCTGGGGGGTGGGGGTGGTGGGAGACATGAGTGGGGGCCTGGTGGGGGCTGCCCCTGCACTGCTGGGGGGTGGGGGTGGTGGGAGACATGAGTGGGGGCCTGGTGGAGGGTGCCCCTGGTGGCTGGGGGGTGGGGGTGGTGGGAGACATGGGTGGGGGCCTGGTGGAGGCTGCCCCTGCACTGCTGGGGGGTGGGGTGGTGGGACACATGGATGGGGGCCTGGTGGAGGGTGCCCCTGGTGGCGGGGGGGTGGGGGTGATAGGGGACATGAGTGGGGGCCTGGTGGAGGCTGCCCCTGCACTGCTGAGGGGTGGGGGTGGTGGGAGACATGGGTGGGGGCCTGGTGGAGGGTGCCCCTGGTGGCTTGGGGGTGGTGGGAGACATGAGTGGGGGCCTGGTGGAGGGTGCCCCTGCACTGCTGGGGGGTGGGGGTGGTGGTAGACATGAGTGGGGCCCTGGTGGAGGCTGCCCCTGCACTGCTGGGGGGTGGGGTGGTGGGAGACATGAGCGGGGGCCTGGTGGAGGGTGCCCCTTGTGGCTGGGGGTGGGGGTGGTGGGAGACATGGGTGGCGGCCTGGTGGAGGGTGCCCCTGGTGGCTGGGGGTGGTGGGAGACATAGGTGGGGGCCTGGTGGAGGGTGCCCCTGGTGGCTGGGGGTGGTGGGAGACATGGGTGGGGGCCTGGTGGAGGCTGCCCCTGGTGGCGGGGGGTGGGGGTGATAGGGGACATGAGTGTGGGCCTGGTGGAGGCTGCCCCTGCACTGCTGGGGGGTGGGGGTGGTGGGAGACATGGGTGGGGGCCTGGTGGAGGGTGCCCATGGTGGCTGGGGGGTGGGGGTGGTGGGAGACATGGGTGGGGGCCTGGTGGAGGGTGCCCCTGGTGGTGGGGGGGTGGGGGTGATAGGGGACATGAGTGGGGGCCTGGTGGAGGCTGCCCCTGCACTGCTGGGGGGTGGGGGTGGTGGAAGACATGGGTGGGGGCCTGGTGGAGGGTGCCCCTGGTGGCTGGGGGGGTGGGGGTGGTGGGAGACATGAGTGGGGGCCTGGTGGAGGGTGCCCCTGCACTGCTGGGGGGTGGGGGTGGTGGTAGACATGAGTGGGGGCCTGGTGGAGGCTGCCCCTGCACTGCTGGGGGGTGGGGGTGATAGGGGACATGAGTGGGGGCCTGGTGGAGGCTGCCCCTGCACTGCTGGGGGGTGGGGTGGTGGGAGACATGGGTGGGGGCCTGGTGGAGGGTGCCCCTGGTGGCTGGGGGGTGGGGGTGGTGTGAGACATGAGTGGGGGCCTGGTGGAGGGTGCCCCTGCACTGCTGGGGGGTGGGGGTGGTGGGAGACATGAGTGGGGGCCTGGTGGAGGCTGCCCCTGCACTGCTGGGGGTGGGGGTGGTGGGAGACATGATTGGGGGCCTGGTGGAGGCTGCCCCTGCACTGCTGGGGGGTGGGGGTGGTGGGAGACATGAGTGGGGGCCTGGTGGAGGCTGCCCATGGTGGCAGGGGGTGGGGTTGGTGGGAGACATGAGTGGGGGCCTGGTGGAGGCTGCCCATGGTGGCAGGGAGGGTGGGGGTGGTGGGAGACATGCATTGTTGATCAGTAGTGCAAAGTGACATGTGGGTTGGCTGGGGGGCATGCCCATGGTGGATGGGCTGCCTGCGGGACATGAGCATGGGTGCAGGGTAGTCCCCCGTGGTGTGGGCTGCCTGCAGGGTCCGTGGAGGTTGTGGAGCGTACACCTGGGAGGGCCCACACGGCCAATTCACGTGTGGTACTCCCCAGAACCCCTGAAATACACGTACCCTGCTGAAATCGCGTGTGGAACTTCCCGCGCACCCCTGAAATATACGTAACCTGCTGAAATCGCGTGTGGAACTTCCCGCGCACCCCTGATATACACGTACCCTGCTGAAATCGCGTGTGGAAATTCCCGCGCACCCCTGAAATACACGTACCCTGCTCGCACTGGGCCAATCGCGTGTGGAACTTCCCGCGCACCCCTGAAATACACGTACCCTGATGAAATCGCGTGTGGAACTTCCCGCGCACCCCTGAAATACACGTACCCTGCTGAAATCGCGTGTGGAAATTCCCACGCACCCCTGAAATACACATACCCTGCTCGCACTGGGCCAATCGCGTGTGGAACTTCCCGCGCACCCCTGAAATACACGTACCCTGCTGAAATCGCGTGTGGAACTTCCCGCGCACCCCTGAAATCCACGTACCCGGCCAAATCGCGTGTGAGACTTCCCGCGCACCCCGGTATACACGCACACGTATTTTTTGTCAGCGGGTGTCCGTGTTTGTGGGTACCCCTTTGCAGGTCATTTGTCCTGGAGGGCCACAGTATAAGACATTCATCATGGCAGTATATAGGTGCTATTTGTTGGCGCACCTTTTGGCGCACATTTCTTACAGCCGCAGAGACGCTACCGCCTGCTTTCTTGTGGCGGTCGTGTTTGTGCCTGTGCGCTGGTTTGAGCGTGCGCTTTTTTGCCCTATTCTATTCCATGAATACGTGTTGTAGGCGAGCGTGTGGGCATTCCGCGCACTTGTGCCCTGTACTTCCCCCGTGACGCCCACGTTTTGGCAAGTTACGCCCGTGTTCCGCCTACTTTTGTTGCGTGCGCCGCGCTATGTGCGAATTTCGCTGTGGCCTGTGCGATTTTCGCTGTGACCTGGCGCACGCTGTTAGATGGCTTGTGCGCCAACGTGCGCCGCGCACTTTTTTATCGCACATCCGCTGGTTTTCTCGCGCACGGACTTCCATGAATCGACGTGCGCTGCTTTTCGTGCGATTTTCGCACTTGCACTGCGATTTTCGCTATTCCACTGCGATTCGCACGTTTTTGCCCACTTGCGCCGCGCTAATTATTCCATGAATCGGCCTGTTAGCCTCTGAAGATTCTGATATCATTGAACTGGAATTGCGAGCCTCGTGCTGGAGAGGCCCAGAAGTGTGCTGTGCTCAGAAGTCCTGCCTTGTCCCGTGTTAAAAACATGGGGAAGGGAGACTCAGCCATACCATCCTGACTTATCATTTTGTTAACACTTCTTTCTTTTCAGGTGAACATTATCCCACACTATTTTTGTAACTTAGTGGTAGGGATTGGTAATATTGTATTTTTTAGAATAGGCCATTTTTATTTCACAAGACGCCACTAGGACTGCCTTATTATTTTATGATGGTCGTAGCTTGCTCCCATCTTAGATTTAGGTTAGGCGTTTATCTCACCCATTGAAAGTTCAATAAGCATCCTTGAACTGTGATAACTTGTGTCTGTCTTCACTGTTGCCACCATGAGTTCCTTACAATATCAAGACATTGGGCCTCAATACAGGTTTGCCGGTCCAGAAACAACGGTGCCGATAAGCTTACCAGCACTGTTGTTTACATACCGGCAAACTACGAGACTGCTGGCGGGTGCCGTCCCGCCCGCCAGGTCAGACCTGGTGGGCGGAACGGCACCCGCCAGCAGGCTTTGACCGAATCACTTGCACTGTTGCGCACAGTGCCGGTGCTTCCATCCTCCCCATTCCCATTCAGTTCTATGAGACTCGAATGGGAATGGGGAGTAACAATTGCCGCCGCCTGACTTACTGGACCGCCGGGCTGTACTGCCCCTGTTATTCCAGCAAGTCAGGTGGCGGTAATTCACCACGAGTCCCGCGGCAGCCTGCCGGTTTTACCGGCATGGCTACCGCCGGACTTGTAATGAGGCCATTAATGTGTTCTGTCAGCCTCATTCACAATCAGGTTAAAGCTGCTCTACCATGGGGAACAGACTCTCCAGGTCATTCATTGTAGCTTAATTACAGTGTCCTGATAAAGGTTCACCAAAGAAAGGCAGCTCTAGCCCCTAGGTGGAAAGGGCTGTACCTGATATTACTTACCTCAAACTCAGCTGTAAATGTTCAGGGGCTCCCAACATGGGTGCAGGTGAGTAACTGCAAAAGAGCAGTAGCCCTACAGTGTAGTTCCTGTTGCTTTGCTGATCTGTCTCTCTGTGCTGGCGTACACTATTGTAGCTATAGGAGAACATGTCTCTATTGTGAAAACTATTTTGGCTATGAAAAACTCGACTAACGTGACATCAGCTGATGTCAGGGCCTGCTGTGGTATAAGAAATAGTAGATAGTACGTTGGCAGGGTGAAACCTGCAAAGTAAATGAGGCCTGGGAATGTGGGGTGGACCTTTGGTTGGGATTTATACCAGGGCCAGACAAATGTCCTCTGGGGTAGTACCATATCACTGTGAGGCTGTACCGGATTGGATGAATGAGTATTTTAAAATCTTGAACTCTGAATTGGAAGAGCCCACAGTGAACCCTCTGCCTAACCTTAGATAGAGAAATGAGTGCAACTACTAACGTACCCACTACTATTACCGAAAGGTCGATTGTATTGTATCCATAGCCTTCACGTGCTTCTGATCTAATATATTACTGTCCCTCTGTTAATTTTACTAGGAGAAAAAACAAAATGATTTCTAAATTAATCTATTGGTATAAACACCGAACAGGAACCATAGTTGTGCCGGCTCAATGGGAACTTGGTGACAATGGAAGTGTAGCTCCAGACTTTTGCCAATGGCTATGCACTGGGTAGTGATGCCAGTGTATTGTGAATTGGAGGACCTCATTGCTGTAGTAGGTAAAGGGAAGGAATTCCCAATATGTTTGGAGTGTTATTTACTAACAATAGTGGATGGGAAGAAAAGTACAAGGCCAGTGAAAGTGTGTTCAAATTCTACAGATGCCCAGAGCCAGTTTTCAGATAATTTAGGCAGTTGAACATGTACTATGATTCAGCATTTACAGTCTCCAGAAATGGACATAGGGGAGTTTATGAAGTATACTCAAGTGTATAATCAACGGTTGTGGTACAAAACAGTGTTGAATCAGCATAGGCCTGGCTATAAATATATAGTGTTCAATGCAACTTTAGCCATGGTTTTGTTTACTATTTGATGTATCTGAGCTAGGGATGACATGGAGCAGGAACCAGGCTGATTCAGGTTAAGTATCAACAGAAGGATGCTTTATTCTTGCTTTGTTACATAGTCATAGATCATGAAAGGTAGGAGAGAGGTAACAAACATCTGTCCTGGTTCCCTGTCTTACTCCAAATCCCAACCGACACTCTGTGGAACCCCCAGGCCTCCCACACTCCAAGTGTGGGAGGTGGCTCCACCTAACCATTCTATGAGGCCCCTGCATACATTCAGGCAATCCCACCAATCATACAAGGATACCACACATCTCCCTCCTTAACAACAACCACAAGAAACAGAATACACCCACTATCATGCTAGGATTAACAATCAGAACAACTATAACTCCTTCCACCCCGGCCTACCACACCAGGGTCTTAGTGCTGCCACCACCAAGCACATACCTTGCCACGTGGACAATAAAAACCCAACTACAATCAAAAACCATCTATAAGCCTACCTCCTTCTGCCAGAACTGCCACTCCTGGCCTCAAGCCTGCCACACCTGATCACTAACCACGTCTCCAAATGAGACAAACATACCTTCCAACATATTGTAGTCCCGCAAACATACACAATGGCCAAAACAAAAATCCTAACATGCCAACAACAAACACAACCAGTGTATTCAAAAACAATCATGCCTCAACGCCTTATCCCCTCTCCCCAAAGAAGACATGAAAAAGGATGAAAAATATAACAAAAGGACTAACTACACAAAGACCACATAAATCACAAAAACGCAGCCACAGAAAGAAATGAACGTGGTGCGTAAAACCAAACATGGTAAAAACCATGCGAAAAAAAACTGACCACAACCGCTACAAAGATGGGGTGTAGCGGTATGCATAGATATAATAATGCAAAAAATAATTTTCTTATAGCACAACAAAGAATAAAATATGACATGCTAAATCCCAAAACTCACAGTAAAATGTATTAAAAATTTGATGTAAAAAAATTATCAACAATTATAATTTGCCAGTGTGTGGTTCAACTGGTCCTCTAACGACCACAACTGCAACCAAAAAATAACCACAGTCAAAAATATAACACTGGCCTACTATCTGTGTGCCACTCCAAAAACTATGAGACATAAGAATCAACTGGCGTGCTAAACTACTAAACTTCGCCTTACCCTGCACCACCTGGCACTACAGATCAACTACTAGGAGTCTAACTACTCCGAAAAGACACCAACATGTGCGGTCACCTTCAACGCACATACCTATAAAATGGGCTCCATGCCCAATACTCCCATGCACAACTGCTTTTTACTGACTTCCAAACTACTACCTGGTGTCTAAAAGCTACCCTACTAAAGGGTTAACCTCAACGGAAACACTCTTACTACAAGTGTCCAAACTCCACTAAATTATGAGGTTACTACAAGGTTTTCCAAATACTTAGGCAAAACACACCCGGCCGGCATGTGAAAGCCACTCCACCAAAAATGCATGTAACTCTAAACACATCTACAACTCCACTACAACGTGCTATCACTCACACGTACACAACAGTTACACAAGCATGCTACCTCATGTGCACACCCATATGTCACATGCTCACAAATACTACAACTTACATTTCTTAATTTTGGATGTGTTGCACCACCAGCCATGGTGGTGATCAGTCACCATGCTGGGGGCGCAGGTAGAAATCACTATAACATCAAAGTGATTTCTAATTGAACTCCTCATTGAAGTACATCTCACATGAAAACATCCCTACAATATTGCATAACCCCTACCACAAAACATTTTGCACTGTTCAATAAATAAAACCAGGATTCATAATTATGCTCCTTGAGTAAAAAAAACATTTTATAATTACTCAAATTATCTCATGTGCAGTACCCATAATACATTTCTGTGTTCAAAATATATTTGCCGTATCTACTAACACATGCTGTACTCCACAAGTTGAAAAGTTTTATCAATGTCATTAATTACATTGTCCTACAGCACACAGTATCACTGTCCTCCTGCAATTTAAACGTGTCATTAATTGCAAAAAATATCTCCAACAACCCACAGTTGAAATACGTTATCAATGTCACATATTATCTTGCCCTACGGCACACAGCATTACCGTCCTCCTGCAAAGTAACGTGTAATTAATTGTGAAACATCTCCATACTACTTAACCCAGTCACCGCCGTAATCACCCTTACGTTATAAATTCATATAATTGCTCACTGCAGTAATAAACCTCTCAATTTGTTCATATAAATTTAAAGTGCACACACAGTTCAGTCAGCGTGCTCAAACTTCATTAAAAACAACTGCAACAAATCTGTGTTCTTTTATTTTCACTAGGTTCTATAAATAGTCTCTGCTTCCCCTATGCGGTGTACTTTATCAGAATAGGCATCACCTGAATTTTCATCATCCGTTTCTGATGTCAAATCTTTCCGCATACCAAGGTACAGTCAAATCCGCCCATTGATCCACCGACAAGAAAGTGTTTTCCGATGCATCTATTCAAAAGGATCACTGGGCGCAACTTGTGTAATTCAACACGGCACTTGTTCCCCACATGTAAACAAACGCTGCCAACAAAGTTTCCTCTTAGGGTCATTGTGCGAGGCCTCTGCTTTTCACTGATTGCTCCGATCGAGCACAATTCCATTCTATTCAACGCGGCTTGAAAACAACACTGTTCCAGGGGCCGGAATAACAATTACTTCCTTAATATGCGTCATCACGCAGATGCACGCCCTGAAGACCTTTCTTCTGATGCGCAGATGCACGCCCTGAAGACCTTTCTTCTGATGCAGGGCCTCTGCTTGTAATACGCAGCTACGGGGCTCCAAACTTAGCACAGGGACAACATATATGTGTTCCAGCCCAACGGTGATGCTGGAACGCAGGGGGCACGATTGGGCCCGAAAATCCCTTTACACAGCAATTTGGGTTTTTTTTTATACCTCCAATTGCAATGTAATCCTCCACACTACGTGTCCCACGAGCATCTGCACATCAGGAGCGCAAAGGCACTTGGTTCAAAATGTCACGCGATGCTGGTGGCAAATCTCCTTCAGCTAATCTCTTACTTCTGCACCAGCCTCCATGTCTCCATTAGAGCCCGACATTCCTCCGGCCCCACGTCTAATGTGACGGTGACTTCTACATTGGCACCAGCTTCGCTCCATAGCGCCATCTCACTAAAGCAGCACTTCTACAAGCTGCTACACATCAGGCTATTTCTTCACCAGTTCTCCTTCGCTCTCCCACCATGCTCCGGGTTCAAGTTCCTCGTCACCAAATGATATATCTGAGCCAGGGATGACATGGAGCAGGAACCAGGCTGACTCAAGTTAAGTATCAAAAGAAGGATGCTTTATTCTTGCTTTGTTACATAGTCATAGATCATGAAAGGTAGGGCTGAGGTAACAAGCATCTGTCCTGGTTCCCTGTCTTACTGCAAGTCCCAACCGACACTCTGTGGAACCCACAGGCCTCCCACACTCCAAGCTCCACCTCACCATTCTGAGGCCCCTGCATAGACTCAGGCAATCACAATAATCATACAAGGATACCACACTATTCCTTTGTCTGCTTTCCAGGTGACTTCCCCTTACCGTACAAAGGAGGCTGGAATCCGGTTGGTGCAACAGAGAGAGGAGTTATTTGAAGGACGACAGAAAAGGGAAGTACTGGATAAAAGGTGGAGTGGGGCTAATGCTGCGCTTGCAACCTGGGGTATATACAAGGGTACAGATTTAGAGTGTCAAGTTGATCGACTTGAAAAGGCCACCGGGCTCATATCTGGCGCAGAGCTTACAGGTAGTGTGGTATGTATTGGCCAGCTCCATGTGATAGGCACCCTCAGTCACTCACCAAGGGCGCTCTCCAGAGTCTGATGGATCTCTTGCTCGAAGAAGGAAGAAACCTGCAGTGGGACATAGCATGTGAAGAGGTGCAAGAGTATCTGAACACCCAATTGATGTCAATCATAGAAGATGTGTGACATAATAGTTGGTCAAGACTGTTGAAGAATAACTCTGGGATACCAGAATGTCAATCTCAATGGAGGAATTTATGAAAGTACACTGGCTGGTACTGTGAGGATAAAGAGTGTTCATTTATAATGCATGGGCCAAAAAGGAGCATGGGTACTGGCCAGAAGAATACTGCCTGGACCATGGGCAGGATATAACACGGGAGTGGGTGACGCATCACGAATTATGGGAATTCAAACCACCCAACAATGCCTTCAGATACCTGATCTCTGCCCAGAAATAACCCCTGATTTGTGGTTTAGTCTACTGTCAAATTGGGAGTTATGGCCTTTGCAGCCCCCACTGTTGCAATGTTTGAGTAAACTAAGTGAGGGACAGATAGTGTTTGTTGGAAATATAGTGTTCTGGGAAGGTGAGGAAGCTGGATAAGGTTTTTAGTGAGAATGTTATTTTGAGGGAAGGATCGCTGTGTGGAATTATTAGCTCCACCAGAATCTGACGTGCACTTCACTGTTCATACAGGTACTAAGCAGTTCACTGTTTTCTGGCCAGCTACAGAGAGAAGGATGGTAAATGTGTATGTCGAGTTTTTAAAGTGAAGGCCTAAATTAGTGCCACATAGATTTCAGGATTTAGAGGAAGTGGAAGAAGCAGTAAGAGATGTAACCGATGTGACAACGAGTTTGCAGGTGTTGGAGACGCTGTTTAATAAAGAGAAACATGCATTTGAAGTGGCTCATCGTACAGCCAAGATATGTACTTCAGGAGATGTTTTGTGTGCAGTAAATCAGAAAGTGTCTGAATAGCTTTTCATTACCACTACAGTATGACTTTCAGCATTTTCTCTTATTTTGCCTGGGGTCATCTGGTGTTGTACGAGGTGCTGTTGCCAGGCAGGAGCCATGGGAATACAAAACTGACACTCCAGCTCGCCTCCTCTTCGGTCGACCCCTGATCTGACCCCCATCCTTGGCCTGCTAGATGTATATCAGGAAACTGTGATGTTACAGAAGCAATTGGGTAAATTGTTGCAAACCCACGAGGATGATTGTGTGTATTGTATGGAGTAATACAAGTGAATTGGGAATGAGGGTAGGGGTATCAGAAGTTTAGTTAGATTAGTTGGGCAGTAAGCGCAAAAGGGGGGTCTGTGAATGTTGATGACCCCAGGGGGAGGGAGAACAGGGTTCATGTTATGATGACGCCATAAAGGCATGCAATAGCGAGTCATAAATGAGGTTTAATGATGATGTGGGAGTAGGAGTGTTGGAAGAAATTTGAATACCTGAAGTGTCATTTTTGTATATGTGCCCAAGTATTTATTATTTTTCTTTTGTTCTAGCGGACATTGGATAGGTCAAATTATCATTTATTGGCTTGAGATAATGCTTGCCCTGAGAGAGAGCTCTCTAAAGGGACATGCAATGCAGGAATTCTGAGGCAACACTTTCTTAACCTCTCGGGGGGAACTGGGTGAAGGCCACCTGGCTGCCATTTTCGGTTCAAACACGAGAGCCCTATTCTTTGCCGGAAGTGTATAAGGGGGCGCTGGCTCTATGCCCCTAACTTGAGGAGGTGGATACCAGACATCGTCAGACCAGAACAACCGACCCAGAGCAGAGTATCATGTGATGACGAGAGACGAGATAGAAACAGAAAACAGGCTATAGAAATATACAAGGAGTACTAATGTTATGTTTTGGGGTGGTGGAGGACTAACGGGAGTGACACGATTTCTAATGGGCCAGACCATGCAGAGATATAAGGGGAAGGCGAATTGAAGGCGGGTTGGATTAGCTTGGGTGGTGGGTTAATGATGTGCTGTCCGTTTATCGCTTTGCAAACCAACGATAAATATTGTCTTGCCTTGTCCATTCTCGATAGGAATCCGTAGTCTTTTGTTTTGTTTTGTGTTGATAGTTGTAACAGCCTGGGAAGATACCTGTTAAGAGAGAGATTGAAGAAGTAGGAGAGGTGAGAGGATGGGACAAGTACAATTTGTTTGATCATTTTGGTTACAAAGTGATCAATGAGAATGGAGAAAGTGTTGGCAAAGTGAAGGATGAGTATGAGATCTTCCACTATATTATATGTTACAACTTCCTTTAATGCACAACATTTGCCTACGCTAATTAGTAATGCAAACTGGAGAGTACAAATTAGGTCTGGGCTCACAGAAAAAGGGGGAGCCCTCCCTGCACATCTAAGTCACATCTCTTACACACAAAAAGCAACAAGCACCACAAAACATATGTTGTGCTCATTGGGAATCATCAGTTAGTTGTAGCTTAGAACACTAGGGACAGCAAGCTCAGGATACATGCCTGGGCATATCCTTCCCATTTAGGTTAACACATAAAATAGAAGACTGATGGATAGAAGCTTCAGCATCAGGTATTGAAAGGTATTGAATTAATCATAATCAGTGCACATGCGCCAAGCAATTTTTTACGCTAATGGTGTCTGGTGGGTCTTGATCTTCCAGGCTATCAACAGCATATACAAAGCAAAATGATCAAGGCCATTATGGCACACAACAACTGTTTCAATCTATTAAAACTGAAAGACTTGTGATTATGTATACAAAATTTATTTTTTATTCATATATCAAAAAGTTAAAAACCATTCTCATATACACATTTTACAGAACACTTTTAGACGTTTAGACATATTTCTGTGTCAAACATTGACACCTAATTTGATTTTAAGACACAAAAAAACAATACTTCCAACATTAGACCTATATTCATCATACATCCAATATATTCATGTAAATTGCAAACAAAAACCCTGGCTTGTTACAGAGAATTTTCTAACCTTATCCGTACTTTTTCTTATATATATGTGACCTGCGCTTTGTTTGCAATGTCGTTATAGTTTCATAGAAAGTGGACACAGTGGGCCTCATTACGACCCTGGCGGCCCCGTAATGAACGGTGCTGGTACGGGACCGGCACCGTTCATTGCGGGATGTCCTATTATGAGGTTCCCTTGCGGGACCCGCTCAGAACGTCTGGTCAGACCAGACGTCCTTAGTGGGTCCCGCAAGGGGACCAGGGAGCTAATAACAAGCCCGTTATTAGCTCCCTCCTCATTCCCATTGAGACCTATGGGGGCTCAAATGGAAATGGGGATGGGTTTTTTTCAATGAGGAATTACCGGGTCATCCAAGGTTGGAATGGCCCGGTAATTCCTCATTGAAGGAACCCGGAGCTGGAACCCGGTATGGAGGCCCAGTGTGTTTCTGAACATCTCATGAACTTTAACTGAGGTTCCTACCAATCGCAGCCTTCATCAGGACGTGACCAATTTTCAAATACAACCTAGCTGAAGGGGAGACATACAGGAGGAAACCGAGGGGTAGTGGCAACCTAGATTGTTCAATGTCTACCCACTTTGGCAAGTCAGATGGGGAGAGCCATGCAGGGAATTGTGGCAGCTGTTAGGCCACATAATATTTGCGCAAGTTCGGGACCCCCAGAGTCCTCCCAAGTGAGCATTGGCCATCATAACCTTTCCAGGAATCCTGACCATTTTACCTTTTCATATAAATTGGAGCATTTTACATTGCAAGTTAAGAAGAGGGGGCAGTGGGATCGAGATGGGCAGAGTAGAGCAGAAGTAAAGGAATCGAGGGAGCAGATTCATTTTTCAGGCAGTAATTGGCCCCAAATTATATAAAGGGCGCCTGGCAGAGCCCTGAAAAACCCAGGTGGGAATAATTAAATAAACTGAACCAAAATTTCAGGGTGGGAGGTCAGGCAACAGTTCCAATCTAAAATTAGACAAGCAACCAATAGTTAAGCTGCAGTCCTTTTTTCACAAAATGTTTAATTTTTTTATCAAAATGAATAGTATTAGTAGAGATAGAACACTCAAGGTATATTCAAGACACAACAATACAAAGTGAGTATGATCCAGTATAGACAACTGGATCTTAATGTGATGGTACAAAAAAAGTGTGCTGTATCGGGTAGAACACAAACAACTATGCAGTCACAGAAATACAACATAAACCCACATTAGTGGACATGTATATAAAAGACACAAAAAAATCAATGTTTCCAAAATGCATTGTCTTAATGGTCATATCGTCGACACAATGGTGTTTCGGCCTAGAAAGTGCTGTGTAGTATAGCTATGTAAGCAGGCCTTCATCAGGACTTGTGGAAACCTGAAAGGTGATCCTGGAGTGTCTATCTGGGGAAAAAACAGATGGGGAATTGTCAGTGGAACTATGACCTCTAATAAAATGAATAATTCAAAAAAGCTCTCATAAGATGCTAAAGGGGTCTCCTAAAGCTAGGGGCCTGAAATCTTACCAGAGATTTGTCCAATGCTATGGTACAAAAGAATATCCATCATCAGTCAAGATATCTGGGGTGTACTGAGTACGTCATGGAGGAACAGGAATTGAACCTGTAACGACATGTGCATAGTGCTGTAAAAATACAGTACAAAATAATAGGCCTTATAAATGCCCAATATGCCAAGCCAAATATGGAGAATCTTACCTCAAACAGGTAAGTAATGCTCAGCCCGAAAAAATGGAGGCGGTAACTGCAAAACGTGATTCCTCCGCCAAATATATCAGAATGCGACTCAACTGTGTGGGGAAAATAAGAATAATGGAAAAAACTATATATAAAGATGGTGTCCTATATAGTATAAACATATAAAGATTATGTAGCACTAAACAGTGAAGGAAAGGGGCCAAAACATCACGTTATAGGCTAAACAGCATACTTGATTACTTACAATTGTATGCGCAATTTTACGGCCGAGCCCAGGCAGGGGGTCTCAAAACGCGAGCGTCGTCACAGTGAAAGAGTATCCCTGGGAATCGCGAGCAGAAAAAACAACAAAGCGTCTCAGTACGCGAGCGTAGTTGGAATGACAGCCTGTCCCAAAACATCGCGAGTAATAATACTTGTGAGACAATCCGATTGGTTGGACATGGCGCTGAAGTGAAGTGTCAATCACAAGAGGACCAATGAGAGACAAAGTAGGACCGTGACTAAACGTTGAAAGGAACCTCCAAGGGTGAGGTAACACCCACGTGATGAAGCGCAAGCCATCACGTCGGAAAAGAGCACGTGCAGATGTAAAGTAACGGGAGTAAATTCAACGTTCAAAACGCATGCTAATGCTGTGTTAATGAGTACCACGAATGGTAATGGGTGGAAGCCAGCACTCAAGACGTTGCGGGAACAAATTCAACGTTCAGAGCGCATACTAATGCTGTGTTGATGAGTGCCACTAATGGTTATGTGTGGAAGCCGGCACTCAAACATGATGATACATAAAAATGAAACATAGAGTAAAACAATGAAACATATGGCAACAAAATTGCGAAGTAACAGTGTGATGTGAGATTGAGCACACAAAGAGCACTATTTACATTTGTTTGTAGACAAGGTGCTTATTTCAGAAGGTACATTATTGATGTAGCACTGAGTTTCAGTGGCAGAAGTATACATACAAGTAATATTGCACATCTAAACTAATGCTGAACAATAAGACAGTATAGTTAATATAGATTTGATGATGCTGTCACTGAATCTGATCAGAATGCCCTACATGACACCATAATTGCAGCACAAAGGTCATACGTATACTGCATGCATAATTGAAAAGAAGTTGGGATATGAGAAAACATCCTGTGATGGCCCAAACTTACATATAGTATTATAATGGTACATCCAGAATAGTCAAGGTACACAAAATTATAAGTTACCTGGGCAAAAAATCTAAATGCTTCAAAATGAGCAAGTGACTAAAGAACAGGAGTTCTCATAAATCGAACAGATCAAAAAGATCAAAAAGATCAAAAAGGGCTAGGATGGTCAACAGGGAGTGGGCAAACAGGCCAGGGGTTCATTGACTGTAGAAATGTTTCCATTCCACCGAAATATTCAACCCTGATCTGACAGTGTCAAGTTGATGGACCAGTAGTTGTTCCAGTCTAGTCAAAGCTCCATCTCTATCCCCCCTCTTTTTTGTGGAGTAAGTTGTTGAACGATGGTCCAGGATAAATCATCATTGGTATGTCCTAGTCGGCTGAAGTGATCAACAAGAGGTTTGTCCTGAATCTTATTCTTGATACATGATCTGTGCTCTGAGATCCGTTGTTTCACTGGTCTGGTGGTTTTGCCTATGTATAACAAGTGGCATGGGCATAATATTGCATAGATCACGAACTTGCTGTTGCAGTTGGTATGTGTTTGTAGGGTATGATGATAGCCCTTGTAGTCAAAGGTTTTGGTGGGGCTCGTGTAGCGGCATGCTATACAGGTGCCACACCGAAAGTGACCCACAACGTTCGGAAGGTCCCACAATGTATTAGATGTCTTTGTTTCCTCGATATAGGTGTGGACCAGGGAATCCCTTAGGTTCCTGTTCTTCTTGAAAGCGAAAATGGGCTTTTTATCCAGGATGCCCTTGTTCTTAATCAAATGCCAATGTTTATTGATGGTTTGTTGAATGAGGTTACTTAGAGGACTATAGGTGGTGACACAAACCAATCTATTCATTTCAGTTTTTTCCTTGGGAGAAAGACATATGGTTCTGTCGGTATTCAAAGCCCTTTTTCTCGCTTGTTTGACAGATTTATTTGGATAACCTCTTTCCTTCAATCGTAGTTGTAATTCATCGGCATGTTGTTCATACTTTTCTTTGCTGGAACAATTCCGCCTAATTCTCAGAAACTGGCCATAGGGCAAATTATACCTCAGGCCCTGAGGATGATAACTAGAGAAATGCAGCAGAGTGTTGCGGTCAGTTGGTTTCCTGTAGAGTTCAGTTTGAAGAATATTGCCTGATCTGTAAATATGCAGATCTAGGAAATCTACCTCCTGGTAGCTCCACTCGATGGTAAACCGGATGTAATGATTGCGTTGATTTAACCATAGATGGAACAAATTCAGCTCATTTTCTGTGCCTGTCCAAATGAGTAGGACGTCATCAATGTATCGTCGCCACAGAAGAATTTGTGGCTTGTAAGGATTCTGATCATGATATATGTAATCTGTTTCATATTGTGCCATGTACAAGTTAGCGACATCCGGAGCAAAAGTGGCCCCCATACTGACGCCTTTAATTTGTTGGTATAGTTGTTCCTTGAACAGGAAGAAATTCTCCGACATAGCCAAACGTACACATTCCAGGATGAAATCTGTGGGTGTGGAAATGACATCGATCCTTTTGTTCAGGCAGACCTTCAGGGCCTCTAGCCCCTCTCTTTGTGGAATTGAGGTATACAAGGCTTCTACATCCAGAGTGGCCAGTATACAATGCTGTGGTAATTCAAGATCTTGTAGTGTTAGTATAACATTTGTAGAATCCTTAATGTAGGATGGCATCTTACCTACAAAAGGTTTCAAGAAAAAATCTGTATAGAGGGACAGAGGTTCCAATAACGAATCACATGCAGAAACAATAGGTCTTCCTGGTGGTTGCCTAGGATTCTTATGGATCTTTGGTAGAATATAGAACGCTGGAATCCTTGGGTGTGTTTTGTTAAGAAACTGACGTTCTCCCTCACATATCCAACCTTCCTGCTCCGCGTGTTTTGTAAGATTGATGATCTCTTCTTGGAGTCTAGTGGTGGGATCCCTTCTTAGGGGTTTATATGAAGTAGTATCGGCGAGCAGACGCCGACATTCATTATTGTAGTCTGTTGTTTCCATGATGACGATCCCTCCTCCTTTGTCGGCAGGTTTTAGCGTGATAGATGGATCGTTTTTGAGGTCTGCTAGGGATTTTCTTTCCTCTCGGGATAGATTGTCCTGATAATAGTTCTTTTTAGACAAACCTTCTTTTAGACTTTTAGAAACCAAATTCTCGAAAGTTTCAAATTCAGCTGGTATAACGTGTGGTGGAGGCATAAACACTGATTTGGGTTTGAACCCGGTGGTGTTCTCGGGTTTTTCATTACTCTCGGATGTAGTCTCTTGATGATCTGGTAAATATATTTCAAAGAAATATTTCAGTCGGAGGTTCCGAAAGAATCTCTTAAGCTCCATTTCGGCTTGGAAAGGATTAGCTCGTGATGAGGGGACAAACGACAAGCCTTTTTCCAAAAGGGTTTCTTCCGATGGAGTAAGTATTCGTAAAGATAAGTTGAAGATGGGAATCTGTTGTCTCATGGTTGATTTGAGTACCATTGTCGGGTTCTCATATATTGTCCTTGTTGGTAGGGTCGTCTCTTGGGGCGGCCCCGTTGTCCCCCCCGGGGAAAAAAAGGTTGTTGTGGAGGGATGCTGGTTGAATTGCTGCTCGAGGGGCTAGGATCACTCCCACTGGAGGAGGCTGAACTGCCCGAGAAATTGACAGATTTGTTCCGCCTATACGGGTTATTCTGTTGTTGTTGTTGTAAATCCGTATAGTAAGTTTCCCGTAAATAAATTCAGAAGGGAAAGGACTTGAGCGGCTACGCCGAAGAAAAAACCTACCCTTATTTACCCTTATTTACTGCATATTTACAGATCAGGCAATATTCTTCAAACTGAACTCTACAGGAAACCAACTGACCGCAACACTCTGCTGCATTTCTCTAGTTATCATCCTCAGGGCCTGAGGTATAATTTGCCCTATGGCCAGTTTCTGAGAATTAGGCGGAATTGTTCCAGCAAAGAAAAGTATGAACAACATGCCGATGAATTACAACTACGATTGAAGGAAAGAGGTTATCCAAATAAATCTGTCAAACAAGCGAGAAAAAGGGCTTTGAATACCGACAGAACCATATGTCTTTCTCCCAAGGAAAAAACTGAAATGAATAGATTGGTTTGTGTCACCACCTATAGTCCTCTAAGTAACCTCATTCAACAAACCATCAATAAACATTGGCATTTGATTAAGAACAAGGGCATCCTGGATAAAAAGCCCATTTTCGCTTTCAAGAAGAACAGGAACCTAAGGGATTCCCTGGTCCACACCTATATCGAGGAAACAAAGACATCTAATACATTGTGGGACCTTCCGAACGTTGTGGGTCACTTTCGGTGTGGCACCTGTATAGCATGCCGCTACACGAGCCCCACCAAAACCTTTGACTACAAGGGCTATCACCATACCCTACAAACACATACCAACTGCAACAGCAAGTTCGTGATCTATGCAATATTATGCCCATGCCACTTGTTATACATAGGCAAAACCACCAGACCAGTGAAACAACGGATCTCAGAGCACAGATCATGTATCAAGAATAAGATTCAGGACAAACCTCTTGTTGATCACTTCAGCCGACTAGGACATACCAATGATGATTTATCCTGGACCATCGTTCAACAACTTACTCCACAAAAAAGAGGGGGGGATAGAGATGGAGCTTTGACTAGACTGGAACAACTACTGGTCCATCAACTTGACACTGTCAGATCAGGGTTGAATATTTCGGTGGAATGGAAACATTTCTACAGTCAATGAACCCCTGGCCTGTTTGCCCACTCCCTGTTGACCATCCTAGCCCTTTTGATCTTTTTGATCTGTTCGATTTATGAGAACTCCTGTTCTTTAGTCACTTGCTCATTTTGAAGCATTTAGATTTTTTGCCCAGGTAACTTATAATTTTGTGTACCTTGACTATTCTGGATGTACCATTATAATGCTATATGTAAGTTTGGGCCATCACAGGATGTTTTCTCATATCCCAACTTCTTTTCAATTATGCATGCAGTATACGTATGACCTTTGTGCTGCAATTATGGTGTCATGTAGGGCATTCTGATCAGATTCAGTGACAGCATCATCAAATCTATATTAACTATACTGTCTTATTGTTCAGCATTAGTTTAGATGTGCAATATTACTTGTATGTATACTTCTGCCACTGAAACTCAGTGCTACATCAATAATGTACCTTCTGAAATAAGCACCTTGTCTACAAACAAATGTAAATAGTGCTCTTTGTGTGCTCAATCTCACATCACACTGTTACTTCGCAATTTTGTTGCCATATGTTTCATTGTTTTACTCTATGTTTCATTTTTATGTATCATCATGTTTGAGTGCCGGCTTCCACACATAACCATTAGTGGCACTCATCAACACAGCATTAGTATGCGCTCTGAACGTTGAATTTGTTCCCGCAACGTCTTGAGTGCTGGCTTCCACCCATTACCATTCGTGGTACTCATTAACACAGCATTAGCATGCGTTTTGAACGTTGAATTTACTCCCGTTACTTTACATCTGCACGTGCTCTTTTCCGACGTGATGGCTTGCGCTTCATCACGTGGGTGTTACCTCACCCTTGGAGGTTCCTTTCAACGTTTAGTCACGGTCCTACTTTGTCTCTCATTGGTCCTCTTGTGATTGACACTTCACTTCAGCGCCATGTCCAACCAATCGGATTGTCTCACAAGTATTATTACTCGCGATGTTTTGGGACAGGCTGTCATTCCAACTACGCTCGCGTACTGAGACGCTTTGTTGTTTTTTCTGCTCGCGATTCCCAGGGATACTCTTTCACTGTGACGACGCTTGCGTTTTGAGACCCCCTGCCTGGGCTCGGCCGTAAAATTGCGCATACAATTGTAAGTAATCAAGTATGCTGTTTAGCCTATAACGTGATGTTTTGGCCCCTTTCCTTCACTGTTTAGTGCTACATAATCTTTATATGTTTATACTATATAGGACACCATCTTTATATATAGTTTTTTCCATTATTCTTATTTTCCCCACACAGTTGAGTCGCATTCTGATATATTTGGCGGAGGAATCACGTTTTGCAGTTACCGCCTCCATTTTTTCGGGCTGAGCATTACTTACCTGTTTGAGGTAAGATTCTCCATATTTGGCTTGGCATATTGGGCATTTATAAGGCCTATTATTTTGTACTGTATTTTTACAGCACTATGCACATGTCGTTACAGGTTCAATTCCTGTTCCTCCATGACGTACTCAGTACACCCCAGATATCTTGACTGATGATGGATATTCTTTTGTACCATAGCATTGGACAAATCTCTGGTAAGATTTCAGGCCCCTAGCTTTAGGAGACCCCTTTAGCATCTTATGAGTGCTTTTTTGAATTATTCATTTTATTAGAGGTCATAGTTCCACTGACAATTCCCCATCTGTTTTTTCCCCAGATAGACACTCCAGGATCACCTTTCAGGTTTCCACAAGTCCTGATGAAGGCCTGCTTACATAGCTATACTACACAGCACTTTCTAGGCCGAAACACCATTGTGTCGACGATATGACCATTAAGACAATGCATTTTGGAAACATTGATTTTTTTGTGTCTTTTATATACATGTCCACTAATGTGGGTTTATGTTGTATTTCTGTGACTGCATAGTTGTTTGTGTTCTACCCGATACAGCACACTTTTTTTGTACCATCACATTAAGATCCAGTTGTCTATACTGGATCATACTCACTTTGTATTGTTGTGTCTTGAATATACCTTGAGTGTTCTATCTCTACTAATACTATTCATTTTGATAAAAAAATTAAACATTTTGTGAAAAAAGGACTGCAGCTTAACTATTGGTTGCTTGTCTAATTTTAGATTGGAACTGTTGCCTGACCTCCCACCCTGAAATTTTGGTTCAGTTTATTTAGTAATTGGCCCCATTAGTGATATCTACTGACAGGTATGCTTCTGTAACGCTCACCTGATTCCCGCAGAGGCGCCGGTCTTGACTGGGTGAATGCCGTATCTTCAAAGGTGATGTGTAACACACGGTTGGCTCTTTGGGCTGGACCTCTGTGCACTGTATGTCTGACTCGAAGAGTAAGATGTCTGCAGATAGAAAATATGGGATTAATGGACTGGGGTTATTGGGTGCCTCTCTCCTCTTCCCTTTCTCTTCTCCTGTAGAACCCCAAAGGTTAACGCCCTCACCTTAGGTAAGTGAACGCCAAGCTCTCCATCTGCCTCGGGGCAGGGTGCCGTAACCAGTTTCTTCACTGGATAAGGGTGCAGGCCTCTTGACCTCAGAGGACTGCTGTCCGTCGTTAACTGCCCGAACGGTAAGTTCTGGGCACTTCAAATGTCTTAAAAGTCTTTTGTAATGATATCTCTTGTTTTGCAGGGTTCCGGCGATGGCGGATGGCGGGCTGATGAGAGTTGAGGATCGAACCCGCGTGAGGAATAGAAGCGCCTGGAAGCACGTAAGTAAGCGCTTGTAGCCTGCTTCACGATGCGCACTGACTGTCCCTTTTATCTTGCAGGTACAAGTTCGGAGCTTTAGAGAAGCTGAAGGGTGCTGGAATACCCACTGGATTCGGCGTGGGAAGGAGTAATGGCACGTGAGTAATAAAGTTGCCCAATGTCTTTAAACGCACCTTCTTTTGTCTTTCAGATGCGGGATGCAGCGCCGAAGGCCTCCGGAGCGTGCGAAGAGCTGGTAAGCTTTTGTCTTTCAGATGCAGGAATGCAGCGCGAGGCGTTGGTGACAGCCGATGGACCAGGTAAGAGATGCGCTGCCACTGAAGACCGTAGTGCTAACCTGTTCTTTCTTTGTCTTTACAGGTGCTGCTGAAAACTGGATTCCAGGATGGTAAGCCTTTGTTCCCTTAGGCCCAGGATCAGAAGCAGAAGACACGATGAGCGTTCTGCTGCAGAGAATGCAGAATAACGCAAAGCAAGATTCATCCATCGGGTGTGGTTTAAATAGCCTCCAGTAGTGCTTAGGTGTCTCCTTCCACAGCCACGCCTAGGTAAGAAAAGAGTTCCTGCTTTCCAGTGTTCTGAACCTAGGGAGTGGCTCCTGCCCCACCCAACAGGAAAAGTAGTCCCAAACAGAAGAGGATCAGGGGTTCAACTGGCAGGTAAGTAAGCAGTATGGTCTGCTGCAGGTAAGTCCACCCAAACATTATGAGCCCGGCGCTTCCAGCGCTGGGACTGGGCATCTTTATGAGCCTGGTGCCACTGGCGCCAGGACAGGGTCCAAAAGGTCCCAATTGGGACTGGCTGGCACTCGGAACCGGGGTTATGGGTCTGCTTCCAAGGGAGTCGGGCAAGTCCTGATCTTTTGGAAGCAGAGATCATGACAGCTTCCCTTGGTATTGCTGCAATATGTACCACAAGGTAGTCTATAGATTTCTTGTTCCACTGGATGTGGCAGAGAGGTTTGAGAATATCGAGTATAGGTGCACCCCTATTGCTGCAGATTTCCCATAGTTAATCATGAACCCTGCGACCACCTCAAACCTGTGTAATTCCCAAAGGGAGTGTTCCAGTGAGGGCTGGATCTCTGTTACGGTAAGCAGCACATTGTGTGCGTACAGAGAACGTTTCTGTTGTGTGGGGCCTACCTGTAATCCCCTGTTGGTGGGATCCTTTCGGATCCACTGAGCTAGAGGTTCCATTATTAAGGCAAACAGCAAGGGAGATAGGCGGCACCCTTGTCTTTTCCCACAAGTCAATGGGATGGGTGCTGTCAGCCCTTGGTTGACCCGGAGGGTGGTCTTTGGTGGGCAATAATTGGCTAGGACCATTTTGCGGAAGATTGGACCGAAATGAAAAGCCTCGAGGGTCAGATGCAGGAAGACCCAGTCTACTTTGTCAAATGCTTTGGATGTGTATAAGGCCAGTAGCACCACTTTACCTTGGTCAGAGACCGTTATCTCCACCCGCCGAATTTTGTCCCCCGTTGATCTGCCCTATGAAGCCGGTTTGGTTTGGGTCAATTATTTTGGGTAGAATTGTCGATAGGCGGTTAGCCAGGACCTTAGAATATATGTTGGTGTCTATATTGAGCAAGGAGTTAGGTCTATAGGAGGTGCAGTCCTTGGGATCTTTTCCTGGTTTTAATGAAAGGATGGTCCTCATTGATGGAGTTATGGAGCCTGATAGACGGAAGTAGTTAAAGAGAGCCGTGAGGGGGGCCAGGAGTTGTAGGCAAAACAGCTTTTAAAACATAGTTGTGAACCCATCGGGACCGGGGGCCCTAGTTTATAGGGACTTAATAACTGAGTCTACCTCTTTGGTTGATTGGGGCCTCCAGGGCTTCCCTAGCCTTCTCTGTGAGGTATGTAAGGCCGGCTCTTCAATATAACACGTCTGTTCCATTATGTTGCGAGGGGACGCTGACATAGTTTCTGCTAGGTGGGTGGCACCCAGCTGTAGTTTGGCCTCTTCTGCATATTGGATTTTGCCCTGTGTGTCTCTTAGACCTGTTATTATGTTCCTCTGTTTTCATTTGGCTAGTTTAGCAAGCAGGAATTTATTTGCTTTATTATTTTTGACGTAATAGCTTTGTTTGGACCTGGACGACAGAGAGTGGGCTGTCTCTTCGTCATAGTGGGCTTTTATTTCGGGAGATCTGTAGTGAACGATGGGCCTTGGGTGACCATCCCTTTTTGCCCTCAGCCTCTGATACATCCCTTTCTAGTCTGACTCGAGCCTCCAGCCTCCGTTTTCGATACGCTGCCACCTGTGATATGAGCTCCCCACTAATTACAGCTTTCATGGCGTTCCATGTGTTTGCCAGAGAGGTAAGTTGTGGGGGGTTCACTTGGAAGTAAAGTCAGATAGCTTTGGCGGTGGTGTCTCTTAGCGCCATATCATTCAGGACTGGGTCATGTAGGCTCCATTGGGGACTTGGGGGAGGGGCTGGTCAGGGAATCAAGACATCAGTACGACTGGGGCATTGTCTGACCGTATTTTCGGTCCAATTGCTGCCTCATCCACATAGGACAGAAATTGGGGGATGTCAGGAGTAGGTCTATTCGGGAGAAAGTTCGGTGAATATGTGAGAAGAAAGAGAAGTCCTTTTCTCCCTGATGTAGTATTCTCCAGGAGTCGACAAACCCTCAGGGTTTTAAACAAGTGGAGAAGCCCTGTTGCAATTTTATAGTCTTTCACTGCGGGCGGGTGGGGTTTGTCCAAAAGAGGATCTGGGACCCCATTGAAGTTACCCCCAATGATCACCTGGCCCTCTATGAATGGGAGTAGCTTAGCTTCCAGTTCTGAGTAGAAGGCTTCTTGGCCCTCGTTAGGTGCGTAGATGGAAACCAGGGTGTATAATTGTCCAGAAAGCATACCTTTGACTCCTGCAAAGCGTCCCTCTGGGCTGTACAGCATCTGTAGTTCTCTGAATGCGACTCCTCTCACCAGGAGGATTGCTGTGTCCTCTCTCTTAGAGCCACTGGAGGCTAGGTATTGCAGTGGGAAGTTCCTGTGGTGGAGATGTGTGAAGTCTGATGAAAAAAGGTGAGTCTCTTGTAGGAAGACCACTGAGCTGTGTAAGTCTTGCAGGCACTTTAAAGATGCTTTGCGCTTTGAGGGGGCATTTAGGCCTTGCACGTTGAGAGACACAAAGTTCCGTTTCTGATGAGGCGGAGGCATCATGTTAGGGTCTGAATCCTCTACCTGGGAGGGAGGTTCGGGTTAACTTTTTCCATCATCTAGTACTTAGGACTGGAATCGGGGTGTTTGCCCCGTTGGACTTTGGGTGTCGTAATGCGCCTGGCTGGGCATCGGCCGTGTGAAGCCTGGCACAAGGAAAATTATGTTTCCAGACGATGTGGTGGAGTCTGAAGTGAATCGCCTTGTTAGACCAGAGAGTGAGAGACTTGATTGGGAGGGTTTCAAGTTTGTTGGGGGGGTTATTTCTGGCTTAGGTCCCTTGGCCACCTTTGCCCAGGTCTTAGGTTTTGGTTTGGGGGCTTCTATTGGAGAAGTGGATTTCGTGGGGGAGTCCTCTTCTGCCACAGGTGCAAGCACCTTTAGGATGTCTTCCGCTTCCTCCAATGCGCTAATGATGCGGGTCGTATCACTGAAGGTGAATTGAAGTGTGTCGGGGAATACCCATCAGTAGCCGACCTTTTGGTCTTGCAGAAGTGTTGTCAGGGCTCTCAGCTCCATTTGCCTTTGTATTGTGGCCATCACTAAGGCATGTGCCCCCTGATATGTTAGATCTCCTTGTGTCTGACTTACTGCCAAGATCTCTTGTTTGGTCGTAAAGAAATGGACCAGTGTGATTACATCCGGGGGGTCTGTCTGACAGCCGGCCTCCTCAGGTGCGCAATCTATGGGTTCGATCCAGTATCAGCATCGCCTTATCCGGGCGTGGAAGGAGAGTCTAGAAAAGCCCCCCCTATATAATCAGTGACGGCTAGGTCTGCAATTGAGGGGGGTACCCCTTTAATCTGCAGGTTGTTTCTGCAGCCCCTGTTCTCCATATCCTCCTGTTTGCCCGCAATTTCTTCACTTTTCCCTTCCAATACCTGCATCCTGCGCTGGAGCTCGGCTGCTGGCGTGGACACGTCTTTTGCGTGGTCTTCCACTTCCCCAAGCCTCTGTTCCACTTCCAGGACCAGTTGGTCTAGGTGGTCCGTCTTTGATGAGATCCCTGCCATTCAACTTCGGAACTCTGCTTTAATTTAGGACATGAAATATTGTAAGCCCTCCTTTGTAGCTAGCTGCCCTGGGGGGTGTTCTGACAAGTGATTTGGGTTTTCTGAAGCCACCATTTTCTTATTTTTGTCCTGCGGTTGCAGCAAGGTGGCAATGTCTGCATTATGTTGGGGCTTTTGTTGCTTCGACATGGCTGGCGCTGTTCTGGGTTTTTTTATTGTGTGCTTCTCACTGGGATCTGCCACAGGCCCCCTGTGGTGATGTAGTCAGAGTTCTTGTTTCAGCCGAGGTCATGGGTGCGCTCCAGAGCCCCATACGAGGGGGGGGGACCCTGTGGTGGGGGGCGTCGCTGGGGCACCAGGCCGCTCCACTTTTAATGATCCCTCTTTGTTCTGGGGCAGTGCACTCCCTGTGTGCCCTCCGCCGCCGGGTCCCGCGTTGGTGGTCTGCTCACCTCTGAGTACGTTCTATCCCCCAGCTATGGGCCTGGAAGCCTGTCCCTCACCTCTTATTGTTCTGCGAAGTGCTCGTTGTGGGCTGCAGATTGTCTCCATGGTATGTGCACCGCTCCGACGAGCATTGCGTGTCTCCAGCGGAATCGCTGATCGGTCTCTCTCCTTAGCTGGCTGGCCCCCTCTGGGCGGGTTTTGATAGCGGCTGGGTCCTGAGCGCCGCAACAGTTTGGCTGGTGGTGGCTATCTTGGATGAGCTCCGCAGCAAGCGCAAAGGAGCTAGACACTAGTTTCTTGGCTCCCGGGAGATTATGCCCCTCACTGTTTTCCCTCGTTTCTGCCCTCAGGTTCCCCCATCACGTCTCGCTTTTTCTTGTAGTTATGGTGCGTTGGAAACAGCGTTACATATCTTTTCCGCTGGGCTCCTCACAAAGGCTATCTGAGAAGCATCCGCATATGCAGTGCTTCAAGCCACTCCCCCATCCCTATTTTTTTTAAAGTTGGGAGTAAAATTAATTTTTAGGGATTAAAAATGTAAATCCAAATTCCCTATAGGAGTATTTTATAAGCGAGTAAAAATGTTTTAACTTTAAAATGCAAATGGTTTTGTAATCATAATTCATTGGGACCTAGTTATTTATACACATTAAAAGATGCAGGTTTACTTCTTTCGATCAGGCTGTAATAATTATTTTTGCTGTGATCGATTGCTTCTGGTCGCCATTGATTTCTCTGTCACTCTAAAAGGACGGCCATCCATTGTTGCCTTATGGGTGGGCATGTGCCTTCCTAAGGAAAAAGGAGCCTACAATAGTAGCAAGTTTTGAATTTCGTTCTGACCTTTTTTCTGGATCTCATTTTTTTAAACATGGTTTTGATCTCAAAGCCTTCTGAATGTTTTGTTTGTTTTGCTGCCATATCTTCATGTGTTGTTACTTTAGGGCATTACATTATGGTGGCGTGAATAGCAACTCTCTCTAGCAAGTTCCAGAAAGTCCTTCAGTGGCAAGGACTGCTCCATCAGTTGTTTCTGAAAGGCTGTTGACGTGCAACCTGCGAAGATTTGAAGTTGAATATCATCCTCACTCGACAATTTCCCATATTCACAATGCAGGATAACATTTTGTACCCTAGTCACAAATACTTCTATTGTTTCAATTGCTGACCGTTTGTTGAAGCCGTCGCTGATGCTTAGGGGCTGGCAAACACTAAATTGTGTCATTGCTTTATAGGTGCTACTTCATAGTGATCAGTACTCCTGCACAATGTTCTACTCACCGCGTCGCACCCTGGAAAACTGGAACCTCCATGACGGGAATGGTCAAAGCATGGGCTCAGCTCTCAATAGTTGTTCTAACCAGCCTGAAACAAATAAACAAACCATGCTGCTTGAAGTACGTTTGTCTTTATTTCCCTTTTCGTTCACACAGTGAACATCCTGCTACTTAGTTTGTCCATCTGGTATCTCTCCAAGCATGCCTCTTTCTTTTACACTCCTTCCCCAACTGATCCCTGCATAACTTCCTTTCAGCAAACTCTTTGTTCCACTACAGTGCCTATCACAGGACATACCAACTCCCATCGTGTACAAGGTGCACTGGCTACCCCTTCAAGCATGTATCATGCTCAAGACAGTGTGCATCACCTACAAAGCAGTCACTCAAAACTCCACTCTTCCTCGCCAAGAAACTCACCATCTCCAGGGACCAATGCACCACCACAAGTGATGACATCACCAGACTGGAAAGAACTGTAAGAGAGAAAAAAAAACAGGAAACATGCAGTTCCCTGCTATGAACGTTGTCTCTTGAAATATGTATCAGTGCAGATAAGGATCCTTCACTTAGCAAAAGGCATGAAGATCCCTTTCATGAAAGTACTTCCCGGCAATCCCACATCACTTCACTCAACTGTACCCTAACGCTCTGGAGCCTGCCCCCCTCACTGCTCTGCCTCCTTTCCATCGCAGCTCTCCTACTGCACTTATGTACTGCAAAATTCACCTTGGGAATAGTGGTATCTCTGGGCAGAAGTATTTACTCTATTGAAAAAAAAAGGATCATCACATTATAAAGTTCACCCTCCTTTACAATGTGTGCTTATTGTTGAGTAAATATCTGCATAATGTGCAGATTTTAAAAACAGCAGATTTTGCATACATAGGACAACAACAGATTTTGCATGCATCTCAAATACACACACACACACACTCACTTTGCGAATCTTACCATTCGGAACGCGGTTCACTGCGAGTGGGGCAATACTCATGATCATGTTTCCAGTACATTACAGGATGCTAAACCTGCAGTAGCAATCATGTAAACCCTCCCTTGGGGATCATCACAGTGAGGAAAAAGACTTGACATTCATTGAATGCTAATCTGATCTTACAGAGAGTAAAATAGAAAACCTTTAATAAAAAGAAGGTGCTTCAGCAGTCATAGTGGCCATTGGCCATATCTCTTTGTCATAGAATGATGCAGGACGTGTAAAATTGGGAGACTAAGAACCCCTAATATTTATGGGTATAGGGCATGTGCACCTTTCGGCCATGCCATAAAACATTCCTGGTTAAGGGAAAACGATTAGAATTAAATACTTACTATTCCTCTGTGTTTTGAAAGGATTTGGGAGTAACGTATGTCCCAAATATCAAATGAAGGCATACAATCAGTGGATACAAGATTTTCACATCAAAGATCTTTTCGCTTTTTTGTTTCTAGCTCACTGGTCTCTAGATTATGATGGCTTTCCTCGCAGGACATTGCAGCAAATGTTCAGTTTGATCTTCTTTACTGCTGATGTGATGGATTGCCATCTGCAAGAGTGAGAAGGCACTACCTTTTATGATGTTTATTATATAAAATAATGCAGGTAATTCTGTTTCTGAAAGGGAGGTCTTCTAATCAGAACTCCACTCGCATAAATGCTCCAGGCCAAAATTATAGTGCACCATGTGCCTTTGCTGAGACAGCTTCCTGGTGCCCTCAGCTCCAGCCCTGGAGTGGCACAGAGCCTGTTCAAAAGTTACTTGTGTATTCCGGCGTACACGGAAAACATCACAGAAGGGAAAAATTAAATAATCACTTTTTGAATATTTCACTATGACCAAATCATTTCACGGGTAAACTCACAACAAAACGTAAGTCCCTATGTTATACATCCTTAATGAGTAAACACAACAATGTCAAAATATATTCATATGTGTAAAGTGGAAAACTGTTCTGTTATATGTAAATGTTTGACAAAATAACTCTAACATCCAATCTTCTCATTTCACATATCACATAGAATCAGAAAAACAATCAGCAAATAAATAGTATTCCAATGTTGCATATTCCAAATTAGATGTGCATCTTCGTTGCGACCGGTTTCGACGTATTCTGGCTAATTAATGACACATCTTCCTCAGGGATACATATCTATAAAAATATGTATAATGACATTATGATGTTGATGGTTCTCAAATTATTTAAAGACACATTTGCAATAAACGCATTTCATGCACTCATTGTGGCAGGCTGCTAAATTGTTTTGCAGCTTTATAAGGCATAAATGGCACAACTAATTTAGTCATTGGGCCTCGTTACGAGGTTGGAGGTAGCCATGGCACTATTAGCCCCATGGCTGCCTCCAAACTCGTTCCGACTCCACCCTGGTGAATGGAGCAATTACCGGTCCATTCCAAGGTTGGCGGGACCAGTAATTCCCCATTCACCAGGGCCCTTCCCCATTCCCTTTGAGCCCCCATAGGGCTCAATGGGAATGGGGAAGGCGCTAATAACGGTACTGCAAATTACGGTACCCTTATTAGCTACTGAGTCCCTTTCCGGGTCCCGTCCTTAACGCCTAGAAAAAACAGGCGTTAAGGGAGGACCCGCAAAGGGAACTTGTAGTAGGGTGGTAAGGGATTACCGGCACCGGTGCCCTTACCGGTGCCGGTAATCCCTTCCCGCCCACCTCGTAATGGGGCCCATTGTGTTTATTTTGAAATCCAAGCCTGGATGGCACACAATTCACTAGCTCTTAATGACTCGAAAACAGAGCTGCTTATCCTGGCATCTGCCCTTCGACTATAAAAGCTCCCCCAAGAATATGAATCTTTTGATGTGGCTGGTAACATTATCCATGTGAGCAAATCAGTGAAAACCCTGGGAGTTTATGTTGGATGCTAACTTAACAATGAAAAAACAGGTCTCTCAGATTCGTTCTTCATGTGCACTTGTAACTAAATTACTGCATCAGATTAGGCCATATCTCTCACTTAAAAACAGATCTCTTTTGGTATCTTCATTAATAAACTCACGGTTGGATTACTGTAATAGTCTACTAGTCGGTACTTCTCAAGGAAACCTTAATCGGCTTCAAACTGCTCGGAATGGAGCCGTTAGGGTGGTATTTGGCCTGGATAGACGTGACCATGTCACTGCCTTTAGGAGGAAACTTAACTGGCTTCCAGTGAGACAGAGAATTAGGCACAACATTCTCTCACTTACATATAAATGCCAGAATTCAAATGCAACAGACTATGTCATCAAAAGACCAGCGAGAAAATCATCCAGTAGAGTGCTTCCCTCCTCTGACACTCTGCAACTCAGCCAGCCACGTTCTCGTCTAAAAAACTTTGCTGATTGTAGCTTTGAATTTAATGCCCCTTTTGAATGGAATGTCTTGCCCTTGAACATCAAATCATACCAATCGGTTACTATGTTCAAGAAAAAGGTGAAGACATTACCGATTAATCTTCCCAAAAAGAATTTCTATTTTCCTTACCTTTGTTTCAACTCCTTCTGCTCTTCTCTTCGAGTACTGTGAGGCCTACGTGCATGCAGCGCCTTATACGAAATAAAATAAATACATAAATTGTGCCCTCAACCTTGTGGCCACCACCAGTGGTAGAATACACCCAAAAGATACAACTGCCGATAGAGAAGCCGACTCCTATTTGAGTGGGGCTGCAAATATATAAAATGCCGTGGTTAAACATCATCTCAATGCTAGTCAACTAATGGAAAACCATTCATTTGTGAGGTTACCTGTATATTTAGTGGAATAAATCCCATGAAACCCAGCTGCAAATGAGGCCTTCTCAAGTTTAGTGTGTTCCGCAATGTTAGCGGAGTATCTTGTGAGCACTTTGGAAAGTATCATAAACATAAACAAAAGACTATTCTACATATTTAGCTAAACTGACATATTAGCAGACGCCAATTTTAAATTATGTATATCCTAGCTTGAAAGTCTTGATATTGGCTTTAGGATGAACATTTATTACTCGTCATTTAAAGAGCGATTAACTCATATGTAGATCTGTATATTGGGCAAAGAAATTCACCCATGGAGCCATCTTGGAAATGCTCCGTGGGAGTATCATGCAGCCATTTGCCGAGCATACTTAACATGAATAAAAGTCTCTCGTAAATGTCCAGCTGCACTAGTGTGTGGCATGTGCCAACTTTTAATGTATTCATCATGAGGGAATAAAATGGAAGTTTTCAAGTATCTAACCTAATTATGAAAATAAATCAAAATTACAGCACGTGGCAATTCGTCTAATTTTGCTGACATATCTTAAAATCAATGCAAAAATCATACAGAACAACAACGTTGTATGCTTTACTGGATATTTTTACCATACATTGAAGTGACAGATACTCATAAATTATTTAAACATGCAGCATAAAGATATTCGCTGGCAGATAGAACATTTCTCAACAGAATTTAAATCATCATTCCAAATGATTTAAAACATGCTCAATGCTTTTTAAATTATAGATCGAGACATTTTCTTTGTAGGCCAATTTGTTTTATAAAGTTTCTGAAGCAACAACAACCATTTTTTCAATTGCAAACCAAAAAATGTCCTTTTCACTGTGTCTTTTTTTATATAAAATGTGATACCAGCGGGGCATTAAGTGTCTTACTTCTAATCTTTGAACAATGTTTGTTTATGCAAATGCTAATTTGCCTGGTTGTTTTGCCTAAATAAATTAGATTGCAAGGGCATTTAATAGCATAAACACGTGTATTCCTGGCAGCTGTTGGTGGTGGATTTTTTTATCTGCTGCACCTCTGTTTCCAAATGTAATATTTGTATGCCTTAGTCCGAGGCACAGTGACTACTAAGAGTACACAATTATACAGCCACATTCTTTTGTTATTGTACTGGTTTTAGCTCTGTGAGCAGGACTGAATCTATGATAGGGCTTATGTGTATCCGTGGCTGGCCTGGCTTTCTCCACTACAGCTATGTGGAAGAATGGGCAGTATGCTGTGTTTTGGTCTTCCTATAGTAAGTGCAACACCTTCCTCCCAGGGCCCAAGAACAATCCCAAGTAGATCTCCTGAGAAATGGTGCCTCAAAGGCAGCACTGACATAACAAAGCTCCACACAAAGCAGGGTGCTGATCACTGGAGTCCCTTAGAAGTCAGCAGACATGTAAAGCGGTTGAAGTTAGAGAAACCAGAAGGGAGTTGTTGACTGAGAGAGGGGTTCCAGCAGCTTGGTTTTCGTTAGGGCTCACTACCGCTTCCTAGACCCTAAATTTCATGCCATACTGGCAATGATGTCAGAAGGCAAGTGTCACTTGTTACAACTGGGATTGGACTTCTTAACGCAGGCTTGTTTTGGACCATTCCTCTGTTACAGTTTGTGCATTCTTTGATTCATCTTTGGACACTTATATGGACAGGAAGGAATCACTGGACTTCTGTTGAGAGTACAGTCTTCTCCAAAGTCCTCTGCCATAGTGGTGAAGACAGAAGGCTACCAAGGCAGAGTAGAGCTTTGCCCCCAAACCATCCCCAGGAAACATTGAGGGTGTACTACTGTGGAGAAAGTCCTCTCTGCTCGGTGGCAATGGAACCAGAACCGTGTTTACTGGAGGTGGATCCCATAAAGGTGCAAGTCAATCTCGCTGGAGTATGAGTGCAGAATAGAAGGCCTCACCTTGTCCTGGAGCTCTTCAATTGGTACTACCGGCAACCCAGAAGTCCAGAAGCAGCTTGGAATCCTCTTTTCAACACCTGAAGACATATTCCAGCCAGATCAGTCATGCTCAGTGCACATTGAGCCACAACTGGACCACTAGTGTTGCTTTTGGCACTATATGAACCTTCAAATTGCTTGCTGGATTTCAATACATCCTGATGCCAGCTCAGCTAATTGAAGCAGACTGACTCGATCTAATTGTGGGTTCAACATCATGGCAGCAACTGATTTAAGCACTGATTCGACTGCTGCAAGCCATCAACTCACCCAATCTTGAATGTCGACTTTGACCCAGAAGAACCATTAGCTCCCCGCAGACTCCACCGCTGCCCCGAACAGTTGAAAACCATCATCTCGCCATCTCAATCGCTGAATCAACCACAGCAGGTGCCTGAACTTGAACTTGAAGCCAGCCGCCATTTTGATTGCATTGACTTGAATGTCCCGGTCCCGGCTTGACATCCGCAAAGGTGCCTAGAAGCCCACTTCTGTGCTGTCGATGCCAAAGACGAGGCTAAAGGTACTGTGAAGAGGCCCTATCTCCCCTGGTCCACTTCTTTGGCCCATAATGTCTTTTAAGCCCCCCCTTTACTACCTTTCCTTCAAAGACACATCCTTGACCAAAGATATTGGGCCTCATTACCCGGTAGGCGGTGAGCCATGGCGCTATTAGCGCCATGACTCATGCCGGTAAAATACCAGCACCGCCTTGGCGGAAAGGGGATTTACTGCCCCATTCCAAGGTTGGAGGGGCGGTAAATCCCCTTTCCGCCATTGCCCTTCCCCATTCCCATTTCTGCCCCATAGGGCTCTATGGGAATGGGGAAGGCGCTAGTTACGGCACCGCAATTTTGCTGTGCCGTAATTAGCTCCGAGGTCCCTTAGCGGGTTGGATTTTAACGCCTGCAAAAAGCAGGCGTTAAATCCCCCAACCCGCAAAGGGACCTCGTAGTAAAGCAGTAGGGATTTACCGGTACCAGTATTTTACCGGTACCGGTAAATCCCTACCGCCATCCGTGTAATGAGGCCCATTGTTGCTAATCTATTGCCTGAACAGCCATGCTCATCTACAGTGTTCTCTTTCACAAAAGTATGCATTTTCTGTGTTAAGTTTACAGGGGTGGATTTTTCTAGTGTTTTTTAATTATTGTTTGATTCAAAGTTTACATTTTTGTAGAACCTTGATTGGATATTCTTCTCTCGGCCTTCATTACTAAAAGAGGGGAAGGTGGTATACCTTTCGGGCTGTGCCTGTTTCACCTTTATGATGGGGCTCACTGCTGGTTTAGTAGCAGTGTGGGGCTGACAAGGCAGTTTAGCCAGTACTCATCCTCACAGAGCAGTAGTCATTTCATCGCAGCTGAAAACTTACAAACTGTAAAGCAAACAACAAGTATCAGTGCCCCTAGTTTTCAGGTAATTCAAAAATATGAAATGCAAGAAAATAAAAAGTCACATTTGTATTCGTATTTTTGCACTGAGCTGCTTCTATTATCTGGACTTGTATAACATTTCTTCAGATCACGAAACTGATATATTTTTTTAAAAATATTTCTTTTAGTTATTGTAGAACACATAACAAGTG
Organism: Ambystoma mexicanum; assembly: GCF_040938575.1. Taxonomy (NCBI): domain Eukaryota; kingdom Metazoa; phylum Chordata; class Amphibia; order Caudata; family Ambystomatidae; genus Ambystoma; species Ambystoma mexicanum. The sequence goes on from NC_090941.1 coordinate 275,764,282, forward strand.
CAACGTGTGCCCACAAATACAAACCTCCAATTGCAATCCGATTAAGCAAGAATATCCATACCAACACTGTTCACTGATGCGCATACATGATTGTCTCACCCGCCGGGATGGTATAAAGTCCTAGAGTAGCCATTCTGGACCTCTACTTATCCCTTATATTGAGGACCTGCGGGTTCTGTTAATCTGCTCTTCCATTGCAATGCAGTTTTCCAGGTCACGTTCCCATTTAGAGATCTTGGGCCATTTCTTTACCCCCTCCCCACCCTCTATGGCATGGCTATGTTCCTTTTGGCTATAATCAGAGCGTTTGACACAACAAGCTTTTCATATTTGGGAAACGTCGTATCTCCCAATATGCCCAACAGCGCAAGTTTCAGGTCGTCAGGGATAGGTGATCCTAGTATACGAGACACTTCAAGTTGGGCTGCAAGCCAAAATCGGCGAATTTTGGGACATTCCCAGACTGTGTGGAAGAAGGTACTGGTCTCAATATCATCGCGTAAGTAGTTAGAATCTGCTGCATGGTCACATCTGAACAGCATATCCCGGGTGTAATAAACCTGATGGATGATTTTAAACTGAATTAGTCCGAGTCTGGCGGGAATTGCAACCTCACGTGGTGACATCAGGGCTTCCAGCCAGTCTTCAGCGTCAATAGGGCCCAGGTCAGATTCCCATTTTTGTTCAAACCTCGTTAAGGGGCGGTGGGTGAACTTGATATAGTAGACAGAGTACTTTTTTATGAATCAGTTCCCCATTCAAGTTAGCCTCTATCAGGTTTGGATTCTGGCAGTCATACCTGCCTCCCAGTTAAATACACATAGGGCCTCATTATGACCCTGGCTCTCACGTAATGAAGCATGCCGGTACGAGACCGGCACCCTTCATTACGTGAGTGCCAATTGCGAGGTTCCCTTCGCGGGACCAGGACCAGACGTCTGGTAAAACCAGACGTCTTTTCCGGGTCCCACGAGGGGAAGAGGGAGGTAATAAAGGGCCATTTGTAATGTGCCCGTTATTACCTCCCTCCCCATTCCCATTGAGCCCTATGGGGGCTCAAATTGGAATGGGGAATGGTTCCTTCAAGGAGGAATTACCGGGTCCTCCAATGTTGGAATGACCCGGTTATTCCTCATTGAAGGAATCCGGTAATGGAGCCGGGTTTGGAGGCAGCCATGGTGCTAATAGCTAATAGCACCATGGCTGCCTCCAAACTCGTAATGAGGCCCATAGTGTATTTAAATCAAATGTATCTAAATTGCTCGACTAATGTTAAACCAAACCATACCTGTATTTTCTCAAATGGGCATAGCCGTCCTCCACTAATCACATCTCCTACTAGGTTGATATTTGTATCCCCCCATGCGTTCGCAAAATATAAACCACAGACTTTAGGTAAGTGAATGTTATGCCAGAGAGGAGGTTGCATAGTTATCTTGCCCCCAACAGCCCACCGACCTCATGGTAGCCCTGTGGATCTGAACAACCTGTTGCGATGCCAATGAAGATACTAAGTTTATTGTGTCTGGAGGAGATTGGGTGTTGAGAAACCATCTAGCTCAATGCTGACATGAGGAAGTGAGGGACTACCACATAGCCACTCATTGGCAACAGCCAGTTGGGATGCCCAATAGTATTTGCGCAGATCTGGTACTCCCATACCGCCATCATATACCGAGCTGTAAAGAGTGTGCAATACTACCCTGGGCTATGTCCCGCACCAGAGCAGCTGTCTCAGTGCCTGCTCAATTGTGCAGAATGCCGCCTGAAGGATTGCTACTGGGATATTTTGAAGGACGTATCATCTTAAACATGGAAGCACGCCCAAGTATGGAGAGTGGCAGAGCCACCCAGAATTTGGTGTCAGAATGAAATCTGTCCATGTTCGGTAGCAAGTTGCGTTTAAGAAAGGAGATTGGTTTCAGTACTATCTGAATACCGAGGTATCTAAATGAGTCATTAGCCAAACGGAATCTACAATCCATTGGGATTGCTTCCTGGCCTCCCTGAATTAGTAGTAAGAGTGATTTATCCCAATGGACTTGGAGACCAAAATACCTCTCAAAGAATTCTAGAATTTCAATTATCTGAGGGCCGGATCGTCAGGCTCCCCCATATATAGCAATAAATCATCAGCATATAAGGATCCTCTCTCTCTGATGGCCATCTGAGCTCTGTTATAAAAGGGTCTCCAGGCAGCCATTTTGCCAAGAATTCCATGGCCAAAATGAACAGTAGGGGGGTGGATTCATCCCTGCTGCGTTCTGGGTTCTAATGGGAACTCTCTAGAGGCTCGTCCATTGACCCGAACCAGCCCCATGGGGTGTGTGTATAACAAATTGAGCCATTGCAAGAAGCTGGCTCCAACCCAGATTTTAATCAGTATTTCCCAGACAAAGTCCCAATGGACTGTGTCAAATGGGTACTCAAAATCTATCGCTACCACAGTGAGCGGGTCTGGGGAATTCCCTGCTCAGTCTAGGGCAACATGAAGCCTGCATATGTTCATTTGCGTTGTCTGATCCGGGAGAAATCCGGTCTGGCTGGGATGTATTAGTAGGGGCAGCACAGTCAGTAGCCTCTGAGGGAGAATTTTTCCCAGAACGTTCGCTTCTATATTAATGAGCGAAATCAGTCAATAGGGCGCAGAGTCCACTGATGATTTATCTTTTTTAGGGAATACTACAATGTGTGCCATGTGGAGATCTGAAGGGAGTTGATCTTTATCCTTACTCTCCTGAAACATGGCTAGCAGGGGCTTGGAAACCTTGTCATTGAGCCGTTTCCACGGTTCTATCAGGAACCCGTTAGGCCTTGGGGATTTACCTGATTGAAGTGCCATGATTGCTGCAGTTACTTCATTTCCATTATATCTACCTCAAGAGTCTCTCGCTGGTCCGGCGTAATATTTGGCATGGGCAATTCATCTAATAGATCTATGTACTGTACTTCTGGTTGTTCATGGGGCATCCGGTATAGCCGAGCATAATCTGCAGCGAAGATGTCACATATTTCGCAGTCATCGTGGCTGTTGTTCTAGTAGCTGATGTAATACCCTTAACATATCGAGAGACAGTTTTGCACCTGTCAAGCCAGGCCAGTAATTTCTCTGCCTTATCCCCGGTCTCATAGATTCTGGTGTGGGACACTAAGTAGGCATGTCAGGCAGTGTCTGTCGCACACAGATGATACGAGTCTTGAGTATTTAGCCGCTGTCTCTGGGTCTCCAGTGAGTGGTCTGAGATGAACTCATTCTCCAGATGCGCAAGATCTGCTTCAAGCTGAACTAGAGTTCCGAGCCGCTTTTGCTCCCTGGCCGCCAGGACCGCGATGGCTTCCACATGGATCACTGTCTTGTATCGTTCCCATAAAATCACTGGATCCTCCATTGAGGAGGAGATCACTTCAAATATTCGGAAATCTTATTATCTAGGTCTGTTAATACCTCCGGTATCCACAAATAATAAGAGCTCAGGTGCCAGAGACGCTGCCCAGGCACCCGCGGGCAGACCAAATGTAATAATTGTGGGGAGAGATTAGAGATACCTTGTGGGAGATACTGTATTGTAGTAGCACAATAGGTGTCGGTAAGCAGCATAGAAACATTATCGCTTCTGGACAGGGGGGCATGTACCCCAGAATGAAACGAGTATGCCTGCTGATAGGGATCGAGTACGTGCCACACATCAGCCAGACAGAGGGCCTTTGCAAAATTGTAGTTTGGTAGGGGTATGGGCACCACTCATGGCACCGGGAATCTATCCCGAGCCCGATCGATAACATCATTGAAATCATCTCCCACCATCCAGAGGTCCACCTCTTGCCCGCAAGTAGCCCCTGCAGCACCAGTAGAAAATCGATGCTTGGGGATGAGTAAACATTTAGAAGTCCTAAGGTTTCCGCATGTAGCTCCCCAGTCAGAAAAATATACCTTCCCCTGGAGTCCCATAGCATGGTTTCCACGAGGAATGGGACATTCTTCCAGACCATGACCATAAACCCCCTGGATCCCCTAGTGACCCCAGCGTGAACAGTCTTCCCATAGGGAGTTCTATCAAAGATTCTGTATATATCCCCCACCAAATAGGGAAACACATTGTAAGTACCCACACTCATTGGCCATTAAGTTATATGCAGCATGGGTCTGATCATAAGATCTATGTGTATGGTGTGTGACAAGTGTGGTATGTATCATATGTACATTGTAATAAACATTCCCCCTTGATACTCCAACAAATTCCCCTCACCTCATACAAGCAGAGAGCTCAGTGTATCTGTCCCCCGAACATTAACCAATGAACTAACACAAACATTTGTGGAGGTGAGAGCTAAGCAGGGCGGCCGTCCTTCCATTCACCCTCACTTACACCTTTGAGCGTATTGTTGAATGACCCAGAGACAATATAGGCCCCTGCGTTGCGGGCGTTGTGCTCAGGTACATCAGGAAGGCCTTCCTTTCTAGCACTGCAGTATCATAATATTGCCATTTATCAATGGGGTGGCATGTGGGATCATGTGCCTTCTCCATCAACTTGACTACGGTTTGGTGTTTGATCTTCAACACTGAGTCCCAAACCTGTCTCTCCATGGGCTCATCCTTTATCACAGGAGCGTTACGGGCAGTGTCCATGTTGGAGTTCCAGCCACTCCCAAGCTTGTCTGGGATCTGTGAAGAACAAAAATCAGCCATCATAGCATATTTTGAGGTTGGCTGGGTAGTATAGAGAATATTTTATACCCATTGTGAGCAGCCTTTTCCTAATATTATCAAACGACTGCCTGGGCTTCTGTACCATTCGGGTGAAATCAGGAAATATGGCCACCTTTGCTCCTTGTCATTCCAGGGACCATTTCCACTGAGTGGTCTGTAGAATTGCGTCATGGTCACGATAATTAAGAATGTTGGCGACCGTTGCCCTGGGCAGGCATCCAGGCAGCGGGGGTATAGTGGGAACCGGATTCACCCGCTTGATGCAAAAGAGGTTGGAGAGACTAATGGGTCCCACCAGCTTTGAAAATCATGATTCCAAGAAGAGCTCTGCCGAAGCTCCTTCAGATATTTTGGGGATGCCGACCACTTGCTCCTCCTCTGCACTCTCTTCCAATATTTTGGCGCAATGTGAGGAGTCCCGTAGTTGTTTTCAGGGTGTTTTCGATGTTGCAGACCCTTGTTTCCACCTCACCCATCCGGCCAAATATTTTTGTGGAGATCTTGACGGAGCAGGCCGACATCCACTCTGAGGGACTCCATTTTGTTTTCAATTGATGACCTGGAGTCGCTTATTGCGAACATAAGGTCTTGCAAGGATGGGGAGCTTGATGAGGCCTGCGTGTCTGTTCTGGTTTTGTCAGGTCCATGGGGTGCAGAGGTATATATCTCCATTTTTCTTTGCAAGCTCTGTTGTCACTGCTTTTCCTTTGTTATGGTATGTTTCCACTTTTGAGGATATTGTTTTGAGAAGACGGGAATCAGCAGGAATCCAGGCCACCCAGGGTTGACTCAATATACATAGGACCCCTGTATAGCGTGGGTAGCACATTCACCAGTTGCACCACACCCCTCACTCCCTGTACTATGTTTGGTAGGGGGTGATTCAGGGCCCCAACCAGCTTGTGTCCAAAGTGTATGAGGTCAGTGCCTTTTCCCTGCCACTGACCAGTAGTCGCATATAATTGCAGCTGCCAGATGAGAGATTTAGGGACAAACCCCTCTGTGCAGTCAGTCACCCCCAGTGGGTCAGCATGGCCAACCTGCAACACCAGGCCAGCCAATGTACCGGTCTTACTACATGGCTTCTGAAACCACTGCGGCTTGAACCCTTCAACAGGCCTTATTGTGGCTTCGGGATGCCTGGCTGATCTGTCTCTGTGGCATACAGTCCCCTTGGGTGCCGACGATCACCTCTCACGGTGGTCACCGGGTAAAGCTCCTCCCCGGGCACCACCGCTCCCTTCACGGCATCCGCGTACACTGTACTGCAGCTCCTGGGCCATATGACATGGAGATCGGGCATCGCCACTGTCACTGAGCTTTCAGACGATCTGAGGACCCTACTGTGAATGAAGGCACTACCCCGGTAACTTGCCCCTCCAGGGTGAGTTAAGTGTTCAAAGAAACGATCATGAACAGCGTTAATTTCAGGAGAAATATGGGGATTCTGCGGAGCTTCAGTGATCTGCAAGTACATTTATTGCCCGCACTCTTGCGCCCGCGAAACTGATATGTTTTTAAACATTTAGGGTTCAGATTTGGGTAGATGCTTAGGTTGACTTTTTTCCATACAAACATATTTTTAACTGACTCTATCATTTGCTTAAGTCTTACGGCTCTGGGTAACAATGTTTTACTCCCCATACTCCACACTTAAAGGGTGGTGTTCTCAGCATTATTCTACAGAAGGTGTTTTGTTAATTCGAAGGAAGTTTCCATTTTTTTCAATTGGAATATTTCCTGTCAAACAAACAATTTGTGTTCATTTCTCTCATTTAATGTGTCCTACAATTACTCTTTCCCATTATCCCATGATGTTACCCAGACTCCTTTACTATACTCTCATATGTTTCATGGTATCATAACATTGTAATTTCAATCTTCTCATTTTCACCAGCATAAACTTTCTCCATCTTTTCCAAACTTTTCCAAACTCTGAAATATTTTTTCAAACCCGCCTCTGTGCAGTTTGGAAGTGCCTGGGTCTGTTTGAGGTGTTTTGTGTAGTGGGTACTGTAGGCATCGTGTACACAGGGGAGCCTCAGGTATCCGTAGCGCGTGGATGCATTGGTTAGACTGTTATATTTAAGTTGTTTGGGTAGTTGTGACGCACTAATGATTGATGTGTGGTTGAGAAGGGTTTATCGGTGGCCATGTCTGTGTGGCTTCTCTTGTATGCACTGTTTGTGCTGAAGAGTAGAATTTGAGCACATTGTTGGCTTTTAATGTATGGAGAGGACATCCTGCTACACCTTAAATTTCAGGAGCGCTCTGGGAGCCACCATTTCATACATAACTTCCTCTGTTACATCAAAGGCAGAGTGGGGCCAAACCTGTCTGTTTCTTGCTCAAGTGTTTATCTACTTTAGGACCCCCCTAGAAACCAACCCAAGCCTGGAAGATATCCTTGACATTGGATTTAAGGATAATATTGGGTCCTGTTGCTGCGCTCAGTTCTTTCTATAGGGCGAGTATATGGTTCCAAAGAATGCCATGACCTGCAATTCGAGAACTTTTGTTTAGGACATGATGTGAGGGCTCTGGGTATTTTGTTTTAAGAGGACGCTTTTTTGCCTGGTCATTGGTTTCATGTGGTCAGACTGACTGCATGTTTTGACTCAGGCCTCTATTTCCCTATATGGTTTGACCGCAATAGGTTGACCATCCCCTGATTGTTCATTGCAACAGACATGGGGCTTCATGACACGGACGGTGGTAAGGGTTTACCGGTACCGGTAAGGGCACCGGTACCGGTAAACCCTTACCGCCTTACTACAAGGTCCCTTTGCGGGTAGGTACTTTAACGCCTGCTGTTTAGCAGGCGTTAAAAACCAACGCGCAAAGGGACCAGGGTGCTAATTACGGTACCACAATTTGCGGTGCCGTAATTAGCGCCTTCCCCATTCCCATAGAGCCTTATGGGGCAAAAATGGGAATGGGGAAGGGCAATGGGGGAAGGGGGAATTACCGCCCCGCCAACCTTGGATTAGAGCGGTAATTCCCCTTTCCTCCAAGGCGGTGCCGGTATTTTGCCGGCATGGACCAAGGTGCTAATAGCACCTTGGTCCTCCGCCTACCGTGTAATGAGGCCCATGGTCTGTTATCCTGGTTCTATGTTCTTTTGCAGGACAAAATTACAATGTGGTAATTTATTTTTAGAAAATTACTTCGATTTACCACACGTTTTTTAAAATGTTTTTGTGTTAATGGTGGCCCCCCTACCACCTTTCCCCACCACTACTACTCCACCCAAAATACCTTCATCCCACCTACTAAACCATTTACCTTTAATATACATATATATTCCCCACTTCCCCATCAAAGTAATTTTGTCATAGTAAATTAACACATTAGGCCTCATTACGAGTATGGCGATAAGTGGTAAAATTGGAGACAACTCGGTTATCTCCAATTTTACCACTACGCCAAATTACGAGTTTTGGCTTTGAATGGAAGATTTACCTCCAGCAAAACCCTGGAGGCAAATCTTGCCACTCAATGGCAAAAAAAATCGGCAGAATTCGTGGAAATTCTGCGTCTGTAATTCCGCAAGAAAAAGCCCGTTGGGTCCAATGGACCCAAAATAAATGGGGATTAACACCGCTACCACCACTTGTAATCAGGCGGAAATTTCACCTGACCAAGTAGCAGTAACGGTAAATCCATTTGGTGGTATTTCAGAGGATTTTCCTCTGAAATACCTACAAACTAGTAATGAGGCCCATTGTCATTTACTTTTGCAAAAGAAAGGCACACCGTTATGCTGCCCCCAGAACATGGTTATGTGCTTTCATGTGGGCGTGCAAGGGGTAATTTGCAAAGATGCTGAGCTACAGGTGTTGCTTCGTATTTCTTGATTATATGTGCAGCCTGTGCTTTCTTCTTTTGGCAAAGGTCACGTTAGCTTTTCAATCACTAGGATGAATGTTGCCATTGTCCTTGGATACCCCTTGCCATCTTGTCAGCAACTGATAGTTTCGCTGCACCAAGCGACATTTGCGGTTCCGCGATGGTGCTTGCGTTAAAGGTGAACTGTCATGGCTCATGTAAGTTTTGCATTGAAGTGATCGCCGGTGGATCCGTAAAACATGTTAAATCCCCCACAAAATGAGCCCTCCTGTAGGCAGCCATCTTTTCCACTCCAGTTTCAATGTATCAATAATAAACTTTTTGATCATTTCAGGACTCTCCCTACCACTGTGAGTGCAAATGGCTGCAGTTACAAAATATCAATAATGGACTTGAATAATGAAGCATTTGTTGAATTTGTTGAAGGAACTTGGGGTTGGTCACCCTAGGTTACCTGGGGGCAACCAGACGTGGACTCCCTGCTCACTGGGCTCAGAGAGGCAAAGCTTCACCTCACTGATGATGCCCAACAAGGCTGAAACACGTGTATGGGGTTGCTGTTGGTACTCTTGTTCAGAGAGGAATTGCCATAGCATTTCAGTGCTGGACTGCCCATGTGGGGGGGGACAAAGACTGATATGCAAATGCCTATTTCCCATCTGTGAAAGGTACAGTGAGCAAAAAGCAGATGGCTGCGAACTCTCAATGTGGTTAACAACCACTGAACAGGTTATCATGCCTTGTTCTTCCGAGAGAGGGGCGCCTGCTAACTTTGTTGAATTCTTTGAAGGAACTTGGTGTTGGTCACCCTAGGTTACCTGGTGGCAACCAGACGTGGACTCCCGGCTCACTGTGCTTAGAGAGGCTCAGCTTCACCTCACTGATGATGCTCAACAAGGCTGAAACACGTGTATGGGGTTGCTGGTGGTACTCTTGTTCAGAGAGGAATTACAATAGCATTTCGGTGCTGGACTGCCCATGTGGGAGGGACAAAGACTGATATGCAAATGGATATTCCCTTCTGTGAAAGGTAAAGTGAGCAAAAAGCAGATGGCTGCGAACTCTCAATGTGGTTAACAACCACTGAACAGGTTATCATGCCTTGTTGTTCCGAGAGAGGTGCGCCTGCTACCTTTGTTGAAAATGAAGCATTTGTCGACTGTAGTACAATGATGCACTTGCGAAATAGACTAATTTACAAGTACATGTGTACTGGTATTTTGACCATCTTTCCTTCTTGCTTAAATTCTTACTTTTTTCTTTCATTCTGCCATACTTCATTTCTTTTACAATGTTTGTTGGTTTCGTGAATCTTTTTATCGCCATTGTTCCTTCTTTGTTTCTTTAATTATTATTATCTTCTTTGAGTTTTTCTATTTCTTTATTAATGTCTATGCATCTGTTTTCCCGTTTCATTTTCACTTCTCTTTCTCCCGTGACTTTTGGGTTCATTTTTCTTTCTCCGTCTTTCCTGCTCTTTGACTTTTTTCCGTCTTTCCTTGTTTCATTCTTTCATTCTTTCTTTGTCTGCCTCTTTCTTTCAGTCTTTTAGTCAGAAAGAATGAATAGATGGAATACAATTCAGAAAGAGAGAAAAAGGAAAGAAAGAAGCATATGAATGAATACAAGACTGAGAGAAGGAAAAGAATAAGTAAAGAGCTAGAGGAGGATAGCTCAGCACCAACGTGCTCCCCTTGAAAGCAAGACGACACCGAGCACCACAGGTTCGATACCCGGGTTGCGCTTAGAAACCTCTGGTTATTAAGCATGTTATAAATAACCTATCATATCATAAGGAAAGGGAAGAGAGCATAGATGATAAATGAAGGAACGGAGTGGAAAAGAAGAGAGGAATATCAAAGAAATTAATGAAAAAATAAGGCAAGCAACAGAAAGATGAAAGCAGAGGGCAACCTGAAGGCTTGAAAGAATGGAAGAAATACGATTGTGTAGATGATCTGCTTGCACATTTGCCAACTTGGTATTTGATGCTGCAAATAGAACATAAAGGTGTGCTAGGGTCGGAGACATGAAGTTTCCCGAAACCAACACGTCGAGGCTTTCAAACTGCTGTTGGCAAAACACACGTGACTTGGCCGTCGTGCCTTGGGATCATTTGGAAACCGTACACTTGCAGGTATCTGGGCCTGAGAGAATCGAGTGTAAAAGGAACGAGGAAAATAAGTGGAAAGGCGTTTTTGAAAATATTAAATGAAACAAAAAGCATTCATGTGCGAAGGCAGTAGGTGGCTCAACCATTCTCTTCGAACAAATCCTACTGCTCTTTAAAAAAAAAAAAAAAAAAACGGTTCGTTTTGACTCTGGAAGACACAGCAGAGCTTTCCTGTGAGCACGAGGGAGGAACAGGGCCCCTAACATGCAAAGCCATTCCAAGTTCAGGAACTGCAATGAACCCCCAAAGCTCTTCCTCCCCCTTTCCGCAGTGCTGGACACACATCGTAATTGCAGCAGCTGCAAACATTTATACACTTTTAATCCCCGGCCTCTTAAAAAGAAAAAAAAACACAGGTCCCAAAGAAAGGCCAAGCAGCAGTTAGGTGGGGCTCCCCGACTATTTTTATGGATACCACTGGCAGTGCAGATCCCTCAAGCAACTTTCTCGAGCAGAATTAAATAATTGTTCTAATAAATTATTACCCCTTGGCCTGCTCATGACCTCGACCACCTGTTTATGAGCTTGTGTTTTTTTTCCACTGCTGTTCTGCGTAATTGTATGAGGTTACTTGGCCACACCGTACATTTGGATGGCTCCAGACTGATTTCCCGCCGAAAGGGGTACTAAAATATTTAGGGCCAAATAGCAGAAAGTGTCTTGTTGAATAATGCATACTTGCCAACCATACGAATTTAGGCAGTAGGCTTCTGCTTTTTAAGCAGTTCTACCACCTACAGATTTGGGTGACAGATCCTACTGCTTTTTACAGTGGCAGGTCATGTATGTGACTTTAAGGCAGGTTGCATGCCAACGCATGCAGCACATGAATTGCCCTGTCTGTACAGTGGGCTGGTAGGTGATTACGTTGATTGGGCTCAGACCAATCCACTGACCTGACAGTGACATGACTCTGTCCTGCACTCTTGCTGGTACAACCCTTAGGTGAACCACCAGCGAAGGCAAGTGGCAGAGTGTACCACCATCACACAGCATCTGCCTATCAGACTGATGGGGGAATCAGTCTCCATATCATTCAGTGTTCAACTTGCACTGCAGGAATACATATGTATTGCCTGGGCTGCTGCTACAGAGCAGTGGCAAACGCTGCCTACCAGTTCTGTGTGATTACCTTCTGTGAAGTTAGGTAATCGAATTTGGTGTTGACTTACCATTCAGAATTATACATTTTTAATATCTGAACATCTTTCCATGTTGTGCTGTTTGATGGGTTGTGTATTTTATAGTGCTTCCATGGTGCCAACAATGTATGCTTTGTATTTTCCTGTGATGCCATTGGTATGCAAATTATTATTTTTGAAACTTGAAAAACCCTACATCTCTTTGGTCACAGAATGTTGGCAAGTGTGAATAATGTATAGAAGACTTACTCAGGAGGTGGCAATGTTCATACAGCAATAATCTTATGACCAACACAGGCGCACAAGACCCCAATGTTATGGGCAGCTCCCACCCTGCCTCCGAACTAGACCAAAAGTCCTTTGTATGTCCCTGGATGGAAGCCATGTCAGGTGCCGGGGCTGCATTGCACTGTCATGCTATGCTGTGCTCCTTTCCACTGGTGTTTGTACTTCTGCCGCTGGCGTGGCCTTGTAGCGCTGTTGGCGTGTCTGGAAGCGTTGCAGGCCCGAGCGTTGGTGCCTAGCTGTAGTGTGACTTTCCAGGTGCACTGCTAATGGCGCTGCCTTCTAGTCACTGCCTCTAAGGCACGGTGTTTTGAGGGTCCTATGTGATAAAGTCGTGGACGAAAATGCCAGCAGAAAATGCCACCTTTTCAAATGCATTTTTTCGTGCATTTATATGCGGGGGCAGACCCCCCCCCCCCCCCACAGCACCCCCATTATCCCATTAATATTATATATATATGTTATATATTATATATATATTATATATATATTATATATGATATATATATTGTATATATATATATATATATATATATAATTATATTATATATGAATATATTATGAATTATCCCATATATATATATATATATATATATATATATATGTATATATATATATATATATATATATATATATATATATATATATCCATAACCCACCCCCCACATATAAATAGGTTGGAAAATGCATTTTAAAAAAAATAAAAATTGGCTTTTTCAGCTATGTTTTTTTTTTGTTGTCGCGAGATTATAACTGGATACGGGTTTGAGCATGGTACAAACCATTTCAATCTATCCAGCCTTGAGATCATGCATGAGGGGTTCTTGAGTGTGAAGCAGATGGTAGTGTCATGTGTGTCTGACATGGCAATGAGGGATGTCATGACCGACAGCCACAAATGTGCTCCGATCGTAGTGTTGCGAGTGTGCTGCTCTGGGCCATGGTTTGTCACAAAGATTTTAGACTGTGACAAATCACTGCCCTAGTGGTGTCAGAGAGCCTGCCTGGTCTGGGGGTTGGTGTATTGTGCCCCCGCCCGGGGTATCCAGACCTTAGCATGTAGGGAGAAGGAAAGAGAAAGGGGAAGCAGGTGAAATGCAACAGGCTTTGTGAAATTAATGTTTTGTGATAGCTTGGGTGCGTGTGATCCAATAAATTGAACCACAGTCCGGGATTGCAGAAAGGAAGGTATGTTGTAAACACGTCTGACATTAAAAGAATTAACAATGTGAAGTACTTTAGATGGACACACGGTCTGATTTTCAAATGAGTGGAAAATGAACGCATAACATTGCTTTGACGCTTCCGATTTCTCCTCAAGTTCATTTTTGATCCTTTCCAAGGCATAGGAGGGCAACGCAGTGAAGTTGGCGTCTCCACTTTGCTCCTTTGACTCAGCAAGCACCCAGGTTTATGCCTTGTTGCAAAGCAGACACGATCTTCCTACACCCCCAGGTGCTTTGGAGTAAGGCAAAGGCCGCTGCAGGTAATGTAAGAGACCAGGGGTGAGGGGGATGCCCGTCAAGACTTCTACATGAGTACAGTGTTGCTTGCTTCGTAGATGTAGTACATCTGCGGGGAATAGCAGCCATCTTAGATATTAGCAGTCATATTGGGGCACAAAGCTTAAACGTAGCACAGCAGGAAGCATCCCAGGTATAGGCCGCGAACATGAGCAAGGGAATAGGTTTTATTCCGGGCATTGATGAGTAAGACCAGAGTCACACAGATCCATAAACCCTGCAATGTCTAAAATGTTGCAAACCTTTGTGCCCTCGGAAGAATGTGCCCTGCAAGGCCATGGGAGGAGGGCTCAGCGTCTTTGTAAGATACAATCCCACGAGAAGGAGGGCACGGGCCTGCGGCTCCCACCACTACCACTTCTAAGTTATGTACAAGCCAGCCCCAGGCCACTGATCACAAACCTGTTGGACCACCGATTGGTCAAAAAGATCAGAAAGTAGGGGCTTCCTGTCTTCACTCCTAGGTCACGTGATTTGTGCTGTGAGATGCAGGGAGGGATGAAATTATAGCCCAGAACGAGGGGGAAAGACCTTGGAGGGGTGCCGGCTTGTCTGAGAGCGAGTAGAGTGCATCAGTTAGTGTGACCTCAGCCTCCCCTCAGCCCCCGTCTGTTCATACCAGGTGCACTGCTACATAGATAAAGATGTGTTGTTTAGTTATATAATAAATTGCCAATCACCTGCATTGTGACCAGTGACAAATTCAGCATTCAGAATTCAGAAAGAAGATGGACGGGCAACCCCTATGGAGCAGGTAACCTATTTGTCGAGTTGCACCAAACATCTGTGCAGGTTTTCACTGTATTTAATGATGCCACTGATGAAGCTGTATACCTTCTTAATGTGCTGCTCATGCTGGTTTTGCCAGAACTCACCGTGGCAGCAAAGTTCTTTATTGACGCTCTTTCCCTTTGTATTGAAATAAACCTTGTTATCCCTGCAAGAGGTGTGGGCCTTTTTCCTCAGTGGGTTGTATTTTTTCTGTTGACGGCGTCTAGGGTCTTTCCTACATTTGGTGACCTCGACGTGATCCCAGCGACCCCCACGATGACGGAGGCTTCCCGGCCACTTCTCTGAAGGGGCCGTGCCCACCTGCAGCGACCAATCCCAAGCGTGCAACTCGAAGAGGTGTGCAGGAGATGTTTTCACAGAATTCCTGTCTGATCTTTGGAGCGGGTCACGTTTCCTGGGAGAGTACAGGCCGTTAAAGGTGGGTCGGTGTTGATATTTAGTTTTGTGCGTAGGCAGTTTGATAGTGTGTGTGTGTGTGTGTGTGGTGTGTGTGTGTGTGTGGAAACAAGGAGGCATAAGTGCTTACATGGGGCGACCGGGAGGTGGGGATGGTGGACTGGTAGTGACTTTTATGACAAACGTGTGCGCTGTGTAGAATTGTAAGAGTTGGGATTTTGGGCACCCAAATTGCAAAAATGGGAGGAGGGATGCCATTAGAATATATGTATAATGCATTACCATTGTACAGGGACAAAATTGAGAAGTACCACAAACAATTGGTGGTAGAGACACAGGCGGTTGGGGAAGTGCCCCGCTCCTGGTCAGAGCAGGGCACCCACAATAGCAGGATATTAGATCACATGAGTACGTTCTTAGCTGCTAAATATAAGGGTAAGGAGTAAGTTGCTTACCAGCCACTCCTGTTCTCCAGCATTGGTATCTTTCATAGATTCACATGCTGTGAATATTCCCTGGCGTCAAGCTGGGAATACTCGGGTTACCTTAACCTTATAGATATAATTTAAACTAAAAGTTAAGTGCATTTTTGTATCCCCCTCGTTATGGGTGCTTTGGGCCCATCCAATGGGATATCAACTAGCAGGTTCCTTCTCCCCAGCCTTCCTCATATTCTGACCAGTCATAATGGATCCTGTAGTGGATTCTGAGACCTTTTACCTGGCCGGGGTGGAAGGAGGGCACATGTGAATCCATGAAAGATACCAATGCTGGAGAACAGGAGTTACAGGTAAGCAACTTACTCCTTCTCCAGCATTGGATCTTTGATAGATCCACATGCTGTGAATAGATTGCATAGCAGTATTGACTAGGCAGTTGCAGGCAGGTAAAAAAGGACTCCTACCTTATTGGAATAGACGCTGCAGAACTGCTCTCCCCGTCTGTACGTCTGCTGCATGTTGCTTTTCCAAACAATAGTGTCTGGTAAAGGTATGGGGCACCTTGCAAGCTGCCGCCTGGCAAATGTCTCTGAGCGGCATAGTGCTGCTGATGCAGCCGTGGCTCGTGTAGAATGTGTTTGAGGCACACTTTGGAGCACTCTTCTTGCTTCTGCATGGCAGAAATAATTAGTTGACGTAATCCATCTAGCCAAACTCTGCTTGGATATTGCTTTACCCCTGTTTGGTGGGCCAAAAGCTACAAAGAGTTGCATGGACCTTCTAAATGATTTAGTTCTGTGCAAGTAGTATTTGATGGCCCTTTTGACGTCCAATTCATGCAACGCCACTTCCGCGTGCCTAGTGGGTTGTGGAAAAAACACAGGCAGTGCTATGTTGGTATTTTTGTGGAATTCTGTTGCCACTTTAGGAATCAATTTTGGATTGGTCATCAGTAGCACTTTATCTTTACAGACGCGCGGGTATGGTTTGTGGATTACTAACGCCTGTAACTCAGATACCCTCCTAGCTGACGTGACCGCCACTAGGAAGGTGACCTTGCAGGATATATGCTTTATGTTCGCCGTGGCCAGTGGCTCAAATGGCTTTTTCATGAGCCCTGTGAGGACTGTAGTTAAGCTCCAATCTGGACCAGTTGGCATTGATGGCCAGAAATCCATAAAAAGTCCTTTTAGGAAGTGCTTGATTAGCCTGTCGCTAAATAAGGGTGTACCACTTCTTTTCCTTGTATATCTGGAAAAATGGCTGCTAAGTGCAGCTTAATGGATGAGTGACTGAAACCATCCTTTGCCAATGAGAGTAGGTAAGGGAGAAGTTGCTCGGGAGTTATGTAAAGTGGCTCAAGCTTTTCCTGTGTTTGGCAACATGCACAGAATCTTTTCCACTTGAGGCGATACGATCGGTTTGTGGCGGGTGTCCTAGCTGCCTCTATGATGTTTCTACAGTCCTATGGAAGTGCTAGTTGTCCAAATTCTACGAAGTCAGGAGCCATGCTGGTAACCGTAGGGACTGCGGGTCGTGATGTAGGACCCTTCCGTGATCTTGAGAAATTATGTCTGGTTGCTTGGACAGCCTTATCGGCTGATCTGCTGCTAGCTGGAGAAGGTCAGAGTACTATGTCTGTCGCAGCCAGTCTGACGCGATGAGAATGACTTTGCAAGGGTTTGTCATGATCATCTGAATTGTCTGATGTATGACTGGAATAGGTGGAACGAGAATGCATCTCCCTTGGATCTGCGCTGCAGGGTTCTGCTTGTGTACACCGGGCAATTTTTGTTGCTGGCTAAGGCAAAGAGGTCTATGCCCGGCCGGCCCCACCGCTTGAATACTCTCTGCAGTTGTTGATGGTTATCACCCACTCGTGCAATTGTGCCGCTTGTTTGCTTAGGCTACCCGCTATGCTGTTTTGGACTCCCAGTAGGTGGAATGCCTGTAGTCACATCTGCTTGGATATCGCCCATTCCTCTTTCATTTTGAAATGTTTTATTAGGTACATAATACATAATATAATACATGAGATTGTGAGTGAGAGAGTGGGATAATGTGTACAGAGGGCAAGGTGGACTCCGCTTTTTCAATGCTCTGGCCATCACTGCTCAGAGACGCCACTACATTGGGTGAGTGAACCACTTCCGAATGAAAAATATTTTAGAAGAGCTCTAAAATTTTTGAGGTTAGGCCCAAGCTATCGTTAAGGTTTACTCCATTTCTGGGGGCGCAGACACTGTTGAAGTATGTGCCACTTTGCGTTAAGCACTCTGGGCAAGGAATTTAAATATTGAGATTACCATTGATCTTTCAGAACTCAAAGGGTGATAAAAATGAATTTTCTCAATGGGAAAATCCAAGGCCCTGGCATAGAAGCATTATGTATTAGATGAAGTTTCTAACATACCATCTTATCCTTAACCAGGAAAGCAATGCAGGGAGCACTGGGATGTCGAGAAGTGATCTCTGCAATACAGTCCCAAAATAAGGAGATCTTCAGCATTCTGCATTTGCTGGAGCTTACCAAAGGCTTTACAGGGAAGCCCTGCATACGTGGAATTCCCGTTACTTATACTGGAAATCACAACTGATCTCACCAAAGTTACTTCTCGTGGAGAAAGGGGGAAAAATGATGTAATGCTAGTTTCCCCTGAAAGAAGCAAGATTGCCTTACTTTATTGATTTGAGGTATCAAAGGCATAGGTCTGTCAATCCAAAAGCCTTCTTTCCAAATCACATGAGTCTTGTTGTCCCGAAGAAAGGATTTCACAAGCCTATGACTGGTACATGAACTTCTTGATCACAGAAAAAAAGGAGGACAGATGCAAACATTGAGCACCGGGGCCCACCATGCATGAGCCTGGTGATTGGGCATGCGCATGCGCCAAAGTGAATGTGATATGTCCTGTTGCTTGGAAAGGAGTTGAACCACTCCAATGCTGGCCTGGGTAGCTCAGGTTGTTTGTGTTCAATGGCACAGAGTCTTGTAGCAGATAGATGAGTGGATCTGCTTCCTGCAAAATGTCCTCCCTCCTTGGAAGCAATGCTGCCTTTGCTCTTTACTGTGCCCACCTCATGTTTAAGAACAATGGAGAAACAGGTATATTTTAGGAAGATAGAAGATCAACAATGACATTAAATATGTCTGTTATATGTCCCGGACCATCACACAGCAATCTTTGCATTGGCCTGGATTTCCAGTGTAGTGAAGTGAATTGTTCCTTTCACAGTTCTTGACCCTCAAAGATCAAAGATTATTTTTCAAGACTGTTCTTGCCACAGTCTTGCACTTGATCTGTTGTTCATCAAATCGTCTTGCACTACTAAATTCACTTCACTAATTTACACATATTGTCAAGAAACATTGAATATATGGCATTTTGGAATCTTAGAATTTCAATTTGTGTCCAGTCAAAATGGATCTCAGAGTCTTTTCCTTTCAAAGTGTTCTCCTCTATCACACATCAAATCTCAGCCTTTCCCTTTCAGTGTGTTCAACTTTATGGCAAATCACAATCTCAGGGATTTTTTTAACCCCTTCTGATTGAGTTCTCTACTTTGGTGTGCATACAGGGGATTTACTTGATTCAAAAAAGGCTTAAAGCTCCAGGTTTGGCAGCTATACCACCGGAGCTCCCGCTTGACAGAACTCCTGTGATTTAAGAGGAATGGATGGCCTCAATATGCGGTTTACATATCTGCAAACACACTGAATCAAAATGACTTCTGTCAACTCACATGTGATTGCAGGGAATGCCTCCAAAGTAGAGTATGTTGGTCCCACAATTTCTTCTTATGTCTGTGAGTCAAATCCCAGCAGTTTCACTGCCTATTTTCCCTTTGCCTTCATGCTCCCACAGTGGATATTCTCCCTGGGCTTTAGTAGAGTGCAACTTTGCGGATTATGTGCTATATGTGTTGTAGTGGATGGGGCACTAGGACCAGCTTTGATTGATGAGTAGTTGTTGTGAGCTCAACAGTTTAAATCATTATATATAGTTGGAGAATAGGTGGATGTCAAGTGATTTCTAGCGAGGTCACAGAAATTATCAATTAACTTCATGCAGTTATAAACTGTGGACATGCTTAGGCCATGTACAATGGCCACCAGCAGCAGCCCTTGACCTGTGTTTCATTGCTGAAAGTTTCCATAGGATTACCAGGCAGACTCTGTCTCCTGCAAAGCCTTTCTCACTTTCTAAAAGGTCTGTCACCTCGCAGAAGGGGACCCTCTCCACTCCAGCCAGTTTCAGCAGTGAGGTCCTCAGCATTGTTGCACAGTGCAGGAGTTACGGACAGTGGGGAATTGTGATCTGGTATCATCAGAGGAGACTGTGACTGCTCTTAAGTCTCCACTAGAGCTGGGCACAAAGCCACTCTACCCCATGGGTATTCTCATTTTCCAAGTTTACTCCACTCAGTCCTCCTGGAAGAAGGAGACCCCAGCAAAAACAATGCCCATGTGAAGGCGTGCAGGCCAATCAGGATGTTGGTGTGGTCAAAGCACGGATCCCTCTTGATATCACCCTTGGCCTATGTAGGAGCACGAAGGACACGCAACATTGTCTTACTTCAACTTCATATTTTATTATTAACTACTGCCTCTTCCTCCCTGAGGCCCCTCGTCTTCCTCCTCTTACATCCTGCTCCTTAACCCTTGAGGGTGCAGGCTCTTTCCCTTGCAACACCTCCCACCACACAGGGATCTCTGCACTGACCCCAGGAAAACAGTCTGCCACATTCACTACTGGTAGGGTCCTGGACAGAGTCTAAGTTTGTCAAGAAGAGCAGCAGGTGTTCCAAAGCGGAATGAAAGGTTTTATCAAATAAAAAATGAAGTGTGATGGGCAGGATGTATGCAAAATTTGGAAGCCTGAGCAAGGTTGCTGAAAAGCTGGCGTTTTTCTTGAGGGCTCTCTAGCACCCATCGCCACTAAAGTAGCACAAATGTCTGAGGTTCACTGAAATAACTGACGATGGTTAAAGAAAAAAGTCTAATATCAGTGGGGAACTGTGACTGTCACTAAAATATATGGGTAAGCTACCATATTGTGATCTTTCCATTCTTCCGAGCAGTGCTTTCTGGGCAATCGTTACACCATGGGGATTTGCCTCTGGAACAACTATGTAAGCCCTGAGCAAAGCATACATCTTATTTCCTTGCACATTCCATATGGATGGAACTTGGTTTGTTTCCTTTCATTAAATCGTGCACCACCTAGAGCCTGAACGTTTGCCCTACTTTGGTTCTTCCATGCTCCCTGTTTTTCTTTGCACCTCTTGCAGGCCTAAAAACCTTAGTCTAGTCTTGCAGAGCTGTCTAGATCATCTACGTTTGAGACTCCCCCTGAGGTGTTCCTTGATAGGTGGCAGTATGTTATAATCACTTTCGATTCTTCAGGGAGGATGCAGAATGGCCAGGTTACAAATGATAAGGGTTCTCTTTTTCTGCGGGTATCTCCGGGTAACAGTTCAGTTCATCAGAAAGCCTTTAAACTAGGGTTTCGAAACTGAGGAGAACTGGGAGCTATTTAGCTCCTGCTTCTAGCATAGTATAGCCTGGTTAGCTTGAAACCAACAGCTACCAGGAGCCACTTTTGGCTCCTAGGGCCAACTGATGCCTTCCAAATATGTAAATGTGACATTACCTTTGAGTATTTGAGCATGTTAATAAAGAGAATTAGACCACATCTAATACACATTTAAACACAATGGTTCATACAAAATGGACAACAAGTTAAAGGAGGATCTCTGGAAGCTCCTGGTTCCACTGTGGTAGCTCCTGCCTACAGGGTGATGCCCAACAGCTGGAAGATGGCTTTAGCTCCTGCTCATCGAATCGCAATGTCAAACCCTGCTTTAAGCACAAATAAGACCAGAGACATCCACCAGCCAACTCATCCATATCAGCAGAGGACTCAAATGACATCCACAGGAAGCATTCGTTCAAAGCACTCATCCAAAGTTCTCTGAGCTGTTCATAAACACAACATACACTAACATATTTTACTCATAATGGTCAGTAGGATAGGCAAATAGGTCCCAATACCTCTCCTTCCCATACACACAAGCACAGGCACAGTCAACCAGTCTGTCATACAGTCAGCCACACAGTCAGACAGATAACCACCTCATCTCAAATCCATGAAGATTGTATGTATCACCTCAACACGCACCTCGACTAGCAGTCAGGAGACACAACGCCCAGACAACTCACGGACATCAGGACAGGTGAGACTTGATCTTGAAACTCAATGGAACAACGCAGAGAGAGACTCCAAGCATATGATTAACTACATCCAAGCAAAGAACAAACAACAAGCATGGATCCGACCCATGACACTAGGGAGACTGAAGGATGAGGGCAGAGCTCTATTCAGTGACCCACTTCAGACAAGACTTGAACAAAGGTGCCACTCTGACAAATCATCACACATTGGAGATGACAGTATGAGCAATCTAGGCACAATTCCTCTCAATAGCATTCAACTAGATGGATCAGGTTCTAAAGCCATGGCCAATTTCCAGGGCAACCCAAAGCTCCATATGTACATGTGTGCCACACCTGGACTTACATTTTCCATGCCTGAGCACAAACCGCATTACACAGTGCCAGGACAAATGGCAACGGCATTCCAGAAACCTGCTTTGTCACCACCAAGCACCCCTGAATGCTCGGGCCTGCCTTAGCTCGGGCTGGCGGGCCGTTACCAGCCATGTCCGACCTGCTTATTGGGCATGAATGGCATATTATTGTTCTGTACTGAAGGCAGCAATTGTGAGCAGATGTAACACTGCATGCAGCACAGTCTCTGTGACTTTTTCATACTGGGTGATAGCTTACCGATGGCCTTTCCATGAAGATTACTGCAGAAATAAGGTCCCAGAAAGTACCACTTTCTAGCATCTGACTATTTCCGTTCCTTGTGTGGGATGAAGGACTTCAAACCCAACACTCTTGCCTACTTCAAGTAGGGAAAGGGAGACCCATATTTATAAGAGCACTTTCCATAAATATTGCTGATGGGCTGAGCTCCACCAATTAGGGAACATTCGGCTGGGGACTCGCCTTCAAACCTGGGACAAAATGACCCATTGGCCTATCAGATCATTATGAATGCTAATCAGGCTCATAATGGTCTATAGGGCAATAGAGCACTGCTTGAAAAGCAGGCCTGTGTGGGCCAGTGTGGGAAAGTCTTTTGGCCAAAGTGGGACAATTTAATGAGTGACTTTAATGTGCAGCTATTAGTTTTGTACTGGGTTACTGAGCAAATATTCTTTAAAAAATGCAATTTTCAAGACATTTTTCCCCCAATCTCCTCCTTGGTTGGTACTCAAATAGTTTGTGACAAAAAGAATTAATTTCCGTGTGCGACGGTGGCCACTTTAACATTGGTGACCTAGCCAATTTTATGGGATTACCATGAAATGATCGAAAATAAAATACCTACTGCAAAATGGCCGAATTGTTTTGGTCGATTTTATTTTAATATTGCGGGTAGAACACTCCCACTTCCCCCTACCTTAACCTAAACCAATACCCCACCCCCATCTAATTTTTGTAAACAAATTACAAAAAACCCTAACAAATTTGACCCAAGAAATTCGGTCATTTTGCAGTAGGTGTTTTCGATTTCGATCATTTCTTCAGATACCAATTTTATGCCCCAGTCCAACCTTAGTGCTAATGGACAAGATATCAAGCATATCACCATCACAACAACTAATTAACATAGCAGTATTTATCAGCCTTTGTAAATTGACACAGAGGGGCAGATTCTCATAAAATAGCGCAAATGGAAAGAGAGCAGAGAATGCGCTTGTTTCATTTGAGCTATTTTTAGATATGCACAGGTCACCTTATTCTCAAAGGTGGGAGGGGCTGAACAGTGGCTCACAAATGCGCTGTCCAGCCCCCTTGTATATATTAGTGTCGGGAGCTACGATACCAATGTATGACAGGCTCCCAGCAACCACGTGTTTGCTGGTAGCGCATTTCACCAAGAGGGGACGTAAGTAGGACCCGTCACAGTGAAATGACAAAAAACAAAAAAAAGGAAAGCATTTCCACTGTGACAGCCGCGATTTAACCCATGGCTGTCATATGTCAAAGAAAAATCATAACAGTGTCACAAATGACCCTGCCAGGATTTGCGATTGCCCCTTCGCCTGTTTCAAAAGGCACAGGGGAGGACACTCAATTCAGGGCATTTAAAAGCACGTCCAGATAGTGAATCCTCGCCGCCCCCAGTATTAACAGAAATGTACAAAAGGGGATGATAAAAGGGCACGTGAATGTCATTCAGATGACTTTTGGTAACTGGGCTTCTTTTTTTGGCGCAAAATGATTTGAGAATCTGACGCATAGTGCTCAAGAAAACAATTAAATAAATAACACACGCTAAACTTCTATGGGCCTCATTTCGGGTCCGGCGGTAACCCTGCCTGTGCTACCGGCGGGCTGCCGCCAGACCCGTAATATTTTACTGGCGCCCATCTTCCTGGTGCCACCGGCTCATTACGAGTCCAGTGGCCAAAGAAGTCAGGCGCCGGCAAATTGAATGTCCGGGACTTGCTAACGGTGCCGGTGCTTCCATTAAGGGTTTGCCTACCATGGCCGCTGCGCCACGGCAGGGTCAGACCTGTCGGGCACAGCGGCCACGGCAGGCAAATACGTAGTTTGCCAGTCCAGAATCAAGGGTGCGGGTGAGCTTACTGGGACCGGCAAACTTAGAATGAGGCCCTATGACACACAAAGTCCCCTTACGCACAAGGAATCTTGGGTAATCCATTGCAAATGGATGGCAAATGTTATGTTGTGGCACAATATTTATTGAAGACTTGATTTCCATAGCATGTCTCCACATGCCAAAATGAACAGTGGCCTTGGGCAGACTGTATGTTACATATATTTAGTCAAAGCCAAGTGCTAAGCTGCTTAAAGGAAAGCCTAAAGGCAGCTTCTCCAAAACAAGTGCGAATAAATAAAGCTCAAAGGATGCGCTTTTTTAATTTACATTTGTTTGCGAAATGTGTAGGTCACCTTATTCTCAAAGGGGACCTGCCTGTTTCAGTGGGTCTGGACAGCAGCACTAAGGATGTGCAGTCAAGCCGCTTTACATACATTAGTGTCAGTATTAGTGTGCTGCCGAAACGAATGTATGACATCCTGCCAGCACCCACATTGGTGACAGGGCCCATCACTGTGAAATCTAAACAAAAGAAGAAGCATTTCAATCTCTGCTTGCGGGTTAGAAATGCAAGCGCGCAGCAGCGGTTCGTACCGTTTCTGTTCCACTTAGAAAAATGCATGACATGATCAGGAACGGTGGTCCCTTCATGCAATGGGCATCCCGCTGTGCTGTTCCAATCTGGCGCAGGGGGCGCCATTGTTTGGTGTGCATTTTAAAGTACATCTGGTTTGTGAGTAAGGAATGAGCTTCGAGACGCCCTATTAATGGGCAGGGCGGAAAGAGGGGATTGGAATGTGAATAGCTATGATGCGCGCATTCAAGTGCCCTTTGTGGACAGGGTGTAGCTTTTATTGGCACAGTGATGAGATGTGCTCTTGCTCATCTCATCAATTCCTGAAATGCAAGTTTGAGAATGTGATTCTCAAAAACAGACACACGTAAAAAGCACAGTGGATGTACCTTTTTTTATTTGTACTTGTTTCAAAAATGAACAGGTCATCTTATGCTCATAGGTGATGTACACATTTTTGGGGGGCTGGACAGCCATAAAAAATATGCGCTGCCTGGCCGCTTTGCACACATTTGTGTCAGGAGCACAATACCAATACTAATATATGGCAGGCTCCCAGCACCCATGTGGTTGATGAGAGTGCATTTTACAGTGACATGCGCTTGAGGGGCATGTGACAGTGAAATGTAAACAACAACAAAAAATCTATCCCTGTTTGAGGGATAGAAATGCAAGTTTGACACCAGCAGTTCAAGCCATTGCTGTTATACTTGCATGGCAGGGACAGGAATAGCCCTGTCACAACTTGTGCATCAGCCCACTCCTGCAACAATCAGGTTCAGGGGAATGTGCACATCTAAAATGTGCACATTCAGATTGCCTTTCAGAATTGGGCTTCGCATTTTAATGCCGCAAGTGTTGGAATGCACAAGCGCATCTCATTACTTGGGCAAAATAGAAGGTTTGAGAATCTGTCCCCATGTGTCTCAGGGCACGATTCGCATCAAGGTGTCAAGCAGCTAAAAGGTCGCAGAAAGTGTTAGCAACCTTTTTGCTGCTTAACATCTATTCTGAAGGTGGCGCATTCTTCCAAAGTCGGAATGAATGCGCCACTTTCGGAATATGTGTGTCGGTTGCTAGTAAGGGCAGAAAACCAACCTACCAACCAGCACTTTTGGAATGTTTCATTTTTGAAGCCCAATCTCGTGGCATTCCTCCACTTTTGCAAAAGCAAAAAAGTAGCACCCATATACGGTAACAAATTGGTACCGTTCGGGTCGCTGTTGTGGAGGAGTTCCACTGTTGGTAGTATGACAAGCCCCCAGCCTCGCTGAGGGACCACTCAGTGAAGCTGGGGGCTTTGAACAAATGTGCTCTGTGCTCCTTTCCCCACCATTGTGCCGGTGCGCAGTGTTTGTAGCACAGAAATATAAATATCACGTGAGATATATATATGTATGTACATCACACGTGATATATATATATATTTTACTGTTGCATTGCATGGCCTGCGGTAGCGCCCATGTAGTTATGGTTAAGTTGCTAAATCCATTGGAAGAACACTTTTTGGGCGGCTTATAACTTCGCTCCCCATGGAAGAATCCTCACCAAACTTTGCAAAAAAAAGTAAATGGCCCACTCTGAATTATTTTGCAAAGTTTAGTGAGGTTTGGTCAAGGGGGGGAAAAGCTATAGGTGGGTTCCCAAAATGTCTTTTTTTCCATAGACATAATGGGAAAAAATGTCTGTTGCGCCTACAGCCCAAACCGATGGATGGATTTTCACGAAATTTGCAGCAGGAGCAGCGGCTTGGTCCCAAAAGTGTGTTTTTGTTAATTTGGTGTAAATCCGTCCAGTATTTTATTTTAAAACAACCAAAATGTAAGGCAAAAAAATTAGTGATATCTATGTCCGCTGCGCGGACATACTTCCCTATTCGCTCCGCAGACAGAACACCGATTGGATAATCGGCTTACATCATGTCCACGGACACACAACATGCTCTCTGATTGGCTGGGATGAGGCATGAGGTGCGTCAAATTTTTCGATGCGCCCACCATATTGAAACTTCCAGCACATGCGCTGGAAGTGAGCATAAATCCAACTTTGGGGAGTGTGTTGGTGTGTATGAGTGCTTGGATAGGGTGGGGGAGTAATAGATGGGTCAAATGCTGTATTTGTTTAGGTGGGAGGCCGTAATGTGTTTGCGGTGTCCGCGGTCCTCGTGGTTGTCCTCGGACATACTAAACACTGGGCGCACTACATGGGCTATTTTAGTTTAGTATGATGTTGGTTTTGGGTCGTTAGAAGAGCATTGGGTGAAGAGGGTATGTGTCGAAGAGTTTGTATGTTGGTTGTAATTATTTTTTAGAATGTTAATTGAAGTGCACAGTTTTGAGGTGGATGTATTATGTTTTGGGTTGTGGTCGTTTGGTAGGTGTTTGTTTCTATGGGTGTGTTATGCTGCAGTGGTTGGGGCTAGGGCCTAGAGTCTTGGGTGCATGGTCAAAGGCTGGAGGCCGTAGGCCATGCACCCAGGACTCTAGGCCCTGGCCACAACCACTGCATCATAACTCTGCAATTCTAGCAAACATTTTGATTGTAGTATGTGGGCTGCTTAGGGGATATGTTTTCAAAAATGTGAGTACTGATTGGTAGCAGTGTAATAATGTTTATAGGATAGTGAGATGATGTGTGTTTGTTTGTTTGTTGGATTGTGTGGGCGCACTACTGCTTATTTTAGTTTAGTATGATGTTGGTTTTGGGTCGTTAGAAGAGCATTCAGTGAAGAGGGTATGTATTGAAGAGTTTCTACGTTGGTTGTAATTATTTTTTAGATTGTTAATTGAAGTGCATAGTTTTGAGGTTGATGTATTATGTTTTTGGGTTGTGGTCATTTGGTAGGTGTTTGTTTCTGTGGGTGTGTTATGCTGCAGTGGTTGTGGCCAGGGCCTAGAGTCTTGGGTGCATGGCCGAAGGTCGTAGGCCATGCACCCAAGACTCTAGGCCCTGGCCACAACCACTGCAGCATAACTCTACAATGCTACCAAACATTTTGATTGCGGTATGTGGGTTGCTTAGGAGAAATGTTTTAAAAAATGTTAGTACTGATTGGTAGTAGTGTAATAGTGTTTATAGTATAAATCCTAGAGAAAAGCATCAGTTTTGTCAGTCACCAGCTTAAGGACAGAGAGCTCAGGTGGTCTACCATGGAAAAGGAATGTTTTTCCATAGCGTGGGCACTTCGGAAGCTAAGGCCGTACCTCAATGGACTGACCAAAGGCCCTTAGAATGGCTGATGAACATAAAGGATGAGAATCCTAAGTTGCTCAGGTGGTCCATTAGCCTCCAAGGCATTGACTTCACTATTGAGCACAGGCCAGGTACCCAATATTGCAATGCTGATGAGTTGTCCAGAACGTTTAACCGACCTGAGCATGAGATCCATCCAGGGTGGATTAATTCACCCTGTCCTTGGTCTGGGGGTGGCGGAGTGATTGTTAGAAAAGATCTCCCTTGAAGCAACTTTTCCTCCATAGTCTATTGACCACCAAACTTTTTTCCTTTGTTTCTGTATCCCAACCTGACTTTTTACAGTGGAGCACAGCCCTCAGATGCACTTCACTGGGCTTTATCTCATTGTTATGGTGAAACTTACACGTCCTTCAGGATGTCAGTACTGAGAAAATGTGTTTCTCTTAGTCTAACGACTTTGTTTGAACTTGTTGGTGACATTTTATCAATCGCAAAGGACATTTAAATATTGCGCAATGGGCCATTGTGTTTTTCGGCCCTAGACACTCTCCAGGGATGTTTTGGTGGTTGTACAATGTGCCTTAGGACAAACTGGAGGAAGCAGTAGCTTTTTCATATATATTTGTAACTTTTTATCGTGTCATACCGCATTAATTGTGTTTGGCCTAGACTTTAGATGGTGTCCAAGAAGGCTGTGCCACGAGATATTTTGTCTGTCCCTTTGGCCATTTTGACCTCTGACCTTGCCCCTGCCTTTCCAGGTGTGGGACTTCCTTATTTGGGCATGACGTTGCCCATGAAAGCCGCTTTTTTCGCGGGTCTCTGCAGGTAACTTATGGAGGCATCCAGGAAGTGGGCTGGGACTGTCTGGTCCGAATCCACACTACTGGTGCCAGGGAGTCCAGTGTGCATGAGGAAACCAGTGGTCCCCGAATGGACCGCTGCTGACGTGCATGTATGGCGCAGATCTTCTCATCGGTGGACCGAGTGCGAGCACTCGCCTAACTTTGGATATGAGGAGGGGCCCTGCGTCCATTCCACCAGAGCAGCAACTGATTTGAACACGTCTGTAGTAGGAACAAAGAATCCTGAAGAGCTGAGCAGAACAAAGTATGATCCTGAGATACACAGAACAGGGCTGGCACCCGAATCCCATTGTTGTCCCGGTTGAGCTCTGCTTTGTGCTTAATCTCAGAAGACCTGTGAAAGTGCTTCGAACCTTTTGAGTGGTGGGACTAATCGCTCTTGAAGCCTCCAGGTAACTCTGCAAGTAAGCCTTCTCAGAAGTGTCACTTGGCCATCCAGTGGACTGACCAGCCGAAACCTTGTGTACCTTTTAGGAGCGTCGCCATTTTGAGTTTTGACCCAACCATGTGGGGAATCTCAGCTTATCCTGCACAGCACCTTTCTACCACATTTGACTGTTGCAGTACCTTTGGGACACGAGATGGGAGGGTACGTCAAATTGCGAGAGTTGGCTGCCCCTGCATACCTGTGTGACAGTGACGGTCGCTAAAGGCAGTTTTTCAGTATTCCTACCAGTGCTCTGAGTCCTACTGCATCTGTGTTTTCTTCATTCTTCAACCAAATTGAGAGTAGCAGCTTCTGTGTCATACCTGACCTGTGTCAGCACCCGCACACACCTGTGCATCTGAGAAGCGAGCCTAGGGCAAGAAATTGAACCTCTGACGGCCACCGCCAGACCTGCCAAACCTGGACCAAAAACGAGCTACGGGTAGTGAGTTGTGAAATCACTTCCTGTTGGCCCTTTGTTCATCCAAACACTTTTACGCATGCAAGGCTATTTTGGTCTTCCTTTTGGCTTGAGTAGTATCCGCTTCCTAAAGCCCACCAAAAGTCAGGAACAGCTTTGTTCACCATCGCAGATCCTCTCCTAACTTTTGGAACCTGTTTCACTCCTTCAGAAATCTTCCCCTAACTTTTTCCTGCATCCTAAGAAGTACTTTGTGAACTTTACGCATGACTGGGCACTTTTACGCGGACCTCGTACATTGAGCACAAGTCTCCATTCATCTAAGGGCTGGACTTATAAAGTTAGGGTTGCCATCTCTGAAGGTTGTGTGTGCTATAAAAGTTGTTAACCCTTTTCCTTCACAGGTATTAATTAGTGGAGTTACAAACTTTCTTGCACGGTCTCCAGTGATTGTATATATGTCACATAGTGTGTTGCTTGTGTGATATTTTGCTAGTGCATTTCATGATCAATTCCTGTTGTTATTGGGCTTATAATAAATAGTATATTTTCTATTAGTGCCCGGCGAGGGCGCAATCAGAATGCAAGAGCCATTCTTATTGGCCCTCGCCGAGTCATTACCAGGCCGGGAATCCCTCTGTTGGGATTCCACGGCCTTTGTCCCCGGCGGGGGGGCGTGGCAACCCCTCAGCCAATGAGGAGGGCGAGCCTCCCCGCGGCTGAGAGGCTGCCTTCGCCCCCCGCCGGGGACTCGGGTAAGTCTTTTTTTTTAATTCCCCTCCCTCCCTCCCAACTGCCCCCCCTCCCCACTTACCTTCTTGTTCCTGCGTCCCTGGGGGGATGAGGGAAGCCTCCAGCTGTGTGGAGACTCGGAGCGGAGACTTACCCGTGTCCCCGGCGGGAGGGCGAAGGCAGCCTCTCAGCCACGGGGAGGCTCGGAGCGGGGATGGCCCCGCTTTGAGACTCCTCATTGGCTGAGGGGTTGCCACACCCCCCGCCGGGGACAAAGGCCGTGGAATCCCGACGGAGGAATTCCCAGCCTGGTAATGACCCGGCGAGGGCCAATCAGAATGGCTCTTGCATTCTGATTGCTCCCTCGCCGGGTACTAATTCTTGGTGTTTCACTGTGTGTGCTCATTGGAGACCCCTGACCACTCTCACCCCTCCTGAGATTTAGCCTGGACTGCTCTGCAAGCTACCGTGAAGATAGAGTGAAAGAGAAAAGGTGTGGAGAGAACATCTCAGAAGAATATATATATACCCAGAGCAAGTCGGATAGAAAAGGCTACAAACTTTATGTCCTCCCTTAGAAGCAGTCTAGATATAGACAGTAGAGATTACGATCAGTAGTTTGAGATCTTGACAACCTGGTTTACAAATAAGGCAGCAGGGCCTTTGCCACCGTTTAGCCTTTGCAGGAACATCAGATGAACAACTGGCTGTCCTTGTCTTTCCGCTATGGCTCCTTTTAGGTTATTTAGCATTGCTTTGTTTTGTCGACTCACCGCCAGTAGATCTTCCATAATTCCATGACGCAGTGTGCTGGTTCCATCCCTCTGTGTTCTAAATGTTGCTCCTTCTTCTCCTGTGGTTCAATTTGGAACCACAATTCTATCCCCATTATGTTTCATGTGAGAGGAAAAACCATTGATTTACTCTGGCTGATTTTTATTTCTGAGAATTCCCTGAATTGTATTACTTGTCGCAACAGCAGCTCATTGTTGGCGTATATCGAAATTATAGCTTGTGGGGACCTAATTGTATTCCCTGCTGTATGTGCCGTTCCCTGAGAATAGCGGCGAAGGGTTCCATCAATATGGTAAATAGTAGCGGAGAGAGGGGGGCAGCCCTGCCTTGTCCCCCTACGCATTTCCAGCTCCCCCAACAAGTGATGCCCGAATGCGATATTAGAAACCTGGAAGTGATAGAGGAGCTTCACAAAAGAAAGAATTCGCCCCCCAGACTCAACTTCCACAGGAAGGCAAAGAGATAAGGCCACTCAACTGAGTTGAATGCCTTCTTTGCCTCCAGCAGTACCGGGATCTAGGGCGAGAGAATTCCCCAAAAATGGTACAGCCCATACAAGGTGTGCATTGCAGGGATGAAGTCCAACTAGTCCACTAGGACCCGTCCTGGCATTATCAGGAGCAGGCGGTTGGCTGGGAAATTAGCATAGATCTTGGTATCGACATCAATGAGGGAGATTGGCCTGCCTGACGCAGACTCTTCAGGGGCTTCCCTTTTTGATGTAACATGGTTGTCTCTCACATGGGGGAATTCCCTGTTGGATGGCTCCCTTATACACCCTGAGAAGGAGCAGGGTCAAGATCTGTGCGTACACCTTGAAGAATTCACTAGGCAGTCCGTCTGGGCCTGGAGTCTTAGCACCTGGCTAAGTTTGAATCAGACCATATCCTGAATCACCCCATACAGAAACAACACCTGGCAATATGGATACGATTTATTGATGATATATTTGGCATATGCACAAGCTCTGAAGACTTATTGGAAGAATTGTTCATATATCTCAACACAATTGACCAAAGAATTCAGTTTACTTATGAATACTCCAGAAAGAACATACATTTCTTGGATGTAAACATTGAATCCATAGGAGACAGATTTAAAACTAACATCTTCAGTAAGGCAACCGATCGGAACAACTTGCTCCATAGATTGAGTTTCCATCAACCAAGACTAATACGGAACTTGCCCTATTGTCATGTCACGCGGGAGACTGGGGTCTGCCGCTCCCATTTCCTCCTGGCGAGTCTACCCGCGCGTTCGCGTCTGGGGACTCGCCGGGAGGGGAGCAACGGATTACAGGGCTGGCGGCCTTCGGCGCATGCGCGGAGGTCCTCTCTCTCGGTTCCGCGCATGCGCCGTGGGGGCTTGCCTTCCAAGCCTCGTTCTGGGTTCGCCGGCGCCCGGAAACGGAACGGTTTGCGTTCCAGGCCTCTCGGGCGCCGGCGGCCCATAAAAGAGGCCGCTAGTCAAAGCTGCCCGCGTCTCAACGCGGTTTGCTTCGCTTTCCTCGTTGTTCCTGCCCAGCCTTACCTGTGGCCTGTCCTGGGCCTACCTGCCTCCAGCCTTACCTGTGGCCTGTCCTGGGCCTACCTGCCTCCAGCCTTACCTGTGGCCTGTCCTGGGCCTACCTGCCTCCAGCCTTACCTGTGGCCTGTCCTGGGCCTACCTGCCTCCAGCCTTACCTGTGGCCTGTCCTGGGCCTGCCTGCCTCCAGCCTTACCTGTGGCCTGTCCTGGGCCTGCCTGCCTCCAGCCTTACCTGTGGCCTGTCCTGGGCCTGCCTGCCTCCAGTCCTTACCTGTGGCCTGCCCTGGGCCAGCCTGACTCCAGTTCTTATCTGGGTCCTGTCCTGGGCCTGCCTGCCTTCAATCCTCACTTGGGTTCGGCCCTGGGCCAGCCAGCCTCCAGCTACTACCTAGGTTTTGCCCTGGGTCAGTCTTCCCTCAGCCCATTCCGGAGTTCTGTCCTGAGTCATCATTGTGTAGAGGGGACTTATCCCACACTAGCCTGCATTCCCCCTGTTCCATCTTGGGCACGTTCCTACAGTTCTCTAATTGGTCAGACAACTAGTTCCAACTGTCCTCACTCTTTCCTGTCTTGCCTGACTCCGAATCTCATCCTGTGTACCATTGGAACTATCTGCACCAGCCAAGCTCCTTTGCCTACTACGAATACCTTTCTGCTACACTGGTCTATCTATCAACTGTCGCTGCACTGAGGTTCTTGGAAGATTCATGGTCTGGACAACAAGCTCTACCTGGACTATGGTTCCCTCCATCTGAGCCTACATCCTCTTGTCACGCTTACCTGGGAGAGTGCCTTTGTGACATTGGGGGTTGGTCCATCCTTCACCCAGTTCCTCATTTGGGTGGTGGAGAGGCTGATTCCTCGTGCCGCTATCTCATCAGTTCCTGGACTCCAGACTGGCGACCTCTGCGAGACCAACCACCAAGACTACAGGTACGCGGTCCTCTCGGGCCAAACAGCTTGACACCTATAGTCAAATGTTGAGAGTGAAACATATTGTTAGGGACCCTGAGGACTATACTGTGGAATTGACAAGAATGGGTGATAAGTTCATCAACAGAGGATATAGGACGGAGGAGATTGAGAAAACAAAGACCAAAGGGGAACTGATGAAAAGGGAAGAACTATTACCAATACAAACTAAACCAAAAAAAGAAAGAACCACTGCTAGAATTTGTATCAAGATTTTCAACTCAGAACAACAGAATCAAGTCTATAATCAAAAAGAACTGGTGAGTACTTTCCTGTGACCAAAGAGTCGAACATTTGTTCAAAGATTACCCTACCTTTGCATATCAAAGGAGCAGGAATTTCAGGGATTGTCTAGTTCAAATGAGGACTCCAATCAGAAAGGTGACAACTACACATAAAGGGACATTTCCATACTTTCAATGCAGCAACTGTGGATATATACAGAAAGGGAGCACACTGAATCATCCACACCGGAGGGAGAATAAATCTTAAGGACTATGCAACCTGTGACACAGCTAGCATAATATACGGAATAAAATGCCCCTGTGGGCTC
The DNA here is from genome assembly GCF_040938575.1 of Ambystoma mexicanum. Taxonomy (NCBI): domain Eukaryota; kingdom Metazoa; phylum Chordata; class Amphibia; order Caudata; family Ambystomatidae; genus Ambystoma; species Ambystoma mexicanum. The sequence continues at coordinate 275,798,353 of NC_090941.1, forward strand.
TGTTATGTTGGACAGTACAGAAGAAAAGCCAAATTGCGTTGGAACGAACATAGATCATGCATACGCAATAGGAATAGGAATTCTGCAGTGGCAAGACACTGGGCGGACAAGAGACATAACTTAGCATAAACACGCTTCCTAGTTCTGGAAGTGGTGAGCAGAAAAGAACCACATGAAAATATCAAAAAAAGTTTTGACAGGAGAGAATCCTTTTGGATAGAACGCTTAGGAACTCTTGCGCCAAAAGGTCTAAATGAGGAAGTGAACTTTGCCTGTTTTCTGTAAATGTAATGTTTATGATAGTGAGTGTTATAGCATCCACTTATGCTTGTTATAAAAGCTTGAAGACCTTGTAATGTTCTATGATGTTTACAAATACTTTGTTATATCACCATGGATAAGAACACTGGACTACACTTAATATGATATTCTAATATCAATAAGAAATAAAGTAAGTAAGAAAGGAAGCACAGTTACACTGTGTGTTTTTTAAGGTCCATGAACAGCTAGTAAGAGAGTTGTTGATATACCAGTTAAGAACTGCTAGGCGAAAATGTCTCTGTAGGTGTGGGGAGCTGGTTCATAGCCAACCTAACAAGTGATTCCTTGGGTGGAAAAGGCAGAAACGCAATAAGACTGTATCTGCCTAAATGTGGGGAATAACAGGAACATGAATGGATATTCACTATGTATCACTAATTAGACTCCTTTTAGGTTCACAAGGATATGCTTGGAATAACATTGTAACCAGTTAAAACAATGTTCTCTAATTACTCTAATTGTACACATTAGGGTAATGCAGCAATAAAAGCATTCCAATGAGTCGCTTCGCAACATCTATGGATATGATCATGCCTTGTAGGATAGGCTTGGCAAACCAGCTAAATCAGTTATAGCAATACAAACACCCTAATTGTACACATTAGGGCAATGCAGTAAGCTAAGCATCCCTTAGAGTCGCTTTGTAACATTCATGGATATGATTATGCCTTAGATCACATAACTACACTCTATCAGGCCGCTGGGGCTGCACAATGCCGCCTAAGTAACTAAATATAGGCACCAATAACAACACTTAGATTGATACACTAGCAATCTCTTCCCATTCCGCTTTTGCTATGGGGAAACGGGACACGAGGCGCCGACACGTCAGCTGTGCCGTGCCATGACGCCTCGCAGGATCGCCATGACAAAAGAAGAAACAATTTAGTAACAGAAGAGCGCGCTTGCGGGAGGCTTCGTTCTTACAGCAGACGTTGCAGAAAAAAGGTAAGCTGCACCCGGTTTAAGCTGGAGATACACAAATACGATAAGGAACGCTAATGTTAATAGCCATTTTACTTTTACAGCTCTCTACTCACATGGGCAAGCAGAATTTTAGAAGCCATAAGGTAAACAACTTTCTTGTGATTACGTTAACGTGAATCTTAAATGCATTAAGCAACATTTGACAGTAGCTTAGAAAGATACATACATCTTTTCACTTTCTTCTCTTTTTTGGACACAATTAGAGCAACAAGGCAGAGAGATAAAGGTACATTTGAATCTACTTTTAACTTCATGAGAGTACAAAGCATAAATGTATGCATAATGTTCACAATGATATTCCGTTTTTTCCCCACCCTCAACTCTTCGTGAAACTATTAATAAACACACATGGTATGTACCTTACGATTTATTTATGATTTATGATTTCTGTTTGAAAATGTGATTAATACGCTGATTAATGTACAACATGGCATGATTTAAGCCCTGAGGATGGTGAATCGCTCCGAAATGCATAGGCTCTCAAGCCATGTTTAGACTTGGGAATTGCTTCCCTGAACACTGCTAACTAATTGCTAATAGATGACCTTTGTGGATTAAAATTACTAAGAAACCATATAAACGATTCATTCTTGATGAGAAAGAAAAATATGGAGACAATTTTGAAAATGAATGAACTAAAATGAACTCTTACCGAAGAAATAAGAAATATAAGAAATAAAAGATAAGAATGAGCTCAATCTGAGCGTTTGTGAGAGCACCCGATTTAGCTGGGTGAGCCCATCCAGCTTTCTGTGGGTTTCTGATGTTGTGGATCCTAGTGTTAAAGGAACATCATATAGTCTGGTAGCTCCTCTTACGTATAGTGAAATTCTTAACAACGTTCTAAATATTAGGTAACTTGTGTGGTGCCCACCTCTATCTTCTCTCTTCAGGTCTTTGATTACCGCCAGAATTTCCTCCACTGTTATTTCCTGATTGAGTGACTCTTTTAGCGGGTGAGCCAGCCAATATAGTACGATGGTCTACAGGTATTGTTGCATACATGAAACCTCTTGCATGTTTTAGCTGCATATAGGTGCAGTAAAAATCTTCCATATCTGTCCATTCGTAGAACCCCCGACTCCCGAGAATCCCCAATCACCCAATATGCTGAGGCCTTTTTTCTGCTGTGAGGAGCCTGGGTAGTAGAGTCCCTGGTTTCTGTTCTTCCCCATGTTGTACTTTGTTTGTTAGTTAGGTAAGTCACTGCGCTATGGCCCAGAAATAATCAGTCAGCAAGAAGAGTATGCTAGATATTTATTCAAGATTTTAACTGGAAACAGTACATTTCAGTATCAACATTCTAACAATAGAATTGAGTGTTATTGTTTGAGCCTAATACACGTATTGTGTGTTACTGTTTGAGCCAATGTGGTGGCACGCGCTGATGTTTCGCCCTGCTGCAGGCTTTATCAAGGCTGTTTTGTTTTAGTCATTAGCTTTTGTACCATAAGTTATATGTTGGCCTGTACAAGTTCACAGACATTAACTCGTAAATATAGTCGAGCATGAGATCATGATTGTTTGTCTATTTGGCGCTAGTCGCTGACATTTGAAACGTGTGGTATTTCTCAATCTGTTCAAATTCACAGGTCAATTTGAGTCTTGTACGTGATACATTAGTTAGTGCAACTGTATAAAGCATTCATTGCAAGCATACATATCCCAATAATGATGTGTGGTACAGTATACAGTTTACATTGATTATTACTGGTGTTTCCAAATACAGTTGATCCAGCGTCTATTTGACTGATAGGTGTCAGCCGAGATCCTTTAACTGTTTACTAGGGTTGGATCCTAGGCCCAAAAGTCCCAGTCCTAATAATTGGGGGTCCTCCTTGTATATATTTGTTAGGATCCTGAGGGTAGGTAGAGAGGCGCGTGTTAACCTTCAGCCTTCTATTTCTGTGTGTGCTGTTCTTCTGATTAGGAGCAGTGGACTCGACTTGTTGCATCTCGGATGATGGCGCTTCGCTGTGTTGTGCCCCCATATTGACACACCTGGTGGCCTCTACTCAAGTATTTGATCTCTCATAATGCGTTGCTATGGAAACTGTCTAATTCCTGTTCTATTTTGGCAAATATCTTGGTATCTTTAGAGGACAAATATGCTAGTTCAAGTGCTTTCAGATCAACTGTAGGGCCGCTGCCTCTTTGTTCATGCAGATCATACGGATGTAGCATTTGAGACTCTACTAAAGTACCCCAGGCGAGATCACTGAACCCTCATTGTCAGCAAGGAAGGTGATTATCTCAGTCTGCACCTCCTTTCTAAAAACCACATCTGTCAGAGCGTCTGACTTAAAGTGCCAGGTTTTTGCACCAATATGTCTGCCCAACACCTGACACTCTAGGAGAACTGGAGAGTGGTTGGATATGGTCCGAGGAAGAATTTGATATTGACCCTTTCCAAACCCCCCTTCCTGAAAAGCCAGAAGATAGTCTATCCGGGATACCGACCCATGAACCCACGAATGAACGGTATATTCCCGGTCTCCCTTATGCTGTAACCTCCAGACATCTACCAACCCATATGTGGCACAAATATCTTTCACCTTCAGCCCTGGATTGTAGCGTCATGTTATTGTTTGATTTGTCCATAACCGTGTCCAAGGCAGTGTTAAGATTCCCCACCCAAATAACTGTAGCATTGCCACATGTGGCTAGGTAGATCAGTACCCAGTCAAAGAAGCTGGCCTTGTCTACGTTAGGGGCGTAAGTATTAATCAGAGCCACTCTGACACCCTCCAGGATGCCAGGTACCACCAGGGACCGTCGCACTTAATCCTTTATTATTGCCAGCAGACGGAATTTAAAGGAGCTATAGATTAGGGTGGCAACACCCTGGGAGTACACTGAAAACGAGGAATAGTACCTGTGGCGTAGCCCACTATGCTTCTGTGGAAGGTGTAATATGTGTTTCCTGGATAAAGGCCACCCCGGTGTTGTGTTGTCTCATGTAAAGCAAGATCGTCCTAGTTTTATCAGGTTGATTGCCACCTTTAATGTTCCATGTAATCACCTTGAAGTTCGTTAGACATGGCTATGTAGAAGCAAAATATGCAAGGCTCTTCCCATAGTCTCACTGTGCTGCTGTCATTCTAAGCTGCAGACCGACAACTCTGTTATATTTAGACACTCTAAACAAAAACCCAAACTGGAACATGGGTTCCCTCCCCGGATCCACCCCCACGAGCAACCCCAACTGGCTCAAAATCCCCCACCCCAGTTCCAGTCAACCAAAACAGCTGTGCATGGGGTGCTAGCATCGGCCCCAGGGCTATTCAGCTCATAGGAAAAATACTGTCACTGAGAACTGTAATACTGAGGAACAAAAAGGATGCCCACTTGTCCATGGCCAGCATAAGTTTACCATAATTTGAGTGCAGTCATTACGCCAAGAGGCTGCTCAGGGACCACCTGAACTTCCACCCTTCGGTTCTTTGCTCCTTCGTAAGTCTCAAGTTGTTCTTGCCTGTTGACGTCTCGATTCCATCAATGAACGAGCAGGCAGCCTCCGGAGATGTGAAAAAGGGTGCCTTGCCATCAAACGGTATGCCGAGTTTAGCAGGGAAGAACATAGAATATTGAATGTCATTGTCTCGGAGCATGCGCTTAACACCGACAAACGACTTCCTGGATGCTTGCACACCAGACGAAGTCTGCAAACACCTGAAATAGGTCGTCCTCATATACCTGCTCTCCTTTCTGGTGCGCTAGATGGGGAATGGTGTCCCTGTCCCGGTAGGTTAGCAGGCACACAAAGAAGGGGCACATAAAGACTACAGGAACCTGCCTTGCTGCTGGGATACGATGCGCCCGTTCCACGACAAACAGAGTGGACAGTTTGTCACTGCCAAACACCGCCATACATAGCTTCTCCACAAACTCCTCCATCTTGGATTGGTCCTGTATTTCCCGGATCCCCACCAATCTGATATTGTTCTAGTGGGCCCATCCCTCCAGGTCCTCGTTTTGGGCTGAAAGTACTTTGAGTGTGGATTCCAGAACAGAGACTTTAGATGCCAAGGTGGAGGTGGTGTCTTCCAGGCCAGAAATTCTATTTTCAGCCTAGTCCAAACAGTCAACATGCTTGTCCAGACGTAATTGCAGCATGTCCACTTTGTACGAGAGAAGATACAGCTCAGAGTCTAGTCCCCATATGCCTGCTTTGAGTTATAGAAGGAGCTCCTTAAAATCTGACTCATGTTGCCCGGCGGAGTCAATAGAGAGGGCTGCCGACATGCAGGGGTCCGAATGAGGCTGGGGGGCTTGGCCATTTTGGCAGGCCAACCCACCTTCAAATGAGAGCATTTTTGGTGCTTATCCGTTTTCCCCCTAATGAGGGGGTTTAGACCTGCCACTCAATAGCCGGACCCTTGGAGTGGGTGGGGGGTAACGTTGTTCAGGGAGAACTGTCGCAGGATGTTAGATCCTAATCTAATAAGGCTTCAGGGGTCTCAGCAAAGTTGATGACTTAGCTTGCTGGGCTGCCCGGAACCATCCACTTCACCCCAGTGTTTGCCTGCTGAGATGGGTCATGCAGACGCTGCCATGGGACTTACTGTTGCAGGATGCATGGAGTTCAGACCCCGCCAGGCTGGGGAGCAGTACCAGCCTGCAGCAGTTTCACCCCACGGTCTGGGGCGTGTTGGTTCTGGTAATGTCTGCGGACAAGCCGCCTTCCGCTTAATGTGAGTCACGGTCTTCTGTACCATCCTCGTATTGCAAGTTAGCTATTATGGAATTCCAAGATTCTGCACGACCGCTGTTGTGCCGCACTCCATCGGGCATTCGGATGGGCCACAGCACTTGTCCATCAGCCCCCTGCTGGTCTTCCTTGTAGAGCGGTGGTGCGACACTCTCCTACTGTCCAAAATCAGTTTTGTACTTGGAGAAAGCTTGGGATCCGTTAGAGCCCCTTCTAGTGCAAGATCCGGCCTCCCACACTCGCACTACGGCAGGTAAAGTTAGTATCGACCCCGTCCACCAAGCCAGGCACCAAAGCAGGCCACTTCACCATCCCCTGTGCCACCACCAAGACCATGCCATGCACCCACCTGGGCCGGCTAAGATCGTCAAGTTATCTTTGCCCCCACAAGCTCAGGGTCCATTGTCAGAATCCTGCCGCCTTCTGTTCATTGTGGGCTTACTTTTGACGTTTAATGGTCTTCAGAACCGCTATCTTGTCAGGATGAATCCAGGCTGCGCGCAGGAGCTCACAGGGAGTCTGCCAAGCTTGTTAGGCTCTCTAGCACCACCCACCTCCCAAACACCCTTAGCATTTCATCCTGGGCTGGACAGAAAGTTTAATCTTCCTGTGAAAGTCCAAGGGAGAGCTGCGGTCACCTTGTTGGACTATGGGAGTCAGTGCACAGCTATTCGATCCAATGTAGTGTGTCATGAAGAACTAGCTCATTGACCCCTCTCTCATAGCATATGCATTCATGGACACCTAGAATAGCACCCTCAGACTCTACTAGTGATTGACGTGCTAAGAAAATCTATAGAAATGACAGTCGTAGTGATGCCCGGCCAATCAGATAAAATGCTCTATGCCAATGATTTCCCTAATTTCCATCAGTTTAAGACGCTTCAGTCCCAAGAGACAAAAGAACCTAACATCTTCCTCATCCAGGTATTAAGGAGAGGGAGAGGGGAGGGAGACTTGGGTGCAGGTATGTGACAGTGTTTCAGGTAATGACCCTGTCAGAGGATAGCTGCAACCCCTCTCAACCTGGGGTAGGCAGCCTACCAGGGCATTGACAGAGCCGAACATATCCCAGAGGTGGGGTGATGGAGATGAGAGGGACCCTGACTCTCCTAAACACTTGTGTATAGGCACGTTACAAATGCCATATCATATCATATCATATCATATCCTCAATGTTTAATGTGGTGTGAAAGCATTGCTATCACTATCCCTTGCACAATACCTAGCAGCCTCTTTTCTGGCCAGATTTATTTTACTAATTTTGCAGAAGTACAGCTTCCAGAAACTCCGAGCCCATGAAAAGAACGACTTGCACCGAAGTCAAGCACCTAAATAACCGTAATGGAATGCTCATCGGAAAATCTTCCTGCCCTAACATCTTCCCAACCCATCAGAGCATAAGGGAATGCCCGTGAAGAAAAGATAATAACCTTACCTGGGGCAGAAAGCAGACCTGATAAAACCAAACTGTCTATCGGCACAATGATGAAGCAGATTCTGGAGAACGAAAAGGGGCAGGTGCTTACACATGTTTTAAAACATCTGTAAATAAGTCCCACCTCCCAAGATATGAATTTCTTGGGAGAGCAGGTGATGGGAGAAACCATCAGAGCCATGGGGATGAGGGGGCTGCAGTATAGGATAGTGAATAAACACCCCTTTCTCCCAAAAATGAATTAGAGTTGTTTGGGTGAAGTCAGAAGGGGAGTTTGCAGACTGATAGACCAAATGGTGGAGAGGAGTACAAGTAGAGGTGTGCCTAGAAGATTGTGCCAGTGTTGTAGAAGCGTGCAGGTAAGGTATTGTATGTGTGAGTTAGTAATACCAATTGGGATACGTGCAGTGTGTAGTACGGATGTCATTAGTGACTGGTGGGGGTGGCGAGGGAAAGATACTGAGGAGAGTGTAAGAGTGGCAGGGAGGAGTTTGATAGTGTGGACGGTGAATGAGGAACTGTTTAGGTGTGACAGAAAAAGAGTGCCAGGTGGGCAGTGGGAAAGAAGAGGCAGCAGTAATGGGAGGCTGGAGAGCAGGAGGGAACAAATTAGTAGGAGGGGAGAGGAGGAAGAGTGAGTGTGAGAAAATCCATAGATGAAGGGAGAGCAAGGGGAGAGAAAGTAGAAGCGGAGAAGACTAGTACTTGGAGGGAGAGAAGGAAGGAAGATAGAGGAAGAGAGAGAAAGAGCCTAGTACGATCAAGGGGAGGAGAAAGGGAGTAAGGAGAGGCAACGAGAGAGAAAGAGAGCGAGAGAAAGACAGAGAGAGGGAGAGATAGAGAAGGAGTGGAAAGAACATCTGGGTAGATTATAGATTATATCTCTATTTTGTTGAAACACTGAAGTTAAGAACCCCTTAGGTATTCTTGGAGGGAGTCAGATAAAAAGGTCTACAGCATATAGGCTTTCCCTTAGAAGCAGACCACCAACATGGAGGTTGAGGAAAGCTTAGGGACCCACTTGGTCTTGACTCCACAAACCTTTCTGAATGATCTTTTCATGAAAGTTCTAAATACACTGAAGGGAAACAGTATTGTGGTCAGTGTGCCATCTGTGAAACATCTAAAACCAGGATTCCAAGTACCAGAATGCAAAGCAAAAACCAAGACTGGATACAAACAGTTTGAAATGAAAGGATATTGTTGGCAAGAAAAGTACTATAGGTGTTGTCATAGCTGACAGTATTTTATTTCTCATAGACCACTGGATGTGCATGAGTCATGGGGAGAGCAGAACCTAAGCCATATTAGAGGAGGTGATGCAGAGGGAAATATGATTGGTTGTGTGAAGAATCCTGTGGATTCCTCACTGAAACCCTGCCTAGTGTCTCCTCCCAGATGGCCAGGAAAAGACAGATGCTTCCTGATCGCAACCCTGGGGGTTCTGTACTGTGGGAGGATCACCTGGGTGGAGACAGGGCCCAAGATAGTGAGGAGATTCCGTGGGATAAGACACAGTATTTTTCGTAGAACAGGGAGATTCTTACCACTATGCCAGAATAGGTTATGGCTTATTGTCATTTTAATGTCTCTCAACATCCTATTAAATCTAGGGTGGTAAACCCTAAGATTATAATTGTTCTTTTATTTATAACATGCTTAATACCAGCGATTCGTTTCTAAGCGCAGGATCAGGATTCAAACCTGTGTTGTGCTGTGTTGTTGTGCTTCGAAGACAAACGTGTTGCCCCTGAGCTATCCTTCCTCGTCATATGTTTTGGTTGTAACACCAAAGCATATTATACCAAAAGAAAGAATCTTTTTTATTAAAAAAATCAAATGCCCTCCTCAATACCAAGGGTACACTAGAGGGAATGGCAGAAATGTTGTCTTCTCTAAATATTCTTCCTCTGACAAAGTTAAAACCTACAGCACCTCTGTTAATATTACTAAAGGAATTAAATCTACCCTTAAAAATACACAAGAAGTAGAAAAACCTAACTTTGCTAAAATACATTTCTTAAAATTTCTAAGCAATTGAGTCGTCTTGCTACTAACAAAAAACAGGCCCCTGTCAAATCTAAAATCCCTAATGCCCCTATCTCTTCTATTACAAAATTTGAATTCCAACACTGCACTGAAGGAGAAATTCATGATATTACCATGAGCCTCAAACTGACCACATGCTAAGGGGACCCTTTTCCCACTAACATCCCAAAAGACTCTTTAACCGTGACTGTCCCATGGATTACCAAGCTTATTAATATGTCCTTCAGTGACGGTATCGTGCCTACCTCCTTGAAAAAGACTTGGATTACCCAGTTGCTCAAACATTGCTTATCTACAACTCCAATATTTTGTGGAAGAGAAAATACATATTTGGGCATTCATCAGTCTGGCTTCAGAGCTCGGCACAGGACTGAGACAGCACTGTTGCACCTTAAGTGTCAAAGATCATAGAGGGGCGCCACCCGGCCTTGCTTATGTTATTGGACCTCTATGCAGCCTTTGATCTTATAGATCACAATCTCCTACATGAAAGACTGCTTAACATCGTTAACTTTTCAGGAAAAGCTGCTGATTGGATTTCATCCTTCCTGAGCTCTAGAACTTCAAGAGTAACTTTCAAGGATGCCGAGGCTACTCCTATCCTCTCTACGTGTGGAGTACCTCAGGGATCTTGCCTATCCCCGACCTTGTTTAATGTATACATTAGACCACTACTTGATCTTCTTGATGACCTGGGTGTCCAATATGCAAATTATGCAGATGGCACCCAGGCCCTCTTCGAGTTATCACGTACCTATGCCACTGATCTCAAAAATGTGAATTTCATTTACAATGAAATTCAAACCTGTATGGCCTATAATTCCTTAGCGCTTAACTCTGTGAAAACAGAACTTCTCATTGTTGACACAAGCCCTCGCATGAAGAACATTGACCCTAGTTAGTCCCCTCTTTCTATCATGGGTAACAGTATTACGGTCAGTAAATCAGTTAAACCTCTTGGTGTCATATTGGATTCTGAACTTTCTATGCAACAACATGTCTCAAGTGTGCGCTCATCTTGTGGCTATATCATCAGGTTATTGTATCAAATTAAGCCTTACCTCTGCATTACAAATAGGTCTTTTCTGGCCATGGCACTTATCAATTTGCGACTTGATTATTGTAACAGCCTGCTTATCGGCACCTCGCAATATAATCTTGCACGCCTGTATCCACCTACAGAAAAAAGTAACATTGCACTTTCCCCCTTGCACTTTCCTCCTCCCTCTCCCCTGCACTTGCACGTTCTCAATGTCATTGGGCCTAGTAAGATCGTTGTTTTGTTCATCCCTTGTACCCCTTCCTTTCCTCGTCGTGTCCTGAAACACTTGTGTATGGGCGCAATATAAATAAAATATCATAGGCTTCCGGTCAAACAAAGAATCAGACATAAGTTACTCTCCCTGACCTACAAATGCCAGAATGCCACCGCTCCTCTTTATCTTGAAATAAGAATTGCTCATGCTCAACCTACCAGAGCCATGCGCTCTAATAATTCTCACTCACTATATCAACCTCACTTTCAACTAAAAAAGTTCGGAGGTACTTGCCTCGAGGTTTGTGCTCCCCAGGAATGAAATACACTCCCTCACGATTGCAAACAATCATCTCCACTTCCGTCCTTTTCTTTTGCCTAACCTGCTCCTTCTGATCTACCTGTCCCTCTTGTCTTGGTTTGTGCTCTGAGGCCTATGGGCGTGTAGCGCACTGAAGAATAAAAAAAGAAAATATATATAAACTACATGTCCCAGAATCCTATAGGGACTGAGATGAAAAAGAGGACTGAAGATGAAGGTGGATGTAGAAGACAGGCAATCAGGCCTAACAGCCTTAGCAAGGTTCAGGCAATTGACATTAATGGCTTACACCTGAAACCAATTACCCCACCTATGAGGTATAAAAGGCTTCAGCAGGAGAGGGAAAAAGTAAGGAGCTGGAAGGCTGGCAGTAATAACAGTAGTAGAAGAGCACAAGGCTGGCAATTCATGAGGAAGTGTAATCACAGAAAGGACACCGGAGCATGGAGACAGCAGATTTCACCTGAAAGTTCTGGGAGGGTCTTGTGTTCTCAAATCCTGCACTGTCGTGGCAGCACTGAGAAAGGCGTGCATAGAGCAGAGGTTTTCCCATGTGCGCCTAGTGGCTGTAATTGCAGAGCTGTGACCGTGCTGAAGCCCAAGTCCCGTAGCAGAAAGCAAACCGAGGAACAGAGGACTGAAGGAGATTCTCAATTGGCGTGGCTGAACCTGAGACACCACTGCTGCAGAAGGGTGTGGGTCCCAAGCGTGCCCAAAGCAATACTAGAAGTGGAAGAAGTCGGGAAGGTGAAGAAGCCCGCAAGCACAGTGTTCCTGGAGCCGGTGAGTGAAGCTCGGCATTCAGGTTGGTTTAGGTGTGTTTGACCATCTGAGAACTGATCACAGCAAACTGTTGGAAAAAAAAACAGCCTGCATGCAATCAGATCTCAGAGGATCAAACACACCAATCCCCCACCCCCAACCCCTCTTCCTTACTTACCCGTTTGCTCACTGCCTCGTTGACTGCAGCCCTGCAGCGTGGGTCGGATCCGATGGAGCAGGGTCCCTTTATCTTTTTTCTCCGGTCTCTGACCTCCAATTCTGAGGAAGCGGGGGACACCCCAGCAAACCACCAGGGGTAATACATACCGATCATGGGTACGTATGTTTGGTATGTATTAGCCAATTTGTACTTTTTATGCGGTCAAATGGTACAGGCCAAATTCGGTCAAATGTACCATTCTGCCAAATAAAAACAAACACATTTACTAATATCATTCAGGGTAACTCAGAAAACCTTGCAGTAACTGTTACCAGCTCTTAAGTACCTTGCAGAGTAGAAGCGAGTATAAACTGTTAGTCTTTGTGAAAAGGATTGCTAACAATGGAAATGTATTGCGCGCACTAATAGTGAAGCCTTAGTGTTCACGCAAGAAGAAAAGCATCTCATTTTCCATTGTTGAACTATTTACTGTTGCCGCAGTGGTCGTGTGTCCCTAATTAAAGAGGGAACGCTTGGTATAACATTCCGAAAACCCTAACGTTGACTTTCAAAATTGTTACAAATACATACAGCATCAAAGGAAGGTCACGTGTGGCCAATTGTGATTCTCAACAGGAGTTAGAAAGCATCTCCGTGATATTACGTGGGAATACAATCACTTGCAGTCCTTTAAGGTTAACGATCTATCTTAAAGAGTGGATGTGTGTGCCTAAATCTGTTTCCCTTTGAAGACTGAACCTCGTAGTACTTAAAACAATTATTCTTTCAACCCAGAATTTGTTGCACTAACGAGAACAAGCTTTACCCAAGCCAAGAGGTGAACCCTTTCTATAGTGAAACAAGTCCTACTTAGATCTATCCACCTGATCTGCAAAGTTGTTAAAGGTCCTGTTTCCTCTGATACCAGTGTGGCATTGTTACCTGAAGTCGAAAGTGTGGCAATACAGCTTCAGGTTAGCTACTGGAACCAAGAAGGTGTGAAAACAGCTGCGGAAGGGAGCTGGGTGCTTGTAAAGAAGATTGAGCAAATAATTTGTAATGCTGAGACTGCTGAAGTTGAGAGAAAGTCAGTCTTGAAGCAGAGGCAGGTTATACTTATGGCAGTAAGGCAGTCAGAAGAGGCAAAGAGCCTGCCCTTTTCTCAGAGTATAGGAAAGAATAGTGCCTTGCCTACCTGTAGAAGTCAAATGTCTTGTCTTTATATGCTTAATAATCCTCAAGTATAAAGTTGAAGCAGAAATACCTGAACTGTGATTGTGTATGACACGATCGCTGGATGTTACATTGAAGTTGGTTGAAGTACTGGCATACTGTGGAACCAAGGAGTCTGTTCCCACGGTAACAGTAGTAGAAGGGTGGTTGTCAAGAGGAAAGCAAGAATACACATCCTGACAATTATACCAAATACACTGCAGAGGTCACAACCACTTATAGATGGAGAAGTTGACAATGTATTCTTTGAACTGTGGCAAAACAATCTTGGAAAGAGGATATCCAGGATTACCTGCTATTTTCTTGACTGGACTTGTAAGGGGATCTTTTCAACTGAAAGCTGAAGACCTGTTACCAGTGGATTTTTGTTTGATGAACCTTTGTTTTGACTTGGAACTTATAAGAGCTGGATTAAGACCTTTTTTCCTCGTGAACCTGTTGAAGAACTGATAAGAACTGGTTCAAGACGTTCTTTTTCCTTTGAACATTTGGGAAGTTGACTTTGGACAACCCTGAGAAGGGATTTACCCAGGACAGGTAAAGTTCATCCAAAATACTAGCTATTTGCTGTTCACTCTTTCATGTTATGTTTTCCTTTGAATGTTTTGTTGTTTAGTGTGAGAGCCAGTTTGTATATGTTAGGAGTCATTCTCAGCCTTTAGACTATGTAGCGAATTCCGGTGAGAATTTATTTGAAACATTTTTCTTTAATAAAATGATTACTTATGAGAAAAACACAAGCAGTTGTCTGCCTCGCCTTACTGGCCCCTCACAGTTGGCACTAACACAATAGACACAAAAGCTGAGCAGCCATGATGTAAGTCTCTGCCTGAGGCACAGGTATGCCCAGTCAGTGATATGCAAGAAGTCACCAATGAGGATGTGATTTGCTTGTCTGAGAAGAGAATGCCTTTGAAGTCCTCGCATATCTCAATCTATAGTTTTGGTTCTATGTCATATTTTCACTTTTTGTAGGTCGCCTAACTAAAATAATGATTTTTTTTGGCCCATTTGAGGTGGCCTGCAAAAACGAAGATAGGACAACCCTCGCCTGTGGGATGTCTGTATAATCAGGGGGTTTCACCCCCTGAACTCTCAACTACCCCTCCATCCCTCCCCACCTAAGCATACCCCCATTCCCTAAACACACAAACATGCAACACACACAGACACATAAAAGCTTACCTGTTCTCTCATTCTCCTGTTCCTGACGTGCCTGTCAACACCTGCACGGCACTCGTGTGTGGCAGGGGCATGACAGTTAGATTTAGAAAGACCACTCTGTGCGGTCACAGAGCACTCTTTCTAAATAAATCTTTTTTTTATCGATTTTTAAAAAAATGATCTTTTCACTTAAGACCATAGTTTTACATGCATCACCTGCATCTTCTTGTTAGCATGATAGACCACACGCCAATACCACCTCACACACTTAGACACACACACACACACATGCGCACACACACACACACTGGATATTGAAACTTACTTTACAGCCCCACCAACCAGGTTGCCATTTTTTGAGCAGAAGATACCATATCAGTCACATCCAGGCTGCATTTTCCCATAGTAAAACCAGGGTCAGTCTCTTTTTTTACATTATACAACCAGGACTGGATAAGCAGACCCAGAATGCAGCTAATTTGAATGAAAAACATAGTGTTGGCAAGAAAAGTACATTATGTGTTGTTGTAGCTGACAGTATTCTTTCTATTTCTGATAGGCCACTGGACATAAATGAGTCTCAGGGAAGAAGAACCACGACAATAGCAGAGACACTGACAGAGAGAGAGACTTAATATATGACTGGTTGGCACAAACAAAGGAGCCCAAAAGGCTGTGCGGCCCTGATATTAGTCCCTGCATGAGGTACAGGTATGACAAGAGAAAAATGGTTTCCTAAATTAGGAGACCCGCGTCCCCTGCAAACTATCTATAAGGCTCAAGACTGTATGTGTTTTTGTGTTTGAGGCAGGGTCTGTTGTTCTAAGCTCCACTAAGGGAGTTAAAGCTCAGACCTTCCTCCTAGCTTGAATACAGTTTGTTTACCAATTCATATATTTTTTACCTTATTACACCAAAGTGATTTTCAGGAATAGCACAATTAGTATATGACCATTTTCCAATTTGATATAAAACAAAATATTGTTATTATTATAAAACATTTGGTACGACTGGCCCAAAGCGTTTCGTGTTTAGTTATACTCTTCATCAGGGTCAAACATTATTTTTCTTACAAAGTTCTATGAGAGAAGAACATATTTGAATATTAATTACATATTACAACCCATATTTCGTTCACACAAAGATTAATTTTCAACACATTTCCAAAAGCACCTGATAGTACAATTTACATCCAGTGGCTCATGGCTATTATCTCCATATTTTCACAAAACGTGCATACAGTATAATGGAAATGACAATCATGTCTCTGTTACGATATTTAGTCCAAAAACATCATTTAGTGGGTTGACACATGGATATCGGTAATCATGAGTTTATACGTTAAAACAAAGAATTGTGCTGGACTCGTAGTGACTAGATCTAATAAAGAAAAAGGTATATGTGTTCTAACTTCTAACTAATGTAGTACGGATCATCTATTCATGTTGTGAGTTTAGCCCTTCTGTGATCAATTAGGCTACTGGACTCTGGTCCTCTCTAGGTATATTTATACATGAAAAAAGTGGCTGACTTACTCGTGCTTCAAGCAATTGGGAACTGGTTTCACCAATTTATGTCCTCCGTGTAGCCTACTACACCGCTAAGCTCTGGTCAGCAAGGGGGTCCAAGAATGACTTTGCTTCCTGGTACATCTTGTCTATCCCTAGTATAAGAGATTTTTAGAAGGTAAGTATCTCAGTAGTTACAGAATATCCTATTTGTAGGCATCATGTTTGCTAACTTACTTGTTTATTGATTGTGGTCCACTGACTTGGGGCCAGAGAGAGCAGCGTTTATGTATGTGATAAGAGGAGGATGACCCAGGATGCTGTGGCTTCCTGCTGATGTACTGCTGTCCCTAGTGACAGGAGAAATCAAGGGTAAATATCTAGCTAAAGGGAAGCTGTTCTATTCTTGGCCTTTGTAGAGGCTAACTTACTTGTCTTTTATGTTGCAGGGCTTCTATCCAAGAGTCCTTCAGGAACTACAGTAGGTGTCTGCTGCTGGTGCTTCCAGATCCGCGTCTGCCATTTTCTCTAAAAGGATTGGTATATATACCGGCGGGTGATGTCATTCGCGCATGCGTGAAATGACGTCACCCCATTTCATTAAAGGAGCCATTTTGGGATAGTGATGTCATTCGCGCGTGTGCGGAATGGCGTCAAAGGATGTTTTTATTTGTTTAGCAGATCTGGAGTGGTGCAAGGTGTGGAAAGCAACCGCTATATCTAATACAGTAGATATATATGCCAACTTGTTATTAACAATGATGTGTAGAAATGTAGTGATGGAACCAAATGTAGTTAATTAGCATCACGGCCTGGTACGCACTTGCACAAATGGCTTGATAGTAAGTTTTTAATAAAAAACACTATAAACCGTGTTTTAACTCATACGTCACTTGTAGAATAAAGGTGGCAAATGTGCCAGTCAGATGTACAATGAGCAAGGCACTTGTAGGAAAGCAAAAAATACATGCTATATGTTGGAAATAATAGGAGGAGCTGTCTATTCCATGCTCATCCGGATACAGAGGATGCAGGTAATAGGATTGAACTAAGCGTTCAAATGCTCCATGATGGATGTAACAGCGTGGAATCTCTATAAGAACCAATTATGAGAGCTGGGAACATCTCACTTACCTATTAAAGAGGGACATGGGAAATGGGAGTAGAATAAATGTAAATGTCGGGGTTAAACACATACCCTTTGGTCGTGACTCTTAACGGCAAAATGTGTACTAACCATTTGACTGTCAAATTGTGAGTATCCTATTTAATGAACAAATAAATACAGTATACTGTGCTATTATGAACTAACTTATCAATGGAGATGTACGTGTTGAGTAATTCCAATGACCTATTGTGATGTTATGATGTTTTTCCTTTTTGTTATGATTGACTCCTTCGGAGCCCACATGTGGTATGTATGTCCTAAAAAACAATAAAATGTGTTATTAAAAAAAAAATACAGTATACTGAGATTATTATCTACCTGATCCATGTTTGTCATCGGTCCCTTGTATAAGAGGTTACATTATAACATCAAGATCATGTCACATTTCTTGGTCATGCATGATAATTGGACAGTAGCTGACCCTCATGATGGGGTGTACAATCTCATGAAAAAACTTCTTATCGTTAAAAGTTGACTTTAAAGATTATATTCAGAAAACTGCATTGTGTTTAAACATTAATGTAGCCACTTGTTGGTATGAGTCTCTAATTTGTATTTGTTACAGACTAGGTACCCTAGTACTCCAGTGTGGATTATGGTTAAACCAAGGATAATTCTGTTAATCTCCTATGTTTAATTAAGCTCCATATCAACAGGGTAGTGATGTTTGTCATTTTACAAAAAGGGTCCTAAGTAGTACTCTTCATTCATTCCGAGTGGTATCATCGCGTCCAATTTCTGGATACAAAAAAGTTCCCTTTGTGCTAATAGTTTTGGTAAATTACCACTTCGTGGTAGTGGATGTAGGACTTCTAGAATTACCATTTTAATTTGTGAGATATTGTGTTTTTGATCCTGGTAGTGTCTAAAGACCGGTGATTTTATGTTTTTGGTCCTAATACAGGCCTTGTGTTCTGTCCACCTCTCTTTCGCTTTCCTGTTGGTTTTACCCACGTAGTACATCTCGCAGTGACAGCGGATGGCATAAATTAAATTTATTGTATCACAAGTGGCATAGTGTTTGAGCATAATTTTCTTGCCTGTATTGTGGTGCCTCACATGATCCCCTTTGATTATGTTATTGCAATGTTGGCAGTGGAGACAGGCAAAGGTGCCCACTTTCTGTTTGCATAGGGTAACTTGTGTTGGTATTTTCGGGTTTTCAGCTTTGATTAAATTGGTCTCTTAGGTTTTTTCCAAGCTTGTATGCCATCATTGGAGGATCTGGGAACAGTTTTTTCAAAGCATTACCCGATTGTTTTGATGAGGTCCCAATTTCTATGTATAATCCTCTTTACTTGAAAACTCTGGCTAGAGTATTTGAGCATGTGGATAAGGTTCTTCGGTTCCTTTTTGGTGTTGCTTAGAAGTAGCTCTTCTCTTTCTTGTGTATTTGTTATCACAATGGCTTTGTCAATTGTTTCTGCGGGGAAGCCTCTATCCAGGAATCTTTGCTTCATGATGTCATATTAATTTTGTAATGTATCCTTGTCGGATGTTATTCTCTTAAGCCTAAGAAGTTGGCTATAGCGAAGGTACTCTTTCAGATGTTTCGGATGAAAGCTACTGTGGTGAAGGCAGCTATTGACATCCGTCGGTTTTCTGAAGATTTTGGTTTTAAGTCCCAGCCTAACCTTTCAACTGTTATATTCAGGAAATTCACCATTGGTTTACCTATCTCAATGGTTAAACCGATTCTTTGGTTACAACCATTTAGAGACTCCCAAAACTCTAGTAGTTCGCCTTCAGTACCAATCCAAATTCCGAAAATATCATCTATGTATTGTTGCCAACACTTGATTTTCTCTTTCCATTGTGGGTTCTCTAATACATGGGTAGTTTCAAATT
Source organism: Ambystoma mexicanum (assembly GCF_040938575.1). Taxonomy (NCBI): domain Eukaryota; kingdom Metazoa; phylum Chordata; class Amphibia; order Caudata; family Ambystomatidae; genus Ambystoma; species Ambystoma mexicanum. The sequence goes on from NC_090941.1 coordinate 275,817,279, forward strand.
GATGCATAAAGATATTCACATATGACAGAGCCACTGATGAACCCATTGATATTCCAGATATTTGAAGATAGTATTGTCCGTTCGTTGTGTCTAAAGTCATTGTTATAGAGTATGATGTTCATCAACTCTATTGCAAACACTTTGTCTATGTTAACATCTTGGTTTGAGAGTAGGAACCATTCAAGGGCTTATATTCCCTCTTGATGAGGTATTGAGGTATAAAGGCTGTTAACGTCCATGGCGAAAATAAGATTCTCCTCTGTCAAGTTCATTGAATTAATTATACTCATAAAATGAGTAGTATCTTTGAGGTAGGTTGTGGTTTTTTGCACTAATGGTTGAAGTGCTGTGTCCAGATAGACCGCCAGTGGTTGGAAGACACTATATATGTCCCTGCGACTATTGGTCAAAGGGGAGGGTCATTTTTATTTTGTGGATCTTAGGTAACCCGTAGAACACCGGAGTGACGGAATATTTCTGAATGAGAAAGTATGCTGTTTTGTCAGTGATCCAGTCCATGTCTGTTGCTTTGTCTACTGCCTTCTTGATAATATTCTTGATACACAAAATTAGGTCACCATCTAGTGGCAAGTATGTCCTGGTATCATTAAGAGGTTTTGAGCAGCCCACATTGTAGACAGAAGTGTCCATTAGTACTAGTGTCCCCCCTTGTCTGCTTTATTTAGGGTTAGGCTATTATCCTCAGCCAATTGTTTAATCACTAGTAGTTGGTGTTTGCGGATATTTTGGGTTTTCAGTGGTTCATATTTAAGGCGCCTCAAATCTTTGGTAGTTTTCTGTTTGAAGAGATTGATGAGTGGATGATTGACCTGTGGATGACAGCTGCTTTTATTTTTTAGTTCTAGAAATGTATGTTTGGCTTCTGGTTGTAGGTTGTCTTCAATGTTGTTGAAAAATAACTTTGAGTTCCATTTTACGAATAAGCTTGAAAAGATTTACAATTAAGTGGTAGTGGTGGGTATGAAGGAGACTCCTAAATGAAGTGTCTCCAACTGTGTTGTAGTCATAGGTTTTGAAGAAATATTGATTACGAGATTTTGATTTATTTATTTTTCTGACAGAGCTTTCTTTTTTCCTCTTCTTGTCTTCCGACCCCTAAAAAAGATTGCTGCGGGGTACGTGTTGATTGTCCAACTATTGATTCCCCCTGTGGCTCTATTGTTGGAGTATTGGTGCGTGTTGTGGGTCTTTCTTCCAATTCTCCACTAGTTACTTCACTGCTGTCGTGTTGTTATTTGTCTGGTAAGGTTGTCTTGGGGGTCTATTCTGTGTAGGACTACTGTTGGCATAAAACTCCTGCCAAGTATAGACTATGTCCCTTGCGATGGGTACACAACATGTACCCGGAAGCAACGTCATTCTTGGACCCTCCCTGCTGACCAGAGCTTATCGGTGTAGTAGGCTACACGGTGGACATAAATTGGCAAAACCAGTTCCCAATTGCTTGAAGCACGAGTAAGTCAGTCACTTTTTTCATGTATAAATAGACCTAGAGAGAACCAGAGACCAGTAGCCTAATTGATCACAGAAGGGCTAAATTCAAAACATGAATAGATGATCTTTACTACATTAGTTAGAACACATATACCTTTTGCTTTATTAGATCTAGTCACTATGAGTCCAGCACAATTCTTTGATTTAACGTATAAACTCATGATTATCGATACCGATGTGTCAACCCACTAAGTGATGTTTTTGGACTAAATATCGTAACAGAGACATGATTGTCATTTCCATTATACTGTATGCACGTTTTGTAAAAATATGGAGATAATAGCCGTGAGCCACTGGATGTAAATTGTACTTTCAGTGCTTTTGGAAAGGTGTTGAAATTAATCTATGTATGAATGAAATATGGGTTGTAATATGTAATTAATATTAGAATATTTCCTTCTCTCATAGAACTTTGTAAGAAAAATAATTTTTGCCCCTGATGAAGAGTATAACTAAACTCGAAAAGCGTTGGGCCAGTCGTACCAAATGTTTTATAATTATAAAAATATTTGTTTTATATCAAATTTGAAAATTGTCATATACTAATTGTGCTATTCCTGAAAGTCACCTTGGTGTAACAAGGTCAAAAATATATGAATTGGTAAACAAACTGTATTCAAGCTAGGAGGAAGGTCTGAACTTTAACTCCCTTAGTGGAGCTTAGAACAACAGACCCTGCCTGAAACACATAAACACATACAGGCTTGAGCCTTATAGATAGTGTGCAGGGGACGCAGGTCTCCTAATTTAGGAAACCATGTTTCTCTTGTTATATTGTCCAGCCTAGGTACCAAGGCCGAGTACTTCTCCCCTGCACCTCAAATAACAATTACTTAATAACCAATTGTATTGATAAATACTTATAACCAACTCAACCAATTTTTGAATAGGTGTGCTTGGAAGTACTTAGCTTTTCTTTGAGGTAAAGGTATGCCCAGTGAAAAGTGAGATGGCACCAATGAATGCAAGGCTTCCTTTCCTGAGAACCAGAATTACTGATGAGTCCAGCTGATGGAAAGCCACATGACTGTATACTAGTAACAGCGGCACTCACTAAACTAAGCAAAATCCCATTCCAAAAAGCAAATGAGGGATTTTATGTAGATGGGTCTTGCTTAAGTAACAAGAAGGGGGAATTCAAATACTGTTACATACTGTGTACCAAACATACAGTGACTGAAAGTGCCCAGCTCTCCGATATGTTTTCTGCGCAAGTAGCAGAACTCATAGCATTGACGCAGGTATGCACCTTGGTAAGGGTTAAGCAAGAAACTATGTTCACTGATTCATTCAATGCATTTGGCATAGTGCACAGCTACGGGATGTTATGGAAAGAAAGTGGTTTCTTAAAGGCTGGTGCTTCCACAATCAAAAACGCATCCTTTTTAAATGCCCTTCTTGAGACACTAATGTTGCCAAAAGCACACCAGGACTTCAGAGGTGACATCACCCAGAGAAATTCCCTTGTAAATAAATAAACTAAAAAGGCTGCCTCTTCCCCAGCAGCAGAAACACTGTGCCCTAAGGTATAAGTGTAGTTCATTGTTGCACATTATTCCATACTTGAAGAACTAGTAGACATACAGGAATGTGCTCCAGATAGTGAAAGGAATGCATGGATCAAGGAAAGGGTGTACCCTTCACACCGAGAAGCTGTGGCACTCTCGTGAAGGCTGGCCATTTAGTGGTTCAAAAATCCTTTCTGCATTATTTTGTCTGTGTGCACCACGGAATCTCAGAAGTCAGCAAAGGGTCGATCGTGGCTTACTTCTAGAAATAATTGAATGCCTAGATTTCTTTTGCAGATTTCAGAACATCTGTGCCATCAGTGTCTATTCTGCCAGTAATTACACATAGGTAATGGTGTGAATGTTGAATGGTGGCACATCCAGCCTCCAGGGCACCCTTTTCACAGATCCAGTTTGACTTCACTCAGCTGCCAAACGTGTTAAGCTTTCAATATGTCACCAGGATCACATACATGTTTACAAAATGGATAGAGGTCTAGTTAACGTTCTGGTACGGGACTGTTTCTTGCGCTTCAGGGTGCCAGTGAATATCAAAAGTGATTATGGAAGACACTTCTCAGGAAAATTGATGTAGAGGCTATGAAAGATACTGAACATTCAGCCAAAACTCCTTTGCCCCTATCACAATCTGCTGGGGTCGGGGGCAATGGTGAAATGTAAGATGTATAAGATTTGTGCCGTGATGCCTGCGGGCTTCGGCGCACTACAAACAAATAAATAAATTGTGCAGAGCCCATGCCCATGTGAGATTCTCTCTGGACAAAACATTGCACTTAGCAGATGCTCTCCCAATACCATTGCCAGGGGAAATAGTCAGCATCTTAATGATATGGCAAAAAAGGTAGCAGGCGCTCCTCTCCAGAAAGAACATGGCATGTTAACCTGTTCTGAGATGAGAGTTTGCAGCACACACTTTTTGCTCACTGTACCTTTCACAGATGGGAAATAGGCATTTGCATATCAATCTTTTTCCCGCCCACATGGGCAGTCCAGCACCGAAATGCTAAGGCAATTCCTCTCTGAACAAGAGTACCAACAGCAACCCCATACACGTGTTTCAGCTTTGTTGGGCCTCATCAGTGAGGTGAAGCTGCGCCTCTCTGAGCACAGTGAGCAGGGAGTCCACGTCTGGTTGCCCCCAGGTTACTTAGGGTGACCAACCCCAAGTTCCTTGCAAATATTTCAAAAAAGGTAGCAGGCGCTCCTCTCCAGAAAGAACATGGCATGATAACCTGTTCTGAGATGAGAGTTTGCAGCACACGCTTTCTTGAAGGGTGAATTATTCTAACAAGTGTGATTACCAAAGGTATTAGAGATTATGGTCGCTCGGGGCTAAAATGAGGCACATATAGGAGGGGAGGTATTAGAAAGGAGATGTTTCCTATTCACACAGCAAGTCCATACAGAACTGTCAACAGAGCAACTTTGCATGAGAGATGATGAAAGAACCTGTACATACAAAATGCCTGTCTCTCAAACTATTGGCACCCTTATTTATTAAGTAATTTATCGCTATCTAAAGACTACATTGTAGACACTCTGGTACACAATGTTAAGTGATGGAACTCATCCAATTTTAAACTTTCCGGTGAGATCTGATTTTCCAAATTGTTCTTCAGGAGCAGCATTAGGACTAGTAAAGTAAAGGAAAATGTTGACAGCAGGAAGCAGAACACAGAGGGACCTAAAAAGTCATATATGGGATGGGTTCAATTGAGTAGCTTCAGCGTGGAATGAGTATGGGGATCAGTTGAAGGAGAGCAACAAGGGCAGCTAGAGAAGGCTATAGGATTAATTACAGGCTCAGACCAATGTAGATGCAAGCATATCATAACTTTAATTGAATATCAACCAAACAGTATTAATATGTCCCATATCTACCATCATGATGGCAGTCCAAATAGTAGGATTGGACATCGCCTGTGGAGAAGAGCAGAACTGCCTGAACGACCTGCTGAGATTGATATGGGATGACACCAAGCACCAGTTATGGCTGGAGGCATTGGGAGAGGTTTCTGGATTCTGTCAACATTGTGGCCATGGCGAAATGTGCGGACATTTCCCAACTGGCAGTGTGACTTCTAGATGGCTAAATGCACCTTGTGCACCTATGGGCCGATGTAATGAAACGTGAGCCCCTGCGTACCGGATAATGCCAGTAATCTGGACAAGCTGCAAATGGGACTCGTTGATCATCAACATTTCTGATCGACACAAGCCACAGGAGAATCTAGTCATTATGTGGTGAGCTACCATGAAGTGAAAGAAGAGGTGTGGCTTAAGATTGGAAACGATTGGACTCAATGGCTCAAAAAATCTCAGTAAATCCAATGTATGAAGAGAGTGAAACTAGGTGCCATATGAACTGTGGAAGATCGGATTGCTGGGAGGGAATGGCCAAAGGTTTGATGCTGAAAGGAACACAAATGTTCATTGCTAATGATAGCTATGACCACCCAAAAGAAAAACTAGAAACTGAAAGGAGGTTTGCATTGCTGACATTGACTGAGAGACATGATGTATTGTGGCCTGCAGAGACAGACATTCTGGAATACATATGAAGTGAGTTTTAATTGCTGAACTATAATGCCCTAATGCTTTGATAATGTGTTAGCAATGTTGCCTGAGATGTAACATATGTCAAACTTAAACAAATAACTTTATTTGCAACAACCAACGTAAACACCTTTAAATTAGCACATCGAAGAGTGAAACTTTGCATCACAATGGATGTACTTTGTCAGGCCACCAAGTTTCCAAATTGGCTGAATCATCTAAGTGGATTATGTTGATTTGAGTAACCTTAATTGTTTGCCCTCATTTTTCTTATCTGCTGTTGCTTCTATTGCAAAAGCCTCGACAACACTTTCGACATGCATGCAGATGTCTCCTTATGCTGGTACATAGCACATAGATGGCGATTGCGGACGAGAGTAGCGAAGAAGATAAAAAAAAGCGGAAAATTAAGTGCTAAAGAAAATCTATTGACTATCTGGGAAGAAAAAATATATTTTTGGAATGTACTGAGTAACATGAACACAAATGAAAATGTATTGAATAAAAATGTTTTTCGTCGTTAAGAGTAGGAATAAAAAAAAAGGTCCAAATGAGACCCGGGATTGTGGACAGCATTTACGCAATAATGAAAGGAAATAAAGAAATACAATATTGAAAAGGTTGTACAAAGAGCACAAAAGGGGAAACTGTCGTAGCCAACAGTATTTTGTTTTTCCAAGGTCCCTGGATATACATGAGCCAGGGGCAGAGCAGAGCTGCATCCATAGAAAAGGTGGAGGGAGACTTAATAATAAATGATTGGTTGGCACAAACACGTGAGCCCATAAAGCTACGTGGCCATCACATTAGTCTCTGCCCTATACGGGGGTATTTCATTTTGAAGCATTTGTATAGTGCGCTTATCAATCTAAATCGTATCTAGGCGCAGATTGCAAAGAGTTAAAAGCATAGGAAGAAAAAAAAAACATTTGCTACGGAGGAATGAATCAAATCAGAATACGAGTCTCAGCATTAAATTCCCGCCCATGGATCACTTGAACAGGTGAGTTTTTAAGGCCTTATGAAATTGCAGGAGAGATTTGAGGGCACGAATCTCCAAAGGGAGACTTTTCCACAATTTTTGTCCATACATTCCAAATCTGCGTTCCCCACCTGGACACATAGTTGGAGGGCGGGTTTCCAGCAGCAATTAGTCGCTTGACCGAAGCGACGGGTTGGTTGATAACTGGAGATTATTTTAGATACGTTTGACAGGGGCCAAGTATGCACAGTAATGGATGAGAAGTCACCAATGAAGGCCAGGTTTCCTTGCCTGAAACCAGAACAGAAGCCACATGGGAGCTAGTCAACAAGTAAGGTCCCATTAAATGTAATGGAAAGATCCGCTAGAAGTGGAGGTTGCAGCATGTGGGTTGGCTGAGCAGAATTTTACAGGTCGCGCATGGTGGTGTACGTACATACTACCCCGAGGCAAAAGGATGTTCTTTTAGGAAGTTAATTGTTAAATATAACCAAACAAATGTCTCTAACGGACTTTAATGTATGGACCCGTACGTGTAAAACCCTATAAAAACCCTGAGATTTGTGAGCTCAGAGGCCATAATTTTAGGGTAGGGGTTATCTCTGAGCTTCTCTGTCCATTTCTGTACAGCTGTCTGGAAATAAGACCTCACTCTGCCTTTGCTGCCTGAGATGCTTATTGGATGTTATTGCAGGTTCCTACAGTGCACTGTGGAAACACGTGCAAACTATCCTACACCCACGCCAACCACATCCCTCAGCTAAGGGCAACTGGAAAGTCTAACTGAAGCCACAGTCAGCCATTTCTAAATTACAGCTCACCGAGATTGGTAAATTACTCTGTCCGTAACTGTGATTTATTCATGGAGGACAGCAGAGATTGGAGGCGGGTCACGATTTGCTTGTCTTTTTCAAAAGGCAACAAGCACCCCTCAAAGTACAGAAAACAAATCATTTACAGGAATGTTAGTGCTCAGAAGCACGCACAAATATTTTGGGAGAGAAACAGGGAGAATGGTATATGCCCATTGACTTGCTTTGGGATGAGTGACATTTAGGAGGGAGAAAGAAGAGAGAAATTAGGGGAAAAGGTGAGTTCAGAAGTCTTCCTTCCTAAATAGGATGGTTGGCATGTAAATTATGAGCAGCCCCTTCTGGCAGGTTTAGTACTGTAAAATACACATCGTTCCTCACTTTCGTGGGTTGTGTTTCTCAATATTGGCAGATGAGAGAATTTCGGTAATGGAATACCCAGGCCAGAAATCTTCCTCATCTTGACGTCATCAAGTTGTAATGCACAATGAATAACTGTATTGCCATAGCAAAACAGAAATCCTGTAAATGGAGTAGGATGGTTTCCATAGAATACCGCCTTAATTACAGCCATCAACTCTTGGTGAATTAATCAGAGCCTATTGACATTTCCCCGCTGGTTAGACCAGAATTGAGCCTGTGAAAAGGTATTAACACCTAGTAAAAGACCAGAGGTGGTATTGTGCACTGTGGAAGAGGTTTTCATCACCATTGCAACACACCCTCGCCCAACAGCAATCCATCCTAAAATTAAAATGAAAGAAATTATAAGAAAGTGGTCCAAACCGTGACATACATTCTGAAAGAAATTATAAGAAAGTGGTCCAAACCGTGACATACATTCCAATAAAGAGACTCTACCATAATATTCAGTAGTGTGTTGCGCTAAGCATGTGTTTAAAAAAGTTGGTGTGCTCTGCAATGTGACCATGTTTGATGAATGTCCGATGCTTGACTTGCCTATTGTGACTTGTTTATAATCAATAAAAAGATGTTCTAAAAAACAAAAAGTTGGTGTGACCAAAACACAACCCACTATTTAAAGGAAAGACTTTCAAAAAGGCAACCCAAGCCAGAAACGTTTTTATGGGAGGGCAAAAGGGGCACTTGCCCAGAGCCCCCACCTTGGAGGCGGCCCCACGAGGCTGCCTGATCTAAAGAAGTAAGATTCCATTGTTTACCAGACTTAAATAGCACATGTCAAGATATTTTATGGCATGCTGGTGAGGCTCTAAACTTCTCTGTTTTGACAAGTACACTCTGCCTCGATCAATTCATTGTGTAATGCTTTCTGTGTTCACTGTGGTATACATAGTATGTGTGTTCCTTATGGCAGAACTCCTGTAGCATTCCTTCCTTCCTGAGGGAATTATGCTGATCATGTGCTATAGCCAAAGTTGAAATGCATATTGATAAATTGAGTGCCACATTGGTTCAGAAGTTAGCTAAGTGGGTTAAGTACTCATTGCAGAGATAGGTGTTCATATGCAAGATTATAATAGCACATTCCAGCAAGGCTGGCTGAGCCTTTCCTATGTTTGAAGTGTATAAACCTGCCTACATATGTACTTGGTGTTGCAACCCAACAGGTGCTATTATCAGCAATGTACCTGCACCAGATAGGAGTTGCTATAAAAACTAACATGTCATCTGTATGATGAAGGCCTAGAAATTGGTTTGGTCAGATGGGATGTTGTAAAACCTAGGCAAACACCTCCAATGATGAGTATAAACCTTTAGACCAAGTGGTAACTAAGTATACAAATTCAAGAATGTGGAACCAAAGCGTTCATGTTTGTATACTGGCTTTGTCAGCAGACGATACAGTGATCCTAGTAAAATCATGTACTATCTCTTACATTGCTGTGCTGTCTTCTGCGATGTTTGCCTTCTCGCATGCTGGTGGCATCGTTTAGCCCATTACCAGTGGTCGAAGTGTATGAAAAGAAATAGTTGAACTATGTTCCCTGCTGCCTGCACCCCGAACTCCACAAAACCCATCATCAAACTCCATTCCACGCGCAATATAACACCCCCAAACAAATGCGCCTGCTGTTTAAGGGAACGTTTAGTGCACTGCAAGCTGGAGCGGACCTGGTGTTTCAGGAGAACCAAAGCGTTCATGTTTGTATCCTGGCTTTGTCAGCAGACGATACGGTGATCCGAGTAAAATCATGTACTATCTCTTAAATTACTGTGCTGTCTTCTGCGATGTTTGCCTTCTCGCATGCTGGTGGCATCATTTAGCCCATTACCAGTGGTCAAAGTGTATGAAAAGAAACAGTGGAACTATGCTTCCTGCTGGCCTGCACCCCAAACCCCACAAAACCCATCACCAACCTCCATCCCATGCGCAATATAACCCCCCAAACAAATGTGCCTGCTCTTTAAGGGAATGTTTAGTGCACTGCAAGCTCCAAGTTCTTCCTACACTTCCATTCCGGAAGGGTTTCTTTTAAAAATAAAAGTATAAGAACAGTAAAACGTAGTTTAAAAAAATAAAAGTAGAGGAACAGCGCTCCCAACCGCTCCTGCCCACTTCGACCTCTGGCCATTAATTGATCTTTTTTCTTGTGTAGTCCATTCGCGTGGAAGGGGTGGTAGACAGAAGAGAGCAGACATGATGTTTCAGGCCTCGGCCAAGCATATTTTAAGGTCTGCTCGTTTGACACAAAAAACTTTTTTGTAAAAGTCAAAGATTGTTCTGCATATTTATAAATCACAATTTCACAAATCAGTGTTTTGGAAGTATTTCATGCTTCAAAATACAAAAGACAGCACCACATTGTTAAATCACATCAATTGGTATGCTGGTATTTAAAAACTTCCCTTGTTGATGTAGAGAATGAAGATAGAATCATTCCAATTTTGCGTAACACCCTTCTATAATATTTAGTTTTTAAAAATGGTCATGGTTGTGTAATTTCCAAGTCAGTTTTATAAAATTTGATTATTTTAGTTCATGGTAAGAACTGGAAAAGAAATTGTTCAAATGCAGGAATTGTAGAGTTGGCGCACATCACATTTTCACCCCTTAACCAATGTGTGATCCTGGGCTTCTCATTTAATCTTGTATTGCCTAACCTCTCAAAATTGCCAGTCCCTAAACCTTTCAAAACTGTGAGCCCTGCAGAGTGATTTCTTTTTCAGGAAGTGATCTTCAAAAAAGCCTCACATATGGTTTCACTCGCTACAGTGTTTCTTATACACCAATAGTGAGCATTGATAAATTGCACACTACAGGCACATGTTCCCTTGATCTCTAATGACAATTCTTTTTGAAAACAATGTGCCACTTCTAATCTCAGTCTGTCTGGATACAGACACTATCCTGGTAGTTTCTAATCTGCATCCACTTTACATGCTATAGTACGTGTACGTTTTTCCTTCCTTCCAATTGGCCTCCTCTATCAATGCTTGAGCACTTTTGCATTCTGTAAGGCAGATAATGCGAGTTTTCTATTCTGGGTTACATGTACCTTTTACAAACGGTCCTGCATTAATACTACAGGCTGCATACCTTCCTGGATGTTATTGATAAAAAGTCTCCTGTATCTCTACTCGAACAGAAGTAACCTCTTCGTAGACTGCTAATGTTGGCCTTCAAATGCTACTTGTTAAGCATTCTGATTAGAGCAAGAATGAAGAGGGTAAGGGGACTTAAAGGGAGTAAACATGCTTATTTTGAATCACTTCATTTCTTTGGTTTAGTGGAGGGGGGGCCCCAAAGATGTCCGTGCCCAGGGCCCCAAAAGTGCTTAAGATGGCCCTGCCCCAAACAGTGGTTAAAATGTCAATGAAGAAACATGTTTGTGAACATTCTGTTGTAATTAGATTCCCTATAGACTATGTACCTCATCACGGGTTGGGCGGAGCAGCAGAAATGCGGCAAGACTGCCCCATAGAGTCCTATGGACTCTTAACAAAATGGGGAGTAACAGCCTTACCACAACTCGAGATCCTGTGCTAATAGCGCCGGACTGAGTTGCCCTAACGCTATTTGCATTGCCAGTATCCCGGCAGATTTACCGCTGGTATACCGCTAAACCCCTGACAAGGCCCTATGTATGTTTACATGTATGTATTTCCTTTATTTTTATGTTTATTTATGCATTGCTGATAAAATTAAAGGATAGTTCCGGGACTTTTTTTTTATTGTCCCTACGGGTCGGCCATGTGTTTGTAAGCATAAATCGGTAGATCGTAGGAAACTTTCCTATGGACCTTACCCGACTTTTCGCCCATTATCGCACTCGAAATCAGCCTCCATTTTGTGATAATCCTATCATTCCGCCGCATCGACCTGGCTCACCTGCCTTTGCGGCACTAAATCAAATCCCCCGCCCCTGAAACAGACTTTATCAAAACATTCATATTCCCCGCCTCTATCCGTGACGTGACTGAGCTGCGTAGGCAAACGCGCCCAGGCGTCTTCTACGCGACTCCACACAGACCCCGGAAATCAACACAGATCAGCTCACAATACAGCGCACCACAATTCGGAATATGAAACTGTACTTTGAAATCAAACCGCAAGATTGTAAATGTGGTAAAGTACATTTATTTGACATCAAATGTTTAGAGAATATTCAGCGATTTGCATTTTTATTTGCTCATGTTCCAAAAAGTTCGTATTGAGGAACGCGATGGTCCTTTGCTGTACACAGGGTCTTAGAGCATCTCACAATACAGCACCACAATTCGGAATGTGAAACCGTGGTTTAAAAGCAAACGGCAAGATTGTACATTTGGCAAAGTACGTTTATTGGACATCAAATGTTTAGAGAATATTCAGCGATTTGCATTTTTATTTGCTCATGTTCCAAAAAGTTCGTATTGAGGAACGCGATGGTCCTTTGCTGTACACAGGGTCTTAGAGCATCTCACAATACAGCACCACAATTCGGAATGTGAAACCGTGGTTTAAAAGCAAACGGCAAGATTGTACATTTGGCAAAGTACGTTTATTGGACATCAAATGTTTAGAGAATATTCAGCGATTTGCATTTTTCTTTGCTCTCGATCCAAATTAGTTCGTCTTGAGGGAAGCGATGTTCGTGTGCAGTACACAGGGTGTTGGTTTACGATAAAAATAAGCTCTTCTGTCGCACTGATAATCGCATGGCTGTTCCAACAACGAGGCACTAGGCCACCACAACGGTAGGTATGTTGCATCTAACCGTTAGTACCGCGTAAGGGCATACTTGTACTTGGCGATCGTCCCATAAAATGGTCAGGGTGGTAACGTTGTTCACGCGGAGAAGCAACTGGCGGCTGTAGAAGCCGTCCGCCGGTGTCTGGTACTCGTGACACAGACAGTAGTGAATGATGTACCTAAAAACATAAAAAATGAAATTAGTCTCACCATCAGATCCTTATTAAAATTATTCATTTCATAGCGAGGACAGCGCTACTGGGTGTACACAAGTGTTTAAAGGCGTGGCGAGGCATGGAGGGGGGGGAGTGGAGTACAAGGTAAGTAGCATAAAATAATAAATAAATAGGGCCAGCTGGTGGCAAGTGCAAGGTAAGTGCAGAACAAGTGCTGGGAAGGGGGGGCTGTAGGATACTGAGACAGTCCCCCAGTGCAGGGGTTGACAGGGAGGCAGTGCAGGTGGAGAGTGGAAGGGCCCAGGACCGAGGTCGCAGACAGTGGACCAGTTGTAGCAGGGGAGAGGGAGAGAGAAAGCAGAAGCAAAGAGGAAGGTTTTGAGGTGCTTCAGTAAAAGAAGATGGTTCTCCTCCAGATAGTGCGCGGTAGAAAACACTATGCCACATAGAACGAACAAGTACAACTGAACCCGTCTTTAAAGCCACTGTATAGTAATGAAATTGCGGTATAAACTCATCAAAAGTTACTTACATTATATTTGCATTTTCCATTGTGTCTCTGTGTAGGGCAGACCCGAAACACCACTCCTTCTTTGCCGACGTTACTTCTTCTAATGAACGTGGCTCATCGTTTCGTTTCTGAAATTTTATTCATTATCTTTTCTTAGTCTTTCAGGATGGTCCCGGCCTGTCAAGGTCAAATCACAATAGAACCTTATATTGGGTCGTGGGCCTTTCCGCCACCCGAGCAAAACATCAAAGCAGCTGACCTTCACTTTGAGCGAGCACACATTTCTAGTTAGCTCCAGTTAGTGTAAGGGCATCTTGTCTGCGTGCCTTTTTTTTTATTGTCCCTATGGGTCGGCCATGTGTTTGTAATACGGAAACATTCTATAATTTTTGTAAAAATGATTTATATTACTGTTTGGTTTAATTGCAATGGGCCTGCAACATGAGGAGACTCGAGAGAACAGACAATCGAATTACAATCATTTAAACCGTGATGTGTATTTCTCAATGAGCTCTGCTTTAGGTGGACATGGAACAGAGGCAATGTTGGGTGGCAATGCAGTTGTCCCCTGCATAGGTTCGTTCACCACTCCATGTATGTGCCTATCGAGGACATCTACGATAAGTCTCTCAATAAACTCATATTGCATATCCTCAAACACTGGTTTGATCACCCATTGTTTACTTCTTTTAGTGAAGGCCTTATTGTAGCGAAGCGTCCCTAAAGTTCCGGTCGTCCTACTTTGTTGACGGCCAACATTATGGTTATGTGCCAAGACCGCTAGAAGAGTCCGATTTATCATGCCTTCCATGCCAAAATGCAATCTTTTGGGCCTGTACTTTAGGCACATATTGTGGAACACCTCCAAATCTCCTGTGTGGCAGAATTCCGTGAGTCCCCTCAAATCTCTTGTTATAGTTTTATCAAATACAATCTTTTCAATGGCCTTGTGAGTGGGTGATGAAGGAATCAACCACTTCTTCTTCCGTGCCTCCTCTGTGGACAAATGGCCATGTTCACATTTGTGGAAATGCTCATTTGTCGACCATTGATGTACGTTGCTACAGTGCAACATTACTGACCGCCATTTTTCCAGTAGAATTTCCAACGACCCTTCACATGTTTTTGAGCTCCACCAAAGATGGTTGCTGATTGACTTGGACCACTGTGAAATACCTTGCATATCTTTTTTTTTTCCTGCAGCCGACAATTTTTTATTGATTGTTTTTGCAAGATGCCATACGTCAAATTGGTGATTTATATTTTTGTACTGTTCTCTCATTGTCTTGGCAATTGAAACGTGTCTGTCCGTGGCTATCAGGTCGATCACCATTCCCCGCGATTGTAGTTCTTGCAATGATGCTACAAAGCCAACTTTCTCCATGGCCACTGAGGATGTACTTTGTGACACCTGCACGACCACCGAACTCACAATTTTCTTACTTTCCATGTCCTGAAAGTGGTAGGTGCAGTACTTGGCTGAAAATCCTGGACTGTCGCATTGTCCATCACCGGCTAGCCTGAAGCGTTTGCCCGCGAATGTACTTTCCATTGACATTTTTTCCATTCTCCAAGCTTCGCTGATGGCTGGAAATAGATAATCGGTTTGGTATTTGTAGAACTGACTTTTCGCAATGAAATGGATTCCCACAAACTGAAAGAAATACTGTAACTTTTTAAAACTTGAACCACTAAAAAGTGCGGCCGCTGCACAAAGTAGATTGCCTGCTGGCAGTTGCCCCAGCATGGGTTGTGCAGACCATGCGAACGGATGATATTGTGTACAGGTGGCATGTATTTTAAGGTTAGTGCCTCGAATTGCACGAGTCACATTAATCAATGGCTCCCCACATACTTCCCCACCAACCCAATGCCCACATTTCATCATCATAATAATATCCATCAAACAGCTATCGAATACAATGAATTTGGCCTCTTTCCTTATACTGTCACTCTGCATCCCAGCTGGTTCGGCCTGTAACGTTGAGGACATGTCACTCGCATGAAAGGTACAATCTCTGATATCGTCTTCCGCTATGCTGAGTGATATTGATGGTGTTTCATTGTCGTCCACTTCATTCTCTTCCATTGCAACATCTGTTCCTTGTCCGGAGATGGGAGAAAAAAACAATGTCTTCAACTTTCGCGTGCTCTTATTTTTTGCGGGTGTGGATTCTGTGAATTGATCTACGACTGCATCCAAACTACCAGGAGGACATTCACTATCAATGGCTGGTGGTGGTATAGCTCCGTTGTCAATCACTTCATATTCTTCCCATTGGCACGATGCATCTCCAGTCTCAAGTCCCTGCCAAAAGGTTTGACAAGCAACATCTCTCGTTCGCTTCACTGTCTGTGTAGATCTAGTTCTTACACCCACTCGCAACTAGAGGACAGATTAGAAAAGGGATGTTCAGTTTAAACACAACTTACAGTATTGAACTATTGACAGTGAAAGACAACATAATATAGTGAACAGGACACTAACCTTCTTTTGCTTTCTTTTCTTTGAAACTTTCTTTCCTCGAACTTCAACATCTGGACGCTGTTGCTCCGACTCGTGTGTGCATGTCTCCACTTCCTCTCGCGCTGCAACGACTATACTTTCATGATAAGCACATCCATCACTCACTGAGGCTCCATCGACTCGCTGAAACATAGAACTTTCATTAGTATGTATAATAATATTGAAAACACAAAATGTACTTGGGGACCAATACCCATACGTACATCTCAATAGCAAAACACGAATGAACGCATTGTGTAGAACATTCAAACGACAATAGTTCACGCATTGTTGATCTAGTTAGATTGAACTGTCAAGATCCATACCTCGGGCTCCGCATAGACTTCCATTGATGATATTATTGAAGATGACGCTTCAGCAACTCCCTGAAACACAGTAATTGCATTAGTATGGTTTTCTATTTTGTTAAAAAGAACATAAACTTTGTGCAGGCGTCAACAGCTCATCTAAATAGACCTGCACAATCTTTGATCAGTTGTCTAAAATAAATAATGGATATCTAAATATGATTCGATTTGCTCCATCGTTGGAAGTGTCACCACCCAGAGATCTGCATCAACTACTAGGGGTGATGTTCTTGTTGAAGAAGCTCCGTCAGCTCCCTGAAACATAGTACTTGCGTTAATAAAGAAGGAAGTATAGCGGATGTAATCACGTCATTTGATCTCGCTTGATCGATCTGTCAGTATCCATACCTCGAAATGCATAAGAACATCAAGGGACGCTGTAACTGCGGTGCACACTTCTGCAAGCTGTTGCGCCGACCCGTAACTGCACGCTCCCCCTTCTTCTTGGACTAATGCTCCATCGACTCCCTGAAACATAGGACTTTCATTAGTAATGAACACAATATTGAAAAAAGAAGACACATACGAGGGCGACGACAGAAGGACATATCAATGGCTAAAAACGAAAGAAACATTGTGTGTAACAATCACGCTACAAGAATGCAAGATCTGATGATCTCCATCGATGGAACTGTCCTGAAACGTACCTCGAGCATCTGAGTGACATCTACGGTTGTCGTCAATGCGTTGGACTCCTCAGCATCTCCCTGAAAGACAGTACTTGCATTATTTTGGATAACAATAATTATAACTGAAAACAAAGACTAGAGGACGAGTACTGTGGTGTACCATTAGGTAAAATAATTACACGATCAATTAAAACTATTGATTTACATGCCTAAAACAAGTCAGTGTCAGAATAGCTAAGTAAGATTACCCGATAGGCGCTTGAAGTGGCTGATGACTGCAATAACGACACGGATGGAGAATCTTCAGCCTTCATATTGAGTGGATACATAAATGGGGAAATTATTGTTAGCTAATGCTACACACTACCGCAATGCCGAGAGATAAATACGTAAACTTGACTCACCAGTGGAGGGATGTGGACGAATAGAGTGGGAATAGCGGTTGAGAGCAATTTTCGCCTCGCTCGCGGTGTTTTCGTCCTTATTAGCAATGATGTGGAGTACATGTCTGGGCTAAAGTGCCTGCTGCAGATGCGGTATCGATCACCCCTCTTGTCCGCAAAGACTTCTAGGACTCTACTTTCTATCTCAGAGGCTGGATATCCGCAATATCGGACCCATTCTCTTATCTGATCTATTGTCTTAGGGAAAACATGCATTATAGTACCTTCAGATTTGTTATGGGTCTTCGAAGGGCAACCGCCAATGGAACAGGCAGGCATTATGGAAAGTTCTGAAAAGTAAAGATCAACAATTCTCTATGAATACCAATGTGTTAAAACATTAAATGACACATAAAAGGTTCAATGCAAGGTCCGTTTTGGTTCTTGGAACTATACATGTTATTCACATGCGGATAAGTATTTCAATAACTTTCAAAAAATAGAAAAAGTAATTTGACTAAACTCAGAACATGTGACTAGTTCCTTGCATGTACTGTCGTGAACGAAAAGAAAACATGGATGCAATTTGATGACTACTAGCAAATAGATATAAATTAAAAAATTGGACGCAAAATGATTATGGTACATGGACTTACCTTGACGAACAAACAGTTAGATGCAGGGATCAGAGTAGTTTCTTGTCGTAGAACAGGGAGCAGTTCACAGGTTGCAAACTGACGAGTTTGCTCAAAGTGGTCACGGAAGTTCACAGAGACGAAGAGCAGATAACCAGCACCTTCACGGGTTGACTAGCAAAGCGCAAAGAAGTTCTCTTTAGAAATCTGAAGTGGGTTATAAAGAATTCGAAACAGGGGTGTGTTTGTGAATGAATGACGTGTATATGTCGTGGCATTATGCGGTCTGCAGGGGGCCGTCCAGCGTGAGGGGGGATGCTTGGCAGGAGACACGGGGTCTGGAGGTAGACATGGGAACAACAACCCATGCTCTATAGACCACTTTGAAGTGTACATGGTCTTTGGCACCTCTTGGCCTTTATCGCTCCCTGACAGCTCCACTTGCCAGCACAAGTACCCCGGTGCGAACTGCCTTTGATA
Source organism: Ambystoma mexicanum (assembly GCF_040938575.1). Classification (NCBI taxonomy): domain Eukaryota; kingdom Metazoa; phylum Chordata; class Amphibia; order Caudata; family Ambystomatidae; genus Ambystoma; species Ambystoma mexicanum. Next base: position 275,835,516 of record NC_090941.1, read on the forward strand.
GGGCGGTGGGGTGGATCGGGGCGGTGGTCGTGCAGACAAGACACAGGAAGACTCGTGAATGGAGACACACTTATGTGGATTGCAGGGGGCCGTCCAGCGTGAGGGGGGATGCTTGGCAGGAGACACGGGGTCTGGAGGTAGACATGGGAACAACAACCCATGCTCTATAGACCACTTTGAAGTGTACATGGTCTTTGGCACCTCTTGGCCTTTATCGCTCCCTGACAGCTCCACTTGCCAGCACAAGTACCCCGGTGCGAACTGCCTTTGATAGGGCGGGGGGTGGATCGGGGCGGTGGTCGTGCAGACAAGACACAGGAAGACTCGTGAATGGAGACACACTTATGTGGATTGCAGGGGGCCGTCCAGCGTGAGGGGGGATGCTTGGCAGGAGACACGGGGTCTGGAGGTAGACATGGGAACAACAACCCATGCTCTATAGACCACTTTGAAGTGTACATGGTCTTTGGCACCTCTTGGCCTTTATCGCTCCACTTGCCAGCACAAGTACCCCGGTGCGAACTGCCTTTGATAGGGCGGGGGGGTGGATCGGGGCGGTGGTCGTGCAGACAAGACACAGGAAGACTCGTGAATGGAGACACACTTATGTGGATTGCAGGGGGCCGTCCAGCGTGAGGGGGGATGCTTGGCAGGAGACACGGGGTCTGGAGGTAGACATGGGAACAACAACCCATGCTCTATAGACCACTTTGAAGTGTACATGGTCTTTGGCACCTCTTGGCCTTTATCGCTCCCTGACAGCTCCACTTGCCAGCACAAGTACCCCGGTGCGAACTGCCTTTGATAGGGCGGGGGGGTGGATCGGGGCGGTGGTCGTGCAGACAAGACACAGGAAGACTCGTGAATGGAGACACACTTATGTGGATTGCAGGGGGCCGTCCAGCGTGAGGGGGGATGCTTGGCAGGAGACACGGGGTCTGGAGGTAGACATGGGAACAACAACCCATGCTCTATAGACCACTTTGAAGTGTACATGGTCTTTGGCACCTCTTGGCCTTTATCGCTCCCTGACAGCTCCACTTGCCAGCACAAGTACCCCGGTGCGAACTGCCTTTGATAGGGCGGGGGGTGGATCGGGGCGGTGGTCGTGCAGACAAGACCCGTTTGCCGCAGGGCCTCACCAAGGAGAGGCCATCTAACTGAATGTAAGAGGATGGCTGCAGGATCTACTACATGGAATGCAGGGGGGTGAGTTTATAAATACCTCACCCTCCCAGGAGAATATACACTAGATTCATTTAAAAAATCAAAACAACCATTGTTAAAATATATGTTGGGCTTTATTTTAGATTTTAATTAAACATAAATAATAAACATTACACATTGTAAAGTTGAGGTTGCAGCACATCGAGGGAAAATCCGCGGTATTGTCCACTGTCACTGGGGAAATGTTGTCTAATGGCAAGTACCGCACAGGCAGGTATTACTCTCCGAACGCGGTGTCCGAGCCTCCCGTGAAGCCACCAAGTGAAGCAACGATAGGCCACCAGCCTGTACCACCTGTGAAAAAAAAAGATGCAAACTGTATTAAACTGACCAAACTTTCTTATCAATGTCGATTCAGGTAACACATGTCATTTTTCTTAGAAAAAAATTATATCTAGAAAATGCACTATATGGAACAAATTTACATGCGTTCGAATGATATGTAAATGTAATTTTATATGTGGGAGACGACCATGAAATAGTGGTGGCATCACTGACATCACAAACAGAGTATACTTACTCGTTACTCGGATTACGCGGACGAACAGTGCCGCGAAGTTCGTGCATAAGCACCATCATCATCCTCAACACGGTCCGTGAGAGGCAGGCTTCCCTGAACTCTGGCAGCTCGGTGATGCATTGCGGACTTTGCTCGCCTTCCTGCAGACTTTGCTCGCTTTCCGAAATGTAGGCCAAGCACCCGGAATTTTCACGGCAGCAGCAGTTCTCCTCCTCAGTTGGCATTAGCTCGCACCGATTGCACGTGCACCAGGTGGAGACGCCGTCCATGCGACATGGTCCAGGCTCTTCATCCGTTGACTGGTCCTCCCAACTGCCGTCCGAATCCCCATCGTTTTCGCGTGCTTGACTTTCCAGTAGTTCTTCCTCGGTGTACTCGGGCTCGTACATATACGGCATTATTGTGGCCATTGTGCGGTAAAGATAGTAAAATAATTTACAGAGATGGTACAGGTGTTCACACGGGCTACAAGCGGCGAAGGTAGCTGACCAGAGCACTGAAACGAGTCACAGAATACTCAAAGTAACACAGAGAGAGGAATGGAATCGAAAATCTGCTGCTGTGTGTTGTGAAACGGTCTGTTTATACTTATTGGGGAAAGAGGCGTCCTGCCATTTCCATGGCAACACGTCAATAGCTGAGGCGCAGCGATTGTTGACACGAGACGTGCTTGAAATGGGCAGTACGCGTCTGCTGATGTCAGGCTCAGGGGCGGGGGATTTGATTTAGTGCCGCAAAGGCAGGTGAGCCAGGTCGATGCGGCGGAATGATAGGATTATCACAAAATGGAGGCTGATTTCGAGTGCGATAATGGGCGAAAAGTCGGGTAAGGTCCATAGGAAAGTTTCCTACGATCTACCGATTTATGCTTACAAACACATGGCCGACCCGTAGGGACAATAAAAAAAAAGTCCCGGAACTATCCTTTAATATTTGAAAATAAACAAAACAAAAAGAAACTTTTCATGTATTTGCATTTTGCTCAAATGAGGGTAGTTGAGGGTGGTTGACCTGCAGGAAATGAACAAAGGTCACACAAATTGACAGATGTTTGGGAATACAACTCCCATCAGCCATCCTCATTGCCTATCTGGGGAGGGCCGATGGGTTGCTTGTCCAAACCATTTGGTGAGTAACAGATAAGAGAGAAAAAGCTGATGGGGAGTGGTTAAAAAAACCTCCGTAACATACAGATTCCCCCATGCAGACCTCCTCTGTATCATCTGCAAGTTTATTTTCTGCCTCCATGAGCTTTTCATGCAGGGGTAAAATGAATGAATTCCTATGGAATCCACCTCGGTATTGCACCTTCTCAGAATCAGGCATACTCCATAGGAATCCATTGGTAAACGCCAACTGCAAAGCATCGTTTGCAGGCTGTTTAATTGTTCATGCGACGGAGCAGAAAATGGAAGCGTAAAATTGAGGTTGCCTTTATTTTTACTCTTTCCTTTTCCCCTCTGATTTGTGAATGTTTCCAAATGCATGCACAGGACACCACAGCAATCATGTTTTATAACAAAATGAGGTTGCCTGTCTGGTCAGAGTTGCAGAATAAGAGCATCAACTTTATTTATTTTTAAATTAGTGTTATCTTGGTTAAATCTAACTGTAAACACATTAAAACAACAAATTTAATGCATAAAAAAAACATCATTAGAAAAAGATAATAATCTGAAAATTCCATACTCACGCTTCTTGCATAGGTCATTAGGAAAAAAGGTATAAATTAAAACTATCACTATGCAAAAATGTTAAAATTATAAATACAATCTATTATAACGATCCAAAATGCATTCAAACTACTATTTTGAGGATCTCTACCCAGATGTAGTATATTGTAAAATTAATAATCAGGTTTTCACCACCAAATAAGCCCAAAATTGATCCGTGCATATGAAGTCTAAATTATGCACTCTCTTAGTGTATTCATTAACGTAGAGTGGCGCAAGGGATTTACAATAAGTCAATAAATGCCTAATCGTCTCTATGTCTCTCCCACACAATCTTCAATAATGTTGGCATTTGATTAAATCTAAGGCACATGATAAACCGGCTTACATTCCTATTATGCAATTTTTGTGTTAACTGAAAACGCTTGCTTAACGTAGTCTAAATAACTTGACTTACTTGCTAGTTTGGTTAGTCGAAAATTGCGATTCCCAAACAGATGCTCTCAGTTTTATTTCATTACATTTGAAAGCCAGATTATCAGTAGATAGACAAGAGCATCCTACCTCTAATATAAATCCCATGACCAAGTTATGCCAGGTTTTTAGAGCAGGTCAGAATGAGGGCCATTGAGATCTTCATTTTCCAGGAAATATGCTTACATTGAATCCGGATTAACCTTATGTAACAAAATGTTTACATAATGAGAACAGGAAGCTATCATTTTCTGAGTGGTTAGTGAAATAAGGCCCAATTCACTACAGATAGCTTCTACGGGTACCGATTGTGGTAACCCCAGCACCGATCTCCACAGTTTTCCTTCTAACACACTCAGCCAGGCCCTTTCTTTCTTTGTATGTACCTCCAGACCGTACAGAATGCAAGGCACAATACAGGTTCTATATAATTCTAATAGGACTTCCGTGGAGCAGCCACCTGCTTTTTGAATAAAACATCTAATGGCCCTGAATTCAGTGTTAGTTTTATCGATAATGCCTTAAGAGAGCTTGAAACCTCCATTTTGTTTGTAATATTCAAACCTAGATAGCAGTAACTGTTAACTTCCTCCAACTTAACTTTTTGTATAGCCCACTTGCATCTCTTAATGTTCTTCCTGTTTGCCTTAATAATCATAATTTTTGTTCTAGTTAAGTTCATAGTTAACCCATGTTCGGTTGCGTACCTCTCCAAAGCCATAGTCGTTTGGTCAGGGACCACAATATCGTCAGCCATATACATGTTAAAAAAACTGGGCCCAGCGTGCATTCTTGCTTTAGCCCGTGATTCACCTGGAATGGCTCACTCGTCTTACCTTCCTGATTAATTCTAATTTGAACCCCATTGTCATTATAAAATGTTTTTGCAAAATATAAAATCTGAGGGTGCAGATCCCTTTTTATAATGTTTTCTCATAAAATATGGCGATCCACCATTCCAAAAGCTTTAGTACAATCTATAAAACAAAGGTACAAAACGTTTTCCTTACTCGCCAAAGTTGATCTAATAAAATACATTAAAAGATTTGATAAAGTGCTAAACCCTTTCTAAAACCTGCTTGCTAGTTAATAAGAATCCTTTTGTCCTTCATCCACTTATTAATATAGCCCAAGAGCAATTGTAAAAAGATTTTTGCACTGGAGTCAATCATGTCTAAAATTCGATAATTACCCGGGAGATCTCTTGCTCCCTTTTTGTATATCGGTATTAACAAAGGTTAGTCCATGACTTTGGTATGCTTCCTGTTAAAACAATATCTTGGAAAATAATGAATAAAATATGTGCCCATACTTTTGGATTCTTTTTATAGAGGATGTTTGGTGTACCATGGGGACCTTGTGCACGCAATGGTTTTAGTCTAAGTTTTTATCTGGTACAGACTGATAATCATTTAAAAGGTTGGGGTAGTTCTCCCGCTAATATAATGGTAATATGTAATTTTTCCAGTTCTCATTTGATATGGGTTTTATCTTTCTCACCGCCGGCTCACCAATGTTAAAGCTGTTAAACGTATCCCAAAATGTACTCATATGTTTATCATTTAAAGCTATATGCCTGATATTCCACTGGGCAGAATTCGCTGTGCCTTTATGCATTCTGTGCACTTAAACCCCATTTTGAATTTTTTTATATATGAGACTTGATTCTGCCATTCCTGCATGTTTCACTTAGCCCATCTTAAGTCTTTGTTTAATTGTTTTTCTTCAAAACTATCTTGTAATCATGAACATTATTATGCCGTTTGATTATTAGCTACTGTTATCTTTTTTTGCCTTTTTCTCTACCTCATCCAAACGAGAATAAACAATATCATAATACTCTTCCAAATTATTGTACATAAGGTCCTTATTATTTATCATCACATCAAGCAAACCCTGATTTATTTTACATGCGTTCCATTCTGTCAATTTTATTCTATTACCTTTATTATTAATTTGTACCCCACCCTTTATCTTCTTTGGCTGATCACATTCATTGCTAAGAGAGAATTCTATCACAACATGATCACTCAAATCATTGGGAATAAGTAGGAAATTAATAATATCTTCAAAGCTTTGGTCATTGGTCAATACAAAGTCGATCCATGAAAAACATACGGCATTAGTCCAGGTGTAATAGACACAATTCACGCCCACATAAATCAGTTGCAACATTTCATGTGTGTGAATAAAATGCAGCCATGGATTAGGGTCATGTGTTCATTCATTATTATCACTTCTAATGGCCCATGTGTTATGGGGAAGAAGGTGTCTTGCTGCTTATTGTCCCAGTACTGGGCTCTGCTTGTCTGAGGTCTTCTTGCACGCTGGTACCGACCGGGCACTTGACCTCGATAGCGACCGGTCCCGGCGAAAACTCTTCCCAGGCATGGTTTTCTGATACATTCTTGAGCTTTCTCCAATGAGGTATATGTCGCTACGAATCTGCCCATTTCTTTCCCGAATGTCTCGCCAAATAAAAGACCCTGGGCCACTTCGCCTGCTTCATACGAGGCTAGGTCTCCGAGTTTTGGGTTGATCTTCTGTAGTAGCCCTCGTCTCCTCTTCGATGAGATGGCATAGTTGGCATTGCATACTAAGCATGCTAATACGTCTGGGTATACTTCCTCTCCTGTACCCCGGACCGCTCTACCAGGTCCATTACTTTTACTTAGTAGACCTGCGGGGGGTCAGAAGAGGCCTGCCTCTTCCAGATCTCAGTACACCCCTGTGGGTCCTCTGGAGTGGCCTTTGTGGAGGTGCTTTTCTGTTTTTCGGTGCTGTTTTTCAGGCATAGGAAAGTCTCAATCGTAGCCAGTCTGTCCTGTAGGGGCCTGAGCCCTTGTTTTGTTTGTTTTATTCGGCATCATGGCACTTGTTACAGTACAAAGCTTAGTTACTTAGTTACATGGTCATTAGCAATATATATACAGGTTGCAATATAGTTACATAGTCATTAACAGTATATCTACAGGTTACAATTTAGTTATATTACATTTGTGTTATATTACAATATACATGGCAGAAGTGGAGGAGGCAGTCCTCCACTTGCTAGTGGAGGAGAGTGGCCTTGAGGTTGTTGCGGAAGACGGAGATGGAAGTTTCAGCTCTAAGGGTGGCAGGGAGTGAGTTCCAGAATTTCGGTGCAATATAGGAGAAGCCTAGACCTCCCGCTGTGGCTCTCTTTATGCGTGGTATGTGAAGCTGGTTGGTGTACTGAGCTCTGGTGGGGCGAGTGGATGTGGTGCTTGATATTGCTTCAGATAGGTATGCTGGAGCGGTTTTGTTGATGCACCTGTGAGTGATGGTGAGGATTTTCAGAGTAATACGGTCTTTGACCTGGAGCCACCGTGCTTCACGTCTGGCGTGGGATATATGGTCTCTTCTAGGGATGCTCATGGCGGCTCTGATGGCATTGTTTTGTGGAGTTTGCAGTCTGTGAGTGTTTTTGGCGGAGGTGCCAGCTAGAAGGGCGTTGCAATAATCGAGTTTGGCTCCTATAGTTGCTCTAGCTATGGCCAAGCGGTTGGGGGTGGATAAGTAGGGTTTAATGGAATTGATGAGTTTGGTGCTGAACGCTGATGCAGAGGCTATGGCGCTGACTTGTTTGTTCATCGATAGATTTGCATCAATGTGAACACCTAGAGTCTTGACAGAGGATTATACGGAGATGGTTGAGTTGTCTATGTTGAAGTTTTTGTATTGGGGGCTTAGTTTCGATAATGTGTTTGTCTGGCCCAGGATGGGAATTTCAGTCTTCTCTCCATTAAGACAGAGGCCGTTGATTGCCATCCAAGCTTGGATAGTGGCATAGATGTTGTGAAGGGTAGTGGCGTCTTGGTGATAGAGTCCAGATAGGGTTAAAAGTACTTGAGTGTCGTCTGCATAGTTTGTATATGCAACACCCATGGAGTCAAGTAGGTCTAAGAGGGGTTTTGTGAAGAGGTTACAGAGGGTGGGTCTGTACAAGATCTTTGGGGGACACCGCAGTTTATAGTGGTAGGATCTGTGTTAGCTGTGTCGAAAGTAGACCTTCATGGCTCTTCCTTCAAGGAAGGAAGTGATCCAGGATGCTGCTTGATTAGAGAAATGGGCTGCATGGGTGAGGTGGGTGGTGAGTGTTTGGTGATCTACCAGGTCAAAAGCAGCTGATAGATCGAGGAGGAGGAGCAAGGCAGGTTTGCCTTTGTCCATGATCTGTGAGATTTGATTTTTTAGGTCTAATAAGGCGGATTCTGTTCCATGCCCGACACGGAAGCCAGATTGTCTTTTGCCTAGTATGGAGTTAGCTTCTATGTATGATTGGATCTGGATGTGAGCTGTTTTGTCCAGGATTTTTAGGAGGAACGGGACTGTCGTTATTGGTCTGTGTAGTTGTTGGGTTGCGCTGAGTCAAGAAGTGTGGCCTTTTTTAGAAGTGGCCGCACCCAGGCTTCCTTGAGATTGTTTGGGACAGTTCTTGTTTGGAAAGATGCGTTAATGAAGGCAGTAATCAGGGGTGCTAGGTCATTGGCACATTCCTTGATGATTTTGGGAGGGCAAATGTCTGCCTTGCAGAGGGATGGTTTGAGGTTTTTGATGAGATTAAGGACATCAGGTTCAGTGACGTTTCTGAAGGAGAATTGAGCGTGATTGAGATTACTACACTCGTCTTGTGTAGGGGGTTGGTTTTTTGGTTTGGGAGGGCTTTGCAGTGGTTTTGGATTTTGTTCTGGAGGAGTTTTATTTTGTTGAGCATGGCAGACTGAATGCTGGCACACCAGGCTTTGTCTTTAGTTATCTCGTCAGCGGTAGCCGAAGGAGTGACTAATTCATTAAAGATTGCGAATAGTTCTTTAGCTTGGGAGTTGGCCTTTGAGATCCTATCATTGAAGGAGTTGGATTTTGCTGCTAAAATGGCTTTTTTATATTAGAGGGCTATGTTTGAAGAGGCTCTTATTTAGATCACTCGGATCCATTTGCCAGTTTTTAAGCGACTGGCGCTTTTGAGCTCGGAGGGTTTGGAGTTCTTCCGAGAACCAAGAGTTGCAGTGAAATTATTTTTTTTCCTTCTTGCTTTCAAGTGGGGCTATAGAGTTTATGGCATTGGCGAGAGTGTCATTGAAGATAGCTGATAGTATATGTGGGCCCTAAGAGAAAGGTGGTGCTAGGTAGGGGCTTTTAAAGTGGGGACGCAAGTTGTCTGCGTTGAGTTTTTTAGAACTTCTTATTGTGGCAGGTGGTGCGTGGGTGAGAGTCTTAGGTTTAGGGTTGGTTGGGATGAGGAATTCGATGCATGTGTGGTCCGTCCAAGGAAGGGCAGTGTTTGAGGTAATGTTGGATGCACAGTTGTGATCCATGACCCAGTCAAACGTGCGGCATTTGGAGTGAGTAGGGGTGAGGACTCTTTGGGAGAAACCCAAGTCTGTGAGTTCTTTAGCTAGGGTTGCGGCGGATTTATCCTTAGGATCATTGTATCCTAAATTTAAGTCTCCTAATAGAAGGATTTTGAAGGACTTTTTAATGTTGTTGCTGAGTCGATGGGAGAGGTGCTCTTGGAAGTCAGCTGGGAGTCCAGGAGGTCTTTATAGGATGTGGATGTTGATTAGATTATCGGGGGAGAGCGTAAACTGGGCTGATCGGATATCAGCATTACCACCCCATGTACTATGATCTGCTAATCTGATGGATAGTGAGTCTTTGTGGATAAGGGCGATTTCCCCTCCAATCTTATCACATCTATCTTGCCTAAGGATGGTGTAGCCTGTGGGTAGGGCTAGTGCGATGGCTGAGCAGAAGGCATCATTGAGCCAGGATTCGGTGATGCAAAGTAAGTCCAGATTAAGTGTGGATAGTAGATCATTTATCTCGAGGACATGTGCAGGTAGGGAGCGTACGTTCAGTAGTGCACATTTAAGAGGTGGGTGTTGTGTGCCTTTGATGTTTTTGTTTGTACTAGTATGGGCTAAATTGTGCTTGTTGTGGTGTGTGGTAGTGTGGAGCTTAGTATGAAGTAGTGTAGAGGCTTGTTGGGGCCGTGGGGGGAGAGGGGCAATGCCTATGCTCATTTTAGTATGGGGTAGTGGTGCAGTGCGGGTACCTAATCTGGTGTTTCTAGTCGTGATGGGTGTGGGTGAGCAGAGTAAATACCTCGGAAGTTATCGATTTCTGAGATTGCGGAGTCTGGTGGCTAGGCTAGGTGGCCGATACTGTGTGATGTTGTAGTATGGTGCTGCGGCATGTGAATTTAGTGCCGGGAGCTGGGTGAGGTGTGCTGGGAATATGTGGGGAGGTGTAGAGGCCATTATAGTGAGGGCTATAAGGATGGCTGTTAGGCTGGCTGAGCGGAGTGTGGCAGGGAGAGTGCGGGAGAGTGAAACTATGCTATGATTGGGAGGTGCATTCTTGGGCATCTTGATCGTGGAGAGTGGCTGTGTGTGTGTTTGTGTGCAGCTGGTGTGTGCTGCTGGTATGTGACAGAAATGACAGGGGGATCCTGCGACTAGTGCTAGGTAGTTCAGAGGCAGGGCATAATAGGTAGCAGTTCAACAACATACAATGCCTAAATTCTATTTTCTAAGTGGGGCAGGCAGAGGCTAAATGGTGGCAGGGCATAATAGGTAGCAGTTCAACAACATACAATGCCTAAATTATATTTTCTAAGTGGGGCAGGCAGAGGCTAAATGGTGGCAGGGCATAATAGGTAGCAGGTCAACAAAATACAATGCCTAAATTCGATTTTCTAAGTGGGGCATGCAGAGGCTAAATGGTGGCAGGGCATAATAGGTAGCAGTTCAACAACATACAATGCCTAAATTCTATTTTCTAAGTGGGGCAGGCAGAGGCTAAATGGTGGCAGGGCATAATAGGTAGCAGGTCAACAAAATACAATGCCTAAATTCGATTTTCTAAGTGGGGCATGCAGAGGCTAAATGGTGGCAGGGCATAATAGGTAGCAGTTCAACAAAATACAATGCCTCAATTCGTTGAGCCACTTATTCCACCAGTGAGTTCCCTACCACCTCCCTGAAGCTGTGGGCCAGTTTTTCCGCCTGTTCCTCTTCGCTCCACTCAAAATCCGCCATTGCCTCTGGTGTGCTTGTGCCCTGTTCTCAGGTGTATGTGACATGTCCACACTGCGCTGTGGCTGATCTTGTGTGCTTGCACCTGCTGCTCTGTTCTGCAGAGCTCCATTTTAGCTGTGTGGGTTATACATTCTTTGCAGCTGCCTTGCTGCTGTGGCTTGGTGTGGCTTAGTCGTTAGGACGCTTAACTGGTCCTGTAGACTGTGTGCTACTCCTCCCCACCTCATGGGGGTATATCCTGAGCTTCTTTGGTAATTTGTGACCTTTCCCTGCCTCGTGGGAGTTTATTGCGAGCTCCAGTGTGTAATTGTCATGACCCTTGCCCGTGGCCCTCACTGGCAAATCAGCCTTCCAGTTAGAGCCAGGTCAAAGGCCTTAAAACCTCATCCAAGACTCTCTTGGAGTCAGTCCTGGCGCCTTTGGCGCCAGGCTCATAACCATCATGAAGCCCAACATTAGAATGGGACTATATACTTGGGACTATTTAACTTTGGGGGTTCAGCCAACATGGAGGCACACACATAGCTCAGTTACAAGGAACTGAGCTATGCGGTCTAGTCTTTTGGGTGTGGCAGGCCTGGGACTACTTTACCTGGACTACTTTACCTGAGACTATTTAAACCACACAGCAGAACAGGCTTTGCGTTATTCTGCTGTGGGCAGCGTAACGCTCACCGTGTCCAGTTCTTTGATGCCAGCTTACCTGAAACCAAGGACCTGCAGAGAGAGAAAGAACACTACGAAACTTACCTGGAACAGTATCCTGTCTTCAATCCATCGCTGACTTCAGTTTCACTCACCTGAAAGTACAAACTCCATCATCCGGCACTGCATGCATTCTGGAATACCATAACCTGGAAAGAGGAGAAAGAAAGACAGCATTAGTAAGTGTTTACTCACGTTTCCCCCCGAATGAAGAAAGCCACACAATTCTTACCTGGGTAGTCATCTCCTGGTCAGTATCATTGCTGGAACATTACGGCGCTCGGCGAGGAACATCGCAACCTGCAAGGAGAGAAAAGACACAGGTTAGCAATATAAAAGGCGAAACAGCACTGCGCATCGTGCATTACTCACCGGACAGCATGGCGCACCCCGCGCTTTCGCCTACCGGCCCGTGCTCAACTTCAAACTGCATGAAAACTCCAAAATACCTTTCCATACCTAAAAGGAAAGAAGCAAGACATTATTATTCGAACTAACTAAGAGGAACATAAGAACTGCATATAAAGACTGTAAAGCAGCAAACCTACAGAGTCGAGCAGGCCTGGATTCCCACGGGAGTCTTGCACCAGTGAAGTAACTTGGTCGCTCCTCGCCCCCCACATCTACGCGCCCCTTGCCATGAGGAACAGGACGGAGAATCACCTTCTACAATATTAAGACCCATCTTTAACCAGAGGCCTTACCAAGGGACCGGGAGAGGGTTCGAGAGTGCAAATCATTCAACCAGGGCTGGGAGGCGTCCCCGTGGATACCAGGTGAGCGTAACAGTAATGAGACCTCTCTCTGCTCTGTGGAGGGTTTAATATTGCTTCCGTTGTGTGCGGAATCGCTTGCCAGCGAGAGAAAACTCTCTTCTCGGCTCGAGTGGCACTGCAATGAGAAGCTTGGCTCTGCCCCCACATGGGTGGGGGCCGCCATGCTCTCACGTTCTGCCAATGAGCTTGTTTGCCTGTATGCTGTTGCTCATGCGCCTATTGCTGGCGTTGCACGCTGTTGCTCCACCCTCCCAAGTGTGCGGTTCCTGCTCTCCTAGGCCTCGCCTCCTACTCGGGGGGGCCTTTGTGTACTAGGCGGAGGTAGGTGGGCCCTCGAACATGCTGGTATTGCTGCACATGGCCGTGCTACCTCCGGCTTTTATAAAGGAATATTTTCCTTCCTGCGCCCTCATAAACACCTCGTTAAGCGCTGGTATGATACTAATGTGTTAGCGTTTGGTCCAATACACACGCTGCGCGCGGTAGCTTCTATATATTTTAATGCGAAACCTTTACAAATTGCACTAATTGCAGCAAGGTACTTAATTATCTGCTGAAGAGCAGGAAAAGAAGAGGAGGAAGGAACAGGAAGGACTATGGGCACGTGATAGAGTCGGAATGGACTACAGAAAAACTTAAGGGAAATTTAGTTTTTGGGAGAAAAAAAACGTGTTTTCAAAAGTTTTAAATGTTTGATTGTTGAAACTGCTGGAGATACGAATAAACGAAGTTGAAGCATAATGCTCGCCTCCCGTCTTGACATTGAAGCTGGGAGATGGCCAGCTTCCGCATGAGTTTGCCTAGGAAGGGGCGGATTAGTGGATATTTCAATTGTTTATGATAATTACTGTAGCCCTTTTTTGAACCACCTGCACTGAATGTATGTTCATGTGAGGTTAATTGCACAGCCATTTTTAGAGGCCTGTCCACAATACTAGAGCGGGCAGTGGGACAGGGTGCAACACTTGGATAGGAGATGGCACACATCCTCTCTCCATTTGGAAGGTGGCACTTTACTTATTTCTAATTGTATCCAATTTTTGTATAGAAGGGAACTGAGGCATAGCCAATGCCCCCAGCTGGCCTGAGCTAGAACTGCTCCACACCCCTAACGAGGGATTGGAGATCAGTCTATTTGTCTCTCAAGTTCAACCCACAGAAATAATTAATTATTTGAAGATTACATAAATATGATGGCTAATTTACAAGTGGTCCGAACTTTTATCTGGCAGAATGTAGCTGCTGCCCTGTACCTTGAAAAGCAGTTGGCCTTTTACACGCTGGCAAGACAGGCCAGCACATTAGGCACTTGCTTTAGAGATCTGTGCATGCATGCCAACATTAACCATTCCATTCAGAAGACGGTAGTCCAGTCCGGGGTTTTAACTTTACATTCTTTGCATTAAACTTGTAGTCCTAGAATTTCTGGAGAAATCCAGCACTACAAGTTCCAGAATGCAAAATTAAAACCAGAACGGGATTTCCATCTCCAGAATGGACTAGATAATGTTTGCACGTATGTCTGTGTATGGGCTGCAATCAATGCTTCACTTCGCCAGAAACAGCTCATCTATTCAGCCTTCAAGGTCGATACATTCAGTGCTGCCACAAGAAGCAGGAGCAATGCTCATCCTATTAACATCCTCGTCTTTGAAGCAAGACGACGCTCAGCAGCACAGTTTCGATTCCTGGGTCGGCGCTTAGAAACCTCATGGTATTAAAAGCGTTATAAATAACCGATTACAATTTGCAATCATTGTTTCATTTGTGTATCAACATCCGACTTTACCAGTGGTCTTCGAATTGATAAATGAGACTGCCCATTGTATATTTTGTGTAACAGGCGCGTACCGTACTCTTTGATCAGAAGAGGCTGCACCGAGTCTATTTATTTTAGCAGTGGTATACCCCTGGGTAATAGCCCTGTCCCTGCCAACTATAGCACTATGAAATGTGACATATTGTGCAATCTTTCCATACCCTTTAAAATCCGGGTCAGTGGACCAAACATGTTTAACAGTCGCTTTTCCTGGGTGTAGCATGCATTGATTTGCACTATACTAATTAAAACGTCTACGGAGCCCCCAGGGGCACAGTAACGCTGTTGCCCAATGCCCTGTAGTCCAGTGATGACAGCAGCACCATGGCATACCATGCCCCAGAAGGACACTACCTGCAATGTGTTGCAAGACAACAAGAACTGCAATTCCGTGCCATGTTCAACGCCGAAGGTGATCCTGTTTCGCAAACGTACATATTGTTTTAAGACATGACCTCGTCTCACATGAAAGCGGCAGGAAGCATGGCGGCTCCTTCCCAGCCTGTTCCCATTTGCCGGAAATAAGCCCGCCTTCTAGCCCCGGAGCTCTATCTGCGCGCGCGGCAAACTGCAGTCAGATGTGAACGCGGCCTAATCAAGCCTGGGAACGGGGCCTTAATTAGCCTGGATGGAAACGGAGCAGAAGAGCAAATTAACATTATTTACCATCACTCGCGGTACCTGTTTTTAATTTAAATGAGGAAATTGAATCATGCTTTAATCAAACCGTAGCTCTAAGCTCCTCGGCGTGGTTAAGGAATATCCTGAAATAACAGAAGGAAATCTTATTTTTTGAATTTCGAAAAAAAAAAAACAAGTCAGGAACTCTTCTTACATTTAGCATACTATAGGCTGACATCAAACCAGCCGGGTCCAAACAAACCAAAAAGAGTTTAAGTGAATGCCCAGAACAACAGTTTAGACTAAGGGCCTCCCTTTGATCTTCATAGAAGGCCTATGGGATCTAGCTGTCAGATCCTGGGCCATTCCAAGGCAGCTCAGCATACATGCATGTGGAGAAACACGGACGGAAGTTGCCTCCTGCCGGTTTGTAGTTGTGACTGTATACTGGGCAGAGGAGCCCAAGCTTTTTTGGAGTTTTACTTTAAACTGATGCTGGTAAATCTGTCTCTGGAACTGAGATCTGCTAATCAGATCTCCCTTTCATAATACTCCCTGCCGAAAAGTATAGTGCAAACATGTAATTCTGCTGAGCACCTCTACTGACACCCCTCTGCAGCTGTCTCTTAGATTGTCAATATAACAGTTACAGAGTATGTGCATTCCTGAAAATACCCTGATGGAACCCAAAGTTCCAACAGTCAGGGACGGCCTTTAAACATGAGCAGATCTGATCAAAACCCCATAATTGTGTGCTTCCACAGGATGGTGGCAGATTGAGATATAAAAATAAACCATGTCTAGTTTTGACATGAAGGCATCTGGGAATCTACAATTATACTGACCAAAACCCTTTGGTGTCATTTCATTATTGGAGTGGTCAATAGTGACTCATTTCACTGCCAGGGCCTTATGTGCATCAGCCGTCTGGGTTTCACCCAAAACAAACCATTTGGGCTCAGTCCAGGCTTTTAATCTCTCTGGGAAAGCTTGTCACCTTTCACAGAGGGCAGGACATCTCCCAAGGGGGTTAGCTGGAAACCACTGCTGCAAAGGTGAGGCCTGTTAGATCAATGGAGAGCTCTCATCGGGGTGGTAATTACTAGAGACTGTTTGATCTGGGGCAGACAGAAGTGAGGGCAGAGTTCAAGTAGACGGCAGAGGAGTGCCAGCCCACAGATGGGTCCCACCAACTTGGAATCTCCCAGGGTTCCTATGCACTTTCCCACTCCTCACTTACTGCATACAAATCAGCCTAGTACTGACATCACCAAGCAAAGTACTCCGAACACAGCAGCCAGAATTGAACCCTTACAAAAGGCTAGGAGACAAATCCGTTGTGGCAGATTGCCAGTCTCAGGATGTGCGACCACCGCCTCTGTGGAATCATTTTTGGATTTCATAATAAAAAGGATTTCCCCTTGTCCTTTTTTGGGGGTCGAGTTTGCCCCAAAGTCCTCTCCCATAGTGGTAAAGATAATGGCTCCAAGAAGGGAGAAAGTCCCTCCCTTCACTCATCCCACGGGAATATTTGGAGTGACCTCCTGTCTGGATGAGGCCTGCCTGTAGTTGAGACCATTGGTACCTAGGAGCCTGTTCACTGGAGGAGACAGCATCTCCAAGTGATCTCTTGGGCACAATTCCTGGCTGAGAAGTGTACACAAATTACTCATCTTGTCCCTGGAGTGGGGCCCCAGTCACCAAGAGGCAAAGAAATAGCCTTAGGCACTGTGCCTGCCACAACCCACAATTAGAACCGACTCAACTGTGTATTTAGTCATTTTGAGCCCCCACAGGACCCTCAATGGGGCCTTCATTACTCTAGGCACACTGAGCCACTGTAACTGTAAACCGCTCTCTGATCCGTCTTCACACCGACTCGACCCACTGGAAGCAATCATCCGGCCTGTCAAGTTGACCCAGTGGAAGCAATCAATCACCTCAATGCCAACTTGACCCAGTGGAAGCCATTGACCTGCCCATTTTGAACGCTGACTCATCCCACTTCAAGCAATTATCTTGACCCATCTCAATGCCAACTCATTCCAGTGCAAGCCAACATCTTGTCCAACTTGCACGCCAACTCGATCCATTGGGAAGTCCGACTCAACCATCTCGAAGCTGTGCTGCGCCTAGTAGCCTGTCATGACACTGTCAAACCTTAAGAACAAGCCTATATGATATTAGAAATCGTTCTGTCCTCCTAACCTGCCTTAAAGGGCCTTGATGACATCGAAGACCGCTCTCCTTACCTTTTTAAAAACCTTGTCTTTGAACTGGGCTTTGCTGCTGAAAATATTACATGTGCAGCCCTGTCTTCAGACCCAGAGTGCCTCTTTCATTCTAAAGTCTGAATATTCTTTGTCTTTCCTTACAGGGTTGACTTATTCATGTGTTATTAGCTCTGTGTACTTTTAGTTTATTTAAAGACAGTAATTACTTCAAAGTAATTACTTCCAAAAAATCACTTCACAATTTAATTATTTGGGCCCCCAATCTCTCCCTTCCCCAACACTAATACCACTACCCCAATCCCCTCCCCACCCCTTTTCGCCCCTTAACCCACAACCCCCTACATAATTCGAAGTGTTTTCAAAGTAATTACTTTGAAGTAAATTCCTTAAAAGTAATTGCAGTCCAAATAACCACAGGATACCTTTTCTTATAGAACCTTGGTTGGATATTATTTTACTTTGATACACCAGTACTGTTACAGAGCGGAAGCTTCCTTCCTAGCTGGAATCCCCAGGAGGGTGTGTATCAATGAGTTACTGTCTGTTATAGGCCCTTACCCCGTCCTTGACCCTTTGCACGTACGTGGTCTGAATTTTACAAGGCTTTGAAGATCAACTTCTTCACTCTCTCACTTTCCACTTGTGGTGCCACAAAGTGTAGTTATGGTTAAGTTGCTGTTTCCATAGGAAGAGCACTTTTTGGGCGGCCTATAACTTCGCTCCCCATGGACGAATCCTCACCAAACTTTGCAAAAAAGTATATGGCCTACCTCAAAGTTTGGTGAGGTTTGGTCCAGGGGGGCAAAGTTATAGGGGGGGGTCCCAAAATGTATTTTGTCCCATAGATTGAATGGGGAAAAAGTTTGCTCACGACTACAGCCTAAACCGCTGGACGGATCATCACCAAATTTGCGGCAGGAGCAGAGGCTTGGTCCCGAAAGCGTGCTTTTGTAAATTTGGTGAAAATCCGTCCAGTAGTTTTTAAAAAAATTACCAAAAAGTAGGTAAAATAAATTAGTGATATCTATGTTCGGTCCACGGACACACGTCCCTGTTCTCTCCACGGACAGTGTTCTGATTGGCCAATCGACTTGCGTCATGTCCGCGGACATGCAGCGTGTTCGCTGATTGGATGGTGGAGAGCGTGGCGTGCGTCAGATGTTTGGAAACGCCTGCCATCTTGTATCCGCAGCGCGGTGACAAATGGTGGGGAAATACAATTTTGGCAAGTGTGTTGGTCTGTAAGACTGTTTGGGGATGGTGGGGGGGTAAGAGATGGTTCAAATATTGTATCTATTTAGGTGGTAGGCACCGCTGTTGTGCTTGTTGTGTCTGCGGACCGTCGCGCTGTCCTTGATGTCTGCAATCGACCCATATGGGGATGTCCCAAGGACGCTACACCTGTCTGTACTGTTCGCAGGCAAGTTGAACTGTTCTAAGAATACCCACGGTGTTCAGGATGGCCGCAATGAAACGAAAATGGGGGTGTCCTAAGGGCAGTATACCTGTCCGTATTGTTCGCAGGCAAGTTGAAACTGTTCTAAGAACACACGCGGTGTCCGGGATGTCTGCAAATAAATGAAAATGGAGGTGTCCTGAGGACACTATACCTGACCGTATTGTTTGCGGGCAAGTAGAAACTGTTCTAAGAACAAACGCGGTGTCCGCGAAGTCCGCAAATAAATGAAAATGGGGGGTGTCCCGAGGACACTATACCTGTTTGTATTGTTCGCAGGCAAGTATAAACTGTTCTAAGAACACCCAAGGTGTCTGCGAACATAAAAAATGCCATGAGGCCTAGTTAAAAATGTTTGATTTTATGGGTGTGATTATAGTAAAAAAATCTTGATTCTATGGGTGTGATCTATGGGTGTGATATGCTGCGGTGGTTGTGGCCAGGGCCTAGAGTCTTGGGTGCATGGTCGCCTTCGGCCATGCATCCAAGACTCTAGGCCCTGGCCGCAACCACCGCAGCATATCACACCCATAGAGTCAAACATGGGTGTGATGTATGGGTGTGATATGTTTCGGAGTTGTGGCCAGAGTCTACCCAAGACCAAAGTTATAAGTACTGAATTTATAAGCTACTATGGGTGTGATATGTTGTGGTGGTTGGGACAGGGCCTACCCAAGACCGAAGTTATAAGTACTGAAGTTATAAGCCTCAATGGGTGTGATATGCTGTGTTGGTTGTGGCCAGGACCTAGTGTCTTGGGTGCATGGCCGAAGGCTATAAGCACTGAAGTTATAAGCCACCATGGGTTTCAAATAGTGTGCTGGTTGTGGGCAGGACGTAGAGTGTTGAGTGCATGGGTGAAGGCTGTAAGCTATACATCCAAGACTTTAGGCCCTGACCACAAGCACTGCACCATATCACAAGCATAGATCACACCTATAGATTTGAATATCTATCAAATGGTTGCAATTATACTTACTGTTTCATTTGTTGAGATTCAGTATATTTTTTACATGAGTTTGGTACCTGGAGGAAATATTCTCTTTCAATTTCTGTGATAAAAGAAAAGAGCATGTTAGTGTATGTATTCTATAAAGACTTATTACATTGCATACTCAATATTTCATCTTTTTTTTTTTACCCTCATATTTGGTTTACAAACCAGTGTACTGTTCATTTTGCTCAGTTTCTGTGTTTGTTTTTCAAATCATCGGGTCTGTGGGAAAAAATATCCTTGTCGGATTAAAAAAAAACTTTTTTTGCTATGCTACAGTCTATTTGTTTGTTTTCTTTCAGTATTCACTTGTTGTTTCTGGTTAATGTTATATCTGTTGGATTGTTGCAGATTTCTGAAGCAGTTAGATACCTGTTGGCCTATTCTAACTGTCTATTTCTTGTTACAATTTAGTGGTATTAATTTATCTGTTTGGTTGTTATAGAATCTTGGGCTAGTTAGATACCTGTTGGCGTATTCTAACTATTTATAGTTTTTTCATTGAATTTTTGTTAACCCTGAAGTACAGATTAGTTATTAAATTTTGGTTTTAAGAAGATTAAATGAGCATTTGTAAGATTTGCTGGTAATCTCTGCTTTAGAGTAATGGTACTATCATTACATTCGAACTATCCACATTTTTGTTGCAGATTTCTGAAGCAGTTAGATACCTGTTGGAGTATTCTAACTGTATATATATATATTTTAATTTAGTGATATTCATTTATCTGTTTGGTTGTTATAGTATCTTGGGCCAGTTAGATACCTGTTGGCGTATTCTAACTATTTATAGCTTTTTCATTGAATTTTTGTTAATGCTGAAGTACAGATTAGTTATTAAATTTTGGTTTTAAGAAGATTAAAGGAGCGTTTGTAAGATTTGCTGGTAATATTGTTGCATATTTTTAAAGCAGTTAGATACCTGTTGGCGTATTCTTACTGTCTATTTATGTATTTGTTTGGTTGTTATAGAATCTTGGACAGTTAGATACCTGTTAGCGTATTCTAACTGTTTATAGTTTTTTGTTTGAATTTTTGTTAATGTTGAAGTACAGATTAGTTATTAAATTTTGGTTTTAAGAAGATTAAATGAGCATTTGTAAGATTTGCTGGTAATCTCTGCTTTAGAGTAATGGTACTATCATTACATTCGAACCATCGACATTTTTGTTGCAGATTTCTGAAGCAGTTAGATACCTGTTGGTGTATTCTAACTCTATATATATTTTTTTTAATTTAGTGATATTCATTTATCTGTTTGGTTGTTATAGTATTTTGGGCCAGTTAGATACCTGTTGGCGTATTCTAACTGTCTATTTTTTGTTACAATTTAGTGGTATTCATTTATTTGTTTGGTTGTTATAGACTCTTGGACAGTTAGATACCTGTTGGCGTATTCTAACTATTTATAGTTTTTTCATTGAATTTTTGTTAATGCTGAAGTACAGATTAGTTATTAAATTTTGGTTTTAAGAAGATTAAAGGAGCGTTTGTAAGATTTGCTAGTTATCTTGTTGCATATTTTTAAAGCAGTTAGATACCTGTTGGCGTATTCTAACTGTCTATTTTATGTTACAATTTAGTGGTATTTATTTATTTGTTTGGTTGTTATAGAATCTTGGACAGTTAGATACCTGTTGGCGTATTCTAACTGTTTATAGTCTTTTGTTTGAATTTTTGTTAATGTTGAAGTACAGATTAGTTATTAAATTTTGGTTTTAAGAAGATTAAATGAGCATTTGTAAGAATTGCTGGTAATCTCTGCTTTAGAGTAATCGTACTATCATTACATTCGAACCATCCACATTTTTGTTGCAGATTTCTGAAGCAGTTAGATACCTGTTGGCGTATTCTAACTGTATATATATATTTTTTAATTTAGTGATATTCATTTATCTGTTTGGTTGTTATAGTATCTTGGGCCAGTTAGATAGCTGTTGGCGTATTCTAACTGTCTATTGTTTGTTACAATTTAGTGGTATTCATTTATTTGTTTGGTTGTTATAGACTCTTGGACAGTTAGATACCTGTTGGCGTATTCTAAACGTTTATAGTTTTTTTTTTTAAATTTTTGTTAATGTTGAAGTACAGATTAGTTATGAAAATGTTGGGTTTAAGAAGATTAAATAAGCGTTTGTAAGATTTGCTGGTAATCTCTGCTTTAGAGTAATGGTACTATCGTTACATTCGAACCATCCACATTTCTTTTTAATATATGCAGTGTAGTGACCTGCATTGGTTGTGGCTCCTGCGTGGTAGATTATACCTATTGTTTTGAAGGTTTTCTTACCAAGTGATACTTGACCGTGTGTGAATCCAGTCAGCTTGCAGTTGTTTTTGGTACCATCTGCATTGTAACGTAGAAGCATTAGTATTATGTATTTACTATGTATTTGTATTAGTAAGGTGGAGCGATTATCTGAATTACAGGTAGTACATAATCTGCCATGGTTTGCATGTTGCACAAGTTGCTGAAATGGAATGGATTCACAATTTGGTATGGATACATACACAAAGCGCTAGTTAGGGATTTCTTCTTGTATAACATTGTTGCAGAGAGTGCAGATATGTTTCCACATGTATGAAATCTAGAAGATTTCATTTATAGGTATGTTTTTGTTTTCCAATACTTGTAGTAAGTACATTAGAAATTCTTGTGGATCTTCTTGTGAGTTTATAGTGAATTTCACCATTCCAGCACAGTAGTCCAATTCTTGTCTTATTCTGTGAACACTATACGTGTTGTCAGGATTGTTTGTTGCGTTTCTATGAAGGACTAACATTTGTAAACACAATTGGTCTGTACTGTGTAAGTAAATGTTGTCAACAATTGGTGGCAATTGAAATAGAATATTCATTGCTACATTTGTGTAACAACTTACCCCAGTTACATTTGAAAATTTGAATGGACCAGATAGTTCTGTGTCCAAGTCATTTTTTCGGAGTATGTGTTGCTTCTCTGAAGAAGTACCTGATTTACTTTGACTAATAGGTTCTTCTTTACTTATGGTAAATGATGAAGTATTAGCTTCTTTTACACTCTTTGGAGGATTTGCAGTCAGATTCTATTGCATTTCAGTTTCAATTACTTTTCTTTTACAACGTTTTCCTTTTTGTGTAACAGAATATGCTTTTAGATGGGGGGTGTATAGTGTATGTAGTCTATTGTATTCTAGAATGCAAGGAATATCAGCGTTGACTTTACTTGCATCAAAGTTGATTAGAAATAGACCGTCAAGTGTACGTAAGCGTGATAGTGTTACATAGCTCATATCTTCTTTAAAGACTGTGTTACCAATATCTATCAATGCTTTGTCTAGGGTAAGACCTTGGGATTTATGAATGGTGACTGTATATGCAAGAGTTAGAGAAAATTGTTCTCTGCGTACATACATGTCTTTGAAGAGAAGGAATCGAGCTGTTGAGCGCGCTATCCTTTTTACTTCTGAAAGTTTGTCGAAGAGAATATTGACAAACTGAATGTTGTTGTCACGTGGGTATATTTGAAAGCCAACAACTGTACCCAGTGCTACATTAACTAGTCCTTGCTCCACATCAATGTTACGTTTAAGCATTACTCTACAGTTTAAAGATAATTTTAATAATTTCTCCAAGCCAGCTGTGTTGGAGATATAATTTTCTAAGGTATTTAGTCTTGTTGTGCCTTGTTGACATATTGGTAGTGTAATACCATATACGTCCAGTTTGTCTGTGGGGCAAATTTCAATTATTGTTTGCATTTCTTTTTTTAACATTGTTTCATTGAATTTGGAACAGCTTGCAAGAGTTGGCATTAAGGCCATACTATTGACATTTTTCTGCGCTAATTGTTCCATAACATCGGTAGCACATGAGTTATCGCCATAAAGTGCATGGATGTGCCGGGTTTTTAATATTGTTTGTGCTTCTTGAGATAGTACACCAACTCTAATACTTTTTAAAATGTTGGTGTAGGTGAGGTCTGCAGATTGGCGCATGTTTTCTGTCAATTCTTTGTATTGGAAATGTTGCCAAAGATTGACATTTCCAATGCTGCCAATAGTTTTACGGCAGAGTTTGTGTCCTAAGGTTTTAAAAATAGGTTCACCTTTCACTGTTGTCAATTGAAGAAGATCTCCGAAAACAATAATGTGTTTTCCTCCAAAGAGTTCTTTGTAGTTTGTTTTAAGTGCTTCTTGCAATCTGAGATTAATCAAAGCCAACATTAGGTTGGAAACCATGCTCACTTCATCTATTAGTAGCATTTTCATTTGTTTCAAAACTCTGCATAGTTCCATTGCAGATTCTGTAGAAAGTTTGTAATAATCTAATTTGTTTTGGTGTTCTACTGGAAGGAGTAGTAATCGGTTTAAAGTGACACCGCCTATGTTGTAGGTAGCTGAACCTGTGGGGGCAGTTACAACAGCTGTTGTTTGTCAATAGTTGAAGAAACTTGCTGATGATTTTGATTAAGAATGTTTTGCCTGAACCAGCTTCACAACTGACGCATAGTAGTAAAGGGTTTGTAATTTTGGCAGGTACATTCTTTATTTTCATGTTGTATACCATTTGCAATTTCTTTTGTTACTTCTTTATAAATGGTGTGCTGCTCTTTGTTTAGTTTTGATTGTAGTGCAGTTAAGTCTTCTGTTTCTTCTTCATAGTGACACATGGTGTTTTCTACTTCTCTCATAGCTATTTCTGCCCATTTGCTATTAGTGGCTGTCCCAGTGGTTCTTGGCTTCCTGTTACAGAAGGTTGACTACTGTCGAGAGTATCCTTATCTAGTTGGGCCTAGAGTTCTTCTTCATGTTGCTGTTCATTTTGCAACATTGTTTTGTACTGCATAAAGTTCACATCGGTGATAGTGCTTTCATTTGCTTTGAAAGTGTCTTCATAGCAGTCATAGTTATCTAGTATCTCTTCTTCTTTTCTCCATGGTTTAAAAAGTAGTAGCAGGGACATGTAATATAGTTCTTTCTGTTGAGGAGTTTTTAATGACCATTTGATATGATTAATTAAGCTTCGTTTGGTAAATTTCACTAAGCTGCCTCAACAATCTGTCACTCTATATCTACCTTTTATTTCATCGGGTTTTATATTATTTTTACAGCGAATTGGGAAGCTGTGTAAAAACTCGCTCCATTTGCTCTACGTAACTTTGCCAGCACAGCACTGCGAGCTTTAGCTCTTGCTGTTTTTTTCTTTCATCTTGCCACACGCCGCTTCCTGGAGGAGGCGGAGTTTCCTGGCAACACGTGACGGATCACGTGATTGTTCCGGCGCATTTCAACTGTTGCGAGCCGCCCGAGCGGGGTATACAGCGAATTGGGAAGCTGTGTAAAAACTCGCTCCATTTGCTCTACGTAACTTTGCCAGCACAGCACTGCGAGCTTTAGCTCTTGCTGTTTTTTTCTTTCATCTTGCCACACGCCACTTCCTGGAGGAGGCAGAGTTTCCTGGCAACACGTGACGGATCACGTGATTGTGCCGGCGCATTTCAACTGTTGCGAGCCACCCTTGCGGCGTTAAGCCCGGCGGGGACAAGCCCTTTGGCTGTTGTGCGGCTGTTTGGCGGATGGTCGCAATTGAGAATCTCTCACCTAAGGTACTGTCCAATACCAACGTCACCGATTATTCCAGGTTTTTAAACCAAGTATTGTGGCGATTTTTGAAATTTGTCTAGATATCAAGGTTATCAATATATTAGATTGACGTTTCATATTTTAAAGGCCATATAGTGTTTTAACTTAAGAAAGAAAGTGTTTTTATATAACATTCTATGTTCACCCTAAAGACAGGCATGCCATCAGAGACAACTAGAGACCCGATGACTACTTCATCATCCATCATGCCTAATATATCGGACTCAGATTTGCTTCCTCAAACTCCCATTAATCAAAACATTCCTAAATCACAGGAAAAGACCAACAGTCGTACTCGCATATCAAAAAGAAACATCACTTTAACTCCAATTAATAAAAACCCAAATGACATTCGTAATTGTTATGCTATAAATTTCCTTGCCCCGATTATCTCCGATTTGACTGATTTGGCTTCTTCTATATCGATCCCTGTAGAGCCTTTACTACCTAATAGTGATGTAAATGTTTTGATCCCAATACAAAATCCTAATTTAACTGTTTTGAGCTCTTCTATCTCAGATCAAACTTTATTAACTGTACCCCATTCGCCTATTAAAATTATTAAACCTATGCAAATTTTCTCCACCGTTTTAGAAGAGTCATCTCTAGACTCTGAAGTGATGACAAATGAAAACCAAAAAACAGTACAAAATTCACCGTCTGGGAATGTTACATTGGCTTCAGTAATTATTGAAGACGTGGGACAAGTCTCTATTAATAAGTCTCCTTCATCCCCCTCACAAAATCCCCCTGAATGCAGAGACTTTGAAAGCTCAAGAGTTTCAATCATGACCGACTATGCACAAGCTTGTTCCATGGATTCAACAAGACAAGATGAGGAGATCTCTTTTTTGCAACCTACCCCTCGTCGCTGTCAAACCTCTGATAAGAAACGACAATCAACTGTATCTTTACCAAATCCTATCCTATTAGAAGTCACCTTGGGGGCTATTAACACTACGATGTCTACTCTATTTAAACTTTTTAACTCTTTGGATCAGAAGCTAGCTGTTCAAACCGACAAGATAAATCATATAAGTGTTTGGATGAGAGATACCGCACTTAAATGTTCTAAAGATCTTTCTTTAGTAAATCTAGAGCAAAGAATTGTACAGCTTGAATCTAATTTGTCATCTTATCAAGGTTCAAACATACATCCAGGACCATCTATTATTCAGCGTCTCTCACATTTAGAGAGTATGATCCAAGATCCTCTAGCTATTACGCCAGCTTTACCAATGTTTGCTAAAATTATTCGACCTATTGAATGTGTTGAGGAGGATGATACGGTAAAACATAACGAATCTTGGATTAGTGTTGATTCTCCTGTGAGAACTGTGGGTCAATCTATACCCTGTCAGTCTCGTGGGGGCGTCAACCAAAATGTACAAAAGATAGGAGGATCTTTGTTAAATAATAGAAAAATAAAATTGTTGTCATCTAAAGTTATACAAAGAAATAAAAAAGCTCTGTCAGATCTAAAAAAAATTACCTCAAATACATCCCTCTTCGGATGTCACGAAATCTCTCACCCATAGCGCTGTTGGTTCGCCAGTTATATGTGAGGAGATAACTAAAAACGACTTGGTCGCTATAGCCAGCAATTCATGTGTAGATGAAGCTTTACAAGACATCTCTCCTCCTTCTCAGGTTGTTCCTCCTCAAGGTATCCCAAAAGAAGCTCTCAAGTCATCCCCTAATTATGACCCTTTGAATGAGCTGGTACTTCTCTTAACATCCAAGCCTGATAACATACATACAAAACAATCTTGCCCGATTGTACAAACGACATTAGCTGTTCAACATGGTGTCGTTTCGACAGGTGCGGGCAAGTTATCTCCGCCTCTCGCTCCGATGGCGAAAGCTGAAGATCGTTTAAGCGCTTTAAGAACTGCGGTGGATTCTTATTTACTTAATAGAATATCAGAAGTGCTACCCGAAGCTCCACATGTCCTTGAACAGGCCCTTCAGATACATAATTTTAATAAAAATTCGCAAAATGATGCCCGAGCTTTCAAAAACAGATCAGATAATTGCACGAAAATCATGCCTCTTTCTTCTAATAGTCAGCGCCTTCAAGATCCACCTAAAGATAGAAATAGGAGTAACATGGATATACATAATGGCAGTAGTAAACAATACATAAATGATGATAGTGCTGCATTTTCAAAGAAACTTAACCAGTTTCATACTCTGATCCTGAAATGTCGCGATGGGTCCTTCCCAAAGTACGACTTATGTCGTGCCAGTGTCTTCAATATATTTGGAGATATAGAGGGACTGGAAGCCATTTCTTCATCAGATGTGGATCAAGTTGAGTTTCTCTGCGACAAGAATCTTTCCATCGTTAGGCTTTGGATAAAGTCTGGTATTGTTCGTATAACACTATGGCACGCCAGAATGGATTTGTTTAATCTTGGTTTCTTGTTAGCTCAAAATCCAGCACGACAGCAATCTGAGGAGATGGGTGGTAATAAGTCTGTTGGTGGCACTAATCTCGAACCCTCATGTGCCTGTAATTATTGCATCAACCAATCGTCATCAGAGCCCAATGTGGGACCTAACATCCGTTCATAACCACGAGCAACCATCTCGACCAACGAAATTTCACTTGCTAGTTGGAATACTAGAGGTTACTCTCATTTGCAGTGGAATTTAGATAATGGCTTGAATAGTTACGATATTGTAGCTCTACAAGAAACGTGGTTATTAAATCCCCCTATATGGGACGATCATGAGATTAGTTTACTGCCAGCAGCCCATGGTGGTGAAGGTAGACCCACAGCTGGTTTGATAGTAGCAGTGAAAGTGAGCAGGGGCTTGAAAATCTCCCCCTGGCAAACACCAAATAAATTCATGCAATTGGTAAAGATCCTTTTCAACTCACAGACATACGCACTTATTAATCTTTATAGAAACCCAGTAGGTATTACTTATGACAGCTTTTATGATGCTCTTTCCTGTATTTTCGAACACATCTCAAACCAAAATAATGTTTCAGGAATATTGTTAATGGGTGATTTGAATTTTTCTTGTTTTCATTCAAACAAGAGGAACAGGAATCGGGAAGGTGCAAGATGGAATTCCTTCATGGAAGATCATGGTTTAAAGATGGCAAATGGTGCAATCATAGGTGACATTCCACCTATGAATACCTGGGAAAGAGGCACCTCCAAATCTACCATCGATTATATCTTTGTATCTAAATCCATCTTTATGAATACTAGCAAATTTGTTATAATCAAACAGATATCCAGTGATCACCACCTCTTAGCCTTATTTTGGCCGGTGGAAAGTGGTGATCACCTGAAAACTGCACTGTACTATAAACATACTGTATCTGTTAACAATGGCAGAAATAGATTCAAATGGTCTGCCAATAAATTACTAGCTTTGAATGATGCTATTCTAAAAAATCAAAGTTCACACAAGCCTGGCTCTTATATAGATATCTTAAGCACCTTCGCGAAACTTTATCCTGTTTGTATTAAGCCAGTTAAAAGACATGTTCATGGCTTTGATCCAGCTCTCTGTGAACGAAAGAAAGCCTACAGAAGAGAGATCAGAAATTATCAGAAATTACCCATAATTGATCGAATTAAAGCAGTTAAAGTTGCTTCTTCCAGATATCGAAATTGGGTTCGAGCAAGGAGAGCTACCTTGTATCAACTAGATAGTGAATGCTTTCTGTCAGCTTGCCGTGGTAAAAATTCGGCCATGATCTGGGAGCTGTTGAATAAATGTAACATCTCATCCCAAGATCATGTGCAGCTCAATGGCGTACCTGAATCGGTGTGGGTTACACATTTTCCGTCCTTATACGACGATCCTACGATGAATTACTATAATTACAATAGTAACGTTATAAACAGTTGGACTTTACATTGTACAAGATTTGCTATTCAAACCTTTATCAAAGCTTCTTCATCATCTAGAGCGGCAGGCCTGGATAGGCTGAACAATGTAATGTTCAAACAAAACATAACAGAGTGGGCACTAATCTTGAATAATACTTTTCATCACATACTACAAACTGAAAATATTCCGCAATCATGGCGTTCTTCTGTAATCATTCCGGTCTATAAAAAAGGTGATCGAATGAATCCTAAAAATTATCGTCCAATAACGTTACTAGACGTGCCAGGAAAAATGTTTTCAAGACTGGTGCTAAGAGATTTTAATGCTTGGTCGAATAAAGTAAATCAACGTGACCCAGCACAAACTGGTTTCGTGGCAGGTCTAGGCACTGGCGTTAATCTAATTACTTTAAATGCTATAAAACAACAAGCAATTCATAAGAAGCAAGCCAGATATTTTGCGTTTGTAGATCTTCATTCTGCTTTTGATTCGGTCTCAAGACCAAAACTTATAGATAAGTTAGTCAAAGCGGACTGTCCTTCCACTCTTATTGACATTATTTTTGCCCTCCACTCACAAACCCAGGTCTATGTAAGGCTAAACTCTGAGGGTCTTTTATCGACCCCAATTCCAACATATAGAGGGCTGAAACAGGGGTGCATTTTAGCGGCTGCCTTATTCAATTTTTTCATTAATGATGTACGTGGCATTTTTAGCAAAGTAATCGCTGATGCCCCTAAATTGAACAATGTAAAAATGTGTGCCTTATGGTATGCGGACGATCTTGTTTTGGTATCAAAAACTTCAAGTGGTTTACGCAATCTTCTGTCAGCACTATGCTCTTATTTCAAAGAAAATGAATTAGTAGTAAACACAAGTAAAACACAAATTGTCGCGTATGCTCCTAAAGGCTCACGCAAACACTTAATGAACTGGCAGATCGAGGGGACACCCTTAAAGATAGTACCAAATTATGTTTATTTGGGCCTTATCTTTGAGGGCAGTCCAACGTTAGACTCACATCTAAATAAAATTAAGCAGAAGTTAACCACGGCAATCTGCCAGACACGAGTAATTACTTCTAAATATGGTAAATTTTCCATCAAAGCTGCCATTACTTATTGGGACCAGAATGTCGTAGCAACCATTCTTTATGGTCTAGAAACACTAATTGTCCCCTCAGGGTTTTTTAATTTATTAGAAGCCAAGTTTTGGCGTGCAATTTTAAATTTACCCCAATGTATTCCTAGTGTGTTAATAAGATATGAATTGGGAATAATTTCTCTAAGTGCATTATATAACTGGCGCCTATGTGCCTTATTCCGCAAATGTTTATTATCTACATATGGTAATTCTACATTATCCACCATTTCAAGTTATCTGCTCAATTCTACAGAAATATTTCCGAAATACTGGTCTACGAAAATATTAACAATTATGGTGCATGCGGACATAACACTTGAACTACTTACTACTCATCCAGAGCAAGCAAAGAAGAAGGTGTATATGATGGACTGGATTGACACCAGAACTCAGTGTTTAACTTATAAAGACTTTCAGGGTAATTCATAGAATTTCGCAGAAAAGTGTCGCAAGCGGCTGGCGCAGAGTGTCCGCGTGCGATTGACTGCGCCAGGCACGTGCGCTAAAACCGATTTCCGCGCACAGCGTATTCATGGATTTTAGGCTCCCAAACCAGCCGTGGCGCAGAGTATCGCAGCGACCCTGCAGCAGCGCCAGTAACGCCCCCAAGAACGCCCTCGCGCAAGGAAAAGCCATCAAAATCGCAAAATCATCGCAAAGGGCTGCGCTAACCCTGGACCAGTTTACAGGGCTGCCAAACAAGGAACGCAAAGCGGGTAACGTGCATATCAGGGGTACGCGTGAAGTTATACACGCGATTAGCCAGGGTACGTGTATTACAGGGGTACGCGGGAAGTGTAACACGCGATTGGCCAGGGTACGTGTATTACAGGGGTAGGCGGGAAGTTATACACGCGATTAGCCAGGGTACGTGTATTACAGGGGTACGCGGGAAGTTTAACACGCGATTGGCCAGGGTACGTGTATTACAGGGGTATGCGGGAAGTTTTACATGCGATTAGCCAGGGTACGTGTATTACAGGGGTACGCGGGAAGTTTAACACGCGATTGGCCAGGGTACGTGTATTACAGGGGTAGGCGGGAAGTTTTACACGCGATTAGCCAGGGCACGTGTATTACAGGGATGCGATTTGGCCAGGTACGTGTATTACAGGGGTGCGCAGGAATTATCACATGCGATTTGGCTGTGTACGTGTATTACAGGGGTACACGGGAAGTTTTACACGCGATTCGGCTGGGTACGTGTATTACAGGGATGCGATTTGGCCAGGTACGTGTATTACAGGGGTGCGCAGGAATTATCACACGCGATTTGGCTGGGTACGTGTATTACAGGGGTGCGTGGGAATCATCACACGCGAATTGGCTGGGTACGTGTATTACAGGGGTGCGTGGGAAGTCACACGCGATTAGGCTGGGTGGGTCCTCACAGGTGTTCCCTGTACACCCTCCACGGCCCCTGCAGGCAGCCTACAAAACAGGGGACTACCCTGCACACCTGCTCATGTCCCCCTGCACCCCCACCCCCCAGCAGTGCAGGGGCAGCCTCCACCAGGCCCCCACCCATGTCTCCCACCACCCCCACCCCCCCGCCACCAGGGGCAGCCTCCACCAGGCCCCCACCCATGCCTCCCACCACCCCCAACCCCCAGCAGTGCAGGGGCAGCCTCCACCAGGCCCCCACCCATGCCTCCCACCACCCCCAACCCCCAGCAGTGCAGGGGCAGCCTCCACCAGGCCCCCACCCATGCCTCCCACCACCCCCAACCCCCAGCAGTGCAGGGGCAGCCTCCACCAGGCCCCCACCCATGTCTCCCACCACCCCCACCCCCCCGCCACCAGGGGCAGCCTCCACCAGGCCCCCACCCATGCCTCCCACCACCCCCAACCCCCAGCAGTGCAGGGGCAGCCTCCACCAGGCCCCCACCCATGCCTCCCACCACCCCCAACCCCCAGGAGTGCAGGGGCAGCCCCCACCAGGCCCCCACCCATGCCTCCCACCACCCCCAACCCCCAGCAGTGCAGGGGCAGCCTCCACCAGGCCCCCACCCATGTCTCCCACCACCCCCACCCTCCTGCCACCAGGGGCAGCCTCCACCAGGCCCCCACCCATGTCTCCCACCACCCCCACCCCCCAGCCACCAGGGGCAGCCTCCACCAGGCCCCCACCCATGCCTCCCACCACCCCCAACCCCCAGCAGTGCAGGGGCAGCCTCCACCAGGCCCCCACCCATGTCTCCCACCACCCCCACCCTCCCGCCACCAGGGGCAGCCTCCACCAGGCCCCCACCCATGTCTCCCACCACCCCCACCCCCCCGCCACCAGGGGCAGCCTCCACCAGGCCCCCACCCATGCCTCCCACCACCCCCAACCCCCAGCAGTGCAGGGGCAGCCTCCACCAGGCCCCCACTCATGTCTCCCACCACCCCCACCCTCCCGCCACCAGGGGCAGCCTCCACCAGGCCCCCACCCATGCCTCCCACCACCCCCAACCCCCAGCAGTGCAGGGGCAGCCTCCACCAGGCCCCCACCCATGTCTCCCACCACCCCCACCCCCCCGCCACCAGGGGCACCCTCCACCAGGCCCCCACCCATGTCTCCCACCACCCCCACCCCCCCCCGCCACCAGGGGCAGCCTCCACCAGGCCTCCACCCATGCCCCCCACCACCCCCACCCCCCCGCCACCAGGGGCAGCCTCCACCAGGCCCCCACTCATGTCTCCCACCACCCCCACCCTCCCGCCACCATGGGCAGCCTCCACCAGGCCCCCACCCATGCCTCCCACCACCCCCAACCCCCAGCAGTGCAGGGGCAGCCTCCACCAGGCCCCCACCCATGCCCCCCACCACCCCCACCCCCCCGCCACCAGGGGCAGCCTCCACCAGGCCCCCACTCATGTCTCCCACCACCCCCACCCTCCCGCCACCAGGGGCATCCTCCACCAGGCCCCCACCCATGCCTCCCACCACCCCCAACCCCCAGCAGTGCAGGGGCAGCCTCCACCAGGCCCCCACCCATGCCCCCCACCACCCCCACCCCCCTGCCACCAGGGGCAGCCTCCACCAGGCCCCCACTCATGTCTCCCACCACCCCCACCCTCCCGCCACCAGGGGCAGCCTCCACCAGGCCCCCACCCATGCCTCCCACCACCCCCAACCCCCAGCAGTGCAGGGGCAGCCTCCACCAGGCCCCCACCCATGCCTCCCACCACCCCCAACCCCCAGCAGTGCAGGGGCAGCCTCCACCAGGCCCCCACCCATGCCTCCCACCACCCCCAACCCCCAGCAGTGCAGGGGCAGCCTCCACCAGGCCCCCTCCCATGCCTCCCACCACCCCCAACCCCCAGCAGTGCAGGGGCAGCCTCCACCAGGCCCCCACCCATGCCTCCCACCACCCCCAACCCCCAGCAGTGCAGGGGCAGCCTCCACCAGGCCCCCACCCATGTCTCCCACCACCCCCACCCCCCCGCCACCAGGGGCAGCCTCCACCAGGCCCCCACCCATGCCTCCCACCACCCCCAACCCCCAGCAGTGCAGGGGCAGCCTCCACCAGGCCCCCACCCATGCCTCCCACCACCCCCAACCCCCAGCAGTGCAGGGGCAGCCTCCACCAGGCCCCCACCCATGCCTCCCACCACCCCCAACCCCCAGCAGTGCAGGGGCAGCCTCCACCAGGCCCCCACCCATGCCTCCCACCACCCCCAACCCCCAGCAGTGCAGGGGCAGCCTCCACCAGGCCCCCACCCATGCCTCCCACCACCCCCAACCCCCAGCAGTGCAGGGGCAGCCTCCACCAGGCCCCCACCCATGCCTCCCACCACCCCCAACCCCCAGCAGTGCAGGGGCAGCCTCCACCAGGCCCCCACCCATGTCTCCCACCACCCCCACCCCCCCGCCACCAGGGGCAGCCTCCACCAGGCCCCCACCCATGCCTCCCACCACCCCCAACCCCCAGCAGTGCAGGGGCAGCCTCCACCAGGCCCCCACCCATGCCTCCCACCACCCCCAACCCCCAGCAGTGCAGGGGCAGCCTCCACCAGGCCCCCACCCATGCCTCCCACCACCCCCAACCCCCAGCAGTGCAGGGGCAGCCTCCACCAGGCCCCCACCCATGTCTCCCACCACCCCCACCCTCCCGCCACCAGGGGCAGCCTCCACCAGGCCCCCACCCATGTCTCCCACCACCCCCACCCCCCGCCACCAGGGGCAGCCTCCACCAGGCCCCCACCCATGCCTCCCACCACCCCCAACCCCCAGCAGTGCAGGGGCAGCCTCCACCAGGCCCCCACCCATGTCTCCCACCACCCCCACCCTCCCGCCACCAGGGGCAGCCTCCACCAGGCCCCCACCCATGTCTCCCACCACCCCCACCCCCCCGCCACCAGGGGCAGCCTCCACCAGGCCCCCACCCATGCCTCCCACCACCCCCAACCCCCAGCAGTGCAGGGGCAGCCTCCACCAGGCCCCCACTCATGTCTCCCACCACCCCCACCCTCCCGCCACCAGGGGCAGCCTCCACCAGGCCCCCACCCATGCTTCCCACCACCCCCAAACCCCAGCAGTGCAGGGGCAGCCTCCACCAGGCCCCCACCCATGTCTCCCACCACCCCCACCCCCCCGCCACCAGGGGCACCCTCCACCAGGCCCCCACCCATGTCTCCCACCACCCCCACCCCCCCGCCACCAGGGGCAGCCTCCACCAGGCCCCCACCCATGCCCCCCACCCCCCCCACCCCCCCGCCACCAGGGGCAGCCTCCACCAGGCCCCCACTCATGTCTCCCACCACCCCCACCCTCCCGCCACCAGGGGCAGCCTCCACCAGGCCCCCACCCATGCCTCCCACCACCCCCAACCCCCAGCAGTGCAGGGGCAGCCTCCACCAGGCCCCCACCCATGCCCCCCACCACCCCCACCCCCCTGCCACCAGGGGCAGCCTCCACCAGGCCCCCACTCATGTCTCCCACCACCCCCACCCTCCCGCCACCAGGGGCAGCCTCCACCAGGCCCCCACCCATGCCTCCCACCACCCCCAACCCCCAGCAGTGCAGGGGCAGCCTCCACCAGGCCCCCACCCATGCCTCCCACCACCCCCAACCCCCAGCAGTGCAGGGGCAGCCTCCACCAGGCCCCCACCCATGCCTCCCACCACCCCCAACCCCCAGCAGTGCAGGGGCAGCCTCCACCAGGCCCCCACTCATGTCTCCCACCACCCCCACCCTCCCGCCACCAGGGGCAGCCTCCACCAGGCCCCCACCCATGCCTCCCACCACCCCCAACCCCCAGCAGTGCAGGGGCAGCCTCCACCAGGCCCCCACCCATGCCTCCCACCACCCCCAACCCCCAGCAGTGCAGGGGCAGCCTCCACCAGGCCCCCACCCATGCCTCCCACCACCCCCAACCCCCAGCAGTGCAGGGGCAGCCTCCACCAGGCCCCCACCCATGTCTCCCACCACCCCCACCCTCCCGCCACCAGGGGCAGCCTCCACCAGGCCCCCACCCATGTCTCCCACCACCCCCACCCCCCCGCCACCAGGGGCAGCCTCCACCAGGCCCCCACCCATGCCTCCCACCACCCCCAACCCCCAGCAGTGCAGGGGCAGCCTCCACCAGGCCCCCACCCATGCCTCCCACCACCCCCAACCCCCAGCAGTGCAGGGGCAGCCTCCACCAGGCCCCCACTCATGTCTCCCACCACCCCCACCCTCCCGCCACCAGGGGCAGCCTCCACCAGGCCCCCACCCATGTCTCCCACCACCCCCACCCCCCCGCCACCAGGGGCAGCCTCCACCAGGCCCCCACCCATGCCTCCCACCACCCCCAACCCCCAGCAGTGCAGGGGCAGCCTCCACCAGGCCCCCACCCATGTCTCCCAACACCCCCACCCACCAGCACTGTGGGGCACGTGGCCAGCAGGCAATCAGGCAGCAGCAGATGGCAGGTGGGAGCGTGCTCAGGGGTCTGGGGGGCAGTAATTTGGCCTCCTGGCCAGGAGCGTGGTCTCTCGTGTGTGAACGCGTGGACAGCCTGATAGGGAGTGAAATCCCACACGTCAGCGTGTGAATCGAGGAAAGGCCCTTAGCGCGTAAACCCGTCAACAGCATATGCGCGCCTATAGTCACCTGCACGTGCAGGAAATTGTTGCGTGACACGTCCCAGTGTCAAAGCGTGTGATTGGTGAAAATGGATCTACACGCAGAAGTGACAAAGCGTGTGATTGGTGAAAATGGATCTACACGCAGGAGTGACAAAGCGTGTGATTGGTGAACGTACACGCCGCGTAAGTGACGCTGTACGTGTGGGCCTGTATATAAGGTACATGTAGAACACCATTTCCTTGTACGTGCTTTTCGTGGAGAGCGAGTGGGTGAATTCTGTACTTCTTGTCGTTTCACACGTGATTTACTTCACGGCGTTTCCAGTTCGTACTCCCTGTTACCTCTGACAGCTTTTTCTCTATTTTTCCTCTTGTACTGGTTTACCTGGGCCTGTTCCCTCAAACAGTGTCCCCTTCTACTGTTGTCCTGTCTTCTCAGACAGCGTACACATCTTCTTTTGGCGGGGGTTTAGCCAGCCAAACGCGCTCATTTTTCACGCTCTTTTACCTGGCAGACGGTGAGTCACGCACGTATCCAACTTCTGTGCTTGCCCCGTGTGTAGCCTACCCCTTCAGAGGTCATTCTAGGCTGCGTGTGACACGCATACGCTCATTCTTGTATTACTGGGTGCCACAGCGTAGTGCAGGTTTTTCTTTCTGCACACGTGGTCTAGGAGGGGTTGCGTGCACGTCATCTCCCTTTTTTGGGCCTCCTGTGCGTTGCGTGACCCGTCATCTTTCCCCAGGGGTTACAATCAGCCGTGCTAGAGCACTAGGGTACAATTACCATCTGGTACCCAACCCCTTTGACCCCCAATTGCCCAGGACAATTGTCTACAGCCACTCCCATACGCACATTAATATCAGTGCCATGGCTGGGAGGCGAGGATTCCGTAAGGGTGGCAAAGGTGGAAGAGCCACAAGTGGTGGCCGTGGTGGATCCGGTAGGGGACGTGGTCGTAACTTGCAGGGTGAGCCTGTCCCCCCATGTGTGGAGGACCAGTCAAGGGCACCCATCATCCCCCCTCCCTCCCCCCCTCCCCCTCTCCCGTTGAGGCTGAAGTGGCTGACACCATCCATGCTCAGCCCTTGTTGGACCAGCCCATTGTGGCACCAGACCTGGCTGACTCCATGGCTGACTTCCAGGTCAGCAGGGCTACGACACGTGCGCTGGTGCACGTTGATGCTATCATGCCACGTGGATCTGGGGCAGCAAGGTCATCTGCTGCCCCAAGTAGGCAGGGCGGAGAGGCTGCAGGGGCAGCTGCAGCTCCATCCACCCCAGCTCTCACACACCCAGCCAGGACAGTGTCCGTCCTAGTCCATTCTGCTGACATTCCCCATGACACCATTACACTTGAGCCAATGCCTGCACCAACTCCCATGCTGAGTGTGCAATCCCACACACCTGATACAGAGCCCACCAGGGCTCCTGCCCCTAGTGTCCAGAGCGGCGCAGGACACTCAGGATCACCACCACCTTCCAAGCGGAAGAGGAAGAGTGCTCGTCCGGCACAGGCTGATGCCCCCGACACGGCTACACAGTCCGGTCCGTCGAGGAAGCCCAGCTTCACGGATGTGGAACTGAATGCACTTGTCGAGTATGTGTCCGGACATGATAACGAGATGGTCATTGTTGCAGGATCCAAGACCACACCTGCACAACGCCAGGCACACTGGCAGACCATTGCGGACATCGTAAGTGCCCTTGGAATCGTGAGGCGCACAGCCAATGATTGCTACAAGCGCTGGAATGACCTAAAGCGCAGGGCAAAGAAGAAGCTGGCCTCAAGTCATGCCGCAACTCTAGTGACTGGAGGTGGGTCTCCAGTAGAAGACATGGAACTCACTCCACATGAGTCAGTCGCTGGGACCTACGTCACGGAGGAACAGATCCAAGGCGTGGGAGATCTGCCTGATTACGAGGCATTGTCCGGTGAGTGCACATGCATGTGTGTGTCATCCATGTGCATGGTGTGTGTGTGAGGGCATCTGTTTGTGTGCCAGGTGAGAGTGTGTGCGCCTGAGTCGAATGGGTCAGCCATGTGCTTCATGCAAGACATCCTGGGCAGCTGCATTTCGCCATTGCAGTATCCCTTCTGCCAACAGTAGACATCTAGCCCAACAGCACCCAAGTTGGCCTTGAAGTGTCACCTTGCCACTACATTGTTGATTATTTTCCTATGTTCAATCAGACAGATTGTATGCATTCCACCACTTATACTAGGCATTCCTCAGTCCTCTAGTCACATGTATGGCATGGCCATGGTAAAGTGGAGTTACTTTGTTACCTGGATATCATATGTTCACACATGTCCCTGTGCAATTGGACCATATTGGACTGGCAGCTCCAGGTGATAAAGCAGACCTGTCAGAATTAGAAAAGCTATTGCATGTGGGAACTGGACAGAATGAATAAGTGCTGCCCTCCTCTCCATCTACACTCAATAGCAATGGCACATGCCATCTGTGTGATGGCATGTGTGTGTCACCTGGCAATCACAGGGCAATGTGTGATGCCACTGCCAGGCAGCATGCATGAAATGTGTTCATCTTCCATCTTTGTGTAATGAGTGTGTGCCATTTGCCTGCCCTTCATACGGAGTGAGGGTGCATGCATGGGAGGGTCTTAGTCATGTGGGACATGTGTCAATCAAGTACTGGTTCTCTTGTTTCACAGCCCTCATTGTGTGCCATGGTGCTAATGCGGGTTTCCATTTCTTTGTCATTATGTCATTGCAGGGGAAGACGCACCTGATACTGCTGGGGTTGTGGAGATGGTGCAGAGCCAGGAGGGGTCCGAGGGCCGACCAACCACCAGTGAGGGACGTGGTGTGCTGGTGGGTGAAAACCCACAAGTGCTGCAGGTCGTGCTCTCAAGGGGTGTCTCTGGCTGCACCTCCCCCGAGCTGTACTCAGCTGTTGACTCGGATGATGAGACCTACGTGCCGTCGCAGCTGAGTGTTCCAGGGAGGGAATCTGTTCTGTCCCACCCACCTGCACCAGGGTCAGAACCCTCAATGGGGATGTCAGTGTTGGCAGCTAGGCCTTTGGTGGTTACGGATGCAGGGTCACACTCCGCGACATCTGATCCTGTTCCTGGGCCAGCAGATCAGAGGGGGAATGCAGTCCTGCAGCCTCAGGCAGTGCCGGCACAGCAAGGCGCAGTCCGCCTTGCCCCAGACAGGTGTGGTGCCCGCCGACGTGGTGGCCGTACGCCACCTGGCAATACCGTATGGGAGCAATCCATTTACGGTATGGCTACCCAACAGGCAGCATCATCCGAGATGATGGCTCAGGCCATGGATAGGGTGGCCACTTCCATTGTCCCCCCTGAAAGGCTGATGGAGCGACTAGAGCAGGCAACCGACTCCATCTGCCAGTCACACAGGGAGGACATGTTGGCGTCCAACAGGGACAGGCGGGCGGCACTGGCGACTCTGCAGGAGGCCATCTCCATAGAGTCCCAGGGCCACAGGGAAGCCCTGAGGCAGGAGCTACATCAACTCAGGACGACTCTTGTTGAGCTAGAGGCTTCAACACACCAAAGGACAGAACAGCAGCTGGAGCGTCTCACCCGTACGCTCTCAGCTGAGATGCAAGCAACGAGGGCGGAGGTCCGGGCATCCCGTGAGTTGTTGCATGGGGACCTCCGCACCCTCATCCTCCAGAACGAGACCTACCACACCCGCATGCTTGCAGCCATGGAGGAACAGAGTAGGGCCTTGCGTGGGCTTCCTCCCATAGTGCAACCACCTCCGGATGCAGCTGCACAGGGTGATAATAGCGACAGCAGTGATACTCCCACAATAGGGTAGCCGTGTGGGCCATGAGCCCATGGAGGTGTTTTTTTTCCCCAGGATCCACACAGGTGGTTTCTGGTGTGCACCCTGACCTCGGACCTCCTGGGTGGCCTCCCCAACCCCCCCGGGCCCTTTAATGGCCATTTTTGATTTTCTTTTTATTTTTATATTTTTTAAATTTTTATTTTTATTTTCATATTTTTCCCAATTTTTTGGGGACACATTGTTGGCTTCCGTGGTTCCTGTGGGCATACGTTGCATTGTGGCTGGGCACATGCAGGCTTGTCATGTATTAGGTTCAGATGCCTGGGTTTGAGTCACACACACCCCTCCAGCTTCCCGTTTCCATGGGCTTGCAAAGGGTGTGCCCAAGTGACATAGAAGTACATGGTGACATTGGACTCCCACTACATGTGTGGGTAGTCTAGTCAATACTGTGTATACATTCCTAGTGCATATTGCTGTTGTGTTGTACACTGCATGTTGCATTGATGTGTAACTCATCATCTGTGTCTGCCTCCCAATTTGCAGGTCCCTTCCTCATGTCTACACAAGGCCCTCTAGTCTGGAGATGGGGTCCTTGTTGGCAGCAGTGCACCTACAACTCTACATGGCACCAACACTGTTCAGTTGGAAGTGGTGGGAGTGCAGGCATATCCAGGTGGTGAGACAACTGATTTATTACATTACTGAAGTCATGTTTATGGTAGTACGTGCTCAAGTATGTTGTTTGTCCTGCATTACAGTGAGCATTTCAGGTGTAGGAAGTTTCAATTGGGGACACTGTACATCGCAACACTTGTCACGTTGTGGGGATTACTTTGTTTACCTGCACATAGCATGACATGGCACGGTGTGTTGTGTGGCGGTGCTGGGGATGGGTTGGGTGACATGGCACTGTCCTCTTGTTGCATTTAGCAAGTGGGTATTAATTTTGGATGCTTGAATGTGTTCCTTCACAAAACTGCATTGGTGTTGTGTGTGGGTAGGGATGCACACATTGTAACACTTCCAGGTGAACAATCTCAGGCTGATATGCTTTTCACGGTTGAATCTCCAGACATTCAGGATCAGTGTCAGGTTGAGTCATCATTGATTGTTAGATGGAATGTGCCAGGCCAGTGTGCACTCCACAGGGGAGTGAATACTATGTGAAGTAATTAGCCACTAGCTGTGTACGGGCTGCCTCCCCTCGTGCCCTTTCCCCTCCCATGCGCAGCGGCTGTGCATGTGGTTGGGGATGTGGGGCCACCACCATGTCCACGGGCAGGCCCCGGCGTGTTGCAACGTTGTGCAGGACACATGCTGCCACTATGATCCTGCACACTACTGGGGGAGCGTATAACAGCTGCCCGCCAGAACGGTCAAGGGAGCGAAAGCGTGACTTTAGCACTCCGAATGTGCGCTCCACTATGCCCCGGGTTGTAATGTGGGCTGTGTTATATCTTACCTCGGGTGGCGTGGTGGGGTTCCGAATTGGCGTCATCATGTGGGGGCTGAGAGGGTAGGCACTGTCCCCTGTGGAGGTGGTGATTGGTATCATTGGTGGGGTTGTGACCTTGCTCAGTATCCAACATGCATGCATGTGCAGTGGCATACATACTCACCGAGAAGCCATGTATCGCCATGCCGCCCAGCATCTATGTCCCGGCATAGGGTGGACATTCGGTAAATGAAGCTGTCGTGGGTGGACCCGGGATAGTTGGCATATACTGAGGTGATGATTCCCTTGGCATTACATACTACCTGCACGTTGATGGAATGCCAGTGCTTGCGGTTCCTATAGATGTGCTCTGATGCCCTGGGGGGACGTAGAGCCACATGGGTGCAGTCGATGGCACCTAGCACTTTGGGGAATCGTGCCACTCCGTAAAAATCCAGGGCGGCAGCATGCCTTT
Source organism: Ambystoma mexicanum (assembly GCF_040938575.1). NCBI lineage: Eukaryota > Metazoa > Chordata > Amphibia > Caudata > Ambystomatidae > Ambystoma > Ambystoma mexicanum. Next base: position 275,877,462 of record NC_090941.1, read on the forward strand.
CAGCAGGTGTTCTGGGCAGGTATATGTGCCTGCGGACTGATGGGCGTGCAGTGATGATGTCCAAGACCTGGTGTAGGCAGCGTGACTGGGTGGCCTGTGACACCCCACCCACTATGGCACTTGTCCGCTGAAATGATCCAGTGGCTAAGAAGTGCAGTACATTGAGGACCTTCTCCAGGGGGCTGAGTGCTTGAGAGCACAGGGTGGGTGATGTGAGGTCATCCTCCCACTCACTCACCAGGTCCAGTATTATGTGTGGTGGAAACCTGTACCTTCCATACACCTGGTCATCAGGCATCCCGAAAAGGCTGGTTCTGGGTGTGAATATTCTGGCCCTGACTCTCCTCCTCCTCCTCTTTGGTAGCCCACTGCCACTGCTGCTAGGAACGGTATGTTCATCCTGGCATCTGGCTTGTTATTTGAAAAGTGCGCAAATTAATGCTTTGCGCGTGTTCTAGGCGAGCGTGTGACCCGCGCACCCCTGGAATCTAGTTCCCACTCCAATAGCGTGTGGAAATTCCCACGCAGCAGCCATACAGGTGCGCTGACGTACTTGCGTGTGTAAGTGCCCGCGCACCCCTGAAATACACGTACATAGGCCAATCGCGTGTACGCGCACTTTTGTCCAATTACACGCAATGAAATACACGTACATAGGCCAATCACGCGATGACACTCTGACGTGCAGTATTTCCACGTGTGTTCCGTCATCACGTGCTGAGTGGGGAACGCCCGTGCGGGTCACGTCAGACGCGCTTACGCGCTGAGGGACTCTGGTCCAATAGAATCGCGTATGCGTGCTGACGCGCTTACGCGCTAAGGGCCTTTCCTCGGATTTCACGCTGACGTGCAGGATTTTCACGTGCCAAATCACTCCGTATCAAGCTGGCCACCCGAAAACACACGGAACACCACGCTCCTGCCCAGAAGGCCGAGTTACTGCCCCCCAGTGCCCCGAGCAGCCTCCCACGTGCTATCTGCTGCTGCCTGCCTGCCTGCCTGCCTGCTGCCACCGTGCCCTGCCATTTGGTGCCTGCACATCAGCCATCTGCAGGGGTCCAGTTGCTGTGTCCACCCCTGCTGGAACTGAAGACTCCCAACTGGGATTACATCGCTCCACAGCCCAGCCCCAGGACCCAGTTGCCCACCCACACCTGCCTCTGGGGTTGCCATGTCGGGCACTTCCACATCTGGCACCAGTGGCAACCCCAGGCCAGAGGGGCAGAGGGGCACCAGCTTCACTGCCACCGAAGTTGGTGTCCTGGTGGAGCATGTCCTGGGGCAGTATGATGCCCTCTTTGGATCGTCCCGCGCCAGCAAGGAAGGACGGGAGAGGATCTGGGCCGACTGTGTGGTTGCCATCAATGCGGAGGGGGTGGCAACCCGCAACGTCCAGAAGATCAAGAAGCGCTGGGAGGACTTGAGGTCCAGGACCCTTGTGAAGGCCCGGCGCCTCGTGGAGGGGGGCCGGGGCCGCATGAGTTCCATCCAGAAGAGGGTCCTGGAACGCGTACGCCCAGCGCTCCACGCCCAGGTCCTTGAGAGGGAGGCCCGTCTGGAGTTGAGCGGTATGTGTCCAAGCATTACTGTGTGAGACAGGGCATGTTGCGGTGTGCTGGTTCTATGATACTTGCCTGTATGTGTGCCATGGGCCATGTATGCATGTATGTGTGCAGGGACATCATGGTAATGCATGTGCGACCAGTGATGTGTGACCCACATGGTTGTTGCATGTGTTGAAATGCGGCATGGGGAGCCCTATGCAGATTTTGGACATGAGAGCATGCCAGTCTCTGTACCTGGACATAGATGGGGGTGAAGGATGGGTGCTGATGCCAGGTACATATATGGTAGCCATGTCTGTGTGCCTGACCTGCGTGTCTGTGACTTGTGCATGCCATGGATGCATGACACATGTGTGTGACAATGCACAGATTCAGTGACGCACCCAACTTACCCTTGTTTCGCCTGTGTTCGGTGTGTTTGGGGCCAGATGGATGTGACTGAGGTGAAGTGTGTGCATGTGATATGCATGAGCCATGATGCATGTGAGTTACATATCATTGAATGTTTCTAGAGTCCATTGGACATGCATGGAAATGTCCATGGCATGCACCATGCCTGTTACTGTGTGTGTTTTTCCTGGACTGACCCATGTGTTGTGGAGGGACATGATGGAAGTGTACTTTGACAGTGGTGCTCATCTGCTATTGCTTCCTGTCTAGGGGACCATTGTACAGTAGCCTGATGCTTGTGTCCTTTGTCTCCCTCTACGCAGCGGCTAGTGAAGAAGAGGGCGGAGACGGCGCTGTGGAGCAAGGCGGCGGGGATGCCCCCACGGCTGCAGCGGAAGGGGTGGGTGAGCCCCCACAGGGGCCTGCTACGGCGGGAGACGGTGAGGAGCCATCCAGGTTGGTGGTTTGCACAGAGGAGGAGGAGGCCGACACTGGTGCACACATGGGGCCTGGTGGGAGCATCCCTGCTGGTGCAAGTGGTGCAGTCCAGGGCCAGGGGCAGGAGGCAGCACAGGTCACCGTGGAGGGGCCTGTGCATGTCACTGTCCCTGACCCTGTGAGTGCACCACCATGCACCAGCAGGGATGCCCCGTCCCAGGCCCGTCCGCAGGTAGAGGGGATGTCCATGTCACCTGACTCCCCTCCACCTGCGGACGTGGTAACCCCTGGCCGCGTGGAGAAGGTCCTGATTGGGGTCGCGATGCGCACGGCTGTGATTCGAGATGACGTGCGTGCTTCCTGGGAGGAGCACGCACGTCATCACGAAGTGCACCGTGCCGACGTGGCCCAATTGGGATCGGCCATGTTCGGGGGTTTCCTCCTCTGTGCAGGCTATCCACCGGTCGTTCTCCTTGCCGTCTTCCGGCCCAGATGCCACCAGGGCCCCCTGTGGACCTGCCCCGACCAATGCAGCCAGCTCGGTGGGGATCCCATCCCTGCCACAGTTGGGAGTCGGAGGTCCAGCAGGGGTGGACAACACAGCAAGTGGACCCCAGCAGATGGAAGATGTGACGGCATCATCGGGCAGGGCACGTCGTGGATGCCGTCGTGCTGGCAGAGGCAGTGGCGTCGGAGGCAGCAGCGGGCTCGACGTGGGAGGCATCATGGCTCGGGGCCATCAAGATCAGAGGGGCAGGCATCGGCCGGAGGGCAGGGCAACCCTGGGATGGTGGTGTGTTCCGTGTGGGAGGAGTTTGGCCAGCGGATAGGTGCGGAGCGGCAGCGGGCGGAAGAGGAGCGGCTCGCCATGGTCAGGGCGGAGTTCTCCATGCGTCGGGCATTGAGGCGGGCTGAGTGCCTCGAGGAAGCTCGCAGGGAGTTTGAGGTGGACATGGGGTTGTCCCTGCGAGACCTCGGGGCCAGGACAGAGTCCCGCCTCCAGGACATCGACATGGAGTTCGATGATGCCCTGGCCAGCAACATCACCAAGTGAGCCGCAGGACTTGCCCGCTGCCTTTGTATATATTTATTTAGTTAGTTAGTGCTAGGTTTCCTTTATTTATTTTTATTATTTTGGACTGCTCGGACAATGGCCACTTTTTTGTACATATATTTTTCATTAGTTAGTGGTAGGTTTCATTTTTGGTGTTGGGCTCATGGACCCTGGAACATTCCTGTATATAGTTTGTTTTTTTGGGAGATACATTTTTTTAATTTCTTATTGTTTTCACCATGACGTAATGGTTTTTCATTAATTTCCTATGACATGATATTGCTTTGGACAAATTCATTTTAATTTTTTATTCCTTTGTTTTTTTGTTTATCACTTTTGTTCTCGGACATGAACCATTTATTTACTTAGCCACATCGTTGTATGTTTGAAAAGTTCACTTATTTTTGGTATTTAATACATTTTTTATATTTTCTTACACTTGTGTTATTTTCTCATTGGTTTGTTACATGTCATGATATGGGTTTTGACATTCACTTGCACCCATTGTGTATGTGTGTGTGACGGACATGTGTTCTTTTGCATACTTGGCATTGGGGTTGTGTCATGTGATTGCATTCACTATGTGGGTGGATGCAATCCTTGCCTGGGTGTTTGTGCTGGGTATGCTGGCCATTACTGCCATGATTGTGTATCGTCAGGACCTGGGGCCAGGGGGACATGTGTGGGGGCCTGCTGGCAGGTTCCCCACAGTGCTGGGGGGTGGGGGTGGTGGGAGACATGGGTGGGGCCCTGGTGGAGGCTGCCCCTGCACTGCTGGGGGGTGGGGGTGGTGGGAGACATGAGTGGGGGCCTGGTGGAGGGTGCCCCTGGATGGTGGGGGGTGGGGGTGGTGGGAGACATGAGTGGGGGCCTGGTGGAGGCTGCCCCTGCACTGCTGGGGGGTGGGGGTGGTGGGAGACATGAGTGGGGGCCTGGTGGAGGGTGCCCCTGGATGGTGGGGGGTGGGGGTGGTGGGAGACATGAGTGGGGGCCTGGTGGAGGGTGCCCCTGGTGGCGGGGGGGTGGGGGTGGTGGGAGACATGGGTGGGGGCCTGGTGGAGGCTGCCCCTGCACTGCTGGGGGGTGGGGTGATAGGGGACATGAGTGGGGGCCTGGTGGAGGGTGCCCCTGGTGACTGGGGGGGTGGGGGTGGTGGGTGACATGAGTGGGGGCCTGGTGGAGGGTGCCCCTGCACTGCTGGGGGGTGGGGGTGGTGGGAGACATGAGTGGGGGCCTGGTGGAGGCTGCCCCTGGATGGTGGGGGGTGGGGGTGGTGGGAGACATGAGTGGGGGCCTGGTGGAGGCTGCCCCTGGATGGTGGGGGGTGGGGGTGGTGGGAGACATGAGTGGGGGCCTGGTGGAGGCTGCCCCTGCACTGCTGGGGGGTGGGGGTGGTGGGAGACATGGGTGGGGGCCTGGTGGAGGCTGCCCCTGCACTGCTGGGGGGTGGGGGTGGTGGGAGACATGAGTGGGGGCCTGGTGGAGGGTGCCCCTGGATGGTGGGGGCTGGGGGTGGTGGGAGACATGAGTGGGGGCCTGGTGGAGGCTGCCCCTGGATGGTGGGGGGTGGGGGTGGTGGGAGACATGAGTGGGGGCCTGGTGGAGGCTGCCCCTGGATGGTGGGGGGTGGGGGTGGTGGGAGACATGAGTGGGGGCCTGGTGGAGGCTGCCCCTGGATGGTGGGGGACATGAGTGGGGGCCTGGTGGAGGGTGCCCCTGGTGACTGGGGGGGGTGGGGGTGGTGGGTGACATGAGTGGGGGCCTGGTGGAGGGTGCCCCTGGTGGCGGGGGGGTGGGGGTGATAGGGGACATGAGTGGGGGCCTGGTGGAGGCTGCCCCTGCACTGCTGGGGGGTGGGGGTGGTGGGAGACATGAGTGGGGGCCTGGTGGAGGGTGCCCCTGGATGGTGGGGGCTGGGGGTGGTGGGAGACATGAGTGGGGGCCTGGTGGAGGCTGCCCCTGCACTGCTGGGGGGTGGGGGTGATAGGGGACATGAGTGGGGGCCTGGTGGAGGGTGCCCCTGGTGACTGGGGGGGTGGGGGTGGTGGGTGACATGAGTGGGGGCCTGGTGGAGGGTGCCCCTGGATGGTGGGGGGTGGGGGTGGTGGGAGACATGAGTGGGGGCCTGGTGGAGGGTGCTCCTGGTGACTGGGGGGGTGGGGGTGGTGGGTGACATGAGTGGGGGCCTGGTGGAGGGTGCCCCTGGATGGCGGGGGGGTGGGGGTGGTGGGAGACATGAGTGGGGGCCTGGTGGAGGGTGCCCCTGGTGACTGGGGGGGTGGGGGTGGTGGGTGACATGAGTGGGGGCCTGGTGGAGGGTGCCCCTGGATGGTGGGGGGTGGGGGTGGTGGGAGACATGAGTGGGGGCCTGGTGGAGGCTGCCCCTGCACTGCTGGGGGGTGGGGGTGATAGGGGACATGGGTGGGGGCCTGGTGGAGGCTGCCCCTGCACTGCTGGGGGGTGGGGGTGGTGGGAGACATGGGTGGGGGCCTGGTGGAGGCTGCCCCTGCACTGCTGGGGGGTGGGGGTGGTGGGAGATATGAGTGGGGGCCTGGTGGAGGCTGCCCCTGGATGGTGGGGGGTGGGGGTGGTGGGAGACATGAGTGGGGGCCTGATGGAGGGTGCCCCTGGATGGTGGGGGGTGGGGGTGGTGGGAGACATGGTTGGGGGCCTGGTGGAGGGTGCCCCTGGATGGTGGGGGGTGGGGGTGGTGGGAGACATGGTTGGGGGCCTGGTGGAGGGTGCCCCTGGTGACTGGGGGGGTGGGGGTGGTGGGAGACATGAGTGGGGGCCTGGTGGAGGGTACCCCTGGTGACTGGGGGGGTGGGGGTGGTGGGAGACATGAGCAGGTGTGCAGGGTAGTCCCCTGTTTTGTGGGCTGCCTGCAGGGGCCGTCGAGGGTGACAGGACCCACCCAGCCTAATCGCGTGTGTAACTTCGCACGCACCCCTGTAATACACGTACCAAGCCAAATCGCGTGTGATAATTCCCGCGCACCCCTGAAATACACGCGCCCAGGCTATTCGCGTGTGGAAATTCCCGCGCACCCCTGAAATACACGTACCCTGCTGTAATCGCGTGTGGGACTTCCCGCGCACCCCTGTAATACACGCGCCCAGGCTATTCGCGTGTGGAAATTCCCGCGCACCCCTGAAATACACGTACCCTGCTGTAATTGTGTGTGGGACTTCCCGCGCACCCCTGTAATACACGCGCCCAGCCTATTCGCGTGTGGAAATTCCCGCGCACCCCTGAAATACACGCGCCCAGGCTATTCGCGTGTGGAACTTCCCGCGCACCCCTGAAATACACGCGGCCAGGCTATTCGCGTGTGGAACTTCCCGCGGACCCCTGAAATACACGTACCCTGCTGTAATCGCGTGTGGGACTTCCCGCGCACCACTGTAATACACGCGCCCAGCCTATTCGCGTGTGGAAATTCCCGTGCACCCCTGAAATACACGCGCCCAGGCTATTCGCGTGTGGAACTTCCCGCGCACCCCTGAAATACACGTACCCTGCTGTAATCGCGTGTGGGACTTCCCGCGCACCCCTGAAATACACGCGGCCAGGCTATTCGCATGTGGAACTTCCCGCGCACCCCTGAAATACACGTACCCTGCTGTAATCGCGTGTGGGACTTCCCGCGCACCCCTGAAATACACGCGGCCAGGCTATTCGCGTGTGGAAATTCCCGCGCACCCCTGAAATACACGTACCCTGCTGTAATCGCGTGTGGAACTTCCCGCGCACCCCTGAAATACACGCGGCCAGGCTATTCGCGTGTGGAAATTCCCGCGCACCTCTGAAATGCACGTACCCTGCTGTAATCGCGTGTGGACCTTCCCGCGCACCCCTGAAATCCACGTACCCGGCCAAATCGCGTGTGAGACTTCCCGCGCACACGTATTTTTTGTCAGCGTGTCCGTGTTTGTGGGTACCCCTTTGCACCTCATTTGTCCTGGAGGGCCACAGTATAGGACATTCATCATGGCAGTATATGGGTGCTATTTGTTGGCGCACCTTTTGGCGCACATTTCTTACAGCCGCTGAGACGCTACCGCCTGCTTTCTTGTGGCGGTCGTGTTTGTGCCTGTGCGCTGGTTTGAGCGTGCCCTTTTTTGACCTATTCTATTCCATGAATGCTTGTTGTAGGCGAGCGTGTGGGCGTTCTGCGCACTTTTACCCTGTGCTTCCCCCGTGACGCCCACATTTTGGCAAGTTGTTCCCCATTCCGAGTGTTACGCCCCGTGTTCCGCCTACTTTTGTTGCGTGCGCCGCGCTATGTGCGATTTTCGCTGTGGACTGTGCGATTTTCGCTGTGACCTGGCGCATGCCGTTAGATGGCCTGTGCGCCAACGTGCGCCGCGCACTTTCTTATCGCACGTCCGATGGTTTTCTCGCGCACGGCCTTCCATGAATCGATGTGCGCTGCTTTTCGTGCGATTTTCGCTATTCCACTGCGATTTTCGCTATTCCACTGCGAATCGCACGTTTTTGGCCACTTGCGCCGTGCTAATTATTCCATGAATCGGCCTGTTTGATTCTACAATCTTTGGTCCAAAACGTTTTAAAAACATTGCTTCTTATTTATGCTTAGCACCATCTGCTGCCTTAAGAACTGCCATTCTTCGTTTGAGGTTTAATATCTGGCCCACCCGTGAGATTAAAACAAGAAGGAAACAAATCTCCTCTGACCTCAACTGGTGCAGGTTCTGTAAAAATGTTATGATTGTAGAATCTCTTCAACACTTAATATTGGAATGTCCGGCACTTAGTACTTTAAGAAAATTGCACTTTGTTAATCATTTTGCATATTTTGCACAACTTGACCCAATAAATAGATGGGTCGCCTTGTCAGCCACTGAATGTATGAGTATAAGAATTGCAACGATTAATTTTTTACAGGCCTTGAACTTAGAATGATGATGATTTTACAGCATGTTATGAATTTATATGTTTTTCTTAAATCGGATTTTATGTTTATGAATTTTTCTAATTTGTATAAATTGAAAAAGTTGATGTAATTTCAACTATATTCAATAAAAAATAAATAAATAAATAAATAAATAAATATTATTTTTGAATGCAAAGTTTTGGGCTATGTGGTATAGACACATGTTTTCCAAAGTGGTACTCCTGTTCGGGTAGTTATGTGTCTAGTAAATTGTTTTCAAAATGTCTTGGCTCTTGGGATCATTTTTGGCTATTGTTTCTATGTCGTCATATGATTTGAGATCTCTTTTTCTAGATTTAGCAGGACCAAGACTTAGCCATACTATATTTTCAGATTTTCCATACAAAGCAGTACTGGTTAAACGATCTACAGCTTCGTAGGCACCACATTCTCCATGAGAGAGCATTTTTATGCCTAAGCTGTACAATTTCTGAGATAGTGTTTTGACTGATGATAGGTCATTACAGAGGTCTTGAAGCTCTTTTTTTCTGCTTTTGTTAAGTAGGCTGGAACATATCGTGCAACTGCAGTGGAATTGTCTGCAATGTACTGCACATCTATGTTTGCATTCCATAAGTGGGCAATTATTTCATTGTAATCATTGATATATTTTGATTCTTATGTTCTTTTTATGTAATATGTATTTTTAGGTGATTTACCTTTAACACTATGTCTAACTGAAGACATGAGGTTGTTTACTTGACCTGTATTTGTAACTGGTCTCTGGAAACCAAAGCGGCATTTGGTGTAGTATTTCCCTTTCTTTTTGTATTTGCGATGACAATATTGGCCACATTTGTGTCTTTGAATTTGTACAATTTGTGCATGAACGTCACTATGTGTCGTTTGTGAAGGGATTTCACAAGTGACATATTTTTGGATGAACTGCAAAACAGTGACATCACTGTCCTGACCAAATCTAGGAGCATCTTTAATCCATAGAAGCATGTGGATATGTGGTGCTCCTCTGGCTTGGTATTCTTTTCTCCAAAAGAAGTGTTGCACTTCTCTGAGTGGAGGAACAGTTTTATTACAAATAAAGTGTAGCATAGCAATGAGCGATGGTGGAAATATCTTAAAACATTAACAGGATCTAGAGAGCAAAGTTCTCCAGGTGTTAGTACATCTATGTTTGTTTTGTTTTTGTTTGATATGCGTAGGAAATCATGTAAATCTTTCCATGCATATTCTGCACAAGTTAATGTAACAAACCAAGTGGGTGGTCCAAGGTTTCTGATCATACAACATACATCTCTGTGACGTCGGAACCAGTATTCTTTTGTACCATGCATGTTTGCAAACAGATTTGTAATACTTGATTGTAAATCCTCATCTTTTTCTTTCCCTTTTTGTATTAATTGCGTAGCTGACATATTTTGAAAGCGGGTTCCCGATTTCAATATGTGTGCAACTCCGTAACATAGAGTTGCTAGTTCACTTTCAAAGAGTAGGTGGAATATGTATTCCACATTTTGTCTAAATCTGGGATCTTCAGAATACATTCGTAATGAGCGGTATTCCGATACTGTTATCTGAGTGGGTCTATCATCATATCTTCCTCCTTTGCCGGTAGGAAATAGTAGAGGAAAAGCATGTGCTTCTATACTTTTTTCCCATATGCTCATTGGTGATCCTTTGGTTTGTTGCATTTGGTACGTTTCTAGTGCATCATCTATTCTGTCTTTAGAGTGCAATGGATGAATTGTGTAATGGTCTAAAATATTGGATACTGCAGCTGGATCCAGAAGTTCAAATTGACCAGTTTCTCGTGACTCTTGAATTATTTCAGTTGTTCCTCTTAAGTTTTCTTCAATAATTATTTATTTGTAGTACTCATTATTGTCTTTTAGATATTGCAAGGCTTGTCTAATTTTATGTAAGTCGACGAGTTGTTGCCAAATTATTTTGTCTTTTGTTGGTACACCATTTACTAAGATAATTAAAGATTGTTCTATTGGACGTTGCACTCCTAGAGTGTGCACATTTTCTGTCAGATCTAATGGTAAATAAACTACTTTGCCATGAATGCCTTTCACCAATTCAGAGGGAGGTCATTTTGCTGTTTTTGGTAAGGCGTATTATTGCTTGAAATGGGTGCACTGTTTGAATTATGATGCTCTCATATACATTGAGATGTTTTAGGGGTTTTGGTAGTGGGATTAATTCCAAGTTATTTGTGATAGCGCGTGAAGGAGTTTGGTTGTTGTCAAGTGTTGTAGTGCAGTAACTGCAAAGTATTTAGGGGTCAGTTATTTCATATTTGTTTTCTGCTATAAGGTAGAGAGCTAATTCAAACCATTTAGAATCTTCATTATCCTCTATTTTGTATGTTATGTCTATAGTTTTTGTGTTAGTTTTATAAAAAGTTCTGCGGCAACACACACACACACATGGTTTGGTATTTCAGCGGATGTACTTTTAAATTTTAGTATTTCTTTTTTGTATGTGTGCAGTAGAAGGTTGCCATGTGTACAATTGTTGCTAGTCTGTTGTAAAGGTATTGCATTTTGTAAGTGGCTTTCACTTCCAAAATATTTTTTCTGGATATTGTCAATTTCTCCAAGTAGTCCTTTGGCTGTACCATGTAGAAGATTGTTATTTAAATTGGCTAGTGCTAAAGCAGGACTTTTAGCGTAGTACAGTTTATAGACTAGATTTCTTATAGTTGGATGATGTGTTGATATCATTCTGATATGATGCAAGGTGCTTTTGCAAATAGGTCCTGAAATGCAGGCTAATGAATGTCCTTGTAGTCCTGTGTATTTACGCACTGGACAGGTATCCATATTTTGCAGCAGTTTCATTTTGATTTTGTCTTTGCCTTTCACATACTGATTGAGGAATTGGCGTAAAGGTTTGAAAGATTTTTTGGGAATGTTACACATTGACATGCATGGCCATTTGTATACTGGATGTTTTGGTCCAGTCGAATGGAGAGGTAATTCTGAGTTTTCTGGGGATATTTTTGTAAGCAGTATTTCTTGTTCCATTATGGCATTATTAAGTTTTTCATAACCTCGTCCACTGCTATGTATAGCAATTGTATTTGTTTGCTTTTGTTTGTATGCTTCTTCATTAAAATATGGTTCTGTGTTTGTGGTGTGACTCCATTCACCTCCACAGATGTTTAAGAAGTTTAAGAAGTTATTTTTGTTGATATTTCGTTTATTGAGAAATCTTTTTTGTAATTTAGTAATTAGTTTTGTTAGTGGTTTCATTCTGTTTAACACTAAAATAAATAACTTTCTTTTGAGAAGGATTGCACTGTCTATGAAAGCTTCTAAGATTCATTTTCTACGGTAGGTTTTAAGGGTTGTGTATGATTTCTTTCCTGTTTTTATAAGATTCTGAAGGACTCTGTGGCGGAACATTTTTGCTAAAATACTTTTTTGGGTATGCTTACTTGCCATTATATCAAGATTTATAGGAGCAGTTTTAGCAGTAGTGGTAGCTGAATTCTTAATAATCGTTTTCCGTTTCGTTTTACATTTTGATAGAGGAGGCAAAGTTTCTGTACTTGAAGCATGTTTTGTTTTGCTAAATGACTGTATTAGCTGTTTTGTTTGAACTTTTTGTACAAATTCTGCTAGAGAGGGATGCTTATTTTGGATACTTCTTTTTTGATTTGCTCTACTTCTACGTTGTTTTCTACAGACTTGCTTTTTGGTAGGCATTCTTTGGGGTCTGTTGAATAAGATAAGTGTTTGTATTTGTGTGTTACTGTACTGGGATTCAGATGACAGTAGAAAGTAAGCTAGTGGTGAGGAGAAGCACAAACACTAAATCTAATGGTATAGAATTAAAACAGTTCTTTGTTATGCAATACTAACATTCTAGAGGCTGAGTTGTGTCATTTGTGCGCCGAAAAACAGGGATTTGTGCGGCATTCTGCCTGCAAATCCCTGTTTAACAAATGGGGATTTGTGGGCAGAACGTTGCACTAATCTTTTTTTTTGGTGCACAAATACCATGAATCAACCGCACAGTGTGTTTGAGTAACATTAAGAATATTATGGTAGTATTGTACTTACTTTTTTGTGTGGAATGATTAGGTTTCTTCTGAGTTATTGTTTGTACTTCGATTCTGCTGCTTTTCAGGAGAGTGGTCTTCACTACAATTGTAAAGGAAAGAAGTTAGTAATTTTGTGTGTATATAGCATGCAGTATCCTTTGACTATGTGCAGTCTTTATATTTTATTTTAAATATGTTAGTTCAACATGATTTGCAAATGAGTAGAATAGGAAGTGTATGAAACTCGCTTGGTTTTTTAAGGCTGTGTTATTGAATGTTTGGAGACAGAAGAAATAATGATATACTTATTTTGCAATTTTTATAAGGTAAATGGCAGATACTGTATAGAAACGCATGGAAGGTATGCATTTGTGAAGGTGTGGGTAATACATCAGAAGGATGCGATTTACAGGCAGTGGTGTTATTGCAGTTGGGAGTTTTTCAATGATAGTGTCTATCTGTGTGAGTGTATGAAGGTGCATGACCTTATCCTGGCTGTGTGTAATTTTATAATACACTACTTAGTGTTTTTCTACAATTATACTGTTGTGTGTAAAAAATGTTTAGATAGTAGTTAGGTTTGGAAGTGACAATTGATTATAGTAGATGGAAAAAATGACAATAAGTTCATTTTATAGGCTATACAGGTTATGTGGCAGTTACTCTGTTTATATTCTTTTACAAGAGTTGTACAAGTACTGTGCAGAAAATATGCATACCTGTAGTTTGTATTCATGCATGTGGATATGCATGCATCTGCAAGTAGAAATCTTGGAGTCTTGTACCGTAGTTTTTGTAGTAGGTGCTTTCCAATGATATGAGACTTGTACTCAGAGTAATCTACAGTACATTTGAAGTGCTGAACTCTGATGATGCAGTTAGATGTAGAGGTCTTGGATGTGATTGGTGCATAGTTGTGTGACTGTTTGGCTGTATCCAATGAGGGAATGGCACAGAGAGTGAAGTGGAAATGGTAGAAGGGCTGTCCAGGTTATGATATGTCCATGGACATGGCGCTAGTCCGCAGACACCGCGTATTACATACGGGGATTTTGGGGTGGAGAGGCATGCAAATGAGAATGAGCAGAGCAATTGATTGGTCAGTAAAGTTTGGTGGGTGTGTTGTGTAAAGAGAGAGTTTGTTAGAAGGTATTTTTCCTGAGAGAGGAACAGTTAGCTATGGCTGTGTGTTTCAGAAAACAGATTGGGTGGATTTTGGGAGACTCATGGATACATTGGTTGGAGGTGCATGCACAACGCTGTCGAGTAGCTGCAGATCTTGGATTCCCTCATGTGGAAGTGCACTGGCATGGAGTGCTTGGATTGAAGTGGCTAGGCTTGTTACCTCTCTGTGCTAGTTTGGAGACAGAACTTCATCCAGACATAATTAGAATTCATTGTGGAGGGAACAGTTTAGGACATGTATCAGAAATGTCTTTCCAACTTGCGATGAAAGAAGGACATGGGAAGGTCATGGAAATGTTTCCACATTCTCAAGTAATATTTTCTCGTATTGCGCAGAGACAAATGTGGCTGTGTTCTTCTTCATTTGGTCCACAAATGGAGAAATCAAGGCGGAATGTTAATAAGGCTGTTTGTTCCTTTCTAGGAGATGTTAGCATGTCCTCTTTTCACAATGAAAATATTATGTTTCATAGCACACACATTTTTCGCAGCGATGGAGTCCATCTTACTTATTCTGGTAATCCAATTTTTTTGAGAAATGTACAAAATGCATTGCGTCCTTTTGTGTAATTACAGCTATCCATTTTTCAGTAGGTGTTCACTACTTCAAGTTTTTCTTATACAAAAAGAATCACCAAATGGCTCTTTTCAGAGCCACCTTTTCCTCCCAGATAAAAGTACAATGATTTTGATAGGGCAGCACCCAAACTTCTAGATGTTCGCGAACTGTCCGCGGACTTCTAAAAAAAATGCACAGGGCTCTGCACCATTTATTTGTCACTTCTATTTTTAGACTGTGAAAGGCAGCTCTGAAAAGAGCCTTTTTTTTAGATTGTAATTGTTTTATATTTTTTTTGTTTTTTTACACACGACACACTAGGAGAGGAGGGGAAAGGAGGGTAAGGAGGGACTCCAACCACGGGGATAAGAAAGGGTGGATGGAGAGAGGAAGATGTAGGGTGGGCCTTACTCAGGTAGTGGGCAGGTCTTCTTGTGCTCTGAGACCAGAGTCTCTCCCCCCTGCAGAGTACTGCGTCGCAGTACATACACAAAACTATGACCCTCGAAAGGTAAGGGTCATCAGCATTGTGAATGGCCTGTGAGGCAGTTGGAGGGATACGCTCTCCCACAGGAGTGTCTCTTGTGGTGAGAGGAGCGGAAACAGACAATGAAGTAGAGGAACTCAACCTATTACGCTTCTTGCAAGGTACAACCTTGCGAACGGCCGCACCGTGGAGCGATCTTAGGTGTCGCTTCATAGTAGTCGCACCGAAGCTGTATGAACCAAGCTTCCCGCGATTCAGCACCATTTTGCACTCGTTGCAGGTAACTTTGTTCGCATGCAGCTTGGATACGTTACCATGAATGGTAAATAACCGCCACACCCAAGACTCACGGCGAGTGCTGGTAGTAAGGACTTCCACTACATCATCCTCGTCATCCTCTTCATCCTCCTCTACATTCTCATGCCTGTTCCCCTCTTCAGGCCCTTAGGGAGGTGGTGTTGGTGGAGGGGTTGGGGGTGGAGATGAGGCAGATGTATCACCAGGTGGCAGTAGAGGAGCCATAGATGCCATAGATCAGGTTTCAGAAAAAAATCTGTAAAATTGGCAGCAAAATACACCGTGTTCTGTAAGGTAGCCAGAAACACAATGAGGATGAGCTCTGGTGTGTGGCCTTTTATAGGGGTGCTGGTGTGCGGTTGGCAGACACCCGTGCTGTCCACGGACAGAAGGAACACCCCAAAAGGGCTAAAAAAGTTCTAAAAAGTATGTAGAAAGTCAGGGTTATTGTTTAGGACATGTGCTATGGTGCATTTTTTGTATAAAATACTGTGGATTGGCCGAAAAGGTACTTTTAAAATGTTCGGGGACCTGGACAGTGTCCGCAATTCAGGAAACACGCTCAGCGTGGTTGCGGTCACATGATGGCGTCGCGAACATGTCCACAAAGGGAACGGATGTCCACAGGACATCAAATGCACGGGAACGGTTGTGCGCATGCGTGCGGATGTTCTACAGACAGTGTTAGGGTCCTGAAATTAATTAAAAGTGCAACACAAGCGACGCGAACAGTAACGGACAGACGCAATGTTCGGAGAACTTACGGGTATTGTGCGCATATGCGTAGATGTTCTTTAGGCAGTACGGACAGGTATAGTGTCCCTAGAACACTTTCATTTTGGTTAATTGGACATCCCGGACACTGAGTGTGTTCTTAGAACAGTTTCAACTTCCCTGCGAACAATAAGTACAGGTATAGTGTCCTTAGGACACCTCCATTTTGGTTAATTGTGGACATCCCAGACACCGAGTGTGTTCTTAGAACAGTTTCAACTTGCCTGCGAACATTACGGACAGGTATAGTGTCCTTAGGACACCTCCATTTTGGTTAATTGAGGACATCCCGGACACCGAGTGTGTTCTCAGAACAGTTTCAACTTGCCTGCAAACAATAGGTACAGGTATAGTGTCCTTAGGATACCTCCATTCTGGTAAATTGCGGACATCCCGACACCAATTGTGTTCTTAGAACACGTTCAACTTGCCTGCAAACAATACGGACAGGTATAGTGTCCTTAGGACACCTCCATTTTGGTTAATTGCAGACATCCCGGACACCAAGTGTGTTGTTAGAACAGTTTCAACTTGCCTGCGAACAATAGGTACAGGTATAATGTCCTTAGGACACCTCCATTTTGGTAAATTGCGGACATCTCGGACAACAATTGTGTTCTTAGAACAGTTTCAACTTGCCTGCGAACAATACGGACAGGTATAGTGTCCTTAGGACACCTCCATTTTGGTTAATTCCAGACACCGAGTGTGTTCATAGGACAGTTTCAACTTGCCTGCGAACAATACGGACAGGTATAGTGTCCTTAGGACACCTCCATTTTGGTTAATTGTGGACATCCCGGAACCTCTTGTGTTCTTAGAACAGTTTCAAATTGCCTGCGAACAGTACGGACAGGTATAGTGTCCTTAGGACACCTCCATTTTGGTCAATTGTGGACATCCCGGACACCTCTTGTGTTCATAGAACAGTTTCAACTTGCCTGCGAACAATAGGTACAGGTATAGTGTCCTTAGGACACCTCCATTTTGGTAAATTGCGGATATTCCGGACACCAATTGTGTTCTTAGAACAGTTTCAAATTGCCTGCGAACAGTATAGACAGGTATAGTGTCCTTAGGACACCTCCATTTATTTTTAATTGCAGATATCCCGGACACTGAGTGTGTTCTTAGAACAGTTTCAACTTGCCTGCGAACAATACGGACAGGTATAGTGTCCTTAGGACACCTCCATTTTGGTTAATATTGGACATCCCAGACACCTCTTGTTTTCTTAGAACAGTTTCAACTTGCCTGCGAACAATACGGACAGGTATAGTGTCCTTAGGACACCTCCATTTTGGTTAATTCCAGACACCGAGTGTGTTCATAGGACAGTTTCAACTTGCCTGCGAACAATACGGACAGGTATAGTGTCCTTAGGACACCTCCATTTTGGTTAATTGTGGACATCCCGGACACCTCTTGTGTTCTTAGAACAGTTTCAAATTGCCTGCGAACAGTACGGACATGTATAGTGTCCTTAGGACACCTCCATTTTGGTCAATTGTGGACATCCCGGACACCTCTTGTGTTCATAGAACAGTTTCAACTTGCCTGCAAACAATACGGACCGGTATAGTGTCCTTAGGACACATCCATTTTGGTTAATTGTGGACATCCCAGACACCTCTTGTGTTCTTAGAACAGTTTCAAATTGCCTGCGAACAGTATAGACAGGTATAGTGTCCTTAGGACACCTCCATTTATTTTTAATTGCAGATATCCCGGACACTGAGTGTGTTCTTAGAACAGTTTCAACTTGCCTGCGAACAATACGGACAGGTATAGTGTCCTTAGGACACCTCCATTTTGGTTAATATTGGACATCCCAGACACCTCTTGTTTTCTTAGAACAGTTTCAAATTGCCTGCGAACAGTACGGACAGTTATAGTGTCCTTAGGACACCTCCATTTTGGTTAATTGCAGATATCCCGGACACTGAGTGTGTTCTTAGAACAGTTTCAACTTGCCTGAGAACAATACAGACAGGTATAGTGTCCTTAGGACACCTCCATTTTGGTTAATTGCGGACATCCCTGACACCCGCGCTGTCCGTGGACACCTCAACTGCTTTTTATTTTTTTAAAAGCACAAAAACGAACTGAATTAGGACACATATAATATTTTTGTTTTAATATATATAGATGTAAAATTTATGAAAGAGAAGGGGAAGCAGAAACTGAGACAAACACAGGAGAATTGGGGGTTTCAAGAGGATTGATAGGAGGAGATGAAGGGATGGAAGTCTCATTAAAACATTTTTCTTCGTGGAGAGGGTTTGGGGATAATTGACTGGGATATGGAGAGGGGGGACAGGTACATGTGGGACAATGGTATCTAATTTTTTCTTTTATGTGGTCCTCCACAAAGTTTTTCAAATTGTTGAAATTTGCCAGGAGCATGTCCATTCTTTTCTTCCATGCGCTGGAGAGTCTTACCCATTATATTTTTTGGTGTACTATTTTCAATGTTTGTATGGTCTGTAAAAAAAATATATATATATGTTAAGTGTACATAAAGTAATGCTTATTAATTGGCTTATATAGAGAAGTGTCTACCATTAGGCTCACTATCTTCAGACATTTCCTCACGTGGGAAATTCTCCTAAAGCCACTCCAAAGTACTGGAAATTTCTGTGAGAAAAGAAAAATATATCACTTTTATTGCTCGAATACAGAAATTTTAGACATATATAAGAACAATTAAGTACACTTACTAGCTTCTAGTAAGTTGTGTTCTTACTGGTTTGTAGCTCTGCTGTTGCTCCTAGTTGTGCAGTTTCTCTGGGGAAATTATGTTGGAAGCCTGTCTTTCTTCTTTTGGTATATTCCATTTTAGTACATATGGTATTTAAATGGATGGTTGATGTGTTACATATATAGGTTACACTTCTTATTTATTACTACATATAATGCGTTTGTATGCTGGTTTTTAAACTTGTGCAGTGTACATATGGCATGATATAACAATTTAAGATATCCCCTGAGTTTGTGGGTAGTGTTGCTGTTGTCCGCGACTGTCCGCTGACATAAGCAGAGTCCGTGGACATCAAAATCAATAGCTAGGGTTGCAGTATGTTCTATGTTACATGTATATAAAGTCAGGGATATTATGGTTAAGTTGTGCTACTAAAAACCTATGAAATTCAGTAAATAAAAATTTTTTAAGGGACGTTATGGTTCCAAGTAAAACCGAAAAACCCCTGAAATCCACCAGTTATGGTAAGCTAAGCAACCATAACTCGCGCCACCACCGTGCACTGCTAAGACTAACACCCAGGACATCAAAGACGACATGACAAATGTCATTGATGACATCACATGTGCATTTAGTTTTCATGAAAAGTCTGTACAAGAGATATTCTTATTATAATGTTGATAAAGTGTCAAGGATCATTGGAATAAATATCATGAGCTAATTAGTGCATTAAGCAATGCATTTATATAATTAGCATTCTATTATGAAGTTCTATCCAGTATACTAAGGTACTCATGCAGAAACATAGGCATTCTGTGCAGCATACATGATGAATGTGCAATATTCATAATCTTGACATGTTGAATAGTGAAATGGTAACTGCTTTCTTATTAGAGTTTTGCGTACTCTGAGACATGTAATAAGTAGTTAATAAAACCCACTTAGTACATAATTGCATTATTACAGATAAAACACAAAGATACAACACATAAAAATATGAGTATCTACAGGGAAAGTGAAGTTAGCAAAAAAGCAGCAGTAGTAGCAGGAAGAGTTCATAACCTTACTGATTATCTATATGCAGAGAAATGATTGCTCTGTTTCAAAGCTGCTACTTTCCCTATGTATGTGTATCACATGATGTGACTGGACCCTAAGGAAACTAGTATGAATACAATGTATACAAATATGAGCATGTACAGGGAAAGTACAGTAATGAAAAAAAATATCAGAAACTGCTGATAAACCTACTGATTATCTTCATGCACAAAAACCATTGCTGTCTTTCAAGCCTGTGTCTTCCCTTATGTATATTTTTCATGTGATGTGACTGGACCCTAAGGGAATTACTGTAAGAACATACTTGAGCAATACATCTACAAATATAGTACCATTTACATTTTTATTTCTTGACTGTTACTGAAGAAAACCATGTGGCCTAGATATGTTAGTAAAGGAGAAACAGGGGAGCCAGACATGTGATGTCATCAATGACATTTGTGATGTCATCTTTGATGTCCTGGGTGTTAGTTTTAGCAGTGCACAGTGGTGGCGTGAATTATGGTTGCTTAGCTTACCATAACTGGCGAATTTCAGGAGGTTTTCGGTTTTACTTGGGACCATAACGTCCCTTTAACAAAGTTTTTTTACTGAATATATATATATATATATATATATATATATATATATATATATATATATATATATATATATATATATATATATACATACATATACATGAGAAGTAGCAGGGGGATGAATGTTTCATTAGGGGCAGTGTGTCCAGGGAACATTTGAAGGACATGTCGTGGGTTAAGTGTCTACAGGGTTTAACTAGAGGACATGCCTTTTGGGATCTTTATCTGGTGCATGTAGGAAAAGGAAATTGAAATATACAGCTGCATATTGTTCTTAGGGGCACTGTGCCGAGGGCATGGTTGAAGCTCATGTCCCAGGCACATTGTAACCAGTGCATGGATGGGGTCCAGGCCCTGGGGACATTGGAGGTGGAGGGTCTGGACATTAGAATTGTGGTTTCTAGTGGGGCCGTGTTGAGGTATGGTAGGACTCATTGGGAATTGTATACATTAAAGAAATAGCATGGGCACCATGGTTAGCCGTAGTAGACTAGTGCACATGTGTTGTTAAAGTAACTGGGTGTGAAAATAGTAAGGGCTACGCTGGTAAGAGGCAATACCATACGGTAGTAGTTGCCTGGTTGTATTTTGGTCTAGATCTGTGTTTTTGAAAGTATATTTATATGTTTGGAAGCTATCACGTTTCATTAATGATGTATTTTGAATGTTTGTGTTATTAAGCGTAGTAATAATATTGAAGAGGTGAATGTTTATGTTAAATGTATATTATTTCTTTTAAACAAACTTGTGTTGAATTTTAAACACTTGAAACCTGTCATGATGCCTGCCCCCGGGAAACCAGACCAGGCCCAGCAACCCAGAAGCAGGCATCATGCCATTTGGAGCAAGCCCAAAAACCCCAGCTAGGGGCTGTTTGGGTGCAGTCCTGGCGCCTATGGCGCCAGGCTCATAAGAATAGAGTCAGTCCTGGCGCCATGGGTGCCGGGCTCATAGTAGAAAACCTACCTGATGCAGACCATGCTGCAAACTTACCTGGTGCAGACCATGCTGCAAGAAGCCACAAGCCAAATGAGGCTTAGGAGGGACTATTTTACCTAAGGGACTACTTTTTACTCGGCTGGGGCTGTGGAAGAATACTTACCTGGGACTACTTCCAAGGCTATTTAAACCACGCCCGGACAGCAGCACACGCTTTGCGTTATTCTGCATCCAGCAGCGTAACGCTCACCGTGCCTGCAGCAGCTTCCAGTCTTCAGCCACGCCCGCCTCGAGTCTGGAACTCCTGGAAAACAAGAAGAAAGAAGGAGGAAAGGTTAGAACAGGAGTTGACCTTTAATCTTTACCTGAATCCTGATCCATCATGCCACTGAGCTGGAGAAGCAGTCATTAAAAACGCCTTACTTCGCATCCTGCAGCGCCGCGCTGTACTCACCTGCCTTGCAGCACTTCAACATACCATCACGCTCTTCTCCATCTCGCGGCCGCGCTCCGACACCTAAGGAGACAAAAAACAGCAAGGTGAGCCAAGGGGATACTCTAAGACTGTACAAGCTACCCCCCAAGACTTACCTGATTTACCACGGGGGGTACTTACCTCATTTCAGGTCGGCGCAGCCTCCGCTGCATCTCCGCCGTGCCCGGCAGCAAGGCGCAATAAGGGGAACCCGATTTTTTCCCAATAGACTTACCTGGTTTTTCCGCTGGAGACACCAATCCCCAAGACCTCATACCACATCAGCGCCTGAATGGGGGAAAAGCCACATGTTATACATTGACACCATTGTATCGAACTGAGCCGGATAATAAAAACCCTTACCTGCATCTTACCGGTTGCCACGTGGAACTCTTCATAAGGGCAATACAGCAACCTAAAAGGAATTGGACAGAATGAAGGTCAGACGTGTTTTGAACTCTTACGAACTACAGACTTACGGCGTCTTGCCAGCATTCTTTGAGTCAAAACCATTCTGGAACTCCCCAACTCCTCCACGCCAGTGAAGAAACTATCCAAACCATCAGGTGAGAGCATAGAGGGAATCCAAAAGTGACTTGTGGGAAGAACTACGGGAGAGGGGAAGGTGGGGTTAGCGCTCGAAGTCCACAGGTAGTTAATTCCCTTTCTCCATTACAGAAGGATATTCCTACGAGTCAAACAAACGAAGCTGGGTGGGCCAGTTCAGTCCATCATCTCGGCACTACGCGAGAGATGCGATCATTGATTTAGCAAAGAATAAAAAAATTGTTATAAGAAAAGCCGACAAAGGCGGTGGAATTGTGATACAAGACAGTGAGAAATACATTGCTGAATGTTTAAGACAATTGGAAGACGAGGTATGTTATTTGAAACTAGTCACAGATCCCACAGAAGGATTACAAAGAACCATTTAAACAAAAGTAGAGAAGGCCCTAGAAAGAGAGTGGTTAGCCAAACAAGAGGCTAAGTTTCTAACTAATGAAACACCCAGAGTCCCGTTTTTCTACACTCTGCTGAAGATACAAAAAAACCTAAATACCCCCCCAGGAAGATAGATAGTGTCAGGCATCAATTCAGTACTGGAACCTTTATCAGAATTCACAGATGTATACTAAAGACCACTTGTTAAACAAATTAAATCATATGTACAAGATACCACGGCAGTCATAAAATTGGTGGAAGGGATGAATTTCGACCCTGCAGAAAATACTTTAATTAGTCTGGATATTGTATCCCTCTACACCATGATTCCACAAGACAGAGAATTGACTATGCTAGAGGAAGAACTATATGAGAAATGGATTCCAAACAACACTCCGAATTCCTTCATATTGTGGTGTGTGGAGATGACTTTGACAGAGAATTACTTCATGTTCCCCGACACATTTAATAAGCAAATCAACGGCACTGCCCTGGGAGCGACAGTAGCCCCAAGTGTAGCTAATTTGTATGTGGAACTGCTGGAGGAAACAAGGATCTATGGAGACCATAACCCCTACAGGAAGAATATAATCATTTGGAAAAGATACATTGATGATGTCCTAATTGTATGGAAGGGTAAGAACGAGGAGGACATAGCCAAATTCATGGAATGGCTTAACAATCAAGATAAAAGCCTTCAATTCACTATTGAGTGGAATGACACTGAAATACATTTTTTAAACATAACCATCTATGAGGACAGACAATCTGTGTTCCCTCTCAGCAGCAATGTGATGTTTCCTATGCTGCTTGGAGCCTTACAATCTTCTAATTTTTAATCTTGTGTAATGTTTTTAAACAAATATTACTCCTGTCCTATCTTCAATAGGGCTCTTTTTTCCCTCATTTTGTTAAATTTGGAATAGACAGACAGTCTTTAATGCTGCAGTACTTGTCTACTTTTTCTCTGGCTGTCTAATTCAGCCCAACAACTTTAAGTGACGTCTTACTTCTAGCTACACGTCTCCCTCCATTTACTGCGGAAATAAATTACAAACAGGCATGAACTACCTTACAAGAATGTAAACTGTGCTACCTCAGAACATAATTATGTTTCGTAACTGTTTATATACTTGTGTATCCATATGGCTGTGCTTTATTGTTGCATATAACAACATCTGTCTGTTTTAGTGACATGAGTGCTGTGGTTCTGTTAGTTGGAAACAGCAGTCCGTGCTGGCATAGTGCTAAACCCAATACCTACAAAGAAATATAACGTATGTACTAATCTACTGGTCTATCATTAGTGTCTAACCCCCTAAAGTAGAAGCATAAGTCCCACCACTTACTTCTAGTGTTACGTGCCGTGAATATATGTCTCCCACATCTTGATTAAGTTGAGGCTCTAAATGCCAAACCTGAAAAACATACAGCATCTCAATTACTATATATTTCCTTACCTGCATGTTGCAAATCATGCCGTTTTTAAGTACATATAGGTACAAAAAAAGCATCTTTCTTCACCTCTTAGTTACAGCATGCAACCGTATCCACAGGGATATGCACAGTGAATGCTGCCGCTCCTCATGTATACTTCTGTTTGTAGTTTGCTAAGCAACCAAAACCACGGCCCTCCTCACACTCTATACAGTTTCAAATGTGAAATGAAGAGTGCCATCTTTTAATGGCTAATCGCCTCGGCAAACCACTAGCATATATTATTTATTAGTCCATTAGGCTTTTGCTCATCAAGTGCCATAATGTTCATTGTGCTGTAGATGTGACAACTCAAGTATAGCCTAACTTCCTGATATCATGTTTTATTGCTAGAGGAAGTACCACATGAAAAACGGATCCCAAACAACACTCCAAATTACTTCATATTATGCTGTGTGGAGATGGCTTTGACAGAGAATTACTTCATGTTCCTCGACACATTTTATAAGCAAATTGACGGTACTGCCATGGGGGCAACAGTAGCCCCAAGTGTAGCTAATTTGTATGTGGAAATGCTGGAGGAAACAAGGATCTATGGAGACCTTAACCCCTACAAGAAGAATATAATCCTTTGGAAAAGATACATTGATGATGTTCTAATTTTATGGAATAGTAAGAACGAGGAGGACATAGCCACATTCATGGAATGGCTTAACAATCAAGATAGAAGCCTTCAATTCACTATTGAGTGGATTGACACTATGTTTGGGACATAACCATATATGAGGACAGAGAAATGAAGAAACTAGCAGTCAAACACTATCACAAAAAAAAGATAAGAATGCACTTCTCAAATGTGAAAGTTTTCATCCAAAACACACAGTGTGCAGTAATAAAATTGCAGCAAAATGTTTGTCTGTAAAATAAAATCATAGCAAAAATGCTGTGGTTTGACCCGGTAAAGGTGCACCCATTATAACATTTAAGGAGATCGGGATTGAGGGGGTGTTGCCTGCTCTCCTTAAATAGTATAACGGATCTGGGGGTTCCGGGCGTATCCGCCGCATCCATTACATGGATTGCGGCGGCAAAACCATAGCCTTTTTGCCACAATTATTTATGTAAACAGCCATTTTTGCCACTGTAGAGAAGGAGCTAAGAACCCCCACCTCAACCATCTCGCCTACAGCACCTGTATGTTGGATGCCGGAGTGTGAAACACGTGGGGTACCAGTGAAAATGCCAATACCAAAGAGAATCAGGGAAGCAAGGTTCCCATTGAGGAAACCATATTTGCATACGAGACAATGCGATGGTCATCTGAATGAAATTCCGGAAGAAACAGGACGGTTGAATGATTAAGAAGAATGGTGACGTCATCACCATCACTGTCATACAGAGCAAAGCTGACGTATAGGAAAGAGATGCTGAGACTAGAGAATGTGGACAATTCTATAAGACATCAGCAAAGTATCAAGATGAATGACATCTTGGGATCAAGAGGAAGAAACCCATGCTGCAGACATAATGAAGAGATCAACCTATTTCACACATATACACATGCAAAGAAACTCAAGCAGGTGAAGTATTCTTATAGGTTAGCTAAATAGTGAATAGAGTGCCGTAAGCACTGACATGAACATATACATATATATATATATATATATTGGAGTCAGTAGAAGATGGATGTTCCCATTACCTATGATAGCAGTGCTGAGCAAAAGAAGGAAGGCCGCTTTTCCCAGTTTCCAAGTGTGGCACAGTTAGAAAACAAGTGAATTAACAAGGGTGAAACTCTGAAAGGCGAGGTTGGATGAGACAAGAAGCCAAATCCATATTAGACTGGGGTGAGCTGACATTGGATACAAATCGTTTGAAAGACCGAAGCTCCTGTTCAGAAGGCATGGACAAAAACAGGAAGACGTCAGAGGTCTATTGAAGAATAGTGTTTTAATACACTGAAAGCTCAATTTCGTGGTCTTTAGTCACGTGGGGATAAGAAGATGGACGAGCATGATGGTCACACCTACGCAAGCGTGCCTTCACTCCCCTGAATTCCCTGAAGCAAAGAACATGTTCAAGGCCGAGTTCAAAGACCTAATTGACAGTGGACCACTGAGGTGATGATGGACGGAGATGCTAATTGGTGGGAAGCTATGGTTAAGACAAGCTCATCTTCACCTGGTGGCCTGCGTACCACCAACATAGGTTGGGAGGGTACTAACAGAGGTTGGAAAGTAACCAATGATAGAGGTGAGCATGATCAAGGGTCCTATAGTTGTGTAGCAAATTAGACGTTGTATATTTAGTGACATTCACACTGAAATATTTTAAGGGAAGGGCTTAGTTGCCCCACATGATGTTAAATTAATAATTTCCTTCCACTGCCCTAAACAAGTATGGATCGTATACCTAGATGATCCTTGTAGAACCTATCGCACTCACCATTAGGTTTTTGTAGTTTGCCACATAGGATGACATTAGTAATACGCAGGTTAAACGTCACCTATGGCGATTGTTTACTATAAAAATGTAATTTTTTATGAAATGCTTTGAGAAGTCTCGAGAGAGATCATGATGAGGGATGTCTGTTGATATTCGTTGTACTCCCTGTTTTAGACATTTAACATGAAAACAGTATCTTTTGCCAACTATCTGAGTTGTTTCTATTATTGATGTTTGGGTAAACTCTGCATCCACCGTCCATCTCTAAGGTATTGCTACCCCATCTTAAAGGGCTGAGAAGGAACCTCAGTTCACTGCGATTTTGACACATGGAACCTAACACACAAGAGAAAATGTGCCATTTGGACAATTTCTCAGTCTAAAGAGGAATAGCACGTTAAAAGTAGATTATGTTACTGTAGTGATACACAAAATTGCAACCTTGCCAATCAGGGCTTTAGATGACAGCATTAGCCGCTGAAAGCCAATAGTGTATTCAAGGTATGTGCTAAAAATGCTGACAGTAGTCTGTTGTAGCACTTCCATTATGCAGTAGTGAGCTACAAGGAATATGCAGGCCTAGTATGAAATAGGTCACATTATGCATTGTTGATAGACAGGCAGGGAGAGGGCCCCTAGCTCTGTAGCTAATAGGTATTTTTGGAGTGTTTGGAACATCATGGCACCTATATAGCGCTTAGATAGCCAGTCTTAAGCGCTATAAACACTAAGCTATGAGTGCATGCCTTTTAGAGCTTGCAGATGGGGTTAATACATCCCTGCTTCCCTTAGAATATTCAGCCTCACTAACGGTAGCCCTGGCTCCAAGCTAATCTTCCTTTTCTCTGGGAAGGTACTGATAAGACATTCCTCAGCCTTCGCAGATGGGAACCAGGGAGGGGTAGGAGTGAGCAGGGAGCCTCTCAGAGAGAGTTGGGTTTTTTCCATGAGCCAGTTGCACAGGGAAAGTTCTGGAACTGTGCGTCATGGTGACTGACAGCACGAGATTATAAAATATCCATGCACACATGACTCGGTGGGAGATCGTCCTGTGGACTTGATTCATGCACGGTCAAGTGCCCGGAATTGGCTCTCACGGTGTCCTCCAGCATTGTTTTTCTGAGCGGGGCTTGTTTTTACAGCTAGCTTATGAAAAGCCAAGGTCTCCCAGTGCTGATTAAAGGGACGTAAGATTGTGTTTCTCTATGTTTCTCTATATTTCTCTATGTTTCTCTATGTTTATCTAAGTTCCATGTTTCACTATATTTTGCATTGTTCTAAGTTTATGCTTAGTAATATTCTTTAACTTGAATCCCAAATGTATATGAAATTCACTGCTTAGAATAAATATGCTAAAACTTTGAGGGTGTCATTTGTCACTAGCATGAGATCACTGCTCAGCACAATAGAACCTGTATTTTGGGCTGAATTGGGTATTTTTGCTCTCAAAGGGCTGGCCCCGAGGAAGATTTTGCCCATATCAAGACAGTTACAGAAGCTAAGGAGCTCAAAAGGAAATTTAGTAAAAGATGATACCCTAAAACACTGATTAAAAAAGCATGTAAAATAGCCAGTAACAACAATAGAGAAGCCATCCTTGAATACAACACCAAAAAGATGCTAAAGAAGACAGATTAGTGTTTGTTAGTACTTTTTCTGACCACTCTAACAGGATTATCAAGGTGATCAGAAGAAATTGGAAAATAATCCCGAGAGGAAAACATACTTTGAGATTACCATTAATGGCTTTCAAAAGGAATAAAAACCTGAGAGACCAGGTTATGAGGACTGACATCCAGCCTAAAGCGTAAAAACAACTAAACCTTACGACAATGTGGTGTATGGATAGCATTAAGGACACACTCCATGAGGTAAATGTAAATATTGCAATACCATGAGTCCATCAAAAGAGGTGGATATAGGTTTGCATACAATGTGGCAACAGAAAATACTGACCAACTGTAATTCAGAGATGGTTATATAAGCTATATGGTGCCTGTGCCCATTTTTATATATAAGAAAAACCATACGGACAATCAAAACAAGGGTTAGTGAACACAAATGCTGCATCCGCAATAAAGTAATGGAGGCACCTATGGTTCAACACTATAAAGAACAAGGACATAATTGCGAGCAACTAAAGTGGACAGTGCTGTATAAACTACCTAGAAGAAAGGATAACAATGCATACAAAGCACGCCTCTTTAGAAAAGAACAACTAATTTTTTTGACAAAATGTTATCAGGTAGGGCTGAACGATAGTATCAAGTGGCACAAGATCAGATAATTTATGCATGTCAGGCCCCGGGTGGAAGTGGACCTACATGTGTAAGTACATTGTTAACACATGAGCGATGTATCCAAGATAGTGAAGTCGTTATGATATGTTAGGACGTGTATGACACAGGCCCCTACAGTGAGGTCTGGGCATCATAAGCATGCATGTCATTAAAAATGATGTACTATGTGCTAACTGGGCTAAAGCATATACATGCGAGATATGACACATCTACAACGCAATGAATATCATGGGCATTTGATGAGCAAAAGCCTAACGGACCAATAAATAACATAAGCTAGTGGTCTGCTGAGGCGCCTAGCTATTAAAAGTCGGCGCTCTTCGTTTTGCCTTTGGAAATGAATAGAGCGTAGCGAGGGCTGTGGTTTTGGTTGCTTAGCAACCTACATACAGAAGTATACACGAGGAGCGGCAGCATTCACTGTGCATATCCCTGCGGATACGGTCTCATGCTGTAACTGGGAGGTAAAGAAAGACGCTTGTTTGTACCTATATGTACTTACAAACAGCATGATTTGAAACGTGCAAGTAAAGAAATATATAGTAATTGAGATGCTGTATGTGTTTCACCATCTAGTAAGAGTAAAAAAAAAGATGAATAGAAGACAGCCTTTCGCACAAAATATGGCCTTTATGAATATCAGGTTATGCCCTTTGGACTATGTAATGCCCCGGCGGTGTTCCAAACCATGAATGACATGCTCCACGAACTGTTGGACGTCTACGCTTTTGTCTATATTGATGACATTCTTATCTATTCGATCACCAAGGAGGACCACGTCAACCATGTCCGGGCAGTTTTGGAGAAAATGTGGCAACAATGCCAAATTGGAGAAATGTGTGGTGAAATGTTCTTTCATGTGACAGAGGTAGAATTCCTCAGCTTTATTCTCACACCACGGGGCGTACGCATGGACACACACACGGTAGACATCCACAAAGGTAGTACAGAGTGTACTCGGGTTTGCCAACTTTTATCGCCGGTTCATTCCAGCATTCTCCCAGATCGTCCACCCAATCACCTCTTTGCTACAGAAAATAAACAATTTAATTGTTCCACAGAGGCAGAGAAAGCCTTCTAGGAGCTAAAACAAGCATTTACCACAGCACGAATTCTACGGCATCCTCGACCAGAACTGCAATATGTGGTCGAAACTGATGCTTCCAACATAGCAATGGGAGCAGTCCTGTCACAACGAGACCCCGAAACAGGTCAGTTGCATCCCGTGGCATTCTGGTCTTGCAAGTTTTCAGCCCCTGAATTGAATTATGCAATCACTGATAAAGAACTGCTAGCAATTAAGGCAGCATTCAAAGCCTGGAGACATTATGTTCTTGGAGCTAGACATACAGTCACCGTCGTCACGGATCATCGCAATCTACAATATCTGAAGACCGCTAAAGCGCAACCATCATGCCAACTCCGCTCTGCTCTCTTCTTTGCGGAATACGACTTCGTCATCACCTATAGACCTGGAGTACGCAATCGAAAAGCACATGCCCTGTCTCGCATGAGTGAGGGAGAAGAGGCACTCACTACACCAGACCCCGTGGCCATCATCCCGGAAGGACGAATCCAAGGCATGATTGCTGCCACCATCACTCTAGATAACTTAAAATCTGACCTGCAACACTTGATGAGTCCACCAGCGCAACAGGAATGGCTTTGGAAGGGAGACTGGTATACAATCGTGGATAACCTACCATACTACCAAGGACGATTGTACATCCCAGATAAGAAATCACAGAATCAAATCATTGCAAACTATCACGAATCATTAGTAGAAGGGCATCCGGGAATTAACAAAACCCTAGCTAAAATAAAGAAAAATGACTGGTGCCCAACTTGGCCAAAGGACATTGTCCAGTTCATCGCAACCTATGGCACCTGTGCACAACACAAATCCCAAAAACAAAGTCCTGCAGGTCTGCTAAATCCTTTAGAAGTACCCCCAGCACCTTGGCATACGCTATCAATGGATTTTATTACAGACCTTCCCTCCTGTAACGGATACAATATCATCTTAGTCGTCGTAGATCTGTTTTCCAAAATTGCCCACTTTATTCCCCTGAAAGGTCTCCCAACTGCTTCTACTCTGGCTACCGTGTTTTTGGAACAGATTGTCCGGCTACACGGGTTCCCATCAATATTGATATCAGACTGAGCAACTCAGTTTGTCTCTGCATTCTGGAAAAGGTGTTGTAAAATTGCCAAAATCGACCTCTGCTTATCTACAAGCCATCACCCCCAAACGGACGGCCAGACTGAACGGACTAACCAGACCCTCGAGCAATACATAAGGTGTATGCTGCAACAAACCGAGGATACCTGGAAGGACATACTTTGGTTAGCAGAATACGCTTATAACAACTCCATTCACACCAGTACGGGACAAAGCCCATACTATATAGTGTATGGGCGACATCCACGGACATCTGTTTGTGACCCACTCTAATCATTAGAAATGCCTGCTGTAACGACCTTATACAAAACCATCACCCAGGTTCTTAAGGAAGCAGCAGAGCATCTTGCCAGAGCCGAAGAGAAACAGAAGCAGTTTGCGGATCGACACCGAAGGGAAGCTCCCAACTACCAAGACGGAGACAAGGTTTGGTTAACATCCAAAAACATCCCCCTGAAAGGACCACGGGCGTTCCGTCCCAGATATCTGGGACCCTACACTATCAAGGCTGTGATCAACCCTGCGGCCATGAAATTAGAATTAACGGCCCACATGCGGATCCACCCGGTGTTTCCTATCTCCCTCCTAAAACCATTGAGACCAGGTACGCGGATCGATACGCCACCGGATCCCGAAATAGTTGAAGGAGAACCAGAATACAAAGTTAAAAGGATCCTAGACTCTAAGATGGTCCGGTCCAAGTTATACTACCTTATAGACTGGAAAGGTTATAGACCCCAAGATCTGACCTGGGAACCCAGTGAGCATGTCCAAGCTCCACGATTAATCAGGCAGTTCCACCACAATAACCCCACTAAACCAGGGCCAGGGGGGAAACCACCCATGAGAGGGGCCTTGAGGGGGAGTGCTGTCATGGCCACAGGCTCCAGAACACAAAAACCACATCATCTAGTGATGGGGGAAATGGGTCACTTGACTCATTTATGTCCCTTTGGGACACATAAACACAGGGGCCCTGGCTGGACTCAGTCCTGGCGCCTTTGGTGCCAGGCTCATATAGAGATGTGAGCAGGAACACTTTATTTCAGTGCAGGAATGCTTTTACTTTATTTCAGTGCAGGGGTGCTTTTATTTTACAAGAAGTTTCCAGGAGCTGAAAGCCTTTATTTCAGAGAACATCCTCATGTGCTGACTCATCAGGTGTGGCTCCCTAGGCCTGGTCTTCATGTGCTGACTCATCGGGTGTGGCAGGCTGAATCTGTTGGGTGTGGCTTCAGAAGCTCAACTATATAAGCTGCTCCATCCTTAAGGCCAGTGCTTCGCGTTACTCTGCACTTGCGTGATGCTCACCGCCGCTTGGACCAGTTTGGCATTCTCCTGCATACTCACCTCCAGGAAACCTGTGCTTAATCGCTTCATCTGCAGACTCATCTCCTGACATCCAGTGATCTTGATCCCGATGCCGCAGCACTGCGTTCCACATCCACAAATTCGGACCCTGTGAAGAAGAAAAAGACAAGGTTAGAGCATCTGTCCTAGGGCCGCGCCGCATTTTAACCCCGTGCGCCCCCTAGTTAACAACTTACCAGCTACTGTAACACTGCAGCTTTGTTCCTCGTTCCCTCCGGGTGCCACCTCGACCTCCACAGCTTCTGCCGGGCCGGCAACATCACCTGCAAGGGAAGAAAGCAAAACAGCAAACATCAAAAGCGGAACGGACAGCAATACAAGACAACAAACTTTACAATAAAACAAAAACAGACGAGGAAAGACACTTACGGAACACTTACCTGAAGTATAGTGGCTTAGTCACAGAAGGACTGGACTACCACGTGCAAGGGACCAGTGAAGGAACTCAGTCCAGATCATACAAGCAGCTCTGCCAGAAGCAGCAGGATGGAGTGCTCACCAAAACTAATCAACTGGAGCAGTTCCGAGCAGCATCCCCTATTACCACCAGTCACCACATAAGAACAAAGGGGAAGTCGGACATGAGCGACCTCACCCCCAGATTGTATTTGAGGGTGTAGAAGGAACAGTAACCCCTGATGAAGTTCTTTGGATGTTTGCCAGTGGTGAGAGAACAAAACATGTTGGGCTTTCTTGTTGATTAAATATATCCATATATTGGGTTTCAGTAACATTTGTGAATTATGTATGAAGATTTGTTGTACATACGAATGAGGATGCATTAGGATTTAGCACTTTCAACATTATAGCACACAGATCTTGTGATCGATTTCAGGCTGTAAGTTGTAGTATATTTTGATTTTTATGTTGTCTAAATGGTTTTGTTATTGTCTCTTTGTCGAACCTTTAGATACAATGGTGTTCTAGTATCTGCTGAATTAATTGTCTAAATTAATTGTTTTTCTAATTAAATTAATATGAGTAAAACAAATGCCTACAGCATCCTATTTCTAGCAGTCCAGTCAGGTTTCAAGAATTTAATGGTTTCAGTTACCAGGGGCTACCTGCCTGCTGCACAAACAAAAGTCCCTGGAGTCTCCAGAAGTGATTTTGTTGAATGTTAACAGGGCATATATGTTAAAGGATAATTGTGCCTTTACAATCAAAGGAGAGTTGTGCAAATAAGACAACCACAAAAGTTCAATAATACTCATAATTAGTAAGAAGCGATTCAAAAAGTGTGTTATACTCCTTGAATAATATCTTGAATCGATAGAACATATGCCAGGGTGGCCCATCCATCTGTATGAAGGCGAAGCACTGGGCAAAGAGGCGGGTGGTAAACACATTTGAACACTCATCTTAACCACACAAGTGTCTTGGACCTGGAGTCACAAAATCAGTAAGACTTACTTTCTCACTGACCATTTTGACTCTCATAAACCCTAGCTTGATGTCATGGCCATCACCTAGATGTGGGTCACCACCATTACACAGCCACCCACACTGCCTTTCATATTGATGTTGCTACGTTCTCCCGCTCTGCCCGGCCTAAGAGGCATGGTGGGGAAGTCGCTCTAATGATCAACCAGGCTAACATCTGCATTCTTTCTTCCATCTGACCTTCACTCTTTCGCCTTCAAATACACTGCATCTTAACTCCTTTATCGCCATTCTCCATATCAATAGGCCTCTGGAACAATTGAATCCCTGTTTCTCCCATCCCATCCTATGGTTGTGCCTATTGCCCTTTCAAAAGACTACAGTCTTTCTAAAATATCCACCAACTTGATCTTGACTCCCTAATATCTGAAAACTAATTTATTTATTGTATGTATTTATTTATTTTTCCATTTGTTTCCACAAACCCGTAGGCATCATTGACTTCCCCCTCTGTGACCAACCAACAAATGTCAATGGCAGCTCTGTGGATTTCTGCTTCCTATAGTCCTTCCTCACTTCATCTACCATCTATTCCCCCCTCCATTCAACAACTCACTCTCACCACAAGCTACTTTACCAACCTTACGTCATCATGCCAATCCCTTGCCTACAAATTCTCCCCTCCTCTAACCTTGATGCCATGCTGTGCCTGTCCTCACTCTATGTGCTGTTGACTTCACCTTCTACCTCTCATCCAAGATCCCAAATGTTTGAAATACCCTAGACATCCTTTTCTTTCTCTCCTACCTCCTACATTCTTTTGTTCTCCTCCTCGGACCTTTACACTCTGCTTTAGTAGCTCCTTCTACCCTACCACACATGCTGAAATACCTCCCCTTCTCTTGAAAAAAAGTTAAGCTTGTGCCTCTGTGGAAAATGTTGCTCTGCATACAATCAAAGCTCTAGCATCCCTTACCTGCTCTAGCTCTCCTTCCTCTTTAACCCTTCTCTTGAAAATTGGATCTTCCCCTACTGCTACGAAATAGCCGCAATGCTACCCATCCTCAATAAGCTCTTGACTGAACCTAAAAACCCAAACAAGCTATCGCCCTTTCTCCTTTCTCCCCCACTATTCCAAAGTCCTTGAACTCTTGTTCTTCAACTGATCACCATCTACCTTGAAATCAGTGACATCTGTGACCCCCTCAAGGTTCTGTGGTTGTCAATCAAAGGAAATGGTGTTGGCTCACATCTCTACCTTTCTTACCCTAAGCCATCTCTCAAAACTCTCTTCTATCCTCATCCTACTTGACATTTCAGAAGCCCCTGAGAGTAATGAGCACCCCGTTATGCTTAATACCCTCTCGCAGTTCTGCATACAACTGACTGCACTTGCCGGGTGTAAGTCGGGAGTAAGTCAGAATTATTCAAAATAAGCAATATCAGGATATTTACAGAGAAAGACCCATGAGTGTTTCTAGTCAGATGCCTTTTTCATGTGCCATGTGTAAATCATAGTTACATTTAGTAATGTCTTTGTTGATCAAATATCCCTCTTCAAGCATAACTCACAGCAAGTTATTTGTGAATCAACCCTATAACTGTGATTAACAACAAGCTAGAGACATAAATATGTATTCAGGGGAAACCACAGACTTATAATGAGCTATTCAGTAGGTCTGCATACCCATAACAAAGAGTTGGTACAGATCCCAGGAGGTGATAGTGGATATTGATGGCCAGCGAGGCAACAGAGATCATGAGCATGCATTAAAGCAAGCAGGCTTTCCCTCACATCATGTAGAGATTCTGTGAGAGGGACAAAGCTTTGGTGGCTCCAGGAACGCTGCAAGACAAAATGGAAAATCAAAATGATAGATTGAGCAATTGTTCAATTTTAGAATAACTTGCTGTTGTGAACAGCAAGAGATGTAATGTAACTAGTCCCTGTCATTCACTTTGACGGTAAGAAGGGAGTGGCCTATTACTGCATAAGTGGTGGATGGAGAGGAGGATCAGGGGAAAGTCCAAGGAGTCACACATTTGCTATCATTATTCAGGGCTCAAAGAAGAATTCAGGTAGCAGAATGCTAGTGGCCAGGGCGAAGGAGAGCTGGAGTATGTGTTGAAGAGCATTTGACTGATGATGTGCTGGGACACAGGATGGGACCTTACTGTGAGGGGTGGCAAGATGTCTTCAAGAGCACTTGACACATTCAGATATGCCTGTGAAATATAACATATATATTTGGTATATCCTTATCTGGTCATTACTTGCAAAGTTGGGGTACAATTTAGAGGCCCTCACAGCAGTGACTGACAAATGGACAAGGCGTTCTCTTTTTTGTAAACTCCAGGGTTAGGCACTAGGGGCCAGATTCTCAAAAGGCAGCACAAAGGAAAGGAGCACATAGATGTGCTTGCTTTATTTGCACAGCTTTCAGAAATGCGCAGGTCACCTTATTCACAAAGGTGGGCTGGGTATTTCTGGAAGAGCAGGACTGTAGCGCAAAGATGCGCTGTCCAGCCCCTTTGTATACATTAGTGTCGGGAATATATGACAGGCTCCCAGCACCCCTGTGGTTGCTCGGAGCGCATTTCACTGAGACAGTCCATTAAAGGGCCCTTCTCTGTGAAATGACAGAAAAAGGCTACATCCCAGTTTGATTCTACCATAATCCCTTCACCACTGAGTTGTTCTCTGGTTCATAGTGTGTTGATACATTTCTCCAGGCAGTAACAGAGTTGGATGAACTGTCTCTTATGTCACACGGAGATGCTGAAGTCACTACAAGACCAGCAGATATGTTAACCTCTATGTGTTAATACTGTTCCATATACAATGTGAAGAAGAGGCCTCCTCCAAAACACTTCTTGTTGTGCTCCATCCACACCCACTTCCAAGATACAGTCCTCTTACATTCTGTCTGCTAAGGTCTGTGGGTGTGAGGAGTCCGGATTCCCACACTGGATCTGTGACAACTCACAGCAGTGGACAATTATCTGCATTTTACTGTGGCATTTTTATGCAGGGTTGACCCCATGCCCACTTCTCTACACTCCCTTTTGCTCCTTAACCTCCATACAACCTATTTTACTTCCCCCAAACCCTACGGCTATAAAAATGCTACAGTAAAATGCAGCAGAACTTCCCTTCACAAATATGGTAAAATGGCCATTGAACAGATCTGGGTTCCAAGGATATGGGGCTGACCCATGAAAATATAAAGTGTCCAGTCATAATGCCAGTAATATTGCAGGAAGTCAAACAAGTACAATGGACCATCAGAATAATTATTAGCAATCAAAAGATCTTGAATAAGGTAAAGCTAGATGGAAGGGGAACTGGAGACACAGGAGCAGAAATCCCTAAGACACACAAATCTGTGCTGAGCTTGCAAAACAATTTGGACAAATTGACTTCTGTGCTGCAGGAGTACAAGGATGAGCAGAGGCACAGTTACGACATATACCTCCTTTTACTTTTGTGGTGGGTCATGGGAAGGCTGTACTCTCAAGAGTGGTGTGAATGTGAAACAGTAGCAACCCAAACAGCAAAGTACAACAGTCCAAAATAAAGACAAGTCCAACAAAGGTTCTACAAATCTATATATGCTTTAAATAAACACGCCATATGCAATAATAACAAAATAGTAAACACTACAAAGACCCACCACTGTAGAATTGCAGAATGCAGAATATGCAAAGATAGCAAGCTGTAGCACTCTGTGTAATGAGACGGGAGGAGAAAAGGCAATAAAATCCACAATGTTCTTTAAAAAAGAATATGCTGTTGAATGCAAAAGGGTTTACAGTGTCATAGCCAGTCTCTAGGGCCCGGAAACGGACTAGGGAGGCAGTTATCAGGCAATAATATCTCTGTGAGTCCAACTCCAAGGTCTCAGGGGCAAGAGTAGTCCTTGTTCTCAAGCTCCCAAACACTGGGGGAATCTGGCACACACCTGCAGGTGTTCTTTTGCATGGTGACCTCCTGAGTATCAGTGTGGCTGACAGAATTCTAGAAAGGTCTTTCTCCAGCAGCAGGTCACCCCGAATGTGCCCTATGGATGGATAGAGAGTAGAGCTTGCCTCTGCATTAGACTACCCGTCTCCCCTCACGACTGGAGGACTCTGGCAAGGACTGCTCACCCAACACAATCCAAATTAATTCTTCTTCCAGGGCTGAAATGAATCAGGGAAGGAGTAGGAGAGCCCTTCTTTTAAAGGCAAAACTGCATATGTGACTGGGCAGCAGCAAGCCTGTGCTTCGGACAAGTGTTAAGGCCTTCTTACATCACATCCAAAGTACTAGTTGAAAGAAGGGGAGGGGAGAGGAAGGGCGAGAGATAAAGAGAAAATAAGTTGGTTGAATCTTCGTCCAACTGGTCTGCGCTCCCCCTGTCTACACTAACTCCGCCCCCATAACTTGTCCATACCATACCCCATACCTTAAAGGCCTTTTTGGTCTACAGCGCCTTGGTGTGAGATTAGCCATTTGGGATGGGTGTGTTGTTTGATTCCTGCTCCCCAGGCCAACTCCTGACCGAATGCGAACTCTCTGGAGAGAGTTGTTATCTAACCTCACAATGGATCAAAGGAGGGGCATAGCCATCCAGTCACCTGCCGTGTCACTTGCCACTTCTAGGCTGTCTGACCAGAGTACACATAACCTTTCCAGAGCTGGGCCCACATTGCAAACACATGTGTGATATCAAATTGATGTGGCTGTAATAAGTATGGGAGATGCTAGTCACCATACCCTAACTCTCATGCATGGCGTATATCTAGAGTTTACATCTGCCACCAGAATAGTACATCTCATAGTTATGTGGTTTGGAAACAGGGGGCATTTCTTAAATGTAGCACCTGCACTGCAGATACTGCAGATACTTGACTGTCGCTGCAGCTGTCAAGAGAATACCTGTGACAGCTGAACCTCTTCTGTGCCACTAGAGCAGGCGCTGCAGATCAGGCTACTGATTCAGCAGGGCACGGGTTTACACTATGTATTTTGCATGGAGCTTATGAAAGGGAGGACCTGGTTAGCAGATCACCCTTCTGAGGTGGAATTGCCTGCATCATTGTATTCATTAATATAAATCAAAAAAGCCAGGGCTTCTACACATTGCCAGATAGTGATTACTCAAAACAATGAATAGTTATCGTTGTTATTTCCAGATTATAAAAACCTTCTGAAAATGAAAACAAACCCAGCAATAACGGAAACCCTGGTGGGGATTTAAAATCATGATAACAATAAGAACGAGTATAAAACCTTACACTAAGCTAACCTTTTTCAGCAACCTTGCATCAGGCTAACCATGTAAACAGAGTGGAGTGGGAGGTGGAGGCCTTATTAGGAAGAAGATCTTTATTAAGTAAGTTACACAAATGAATAAACCCAGCAGTGAGCAGCTCTTTTCAGCAGAGCTTTCTGCAAATTAAGTGGATTCCCAACGCCATCACAGAGAACATTCCAAGGCAGCAGTCCCGGTTCTTTCGGCTGCCCCACACCAAACAACTGAGACTATGCCGCACATCTACCCTATTAAATCTACTGAGGAAAATCTGCAATATTTGGTAAACACAAACATGGCAGAGCTTTTTGCAAGACTCAGCAAGTAAGAACAAGAAAGACTTAACAATTCGAACAATCCTATCAATACAACGTGACAAAATTACACATTATTTTGCAAGTATATCAGCTTACAAAGCATCATTTTTATGGGCCTTTTCACTCTGGTTCCTTGGAGGGGAGTAATAGCAGGTGAGCCTCCACCCTTGAAGGAACCATTCTCCATGGATCCATATGTGCAACCGTGACAGAATGCCATCCGCGAGGGCTAAATAGCCTGAGCTTTATTTTCATTATAAAATGATGCAAGCAATTCTGTATCTGAAAGTGAGATCTGCTAATCAGATGCTACTTTTATAATGCTCCATCCCAAAAAGCATAATGCAACGATGTGTCTGGCTGTGACAGTCTACCGAACTCCCCAGTAGCTTCCCTGCAGTAACAACAGGCCAAGTTCAAAGGTCACATGTGCATTCCTGAAATCAGCCACTGAAAACTACAGTTCAAATTGAGGTGTCTTAACTGCATGAACCTCTGGTTCAAAAGATCATATTTAAGCCATATCTGGTTTTGACATGGCGACTACTGAGATTGCACAATTATACAGTCACAAGCAATTGATGTCATTTTTCTGACGGTTTGGTGGACACTGACTCATTTATGTCAGTTCATGGTGTGTATTAAGCTGTCGGGGCTGGGTGTGCACACAACAACCGTGATGGGTGTAGCCCAGTAAGCCCTTTCTTTCATTCCGCTGAGAAGGGTTGTTACCTTCTCTAGGGAATAGGAGCACTCCCTGGAGGTCTCCTGGGAACCAGTGCTTAAAAGACAGTCCTGTCGTGACAGGACTGTCCCAAACTTCCTGCCCCCTTCCCAACGTCATACAGACAGGGCGCATTGAATGACATCAGCAGGCAAAGGACAATTCTTACGGTAGATACTGTTGCACCCTTAACAACAGGCTTGCTATTGACCAATCCAGTGTCCAATCACATTGTCACATTGTCACAGCACTTCACCTGTGTATAAGCTCCATATAAATAAACAATAAATAAAATAAATAAATAAATATAAGGGCTGTGGTGGTGAATCTCACCCTTAATTGATTAATCTTTGGAACAATTTTGAATATGGATTCACT
This sequence comes from Ambystoma mexicanum, assembly GCF_040938575.1. Classification (NCBI taxonomy): domain Eukaryota; kingdom Metazoa; phylum Chordata; class Amphibia; order Caudata; family Ambystomatidae; genus Ambystoma; species Ambystoma mexicanum. The sequence continues at coordinate 275,917,708 of NC_090941.1, forward strand.
GGAACCTGATTGGGAATACAGTCAATTGCCTGGAGGGTGATGACCAGGAGCTCCTTAACCATTCTCTCACTGTCATACTGCCTATATGACAGTTTGGGCAACTTCAACCATTTCCAAGCTGCTGCAAGGGAATGTCTGGATTCATTTCTGACCTTGCCCGCCTATGGATATTCATGTTTCACACAGTGCCGGTGCTGAGTCTCTGCTGTCTCCACATCTGAGATCTGCCAATTCCGCTAGCATCCCTAACAGGATGCTGCAGGTCTTGATATCATCTTTTTCGAGCTTCAAGCCATCACTGCTGCAGTACCATAATGCTGTGTTGAGACAATCAAGCCCACTTGCCACTCAGGTCAAGTCTCTACTTTTACAAACCAAGGGTCGCAAAGTCTTCCATGCCACCTACCGAACACCGCCTGCCATCCTCATCATTTTCTGCCTGCCTGCAAGCAGCCATTACTTCAGAACAGCAATAAATAGTTGGAGCTCATCACTCTGACTCCCTGACTCATCACCGGAAGCTCACAGACTCCCAGTTTAAAGCTGTTGAGCTCAGAAAGACTAGAGCTAAAGGTATTTGAAGTGGTATGTCCCCGCAGTCCACCTTAAAGAACCATAGTGACTTTTCAGACCCGTTCTTTACCTTTTTGAAAGACGTATCCTGTAACCTTGACCTTTTGCTGCTGAAATCTTTGCCTGAGGACTCATGTCTATGAACTCAGAGTGCCCCTTTACTTTAAAGTCCGGAATGTTTGTCTTTAAACTCTCCCCTTCACTCACATACACCTCTTGGGAGGCACTGCGGATGTCATACCATTGTTTGTTGGACCATTGACCATGTTCAATCCTTTCAAACATGCCCATTATATCAACATGTGCACAACAGGTTCGCTAGAGCCAGGCTGTGCACACACACGTATTGGGCTTCCTCCCATGCCACATCTTGAATTGTGATATGCAGTTGAGGAATGTGGTGTGAATTAGTGATGGACGACTTTTTCCTTCGCAGCATTCCAACAACTTAAGCCAGCAGTGTGTGCCTCGTTAATGTTATCCTTTACCACCCTGTTCAACCTCCCCCATAAACAGCTTCTCCAGAAACTAAGCAATATTTGCTGTCCTTAAGTCTCGTGTGAACGTTTCCTAGCCCATCTTGTAAAACAATCAACCAAATCTATATAATTCTCACTGTTGGATCCCATGTCTGGCCCTAAAATGCCCAAACCAACTCATCTCGAAGAAGGTGGAGTGGCAATAATCATATCATGAGAACTGTGTGATAACACATCCTTTGCCACTTGCCTTCCACACAACACACTCCGTGACATCATTGTTGACTTGTATGCCATGCTCTGGTTACCGGTAGGGTCCCATTCAAGCTCTGTTTAATCTTTGTCATGTTTATCACAACAAGGTTCCACATCATTTTAAGAAAGAAGATACTCTGCAACATGAGATGGGACCGGTATTAAGGATTTTTGTATTTATTAAAGTACTTAATGGAGGCAGTGTTAAGCATTATCCACTCAATTCTTTGGTGTTATGTAATTATACACCTAACTGGAATCTCTGACTATATATAACATGTTTGTTTTGTATACATTTATGTTTTTCCAAGGAGCACTGTAGAAGAGTTATTTAAAAATCTCCCAACTCTTTAGAGCACTAAAGGCAGCAATGAACGACTTTGTGTGGCATGCAGGCGCGGTTTGGCTAAAGTGGAACACCCTAACTATACCCTACAAGCACGGTGGACTTGCCACCCCAGACTTTGAGAAATACTGGGTGGCCATCCAAGCGCATTATGCAGCTTACTGGTTTGATGATGACACACAACACCCTCATCTTAAAAGAGAGAGAATCTCAGCGGACACCCGCGCTATCAGCTCATTAATACTACCTTTTCTGTGGAAAGACCTTGAAGTAAGCAATCCGATCGCTATACCAGAGCTGGGCTGGAGTAAAATATGGAATGTGTTCGACAAACCCCATCTATACCACAGTGGCTTACCACTATGGAATTTCTTCCCATCCCTCCCTAAGATATGCAAAACGGCCGCACTACGGCGGGCGGCAGAACGATACACAACCATAGGTGATATGTTCAATATGGAATCCTTTATAACTTTCCAAGTTCTGCCAGTGTCCCTACGCAGCCAATCCTCGTGCTGGCTACAGTATGCCCGGCCCCGCCGAACAAAGAAACATGGGCCGAAATTCCTGATACAGATACCTGATGAACCGCTGCTAGACACCATCATGAGAGGAACCTCTACACGGGGTGGGGTAGCTAGACTGTATGATCAGCTGCAAGACCGCGTCAACAAACCCCTGGCTGGACTCCGCAACACCTGGGCTAGAGCTTTGTATGTAAACATAACAGACGAAGTCTGGGAATCCATGTGCCTAGGCACACGGGCTGTTTCCCTAAATTCCAGATTCCGGTTGATACAGTTCAAGGTATTACACAGATTTCACTACACTCCTGCCAGGCTACATCTCTTCTCACGCACCCACTACCCACTGTGCCCTAGATATCACACAGATGGAGCGGGATATCATCTCTGGAGCTATATGTGTAAGATATATGCTCTGGAGCTGCCCAAAGCTGGGTGAGTTCTGGAAGGGGGTCTGCTATGTTCAATTGCACTATTGAGCCTACCCCATCACAATGTTTGTCCCAACTATTCAAACAACTGCAACGCTGCTTTCACAAACTAGCAAGCCTCTGAATGCTATTAGCAATTAGATGTGTTCTCCTGCTCTGGTTACTGTTATGAAGATGGCAGGTGGAGACAGGTAGGGGTTCAAAGATATTTATTTCAGTTTTTCTGGATACTAGGAGGGAAGGAGACCCCCAGCATTAAGAGGCTCCTCCTCATTCAGCCCTTGGCTCCAACTGACAACATTAGAATGTAAACAGAACAATGCCACAACAACATTCCGTGACATCACGCAGGATGATGTATGATACTGCTCCTCTCAATACACCTCATACTATCATGGAAGACATCTCAACACATCTTCCCCTTTTTTTTTAACTTAATCTATCACTATATATTTATCAACTAAACACCACCTTGGCTTCAACAACTTGTACGGACATCACCTCACACATGGCCTCTCCTCACGGTGGCTATTCTGTCTTTGTTCCACACGTGTCCACCAGTCACTCGCACAGCCCCGCTCATGACTGCCACAACTCTGACAGGATCGGAATATAAAGAATCCCCTTTCTTCTTGACCAGACCCTTCCTTATCCTGACCCAATCTCCACACTCCACACGAAGCTCTTTCTTTCCTCTCCTCAAATTCTCGCGCGTGACCCACTCTGTCTTCTTTTTCATCAATGACTTTCTCACTTCATCAATGACTAGATCCGTCTCCCTGCTCCTACCAAGCCATGGTGGACACGCCATGGAATACGGCTTCCTGCCCCTCATAAGTTCAAACGGACACAAACCGGTTGTAGAATGAGGTACCATCCTCAAAGCCCAAATTCTATTCTGTATCATGACCAGCTTGTCCAAACCACACTCCTCTCCCATACGTACACTCTCCATCACACATCTATTCATCCTTTCGACCACCCCATTAGACTCGGGATGATATAATGAAGTCCTTTTGTGGCCAACTCCACATTTCCTCAAATATTTTGTGAAGTTTTCCCCTATAAACTGGGGACCATTGTCCGTCAATACGGTTTCAGGTAAACCTTCAATCGCAAAAATCTCCTGTAGGACCTTTATCATATTCTCAGCAGTAATGTCTCTTACCACTTTAAAATCCACCCATCTGGAAAACAAATCTACAACCAAAACAATGTATTTTCCACGGCCGTGACCCAGCTCCATGGGACCTAGTATGTCCATGGCAAGATCACTCCATATCCTGGATGGGAGACCGACATCCACCAATGGCTGCTTTTTGGCCACTACTCCCTTCCCACTCTTGGCACAAAACTGACAGTTTTCCAAACAATTTTCTATCTCCTTATCAAAACCCAGCCACCAATAGTCTTCACTTAGTACTCCTTTGGTTTTGGTAACACCAATGTGTCCAATATGTGCCAGATCTATCACTTTCTTCCTTAAACCAATCGGGACCACTGCCCTACCCCATCTAAACAAAATACCTTCATTTACCGATAATTCATCCTTCACCTCCCAAAATGGCTTCATGCCCTCCGCCAATTCCACCTTGTTTGGCCATGCCACAGACACAACATAGGGAATTACCCTCTTTATGATATAATCTCTTTCAATTTCCTCCAACCACTCCTGTTTGGATGCAATACCATCTGTGTTGACAAACACTAGTTCCATGTCCTCATTCTCCACAATCTCATGGTTTGTCACCCGTACTCTCGACAAACTGTCGGCCAAAACATTTTCCCTCCCGGGTATAACTTCCATCCTAAAACAGTGTGTCTGCATCCTGGTGACCCAACCTGCCACTCTGCGTGAAACTTTGTCTAAGCCCTTATTCTCAAAAATAGATTTCAGGGGTTTATGATCAGTCCGAACTACAAAATCTACACCCCACACAAAATTTCTGAAACGTTCCACAGCCCAAAAACAAGCCAGGGCCTCTTTTTCTAGAACAGAATACCTCAACTCCGCCCCCTTGAGACCCCTCGAGGCATGGGCTATCACCACTTCAGATCCGTCACTCTGCCTCTGGGACAACACAGCTCCCAGACCAGTTTCACTAGCGTCCACTGTGATGATGGATGGCTTCCTCGTATCAAAACAACCTAATGGACGAGCCATATTTATTTCCTCCTTTATTCTGGTAAACTCCATATCACATTTGCTATTCCACACAAAGTCAGCTCCCTTTCTCAGAATCTTTCTCAATTCCTGCACTTTATCAGCGTAGTTTACCACAAATTTATGATAAAATTCCGTCAATCCCAGAAAAGATCGTAGCTCACTCTTGTTTTTCGGTTTTTCAATACTCTTTATGGTATTCACCATGTCTTCTTTGGGCCTAACTCCATCCCCCGAGACTTCATGACCTAGATAGTCCACCTTTGTCACCGCAAACTTACATTTCTCTCCTCTCAAAGTAATACCTCTCTCCTCAAATATCTTCAAAACTTCACTCAAATTCCTGTCATGCTCTTCCAAGGTCTCTCCACTCACCAACACATCATCTTGAAAACAGAACCCCCCCTTCACTCTTCTCAACAGTCGATCCATGATCTTCTGAAACACTGAAGAGGTAGATGCCAAGCCAAATGGCATCCTCCTAAATTGAAACACACCTTCATGTGTCACAAACGCCGTAACTTTCCTACAAGCCTCCTCCAGTTCGACTTGATGATAGGCTGAAGTCATGTCCAATTTAGAGAAGTATTTTCCCCCACCCACCATGGTCAATAGCTCACCATGTTGGGCAGAGGGTGCCTGTCTACCAACACACACTTATTCAACTCGCGCATGTCAACGCATAATCTCAGATCCCCTGAACTTTTCTTCACAATCACGACTGGGGAGACCCACTCAACCCCCCCAGCTCTCTCAATCACTCCTGACCTTAATAACTTCTGCAACTCATTCTTCACACTGTCCCTTAAAGCAAAAGGCACCGGCCTGAGCTTTGCCACAATGGGTACACTCCCCTTTTTCAATAAAATCTGGTGCTGAAACCCCCTCACTTTTCCCAATTTCTCATGAAACACCTTCCAATACTCTGACACATATCTGCCATGCGTCGATGACACTTCAGCAACTTGCAATACTTGCTCTGGGTGATTTGGATCAAGTTTGATTCCCAAATTCTTTTGCTCTCTCTATCCCAACAAGGATTGTCCCTTCTTGGTACCATACACCTTCCCTTCACAGCTGCGTCCCTTGAATTCGAACATACTCCATACATAACCCAGTAGCTCAATCCGATCTTGGTTGTATCCCCCTGGACATATGTCAGGCTCTGACAACGCTGAGACAACCCCTTTCATATCACCCTCAAATACACTTCTGGACACAAGGGTTACTTTCGATCCTGAATCAGCCATCATGGATATCCTACACCCATTCACCGTTAACTCAGCATAGGGACGCTCACAATCATCCATCTCTCCACTATTTGTGACCACATTAACGGTATTAACGATAATATTTTGCACTGGCATCACAACTTCGTCATCTGATGACCTCCCATCTTCTTCCTCATTTATGTAAAGAACCTTTCTTTGGCTTGATTGTCCAAATTGATAGTTCTTGCAGCATGTAGCCAAATGTCCTCTTCTTTTGCACTTGGTGCAAATGCTCTTCCGCCCCAGGCATATTGCTGAAGATGCAAAATGTGTCGCACTAGCGCATCGATAACATAGTCTCTCTTCCTTTCTGTCCTCCTTCTTATCACTTCTCTGCATTAATTCTTGGTTCCTCTTTTCTTCCGGGTTGCTCCTCCCTGACTGTTTGTTTCTTCCTCTCCTTTTGTTCTTTCCTTCAGACACATTTAATACTTCCGCCTTATTTTCTTTGGACTCTCCTCCGTCGGTTTTGGAGAGTTTGGCCACACATGCCAAGGAATGTTCCACACGTTTGGCTAAGTCTAATACCTCATCTAAATTCGGCTCATCCTTCAGCCATAGTTCCTCCCGAATCTTGTTTGATCAGCAATGTGTCATAAATTGATCTCAAATGTGTTTGTCGAAACTACCTTGAAACTTACATGTCAGAGCAAGATGTTGCAATGCAGTCACATAGTCCTCAACGAATTCACCCTGAGCTTGTGTGCGCAGACGGAAATTGTAGCGTTCTAAAATTGTGCTCCTCTTTGGGTTGAAGTGCTTATCAAGTTTTAGCAATGCTGATTCAAATTCATTTAATTCATCACCGCTTCCATCACTCACTAGCTGGGGAAGAGTTTCAAAAATCCTTTGGCCCTAAAAAATGCAGCAATAGTGCTAGTTTCCTCTCGCTGGAATAAGCTGTTCCCCCAGCAGCTTTCATATAATGCATAAACCCTTTGCGCCATTGAGGCCACGCAATCTTCGCTGCTCCAGGAGCAGGCATGAAAATGGGCGGGCCTGATATGCCAGGTAAGGCTGCCATTATTCAGTGTTTACGCAAAAAAACCTTGGTTTGGATAATAAAAACCCCTCTGAATTTCTTAGAACTTCAAATCTCTCCTTCTGGCTTCTGTTTGAAATTTTCTTTAAATTAACCCGTGACAGTGGGTTCTGAGATTTTTTTTTTTCCACAGAACAACAAATGGCAGTGTCACCTGCGTAGCACACTACAGCGTGTAGTGTTCCGAGAAATAAAGTTGGTACCCTTTAGTGCGCTCCTTGGGAAGAATTACTCAATCACTTGGTTATGTTAATTCCAATTTGTTTATTCAGTATAGGTTCTGGATACTCCATACACTTAAAGTTTCAATAAACAAACTTTGTCTCCCAAATTGTCTCCCAACACGTGTTTCCCCATGACTTTAGCCACGGTTCCTCAGGGGAGATTCCTTGTCATGTTTCTCATAATTCTGATTCAGTATTGATTGGTATTCAATTTTCTCTCTCATCGGCTCTCTATTTGTCTTCCTTTTGTTCTTTTTCCCTTTTTTTCCCTTTTTTTTCCTTTTTTTTCTTTTTTTCCCTTGTGTGTAGATTCTTGTGGATTCAAAGATGTTCCTTTCTCTCGGTACGATTGCCTCTGTGCATCCGTGGTTATTTCTCGGAATTGTACATATATTGCTGCAGCCACAATACAGGCACCCCTGGTGCAGACCCTTGGCCATCTGAGAAAGGAACCAGAGAGGCACAAAGGCTTCGCTCTAGATAGGAACTCAAGCCGACATTGGCTGCAACATCTGTTTTTTTCAAAAATACAGCGTGTAGTGTGTTCTACATGGAATGTGCCCCTCTCCTGTGCACTACAGTGACTGCCTTGCCAAGCGTATGGGCACTTCACACAATTTGCATCCCCCCCTTTCACAGTCAATGCGATAGCTCCTGCAATCTCTTGCTTGATCCCCTGGTAGCTTCCTTAATCCTCTTCTTTTAGGCGTAATGCGGTTAGGAAGGATGGCTCCACCCCCCTGGTACACGCACGTAATCCTCAGCCTTGGTACTACGAGAGTCCAAACCCTCTGCCGGACAGCTGCTGAAAGCGGCGCATAACCAATGGGCAGCACTTACTTGTTGGGAGATCCGAAGGCGCCGGATGCCGGTCGGACGTTAGCGGCCGCTCAGCACCAGAGCAAACGGAGCGGCCAGCCGGGGCTGCTCCTCCTGCGCCCGGCGTTACACCCGCAGGAAGGCACTCCAATGGGCGTCACCAGTTGGGATCTTCTTCATGTGGGTTGCGGGCCGCTCAACGCAGGCAGCGGAGCAGCCCACGGCAGTCGCAGCGATCGCTTTTCCAGGTGGATGTGGGCCGCTCGACGCAGGAGGCGGAGCAGCCCACGGCGGATGCGAGCGGGGCCTCTTCAAGTGGTGTCGCTGACGCCACGGTCTGCCCACGAGAGAAAATTGCTGCTGCTCGTCGACCGTCGCTCAACACCGAGGCAAAGCGGAGCGGACGCGGTTGGTTGCTGGAGGTCTCTGCCGATCTGTCTCTGATAGCCTCACCATCCCACCCTCGTCGCCATTGTTATGAAGATGGCAGGCGGAGACAGGTAAGGGTTCAAAGATATTTATTTCAGTTTCAGTTTTTCTGGATACTAGGAGGGAAGGAGACCCCCAGCATTAAGAGGCTCCTCCTCATTCAGCCCTTGGCTCCAACTGACAACATTAGAATGTAAACAGAACAATGCCACAACAACATTCCGTTACATCACGCAGGATGATGTATGATACTGCTCCTCTCAATACACCTCATACTATCATGGAAGACATCTCAACAGTTACCCCCTACCTGCCCAACTGTGTCACAATGGCTTCGGTCTGTTACGTGGGCATCGGAGCTAGAGGAGCGGTGGTCCTCGCTACAACCTACAAACAATAAACCTACAGCTATATGGCCCCTTTCCGCAGTTACTTATTATCAACACGTACAGACGGACCGAACATTGAAAACTCACCAACCAATTAGTGTCTCTTTACCTCCCCATGTCCTCTTACTGTAATGCCCGCCTCTCAATCTCTGTATGCTATGAACTGTGTTTCGATCACTGTAAATTGTATGCTTATGTCCGAAGGTAATGTTGCTACACCTGTCAATGTTGCTGTCTCTATCCGTTTTTGTAATGTCAAGCACACAATAAATAACGTTTCAATTTTTTTTTATTTTTTTAAATCTTCCAACACAAGAACCTATGTCTTGAAAATGTATAGTTTGGGGCAAAGTTTTACTGATGACTGGTCTTGCTCTGCCCCTCTGACAGAAAGCTTAATTCTGAAAAACATGTGATTGCAAAGCTATATATTAATAATAATAATAATAATTTAGCATGTATACAGCGCTACGAACCCTCAGGTATCTGAGCGCTGCTTATTATTACTCACGGTGTGTGGTGCTCATTTATCGACCTCGGAAGAATGAAAGGCTGAGTTTGGCACTGTCGGATTCGAACCTGCGTCAATGCGAGCGCTCTACTCGGTGTTCTTTCGGACCGGCATTAATTATGAGTACTTACTGCTGGTTCATGATCAGCATAAATTTACATTCACTAATACATATTAATTGGCAATAATTAAATAAATTTTGCTTTGCAGTGCAAAGCTAAACTTATAAAAAGTGGGGCACGCCATTTCCTCCATGAATGCTTTTTTATCCTGGGGCAATTATGTCATAATGACTGGAACATTGGAGTTAATATTTTTTGGTGCATTTTAAAGAATGTATTTATATATGACCAGGGGATGCAGGGATGCAGTAGCTCCTCTGCTCGCTCCTGTCTTCCGGGATCTTTGTGGGTCATGTGCCCCCATCTTGACCCCCACTTTGGAGATCGCATGGACCTGGACTGTTTGGTGAAGCCCCCCAGCATCCCTGGCTGAAATCTTGGTTTATGTAATGGATGGAGCGCAAAGTTGTGACAGTGACTGGGCTCTGCTGCTGATGCCTGTGTTGACCCCCGGCAGAGACCAACGTGGCAGCCCGGGGACGTCGGCCACCCGAATTTGAGGGGATAGTGGGCCTGCTGGACCCTGGTGTAATGTGGTGAATCTCCCCCTCCCCCTTGAGAGCTGAGCACGAGTGTTGCAGAGGGGGCTGGGGCAGGTGGCGAGGCCCCCCAGGGGGTTGTGGAGGCACAGCGAGGCCGGGTGGTGGCCTGGTTCCCGCACTGAGGTGTCCTAATGTTGGTTGGCTTCTGGCGCAGCTAGCGGCATATGACGAGTCCCGCTGTTGCAAATTGTGTGGCCTCCTGAGGCAGCCCAGCGCTGAGCCCTTTGCTGGGCGACTGCCTTTGTGTTGGGGGCAAGCGGACCGGTCGGGCCTGGAGCGTTTGGAGCATTCTTGACCCTCCCCCTGCCACCACTGTGGAGAGCAGCATTCTGGGGCAGGGAGCAGCTCCTGGCGCCGCAGGAGACATCTGGAGGCCATGTCTGATGGGAGAGTGCCCCGTGGCTGATGGGAGAATGCTCCATTGAGACTGCTCGTTCCGAGGTGAGGTGGCAGAGAGCACCAGTGGCTCCTTGGTCTTGCTGGGGCAGCACACCAGTCATCCAGCCCCAGTTCATCATGGTGGTTATCTGCTGCTTGGACCCATTAGGGAGGCAGCCTCGATGGGGAGCTGGGGGCCTCATTCCCCAGTGCCCCGTTCCTGGCATAATCCCCTCTTCTGTAGGCTAATTGGTCACAGAAGGCTCTTGTAGTTTACCTGCTGTAGGGGGCCCCCTCCCACTAATGCTTCCTGGTCTGGTGTCTTGAGCCTGGCTTGGTTTTTGGGGGTGCTAAGGAACGGTGTGTGTGGTCTGCCGCCCCTGTTTTGGTGAGAGATTGAGTCCATGGAGTGAATGGTCTGACACCTCCTACTTTGCTCCTAGACACCCTAAAGACCTGTGGTATTTGACTCCTGGCATGTGTGGCTCTGTGTGATAGAGAGAGGGGCCTGCTTAGAGGACCTTTATGTGGCTTGCCCGGCATTGATGCCCTGGTCCCTACCCTCCCCTAGTGTTGGGGGGAGCTTGGTACTTTGACTATCCAAATAATGCTTTTTTTAACTTACTGTGTGCAGTTGGACATCACTTACAAAGCACTCTGTCTCCTCCATGAGGCCTGCACCAGAGAGGAATTCTACCTACTTGAAGGCATCATTGACTTAAGAACCTAAAGCCTTCACTCGCTGCATCTGTGCATCCGTCCCATTGGAAGGGGGGGTCTGATTGGCTGTTGCAGCCCTGAAGAGTCAGAAAAAGACAAAGTCTGCTCCTATCTATCAGCATATGTCTGCTGCTAGGCTGCCTGGTGAGTTTGTCATGCTTTGTGCAGTTGTACGTTCGCTCTCCCCTCTTTCTTTCCATCTCTCTGCTCTCTCCCTCCATCCATGGTGCTCTCCATCTCACCTATTTACTCTAATTGCTACTCTATCATCTATCCTACCTCCCTCTCAAAGTCTGGAAGGAAAAAGTTCAAAAAGGATCTCCTGCTCTCCAATCCAGGCCTGACCATTGCCGACACCTACGTCAATACTTCTTCCAGGTAGACTGTCACCGATATTGTCTTTCTCGCTCCCTCCCCAGGCTTATGGACTCCAGATATGGTCTCTGTCCTCTCTTCTTTCTCATCATCTCCCATTAATGGAGGCACCAGATGGGAAGTACACTTGGCAGGCTTCTCATCCTCGAGGTGTATCATTAATGCCTTTCACAATGGCACTGTCATGGCCCAGGGCTCTCTGCCCAACTTTCTCCTTCTTGATAGGCGTCTTCTGTCTCTCATCAACTTCCTCTCTTCTCCCGCCACTCCTCTGGCGGCCACCCCTGCCCTACTTCTTCTCCACCTCCGATGGGCATACCACATCCCTGTACCTCCCCTCAGAAGACATTCAAAAGGTGGTAACCAGGTCCATCTAGCTACCTTCAACTCTTGCTCTGCCGTCAAACACTCCGCTGATATCCTCCGATCCTCTGATATCCCCTGCACTTGCGCGATCTCAATGTCACCCGGCCTAGTAAGATCGTTGTCTCTGTCTTCCTTCTGTCCCCCCCCACTTGCCTTGTCACACCTTGAAACACTTGTGTATAGGCGTGTTATAAATGCAATATCATATCATATCAAGGGAGAAGGGGAAAGTGCGGGGGCAAAGGGGAGGGGACAGTGCAGTACGTGGGATCAACAGTAAAAAATTAATAATAATTTTTTTAAAAATTGAATAAATAAAAGCAATAAGTAAAACGTGCGGCCAGCTGGTGGCAAGTGCACGGATTAGTGCAGACATCAGGTGTCAAGTGTTGGTACGGGACTGCAGAGATACAGAAAAAAGTTCCCAAGTGTGGGGGTTGCCAGGGATGCAGTGCAGGTGTGTAGCTGGCTGGGTGGGGGACCTGGGCCTGAGATCGGAGGGTTGGCCAGGTGACCAGTGCAGTTTCAGCCAGGAGTACAGCAAGGGAGAGGAGGAGAGAAAGTGGAAGCAAAGAGGAAGGTTTTGAGGTGCTTCCTGAACCAGAGATGGTTCTCCTCAAGTTTCAGGGAGGCAGGGAGGCTGTTCCAGAGCGAGGCCCCAGCCGAAGAAAGAGATTTACCACCAAATAGTTGCTTGGAGAAGCGACTGACCCTGAGGGAGTTGGATCCCGATGAGCGAAGAGCTCGAGAAGGACGATATTTAGGAAGAGAGAGTTGAAGGTATTGAGGCCCCAGGCTCCAGAAGGCCTTGTGGACAATGCAGAGGGGTTTGAACTTAATCTTTGCAGCCACTGAAAGCCAGTGCAGATATTTCAGTCCTGGAGAGATATGATCCCTGGGCTTGACGCCAAGGACAAGTCTTGCAGTCCTGTTCTGGATGCGTTGCAGAGGGCGGAGAGTAGAAGCAGGCAGATTTAGCAAGAGGCTGTTGCAGTAGTCCAGCCTAGAGAGAACCAGAGCTCTGGAGACAGTAAGCTTCTGGGGGAAGGAGAGGAAAGTAAGAATACTTCTGAGGAGGTGCAGCTGGTAGTGTGACTTCTTAGAGACGTCACAGATATGAGGAGAGAACGAGAGTGTGGAGTCGAAGATGACCCTGAGGGTTTTAGCCTCACAGGTGGGAGCAGGAAGGGGGCCAAGAGAAGCCGGCCAGAGAGTGACAGGAAAGGAGGGAGCAGGTGTGCCAATGAGGAGAATTTCAGTCATATTGGCATTAAGGCAGAGATCATTGGCGGCACACCACTCCTGGATAGCAGAAAGACAGTCAGAGATGAGGGAAGGAGAAGAAGTGGCGGAAGGGAGCCTGAAAATGAGTTCAGTGTCATCTGCATAGCACTGAAAGTTGGGGCAGAGAGTGGAAATGCAGTGGGCAAGAAGTGTCGGGTATTGGTTGTACAGCCAGGAAGATAGGTTAGACCCCTGGGGAACACCACAGGTAGAGATAGAGATAGAGATAGAGGAGAGGAAGGACCCAAGTTGGACCTGGGAGGGTTGATCGGAGAGGAAAGATGTCAGCCAGGCTAGGGCATTATCGGTGATACCCAGGTTATCACGGACACGGTTGAGCAGGATGGCATGGTTGACCATGTCAAAGGCAGAAGAGAGATCGAGTAAGATGAGGACACAGTGGGTGTTGGAATCGAGGTTTGAGAGCAGGTCTTCACGGATGTTCAGCAGAGCAATTTCCGTGCTTCTGGCAGCTCTGAAACCAGACTGATGGTCATGGAGACAACCAACAGATTCAGTGTGGAGATTATGCTGGGAGATGGCCAGCTTTTCCAGGTGTTTGCCCAGGAAAGGAGTGATGGAGATTGGGCGATAGTTAGCCGGGCAGGACGGGTCGTCAGAGAGTTTCTTAAGAAGAGGGTGCACAAGGGAGTGCTTCAGGGGGGAAGGGAAGACCCCAGTGGCGAAGGAGTGGTTGCAGAAGTCAGCCAGTGCAGGGGCCACGGTGTCAATATGGTCGTGGATGGTTTTGGAGGAACAGGGGTGAACCTGTTTTGACGAGACGCTTATAGATCAGACTTGTCTAGAAACCTTGTCCGGGAAGAACAGGGGAAAGGCAGAGAAGGAGGGAGAAGAGGTGGCTGAAGAAGGGCCAGAGGAAGAGCCAGGAGTAGAGGGAGCAAGGATGAAATTAAAGAGAGAGAGGACAGGATGTCCTGAGTTTTAGAGATGAAATGAGAAGCCAGGGCCATGGAGAGGACCTGGGAGGGGACAGGAGAGGTAGAGACTGTGGCAGGATTGGCCAGCTCCTTGCAGATTTTAAAGAGTTCGGCCAAGTTGTTAGATGCCGCAGAGACGCGGACTTGGTGCGGACAGAGAGCCAGTATTGCCTTTGGAGCAGGCAGCAGGCCAGTTTGTCAGAGGATGTACCGGGAGCACACCATTTCCTCCCAGCCACCCTGCACTTGTATTTAAGGGTGGTGAGGTCTGAGTCATACCAGGAGTTGCACTTAACTTTAGACTTCAAGCAGATCTTCATGACATGCCTAAATATTCTACTTGGCATTGCCTTAACTTAGACGTCTTCCTGCTCGTGGATGTACCACTCTTAGATATACCACTGTGCAAGAGAATGTTCATAACCTTCAAAAGCCAAAAATTCATGGTCTTTAGTCATCCTAACCAAATACAGGTAAGTCATCCTGGAAGAAGTGTACACAGCAAACCCCTTCAAATAAATAATTTGTAATCCTTTGGAAACCTAAAACTGATGCTGATGATACCATTTCGAAAGGCATTTGAAACGGCTCTCCATCTAGAGTGATGGAGGTGGCTAGGCACCACTTGATCAGAAGGCATCTTAGAATCCAGAGCCAAAAAACGCATTTACACTGTTCAGAACCGCCAGCATCTCATTGATGGTAGGTTATGGATACCTTCATGGTTTTAAACACTTGTTTATTTGATACCTTAAGTCAATGCACAAACAAAGCTTTCCTGTAGGTTTGCACACTACAGCTTGTCATGACCCCCATTTCGATACTTCAACTCTCGCATTTATCTCATCCTTCAACAATTTGCCTAGTTCTATTTAACCCTCTGCCGTCATCTTTTATGGAATGTTCCTGCACCCTGCAGATTCATGTATTGAACCATTACTGACCCTAATCATGAGGGACAACCCTTTCAGATATCCAACCACATTCTCAAAGAAATCCACATCACTTAGTCATCCTTCTCACATGGCATTGCAGCTTTGTCTGCACTGTGATTTATTTTAATTTCCAACATGTTATGGAGCTTCCAAATGAATAATGCTGACAAACCCTTTTTCTGATACATACACCTTCCCTTGGTATGTCTGCAATTTGGAACTTAATGTTGCCAGAACCCATCACACAAGATCAAGTTTCTTGTCAAGATATGCCAAGGGATTATGTTTACATTTAGCAACTGGACAACTTCTGCAAAGAATTTCATAAAACATGTGTTCAGTCACAGAATATATTTTGCACAGTGTTAACCATGATATCCACATCCGCACAATCCATACTTAGACATGCCCTGGGCCTGGCTGCTTCTTCATCAGACCCGCCTTTAACTACAAGGTCTGGCCCACCCTGAAACATTTTCCAATGTGCGTTTGCCCCTGCCTCAGGTCAGGAAGGTTCTCAAAGACTTCTTATCCCCCCAAACACCCCACCTTCAGAAAATGCATTAAGGGAGACATTTTCCTCTCTACACCATAACTTGTCCCACATACTGTGTTAACATAGTGGGCAAACCCCTTCATCCACTGTTTCCAGTGTATGACTGGTTTGCCTCATAAGAGTAAAAAGAGGTCATTGAGGCAAGTACACTCTGCGTATCCACTTCTCCTGTATCTGATTGCACACCTTTGTCAATGCCAAAATAGAATACAGGATGCCAGTCATTTTCTCCCCAGCACAGGAAAGGCTGCCTGGACCTGACTTCAGTGCCCTTCCTGGAACTTGATCTCTGGTTTTAACATCATGACAGGGTGTCATACCTGTACGTTTGATCCCAACTCAACTCTTGTCAGTGGTTATCGGGGTTCCTGGTCTCCTCACACCAACCTGAATGTGGTGGCCTAAATACATCTGAATACACCCACTCTTCTGAGTCAATTGGTTCCTGCTAGTGATAAGGTGGGTGTGTTAACTGTCTGCAATTATTACACAACCTTCTCTAGATTTAATCTGCTCCAGTTGTATTGAGTATCCATTGTTCACCTATTGCTTGGTAGCCTGTGTACAGTGGCAAAAGTCTGTTCTCTGCGCGGTTTGTTTGGCCTGCATCTGTTATACAGACCTTTTCTTTCCTCCTTTGTCCCACTGCTTATAACACTACTACTTGGCAACACCATTCAGTGCTCACTTCCCCACACTCCTTTTGGTGATGCTCGTCTATGGTGACAAATTGCTAGCCAGTGCCATTGCCCATACACCACATCACACTCGTCCCTCTGCTTGAGTTGTATTGCCTTGAGTGACTACCCCACAATGATGTACTCCATTGTCCAGACCCGCACTCTAGGCCATGGCATCAATAGAGCTTCAGAACCATCCACTAGCCCAGCATCCCTCCTTGCTGCTTCATGACACTTTTGCCTCGCAGCTGCAGCCGTCTCTCGGGCAGGGTCTGTCTCTTCACTGCCACACTCCACCAAATGCAGTCCTTTGGCATGCTTGAGCTGAAGACGCTTCTCACCAATTGTAATGGGAGGTTGGGGCCAAATGGAGAAGAAAATATTTTTTCAAGTGTGGTAAACAAATAACGAACCCCACTGGTGAGCAGCTCCCTGTGGCACAGCCTTCCAACAACAAACATGGAATTCCAACCATATCTTAGAGAGCATTCTAAGGCAGCGTTCCAGGTTCTACCTAACTGCTCCACATCCACCATCCACCAAATGAGACTATGGGCCTCATTACGAGGTGGGCAGTAAGGGTTAACGGGCACCGGTAAAGGAGACCGGTGCCAGTAAACCCTTACCGCCCTATTCCGAGGTCCCTTAGCGGGTCCTGCCATGGGCGCCTGGTTTTACCAGGCACCCTTAGCGGGAGCTGCTAAGGGACCAGGGAGCTAATAACGGGCCCGCTGTTAGCGGGCCCGTTATTAGCTCCATCCCCATTCCCATTGAGCCCTATGGGGGCTCGAATGAGAATAGGGAATGGTTCTCGGAATGGGGACTTACCGGGTCCTCCAAGGTTGGAATGACCCAGTAAGTCCCTATTTCAAGAACCAGGATCCGGAATGCGGTAAGGGGGTAGCCATGGTGCTAATAGCACCATGGCTACCTCCTACCTCGTAATGAGGCCCTATGTCACATAAAGCCTTTGCAAGTGGCATATCGAAACAATATAACATTTGACTTTATTACTAACATATAACTTAAAACTGTCCCAAATAATGATGCTTGCCTTTTTGGCATTAATGCATTCGGGCATTGTCTTTAAGTGGCGTTTATGTGGCGGAGAGAACTCCTCCTGGCCTTTCAGATCCAGAGTGGAGCTCGCTCGCTATTAACAGGTCCGAGCCAGTGTCTCACAAGCACTGAGGGTCATAGGCAGACTGGAGACCACTCCTGAACTTCAACCTGGATTGGATGGGGCTCAACCAGGGTTTGTGATGCTCCGGGTCAATGTGCTATGTGATGTGCTGCAGAGGCCCTAGACTTGGTATGGTCCTTACCCCAAGACCACAATCAAGGTGAAAATGCAAAAAAAGATGTGCCTGGATCTCAATGCGCTCTCAACATTAGAATTTTGGAAAATGAAGAATGGGATACACCACTTGGATGTCAACTTGAATCAAGAAATTACACTGGGTACTACAGAGAAATCTCTTTAGAAATATATTGGATAATGATAGCATCAAAGCCAAACAAAACAAACAGCCAACACATGTGTGTGAACCATTAAACGGTCATCCTCAGGGCACAATATAATCCTAAAATCACTTGTCAATTGAATGCAATTACTGAGTATATGGCTCCTAGTCTTCCAGTCCGGGGAAAGACCATGTCTGAATTAATGCCCTTGGGGTTATCCCACAACGCATTAAACAAATGCAAGTTAGGGTGCATCCAAAGCAATACCGTGATACACAGTGCAGAGGACTGTTTAATGGTTGAAACACGTGTTCGTTTTGTTTGACTTTGATGCTATCATTATCTTGTGATGGTTCCCTGCTCTGTTAGTAGGATGGTGGGGTTAGACCGGGGATCCTCACATGGCGTCCCCTGACCAGTGGCTTCCAGAATCCACCTCCAAACTCAGGAAGGGACATTCATCAAAAATCCAACCTTGATTTGATTTTGACGAGGCATGTTAAAACCCTAAAAACACTGGAAATTTAAACCAACTGGAATCTAGTGGGAAATCTGCTGACTGGTGCCCCCCTCTTTTTTGTTCATAGGAAAATCAAACTCACAGCTCTAACTTTCCCGAATCAGCTGCAAGCCCATCCAATCCCTCACACTGAAAATGCTTTACAAAGTAGGGATAAAGTCTAAATTAATGTATTGTGTGCATATTATTTGCAATAATCCATCTCTGTTACATCAATCAAGATCTTGACCTTTTCAATAAGCTCACAGCCACATACATTTTAGAAAATCTATAGGGTAAGTCATTAGGAATATTTCTTGGACATCTTGAACAAATACATTCCCCATGCAATTGTCACGTTCACACAAAGGTTCCAGGTTAACAGGGAGGCAGGAGGCAGGATGGGAAGTGACGGGGGAGGGCGGGTAACAGTTAGTACGTGCAAGTTCTGGACTAAAGAGTGCGTTGTTATTCGAGCTCCCTGGCTCTGTCTCTTTATTCAAGCGCTGCGACCAGTGCGCACAGGGGCCTGGTGGTTGGCCCCTGCACTCTACATTGGCGATGAGGAGGGTGCGCGTCCAGCACAGGAACCCTGGAGGATGTCGGTCGCCTGCCCGAGTTGCGGCGGTGATCAGGGTCATGCCCAGAAACGAGGAGCCGGCACAACACAAGGAGGGGTGGCGCCAAACCTCCGGCGTGCCGATGCGGTGAAGTTAGCAAGGCCCAGCAAAGGAAATTGGCATAACACGTGGAGGAGGCGGGCCATGCCTCCGGAGAGCTCAACAAGTAAAGCCTTCGGGTCAGACCTAGCCGTGGCGGTGAAAGAGGAGGCATCAGCTGTGCTGGAAGGTATGTGATTGTATATCACAGGATGGTGCTCGTGCCAGAAGGCGGCCATTCATAAGTACACTCTGTCCCCTGGGGCCCTGCAAACAGAGAAAATCCACCACGGTGCTCATGCCTTTCAGGCGGCCGTGAAAATACAAAGGAGGCCAGTGCCGAGGGTGGAAGGCTGCTTAGAGAAGGGCCATCATGTCGGATCAGGAGGGGCCCCAGAATGCAACTCCTAATGCACAAGCACAGGATGCTAATGCCCCTCCAGTGCAGGTGCCATATCGATTACCAGACTCCCTGGCAGTGCAGATGCATTTGACATCACAGGCACAAGCAACAAACATGGGACCACGATAAGCCAGATGGATAGCCTTTGCTCACTGACGAGGATAGACAAAAATGTCTACTCAAGCTGGCGGTAGGGCCCGCCATACGGGATATCATTGATGCCCGCCACGACCATCGATTCAATTCAGGATTTAAAAGGGGCTTTATCAGCATATTTCACTCCACATACCAACATGGATTATGAGCGATGCCTGTTCCACAGTACAAAGCAGGCAAAGGGCGAGACCATGGACGCCTATATTATGCGACTGATGATCAAGATGAAACATTGTGATTTTGTAATCTACTCCAACACAGAGGCTTTGCGTTCCCAAATTATCACAGGGTTTGAGTCGCAACCATTCAGTCGAAAGCTATTGCAAAAGGCCTGCACTCTAGATAAAATACTGACGGTTGCAAGGGCGGAAAGGGTAGTAGACTTGCAAGTGGAAAGTTTCAACACCACGACGTCCACAGACTCCGTCCATAGACTACAGGAAACACACGTCAGGAGGAGCCTTTCTGTTTCAAATACGAATACGAATTCCGTCATGAGGGTGCATGCCCTGCCATCAGCCAGAGATGCTCCGCGTGCGGCGAAGAGGGGCACTCCAAATCCGTGTGCCGAATGGCGAGAGAGAGAAGGAAGTACAAGAGCAGGGAGATGAATGCCAGGTACAAGCCAAGATCCCTTGCCCCAGTGTCACAAGCAATGAGTGCAACCTTGCATTCCCAGCCGAGACCCAAAGACCCTGAACCGAAGGACACAGACTCCACGGAGGACAGACACAGGAGAGAATGAACGGAGGGGAGAAGGTACGTCACGCAAGTGAGACCTGAGCGGAGATACAGGCGATACGTGCGCTACCTGGTGGAACAGGCCCCTTCGGAATCTGAAATCAGTTCCTCAGGAAGTGTACAGCGAACGAAGGGCTACGTATATGCTTTGGGCATCCTGTGGCCACTGAACAAAGCCCAACCTTAGTAATGAAGCTAACTGAACAACCCACCGAATTTCTCATAGATACGGGGGCTACAGTAAACGTCATTAGCGAGCAAGTGTGCAAGGCCCTCCCATAAGTCCCGAAAAAAAACCTCCTACTTCAGTCGACATATACCCATATGGAGCCGCTGCACCTCTCCAGTGTCGAGGACAATTTAAAGGAACCTGCCGCTACAAAGGCCAAGCAAAGAAAATACTGCTGCATGTGCTGGCTACGGGAAGCGAAAGTGGCCGCATAATCAGCTTTATGACAGCCATCGACATGGGCCTGATACATGTGCTCTACAAGCTCATGGTTCACAAGTATGTTGATCCGGTGCACATGAAAAAAGACCTATACCCCAACCTGTTCAAGGGAATAGGAAAACGCTGAAACAGGTAAGTCAAGCTGCACATCGACGAAGGAGATCGCCCGGTAGCACAACATTACAGGGGCATACCAGTCAACATCCAGAAAAAGGTTGAAGACAAACTGTACAAACTCATGGAACAAGACATCATCGAACCAGCCACCGGCACCACCACCTGGGTGTCACCCATAGCCCCGGTGCCAAAAAAAGTTTCTGATGCAATTAGATTGTGCGTAGATATGAGGAGACCAAACCAGGCCGTCCGAAGAGAAAGACATATGGCACCGCGCATCACCGATATGATTCATTTACTGAATGGAGCCAAAGTGTTCTCCAAGCTAATCTTGCAAAAGGGATACCACCAGCTAGTCCTGAGCCCTGAAAACTGAAACATCACAACTTTCGTTATACATCTGGGCTTATACAGGTACAAGAGGTTGAGCTTTGGGGTATCCTCCACCGTAGAAAAATTCCAGGCGGAAATCCACAATGTCATCAAGCACATCCCGAACTGTATAAACTACAGCAATGATATCTTGGTGTTCGGGACTGATGTGGGGAAGCACGACGAGACCTTGGGCAGGGTATGCACGGCATTAGAGGCTGCCAACCTCACCCTCAACCATGAGAAGTGCGAGTTCCGAAAGGGCACGCTAAAGTTCTTCAGCCATGTTTTCTCTGAAAACTGCATGACTCCGGACCGTGACAAAATCATTGCTCTGAACGAAACACCACCACCCATCAACGTGTCGGAACTAAGATCATTTCTGTGTCTCACCAGCTACTGCACGAGGTACATCAAGGACTTTGCCACCGTTAGCGAACCCCTCACTGTGCTAACCAAACAGAATGCAACCTTCAAATGGTCAGAGCAGTGCCAACACGCCTTGGTGACCAGCCGGGAGAGAGTGTCGACTCGTCGATGGTTTATGGTCTTTGCATCGAATGCCATTGCATCTATTGCTATTCGATCAAAATGTTTCCATCTAAAAAATGTCCATAAAATGCATTTCTTTTTATTTTTCTTTCGTTTTTTGTGGGGGGTTCCCCCCCAAATCCCTGTTTTTTACCTTTTAAAATGCACCTGAACAAAAATTAACCCTTTGCCCCCCAAAAATATGCATTAGATGGACATTTTTTAGATGGAAAAATTTGGATGTAATGGCATTCGATGCAATGGCATTCGATGTAATGACCAGATACCACCGTCGATGCAAGCCCAGTAGCGCAAATAGACCCGCTAGATCCGGCACAAACCCACATAGTCGCATATGCAAGCAGGAGCCTGTCTGTCACGGAACAAGCCTACTCCCAAGCGGAGAAAGAAAGCCTTGCCGAGGTGTGGGCCTGTGAACATTTTCACCACTTTCTCTATTGCAAATCCTTTAAAGTTGTGACCGACCACCAGGCTCTCTTGTTCCTCTACGGAAATACTCAAGCCAAGATGCCACCCTGCATCGCGCGGTGAGGACTCCGGTTACAGGACTACTCTTTTGAAATAGTTCACAGGCCCGGCAAGGAAGAAAATCATGCTGATTTTTTATACAGACATCCGAGGAGAGGTCACACCCCAGAACCGTCAGTGGCGGATCGATAACTCAGGTATCTAATCCAACAAGCAATACCCCAAGGCCTGGAACCCAAACTGGTAGCCTAGAAGGTAGAGGTGGATCGCGCCTGCCAGATCATCTGTGAGGGGCTCTGGTCAGGTCAATGGAGTAGAGCTAAAGAAAGGGGTCGCCTCGCGACAGAAGCTGTAAGACAGGAGGTTGACCGACTGTTGCAAGTGAAGGAGGAACTTGCCATCTCAGAGGACAGCTTGCTGCTGAAGAGCCACAAAATGGTGATTCAAACCTCACTAAGACACAAAGTAGTGGAGCTAGCGCATTAAGGACACCGGGGAGTGGGCTCCACTAAGCACATGTTGTGCCAAAAGGTGTGGTTCCATGGTGGAAGATCTCCTGAAGCACTTCGAATGTATGAGCTGCCGGAGGGCCTCTGGGATGCGATTTCTTTGGACCCATTGAAGGGGGAAAGTACGGCCTGACTGTGAGTACTCTAGGTACCCAGAAGCCCATCTCGTAACATCCACAGCAGCCCATCATGTAAAGACCAACAACGGCCCTCCGTTCAATGGACAAGACTTTGCTAAATTTAGTGTCTACATGGGGTTTCACCATCACAAGGTCACACCACTCTGGCCCCAGGCCAATGGCATGATTGAGCCCTTCATGGCTAATCTGAAAAGGGCACTGCAAGTGGCAAAGCTCACGGGACAACCCTATGAACAAGTACTCCACCAGCTGTTGGATTATAGAAGCACACCATACAGCTCCCCTGGAAAGTCCAGCGGAAGTCATGTTTGGGTGAGACATTAGAACCCGACTAACGCAAGCCGGGGCCTCAGAAGGCCAGCAGACAAAGGACAGCGAGCTGAGGTAACGAGACCAAGCGGCCAAAAGGCACATGAAAGAATATGCTGATGTTCTGAGACACGCCAGAGACCCACACCTGGAGGTAGGAGACATTGTGGCCGTGAAGCAACCTCAGACGCATAAGCACACACACACTTTTCACGAGGAACCCCTTATCATCACGGGAAAAACCGGCTCCATGATCACAGCTCAAGGGGACAATAGACAGACCATGAGAAACTTGTCACACTTCAAGAAGATTTCCCTCTTGGGATCAAGGAGGCTAAGAGGCAGGATTGAGATAACTGACAGCCACCTGTCTGAGGACTCCTATCACAGAGATTACAAGGACTCTGATGCCTCGCGTCGGAAAGACCCCCCTGTGTTGCCAGAGGCTCGAGGTGTACTGTACACTCCAGTTCCCGACCACAGAGAGCCCAGAACAAGCCTCGCCGTCTCAATGAAGAAATGGGCTAGTGAACCCTGTTCCTGTTGTATCACACCCCTGGTGGGTAACTGTTTAAATTGGGAGGAGATGTCATGTTGACACAAAGGTTCCGGGTTAACAGGGAGGAGGGAGGCGGGATGGGAAGTGACTGGGGAGGGCGGGTAACAGTTAGTACGTGCAAGTTCTGGAATAAAGAGGACATTGTTATTTGTGCTCCCTGGCTCCATCTCTTTATTCAAGCGCAGCGACCGGTGCGCGCAGGGGCCTGGTGTCGAGCCCCTGGACTCTACAGCAATTGATTTCCATTTGGGATTATTTTCTATCGAGAGTGTGCTGTGGTGGAGAGGTCTGTAATGATCCCAAATCAGTGTTAAAAAGTATGAACTAGGAATATAAAAAACTTCTGGACATTCCTTAACATTCTACACCAGTCAGAGAAAGTTTTGAATTAGATTACCTAAACATATTCTGAGTTATTACTATTTAGAACAAATCTATACAAAGGAGAACAAGTAATGTACTTTAATAAATTTACAGGCATTATGCTCCTTCACCAACTCAGCCTCCTTCTTAAAGGTTTTAGTTTGCTATCTTGATCGGTTTTACAAGTCCATATAATTTTCACAATAGCTTAATTCAAAACACCAAAATGCTGTTTTGATGATATTGATGAAATGGATCAGAATAAAGAAAGAACTGTGAAAAAACAGAATAAAGTAAAAGGTACTTGCCCTACTCTAGATAAGGGAAGAGTGGTCTGTGCACTTAATGTCTGCTTTCCTTACATCACCTCATCTTGAAATGCAATTTAATTTAAACAGCTAATCATTGTTAGTGCTGTATAACATTCGAAGGTATATTTTTGGATGACCAATATCTGCATACTGAAAATTGTCTGATAATGCTGATTTATGGGTACTGACCACACTGAACTATGTGTTTGACTAATTGTTTTGGTAGCTTGATAATTATGAGATGGGATCAACAGTTTCACAGAGTTTGCCAAAATTAGATTATTTTGTTTGCTAAAACAGCACTATTTGGTTGGAATATGGCCTAATTTTACTTAATCCCGGAATGTCTATGTTAAGGTATTGCTGATGACACATAGCGTGAACAAGAGGCTCAATGCAATGAGCTAAAAAAAAAAAAACAGGTGATGCCCCCAATGAAAATGACAGTAAAGGTAGAGCTATTACCCAAATGCCTAGCTATCTCTTGCCCTTCCATGCATCCCTTTAATGACATTGGTCGAATGGGAGGAGAACTTCTGCACTTCCTCTGCCTGCCAGAGGCACTCCCATTTCCCAAGGTCAAAGGGTTTTTCAGCACCAAGAGTAGCGCCTGCCAAAGAGGTATTTGTCTGTGTATCATAGGCAACAGTAATTGCATGACCCAATACAGGTTATTAGCAAATAGCAGCCTACAAGTTGTCATTATTATTTTATAATCATTATTCAGAAGGATTACCTTTAATCAGACACTTTACAAATCCAGTAAGATATGACCCATTGTTTCAGAGAAAGATATGGCCCAAAAATGTCACTTGGATTTAGATGCACCCATTGATCTAATATTGATTGCATTACTCATGAATATCTTCCAATCAGGTTTCTCAAAGATCCAAGTTCCAAGAATTTGAAGTGTGCAGTACATCAGTATTAACAATAGCAAGCACGTACAATGCACACGCATGTTTTGTTCAGTGGCATCACAGTAGCTCAAATGAGTAAATGCCAAATGATGTACTATGCTTCCACAGACCCAACATCTCCATATTCCCTTCATTTATACAACCTTCAGCATTAACCTTTATATCCCAGACAAATAACAACATTCCCGAACGTTTACCATTCTGCAACCAACAACCCCACACCTGCCTACAAGGCACCTTCTTCTGAGGAATTTTCATTACCCAAGAGATCTTTTTGCAGCCTGTAGGTGTCATGAGGAGACAAAGGGCAATGGATATGGATATGGAAATGTGCACAGGATCACACAGTAAGTACGTTTGAAACAACATGCACTCAAGAACCAAAAAACATGCACGCGAATCCCAGGATCTGCAAATGGAATGTGATACAAATATATGAAAGGGATGTGGGGTAAGCACTTTGAAGATCCTTAGGATTACAAGGAAAGTCAGAAAGCTCCTCATCCATGATTGCTGTTATAGGTACTGTCAGCGCTAAGGCCACACAGAGGAGATTCAATGACAGGGTCTGTGGACTAACACCCTTGATAGTATTCTATGAGGTAACTTAAAGTGAATAATCACATGGACAAGAAACACCACCTGGAATATCAAAAACGCCCACAAACCCTGCTGATCAAACTGGGAGCAAGAAAGACTGTAACAGCAAAGGGAGGATAACTTAATATCTAAAACTCCTCACAAAGGTCGGATAGGAATAGTGCTTACAGAATAAAAAGGAAAAAACATAGGCATTCACACAGGAGATGGACACAAGAGCACACCACACCTAACAATCAATAGGGGACCAAGAGAGAAGTGCAAGGGAAAACCAGAAACAGACACCAAGAGAAGTTCAAGGAACGGTAGCAGGGAAAATGAAATTACAAGTGAAAAACCTACCCCTTCCCCACAGAGGGAATGAAAAGAAAAGGCTACACAATATGAAGTCACTCAATGACTTGTGTCTAAATGATCAAGGTTATACTGCAGAACATGGTAAGGTCAAAGGCATAAAGAACACAGACAAACTGGGCTGCACAGGAAAAGGAAAGCACTGAGGAGTGCTAACTGCAAAACAGAGGAAGACAGAAAGGAAATCCAGGAAGCAGAAATTAACAAGAAGCACACTAAATTCAAAATCCAGGGATCCAGGAACAAGAAATTAAAAACTAGGAACTAGACACTAAGCATAAGAACCAGGAACAAGGGACCAGTCAGAAACAGGAACACTGCAACAATGACCAGCACTGGACTGAAGCAAACTGATGCTTTTTAAGCTGGCTAAGGAGCACACGCCTCAGGTTTGCTGTTTGCTAGCACTTGCCAGCCACAAGTGCTGCCAACCCTCCACCCAACCTTGTGCTGCAAAGGTGGAGATGAAGCAGTAAGCCAGGCATTCTGGTAAACATGCAGTATACTAGCTGCCAAAAACCTGGATTTGATCCAAAAGGGAAGTGGCATGGAAAATATGGTTTAGAGCTCATATGGTTCGGAAGGAAAGTCCAATAGGGAATAAAACCCAAATCAGGCCCCCAAGTGGTGGGAATGAGCGTGAAGCGAGCAAATTGTGGCAGTTGGAAATCCTAGATGAACCAACTAAGACCTTCACATTTCAGTACCATTAAATTGGGTGATAATATTGTGTATGGGCACCCTGAAAATTGGACGCTGGCCAATCGGAATGCTCGGAACGCGGGGTGTATTGTCTGGTACAACCGTGCATTACGAGTAGCCTGGGTGCTGTTATCCAGGGTACACTTCCCATCCCCATGCCTCCTTCCCTCCCCCACTCCTAGCCCCTGTGTAGTTTCCTACACAGGTGCAAAGAGTGTGCCATTCTAAACCAAAAAAACAAATAGAAACTTACTGTGCTGCACGGCCCTGCGCCGTTCATTCCCCATGTTCTTTTATTGTTGAGGAAGTAATGTTCGTCAACATTGAAAAGGGACTTAGGAAAACAACGGCGTGTCGCGGGGCCGTGCTGCAAGGTAGGTTCCTTTAAAAATATATATATATCAGATCATTAGCACCCGTGTAGAAAACTACACAGGCGTTAAAGGTGATATGCCCCTTAGCGGCGGCCTGATCATCGATAACGGCACTGCCACCCATGTTAAGCGACCCTCGCTTCGCTCTCGCCCTTAACTCGGGCAGCGGGCTGTTAACCGCCTCTGGGCATATAGCCTCGTTATATCCCTTGGAATGCTGAAAGAGTGTTCTCATTGGAGAATTGGCAGTATAACCCACGGTTTGTTCAGAACACTGCATTCTAAGGTAACTGGCAATGCAGGCGTACTCGTAGCCAACTCCCTGCAAACACGGAGGCATATGTGTGTACTAACAACGTCTAACTACTTATATGTTATGTTGAGATCAATGCTTGTATCTTTGTCACTGGAGCAGCGGTTAGAGTGCCACTCTGGTTGGCTGGTTTGTGTTAGGTTATGGACGTCGTGTGCATATATTTGAAAGACGATTGTTGTGGTTCTACTCACTGGTGAGACATCTTCGCCATTTAAGGCTTGCTGATAGGTGGCAGCGCTTGTCCCCTCTCAACGCCTGAGGCTGAGCGATGGATGGTGAATGAAGTTTAACTACTGGTTGAGGAGCCATGCCCACTTCGCACCCTATCCTTTGTACAGCACCCACGACGTATAGCCAAAATAAAACTGCTTGCCACAATCAAACACTTCCCATATGAATAAGTATATAAGCACATTCTAGGAGTCCGAGCAGAAGGGATGAGCGAGAACCAGGATCTACATCTCTGGATACGTGCTCTCTCCTCTCCATTATGTCTTATGCCCCCTCTCCTTCTTGACCCTGGCACCAAGGTTCATGGACATTTTTTGTAGCCAGTCTTGGGAGGATAGCTTAGGGACAACGCGCTCTCCTTGGTGTCGGGGCGTAGGCTCTAACCTTTGCCAGGCACGCGCGTGGCACAGCATTATACACAGAGCCGGAGAGATACATTTTACGTCTTCTTTATTTCACATTCACTTTCACTCTGCCCGACCCCGCACCCCCCGCAGCGGCACTTCCCTCCACTCACGAGCCCGCCCCCCTTAACTACGGAAACGTCAACGTGACATCTCCCCCCTTTTTAAACACTCATCAGGTCCTTCACAACAGGTGAATGTCTGATGGGGTTTGCTAACCCATTTTATCAATCCAGCGGTGCGGCCTACTTCGAACTCTCTGGGAACGTGCGCTTGCCGGCTCTGAGAGATTCCCACTAATCTCAGTCTCGAAGGACCCTCCGTGGTCCACCTCCTCAGCGTCTCCCTGGTCATCCTGGTAGGATGCATAGTCAATAGGAATGACCATGCGCCCGCTCAATCGGCACAAGACCAGCGAGGTAATTCCTTTGAAATGTGAGGATTTCTGAATGACGGGTCCTGCAGTACCTTGAGCCGTGATCATGGACCCCTGCTTCTGGGTGACCAACAGAGGCTCCTCCTGGAAGACCGAGGTGTGCTTGTGGGTTTGAGGTTGCTTTACAGCTACGATGTCGCCCACTTCGATCTGAGGTACTCTCGCCCCTCGCCGTTGGTCAGCATACTCCTTCATGCATTCCTTGGCGGCTTCATCTCGCTCTCTGAGATCTTTCTCAAGATTTTCGGGCGGACCTATTAATTGAGCTTGCAGGACCCTTGTTTGAATGTCTCTTCCGAACATCACCTCGGCAGGGTTCCTCCCCGTGGTGCTGTGGGGAGTGCCCCTATAGTCTCTCATCAGCTGATTGAGCACCTGTTAGTATGGCTGCCCTGTGAGCTTGGCTATTTGAAGGGCCCTCTTCAGGTTGGCCATGAATCGTTCTATCATTCCATTCGCCTGGGGCCAAAGTGGTGTTATCTTCCGGTGATGGAACTTGAGATAGTTCGCGAATTGGGTGAATTGATGCCCATTGAATGGGGGCCCATTATCGGTCTTGAGCACCTTTGGGAGACCATAGGCAGAGAATATGCGGTCAAGAGCTGGTATGACGTGGTGGGCTCCTGTCGAGGATATGAGTTGCATTTCTGGGTATCGGGAGTGCTCGTCCATCACTGCCAGCACGTATTTCCCCTCCTTCAATGGGCCTGAAGAAGTCGGCAGCTACGGTTTCCCATATGCCTTGGGGAAGCTCTGACATCCTTAAGGGTTCGGGTGTCGGTTGGGTGTGATGAGGCAGCGTGTGGAATATGACTTTAGAGCTTCTTCCACTCGGGAGTCCATGATAGGACAACCACACCTTTTGGCGCAGCATGCGCCGGGTCGACACTATCCCTCGGTGGGTCTCATGTGCGAGCTCAATGACTTTTGCTCGTAGGGAAGGTGGGATCACTAGCTTGCAGTCTTTCAGGAATAGGTGTTTGTCGGACAAGGCCAGTTCGTCCTTCACCTGTATCAGTCGTTCCACTTCGACGTGCACCTGATCTCCGGCAGCTCTTCCTCTTTCCCAGGCTCTTTACAGAGGCCGAACTCCAGGCCTTCACAGATGATTTGGCACGCCAGATCGTTCTCGGTCTCACGAGCCACCATCGCAATGCCTATCCCTTCAGGGGTAGTTTGATGAATGAGGTACCAGAGATACCTGTCGGCTATGGAGGGTTCTGGCGTGTATCCCTCCCGTGGCCTTCTGGACAAAAGTCTGCTGGGTTTTCACCCTTTCCTGGCCTGTGTACAATTTCAAAAGCAAAGTCCTGCAGCCGTAATCCCCTTCTGGCTAACCAAGGTGGCATCTTTGCCTGGGGGTTCCCGTACAGGAATAGCAACGCTTGATGATCTGTGACAACTCTAAAGGGCTTGCCATAAAGGAAAAGGTGAAAATGTTTGCAAGCCCATACCACCGCAAGGCCTTCCTTCTCCACCTGCGAATATGCCTGCTGCGTGGCAGAGGGGATTCAGCTGGCATAGGCGACTACATGTGTCCTTGACAGGTCTTTCGGGTCCACTTGCGCCAAGATGGCTCCCAATGCTACAGGGCTGGCGTCTACTGTCAGTTCAGTTTGGCGGCTGGGGTCGTAGTATGACATGTTTTCGGCTTTCGCTACTCTTTCTTGGATGGTCTTGAAGGCCTTTTGACACTCTTCTGTCCAGCGGAAGGTGGCATCCTGTCTGGTTAAGAGTCTTAGTGGCTCGCTTACTGTCGCAAAGTCCTGGATGTAATGTGTGCAGTAACTAGCAAGCCCTAGAAAGGACCTCAGCTCCGATACATTTGCTGGGGGTGCAGTGCCATTGAGTGCGGCAACCTTGTCGGGATCTGGGGTCATGCCTGATTCCGAGAAGATGTGTCCAAAGAACTTCAACATGCTCTTCCGGAACTCACATTTGTCCCGATTGAGTGTGAGGTTCGCCGCCTCCAGGGCTTTGCACACCTTCATGAGTGCTTTGTCGTGCTTGTTGGTGTCAGCGCCAAAGAACTAATATATCATCGCTATAATTAAGACAGTTCGGTAAATGTTTGATGACGTTGTGCACCCCGGCTTGGAATATTTCGGCAGCCGATGACACGCCAAAGTTTAGTCTTTTATAGTGAAAGAGACCCAGGTGCGTGAAGAACGTGGTGATATTCCTGCTCTCTGGCACAAGTTGGTGGTAGCCTTTCTGTAGGTCGAGTTTAGAATAGACCTTGGCCCCGTTAAGGAGGTGAATCATGTCTGATATGCGTGGGGCTAGGTGCCTTTCCCTCTGTATCGCTTGGTTGGGGCGTCTCATGTCCACACACAGCCGAATTGCTTCTGAACCTTTCTTGGGTACCGCCACTATGGGGGATATCCAGATGGTGGGGCCGGTGGCTGGTTCGATGATATCTTGCTCGAGCAATTTGTGTAGTTCGTCCTCGACCTTCTTTTGAATGTTGACCGGGATCCCTCTGTAGTGTTGGGCTACAGGGCGTACGGAGTCGTCTATATGCAGCTTGATGGGCCAGTTTTTTTAGTTTTCCTATTTCTTTCAATAGCCGCGGGTAGAGGTTGTTGATCATTTCAACGGGTGAATATATTTTTGGACCATGATGTTGTATAATATGTGGATGAGTCCCATATCAGCCGCTGCCTTGAAAATCAGAACACACCCACTGTCCGTTTCCGTTGCCAGGACATGAATGGGTAATTTTCTCTTGTGTCCTTTGTATATGCAAGTGCCTTCAAACTGTCCCAGACACTTGAGCGGAGTCTTGGCGCCATATGCGTATATTTCTACCGCTGCAGGCGACAGCTTTGGCTGCATGGTTAGTTCTCTGAATATTGTCTCACTGATGACATTGATCGTGGCCCCTGTGTCGATGAGGAATTCTGTGGGCTGCTCATTTAGTTTGATAATCAGCGTGGGGCTGTGCGCTGTGGCAGTCGGGTTTCCTAGGGGATAGACGTATTCCTTTCTCTTTTGATCACTTCTCAGCGAGCTGGGGTCGGATTCAGAGGGCGATTGCTCTACCAGATAGCGCACGTGCCGTCTTGATCTTCTCTCAGGCCTTGCCCGCATTACCTATCTCCGCCTGTCCCTTCTTTCTCTTCTTTGTCTGTCATCTCCCGATTCTCTTTCCTTGGTGTCAGGAGGTATCTGTCTTATCTGTCCTGGTGTGGATGCACTGGGGTGGTTTCCTGCGTAGGAGCTGGCTTTTGATCTAGGCCGAGAGGATGGCTTCCTCATCCGTTCCCTGCCTTTGTCCCGGAACAGTCGACAGACCGCCTTAAAGTGGCCTTCTTCGCCACACGTGGCGCATCGCTGCCCAATTGCCGGGATGGTTCTGTCATGTGGGTATTCGAACCCACACTTGTAGCAGAACAGTTCCTCCGCTCTTCTTTCCTGTTGTAGTCTGTGAATGTTCTCACCCGGGGTGGGATTGTTGAAGCTCTCGACTTGGGAGTCTATGGCCCTTTCAGCACGGGCTAGCGCTCGAATTTCATCCAGTGTGCGTTGCTTCTGCAGCAGCTTTCTCCTGAACGTCTGAGACTCGCACCCGGCTATGATCTGGGATCTGAGCGCCTCAGTGTTAGAGTAGTTAGCGCTTCATCTTGGTACGGAGTCGCATGACGTAGGCATCCATAGTCTCACCTTTGATCTGCTTGGTGCTGTGGAAAGGATGCCTTTGGTAGTCTATGTTGGTGTGGGGAGTACAGTATGCAGCCAGCTCATCTTTCAGGTCTTGGATTGAGTCTATGGAGTCAAGTGGCATTTCGTCTATGATGTTGCATGTGGCAGATCCTACTGCCAGTTTCAACAGACATATTTGGTGCACGTCTTTGATGGGCCCTGTGGCCCCCATGTAGAGATCAAAGTCTCAGATCCATTTGGTCCACCTGGGACCCATGTTGCTTGTGTCCATTACATTGAATGCCGCTGGCATCTGTGCCGCCAGTGTCCCTGGCAGTCTGTAGGGAATTGATCCACCACCTGTGGGCCTGGTCCCGGTTGCCCTTGCCCTTGGGCCTGTGTGCCCTGATCATTGTCCTGGCCTGACATGTTACCCTGGCTTCAGCTGTGGGCTTGGTGTGCTCCCTCCTTTGTATTCACCCT